>NC_066582.1:182188972-183563057 GCF_024323335.1 Lathyrus oleraceus | reverse complement strand
GCCAATCTATCTGGACTTATACCAATCTCCAACAAAAACAATGCAAACACTTGGATGTCAGATGCCAATCTATCTGGGCTTAGGAATACAAATGCCACATTACACGGACTTACAATTGCATCCTCGCATAAACAAACGAAAGCAAAACATGGATGTCAGATGCCAATCTATCTGGGCTTATTCTAACCTCCACAGTATGGTCCTAGGAATACAAATGCCACATCACAGGGACTTATAATTGCATCCTCACATACAACAAACAAGAGCAAAGAAGATATGAGTGACCAATGAGGTCTTACACTTTATCCTTCCACATCATGGGAACAAAAGCCAATCTACATGGACTTACAATTGTCCTCAATGGGCAAACAACAAAGATATGTCACAAAGACAAATGAAATGATCATGCACTAATGAGCAATTAATGATGATAAATGCACAAAGCATGCAAGCAAACATGTACAAATGAAGTAAGCAATCAATCAATCAAAGGCATTCAGCACACACTATAACCAAGCAATCAGGCTCATACAAAAGGTTAGGCATTAAAAGCCAACTGGAATAGGGTTAATGGTGCTCTTAACCTTGTCATTGAGAGCCAAGGTGAAGCAGATGAACGGATATGAGGGGTGTGCCTCATCACTCTTATCTCTGGTCAGAGAGAGTATTGAATATCAGAAGGTGTGGGAGTTCAGAAAGATGGAACTCTCTCCACAGGTTAGACTCTATAGATCTTGGGTTTTTACTCACTATGCATCAACACAAGTAGTGTGAGCAAAGTGAGTGACTCACAGAATAGTAGGAGATAGGTTGCATATCTCTTGGATTCTACCAATTGCCTTATTTAAAGGACTTTTCCTGCTTGGGACAAAAGTAAACAAGCACAAACATCGCCTCTTAAGGAGGACTTCAGACAGTTGCCTGGCCAAGTAACAGGCCAGGTCTTCCAGACTACATGAAGAAAAAGGATTCTACCTCAATGCAAATGCTATCAAGCAAAGCAAAGCAAGTTCTTAAAAGAACTGAGCAACTAGTGGTACCTGAAACCAGTCAAACAGAATCAGTATACAACTCAAAGTCAAACCAATATAAAGGTAAAGATCAACAGCCAACACAATTAGTCAAATGTGCAATGCACAAAGCTCAAAGCATGTGAGCTAAGCATCCTACAAAACAAACAAGTTAGTTCATGATGATCAAACAAACTCAAACAACTTGCATAAATCTCCTTAAGGCCTTTGCTTCTTAACCTGAAAAGCAAACTCAAATGTGAGAAACAAGACCACTAGGACAAGCCTAGGGTCAAAAGGAGATAAAAAATCCAAAACAGCAAGTGAAAGATATCCAACATCAAGTTCAAACAATTAATAAACAAACCCAAGTGGTTCCATTTTCATATCATTCATCATTATCATTTCACAAACAAATTAGGTCAAAGCATGTCATATAGAAGCTTAAAGAAGTCAACAGAATGATTCAACTCAAATCCAATCACAAACATTTCAAAAAATTCTCAAATAATTCATGATCAAACATAATCCATAACATGATAAGCATACCAAATTTCAGCTCATTTGGATCAAGGGAAGTAGGTCAATGAAAATCAGAAAGTCAAAGCAAGTTCAAACCAAACCATACAAAGCATCAAAACATGCACCAACTTCAATAAATCATAACACAGTGACAACACATGATAAATGAATGGTACCAAAACCATGACAAACATTAAGATGTCTACAATTCACATGTCAAATTTCAAGTCCATCCAATTAAGCATGAGGATTTCACAAATAAAATAGAAACATGTGTCACAAAAGATCAACAAATGACCAAACAGGGGAGAAAATTCCAATCAAATAGGAAATGCCATCAATAATTCCAGAAAAATTCAGATGTATTCTAAACATCCGCAAGTGTGTTCATGCAAAAATCCAGACCATTTTGAGTTCAATAAGCATGGTAATTAAAATCATGAAGTTGGACATGAATGGTGTGACACAAATTGTCACACCCCTATTCAAAAACTCATATCTCATCAACCAGCAATGATAAATTCACAAACTCTACACCAAAATCACCATGAACATGTCTAGTTTAAGCACAAAAAATTTTAGAGGCATTGGATTATGTATCATCATTTCACAAATAATTTGGCAAGGCATACATAAAATGGATACACATGAACAAACCCTAGCACATTTTAAAATCCACACATGCAAAAAATCTGGAAAAATCATCATAAAAAACTAGAGGTCATGAGGATCATTCCACAAAAAATCCCACCAAATTTGGATTAAAAATGAAGGACTTATGATTTTTGGAAGATTGGCATATCAAATGAAATAAATAATTTAATAAACCGGCCGTGGCAATTTTGTAATTTGGGAGTCATTTAAATGGAACGCTGCGTTCCAATTAGACTGCGTGGCACTCAGTGATTCGTTACATGGCAATGGCACAGTGACAACATGCAGACAAAACAATCCAGCAGCCAAAACACGTTTTTCTGGGTTTGAAATTAGGGTTTATGCGTGTTCATCATCGTGTTCTTCATTCAAAAATCCAGCAAGAACATTATTTCACCAAAATCAAAAAGCGACCCACCAATCAACTCATCTCAACATGCTCATCAACATTCTAACAGTAATTTTCGCTAACTCATGCCAACAAAAGAGAAATAAGCAAAAACATATTTGACAACCAAACTTAAATTCAATGTATCTCTCTCAATACTTAACCAATTCTCACGATTTAAAGCTCAGTATAATCATGGCAAAAAGATCTACAAGAAGCATAGCACGATTTGGACAATGGCTAGGTTCGAAATTTTACCTTGCTTGAAGAACAGTGATGATTTGGTGGTTCTTTGGTCGTGCAAAGCATAAACAGAAGTTTCTTGATGCTCCAGATGATGAATGGATGAGTATTGGAAGTTCAGTTGCCTCAATTCCAGCTCAAAAATCCAACTGCCATGGAAGGGGTTCAATGGAACAGTAGCGAAAATGGCTTTACAGTTGGAGATTGATGCTTGCAAAGACCTCAACAATGATAGTAGATGGTGAATCAATGGTCCAAGGCTCGAATTCCTTTACAGTTTTTCAGAAAAGTCCAAGTGAAGCATGAGAGTTTTTTGAGAGAAATATGAAAGTTTGGATCAGGTTTGGGTGAATAGTGGCTACGGTTTCTCTGCAGAAAATATGCAATATATACCCTGTTTAATGAAGCTTAAGTTTGGTTAAGAAATGGTAATCACAATTTGGTTAAATGAAGTGTTTTTTGGCAATTAGTGAAAATCCACTCATGTTGCATGTGCATGAGCTACAGTTGTGAAAATAGGCTTTAAGCACATCCAAAATGTAATTTCTGAACACTTGTAATTGGTAAAATGCATTGGAAATGCTTAAATTGAAAGTCCATTTTTTCACCTCCCTCATTTTAAATTCAAGCCACTTGAAAAAGGCCATTTTGATTGGAAGATTTTTGGTAAAACGTGATGAAGGATTTGGATAGATCACATCAAATATGACTTGTAGCAAAAAACCTCACTCAATTTGGCCAAATGGTTTGAAAGTTATCTCACTTTGAAGTTCAAAAATTTTTGAGAATGATTTGATCATAACTTGCCAACCACACATGAGAAATGAGTGTTCTTGGACTTTTTAGAAATGGGAGAACAAGATCTCCAACTTTCATGTTGGGCAAAAATTCATTTGAAGCTTTTATGATGAAGTAATTTTGAGGAGAAGAACTTTCCATTTTTGGCAAATTCCAATTACAGGTCAACTTTCTATTTTTGGAAACTTTTTGTCTGACCTCCAATTCTTCACTGTGGATGTTTGACATGTTATATGAGGCTTATATGGACATGAATGAGACCTCTCAAACCAATTCCCACCATCAAATCACTGATTAAATGCACAGTTGACCACAGTTGACTTTGCTAGGGTTTTGGTTGACTGAACCATGTTCTGATGAATTCCAAGCCCCTACCACTTGATATCTTGATCCAAAATGATGTCACAACTCAAATGAACTCTTGATGAATGATTATGGTGCCCAAATTCTTCAAGAATGGCCACCATCCACTGTTCAATGACTGATTAGACTGATTTGACCTAGCTTGCTTCATCTGCAAGTAACATGGTTAGATGACAATATTTTTGTACTTTTGGTTAATAGACAGATGAAAAGCAATTATATACAAATGCAATACATGCTTGGTGATCAAGAACCACACTCACAAGATAACCCACCCACTAGGAGGGAAGCAAAGGTGTACAAAGATCCTTGAGGCAATGATATGGTATGATATGATGCCATGAGGGATCTTAGGGACAAAATTGGGGTCTTACAGCCCCCATTCATTCCTTGCACATGGGCGTCAATCTATTTGGCGACACCTTGTCAAAGCATGCATGCAGACCACGAAACCAAGCAATCAGACCTAGGTCTTGCATGCATGTCCCTATGGAGGCGCCAATTTGAATGGCGACACCATGTATAAGTTGTACATGGGCGCCAATTCAAGTGGAGACACCATGCAAACATAACTTTTCATGTTCCTATTCATTTTCCTATAAATACATTCACTTCATCAACACTTCTTCCACACCATCGCTCTCACTACTTCTTCTACAATACTTCTTATACAATTTCATCTGCAACAACTTCTTCTAGTTTCATCTGCACCAACCCCCCGACAAAATGTCTATCCTCATAATGGGCGAACCACATAGAGGAACGATTGCAAACATCACAACATATGTAAGTTTTTTCTTTTGTTAACTTTTTTTCTTTCATCTGCAACAACTTCTTGTAGTTTCATCTTCACCAACCCCCTTTTATTTTAACATACCAACTTAGTCAAGTTTTTTGTTCTTTCTTTTATAGGATGTATCAAGGTTCCGGACTCGGGTCCACGAATATGTCCATATGGACCCGATGATTCAACCTTACGTTGAACTCGCCGGTTTTGGTCATATAAGTAAGATTTTGTCTTGGTCCGAAGATAACAAATTCATTCTAGATTTATGCGAAAGATGGAGACCAGAGACACACACATTTTGGTTCCCAACCGGTGAGTGTACCGTGATGTTAGAAGACGTCTACATGCTTTTGGGACTGCCCATTGAAGGTAAGGTTGTTAATGGTAAAACCAACTATGCAAATTCAATTTGCATGGATCTCTTGGAGACTAATTTGTTAGATGATAACGCAAGAGGCAAGGTATACTACTTTCATTCCTTAAGTCGTACTATAATAGTTTATACTTAGATGAGCATTCTACCGAAGATGCTCGAATAATAAAAACTAGGTGTTACATTATGCTGTTAATTTGTTCGTTTTTATTTCCCGAAGGTAGTGGTTCTAGCATGCATATTATGTATTTACCTTTACTTAAACATATAAGTAGAATAGGAAGTTACAGTTGGGGATCTGCTTGTCTAGCATATCTCTATAGCTCCTTGTGCAAAAAGTCACATAAAGATACATCTACATTTTCTAGATGTGTTGTTTTGCTACAAGCATGGGGTTGGTCAAGACTACCGTCCCTAGCACCCGTCAACAACAATCCTTTCACATTTCCGTATGCATAAAAGTAAGTTGTTTAAATTGCTATATCTTTACTTACTTCTTTAAAGATTATTATCTCTAACTAATATTTTTACCTTTTTGGTGTAGATGGTTTGCACGTGGTATGAGTTACAACAGATGTCCAAGATACTGTATTACTCAGTATCACAGTCTGTTGGATCACCTTCGATCGATAGACGTAAGGATAGAAACTTAATTATTTCTTTATAATTTGTTAACTTCTTCTACCTAGATTATAACCCTATCTTCTTTCACATTTCAGTTCATTTGGCGTCCATACCTTAATTTCTATCATGACCATGAGGTCAACGCCGAAGACACGGCCGTATGGAGTGCATGCACACCGATAATACGGTTCACAACTATGGAGATGCACAATAGTGATCGTGTGAAGTTGTATTTCGGTATGCCCCAAAATATCCCAGATCCCCCAGCTAGCCTAGGAGAATGTCACCTGCGCAAAATTAACGACCAATGGAACTTCAATCCATGGCAAAGCTTCGCAAGATCGGAGTTTCGCAAATTGAAGCACCACCATGACCATGTGTTAACTGACGCAGTCATGCCAACTGAAGAAAAACAAAGTTGTACTTATATGGCTTGGTACAGATCGGTTGGTTTTCAGTTCATCGCCGAGGATATCTACCTGTACGAACCACACAAGATGACTTACACACCTGACACCTCAACGTCAAACCCCCAACAACAGTGTCAGACCGGATACACACAACCCTCTGTCCGTCAAACGTTCCGTTCAACTAACACACAAACAGGCCTTCTTGTCTGACTACCTCAACAGGCCTTCTCCTGTAGTTGGTAGTGACGCTCCTGGCCCCTCAGATGCTCAAACACCGGTACTGAATCATCAACATGGGTTAGGGCCACAGGTTAGGGTAGCTAGAAGATGTGGGACCGGAGGTCGGTTAAGTGATCCCGGTCATCACCATTAGGTTTTTTTTGTGTAAATGGAAAATTTTATTAATATCAATTGGTCATATTTCAAATTTATCTATCACGTATACCATTTACCAAATAAAATTGCATTTTACACTAAGGCGCCAATTCAATTGACGCCTCATATCAACTTATACACAGGGGCGCCAATCCAATTGGCTAGGGCATCTTCCCTAGTCAATCCAATTGGCGTCTGCATTCAGTTTTTAAGAGGAGTCGCCAATTGAATTGGCGCCTCCTCCTAAAAGTGGGGTAGTTTGGATTTTTTTTTGAAACCATGGGTATTTTGGGAATTTTCTTGAAAAAGTGGGTTATTTTTGTAAAAAATTCAACGACATGAACTGCCAAACGGTTTCAGGATAGCTCCATGGTTGCATAGGAGTTACAGAAAATGATGAAGGAGATGTTACATGATAGTAAAAGAGGACGACATACGTTATCAGCACCATTTAAACATGGGATTCAAAGGGACACTTCTTAAATGGTTTTGTGGGGTATGATAGGTAAAAAAAGACTTCCCATCAAGGAAGAAATAGGACGACAAGTACAGCCTTACATACAGTACAACTGTGATGTCATCTGACTCACCTCAAGAAGATTAACCAAATAGTCTTTATCAAAAAAAAAAAAATTTGAACTATAAAATAAAGTTAAGCTGATAAACTTATATTCTTAGAATGGTTTATTTTGGACACATTCATTTTATATGTTATTTATTTTGATGGTATACATATGGTTTGTTGGACACACTTTGTATACACCATTTTAATCAAACCTGCTGCTTTTAATAATACTGGCTAATAAAATTTTATTGAGGGATCAAAATAAATCCTATAGTCAAGTTAAAGTGTCAAACAAATGTGTAACAAAAAAAACATAAAATAAAACATACACAAAATAGCAACATCATTTCACTTAAAATAAAAACACAATTTCACCAACAATAGCATCATTTAACATGATAAAATATCATAATTTAACAAAATCAATTCAATTTAATAGTTTACATAAAAAAAGAAATATCAATTTACATAATTAAATAACAAAATTTTAGATTACATCATCAACTTATACATAAACACCATGATAATAATATCCCCGAAGTTTCTCCAAAATTTCATCCACGTCGTCGTTGTTTTAGTGAATCCATCCTCAAATGCATAAATATCTTGTGTGGTATCATGATTCATTTGATTTTTTGCTTCAATTCTCCAATCTTATGCTTTAATTATAAGATTTTATGCATCAATTCTTTCTTTTTGTCCAACCAAATGTTGATTTTGTTAATCATTGACTATTGATAAAAACTCCAATCTCTTCTTCTTCTTCAGGGTAAACATATTCTTCTCATCTTCAACTTTATCATAATATTAATTAAGATAATCACATTCAATCTATATGGATATCTTTCAAAAATTAACAATAGATTTTCAAATTTTACTCTATAGATGAATATCTTTCCAAAAGTCATTAACAATGATGACCTTTGAAGTGCAACAAAATCCCTACACTCATAATTAGATGTTCATTACGATTTTGTGTTAAAACATCTCTTCGAATTGAAACCCTAATTTTCACCTTTGAGTGTCACGAGTTTAAAGGGAATAAAAAAATGAAAATTACATTTGTTATCTAATTTTGAAACTAAAAAGAAAATTTTCAAATAACCCTAATTTGATTCAACATCAGAGATCAGGAAAGTAGAACACAAAGAGCAAGAAGAAAATGTGGAAATAGATGCTACAAAAACCTTTTTTAATGCCATTTGAATGAAATAAATGAAAAAGACTAACTTGGAGCATATTAGTTAATTAAAAGACTAATTAATATGTATATATAGTTTAATTAGATGGCCAATATATACCCCGACCCCGACCTAAATATATAAAACCATAATGTATTTTACTCTTTTTTATGGATGTTTTGCTAGAACTTATCATGCATTTAATAAAAAATATAAAGAACGCATTATACTAATATCATTCATAAAAAATAAAAAATAAAAATTGGCGCTTTCACAATAGATATAATGAACACATAATAAAGAAAAGTTAAATGCTTGAAAAATTATTTGGTATTTTAGAGTGTAGTTGAATATCAGTATCATGTAAGCAAAATTCATTCAAACTTTAAATTTATTTTAATAAAATTATAAATAAAAAATGTATTAAATGATTGGATGATGAATATATATATTCAACCAAATTACTTCAAGATATCACGGCGTTCACTGAAAATATTTGCTCTTGTCTAAAAGCATGCCAATTGTGCTTCACTAATAACATGTTGCTTAGATATATATTGAAAGACCTCATTAGCAAATGAAGAAGTTAAAGAAATAACATGGAGTTGTGATAGCCACAAGAGTCCTGACCCAAATAGATTTAACTTTAACTTCTAAAGGATGATTTTCTATTCAATTTAATATAATTTCATTTGAATGAAGTACTTCATAAGAATACTAATGACTTTTTCTTGCTTTGCTTCCAAATATTGATCTTCAGGTGAGTCTCTATAACTATAGGTATATATGCCTCATATATATATATATATATATATATATATATATATATATATATATATATATATATATATATATATATATATATATATATATATATATATATATATATATATATATATATATATATATATATATATTATTGTTAGGGAAATTTTTATTATAGAGCATTGAACATTGTGGGATTTCCTTCTTTTTGGAGCAACATATTTGTGAGATTCACACTATATATTCACCTAAAATCTTAAGGTAATAGGTGGGTGAGTTCTCTCACTTATAAATACTCAAGTCTCCATACTTTTAACCAACGTGAGACTATTACCCACACTAATCAAATTTGATACATTCTCAACACTCCCCCTCAAGTGTGAGTCCACAATGCTCCCGCTCAAGTGAAAGCTCTTCTTACTTCCACAAACTCGTGTATCGTATGGAACGTTTCTTATTCACCACAATGGTGTTGTTGACACTCTTCAACGAAACGTTTCTTGTTCACCACACTAGCGCCATTGACTTTCGATACAAGTAAGTCGGTCCATTTCTCGAACCAAAGGCTCGTGATACCATTTGTTGGAGGAGTTTTTTACTATAGAGCATTGAACATTATGGGACTTCCTTCTTTTTGAAGAATGCTTCTTATTCACAACACTGGCGTTATTGACACTCTTCAACAGAACATTTCTTATTCACCACACTAGCATCGTTGACTTTCGATACAAGTAAGCCGATCCATTTCTCAAACCAAAGGCTCATGATGCCATTTGTTGAAGGAGTTTTTCACTAGAGAGAATTGAACATTCTTCCTTCTTTTTGGAGCAACACATTTGTGAGAGACACACCATATATCCACCTAAAACCTTAAGGTGATAGGTGGGTGGATTCTCTCACTTATAAATACTCAAGTCTCCATATTTCCAACCAATGTGAGACTATTACCCACACTACTCACACTTGATACATTCTCGACACTCCCCCTCAAGTGTGAGTCCACAATGCTCCCTCTCAAGTGAAAACTCTTCTTACTTCCACAAACTCTTGTATCGTACAAAACGTTTCTTATTCCCCACACTGACACCATTGACTTTCGATACAAGTAAGCCGCTCTATTTCTAGAACCAAATTCTCATAATACCATTTGTTGGAGAAGTTTTTCACTAAAGAGCATTGAAACATCGTGAGACTTCCTTCTTTTTGGAGCAACACATTTGTGAGAGACACGCCACATATTCACCTAAAACCTTAAGGTGATGTGTGGGTGGTTTCTCTCACTTATAAATGTTCAAGTCTTCACATTTCCAACCAATGTGAGACTATTACCCAACTACTTACACTTGATACATTCTCAACACTCCCTCTCAAGTGTGAGTCCACAATGCCCCACCCCCCCCCCCCCCCCTCAAGTGAAAACTCTTCTTACTTCCACAAACTCTTGTGCCGCACAAAACATTTCTTATTCACCATACCGGCACCGTTGACACTCTTCAACGAAGCGTTTCTTATTCACCACACCGGCGCCATTGACTTTCTATACAAGTAAGCCAGTTCATTTCTCTAACCAAAGACTCATGATACCATTTGATGGAGGAGTTTTTCACTAGAGAATATTGAACATTGTGAGACTTCCTTCTTTTTGGAGCAACACCTTTGTGAGAGACACACCACATACTCACCTAAAACTTTAAGGTGATAGGTAGGTGAGTTCTCTTACTTGTAGATGTTCAAGTCTCCATATTTTCAATCAATGTAGGACTATTATCCACATCACTCACATTTGATACATTCTCAACAAAAACTATATTAAATTATAAGGGAAAATGATTTAAATTCCTAAAATAAATTACAATTTTTCTTCCTAACTATGATGGTGCTCCTAAAATTTTAAATTTACCGAACACTCACAAACCATATTAAGTTAAATTTATCCCCATATTTTACAATCTCTGAAACGCGACCATTAATAGGCATGATCACCTCATTTGTTTGACCTAACACTTTGTTATCCCAACCAATATATTATAAATTTCTATATCTTACTATAAAATGAATAATCATAGAAAAATATTGAGATGTTTCCTATGAGCCGCAATAACTTGTACACATGTTTCCACATTTTACAGTGATACCATAATTCACCAATCCTCTTTTGTGGGAAACATTCTATTTAAAAACTTTATGTGAACGATGATACTTTCAAAGGAATCAATATATTTACATCGTGAAACAATGTCAATCTTAAATGAAATTCCTCAACAAGACCTTATTTACTTCTTTGACCAAATACTCGTTATTTTCCAATGAGTTCTAGTTTAACGAGTCTTTCTCGTTAAATTACAGACAAACATAGATAACAATAAAGTGAATTTATTCACTAGTTCCTCTTCTGTTGGAATATCCTTTGTCTCCAACCACACTGACATTGTCTCTTGTTCATTGTAGGACTCAACATATTTTCAACTATAAAAAATTATCCATAATCAATCCGTAAACCCTACCGAACTGATCCACCAACTTCCCCGATATAACCATGAGTCTAACTATAAATATGAGACTTTACCATCCCTCACTTTTTTACACAATCTCTTTAAAAATAATTTCCCAGTCATGCATTTGCCTCCTTTATCCACTCTATTAATATCCTTCTACCTATAAAATTCCCTTCTTGACCCTTTATCCGCGTCACCCTCCACCAACCCATATTTATAAGATAATGCATTGAATAACAAACATTTCCCATTATTCTTACACCTCCAAAAGAATTTTCATAAAAAATATCAAGAACTACTTAACCCGATGGATCTTTCCATCCTCCTATTTCCGTTGAATTTTTCTGATTATTATTTGGTGAAGGATTTGAAGACAATGAAGTCTCTCCTCAGAGGACTACATAGCCGCGGACTCTACCATCTAACTCACTCCATCAACCATCCCATGGCCTTAGTTACCAACTTCTCATCCCTTAGTTACCACCAACTTATTTACAGTGATGTATGGGCCCCCTGCTCATATTAGATCCTTAGATGGCTACTTATATTACTGAGTATTTGTGATCATTTCTCTAAATATATTTGGTTATATCCAATGAAAAATAAATCTGATGTCTTTGTTATTTTTCCACAATTCAAAGGCATTGTTGATTTTTTTTTTAATTTACCAATCATTACACTTTATTCAAACAATTGAGGTGAATATATTAAACTTTAACAATTTATCTCAACAAATGGAATATCTCATTATACCACACCACCATATACAGCTGAACATAAAGCAACAGTTGAAAGATGCTATATATACATTGTCGAAACTGGCCATGCCCTACGCCATCGTGCCAAACTCTCACCCACACTTTGGTCCTTTGCCTTCCAAACAGCCACATATCTTATATGCAGCATCCCGATTTTATTTAAACTATTTTCGTAATTTAATTATGTGATAGTTGTGGTTGTGTTGTGTTGATGGATGTTTTGATGTGTTGTGTTATCCTGGATGTAAGATAGTTGCCTTAGAATTATATATAAATTAAGCTATTGGAGGTGTGTGAGTAAAAGTGTAGAAATAGTGATGTGGTGAGTAAAGCTAATTAACTAATTTAATTATTATTTAATTTAATTAGAATGGATTATTATTATTATTATTATTATTATTATTATTAAGAAATTAGTGATAATATAATAAGTTAATAAAATAATAGGAATTATAATATATAAAAATAAAAAAGGGGATTCGGGATAGAAACATAAAGCATGTATCATTTGAGAGAAGAGAGAAGAAACGGAGAAAGGGAGAAGAAGAGGCTAGGGTTCAATGGGAGATTCACCATTGTTTAAGGTTAAAGAAGTTATTGCTAGGAACTTTAAGGTAAGGGTGAGCTTCTGATTATCTAAGGGTTAACATGATGATAGTGGGTAGATTATGCCATGTAGGTTTTGTGTTTTCTTCTCTACGTTCATGATCATGGTGCTATTGTTAATTATTGAATTGTATGAATGATGAATTGTTGATGTTAAAATCATAAAATTCGATTGGATTGGTTATTGTCAATGATGTGTGAATTGATGTGGTTTCAGATCAGAATCAGAACTGAGTTATGAAGGTTTTCAGTGTAAATAAGTTGGAGTTTTGAACTTCTGAAAAGTGATTTTCGTGTTAAAATGTGGAATAAACGATATGGGAGAAAATGGGGTTTTAGGATGAATTTTAATTTGGAAAAGCTGCAGAAAAGTGCTTCTGCAACAATGTAATAGATTACCAGAATTAGAGTAACCGATTACACTACTTAAAAATAACATTTATGGGAAATATTTGAGGGGTGTAACTCGTTACTGGTTTTTGAGTAATCGGTTACCCTATGAAACAGAGGTCACGCAGGGGCTGGAATCAGGGGGTGTAACCGGTTACCAATTTTTGGGTAACTAGTTACCGTGTGTGTATTGGCAGTGGGTTGCGCTACTGGATGTAGTGTAACTAATTACTGGTTTTGGTAGTCGGTTACATTGAAAGCAATTTTTTAAAAACTTTAAAAAATATTAACTTTTGTTTTGAGTGTCCAATTCGAGTGCCGCTCGATGTGTCGGAAAGATGAGAGTGTGTGCTATCATTTAAAATTAGTTTCAGTACCTAAAATTGAATATTTTTATGAGTGATGGTGTCGATATGCATTGTACTATTTATGTGGTGGTGTGACTTAACCTTAAATGCATTGTTGTTGCTTACTATGTTGTATGTTGATGTTGTTGAACTGTATAACACATGTTTGATGCATGATGGCCATTATTGGCGGTGTACATTGACTATGAAGGTGGATCATTGTGCATGATGTTGTTGTTGCATGTATTGTATGTTGCATGCATTCATGTTGTTGGATAAATTGTCAGTTGTTGGTGAGCATCAAATCCCGTTGTATGGATTAGGTCGATAGATGATTTTGGAGGTGATGGAATCAGTGAGAAGTTATCGGAGGTGATGATAACGGATTGATGACTTTGATCCTAGGAGGTGAGGATCGAAGTGGTGAACCTGAGTGTTCACGTATTGGTACCACATGCATTGAATCAAGTTGTTGAGTCTCATCGCATTATACCTTATTTGCATTTGTTATGGTGTTGGATGATTAATTATGTTGTTATTATGTTGGATGGTTATTATGTTGCTATTATGTGTGAATAGTCGTTCTGTGGATTATGTGGAATTATGTTGTGGAATGGGTGATGTAAATTATTATCATGTTTTCCTTTATATAATCATAATATCTCACCCCTTATGTTTGAATGTTGACTTGATGTGGGTAACATGCAGATAATCCGCAGTAGGAGCTCAAATGTGAGTGAAAGATGAAGTCTTCCGTTTTATTTTTGTGTTGGCGTCTGCTCTTATGTGTAACACTGGGGAATTGGAATGATGTGTCTTTTTTTTATGTTTTAATATTTTTTATGATATGTTATGTTGATGTTGAATATGTTGAGTTAACTGTTTGTTGTTGTTGTTCCGCTTCTATTTAATAAAAGTAATATTCAGACATGTGGTTATTACTACTATTTTTATAAATGTCAAAGGTTACACGTCTTTAACCAAGTAGGGATAGGTTAGACCATTAAGTAAATCAAAGAAATGCATCCAACCCTGAACTTCAAAATGTTCTCCCATTTACTTCAAAAGATTTGAAATCAACAATCTGTTCCATAATTAGCTTGAGATCGTTTTCTCTGATCTTCATTGTTTCGGGTTTGACATGAAATCCATTTCCAGTTTCGACAGTCAAAGGGGCTTGTTAAGAAGTAGATGTAGATGTCATTACAAATAGAGTTTTTAGGGTTCTAAAAGGTTTTTGTGAAAACTATGTTTTTTCCAGAGAAATATTTAGAACGAAAGTGGGAGTTGTGGAGTGTGATAAGTGTGTGAAAGATGAAAAGTTTAAGTTTTTTTAGTGAAAAAGGTTTTTGTTTAGATTAAAAAAAATGACAGATGACACAATATTCAAAACAATTTTATCATTACCCAACAATTATTACCCATTCTCTAATATCTATTTTAGAAAACCTTTCAAATACGTGTCATTTAAGTGGGACAAATGTCACTAGGAAGATAAAAAGGTTTTCCACTTAAATGCTATCAGAGGAAAATAATCAGATTCTGAGCATCAGAGGATGAGATGCTTCAGAGGCTATTATTCATCAGAGGCTGAGATAGACTCTGATCGTAGTGACTTTTGATCATCATAAGACTCAGATCCCTCATTCAGAAGCAAGCACCATTCTTTTACAATATGCATGTTCAAATTTGTTTTGATAAAATCAAATCTTTAAATAGATAGGGGTTTAGTAAATATATCAGCACATTGATGATCAATATCAATGAATTGTATATCTATTATACCTCTCTGAACATAACCTCTAATAAAATGATGTTTAATTTCAATGTGTTTGTTCTTGAATGTTGAATAAGATTTTTGTCAAACAGATACCAACAGTATTATCACAAAATATTAGAATACTTCTTCCAATTATTTGATAATCTTTTAATTGATATTTTATCCAAAGCAGTTGTGTGCAACACTTAGAAGCTAAGATGTATTATGCTTATGTTGTAGACAAAGAAATAGTTGTTTGTCTTTTACTAGCCCATGATATTAGGTTTTCACCTATGAATTGACAGTTTCTACTAGTGGATTTTCTCCCAATTCTATCTCTAACATAGTCAGCATCACATAAACGTACTAGCTTTTAATCTAGAGATTTTTTTATAAATTAGTCCTAAATTAGTAGTTCCCTTTAGGTGCCTAAAAATTGTCTTAATAGCAGTTAATTGGGTCTCTCTAGGATTTGACTGAAATCTTGCATACATACATATACTGAATAAAATATATGGCTCAGAAGTTGTTAGGTAAAGAAAATAACCAATCATACATCTGTACAACTTCTAACACACTTTAGTGCTACTTTCCTCTTTGCTCAGATTGCAAGTTGGATGCATTGGATTAGTCATGATTTTGTAGTCATCTAGCTTGAATTTATTCAGAAGCTCCTTTGTGTGTTTTGACTGATGACCATAGACTTCATCCTTGCATTGATTGATTTGAATTCCAAGGAAAAAATTTAGTTCTCCCATCATACTCATTTCAAACTCAGCATGCACTGACTCAGAAAATGCTTTGCAAAGATACCATTTTCCAAAGTGTTTCTAAATAGTGTAGTGTCAACTTTCCCTTTTTGAAAACCATTTTCTAATAGAAAACTATCCAGTCTCTCATACCAAGCTCTAGGAGCTTGTTTGAGGCCATAAAATGATTTCTTAAGTTTGAAGACATGATATGGGTGGACTAAATCCTTGAACCCGAGTGGTTGTTTGATATACACTTCTTCATAAATGACACCATTTAAAAATTCACTCTTAACATCCATTTGGTATAAAATGATATTGTGATTAATAGTATAAAGAGAGAAGTAATCTGATTGCCTCTAACCTTGAAATAGGTGGAAAGGTTTCTGATAAATCTATACCTTCTTGCTGATTACAGCCTTGAGCTACTAGTCAAGCTTATTTCTTACCACTTCTCCTTACTTAATAAGTTATTTCGGAATACCCATTTTGTTCCAATGATGTTCTTTTGATGAGTTTTGGGTACCAGATCTCAAACATCATTCCTTTGAAATTGGTTTAGCTCATCTTGCATTGCCACAATCCAGTCATCATCAGATAAGGATTCATCAATAAAAGTAGGTTCAGTTATAGAGATAAGTCCTAGCATTAAGTTTTCTTCTTTGAATGCATATCTTATCTTTAGAGGACTATCTTTGTTTCTAATTATTTGCTCTTCTGGATGTGAAGATTTGTACTTGAAAGTATTTCTGGATTGAGTTGCTTCTTGAAAGCCATCATGAGCTTCTTCAGAACTTGCTTCCTCTAGATGAACTTCAGAAGTTGGATTAGCTTCTAGAACACCAGCTTCTAGACCATTAACTTTGGACCATCAGCTCTTGGAGTGTCTACAGATACATAAAAATCTGAAAAACTTTTAACTAGCTCTGACATTTTATTGTTTAGCTCTCTGTCATCAAATTTGATGTGTATTGACTCTTCAACCATTTTGGTTTTAGAGTTATACACCCTATATGCCTTTGAGTGTTTATAGTATTCTAAGAAGATACCCTTTTGAGCTTTGACATCAAATTTCTTTAGATATAATTTATTGTTCAAGATGTAATATGTACACTTTTTACATGATAAAAATAATAAATATTTGGCTTTCTTCCTTTAAGTATCTCATATGAAGTTTTGTTCATAATGGGTCAAATATAGATTATATTCTGAACATAACATGTTGTGTTACATCTTTTACCCACAAGTACTTAGGTAAGTTGTTTTCATGAATCATGGTTCTAGCCATTTTTTTTGTAAATATCGGTTATTTCTCTCTACAACTCCATTTTGTTGTGGCATTCTAGGAGAATAGAACTCATGGAGAATTCCATGTTTTTCATAAAAAAAATCATATGGCTCATTTTCAAGTTCTCCTCCATGATCACTTCATACTTTTAAAATCCTTGATTCTTTTTCAGTTTGTACTTGTATCCAGAAGATATCGAACACATCATATGATTCATCTTTAGTTCTGAGGAATTTTTCCCAAGTCCATCTACTATATTCATCAACTATGACTAACCTATATTTTTTCCTATTGATTGATGAAATACCAACTGGACCAAATAAATCAATGTGAAGCAATTATATAGGTCTAGAGGTAGAGACAATTTTATTTGATTTAAAAGAGGTTTTGTTAATTTTTCCTAATTGGTATGCCCTACAAAGAGCATCCGGGTGATAAATGAGTTGTGGCAATCATTTAACAAATTTTAACTTGCTAATTTAGATATTAATCTCCAGTTAGCATGACATAACCTTCTGTGTCAGAGCCATTTTTCATCACTCACTAATAGAAGGCAAAATGCCTTATAATAAGCCAATTCAGAGAAATTGATTTTATAAACATTTCCTTTTCTCTTACATTTAAGCATTATGGATTTGTCAGACTCATTCATGACTATCCAGTTGTTCTTATTAAACATAACTTCATAACCACTATCACAAAATTAACTTATGTTAAGTAGGTTATGTTTTAATCCATCTACTAACCAAACACTATTAATATAGATAAATGAGTTACCAATAGTACATGTATCAATGATCTTTCCTTTCTGGTTTCCTCCAAATCCCACAATTCATCCCTCCTTCATAGTTAAGGTTTTGAGCATATGCTTTTATCTTGTCATATGTCATGAGCAGCCATTATCCAGGTACCAAGACTGCTGCTTTGCCTCTCCCTTGAAGTAAATCTGATGTAAACACAATTTTATATTTAGGTACCCATAGTCTTTTGGGTCCTTTGGGGTTAGTTTTGATAGGCTTCTTCTTGTTTTGTACCTTTGATTTCATATAGTAAGGCTTAAGATCATTCAAGACTTTTGATTTAAAAGTTTGATGTCTTGAACAAATCTTAGCATTTGGTTATGAACCTTTCAGAACCTTAAACTCTGATGTTTTAGGTTTTGGTTTCTTTAGAACCTATGACTTTAGAGTTTTTGGCCCTGGTTTCTTCATAACCTTTGAGTTTGAAGTCTCAGGATCCGATTTCTTCAGAACCTTTGACTCTATAGTTTTAGCATTTGACTGGTTCAAAACCTTTACTTTGTCAGCAACAGGATCAAAATAGGAATATAGCTCTTTCTGAGTAAAGCTTAAATAAGAATGTTCTATTGGTTCAATCAAGGTTCCAGATCTTGGATTAAAAGTTTTTTGAGAATTACCAAGACCCCCTCCTTTGCTCATACTTACACCTTAAATCATGGATGCAAGCTTTGTTCTGTTAAAGCCAATTCTGATAAACTCCTGAAGAGCTATTTCACGTTCATCAAAAGGTTTATCAGACATTTCTTTTACTAGAGAAATATGATATCTTTCTAAAGCTTCATTTTTCATTTTGATGATATTTCAATTCACCTTTCAATAAATAATATTGCTTTTTCAAGATTTTCGAATGTCTGGCTTTGTCTTGACAATGACCCATAAGGTCTTGAATAAAAGTAATCAAATCAAAGCAAGATGATTTAGAAAATACCTCATCTTCCTATTCATAGTCTTATCCATAATCTGAGTCAATTTTTTTTCCTGAAGATGTTAGATCCATCATATTTAGATTGACTTGTTCTTCATCTTTGTCAAAGTCTTCTTCATTACCAAGTTCATCCCATGTTTCCATGAGACTCTTCTTGAACTTGTCTATGATGTTGTCCTTCTGATAGCTTCCTTTCTTTGAGTTTTCCTTTTGTACCTTTGGACAATAAACAATGAAGTGACCTGGCTTCTTGCAGTTGAAATATCTCTTCTAATCATCTTTCTTTTTCTATGGAGCTTGATCCTTTGAAGCCACTACTTTAGCCAGAGAATCTTTTTTTTTCTTGGCTATATACTAGAATCTTTTAATCATGAAATCGATTTCTTTATCATCAAAATATTCTTCAGAAGTTCCTGCGTGAGCTGCTTCTTCATATTCCCATATTTTAGAAGACTTGGCAGGTTGAGCAACAGATTTCAAAGCAAGAGACTTTGATTTCTTGGCAGGTTCATCTCTATTTAGCTATATCTCATAACTTTGAAGATTTTGTTTATCAGGTTTTCAAAACTTATATTGTTTAAATCCCTGGCTTCCTGAATAGCTGTTACCTTTGGTCTGTATCTAACAAGAAGACTCCTAAGAATCTTCTTGACATGACCATAAGTTGTACAACTCTTGTTCAAAACTTTAAGTCTAAATACAAGAACTTGAAACCTTGAGAACATGGTTTCAATGTCTTCATCTTCCTTCATTCTGGAAAGTTCATACTGTTGAACTAGAAGATTGGCCTTTGCTTCTTTTACTTGCTGATTTCCTTCATAGGTAGCAACCAAGGATTCAAATATAATTATAGCAGTAGATTTGTCAATAATTTTGATGTACTCGGAGTGAGGTAAAACCTCTACCAAAATTCTTCTAACTCTGTGATGTTTCCTAAAAGTCTTCTTTTGTGTAGGTGTGACACTTTTGTGTCAGTTGCCACTCCTACTCAATTAACTGGAATATCAATGCCATTATCAAGAATGTCTCACATCTCATTATCAACACCTATGATAAGAGTGTACATATTGCTCTTCCACTATTCGAACTTTATAAAATATACACTGAAAGTTGGAGGTCTAATTGTATAGTTATTCTTTTCAGAAGTATTATAATCATAGTTTACAGCAGTGATCGGAAAAATAGCAAGTGTACTATTTTGCATATTATAGTAATAACGGGTAAATTCCCTGAATGTCGATCTCAAGGACTGCACGTTAATATCGAGTTCAAATTATCATTCAATTAAACAAAAAATATGATTTGGGTTTTTAGATTCAAAATTATAAAAGTAAAAGCAAAAGTAAATAAGGATGAAAATAAGGGTTTGCAGGGTAAGAGGAACAATACCAGGGAAGATGTATGATTTATCCCTATAACAACTTTGAGTCACTATTGCATCAAGAAATATCAATTACTACTCGTTCTCAAGGGTATTTTCTCCCAATTCCTTGGTGAGAAAACCTTTAATTAATATACCCTAATTTCTATGGCCATAGGCAATTAAGGTGAAGTTAAGCTTTATTATATCAAGAACACTCTGGTCCATACAGGGTATCCCTAGTCCTAGGTGATATCTACTGCAGAGTAACCTTATGAAAACCTTATCAATGGAGGTCCAACCTAATTGATAACCACAAAACAATCTTGATTGGTCCGAAAGAGAAAGCATTAAACACATCAAAAGGTTACCGTAAGAATAATATTATAAATGCAAAAGTATACTCAAATTCGTTACAATTCTAAATCAGGGACACCCCCTAGCATTGGGGGGTTTAGCTACTCATATTGTTCAAAACAAATGCAAGATAAAAATTACACATTACAAGTATTTGGATGACTTCGATCTTCAATCGCTTCAGCTCATGGAAACCTTCAGCTCTCCGAACTCCTTGCTCTCTGTAATACTTGAGTGCTTGACAATATTGTGTTTTGCCTCGTTCCAAGATGATCTTTTCTTTGGTAGAAGGTTCTCTTATATAGTGAAAATTCTAAGCAATAAGTGGACATGTCCAAAAATATCTCTACAAGCCCGATAATCAAAAGCCAAATGAAAAGGGAAAATTTTGGGCTTGGGCTGACATGGCCCATGTCAGTTGACATGGGTGGCCATGTCAGCTCGCTGCTTCACTTGACACACCCATGGGGGCTTGACATGGTATGGGATAAGGCCTGCCACGGGTCGTGTCAGGCTACTATTTTTTTCTTCATTCTCCATCTTCCTGACACGGCCCGTGTAAGGTGACACGGGTGGCCGTGTTAGGCCTCCTGTATCGGGATTTTTCCATTCCTTTGCTTGTCAGAGTTCTGCACTGTCTCTCTTCGAGTTCCTCGATTCTTCCACCTGGACCTGTTCGACAAAAACACAGACATCCTACGCGTAAAATCACGAAAATATAAAATAAAACTGACAATTAATAAAATTGCTTAAATAACTTACGGGAATGAAAATTAACTTTAAAGGTACCATAATGCGTACATAGTGTCTCAAAATCCTTGGTTTCTTATCGGATAAGCAACAAAAATATAGTGAAAATGGTGACTGATGACAACCCCAAACTTAGCTCATTGCTTGTCCTCAAGTAATGTCCTACATAACAAAGTGTCACTTCCCAAAATTTGTATTCTTACCATGATACTCCTGAGATCTTTCGCCAATGCCTTCACTCCCCCTTGTATAGTTCCTGATTTTCCTAATGAGTTTTCTGTCGCACTTCCTCATCGAGGTACCGCTTCACCTGTCAGCTTACATCACACTCTCACCAAGTCTCTCGGGGTTTAAGTGTTTTCACATCCAATTCAGAATATGCAATATCAACTCATAAGTTTGAATAGTTTCTCCTTTCATATCAACTACACATAACACACACTTTTTGAGGTCTTTCGGGTTGTAATGGGGCTTGGGTTATGGTGTGGATATTCCAAACAAAACGATAAACAAGTGGTTTTTGGTTCAGAGTCAATGTTACTATTATTTTCACTGTGTTTGTTCGTTTTCTTTCTTTTCCTCTATTATTATTTTTTTATAGCTCGGGTTTTTCTTTGTTATTCTTGTTTTTCAACCGAGGGCCCTTCTTTGGCCAGTGCTTCTTTTGAACCCTCGAGTTTATTTTCTCGATGATTCTCTTTTTTTTTCGCACTCTGTAGCGGGGTATTCGTTACCTTATGGTTTATTGACTAAACAAAAAGTAAACATACAATTCGAGTCGCCACCACACTTTTATTTATCCAAAGGAAAGGTTAAAAAGAGAACAAAAACCAAGTAAGAAGTTTTATCAAGTCAAAAACTAATAAAAATGTCAGAGATCTAGGTAAGGGGGTTGGTTATAAAATGGGAAGGTTTTAAGCATCCAAAACATCCTTAGTACTCTAAGGGAGCCCTTTTTGCAAATGTGTGTTGTAGGTTGGTATTTATGAAAATATTTATGCAAACAAGATTGAGGGGATTAGAAGAGAATATACATTATATTTACAATTTTGTTGTTTGAATGGATAAACCCATTGCCTACATACCATCACAAAGGTAGGATCAAAACCTCGTAGTTCGGGGTAAAAATCTCAAAAGATTGGTGAATTGATTTGACCAAAAGCCTTAAGGTCTTTTGTTATCAAAGGGAGAAAACTCAACCTAAACCAACAATCCACCATGTGAGGAGAGCTTCAACATACTAGTGAGGGGTTAACCCTATAATAAGTATGGAAGACTTATAGTCCAATCACTAAGGATAAGGTGAGGTTTACATCAACCACTATGATAACTCAAACCTATGGCTAATGTATATGAAAAAGGTTTTAACAAAGGTGGCCATTGGAACCACAAAAAACAACTTGAAGTGAGTTACATTTACAAGTTAGAAGTATTCACAAAATGAAGTCAAAGCTAAATTAAGATTCATTCACAATGAGTATTAATGAAAAGAGTTTGAAAAGTCAAAGGCATAAGGCCTAGGTTTCTAGTTTGAAACAAAGTCAAAGTTTGCACAAAATGAGTTTGGCTTGGGTTAGAGTGAGGAGAAGAAGAGAAGGGTTAGTCCTAAAGCATACAAAGATGAGAGAAGAGATAAAACCCTTGGAGTTCCTTTTCTTAAAATCATAGAGATGATTCAAGATGCTCCTTTCCTTTGGACTTAGCAAGCAACAAGCAATCAAAACAAATATACATTCAAGCTCCTAGGATCTTCATTTGGCTTGTCTCTCATAACTTGGCTACTCGTGACAATGGTCCTTCTTACTATCTCAAAATGGAATCCCTATCACACAAGAGCAAACATCAAAAAGTTCACAACACAATAAGAGGAATGGACAAAGAATAAGTTTTGGAAAGGAAGTCCTTTGAAGTCAACTTTAAGATTTAGCACTCTAAAGGCATGAGGCCTAGTTGCTCTTCAACAAGTTTAGCATTCTAAAGGCATGAGGCCTAGTTGCTCTTGAACTCCTTTAAGCATAGATAAGGTCCTAATTCTAAGTCCTTTCTCCTTTTTGCATTGGGTTCACACAAACAAAGACAAAACAAACACAAAACAACAATATATTTATATACAATAATGAGCTCAAATGAGCAAAAGGAAAATGATATAAACATAAAATATGAGCTCAAATGAGAAAAGTGAAAAGGCAATATGAATAAATGAGCAAGAAAGTAAATTGCATTAAAGTAAATTGCAAGAAATTAAATGCTCAAATTAAAGTTAGTAGTTAATGGTTATGTTAGTGTGTCATAAGACAATTTAGCGCTATGTTAAGCAATCGTAAGTGGACTAATGTAGTAGTCACACCTATCTGAGGCCGGTTAATAAAACTATAGGCAAATAAACACAAGTTAGAGATCATGACTAGTAAGACAAGCTCCTACAACTTTCCATGCCAAAAGAAAAGAGGAAAGGCCTTGTATGGACTTTAGGTTTTTTGCTTGACCAAGAAGAAACCTATCTTGGACACAAAGCAACTCACTTGATCTTTGATCAAGTTGAGTTTTATTTGGATCAAAGAAGGTTAAGCCTCTCATATGTCAAGACTAACCACAAATCATTAACTCATTGGCCAAAATAAAAAAAGAAAAGAGATGAAGATGAAATGAATAAAAGGAGAATTCAAATGAAATATCAAAACACAATGATCAAATATGAATCAAATCATCATCAACCAATGTAAATCAGAAGAGAAGTGAAGATTAGAAGTCAACAAGTCAAACATATTTTTTTGGTATTTTTGAAATTAAAATAAATGCAAAATTAAAATAGACAAAATATGGTCAAACCTCAAATTCAATTCAAATCAACTTAGACAAGTCCAATTAAATTTTCATAGGTCTAACATGGTCAAACAAGGTTCGACAAATTTTCTCAACAATTTTTGAAAACAAAAACTATTTTAAAACAATTAAAAACAATAAAAAATAACACAAATGAATTAAAATGTCAAATAAATCTCAAATCAATTAAGAAATTGATGAGACTATTTTTCATTGACTCATCATGATCCATATGTGTTAAGAAAATATTTTGGGATTTTTCAGATATCAAAAAGTATTTAAAATGAATTAAAAACTATTAAAAAAAAATAATTCACAAAAAAATATTAAATGAAGTCACAAAAATAATTAAAAATCAGATTATAAAACTAGATTTTTCAAGAAATTTTTTGCCATTGGTCTCATATTTTTGTGACTTCAAATAAAATAGTTATTAATTTTTTAAATTAAAAGGAATTAAAAGAAATTAAAACAGAAAATAAAAAATAGGAAAAATCAGGAGCGCTTGGATCTGATTCATTAAATGACATCACACGGTCCAGAAGCGTTATCATACCATAGGCCTTGGTCAAGCGCATAACACAATGGATTAAAATAAGTCAAATGAACACACGACCACGATTAAAACGTTTGAGAGAGATCTGAAGGCCTGGAAGCGTCCACATGGGGATGGTGGTGGAAACCACCATCTTCTCCGGCCAGTGAACAAACTCCGGCCACCACGCGCAGGGTTTTCAACCTTAACCAAAATGAAAAACTATGGTACCAAAATGAAGCTGGGTGATGTACATCACCCCTGTAACCTTGGATCTTCCTCAATATTTCTATTTAGTGAGAAATCTGAGGTTGAAGATCAAGGTGCACAAACTGAAATGTCTCAATTCATGAAATCAAGACCACCATTGGCCTGCCTCTTGCTCGAGGACTTTAGAAAACAATTCAAACACAAGCAATTCACATTGTATAGCAAGATTCAGATCAAAACAGTTGAGTGATATACCTTTGAAGTGCAGCTTTAAACAGCACGATCTCTTCAAGCTTTTGATTCCAATTTGATCTTGAGGTAATGAGGATGCAAGGCTAAGGAATTAAGACTTGAAGATCAACTAAGGATGTTGAAATTCAAGCTTGAAATTGAGAAATGAAAATTGGAATTGCTTTGAGTGAGGTTAGGTTTTGAATCCAGCAGAGTTTCAGATCACCTTGAGGTTGAAATTTGAATGAGCAAGGCCCTCTATTTATAGTTGAACTGAAGGCAATGAGGTGAAATGCTCGTGCGCATGAACTTTGGGTCCTCCGTGCATGGGCCTGTACAGGCGCATGTGAGGCCCACAAGTGGATGGAATTGCAAGTCGAGATCATTTGGAGTTGAAATGGACGTGCACAAGGCCTGGCATTAGCTAGCATTTCAAGTTTCAATGTGAATTACATAATTGATCATAAACATTCATCTCTTTGAAAGTCCTATATGGAAAATCCAAACATGGTCATGTGAGTAATGGTTGGAAAGATTTTGACATAAGGAACAAAATCTATGTTGGGCAAAAATCCATTTGGAGTTTGGAAATTTATGAAAATTGGCTTTGAAGTTTGAGGTGCAAAACATGTCTAAGTTTCCTTTGAATTTTTTTACCAAAAGTGATCAACTTCAAGCCCTTCTGTTTCAATAATGCAAGCCTCAAATGGAAATACCTCCAACATAAAAGTTGTGGATATTTTCAAGATGATAAATTTAGACTTAAATATTGCATCATTTGGATTTTTGATGAGAAAGTTATGGGGACTTGAAGTTGGACATTTTTCAATTTCAATGGTTTTGGTCCAAAGTGACCTATAATGTTTTGTATTATCACATGTGTTTCTTTTAGGATTATGAAATTTTGTCCAACATAAAATTTGAATTAGACATCTTAATATTTCCAATTAAATTGGTCTCTCCTCAAAATCATAAAAATTAAGGAAGTTAGGTCCTTGGGAAGTTGACCTAAAATTAGGGTTTCAGTCAAAATGACCTATAATGTTTTGAAATGAATTATGACCTTACAAGTTTCAAATGGATTTTTGATGAACATGAAAGTTGTTTATATTGTTCTTAGGAATAGTTTGTCTCTTGGGGCCATCTTCATTTGACAAACACATCAAAAGTTGTGTCTCAGTGAATCTCAATTTGGTCAGATAACTTGACTAGTCAACTTCTCAAGGCCAAACTTCAAATCTTGATGAATCAATGATTGAGGATATTCACATAGGCTCATATATGCATACAATAATTAATTAAAGAACTTCCCTTTATTTAATTTGATCATAGGTTGAGGTTGCTTCATGAGCAAGGCACAGTCAATGCACAGTTGAATTAGGGTTTCCTTGGGAAACAACCCTCAAGCCCTTTGGGTTATCTTGATCAAATTGGAAAATTGAGATACTTGGGAGACATATATGATGATTAGGAACTTTGTGGACCATTGTCATGCTTGTTCTCATCTTCATCTAGCCACTTCATTGAGCATAGGAGTCTCCTAGGAGCATGGGATCACATGATCACTTGAGCTTCAAAACAAAAGAGGTTAGTGACATATTTTTGTGCTTTTGGTTATTAAGAAAAATAATAAAAGCAATAATATACAATACAAGCATGCTTGGTGGTCTCAACCACTCACACAAGTCCCAAATCTAGGGTTAAGGAGCCACACATGCTATGATCCTTGAGGCAATGCATTGAGCAATGATATGATGTCATGAGGGATCTTAGGGTCAAAATTAGGGTCTTACACACTCACCTTGGTTTTTTAAACTTATGGGGTTTTACCCCAAACTTTGAATTTCAACACAGCTTTAATAATATCAACTTGACTCTGAACAGGGTAAGGAAGTGTTTTGGTCGCAGGGTACATTTACGGGGTTAAACAAATAATGGATACAAGCTCAAATGGGGTTAACAAAGGATAAAATTAACGGGATGGCTAGAAAGGCTCAGGGCTATAATTAAACAATGTGCCTTAATGTGTGTATACATGAAGTGAAACTCCCAGAGAACCTACGCAAAGTTAGAGTGATAAAGACATACCTGAATATCGCTCATGATGACAAATGTGTTTGGCCTTTTATGCACTCACCATGTTAGGTAAAGCTTGACAACATCCACAGTACTTCGAGTATGGTGCGGCTTCTTACTCAACTCAGAATGCACAGGGAACCTACGTTAGTTGAGCCTTAGAAATTGCGTCTGATCTTTTCTTCAGCAGTATTGACTTTCTGGGAAGATCCTTTACAGCAAGCAAGAGTAAGTGGAGTTATCATTTCATCCACTACCGCTATTGATCATTACCTCATCCCACTATAATACCAAGAACTTGAAATACAAGCAACAGATGATACCCGACAGTAAAAGTAAACCAAATGTGAATGGTAAAAATTGGGTACTAATCAAATAAAACATAAAACATAACAAAAATAAATGTAAAAAGCATAAGAAAACCTTCCCCACACTTGAACTAAACATTGACCTCAATGTTTTAGAATAGTAGAGAAGGGGGTGACTCACAGTGCCCCACTGAGGGGGATGGGGCGGAAAGTGCAACATGCCCACACGAAATTCAAATTTTCAACCTTTTCCATGTGAGTACCTTCGCCCTTTTATGCAAGGCACTGTGCAAACCTAAAATAAAAAAACAAACACAAACAATAATTAGAAATAGTAATGCGTGGGTTGCCTCCCACGAAGCGCTTCGTTTAACGTCGCATGGCTTGATGGTTCATTCCCCTTGTTATGGGGGGTAATTCAGCCTCCAAACCTTGTTGCATCTCTTGTCCAAAACTAGGAAACTGTCTTTTTTATCAGTATGGATTCCTTTGTGCCATAAGTCCTCTTTAACCTCCATCTCCTTACCTTGTTTTCATTTTCTTTTCTTTCTCTTGGATTTTGGAATGGAGATGGGAGTCTTTCCATTCAGGGTGGCTAATGGCAGTGATGAGAGTCGAGAGGGTCTTCCTGCATCTTTCTCTGATGTTGGCATGTTACTTTGCCTTCTCGCCTCGGTCCTAATTAAGCCTATTTGATAGTGAGATTTTGTATCTTCCTCTAGCTCCTGGTCTTCAATAGCATTCAATGTTATCTCTTTGTCATGAGCTTTCAAGGTTATCGTGCCCTGGTCCATGTCGAGATTGTATCGACTTATCTGCATGAAAGGTCGACCCAGAATGATGGGTGCCTCATCATCTTCAAGAATATCTAGGATTACAAAATCAATCGGAAAACGCAAGTCCTCTATTGTTACCAGTATGTCTTCTACTATACCATATGCATCCTTTCTCGAGTGATCCGCAAACTTCAGATTTGTTTTTGTATCACTAACATTTTTAATACCCAACCTGTGATAGATTGATAATGGCATCAAACTCACACTAGCTCCAGAATTTATTAAGGTTCTTCCTTTAATTGTGCATAGTACTGTTACCGTTCCAGGATCATTCTGTTTGTTTGGAATTTTCTGCTCTTGTGAATTTGCACTATACTTTTCCTTCCAGGCTACCTGTTCTTCTGCTGTTGGTTTCTTTTCAGCCATTACCTCTTCCATGAATTTCTTGTACATGGGCATTCTTTCGAGTGCTTCAAACAAAGACATATGACCCTTAACCTTTTTAAGCATTGTCATGAATTTCTCCAAGTCTGACTCGCTTGGTTCCTTCTTTGTCACTCTCTGAGGGTATGGCAACTTAATCACTGGTTTAGTCTCTTTTGTAATTTCCTCTTCAGTCGGCTCGCCCGGTGATATAATTTTTTTCTTTTTAGAAGCCTTTTTCCTTTTCGTCGTGACAATACTAATATTCTCTTGACCTCTCGGATTTTGAACTGTTTCACTTAGTAAGGAACCTGGTGTTCGAGAACTTGTTAGTCATTGTGCTATCTGCCTCAGCTGAACTTCAAGGTTCTTTAGAGAGGCGGTGGTGTTTTTCTGATTGTTTCTCGTCTCTTCTTCAAATTGCCTATTTTGAGCTGCCATGGTTTCAATGGCAATCTCCCAGTTTGCTTTCCTTGGAGTTTGTTGTTGTTGATATTGAGTCTGATATTGAGTCTGATATTGACCTTGACTCTGCTGTGGAACATTCCCTTGTTGATCTTTCCATAAGAAGTTTGGATGATTCTTCCAACCTGGATTGTAAGTGTTAGAGTAGGGGTTATTTTGCTTTAAGAGTTTTATCTCTTCAATTTGTTGAGGAGTTGCAAAGCAGTACACATTGTGGTGAGGTCCATTACAGATTTCACAAGTGATGGTCTGAGCAGGTTGAATTTGAGCTACCTGTTGAGTACCTATATTCATCGCTTTCAATTTCTTCTCCACTTCAGCAACGACGATATGTTCCAAACAGATTTTATTTGCTTATACTTTCAGGTCAATGACTCCTTCAGGTTTACTTGTACACCTATCATATAATTCCATATGCTCATTTGCGGCTATTGCTTCAATGATCCTTTTAATACCGGTGGTTGTTGAGAAATTTGTTGAGCCACCGACTACTGTATCAATTAACTGTTTTGTCTTTATTTTCAGCCTATTCACAAACATCTGCATTTGTTCAGTCTGATCCATATTATGAGTTGGGCACGCTACCAGGACTCTTTTGAATCTTTTGTAGGTATCTCCCAAAGACTCACCATCTTTCTGTTTGAAGTTCAAGATTTCATACCTTTTTCTCAAAAATACTGATGCGGGAAAATACTCATTTAAGAAAGTTGTTTCCATCTCTTCCCATGATGTGATACTTCCAGTTGGAAGAGAGTAGAACCACTCTTCCGCCTCTTCAGATAAAGTGAATGGGAACATTCTTAACTTCTTTGCTTCATCAGTATGACCATCAATTTTCAAAGTAGTACTCATGGTCAGGAATCTCTGCAGGTGCTTGTTGGCATCTTCATTAACCTTTCCGATGAATTTTTTTATCTCAAGTTGATTTATTATGCTAGGATGCAGTTGAAAGTTCGTCATATTCACCGGTTGGTTGACAATGGTCAATCTACCACCCGGCGCATTTGCACCTCCATAGTCACCTAGGAGTCTTTCCGGAGGTGGAAGCGGTGGAACTGGAGGAATTTCAGCCATAGTTTCTTTTTCTGAATCTGAGTAATCAGAGGGAACTTCTTCTTTGGAATCCAATCTAGCGTTTCTGCGTCTCCGGTGAAAGGTTCTCTCGATTTTCGCGTCAAAAAGAAATTTTGTTGAGGGCTCTCCTCGTATACACAGATTAGTGAATTAAATTATATAAATGACAGAAAAATAATTTTATTGCAGAGCAATAAAATTTTAATTGAACTAAAAATTAAACTCTAAATTTTGGCAGTCCCCAGCAACGGCGCCAAAAACTTGATCGGAAAAATAGCAAGTGTACTATTTTGCATATTACAGTAATAACGGGTAAATTCCCCGAATGTCAATCTCAAGGACTGCACGTTAATATCGAGTTCAAATTATCATTCAATTAAACAAAAAATATGATTTGGGTTTTTAGATTCAAAATTATAAAAGTAAAAGCAAAAGTAAATAAGGATGAAAATAAGGGTTTGCAGGGTAAGAGGAATAATACCAGGGAAGATGTATGATTTATCCCTGTAACAACTCTGAGTCACTATTGCATCAACAAATATCAATTACTACCCGTTCTCAAGGGTATTTTCTCCCAAGTCCTTGGTGAGAAAATCTTTAATCAATCTACTCTAATTTCTATGACCATAGGCAATTAAGGTGAAGTTAAGCTTTATTATATCAAGAACACTTTGGTCCATACAGGGTATCCCTAGTCCTAGGTGATATCTACTGCAGAGTAACCTTATGAAAACCTTATCAATGGCGGTCCAACCTAATTGATAACCACAAAACAATCTTGAAGGGTCCGAAAGAGAAAGCATTAAATACGTCAAAAGGTTACCGTAAGAATAATATTATAAATGCAAAAGTATACTCAAATTCGTTACAATTCTAAATCAGGGACACCCCCTAGCATTGGGGGGTTTAGCTACTCATATTGTTCAAAACAAATGAACGATAAAAATTACACATTACAAGTATTTGGATGACTTCAATCTTCAATCGCTTCAGCTCATGAAAACCTTCAGCTCTCCGAACTCCTTGCTCTCTGTAATACTTGATTGCTTGACAATATTGTTTTGCCTCGTTCCAAGATAATCTTTTCTTTGGTAGAAGGTTCTCTTATATAGTGAAAATTCCAAGCAATAGGTGGACATGTCCAAAAATCTCTCTGCCAGCTCGATAATCAAAAGCCCGATGAAAAGGGAAAATTTTGGGCTTGGGCTGACACGGCCCGTGTCAGCTCACTGCTTCACTTGACACACCCATGGGGGCTTGACATGGTATGGGATAAGGCCTGACACAGCCGGCCGTGTCAGGCTACTATTTTTTGCTTCATTCTCCATCTGCCTGACACGGCCCGTGTAAGGTGACACGGGTGGCCGTGTTAGGCTCTTGTATCGGGATTTTTCCATTCTTTTGCTTGCCGGAATTCTGCACTGTCTCGCTTCGAGTTCCTCGATTCTTCCACCTGGACCTGTTCGACAAAAACACATACATTTTACGCATAAAATCACGAAAATATAAAATAAAATTGCTTAAATAACTAACGGGAATTAAAATTAACTTTAAAGGTACCATAATGCGTACACAGTGTCTCAAAATCCTTGGTTTCTTGTCGGATAAGCAACGAAAATATAGTGAAAATGGTGACTGATCAAGCAGTAGTGTTTATAGGTCCAATGGTTCCATATTCATCATACATGTTTTTCTCTTAGGATACTTTTATGTACCACTATTAAGTGTTGAAAGCATGGGCCATGCTCTAATGCCAACAGAAGGTGAGAAAAACATAAGAATGAGGGGGTTGAATTGTGCTACCTTTATTTTTATTTTCGAAAAATCTCTTATCAGTTTCTGAATACAAAATATAGAATCTGAATCAGAGTTCAATGTCTAGTAGCGGAATAAAGCAGTTCAGAGGTAGAACGGAAATAAAGAGAGATACAAGTCGTTGTCCTAGTTTCTCCCACAAATCGAGAGTAGTCCAGACCCCTTATACTTCCAAGGGATTTTCACTATAACTAAAACTCATGACAATTACTCAAGCACAAAACAAGAGACTTTCAATGCTCAAACACACAAGTAAGAGACTTTTATGCTCAAGTATACAAGCAAGAGACTTTCAATGCTCAAACACACATGCAGGAGACTTCTATGCTCAAGCATATAAGTAAGAGACGTCAATGCTTAAGCACTTAGCAAGACACTTATTAAACTCTAACTTACAGTTAAGAGATTATGAAAGCCTACACTTGATATAGAATCAGAGGTGTAGACAAAATATAACTCAGAAAGACTCTTAGACACTTAATAGTTTCTAGAATATACAAGGGTAAAAACTATATGTTAAACTTGTTCTTTTTGTTTGACAAAGTAACAGCTCTTTGAATGTCAATGGCTTGTTATTTTTCTTCAAGACTTCAGCTCCTTATATAGAGATAAAGAAAATAGTCATTGAAGAGTTTGCATAAGAGAGTTTTTGAAAAGCTTGATACATAGACGTTGAGATGTTTCTTGATATGGTTAATTTCATTGAAAGCTCATTGGAAATCCATTTGCTATAAAAGGAATTATACGTTGCATCTCAATTTTCTTCTTCATATTTTTCGCTTAAGTCTTCTTGTTATCAAAAGAAGACAAAATATCTTCATTGTCTGATAGTGACCTATCAGAATCTCTTCGATCCTTACGTTGACTTGATCTTCAGAGTTTGAATCTCCAAAGGCTGATGCTTCAGAGTTTGGATCTTTGGAGGCTTACGTCATTCAGAGTCTTGTCTTCAGCTTTTATCTTCAACTTTTGATTTCTTGGGAGGTTCATCTCCATTTAGCTCTATCTCATAACTTTGAAGATTTTTTATCAGGTTTTCAAAACTTATATTGTTTAAGTCTTTGGCTTCCTGAATAGCTATTACCTCTGGTCTGTATCTAACAAGAAGACTCTTAAGAATATTCTTGACATGATCATAAGTTGTATAGCTTTTGTTCAAAACTTTAAGTCTAAATAAAAGAACTTGAAACCTTGAGAGCATGGTTTCAATGTCTTCATCTTCCTTCATTCTGAAAAGTTCATACTGTTGAACCAGAAGATTGACATTTGCTTCTTTTACTTCCTGATTTCCTTCATAGGTAGCAACCAAGGATTCAAATATAATTATAGCAGTAGATTTGTCAATAATTTTGATGTACTCTGTGTGAGGTAAAGCCTCTACCAAAATTCTTCTAACTCTGTGATGTTTCCTAAAAGTATTCTTTTGAGCAAGTGTGAGACTTTTTGTGTCATCTGCCACTCCTAGTTCATTAACTGGAATATCAATGCCATTATCAAGAATCTCCCACATATCATCATCAACACCTATGATAAGAGTGTACATATTGCTCTTCCACCATTCGAACTTTATAAAATCTCCATTGAAAGTTGGAGGTCTAATTGTATAGTTATTCTTTTCAGAAGTATTATAATCATAGTTTACGGCAGTAGTGTTTGTAGGTCCAAAGGTTCCATATTCATCAAACATGTTTTTCTCTTAGGATATTTTTATGTACCACTGTTAAGTGTTGAAAGCACAGGCCATGCTCTAATTCCAACTGAAGGTGAGAAAAACACAAGAATGGGGGGTTGAATTGTGCTATCTTTCTTTTTATTTTTGAAAAATTTCTTATCAGTTTCTCAATACAAAGTCTAGAATCTGAATCAGAGTTCAATGTTTAGTAGCAGAATAAAGCAGTTCAGAGGTAGAAAGGAAAGAAAGAGAGATACAAGCAGTTATCCTAGTTTCTCCCACAAATCGAGAGTAGTCCAGACCCCTTACACTCCCAAGGGATTTTCACTATAACTAAAACTGATGACAATTACTAAAGCACAAAACAAGTGACTTTTAATGCTCAAGCACATGAGTAAGAGACTTTTATACACAAGCATACAAGCAAGAGACTTCCAATGCTAAAACACACATGCAAGAGACTTCTATGCTCAAGCATATAAGCAAGAGACTTCAATGCTTAAGTACTTAACAAGACACTTATTAAACTCTAACTTACAGTTAAGAGATTATGAAAAACTACACTTGATATAGACTCAGAGGTGTAGACAAAATACAACTCAGAAAGAGTCTTAGATACTTAATAGTTTCTAGAATATACAAGGGTAAAAACTATATATTAAACTTGTTCTTTTTGTTTGACTAAGTAACAACTCTTTGAATGTCAATGGCTTGTTATTTTTCTTCAAGACTTCAGCTCCTTATATAGAGATAAAGAAAATAGTCGTTGAAGAGTTTGCAAAAGAGAGTTTTTCAAAAGCTTGATTCATAGACATTGAGATGTTTCTTGATATGGTTAATACCGTTGAAATCTCATTTGAAATCCCTTTGCTATAAAAGGAATTATACGTTGCATCTCAATTGTCTTCTTCAGATTTTTGCTTAAGTCTTCATGTTATCCAAAGAAGACAAAATATCTTCATTATCTGATAGTGACCTATCATAATCTCCTTGATCCTTGTGTTGACTTAATCTTCAGAGTTTGAATCTCCAAAGGCTGACGCTTCAGAGTCTGGATCTTTAAAGGTTTACATCATTCAGAGTCTTGTCTTCAGCTTCTATCTTCAACTTTTGACTTCTTGGTAGGTTCATCTCCACTTATCTCTATCTCATAACTTTGAAGATTGTTTATCAGGTTTTCAAAACTTACATTGTTTAAGTCTTTGGTTTCCTGAATAGCTGTTACCTTTGGTCTGTATCTAACAAGAATACTCCTAAGAATATTATTGACATGATCATAAGTTGTATAACTCCTGTTGAAAACTTTAAGTCTAAATACAAGAACTTGAAACCTTGAGAACATGGTTTCAATGTCTTCATCTTCCTTAATTTTGGAAAGTTCATACTGTTGAACCAGAAGATTGGCCTTTGCTTCTTTTACTTGCTGATTTCCTTCATAGGTAGCAACCAAGGATTCAAAGATAATTATAGTTGTAGATTTGTCAATAATTTTGATGTATTCGGAGTGAGGTAAAGCCTCTACCAAATTTATTCTAACTCTGTGATGTTTCCTAAAAGTCTTCTTTTAAGTAGGTGTAAGACTTTTTGTGTCAATTGCCACTCCTACTCCATTAACTAGAATATCAATGCCATTATCAAGAACGTCTCACATCTCATTATCAACACCTATGATAAGAGTGTACATATTGCTCTTCCACCATTCGAACTTTATAAGATCTCAACTAAAAGTTAAAGGTCTAATTATATAGTTATTATTTATAGAAGTATTATAATCATAGTTTACAACAACAGTGTTTGTAGGTCCAAAGGTTCCATATTCATCAGACATGTTTTTCTCTTAGGATATTTTTATGTACCACTATTAAGTCTTGAAATCACGGGCCATGCTCTAATGCCGACAGAAGGTGAGAAAAACACAAGAATGGGGGGGTTGAATTGTGCTATCTTTATTTTTATTTTCGAAAAATCTCTTATCAGTTTCTGAATACAAAATCTAGAATCTGAATCAGAGTTCAATGTCTAGTAGTGGAATAAAGCAGTCCAGAAGTAGAATGGAAAGAAAGAGAGATACAAGTAGTTCTCCCAGTTTCTCCCACAAATCGAGAGTAATCCATACCCCTTAAACTTCCAAGGGATTTTCACTATAGCCAAAACTCATGACAATTACTCAAGCACAAAACAAGAGACTTTCAATGCTCAAACACACAAGTAAGAGACTTAAATGCTCAAGCATACAAGCAAGAGACTTCCTATACTCAAACACATATGCAGGATACTTCTATGCTCAAGCACATAAGCAAGAGACTCCAATGCTTAAGAACTTAGAAAGAGACTTATTAAACTCTAACTTACAGTTAAGAGATTATGAAAAACTGCACTTAATATACAATCAGAGGTATAGACAAAATAAAACTCAAAAAGACTCTTAGAGACTTAATAGTTTCTAGAGTATACAAGGGTAAAATCTATATGTTAAACTTGTTCTTTTTGTTTGACAAAGTAAAAACTCTTTGAATTTCACTGGATTGTTATTTTTCTTTAAGACTTCAGCTCCTTATATAGATATAACGAAAATAGTCATTAAAGAGTTTGCACAAGAGAGTTTTTGAAAAGCTTACTTCATACACGTTGAGATGTTTCTTGATATGGTTAATACTGTTGAAAGCTCATTTGAAATCCCTTTGCTATAAAAGGAATTATAGGTTGCATCTCAGTTGTCTTCTTCAAATTTTTGCCTAAGTCTTCATGTTATCAAAAGAAGACAAAATATCTTCATTGTCTGATAGTGACCTATCAGAGTCTCCTTGATCCTTGCATTGAGTTTACCTTCAAAGTTTGAATCTCCAAAAGGCTGGCGCTTCAGAGTCTGGATCTATAGAGGCTGACGTCATTCAGAGTCTTGTCTTCAGCTTATGATCTTCCAAAATCTGAATTTTTAGCTTCTTATTAAATCTCCATTCTCAGTACCAATACTAGGTTTTCTTCAGAAATTTTAGTCTATGGTTCTGCACACTTAAACATTTGTTAATTTATCCTATTGTTCCTTAATATTTTTGTTATCATCAAAACCTTAGAGATATTGTACAAACCAATTTTGATCTAACACATATTGGATCACAACTAAATCACAAGGATTCCTAATTTGTTGCAATCATATATTGTATTATCGGCATATCTCTAACTTTTATTAATTTTATTTATTGTAATTATTATTGTATTTATTTGCATCAATTATTCTCTTTGATAGACACATACTTTTGCTATATATATATATATATATATATATATATATATATATATATATATATATATATATATAATATATATATATATATATATATATATATATATATATATATATATATATATATAGAAACACATTTCCGTCAAATAAAATAAACTTTTGAATTACACTACCACTATCCTATAATGCATGTAAGTATCTAATATTAGCATCACTCTCCTTTAACCATAAAACTCTAAAAAAATCCACTGAATGTTACAGTTAATTCTTGACAAATAAAATAGTTTAGTAGATAAAGAACATGTGTCTTCCATTTCACTTTCATCCAATTTACTCTTTCTAATTCATGTCTAACTTGTTAAGTCCGTCACTAACATTTTAAGTTTTCTCCCCCTTATGATGCATATGTTTTAGTAATGCCTTAATCCTCTTAAGTGTTTCTTTAAGAAGAAGATAAAACCACCCTCACGATAGAATATTGACTTCATTCTCCTTTAACGAACTTCTAATACCATTCAAACTCATATAACAATATTCCATCATTATAAATAGTTTTGGTCTTCAAGAACTATGATTTGATAAGTCTTTGTCCAAACCTCATTGCAAACACGAACTCCAATTATCACACCATTTTTGTGATAAAAGAGATTTAATTTTCTTCTTAGTTGATGCTTGGCGCCTCACTCACAAACCAATACTTTTCACTTTATATTTATAATAATAGTAATAACTTCATCATATTATTCTCTCTGTCTTTAGCCATTTCCCCTCTTTCTTCAAAAGATGCAACAACTTCATTATATACCTCAGCCTTAACCCAAAAATCTTTTGAGCAGGTGTGAGACTTTTTGTGTCAGTTGCCATTCCTACCTCATTAACTGGAATATCAATGCCATCATCAAGAATGTCTCATAACTCATCATTAATACCTCTGATAAGAGTGTACATATTGCTCTTCCACCATTCGAACTTTATAAAATCTCCACTGAAAGTTGGAGGTCTAATTGTATAGTTATTCTTTTCAGAAGTATTATAATCATAGTTTAAAACAGTAGTGTTTGTAGGTCCAAAGGTTCCAGATTCATCAGACATGTTTTTCTCTTAGGATATTTCTTTATACCACTATTAAGTGTTGAAATCACAGGCCATGCTCTAATGCCAACTGAAGGTGAGAAAAACACAAGAATGGGGGGTTGAATTGTGTTAGCTTTCTCTTTTATTTTTGAAAAATATCTTATTAGTTTCTGAATACCAAGTCTAGAATCTAAATTAGAGTTTAATGTTTAGTAGAGGAATAAAACAATTCAGAGGTAAAAAGGAAAGAAAGAGAGATACAAGCAGTTATCCTGATTCCTCCCACAAATCGAGAGTAGTCCAGACCACTTACACTTCCAAGGGATTTTCACTATAACCAAAAATGATGACAATTACTCAAGCACAAGGCAAGAGACTTATAATACTCAAACACACAAGTAGAAGACTTCTATGTTCAAGCATACAAGCAAGAGACTTTCAATGCTCAAACAAACATGCAAGAGACTTCTATGCTCAAGCACATAAGCAAGAGACTTCAATACTTAAGAACTTAGCAAGAGACTTATTAAACTCTAACTTACATTTAAGAGATTATGAAAAACTACACTTGATATACAATCAGAAGTGTAGACAAAATATAACACAAGAAGACTCTTAGAGACTTAATAATTTCTAGAATATACAAGGGTATAAATTATATGTTAAACTTGTTTTTTTTTGTTTAACAATGTAACAACTCTTTCAATGTTAATGGCTTGTTATTTTTCTTCAAGACTTCAGCTCCTTATATAGAGATAAAGAAAATAGTCGTTGGAGGGTTTGCAAAAGATAGTTTTTGAAAAACTTGATTCAAAGACGTTGAGATGTTTCTTGATATGGTTAATACAGTTGAAAGATCATTTGAAATCTCTTTGCTATAAAAGGAATTATATGTTGCATCTCAGTTGTCTTCTTCATATTTTTTCTTAAGTTTTCATGTTATCAGAAGAAGACAAAATATCATCATAGTCTGATAGTGACCTATCAGAATCTCCTTGATCCTTGCGTTGACTTGATCTTCAGAGTTTGAATCTCCAAAGGCTGGCGCTTCAGAGTCTAGATCTTAAGAGGCTGACGTCATTTAGAGTCTGATCATCAGCTTCTGATCTTCCAAAATCTGAATTTTTAGCTTCTTATTAAATATCCATTCTCAGTACCAGTACTAAATTTTCTTCAGAAATTTTAGTTTATGGCCATGCACACTTAAACATTTGTTAGTATACTCTATTGTTTTTAAAATATTTTGTTATCATCAAACCTTAGAGATATTGTACAAATCAATTTTGTTCAAACACATATTGAATCATAAGTAAATCACAAGGATTCCTAATTTTTTGTAATCACATCTTGTACTATTATATGCATATCTCTAGTTTTTATTGATTTTATTTATTGTAATTATTATTATATTTATTTGCGTCAATTATTCTCTCTGGTAGACACATAATTTTGCTCTCTCTATATATAACAACATTTATGTCAAATAAAATAATTTTTTTATAATTAATTCTTGACAAATAAAATAATTTAGCATATAAAGAATATGTGTCTTCCTTTTCACTATCATCCAATTTACTCATTTTAATTCATGTCTAACTTGTTAAGTCTGTTATTAACATTTTAAGTTTTCTCCCCCTTGATGAGGTTTTTTTACCGAGATAACCCAGTTTTTCAGAAAAATTCCCAAAATACCCCTGGTTTCAGAAAAATTCCCAAAGTACCCCACTTTTAGGAGGAGTCTCCAATTGAATTGGCGACTCCTCTTAAAACTTGAATGGAGGCGCCAATTGGATTGGCTAGGGAAGGTGCCCTAGCCAATCCAATTGGCGCCTATGTGTTAGTTTTAAGAGGCGTCGCCAATTCAATTGGCGACTCCCTTAAAAAGGCCTCAAATGACAAAACCTCCAACATGAAAGTTATAGATATTTTCAAGACAATGAATTTGGACATACATTTTGCATCATTTGGATTTTTTATGAGAAAGTTATGGGCACTTGAAGTTGGACTTCTGATTTTTTCAACTGTTATCTGACCTATAATGTTTTGTATTATCACATGTGTTTCTTTTAGAATTATGAAATTTTTTCCAACATAACAATTGAATTAGACATCTCAAACTTTCCAATTCACTTGGTCCCACCTCAAAATAATAAAAAATGAAGGAGTTAGGTCCTTGGGAAGTTGACCCAAAATTAGGGTTTCTGTCAAAATGACCTATAATGTTTTGAAATGAATGATGAGCTTCCAAGTTTCAAATGGATTTTTGACGAACATGAAAGTTGTTCATATGGTGACTCTTCTTAAAAATTGAATGGAGGCGCCAATTGGATTGGCTAGGGCGGGTGCCCTAGCCAATCCAATTGGCGCCTATGTGTAGGTTTTAAGAGGAGTCGCCAATTCAATTGGCGACTCCCTCGTAAAATGCCTTTTTTGTCTTATAAATAGATGCGTTGTGTGACCAATTGTTCCACAACTCATATAATCATTTGGCTATCATGTTTGGTGTTCGTCGCCGATACGGTAAGGTGATTTATGCGAGAGACAAAGCTCAAATGCTGATGATGTTTTGGAACATCACCACGTTCGATCAACTGAAGAGGGAGCTGGTTTGATGGTTAGATGGGAAAATACCAGAAGGGGAAAAAATCAGAAGTATTGAGAGACTTGACAATATCTTTGGTTGGATGCGAATGAAGACTGATAAGGATGCTAGGGAAATGATGTTCGGTCAAGACAACATTAATTTGATTGTTGTAATCAGTTAGAATTATTTATGTTTTCAGATGTTTTGTACTGATGTTTGTTGTGAAACTTGTTGTAACAAGAACTTAATGATATATAATGATTGAATGTTACAGAAATACAATGTTACAAAAAGCTTAAGATCTAAATGATGCTCCTTGATTGGGACAGTTGTTTTTGTTGTGTCATGGTTGACGACAGATACTACATAATCTTATCATTTTATCTGTGGAATCCATCTCTGTTCTAACATGCAGATGGTGTCTCCAAATGGATTGGCGCCTCCACTTGATCCTTGTACATGGTCGCCAATTCAAGTGGAGACACCATGCATTCAGACCTCGAAACCAAGCATTCAGACCTAGCCTTGCATGCATGTCCCTATGGAGGCGCCAATTTGAATGGCGACCCCTCTTAAGGATTGTACATGGTCGCCAATTCATATGGAGACACCATGCAAACACAAATTTTCATGCTCCCATCCATTTGCCTATAAATACATCCACTCCTTCAACACTTCTTCCACACCATCACTCTCAATACTTCCTCTACAATACTTCTTTTACAATTTCATCTTCAATAACATCTTCTAGTTTCATCTACACCAACTCCCCAACAATATGTCTTTACTCACAATGGGCGAAGCACATAGAGGAACAGTTGCAAACATCGCAACATATGTAAGTTTTTTCTTTTGTTAACCTTTTTTTCTTTCATCTTCGCCAACCCCATTTGATTTTGACATACCAACTTAGTCAAGTGTTCTATTCTTTCTATTATAGGATGTATCAAGGTTTCGAACTCGGGTCCACGAATATGTCCAAATGGACCCGATGATTCAACCTTATGTTGAACTCGCCGGTTTTGGTCATATTAGCAAGATTATGTCTTGGTCTATAGATAACAAGTTCATTCTAGCCTTATGCGAAAGATGGAGGCCAGAGACACACACATTTTGGTTTCCAACCGGTGAGTGTACCGTGACGTTAGAAGATGTCTACATGCTTTTAGGACTACCAATTGAAGGCAAAGCTGTTAATGGTAAGACCAACTATGCAAATTCAATTTGCATGGAGCTTTTAGACACTGATTTGTTAGATGATAATGCTAGAGGTCAAGGTATACTACTCTCACGCCTAAAGTCATATTATAATAGTTTATATTTAGATGAGCATTCTATCGAAGATGCTCGAATAATAAAAACTAGGTGTTATATTATGCTGTTAATAGGATCCTTTTTATTTCCCGAAGGTAGTGTTTCTAGCATGCATATTATGTACTTACCTCTACTTAGACATGTAGATAGAATAGGAAGTTACAATTGGGGATCTGCTTGTCTAGCCTATCTCTATAGTTCGTTGTGCAAAAACTCCCACAAAGACACATCTACATTTTCTGGATGTGCTGTCTTGCTACAAGCATGGGGTTGGTCAAGAATACCGTCTCTAGCACCGGTCAATAACAACCCTTTCACTTTTCCATATGCAAAAAAGTAAGTTGTTTAAATTGCTATATCTTTACTTACTTCCTTAAAGTTTATTACCTCAAACTATTTTTTTTAACTTTTTGGTGTAGATGGTCGGCACCTGGTATGAGTTACAACAGATGTCCGAGACACTGTATTACTCAGTATCGCAACCTGTTGGATCACCTTCGACCGACAGACGTAAGCAAAATAACTTAATTATTTCGTTATATTATGTTAACTTTTTCTACATTAATTATAATCCTATCTTCTTTAACATTTCAGTTCATTTGGCGTCCATACCTTAATCTGGATCATGACCATGAGGTCAACGCTGAAGACGCAGCCGTATGGACAATATGCACACCGATAATACGGTTCACAACTGTGGAGATGCACAACACCGATCGTGTGAAGCTACAGTTCGGTATGGTCCAGAATATCCCAGATCCCCCAGCTAGCCTAGGAGAATGGCATATGCGTAAAGTGAACGACCAATGGAACTTCAACCCTTGGCAAACCTTCGCAAGATCAAAGTGTCACAAGTGGAAACACCATCATGACCATGTCTTAACTGACGCAATCATGCCAAATGAGGTAAAACCAAGACGTACTTATATGGCTTGGTACAGATCGGTTGGTTTTCAATTCATCGCCGAAGATATGTACCTCTACGACCCACGCCAGGCAAGTTACACACAAGAAGGATCAACATCTAACCCCCAACAACATTCTCAGCCCGGTTACTCACAACCCCCTATCCGTCAAACGTTCCGTTCCACAAACACGCAAACATACAACCAAAATATGCCATTCACCCAACCCCAATACCAAGAACATACCCCATACCACCACCAACAAATTGACTATCAGCCTGAGACCCAACATCGCTTCACACCCACACTATCACCCTACCAAAGTCGCCTTAGCCAAAACACCAACCGCCCCTCCTCCTACCGTAGCCAAGAAGCCCAAACATCACAAAACCAAAACATCCCACAACCCTATCTCTACCAAACACCCCAACAACCTTTCCAACCTTTCCTAGACGCATCATTCACACCCATGTCTCCCTTCAACCGTCCCGGTCGCCCATCCATGAGTCAACCACATCCCAACATCTCTGGCATGGGTCATGAGCTCAGCTACGGCGGTACACCATCATTGCATACTGAAGACTATGCTGAGTTGGCTGAATACCTCAACGGACCTTCTCCTGTAGTTGGCAGTGACGTTCCTGGCCCCTCAGATGAACAAACACCGGTGCAGAATCGTCAACGTGGGTTAGGGCCAAGGGTTAGGGTAGCTAGGGGATGTGGGACCGGAGGTCGGTTAGGTGATCCCGGTCATCACCATTAGGTTTCTTTGTGTAAACTCCAAAATTTATTAATATCAAGTCGTATTATATCAAATTTATCTTTGTGTAAACTCCAAATATTAGGTTTCTTTGTGTAAACTCCATTTTAGCAAAATTCACATACACAAGTTTTGACTAAAACCCTAATTTTGGGTCAACTTCCCAAGGACCTAACTCACTCATTTTTTATGATTTTAAGGTGGGACCAAGTGCATTGGAAAGTTTGAGATGTCTACTTCAATTGTTATGTTGGACAAAATTTCATAATTCTAAAATAAACACATGTGATAATACAAAACATTATAGGTCAGATAACAGTTGAAATGTGAAAAAGTCCAACTTCAAGTGCCCATAACTTTTTCATAAAAAATCCAAATGATGCAAAATTTTAGTCCAAATTCATTGTATTGAAAAGATATACAACTTTTATGTTTAAGGTTTTGTCATTTGAGACTTTTATCATTCAAACATAAGGGCTTGAAGTTGGTCCCTTTTGGCAAAATTCACATACACATGTTTTGACTAAAACCCTAATTTTGGGTCAACTTCCCAAGGACCTAACTCCTTCATTTTTTATTATTTTTAGGTGGGACCAAGTGAATTGGAAATTTTGAGATGTCTACTTCAATTGTTATGTTGGACAAAATTTCATAATTCTAAAAGAAACACATGTGATAATACAAAACATTATAGGTCAGATAACAGTTGAAAAAATCAGAAGTCCAACTTCAAATGCCCATAACGTTCTCATAAAAACTCCTAATGATGCAAAATTTATGTCCAAATTTATTGTCTTGAAAAGATCTACAACTTTCATGTTGGAGGTTTTGTCATTTTAGGCTTTTTTAAGAGAGTCTCCAATTGAATTGGCGACTCCTCTTAAAACTAACACATAGGCGCCAATTGGATTGGCTAGGGCACCTGCCCTAGCCAATCCAATTGGCGCCTCCATTCATGTTTTAAGAGGAGTCGCCAATTCAATTGGAGACTCCTCCTAACAATGGGGTACTTTGGGAATTTTTCTGAAACCAGGGGTATTTTGGGATTTTTTTTGAAAAACTGGGTTATCTCGGTAAAAAAACCCCTTGATGATGCATATGTTTTAGTAATGACTTAATCCTCTTAAGTATTTCTTTAAGAAGAAGAAAAAACCACTCTCGCAAACTCATATCAACAACATTCCATCATTATAAATAATTTTGGTCTTCAAGAACTATGATTTGATAAATCTTTGTCCAAACCTCATTGCAAACACGAACACCAATTATCACACCATTTTTGTGATAAAAGAGATTTAATTTTTTCCTTAGTTGTTGCTTGACGTCTCACTCACAAATCAATAGTTTTCACTTTACATTTATAATAATAGTAAATATATTTCATTTTACAATGTCAATTTATAAATTATTATATTTCTTTCATTTTATAACGAGTAACAATTATTTTGATCTTTGAATATGAAAAATTATTAGTTTTGTGTTTAAATATAACAAAATTATAAATACATATTTAAATATCCATTTTCTTAGTAATTTTGTACACTACATTAATTAAATACACACACATTGAGTATTAAAAATAATAAATAAAAAAACACATTTAAAGACTAAAATTACTAACTATGTGTTTTTAGTTTCGACCCATTCAATAATTATACGAGTCTTCGACACATTCGAAGACTCGTATATATATATATATATATATATATATATATATATATATATATATATATATATATATATATATATATATATATATATTATATATATATATTATATATATATATAATTATATATATATATATATATATATATATATATATATATATATATATATATATATATATATATATATATATATATATATATATATATATATAGATTAATTATTATACCTATCAGTGTAAAAAGTTTTACACCGTCGGTTCATCACCATCACCCGTTTGTATTATTTTATAGATTTTTAAAATAAAAGTCAAACTTCTTTTAACATCCAACGTCTATAATTAAATGATGGTGTAAAATCTTTTTACACTGACAGTGTATTTCAATTAATCTCATATATATATATATATATATATATATATATATATATATATATATATATATATATATATATATATATATATATATGATTGTTTATATATTTTTTAAATTCTTTTAATCTAAATGAAATAAATAAATGCATCGATTATTAACCCTTCAAAATTTTATTGCATGCTCGTATAAATTTATCCTTCTACCAAAATATAATTATACTATATCATGAACAAATTATATAATTAAAACACTCTCAAACCTCTCTTTGCATGATAAATGTCACACATATATTGTCAAATTTTTATTTCAAATTCTATCTTCCGTCTCATATTTCTCTCTGTCACTTTCACCTAAAAACCCTAAACAGTCCCTCCCCCTTTCTCACTTTCTCCTCAAAACCCTAAACAGTCCCTCCCCCTTTCTCCCTCATGCTACTTTCCACACGTCCTTTTGCTTCCACGGTGAAAATGTATGAACCAAATCTAGCTATGCTATTTTCTCCTCACTATTTTCATTCTCCCTCTTTTCTCTTTTTTGATTTGAATTAGTTCAAAGCCTTGATAAAGGTGTTATGTGTTTTGCTTAAGGCATGATTGTTGCGTCTGCACGAGAATCTCTTATTTTTGTTCTTTCTGGAAGTATGGAACTGAGATTCAAACAAGTAAACTAATCACTTGTCAATATAATTTGTATGTTTCTTTCTCAGCATATCTATATATCGGCATTTTATTTCAAGGTCTTGATATATATAGGTGTTGTCTTTCTTGATATATCTTTGCAGAAACAATGGTGAGGCGAGAAATTTGGCAACCTATTTTATGTTATTTGGTGAGTTTTCTCATTCTTTTATATGTGCGTCTTTTGAAATTGGATACATAGGAAAAGTCGGTGACGATGACATTTTATGTAATTGTTTTTCTTATTTCTCCTAGTCTCACTGATTTTTAGGTTTTTAGGTTTTGGGACTCCGATTTTTTCCAGGTATATCAACATTATTATAGAAGTTGTTGAAAAACTACAAAATATATCCTTGGATTCTGCGTCCAGGACGGTTGTGGTTCCTGAGTCACCGAAGGTGAGGATTATTAGGTGTATTGAGCATTGTTGTGTTTGGAATTGTAGTCTATTAATTGATTATTATAATATAATCTTATGTAATAGGGGTGTTCATGGTTCATGAACTGCACTGAACCAAACCACATTTATAGTTCAATTCAATTTATAATAACCATTTCAATAAAAATGCACTTAACTACTAAAATGATTTCAATTCAGTTTAAAACTAGTTCATAACCTGTTATAAATCAATTTTATAATTTAAACTCTTTTAAAATTAATTTTTATAATTTCATCCAAAAAAAAATTAATTCTTTTTTTATAATATTTGAAAATATTTATTTTTTAAAAAAATTCTTTTATTTATAGAAAAAACTAAATTCTTTATTTTTCAGGAAAAAAAACATAATAATGTTTTTTAAAATTTCTGGCAAAAAAATAATTTTATTTTAATTTTTCGGAAAAAAAATTCAGAATAATATTTTTTCGAAATTGTTTTTCTAAAAAATAAAAATTTCAGAATAGAAAATTATATATTTTTTCAATATAAAAAGTTTCAGAATAATAAATTTTAAAATTTTGGGGAATAAATTTCACTCCAAAAATTTGTTTATTCTGAAATATTAATGTTTCAAAAAAAATTTTTTTTTCCAGAGTTTATTAATTTATTTCTGAAAAAATATTTTTTTTATTTCAAATTAAATTATATATTTTTAAAGAATAAAAAAAATTATTTTCAGAATTTTTTATTTATGGAATACAAAATATTCTTTTTCCAGATTTTGTTTCTAAAAAAACTATACTATTTTTTTATGATTTTATTTTTTATTTTCAATAAAATATTTTTTAATTTAATAATTATAAATATTTTTTTCATTCAATAATTCTTCTTCTTCTTTTTATAAAAAACTTAGTTATATAATTAAAGCACTTTATAAAAGAAAATTGGTTATGGATCAATTTTAAACTGAATTAGAATTGTTTTATTTAAATGGTTCATTTTATTAACCATTCAAGTGGTTCAATTATTTTATGGTGCAATACAATTCAGTTTAGTAATATAATTTGGTTAACCATATTTTTGCACATCTCTACTATGTAACATAGTGAACACGATTAAGGGTGTGCATGGATAATCATTTAATATGAACTAATCCATTTTTATGGTTATGGTTTATAAACCAAAGTATTTCTCACAAAAACCAATTTAAAATTCAGAACCGCTTCCGAACCGATTTAAAATCTATTTTAAATGGGTTTTGATTTAAATCAAAATTATTTAATTTTATTTAAATTTTATTTTCTTTAAATTAATATTAACTTTTAAATTTAAAATATATAAACAAATTTTATGAGGTTTTAAATTTTTTTTTAAAAAATTTAAAAATATATTTTTTTTGAAACAAAAATAACAAATATTCAGAAAAAAAATTTATATGAAAACAAATTGAAAACAATAAAATTATATTCTGAAAATGAAAAAAAAAATCTTAAAAAACAAATTATTCCAAAAAAGTAAAAATAACTGAAAAAATTTTATTTTAAAAAATAAAATTAAAAATAAAAAAAAATCTGAAAATAAAAAATAATTTTATTCTGAAATTAGAAAAAAATATTTTATTTTATTTTATTTTTTTCTGAAAATAAAATTTTTTTATTATGAAATTTGAAAAAATAACCTTTTTGAAAATTAAAAAAATTATCAAAAGAAATTATTTCAAAAAAGTCTAAACTTTTTTTAAAAAGAATTTTTTTACTGAAATAAATACAAAATATTTTTTTTATTTAGAAGAAAATAATAATTTTATTTGAAAAAAAATATCAAATATAATCTTTTCAAAAAAAATAATCCAAATATACTATTTTTCGTAAAAGGAAAAAAAATTCTGAATTTTATTTTTAAGATAATTTTTTATAAAATTTAAAAAAATTTAAAATATTAAATTGATAATTATAAAATTTGGATACCCAATAAGAAAAATAAATTTTTATAATGGATAACGGTTTATATTTAACAAAATGGATATGCAAACTTTTATTTTAACTGTTGGTTTCGTTTTTTAAAAGTGATTTAATTTGAATACCAATTTAATTATAAATGATCGATTTTTTTCACACGCTAAACACGATCATGCTAATGACGGGTCAAGCCACTTAATCCAAATGCGAGTTTTGTTCCACATGTACACCCTTCTAATGCATACTATTATGGAGGTAAGGTAACCTGTTATGACTTGAGTGAACTAAAACTGGTTTCTTCCTTATTCGAAATCTAAATAGTATTTGGTTTATCTTGTGATGTTGCAGTATTGTGATCGAACCATTAACCGGTATCTATTATTTCATTTAAATGATATTTATTGTTTTATTGTATTCAAATCTTAGAGATTAGTCTGTTGAATTTTTTGCTGTTCTTTATGTTAATATTTTGTATGATAGGTGAATCAAGCTCTTCCAGATCTCGGGCATTTGATTTTCTCTGATGTTAAAGAAATTATGGAAGATGCTTGCATGGCTTTATCATAGAATTCTGATAACTCAAATGATAAAATACAAGAAATTATTGAAGTTGGTGTATGTGGCCGACTGGTGTAACTCCTTTAGTAAATGATATGCTACATAAATAATTATCCTGTTGAACTAACCTTATATCTTAGTCTACTTTTGTTATAAATTGATAAACATGATCATTAAATGATAATACTCTGCATAAATAAATTTTCACCTGTCAACACCACAATTTGATTTTATTGACAATAAGTTCACAATTTTAAAAATATGCCAGTGTTCAAAGTTTATGTAGCATGATATAGATTCCACCAAAATTGAGTTAAGCAAATATATTGTTGTGTCCATATAATGCACGTTAACCCTATGTGAATGCAAATATCATTATAATATTTATTTTATTTTAATCGATAATATTTTTATTTTTAAATGTCATATTTTTTTCTTCATCTTACATATGTTTTTTTTCATTTATATGGTTATTAATACAATTAAATTTATATAATAATATTTATTTTATATTTAAATAATTTATTTTAAATATATATATTTTAATCTACCCTTTGCACAGATATTTTCCATTATAATACAAATAAAGTATCATCTCATTAGTTAAGATATTGTTTTTTACAAACCTATTTTATTTGTACTCTTAATCAAATTTTTAGGTTTCACTAAAGGACAATTTGTCTTCTATATTTTTTATGAGTACTGAAATAGGAAGGGGACCGCAGCGCAGGTTTGGAAAGTGCGTATTTTGATGAACATGTGAGTGAGGGCCCAAAAGTTCGTTCTTGCCTTTATGCTACGTTTCTTTCTGGTGCTGCCTATCGTTTTCAACTTTCATGCCTTAACTTTTTATGGTCATCCATCTCAATTTCTGCACAAAAGCTGCCACCTTCACTCTGCTTCCTGGGACTCCACAACTGCTGCTCCTTCACAAACCAAAGATACCCCTTTTTATTGAAGTTGCTATATTTTCTTCCACATTATGTACTACTCTCACAAATTGTAAATAATTCAACAAAATTAATATATTATTTTAAAATCAGGCACAATTTAAATATAACAAATTTGAAAAAATAAATCTTTTTATTAAAACAAAAAGGAATCAAATAAAATAAGAAGAAGGTCTATTGAGAAAATCAAAAGAAAAAAAAGAGAGCTATTAAAAATGGAGCTGAAGGAGGAAATGCCAAAGACTGTTCCCAATAACAGCTGGCAAAGAAGAACTGTCGAGGACCGAGGTCATTGACCGAATACTTTTTTTTATTATTACTACTGTACTAATTATAACTTGACTTTATTTCAACTTTAATAAATATAAAAAGCAATACAGATTTAGCTCCCTTAAAAATTTAAAAAGAATGGATAACAAACTTATGTCATACTACATGTGAAAACATCAAAAAATCTATCAATGGAATAAAGTCAAGTAGTCGAAATAATCATACATGATGATATATGTAGAGCGATATATAACATTGATATTGTTGTTTATTCAATTTATAATAGATCGAAACCAATAAGTCTATCTAAATTAAATAAACACGATCCCTTTACGAATTATAGTGAATGAACTTCTAATATGGTAAAATGGATGTGAATTTACAAGATTAATATTTTAATTATCAAATTAGTAAATAAGTGAGAAAATAGTCTGAATGTATGAATGAAAGAATATATAAAATGACGTATGTTGTGTTTTATATAAGATAGGTGGTTAAAACCGTTTTCATAAGATCCAACGTCTTATGCGGATGACCGTTAAATCAGATTCAACGATAAAAAGTGTGTTGGAGGATGGAATTACTTGCCCTAAACTGAGGTGAAGTCTTACATGTTCCGTGCAATGCTTTCTATTAGGTCTTTTGTAGTGGACCTTGCGAGCAACCCAAAACAATTGTCCTCTACACCCTTGTTAATACTTGTAGAATGAGAGTTTGGTGTACATTTCTTTCATCTGACTTCTAGTAGAAGGAAGTGGAAAAGCTTCGATGAAACTTCAGTAACATTGAGAACAAGTGCATTAAATACCTTTTAATGGATAATTGACTCGAAAAACAAGAAGGGAGAATTATGTGGGTTTGAAAAACGGTTGCTAAATAAAAATCTTTGATAAAATCATAATTTAAAACACATTATGAAACAAATGAGAAATAAACAACAAATTAAAGAAAAACAGACAAAAGAAAATGAAGCAAAAGTAAATAACATAAATTTAAAGAGATAAGGAGAGAGAAAGGAACATGAGAGATTTATAGAGATTTTCTCTAATGATTTGACTTACTCCTCTCCCCAAAATTTTCTTCTTGAAAATTTCCATTATGGTGTGAGCTTTTGACAGGTTTTGCCCACAAACCTCCTTACAAAAGGACTGGATTTTTGCAATGAATTTCATCCCAACCAAACACGGCAGTTTTAACTACGGAGACCTTTCAACCAAGAGATTTTACCAACGAGATGCTTAATTACGAAGACCTCCCAACCAAACATAGACTTTACAGGTTCACCTCAACAACCAAAGAATAATTTTTCAATTGTTTTAACTCGCAACTAAAACAATCATCTAACAGTGAGATATTAGAATAATGCCCTTACACCAAAATAAAAAATCTCATAGATAAATTACCCACTCTTAAAAGCACTAAGGTAAGAGTGAAGAAATAAAGAGAATATATATATATATATATATAATATATATATATATTATATATATTATATATATATATATATATATATATATATTATATATAATTATATATATATATATATATATATATAGAGAGGAGAGAGAGAGAGAGAGAGAGAGAGAGAGAGAGAGAGAGAGAGAGAGAGAGAGAGAGAGAGAGGAGAGAGAGAGAGGAGAGGAGAGAGAGAGAGAGAGAGAGAGAGAAGAGAGAGAGAAGAGAGGAGAGAGAGAGAGAGAGAGAGAGAGAGAGAGAGGAGAGAGGAAGAGAGAGAGAGAGAGAGAGAGAGGTATTTGAAATATGTTTTCTTTGGTATTTTGAAATGAGGGGAAAACCTCTATTTATAGGACAAAAGGTGACTCAAATATCAAAAGGAACCATGGGACTTTTAATGTCAATGATCCATTATGTGATAAAAAAAGATAAAGGTTTTCAAAAGGCACACCCACTAATCTATTAATAGACGTAATAATCGGTTCTTATGGTTAAAAATATGATTATTGCTTAACCCTAATGGGTTAACTGATTATCCCACGTAAAATACCCTTCTAATTTATTAGAATGAGTCTTTAATCTACTAGTTAGGCACATCAATATTTTTTGGTTGATTTAATTAAACGAGAGAGGATTTCCGATCACTTGAAAGTGTGTGTTTGATTTGCCTTAGTAAATTCAAGAGCTAGTATTATACCTTTATAAACACATATCACTCGATAGAAATAGAACGAGCTTTCACACTTCCTATCTTTCACAACTTTGAAGTTTCAAGTTCCTTTATAGATTATCTTTGACTTTATCACTTCATTGGAACCTTGAGTCTTCTCCCTGATGAAGCTTGAGATAACTCTTCATGATTGACACCATCATAAGACACATAGCTTAATCAGAGATCTCCATTGACTTCATAGAGTGTCACTTGACACTAATTGTTTCCTTTTAAGACAGGCTTTGATATCTTGATCTCCAAGCACTGTAACTTGATCACCATATCATATGACGACTTGGAAGCATGTAGATCCACCACTTCTGATGAAGACTTCACTTAAGAGTGTTGTAATCATCAAAATAAAATAGGTTGCTGCAGACATCATACCTACAAGTACCTAGGCTCATTTACTCCCCCATTTTTTTTATTATAACAACACATATCTCAGAGAGGTGGACAAATAAAGAAAACAAAGGTGATAGATTGGAGTGGTTAAACTCCCCCTTACATTTATAGAGAGTGTATTCTGCTACCTGTAAAAGTATACTTCTCCCATTTTGGCATTATCAAAAAGGCAAGAAAAATGGTAAATAAATATGGCTAGTATGATCCTTCATGAGTCCCAAAGATCAAGAGAACTTCAAGTTTGCAAGTTGGTTCAAGGTGGTTGACTAGAGAAAGTCAACTAGTCAAAACTGGGGTTCCCTAGACCCTATCTCCTATAATTTTTGTCATATGAAAGTGACTCCAAGTGAAACGCTACTGTAAGACCCCAATTTTTACCATAAGATCCCTCATGCAATTTCATCATAAGCATTAGCATTGGGATCATAACTTGGCATCCTCCTTACCCCTCTTTCACTGGGTTTGTTTTGGGAGAGATCACCAAGCACTACGTAATTGTATCATACTTGTATATTATCATTTTACTAACCAAAATACCAAAAATATGTCTTTGCATTTGCCTAACTCTTTTGTAGGTAGGGCATGACCACCATTGATCTATCAAGTTCATATCTAGGGTTTGAGACCCTCATGACAAAGAGCACAACCATGAATTGATCCAAGAATGGTTATGAGCATCATATATGAGTTCCATTGATTCCTACATGTCATATTGATCAAGTTTTCTTCAAGAGTTTGAAGGTGATTTGCCTTGGAAACCCTAGTTTGACTAGGTATCTTGAGTAACTTCTCCAACAAGATAACTCACCAATTGATCAAATTTCTCAAGGGACACTTCGAAATTCATCATCTTATGTATATATGATCTACCATGATCCAAGAAAGTCAAAATAATTGAAGGTTAGCAAGTTGGTTTATGGTGGTTCGCCAGATGAATTCATCTAATCAAAATTGGGTCTCCCTAGACCCTATCTCCTAAAATTTTCACCATATGAAAATTATTCCAAGAGCAACGTTACTCTAAAAGACATTCCAAACAACTTTCATGTTTAGACCTAGAGCTAGTTTTTCTTGGAAAATCATTTTCTATGTTGAAACATTATGGGTCATTTGGTCTAAACCCTAATTTGAAAGTCAACTTCTCAAGGCCATAACTTGCTCAATTTTTATGAGATGAAATATTTATAAGTTTCACAACTAAATTCAAGATGTCTACTTCAACTTTGATGTTTTGAGTGAGAGCTAATTCAACTTTTATGAGCATGTGATATGAGGTTACATTATAGGTCATTTTTGACCTATACCATTAAACAAGTGATTTTTCCAAACTTCAAAAATGCATAACTTTATCATTCTAAATCCAAATTACATGAAATTTGTTACCATTTTGAAGTTATTTGAAATAGATACAACTTTTATGAAGACACTTTTCTCATTTGAAGCTCACATAAAAAGTTAAGTACGGTGGAATATTGAGGTATATGGCTTGACACTTAGAATTTTTTTTAACATGTTGAAATTTCCAAACTTCCACCTCAAAATTATCCATATTACAAGCTCCAAATGAAAAAGTGTTGAACATCAAACTTGTTCCCCTTGATCCAAGCTTTCCAAAGAACCCAAGTTCATGCATTTTGGATGAGGTTTGCTAGGTTTGCACATGGCTCTAACAGGGATGCATCATTAGAAAGAATCAATTGCACAATTTCAGTTCACAATGCCTTGCCATTCAAGCTTCATTCAGACCTCAATTGGAATCATTTTGGACCTTAATGCATTGCATCATGGGCCTGTACATGCCCATTCACTTGTGCCATCCACATTGCCAATTTTGGACAGATTTTGAAGTGTGCAAATATCATTCACTTTTGCTATAAATAGAAGGCCTCTGAGCTCATTTGAAGAAGACTTTGCGCGCCAGCTTTGCCCCCATTGAAACCCTCTCATTCTAAAGGAAAACCTGAAAAATTTCAATTTGAAATTTGAGTTTGAATCTCAATTGTTGGAGATTCAAGAACTCCAGGATCCAAAGCCTTGTAACCTCTCTAATCACTTCCTACTAGCTTCTCAAGTGTGATCAGATCGTGTTTGGAGCAAGCCACATCAAGAACTACATAGCATTGAAGGTAATTTTCAGAAAACTTCATCTCTTCGATTGTCACTCAATTCTACTCAATTCTCTTGGATCTTTGGTTGTTTGAAGTCCTACCAATGTAGGCAAGAAGATTGAGTTGCTTAAAGGTCAAATCGAAGCAACTCAGTTGACACACCTCAAAATTCAACTTCTCATATCTTTCTATATATGTGGAGTTAGTTAAAATTGAGGCCAGGTTCGTGCTCTACGCCATTTTTTCTTTCAGATCATGTCCTCATTTTTCATTTTCTTGATGGTGATGAGTGAACCAGTCCGGTGGACCTCGCCTGAGAAGGTGACCGGAGGTCCAGTATCGGCGGTGTACTGGACAGGTTCTGAGCCATTGATCTCACTTGAAACGTTTTAATCTCACGCGTTGCTTGTAATTACCATTTGTGTTACGCATTGACTCGCGACTATGGTGGAAAGCGCGTTGATGGCCACTTGATCTGCCACCTCAATTAATGAGGGAGATCAAGTGGTCCACGTTTTTTTGATTATTTGAATTTCATTTTAATTGTTTTATTTTCATTAATTCATATTAATTTTAATATTGATCTAAAAAATATGAGAGTTTCACCAAAAAATTTCAAATAATTTCCTCTTTCATATTTTGAATTAAAATTATTTTTTGGATCATTATTAATATTTTTCATGATTTAATTGATTTTGTGTTAATTTTTAATTGTTTAAAAATACTTTTCAGTCTTTAAAACTTCTAAAAAAATTTCTCCAAGGTCCTTTGACCTTGTGTGACCTATGATAAATCTCATGGCCATTTCTTTGGTGTTTTGATGAGGTTTTAGGAATTTGATAAACCATATTTAATTTAAATGTATTATTTTAGTATTTTTAATTTGAATAAATGTCAATTAATTGTGTTGACCAATTGTGATGACTTTTTTGAGTTTGACTCTTGTTGTTGAGCTTTGGTCAAGGTTGATTTGACTTTGTCAAGTCAATATCATTGGATTTAGGGGATTGGTGGAATGTACATTCCATCTCCCAAAATGAATGGATGATATTAATTTGGTAAAAGTCCTCCTTTGACCAATTTAAGTTTTGATCCATTCCCCTCCCTCTTCATCTCATTCCCATTCTTTATGCGTTCATATCATTTGGTCTATGATATCTCAAAGTCCTAAGGCTAGTTGATTGAAAAATCAACATGAGTATGGATGAGATTAGGCCACCTCTTTAGCATATTCTTTTTGTGTATGGTATGTTTCATGAGCATAGTCCATTATACTATGTCTCTAACATGCATTAAAACCAAAATTCTATTACCCGACCTCAAATAGTTGTGATTTCTACATAAGTCCAATTACGATTGCTTAACATAGCGCTAAATTTGTGACACAAAAGACATAGCATTCTAGGTAGTGAGATTGTAAGTCTCTCATCTTTCATGGTATTGTGTGGAAACTTGGCCTTTTTTCCTTCCTTTTGGAAGATGTCTTGGCTCAAGGATCCATGCTTGTGATAAGTGGGTTGAGTGTTCTCCAAAGAATGACTTAAAAATGAAAAGCAAAAGCAAAACAATACTAACTTCTAACTCATTAACAACTAATTTTTAATTTCATGCCATTTACTTTAATGTCATTTAATTTTAGCCTTTATTCATTTGCCATTATTCATACCATTCTAATTGTTTATGTTAATGCAATTTTCACTTTGTCCATTTGGACCATATTGTGTGATATATCTTGTTTGTGTATACTTTGCTTGTTTGTGTGGTCTTTGACCATTAATGTACATAATAACAACAAAAACCCTAAAAAACTTTTGTGTGTACTGTTGACTTGATCTTGGACAAATGGACTTAGAATTTAGGCAACATTCCTATGCTAAAGGACTTAGCCAATGCCAACTTTTTGTGAAACCAAGTGCTTGCAATTTGGAACTTCATCTGATACATCATTCAAGATCCCTTTGAGTTCATCTGCAACATGATCATTGTGAAGCTGTTATTTTGAACCTGTGACTTGTGGAATTCAGCTGCTACATGGGCTAATTAGAAGAAGATCATGGAGTGGCTAAAGCTTGGATATGGCTATCTTTATTTGATGCCTTTGCTCTTCAAGATTGATATAATTATGCATTTGTGTGTTGCTTAATTCTAAATGTCCAAGGGAATTTGGGTTTCTATATGGCATTCTTGCCTATTGGATTGCTACCCATCGGTCAGATCTTTTCAACCCTTAACTTTTAATTTTGTGCATAGGATTAGTCTCTTCATCTTCTCCCCATTTCTTTAATTTCAAAATCTCTCCCTCTTTTTTAAAAATTTCTTTGTCTGAACTTCTTTTGTTCTAAACTTTGACCACTTTGCAAAAAGATAGAAACTTTGGACTTATGCCATTGCATTTTCAAACTTCTTTTCTTAAATCAAACTTATAAATAAACTTAACTATACTTGACTTAAACTTTCAAAAAGCCAAAAAGAACTAACTCATTCAAACCATTTTTCAGGCCTTTGTGCCTTCCAAACTTAATTTTTGATAAAAGCAATGCACCCACTTTGAAATTTGTATCACGAACTACGAGGTTTTGATCCCTCATTTTTATGTTGGTCCGCAGGCACAAGTCTGAATGTCTTGTCAAACACAAAAACATAATTAATTGTGTGTGATCCCTCAATTTATGTTTTTCCCTCATTTTATTAGTTTTGATTTGAAAACTTCTTACTTTTGGGTTTTGTTCGTACTTTTTCCCTTTTCCCTTGGAAACAATAAAAGCGCGGTGGCGACTCTTGTTATTTGATCTCTAGCTTATCCATAGCTTGATGATCATGAATTTACCGCTATAGAAATTAAGTGGCGACTCTACTGGGGAGTAGTCTCCAGTGGGTTTAGCCTACTTTTTTGTGTGTATATATTTGTATATATGTGATGTTTGTATATATGTGATGTTTGTATATATGTATGTGTGATATAATCTGCTTGTTGTGCTTGGTGATCTCTGAGTGGTGAGATAAGTTCTAATCCGAACTTGAGTGCAATTAAGATAGGAGGATGGTATAGTCATGTTCGACTTGTGCGGAGTAGTCCTTAACAAGTCGGCTTGAGATCCATCTGCTCAGTGAAGACTCTTTTGGATTTGGAAATGTCGCACAAGTATTTGTGGTTAGGCATTACTATCTCTAATTTGGGTCCGAGAAGCTGAGGACCTTAGAACCTTTAACCCCTCTTGGCCTACTTAGTACGTAGTGCGGAGACTGTTCAAGTGTAGACTTGATAACAGTTGTTACGCGATACTACACTCAGACGAGTTTCTCTTGAGAATATTATGGGTCGACGAGTCAGTCATCTTAACCTGTAATATTCGATAGATGGAATTAAGACTTTGGGAACTTTTTAGAACATGATCTATAGATTTTTATCCTTAGTTCACTCCTTTGGGATGGTTCTTACCCGGACTCCATGCTCGTGACTTACAACAAACCCTTGATTCTTGGATGATCCAATCAAGTCTTGTCAATATCAATGGAACTTGGGTGTTGATAAGGTGTAAACCATAATCTACCAAAATGGATGATTGATATTGACAATGACTCGATTCATCCCTTGACCTTTGTTTGCTTGCCTTGTGTGTGATCCCTTATTTGTGATTGTTGCATTCATGCATTCATGCGCATCATGGCATTCATCACACAAAAAATTTCAAGGAACTGAGGTATTATTTGCAAATATTTTTCAAACCATGGATTGTGGACGAAGGAACACTAAGAAGTACAGTTTCAGATGTCCCGACTTGAAAGAGTTAAGGAAGCTAGCATCTTTCGTATTAGATCCCTTGGACTTCAAACAACGTCATGGGAAGCTTTTGTCTATCTTGTCTGCTGATGTGGTTGAAGGACTTCTGAGTGTGCTAGTGTAGTTCTATGATCCTCTCTACCGCTGTTTCACTTTCCCAGATTTTCAGCTTGTGCCTACCTTGAAAGAGTATTCTCATCTTTTAGGTATACCTGTTTTTAGTAGAGTACCTTTTAGTGGATTGGAGGAGATTCCCCGATCTAATCTTATTCCTGAAGCTCTTCACTTGAAGAAGTTTGAGATAGAGGCTCATTGGGTGAAGAAAGGAGGGTTATTTGGGTTGCCATCTGATTTCCTCATAAAAGAAGCTACTACTTTTGCTCAAGCCGGTAGTGTGGATGCTTTCGAAGCTATCTTTGTGTTTCTCATTTATGGATTAGATTTGTTCCCTAACATTAACGGTTTTGTTGATGTTAACGCCATTAGACTTTTCTTGATTGGGAATCCTGCGCCTACTTTGTTGGGTGATATGTATTTCTCTTTGCATCTAAGGATTTCTAAGGGTGGTGGGACGATCGTCTGTTGTACTCCTCTTCTGTACAAGTGGTTTATTTCGCACTTGCCTCAGACACCTACTTTTGTGGAGAACAAACAATGTCTACGGTGGTCTCAAAGACTTATGTCTCTCACTAATGATGATATAGTTTGGTATGATCCTTTTTTGGGCCGTTTGGACATTATTGATAGTTGTGGTGAATTCTCTAATGTGCCTCTCTGTCGCAACCTGAAAAATACAGTGCGCGAAAAAACAACCGGCGAAAGAAAATGACAGAAGAGTCGCCACCGTGCGTTATTCATCCCAAAGGAGGGAAAGGAAACGCTCGAAGTAAACCTGAAAAAGGAAAGGACAAGACGGGGTCTCGCAACCAAATCTTGGGTTCGGGAGTCGGTTATGCGAAGGGAAGGTATTAGCACCCCTACGCATCCGTAGTACTCTACGGGATCCACTTTTGTAGTTCTTGTCTAAAGGGTGTGGGTTCATCTAATGTGTTATTTACTAAAAAAAAAGGGGGTTAAATGAAAATGACTCGCGCGGATGTCACATCCACTGCATACGTATCTCATCTGAATATGAGAATCAGAGTCTTCGTAGCTCGGCTACCTAGGGGTTAAGGGTAATTGTGCTCGTTAAGACATCGCGTCTTATGCCTACGTATCTCATCTGGCCTGAGAATCAGAGCAAAACGTAGTTCGGCTGACCTATGGGTTAGGGGGATGTGTGCTCGCTAAGACATTGCGTCTTATGCCTACGTATCTCATTTGGCCTGAGAATCAGAGCAAAACGTAGTTTGGCTAACTATGGGGTTATGGATTGGGTTTTGGACGAATGCCGTCACTACGCAATCTACCGGATGCTCGACCTTTGGAGACTTACTCGCCTGTAGTAGAAGGAGTTAACGTGTTGCTTTGGGTTTTAGGGTTTGGGATGCTCAAGGGCAAAAAGGCAGTCCTTGACGAAGGAACCGCGCTACCTGCAGGGATACGAACACATACAAAACAAACATGTATAAAGTAAATGTGCCAACAAGGGGCTCAGAAGTAAATAAACAAAAGAAAACAAATGCCTCCTATCGAGGTCTTGCAGCTAAGAAAGCGATAAAATGCGGAAAAGAGGTAAAAGTACCACACGGATAAAGATCTGAAGTAACAACAATTAAAGGAGTAAGAAACCCAGGGATCTCCCAAGCTAATGCCATCAAAGAAAGGTGAGTCAGTATAGGTAATCGGAATGAACCTCCAGGGGGTATCCCATAAATAAAGTGGGAAAACCACGCAAACCATCTCTGCAAGAGTCTGTGAGCCCTCACAAAAACTCAACAAAAGGGTTAGTGAAACACGATAAGCATTTTTTTCATGGATAACAGTATGGTTTCAGAAACCTCAAACCCTGTGGCATACATTTCAGAAATCATGTGATTAAACATTCAAGGCATAGGTTTCACCCATTCATGCATAATTAAACCCGTGGGCAAAAACATAATGAAATTCATCCATCATACCTCATACATTCAGATGATCCAAATTAAGAGCATAAAATCATTGGAATGAGGCAAACCTGATGGGAGAGACCGGTTGAAATCAAATGGAACGACTGGGTTTGCAAGGCAATGTTAGGGTTTGCGTGAGATGAAAGTGTGTGAGTCAGATTGAATTTTTCAGAGCTGCCTGGGGGTTGCTCTGAGTTCTCTATCAGGTTTCTCTCTAGGTTTTGTCAAGGGTTTTGTTTCAAGGAAACCTCAGAGTATTTTGCTTCTCTCCTTTTTCTGTCTGATCTCCCTCTTTTATAACCTGTTTTTCATGGCTTTGTGGGCTCAAATGAGAGAGGTCCAAGTCCAAGTTTTTTCTATTATATTTTATTTATTTTATTATTATTATTATTATTATTTTATTTTTTTAAAAAAAAGTTTCTTGGATCTAATTCTGATTGACATGATGAAATGCAATATGAAATGCTAAATGAATGCATGAACGAGGAGGGCAAATTTTGGGGTGTTACAGCTGCCCCTATTCAATCATCAGCTAACCCGAGTAGGATGAAAGCGAACAGCTTATCAGATAAACGGGGTGAGCTGTGCTTGAATACCAAAGACAGACCGAAAATTTGCGCTTCGAGAACACCACAAAAACGCGGAAATACACCGCGCTGTTTATTTTTCTTCCGATCCTCTGGTTGGATCTGAATCAGTCTTCTGGCTTAATCTGGAGTTTCGATCCTCTGGCTGAACCTATACTCAATTTAGTCCTCTGGTTGGATATTAATTTTGATCCTCGGGCTGGATACGATTTTGATCTTCTGGCTAGATCTTCTTCGATCTTCTGGCTAGATCTCCTTCGTTTCGATTCTCTGGCTGAATCTATTTCCTTTGATTCTCTGGCTGAATCTACTTCGATCTTCTGGCTAGATCTGAATTGTTGCGATTTTTGATCTTCTGGCTAGATCTTCTTTGTTTTGATTCTCTGGCTGAATCTACTTCGATCTTCTGGCTAGATCTGGATTATTTTGATGATAAATTCCCATCATTAGGATCCCGCATCTGAGGCATGCGCTGGTTGACCCTCTTTTGAAATCTACACCCAACCTTCATATTAGATATGCAGCTTTGAGAATATTCCACTTTTGGGCTTCGTACATATTCTTCGGGCTAGAACATGTTGTAACGACTCCTCAATTAGACTTGGGCTTGCTGGGGAAATAAAGCTTGTAGGCGACTTCACTGGGGAATCTTCAAATTGAGCCTTAGGCTGGCTTACTGGAACACGGTCCTCAGGCTGAATCTTCGAAATGACCCTCAGGCTGGAACACTGGAACACGATTCTCAGGCTGAATCTTCAAAATGAACCTCAGGCCGGATCACTGGAAAACGATTCTCAGGCTGAATCTTCGAAATGACCCTCAGGCTGGATCACTGGAAAACGATTCTCAGGCTGAATCTTCAAAACGACCCTCAGGCTGGATCACTCACGCTTGATCCTCTGGCTGGATCTCATGACCTTGGTTGTAAAGTAATTCTTCAGTCTGCTTGGAAGAACCTGTTTATCAGCTTATGTGTATGCTTGATATGATATGCATGCAAATGCAAATGTTATGCATGGTGTAAAAAGAAATCTGCTTGGGGAAGCAAACTCCGGTAGGGAACAGATCGCTGTATCAATCCTTGAATGCTCTGTGGGGAATGATCCGTCTGCCGGGACCAATGAGCCACCAAAAATAAATTGGCTGCTTGAAAAGTTGACCTTGCGGGGGGAGTATCAACTATGGAAACTTTGTTCGGTGAGGCTCTGTGAGGAGAGTCTGTGGGGAAAACACTTCCTGGGGAAATGTCGTAGGAAACGACCTTTGCTGGGGATATGAACTTGCTAATCGCCCTCAAGCTGGGGATTAACAAATCTGTTAAAAATAATCTGCTAGGGAATGAGATGAACACTGGGAACACCACCCTCTCATCTGTTGGTTATGCAACCACTCCGCTGTTGCTAGGAAGATACAGTCTGACACTGTCAACTCCGCTGGGGATATATAGTCTGGATACTGTCAACTCTGCTGGGGAACATGCTCTGCTGAGGAGAGACTTTGTCAACTGCTTGGGGATGAGGATTCATGACTTGGCATCCGGTTCCTGTAACCTGCAACCAAAAATACACGTATGCCTCGGGGGAATTACTCGATTTGAATTCACCGTCCGGGATTAAGCACATTCAAAGCAATTTTAAATGTTTTCCTGTGCAAATCATCTGCAAAAGCCACCATTATGTTCATATGCAATATGTTTTATCAAAAATTCGGACATTTTTGCAAACAAACTGATAAATGAAAAATAAAGAGGCTCTTTAACTGAATTATTCGACTCTTACTGGGGAGAAAATTTGTGCCAGGAATAGGCGAGGGTATCAGGAAGCTGATCCCTGAAAAGAGGTGATCGCTATAAAAAGAGAACTATCCTAATGGCAATGGGGATACGGGGTCCCACCGAGTTTCGACTCTGCTATGGCTCGTATGTCCTCAAGACGCTCTGCTCATCTTGCTTTCTGAAGTGGATGATTAGTCAATCTTTAACCTTCGAAGATTGCCGGATTGAATGAAACGGTGATATAACACTGATGAACTCAGATCACAATCATTCGCTTGTTCCCTAACTTTTGCCTGGATCGCCCCCTTTTCGGGTTTTCAATCCACCGGGATACCCATTTTTGCCTGAGCCGCCCTTTTGGGTTTTCGACTCACCGGGTGTACTCTTTTTTTATATCCCTAATTTTTGCCCGAACCTCTTTATTCTTTTTTTTTGGTTCGTCGGGATGCCCTTTTTTTTGCCTGGACTATTCTTTTTATCATCCAGCGGGTCTATTTTATGCGAAGTATTTTTTTTAACTGCGTCTGAGTTAATAGGGGACGGGAATCCTTCGCCATCCATGGTTGTTAGCATCAAAGCTCCGCCATAGAAAATCCTTTTAACCATGTACGGACCCTCATAGTTCGGTGTCCATTTGCCCCTGTGATCTGTGTTGGGAGGAAGAAATCTTTTGAGTACCAATTTGTCATACCCCAATTTTGTCCGGCCATATTTAAATTTTCATAAATTCGATTTAATTTTCAGTTTACATCATATGTACCGCATAACATGCATTTCATCATACCTAAAATATCAGTCAAGATAAATTTATTGAAAATACAGACAAATCGGTTGAATCATTTCTCAAGAATGTGCAAAAATCAGCAGGTAAAAAGTTTCAAAATTAAAATTGCAAACGCCAGTATTATTAATCTACGGTTCACGTAGTTTAACCTGGTGTGCTCGTTGTATTTTTTAGCGGCTGTTTCGGTTGCATTTCGACCTGCCTGAGCCTTTTAACCGGTGCAAATTTATTTCAGAATTTGAGGAAACGCTGTACTTTTCAATAAGTATATTTTATGCTGATCATTCTAGTGTGACCGATTTAATTTTCCGAGTAAATTTGTACTCGGTTTCTATTTCTAATTGGTCAATTTTTTTGGTTTAATTATTAATTAAAGTAATTTAAATTTATTTGAATCAAATATTAAATAAATTTTTTAGGAGTTTATTTTCTTAAAGGAATAATAATTTAATGAAAAAATATATTTGGTACATTGGATCCTGCCAGTTGGTATCCACTCACACGTCTCCTCACGCAGCCACCTACCACTGTCCTCACGCCTCCCTAGTCAGCTACCAACACGTCTCTCTCAATCACTCAGCTACCAACAGCTCTCTCTCTGTCCACTATTTCACTCACCCTTATCCTCTCTTTCAAAACCACCAATTCACTCACCACTCACAAAATTCTCTCCATACACTCTATACTCACTCACCTCTCCAGGAAAAAGAAAAATAAATAAATACTCTGCACTCATCACCTCAGACGGAGGACAATCACCCTCTCATTGGCTACCACTCATAACCTTATCCCAAAATCTCCAATTCACTCTCTCTAACAGAATCCTAAAACCACCTACCACGTTTCCTCACACAGTATTCACTCAAAAAAACAATCCACCTTTCTCCTCCTTCACTATTTCGTTCACCCAACTCACCTTCACCTTCCGTCATCTCAACCACCACAATCTCTCACTCTCCTTTCACAACCGTCGTCTTCTTTCAAACCACGCACGGCTTCTGTAACGTCGCTGAACCACCGCGCCACCACGTGAATCCCTCTTCACCCACATCATCCCAACAACCTTCGACCAGATCTACAACCACCGCCGGTTCATCTCCACATAACAACCGAGTCCTTCACACCGTCGACGGACGCCCTCAAATCTGCTCGCTTTGCACCGCCGTCAACAATCGCAAACCGTGGAGGAACCGAACCGCCCCAACAACACCGAACAATTCGCTTTGTACCATTTCACGACTTCAGTTTGGTAATGTTTTTCTTGTTGTTCCTTTCCGATTGAAGTTCTCTGTGTATTGTGTGATTTACCATGTTAGACTTGTATTTAGTATTGATTTATTTAGTTTGTGGTAGCCTTTAACTATTTATTTTGTATTGCTTCATTATTGGGTCGCTGCTTTGGTCTGATGGTCGCACCGTATGTATCAGATATGTTTGGGCTATGTTATAATACTGAGTTATTATCATTAAGCTTCACATTTGTTTGTGATGATGAACAATGCCCATGCTACAAGATAGATTATGCTACCGGTGTGAAGTAAATATGATTACTGGCATTGTTACTTCGGTTTTCTTGGCATTGTCATTAGCTTAGCATTTTGATAGTTATCTTAATTATTTAACTTAAAAGATTTCTTATTTTAGGCTTACTTTCACATAAAATTGATTTAAGCCCATCTATGCTAATGGTGTGAAGTAAATGTGATTACTGGCATTGGTACTTCGATTTTCTTGGCATTGACATTAGCTTAGCATTTTGATAGTTATCTTAATTATTTAACTTAAAAGATTTCTTATTTTAGGCCTACTTTCATATAAAATTGATATAAGCCCATCTAGGAATTGCTCATGTTGGTTTTCTTTTATTTTAAGCCGATCACAATGTTGTTGTAATGATAGTAATAAATTATATTATGGCTATTTAACCTCATCGCATTTTTAATCGAACCTTTCTTCTATCCATGGATTCGACAAATATATGCCATATGCCACCAAATTCTCAATATATCAATGGAACACTTTCACCGAGTTTTGAATTTGCGAATGACATCAATTTTATTGTCATTTCGCTCTAACCGGTTCTTGAGCACATTTTGTAACCGATTCCGATTCAATTTTTGTGAATCAACATTGTCACTATTTTGTTTTCTTTAAAAAATAATAATTAATTGAATTTTTTGTTTGATTAATTCTTTTTAATTAATTAATCTTAATTAACTTAATTATTTGAGATAATTAAATAATTTTGATAATTAATCTTAATTAATTCAATTAATCAACTTAACCAAATTTTGATGAGTTAATAATTAAAGGATTTTCTTTTCCATCATCATTTCATAATCACTTTCAATTTTATTTCAATTCACTATCCATCCAAACCAATTTCAAAAAGCACAATCATGCAACTCTCGATTTAAATATCGAGTCCATTTTTGAAACACCCTTGTAAGTCGATCGCTTTTACGCATCGCCATCAACCTCACATAGCTTACTCTTGGGCTTCCTTACAATGAGACCTATTCGGTTATTAATTAATCGAGAACAATACACTAAAATTAATTCAATTCATTCATAAGAACACAAATTTTAAAACCTCGATCCGACAATCGAAAGTTAAATTAAAATACTTAATCACATTTAAAACAACACTTCATTTGAAAATGAAAAGGGGGATGGCTTTGAGTTTTCAACTCCTCTCCTCGATTATTTGAATACGAGTTCTCTTACTCGGTTAGTCAAATAGTCGTCATTTTCATCCACCTAAGCATAAACAAATCAAACTATTTCATAATAACAAAACGAAAAGGGAGATGACTTTGAGTCTTCAATTTTTCTCCTCGATTTATTTGAATACAAGTTCTCTTACTTGGTCAGTCAAATAATTGTCGTTTCTCTAAAAACTTCTAAATCAAGATTAAATCAAATTATTTTCACAATAAGCTAAATAAAAAAGGGGTTGACTTTGAGTTTTCAATTTCACTCCTCAATTGTTTGAATACGAGTTCTCTTACTCGGTCAGTCGAACAATTGTCATTTTTTTACCAACTCATACTTAATCAAATCATTCTCGCAACGAACTATACGAAAAGGGAGATGGTCTTGAGTCTTCGATTCCTCTCCTCAAATGCTTGGATATGAGTTGTCTTACTCAGCCATCCAAGTACTTGTCGTTTATTCTAAAACATATCAACCATACATAAACCTATTTTCATAAATAATCAGATGAAACAGAAAGCGGTCTAGAGTCTTCTATTCCTCTTCCCGATTATTAGGATACGAGTTGTCTTACTCGATTATCTGAGTATTCGTCATCCGTTCAAGACACTTTAATTATTATCAAATCCTTTCTATAATTAAGGATGAAAAAGAAAGTGTTCTAGAGTCTTCTATTTCTCTTCCTGATTATTAGGATACGGGTTGTCTTACTCGATTATCCGAGTATTCGTCATCCAACAAAATGTCTCAACACATCAAACATATATCTTTCTCACCCTCGTGCGATCGAAACCAATCAAACTAAACACCAAACATATTAAGTCAACTTGTCACCCCGGTGTGACCAAAACTCTTTTCAAAAGAACATTATTTAATCCTTTCTGATGCGCACAACAAACTAATGCTTAAGCCTCCGCCGAGAGTAGACAAGCCAATGTTTAGCCTTTAGGATGCGATCTAAACAGTTGTTCATTAAAAAACACCAACTAACCGTAGTTCGCCGAACTACGAATGCTCTGATTTCCTTATTATACCATAAGGATACGTAGGCAGGAGATTGCTGTATCTTCGCGAGCACACTAATAAAAAACCTCCCCTTTCTCCTTTTTGAGGTTCTCATCCATTTTTATTTTTAATAACCTAAAGATAACAAACAAACATAAATTAACACTCGAAACGCACATTAGAACTAAAAGGTTCCCGTTGAGTACAACGGACGTAAGGGGTGCTAATACCTTCCCCTTACGTAATCCACTCCCGAACCCGAATATGGTTGCGATGACCATTATTCCATTACCTAAAGGTTTTATCGATATTTCCCTATCCCTTTATTGGGATAAATAAAGTTCGGTGGCGACTCTGTTCGAACATAAATATTTCCGCGACCATCGCGAGGAATCGTATTTTTCGAGATGCGACAGATGGCGACTCTGCTGGGGACTAGCTCCAAGCAAAAGAGAGTGAAACCTAATTTAGTTCAGTTTCTGTATTGTGTGTTAATCTTGTTTGTTTATCTGTTATTTTTTTATTCTGCTATTATTATTCTGTCATACTTATTATATTGTGATTTATTGACCATGTCTTATTGGGGGTTCTCTGGTTGGTGATACTTTGTGAGATAGACTCCCCACCCGAGTCTGAGAAAAACCATAGGATTAAGTTGGTGGTTGCGTAGTGGGCGCCCACAAGGAGTCTTCCTTGTTAGGAAGATACGAAGACCCCGCCTAGAGGAGATTCTCCTGAAATATTATTGCCCGACGAGTTTTCGTCACGACGATAGTATTCTCAAGTTGGATCAATGACTCTAGGGACCTTTTAACCCATTATATCTGGCGGTTATGTAGTATTAACCTAGGAAGTTTCAGACTTGTTGGGTTAATACGAAAGCCCCAATCAGATGAGATCCCTTGGACGTATTACTATCTTACAGTAATATTTCCAACCTCGATCTATGACTCTGAGAACCTTGTTAGAACCTTGGACTCGAGACTCGTGTAGTAGAATCCCCATGGAGCCTTCCTTGTTGGGACAATACGAAGAACTCACCTAGACGAGATCTTCTTAAGGATATTATTGTCCAACGAGTCTTCGTCACGGCAGTGACGTTCCCAAGAAATATCTGTGACTCTAGGAACCTACCAACTGTAGAGCCTACCCCTGGGGTTACATTAACCAGAGATACCTGTTATTTACCCATTATTCTGATCCATCTGAGAACACCTTGAACTTGTGATCCTAAACATGTCACTACACTCATACACATGGCATTGCATTTGCATTCATCATCATACATTTCATATCATTTTTCACCAAAAAAATAAATACAAAAAACTCATCTGTCCTTCATAACCTGTAGTTGATTTCCCGATACTCATATCAGACTTGAAGTAGCTCTTGAAAGATTATGGATCCATTGGAGAAAAGTCACATTGCATTAAGAGGAGATGTTGACCCGATGAAAAACCAGCTAGACCCACTTGTGGAAGCTATGATAGTTTTAGCAAAGAAGGAAGACAACATTCAGCAGACTGCAGTTGTTGAGAATGTTATGCTAGCTACAGTAAATGGTCTTACCCAACCTCAGCTTGTGTAAACCCCAGTTGATAACTCTAATGTACTCTACTGTTTAGACAGGAAGTCATCCTCAAACTGGCAATCGTTGGACTGATTTGTTTCTATTTGTAGTTTCTTTGTTGTTAAAAGCTGCTTGTGTTTAAACATTGTTGTTTTTAATGGTAATATTGATGAAGTAATGATGCATGTTTTGAATTAATTATCTCGCATTCGCTCATTTTTTTCTTCTCTTATATCAAAAACAAAAAATACATCAGTGTTTCTCCCATTCACTTTTCTTTATCATAACTTTTGTTTTAGCAAAGATTTGAGGGAGGATGACGAAAACAAAATACCCATAATTGTTGAATGTATGCTTTCGAATAAAATCCTGCTGATGATGTACAGGCATTGTTTCAAATTCCCAAACACTGGAGAGATAAGGAGTTAATCCCTAGTCAACCACTTCGAGCCTGAAGTAGGAATTTCTTTCGGATCTAAAAAAACCTTACATTAAACCTGGGGCAGGGTAGTGTTCAGTTAATCTGACTACATATTCAAATTACAAGATGAAATATCCTATCTGAGGATCAACCACATGATATTCTTCGCACCCATCCTGAAGTGTCGAAGGAACCTTGCAAAATCCAAAAGTTATGTTGGTTGTTCTCCAAATGACCATTGACTTGGCAGTCACAAATTTTCAAAAAAAGAATCAAAGAAAAGTCCGCTAAGTCGATACCCCAAAAGGAGACTTAGGCAAAAACCGGGGCAATGCCGATGGACTAAAACTTCAAAAAGCGGTCCATGCAAAAGTTAGGGATCAAAACAAAAATCAAAGGAGGTCACGAAAACCCTCAACAAAATAAAAACAAGATTTAGTGACCACCATATCAAGAATCAAAGGGTCACCAATATCCATGAAAGAGCAAAATAAAGTGTCTGTCATTTCAAAAGATCTTACACCTGCAAACTCTCTTAAAAGTTGAATGTGTATGGCGAATTAACTGAGCATAGGACTGGAGTTTATCAAGAAGAAGGATGGGTACAGAAACAATTTTGAGCCTCATATCCTTTGTTTCGATAACCATGAACCAGGCCACGTTACAACCCTTAAAAGACCTAATTGAAGTAGGGTTTATTCCGAAAGCATACTACAGCAAGGTTGCGTAAACTGACTCCTAAAGATTTATTAATCTTCAACATCGATGTTATTATTCTCGCTATGTCTTTCACACTTTAAATTTCTAAATCAGTATTACATTTGGACTCATGGTCCATTCGTCACACACTATCACATAATTCCAATAAATGATTCTTTTTCAAAACTTGCATGAATATCGCATTAAAATTACCATTTATAAGTGAACAATTTTAGCTGCAAGTCGGTACTTGATGTCAGGGAAATTTCAACAAAGAGCAATCATAGAAGCTTGACCATTTATCAGAATTAAGACTACCTCTGAACCTATGAATATGGGGCATGCCACCAAAACATCAAGTTGATCATAGGAAAATTACTCCAAGAATTAGTCAGTCTTAAACAGTCTCCAACATCTGTTAATAAATGTGCAAATCATTTCAAGAATCAGTTGATCCAGAGCAAATCATCTCAGGATTCTATTAACTAGGGGCAGATCACCTAAAGGTTCTGGTGGCCAGGGGCAGACCCCTTCAATATTCAGTTAGGGTGAGTTAAGTCGCTTCAACGCTCATATCGGGGCAAGCTACCTCAAGAGCACAGAAAAGTCAACCACTCCAAGAGTCGGTTAACCAAGGATAAATCCTTTCATGGATCAAATTCTAGGGCAATCCATCTCTAAATTATGGTACAATTGCTTTCAAAATCCTTTCGAGGTAAACATTTTGCATAGACCCATCACATTGGGGCAAGATGAGCCATACAAGAGCGAGTCCTCTTCATGTTTTCAAGCTGGTCAAGCAAAAGCTTTTTGGCAAGTCAGCAAATGAAGAGTTCAAGATGAGTGTTGGGGAATCACGCTATCACCCCATAAAATAACCTTTTGACAGACAAAAGCCTTTATGCAAAAAAAAAACTTCTCTTCCAATACCCGCGCAGGGGCATTTTGAAAGCCTTCAAATCATTGCATAAAGCATCCTCATGCATTAGTCATGTCGCTTTGCTCTAAAGTAAAACCATGCATATCATAAAATTCATCGGGTCTAACCCCATAACATGAACCTAGCATCAAAAAGCCTTGAAACACAAAATCTGACGCCAAAGTCCAATTCTCGTTTGGCAAAATATTTCAAAGCCCAATTCCCGCCTGTCAATTTATTACAAAGTCCAGTTCTCGCCTGGAAATGTATTTCAAAGTCCAGTTCCCGTCTGGCAATTTATTTCAAAGCCCAGTTCCCGTCTGGCAACCTTTTTCAAAATCCCAATTCCCGTCTGGCAATTTACTTCAAAACCCAGTTCCCGTCTGGCAATTTATTTCAAAGCCCAGTTCCCGTTTGACAACCTTTTTCAAAATCCCAATTCCCGTCTGGCAACCTTTTTCGAAACCCAGTTCCCGTTTGGCAATTCATTTCAAAACCCAGTTCCCGTCTGGAAAATTATTTCCAAAGTCCAGCTCTCGTCTGGCGATTTATTTCCAAAGTCCAGTTCTCGTCTGGCGAACTATATCAAAAATCAGTTCTTGCATGACAAATCATTTGCCAAATACCAGTTCTCGTTTGGTAAATTATCTCTTAATAACAGTTCTCGTCTGGTAGGTCACTTATTTTGATACCAGATCTCGTCTGGTAGTCAATTATTTTCACCAGTTCTCGTCTGGTAGCCTACTTTAAAAATCAGTTCCTGTCGGACAAACAAAAACAAATTCAGTCCCGTCTGACATTTCAAATGTTTTCACCAGTTCGTGTCTGGTAACATATCCTTCAAGTGTTGTCCTCATCTGGCAGTTCAATCTCCTTCACCAGTTCTCATCTGGCAGTTCCCATTTAAAGTCCAACCTCATTGGCAATCAAGAATTAAACCCTACAAAAACATCCAATTACCCAATTGCATTCCCACATGCATCAGACGAATCATCCATACATGGTTTTCCTACCAAACGGAAAATTCAACTAAAAACACAGTCATATCAATCATCAGCATACTCATGCATAACACTCCCATAAAATGGGAATTTCAACAAAACAAAAATCATTCGCATTCCTACATGCACAACCAAAAATCCCCACCAATTGCATATTTACATGCATTTCATGCATCATCCCATGCATGGTATTCCCACTCAAAGTGGGACATCACACAAAAACCACACCAAAATATCAGGATCCAAGGTCATTCATGTATATCTTGGACATTCCTCATTTCCAAATGAAGTTATTACCCTGCATATGCTCGTAGAATTATTTCTCAGCAAATCATTGTTCAACTTTATGATTAAAAATGATATTTCAAGCATTTTTCTTTACAATCATTGCTCCCCAAGCAGGGGTTACCCTAAAAAGTCTCTTATGAGATTTTCCCCCTGCAAAGCATTTCTAGTGAATCTCCCTCAAAAGGAGTCTTTTCAAAAAATTCCCCCAACAGACGAATATTTGAGATACTGCTTCATTTATCTGAAGAATCTCATTTCTCTATTTGAGATACTGCTTCATCAATTTGAAGAATCTCATTTGTTTTCTAGAGATACTGCTCTAAGTATCCTCGGAGAGTCTTAGATTCAATTAAGGTATCATTCCCTTGTTCAGAATGTCTTAATTTTATCATATAAGATGCTGCTTCGACTCGATACAGAGAGTCTCATTTTTACTGTTTGAGATACTGCTTCATCAATATGAAGAGTCTCATTTCAGATTTTTTTTAGAGATATTGCTCTAATATCCTCGGAGAGTCTTAGATTCAATTAAGGTATTTTTCCCTTGCTGGAACATCTTAATTCTATCATATAAGATGCTGCTTCGACCCGATACAGAGAATCTCACTTTTACTGTTTGAGATGCTGCTTCATCAATATGAAGAGTCTCATTTCAGATCTTTTTAGAGATACTGCTCTAAGTATCCTCGGAGAGTCTTAGATTCAATTAAGGTATCTTTCCCTTGGTTGGAATGTCTTAATTCTATCGTATAAGATGCTGCTTCGACTCGATACAGAGAATCTCATCTTTTACTGTTTGAGATGTTGCTTCATCAATATGAAGAGTCTCATTTCAGATTTTTTTTAGAGATACTGCTCTAATATCCTCGGAGAGTCTTAGATTCAATTAAGGTATTTTTCCCTTGCTGGAACATCTTAATTCTATCATATAAGATGCTGCTTCGACCCGATACAGAGAATCTCATCTTTTACTGTTTGAGATGTTGCTTCATCAATATGAAGAGTCTCATTTCAGATTTTTTTTAGAGATACTGCTCTAATATCCTCGGAGAGTCTTAGATTCAAATAAGGTATTTTTCCCTTGCTGGAACATCTTAATTCTATCATATAAAATGCTGCTTCGACCCGATACAGAGAATCTCACTTTTACTGTTTGAGATGCTGCTTCATCAATATGAAGAGTCTCATTTCAGATTTTTTTTAGAGATACTGCTCTAATATCCTCGGAGAGTCTTAGATTCAATTAAGGTATTTTTCCCTTGCTGGAACATCTTAATTCTATCATATAAGATGCTGCTTCGACCCGATACAGAGAATCTCACTTTTACTGTTTGAGATGCTGCTTCATCAATATGAAGAGTCTCATTTCAGTTTTTTTTTTAAGAGATACTGCTCTAATATCCTCGGAGAGTCTTAGATTCAATTAAGGTATCATTTCCTTGCTAGGAATATCTTAATTCTATCATATAAGACACTACTTCGATTTGATACAAAGAATCTCATTTTTACTGTTTGAGATACTGCTTCATCAATATGAAGAGTCTCATTTCAGATTTTTTTTAGAAATACTGCTCTAGTATCCTCGAAGAGTCTTAGATTTAATTAAGGTATCATTCCCTTGTTCGGAATATCTTAATTCTATCAGATAAGATGCTGCTTCGACTCGATACAGAGAATCTCATTTCTGCTGTTTGAGATGCTGCTTTATCAATATGAAGAGTCTCAATCATTTTTAGAGATACTGCACTAGGTATCCTCGGAGAATCTTAGGTACGGTTGAGGTATCATTCCCTTGTCGGAATATCTCAATTATATCATATAAGGTACTGCTTCGTTGATCTTCAGAGAATCTCGTGCGTTCAAATCATGACATTGTTCTGCTAATTATCAGAAAGTCTTAGATACAGTTGAGGTATCATTCCATTATTGGAATATCTCGATTGTGACATCCAAGATACTGTTCTGACGATTCCCAGAGAGTCTTGACTGTTTCATTTTACCTTCTAATAACTTTTCTTACTGTATTTCTCACTGCATTTTCTTTCTGCATTTCTCCCTTGCATTTCAAAGGACAAAATTCGGGTCTTTTCGTATTTAATTATCTTCCACCACGAATGTACGAAGCCTGCTGTCATTCATACTTTCTAGTTCAAGGTAATTAAATAGGGGCAGCTGTCATACCCCAATTTTGTCCGGCCATATTTAAATTTTCATAAATTCGATTTAATTTTCAGTTTACATCATATGTACCGCATAACATGCATTTCATCATACCTAAAATATCAGTCAAGATAAATTTATTGAAAATACAGACAAATCGGTTGAATCATTTCTCAAGAATGTGCAAAAATCAGCAGGTAAAAAGTTTCAAAATTAAAATTGCAAACGCCAGTATTATTAATCTACGGTTCACGTAGTTTAACCTGGTGTGCTCGTTGTATTTTTTAGCGGCTGTTTCGGTTGCATTTCGACCTGCCTGAGCCTTTTAACCGGTGCAAATTTATTTCAGAATTTGAGGAAACGCTGTACTTTTCAATAAGTATATTTTATGCTGATCATTCTAGTGTGACCGATTTAATTTTCCGAGTAAATTTGTACTCGGTTTCTATTTCTAATTGGTCAATTTTTTTGGTTTAATTATTAATTAAAGTAATTTAAATTTATTTGAATCAAATATTAAATAAATTTTTTAGGAGTTTATTTTCTTAAAGGAATAATAATTTAATGAAAAAATATATTTGGTACATTGGATCCTGCCAGTTGGTATCCACTCACACGTCTCCTCACGCAGCCACCTACCACTGTCCTCACGCCTCCCTAGTCAGCTACCAACACGTCTCTCTCAATCACTCAGCTACCAACAGCTCTCTCTCTGTCCACTATTTCACTCACCCTTATCCTCTCTTTCAAAACCACCAATTCACTCACCACTCACAAAATTCTCTCCATACACTCTATACTCACTCACCTCTCCAGGAAAAAGAAAAATAAATAAATACTCTGCACTCATCACCTCAGACGGAGGACAATCACCCTCTCATTGGCTACCACTCATAACCTTATCCCAAAATCTCCAATTCACTCTCTCTAACAGAATCCTAAAACCACCTACCACGTTTCCTCACACAGTATTCACTCAAAAAAACAATCCACCTTTCTCCTCCTTCACTATTTCGTTCACCCAACTCACCTTCACCTTCCGTCATCTCAACCACCACAATCTCTCACTCTCCTTTCACAACCGTCGTCTTCTTTCAAACCACACACGGCTTCTGTAACGTCGCTGAACCACCGCGCCACCACGTGAATCCCTCTTCACCCACATCATCCCAACAACCTTCGACCAGATCTACAACCACCGCCGGTTCATCTCCACATAACAACCGAGTCCTTCACACCGTCGACGGACGCCCTCAAATCTGCTCGCTTTGCACCGCCGTCAACAATCGCAAACCGTGGAGGAACCGAACCGCCCCAACAACACCGAACAATTCGCTTTGTACCATTTCACGACTTCAGTTTGGTAATGTTTTTCTTGTTGTTCCTTTCCGATTGAAGTTCTCTGTGTATTGTGTGATTTACCATGTTAGACTTGTATTTAGTATTGATTTATTTAGTTTGTGGTAGCCTTTAACTATTTATTTTGTATTGCTTCATTATTGGGTCGCTGCTTTGGTCTGATGGTCGCACCGTATGTATCAGATATGTTTGGGCTATGTTATAATATTGAGTTATTATCATTAAGCTTCACATTTGTTTGTGATGATGAACAATGCCCATGCTACAAGATAGATTATGCTACCGGTGTGAAGTAAATATGATTACTGGCATTGTTACTTCGGTTTTCTTGGCATTGTCATTAGCTTAGCATTTTGATAGTTATCTTAATTATTTAACTTAAAAGATTTCTTATTTTAGGCTTACTTTCACATAAAATTGATTTAAGCCCATCTATGCTAATGGTGTGAAGTAAATGTGATTACTGGCATTGGTACTTCGGTTTTCTTGGCATTGACATTAGCTTAGCATTTTGATAGTTATCTTAATTATTTAACTTAAAAGATTTCTTATTTTAGGCCTACTTTCATATAAAATTGATATAAGCCCATCTAGGAATTGCTCATGTTGGTTTTCTTTTATTTTAAGCCGATCACAATGTTGTTGTAATGATAGTAATAAATTATATTATGGCTATTTAACCTCATCGCATTTTTAATCGAACCTTTCTTCTATCCATGGATTCGACAAATATATGCCATATGCCACCAAATTCTCAATATATCAATGGAACACTTTCACCGAGTTTTGAATTTGCGAATGACATCAATTTTATTGTCATTTCGCTCTAACCGGTTCTTGAGCACATTTTGTAACCGATTCCGATTCAATTTTTGTGAATCAACATTGTCACTATTTTGTTTTCTTTAAAAAATAATAATTAATTGAATTTTTTGTTTGATTAATTCTTTTTAATTAATTAATCTTAATTAACTTAATTATTTGAGATAATTAAATAATTTTGATAATTAATCTTAATTAATTCAATTAATCAACTTAACCAAATTTTGATGAGTTAATAATTAAAGGATTTTCTTTTCCATCATCATTTCATAATCACTTTCAATTTTATTTCAATTCACTATCCATCCAAACCAATTTCAAAAAGCACAATCATGCAACTCTCGATTTAAATATCGAGTCCATTTTTGAAACACCCTTGTAAGTCGATCGCTTTTACGCATCGCCATCAACCTCACATAGCTTACTCTTGGGCTTCCTTACAATGAGACCTATTCGGTTATTAATTAATCGAGAACAATACACTAAAATTAATTCAATTCATTCATAAGAACACAAATTTTAAAACCTCGATCCGACAATCGAAAGTTAAATTAAAATACTTAATCACATTTAAAACAACACTTCATTTGAAAATGAAAAGGGGGATGGCTTTGAGTTTTCAACTCCTCTCCTCGATTATTTGAATACGAGTTCTCTTACTCGGTTAGTCAAATAGTCGTCATTTTCATCCACCTAAGCATAAACAAATCAAACTATTTCATAATAACAAAACGAAAAGGGAGATGACTTTGAGTCTTCAATTTTTCTCCTCGATTTATTTGAATACAAGTTCTCTTACTTGGTCAGTCAAATAATTGTTGTTTCTCTAAAAACTTCTAAATCAAGATTAAATCAAATTATTTTCATAATAAGCTAAATAAAAAAGGGGTTGACTTTGAGTTTTCAATTTCACTCCTCAATTGTTTGAATACGAGTTCTCTTACTCGGTCAGTCGAACAATTGTCATTTTTTTACCAACTCATACTTAATCAAATCATTCTCGCAACGAACTATACGAAAAGGGAGATGGTCTTGAGTCTTCTATTCCTCTCCTCAAATGCTTGGATATGAGTTGTCTTACTCAGCCATCCAAGTACTTGTCGTTTATTCTAAAACATATCAACCATACATAAACCTATTTTCATAAATAATCAGATGAAACAGAAAGCGGTCTAGAGTCTTCTATTCCTCTTCCCGATTATTAGGATACGAGTTGTCTTACTCGATTATCTGAGTATTCGTCATCCGTTCAAGACACTTTAATTATTATCAAATCCTTTCTATAATTAAGGATGAAAAAGAAAGTGTTCTAGAGTCTTCTATTCCTCTTCCTGATTATTAGGATACGGGTTGTCTTACTCGATTATCCGAGTATTCGTCATCCAACAAAATGTCTCAACACATCAAACATATATCTTTCTCACCCTCGTGCGATCGAAACCAATCAAACTAAACACCAAACATATTAAGTCAACTTGTCACCCCGGTGTGACCAAAACTCTTTTCAAAAGAACATTATTTAATCCTTTCTGATGCGCACAACAAACTAATGCTTAAGCCTCCGCCGAGAGTAGACAAGCCAATGTTTAGCCTTTAGGATGCGATCTAAACAGTTGTTCATTAAAAAACACCAACTAACCGTAGTTCGCCGAACTACGAATGCTCTGATTTCCTTATTATACCATAAGGATACGTAGGCAGGAGATTGCTGTATCTTCGTGAGCACACTAATAAAAAACCTCCCCTTTCTCCTTTTTGAGGTTCTCATCCATTTTTATTTTTAATAACCTAAAGATAACAAACAAACATAAATTAACACTCGAAACGCACATTAGAACTAAAAGGTTCCCGTTGAGTACAACGGACGTAAGGGGTGCTAATACCTTCCCCTTACGTAATCCACTCCCGAACCCGAATATGGTTGCGATGACCATTATTCCATTACCTAAAGGTTTTATCGATATTTCCCTATCCCTTTATTGGGATAAATAAAGTTCGGTGGCGACTCTGTTCGAACATAAATATTTCCGCGACCATCGCGAGGAATCGTATTTTTCGAGATGCGACACAATTCACCGACTTGATACCCCCGAGGGCGCACTTTCTGACCAAATGCTTTCTTCATTCGTCTCTGACCGAGATACGTCAATTCTGGGTACGTAGTTCCAGCATAGCACCTTAATCGTCGAAGACAAGGTAAACAAAGCATCAGCAAATTGGTTTTCTTCAAAAGAAAGTCAACAATCTTCTCGTGTAGTCTCTGTAAGGAGCCAGATGAGGCTGAGGTGTATACCATTTCCCGTTGGTTTGATTGATGACCAAAGCTGAATCCCCGTATACATCCAGGGTTTTAATCTGTATATTGACGGCTTCCTCAAGTCTTAGGATGCAAGCTTCGTATTCGACTTCATTGTTGGTGCAGGGAAAAGTTATTCTGGCACCAAATGGCATATGAACCCCCTTCCGGTGTGATCAACACTACACCAACTCCGCGACTATTGACGTGGACCGCCCCATCAAACATCATAACCCATTTGGATTCAGGGTCAGGCCCCTCCTCCGGGAGTGGTTCCTCTCAATCTTTCGATTTGAGAAACATGATGTCCTCATCAGGAAAGTCAAACCTCATAGGTTGGTAATCATCAATCGGTTGCTCTGCAAGATAGTCTGACAAGACACTTCCCTTGATGGCTTTTTGTGAAGTGTATTGGATGTCATACTCTGTCAGTATCATTTGTCACCTAGTAACCTTTCCGGTAAGTGTTGGCTTTTTAAAAATATACTTGACTGGATCCATTTTTGATATCAATAGAGTCGTGTGAGTCAACATATACTGTCTTAGTCGGCGAGCAGCCCATGCCAAAGCGCGACAAGTTTTCTCGAGCAATGAGTATCTTTGTTCACAGTCGGTAAACTTTTGCTAAGGTAGTATATTGCATGCTCTTTTCGACCTGACTCGTCATGCTGACCGAGCACACAACCCATTAACCTTTCTAACACAGTCAAGTACATGATCAACGGTCTTTCCTCTCGGCCTGTAGACTTGCCCCGATCTTGATCTCTTTCTTGTCGTCTGCGGTACCGATGTTGACGGTCTCAATCACCTCCTGATAAGGTGTAATAGCTCGGTCCTCCTGTTTCAACAATCTGGCTAACCCTTTAGGCAATTCACAATCTTCCTCAACCCCTTCTTCGGCTTAATTGATAGGATTATCGAAGTCATACTTGGCCATAGCAGTGTCGTTAGTAGTGAGATCCGGGTGGTCAGCTCTGCATGATGGAGGATCATGCTTTACCTTAGAATGAGAGATTTTTTTTTGGAAAGAAAGAAAAAACGAAAAAAGAAACATTGCCATTTTTTTTTGTAAAAGTAAAAAAAACTGAAAGAAAGAGAACACAAAATTGTTTGCAAAAGCCGTCCTTTATTGATGATAAAAATAACTGCGAAATGTAACTAAATGGATGGCCCTACAAATGAGCCGTTACACCTTGGGCAAAGTGTAATACTTTATTATGCATGTAATAAAGGAAAACAATAAAAATCACTCTTTCAGTAGAGTAACCCGGACGGTTTTTTCAGACGACCAATTGTCGAGCTTTTCTTCCGGGACACACGGGCGAATCCAGATATCTAAGTCACAGTCACTGTCAGCCTTGTCTTCATCTGCAGCATTGACGATGTGGGGAGAAACCAAACCCCCGCTGGAGAGAGTACCAGTTTCATTCTTCTGAGATCCCGGAGCATTCCCCAATCCAAACTTGTCTTCTTTGATGACTGGCTCCACAAATTTGCCCCAGCCTTGGGCATTACCAGCTTTAACCACTTCGACAGCTTGCTTGTATGAAGAGATAGAAGTTCCGACCTTCTCAAACTCAGGTGAAAAGACAGCTTCGGGCGCGACCTCATTGATGTTTATGGCTTCGAAGCCCTGACACAACATCTCGTGCATCTCGCCATCCATCTCTACATACTTAAATGTAGACAGGTGGCTAACAAAAATATCCTCTTCACCACAGACAATGACGACCTGACCTTCTAGTTCATATTTGAGCTTCTGGTGGAGGGTAGAAGTAACAACACCGGCAACATGAATCCAAGGCCGACCTAGCAGACAGCTGTAGGCAGGCTGGATATCCATCACATAAAAGGTGCTCTTGAACACCTGCGGTCCAATCTTAACTGGCAACTCAACTTCGCCAAAGACAGCTCTCTTAGAGCCATCAAAAGCCCTCACAACTAAGTTACTTGGCCTCAGGATGATGTCATCACAATCCAACTTCATTAAGGCTTTCTTTGGAAGAACATTCAGAGAAGAGCATGTATCAACCAAAACATGGGAAAGCATCACCCCTTTGCACTCCATTGTGATATGCAAGGCTTTGTTGTGATTCCTGCCCTCAGATGTCAGGTCATTATCGGTGAAACCTAGCCCCCGGCTAGCGTTTACATTGGAAACTACCGACTCCAGTTGGTTAACAGTTATCTCCAGTGGAACATAGGCCATATTCAGTACTTTCAACAAGGCTGCTCTGTGCGCCTCAGAGCACAACAATAGTGAGAGAATGGAGATCTTTGAGGGTGTCTGATTTAGCTGGTCGACTACCTTGTAGTCACTTTTCTTGATAATCCTCATAAACTCATCCACTTCCTTCTCGAATGCGGTCTTAGGAGGATCTTCCTCAGTAGTAACCTCTTCGGCGGCCATCTGTTTCCCTTTAGCCTTGGTAGCTGCCTCGGCGTCAATATTCGCGCGTAATGTTAATGGTGCAAATAGGCGTCCACTGCGAGTGAAGCCACCAACCCCTCCAACATTGTCTACAGCGGAGCTACCAATGTCAATGTCTTCTTCGTTAACTTTCTGCCCCTGGTAGTAGATATCAGCCCCATAGTGCCACGGGATATCACCGTCTTTCTCATATGGAACGGGTCCTGGTATTGTGATGGTGATCGGACCAACCAAAGTCGGTTGAGGGCTGTCAGAGTAAATTGCAACTGGTGCTGAACTTTCGATATTCACCGCTGCTGGTTATGTACTTTCTGGGAAATATATTGTTGTCGGAGCGAGTCTCTCGGGAACATATATTTCTTCAGGAGTGAAATAAAACATCATCGTCGATACATCATTCTTCACTGGACGGGCCTGATCGAACTGAAGACAACCTTCATCTATCAGTTGCTGAATACCCCTTCTCAAACTGTCACATCCGTTTTCGGCAGCTTGACAATTTCTGCATTCTTCCCCACAGCCCGGGAAAATCTGTCCTTTCAGAAGTCGGTCTTTTACCACCGATAGCAAAGTCTTCACCTTAGTCACATCAGAAACCAAATTCAAAGTTTCCCCACTATCAACAGCATTAATCCTCTTCCCGCCGTGAGCCGGCATCGGGTTCTGGATAACATTAGGCACCGGAGCAAAATTGATAGCCTGGGCATCTCTCAAATCTTGTACCTTTAACTAGAGAGCCTTGCAATTATCTGTAGTATGGCCAGGTGGGTTGGAGTGAAAAGCACATCTGGCGTTGACATCATAACCTCTAGGCAAATTATTGGGATCGATTGGTGGGGCCAGAGTTCTCAACGTAACCAAATTCATGTCAATCAACTTGGGAAGTAATACTGAATAAGGCATTGGGATTGGCTCGATGACCCGGTCCGTCTGCCTTGGACGTTGTTGATAGTGTATATGCTGACCCGGATTACCTCCTTGTTGTTGATTGTTGTACCTGGGTTGCTGTTGCGGCTGATACTGCGGTTGAGGAACAGGTGTTGGAATAGTGATTGCGGCCACTTGATCTTGATAATAATTAGGGCGTCCTCTACCCCTGCTTCTGCCGGCATACACAACGCTTACCTCGCCTTCTTTTCTTCGCTGACCGTTACCAGCAAACGGTCTCTTGGGACCTGATGAGCTGGAAGCACTATTGTCTTGAATTCGGCCCATCTTCAACAGACTCTCGATTCTTTCTCCAGCAATTACTATCTCTGCAAAGCTGATTGACGGGAAAGCAGCCAATCTCTCAATATAATTGCCTTGAAGAGTGTTCATGAACATGTCCGCCATCTCCCTTTCAGACATAGGGGGTTGGACGGACGCAGCAATCTGTCTCCAACGCTGAGCATACTCTCTAAAGGTTTCCTTGGCAGTCTGAGACATACCTTGCAACAAGGTCCGATTTGGAGCCATGTCCAAGTTGTATTGATATTGCTTGACAAAAGCCTCTGCCAAGTCTTTCCAGCTCTTGATGGTAGTACGAGACAAATGAGAATACCATTCACGAGAAGCTCCAGTTAGACTGTCTTCAAAATAGTACATCCACAACTTTTCATCTTCCGTGTGAGCTCCCAACCTTCCCAGATAAGATTGGAGATGAGTGCGTGGGCAAGAAGCCCCGGTGTATTTCTCAAAAGTAGGGGGTTTGAACTTGTGAGGAATCCTTACTCCCTGAACCAAACCAAGATTTGTGACATCAAAGCCTAAGGAATTTTGAGACTCCAAAGATTTGAGCTTCTCAGCAAGCTCATCCATACGGCGAGTGGTCTCGAGGGCCTCGTCGTGCAAAGAAAATTGATCATACTGATAATCTTCAGTAACGGGGCGCCTGTTAATCCGAATTCCTTGATTCACATTGCACCTTCCGCCAATACCATTTCCAACATTCCCTGTGTTGCCAACATTACCCGGGTTTCCATCAGCATTTGGTATCTCCACCTCCGGATCGGGTCTCGGTTGCTCAACCAATTCCCTCAGCTTTTCCTGGCCTTCTGCCATACCAGTCATCAATGTCATGAACTGATCCATCCTTTCACGCATATCAGCCAGCTCTTTCTGTACTTGGTCCATCGCTAGCTGTGGACGATTTTCCTTTGTCGGGTACCTGTGGACTCGCTTGGGACCAATAACTGCCTGATACAGGGAACAAACATTAGACACTGCGGTGACACCTGCAAAACAGACAAGGGTTAATATGCATGGTATGCGATGCACTGCTTGTTCAGTTTTAAGGCACCCCCGTTTTGAAAGGGAATACCCTGCAAATGAATAAGCATGAGATGTTGGATGCAAATATGCAGATGATGTTATGCAATGCAAAGGCATGTCAATCAGAATTGATGGATCCGCTTGAACATCTGTCAGGTTGCACTGCCTGGAGAGAAATTCACTGAGGAATATAATACAAGCCCAAAACTCTGCTCCAGAAAACCGGGTTGGTTGGAGGTTAAGGTTTCCTGAATTTAGCCCGCCCCTCACTGGTAGGTTCTAAGAACAGAAGTTCGTCAGCTTCAGCCCTTCAGTCGCGAATAATACGTTTACCACTGAAGGTTTGGTATTATTACGGGACAAAAGACCTCCATTGACTCCCCTCAACAGGACATCCTAATAGCAAGTTCCCAGTCTCGGGATCCTCGGATTGAGCAGCGAGAATGCGCCCACCAGAGCTAACATAATCACGTCTCGGAGGAGAGGCCTCGACTGAGTTCTCGGGAAATGGTCACCAGAGTCGATGATTTCTAGAGGAACATCCTGCCATTAAGGAACACCCGTAAGACATAATATATCCAAAAGAAACCTCGTCTGGGTGTGGTTCTTCACGAACGACTTAACGTAGCAACACGCCACGCAAGCCTCATGATTATCCACTATAAAACCTATGTGTACACTCAAGCCTGGGTAATGGGCTTATCTCTCATAGAACTCCCCATCCCAACAAACAAACAAACAAATCCAACAGATACAACAGATGCATGCAAGCAGGTAAGCAAATAAAGGTACAAAAGCATGAACACCCAATAAACAAGAAATCACACAAGCTAGGAGGGACTCGCTTAGGGAAGATGGACCAGCAAGAGGTCAACTTCTTACACTCCCCAGCAGAGTCGCCAGCTGTCGCAACCTGAAAAATACAGTGCGCGAAAAAACAACCGGCGAAAGAGAATGACAGAAGAGTCGCCACCGTGCGTTATTCATCCCAAAGGAGGGAAAGAAAACGCTCGAAGTAAACCTGAAAAAGGAAAGGACAAGACGGGGTCTCGCAACCAAATCTTGGGTTAGGAAGTCGGTTATGCGAAGGGAAGGTATTAGCACCCCTACGCATCCGTAGTACTCTACGGGATCCACTTTTGTAGTTCTTGTCTAAAGGGTGTGGCTTCATCTAATGTGTTATTTACTAAAAAAAGGGGGTTAAATGAAAATGACTCGCGCGGATGTCACATCCACTGCATACGTATCTCATCTGAATATGAGAATTAGAGTCTTCGTAGCTCGGCTACCTAGGGGTTAAGGGTAATTGTGCTCGCTAAGACATCATGTCTTATGCCTACGTATCTCATCTGGCCTGAGAATCAGAGCAAAACGTAGTTCGGCTGACCTATGGGTTGGGGGGATGTGTGCTCGCTAAGACATTGCGTCTTATGCCTACGTATCTCATCTGGCCTGAGAATCAGAGCAAAACGTAGTTCGGCTAACTATGGGGTTATGGATTGGGTTTTGGACGAATGACGTCACTACGCAATCTACCGGATGCTCGACCTTTGGAGACTTACTCGCCTGTAGTAGAAGGAGTTAACATGTTGCTTTGGGTTTTAGGGTTTGGGATGCTCAAGGGCAAAAAGGCAGTCCTTGACGAAGGAACCGCGCTACCTGCAGGGATACGAACACATACAAAACAAACATGTATAAAGTAAATGTGCCAACAAGGGGCTCAGAAGTAAATAAACAAAAGAAAACAAATGCCTCCTATCGAGGTCTTCCAGCTAAGAAAGCGATAAAATGCGGAAAAGAGGTAAAAGTACCACACGGATAAAGATCCGAAGTAACAACAATTAAAGGAGTAAGAAACCCAGGGATCTCCCAAGCTAATGCCATCAAAGAAAGGTGAGTCAGTATAGGTAATCAGAATGAACCTCCAGGGGGTATCCCATAAATAAAGTGGGAAAACCACGCAAACCATCTCTGCAAGAGTCTGTGAGCCCTCACAAAAACTCAATAAAAGGGTTAGTGAAACACGATAAGCATTTTTTTCATGGATAACAGTATGGTTTCAGAAACCTCAAACCCTGTGGCATACATTTCAGAAATCATGTGATTAAACATTCAAGGCATAGGTTTCACCCATTCATGCATAATTAAACCCGTGGGCAAAAACATAATGAAATTCATCCATCATACCTCATACATTCAGATGATTCAAATTAAGAGCATAAAATCATGGGAATGAGGCAAACCTGATGGGAGAGACCGGTTGAAATCAAATGGCACGGCTGGGTTTGCAAGGCAATGTTAGGGTTTGCGTGAGATGAAAGTGTGTGAGTCAGATTGAATTTTTCAGAGCTGCCTGCGGGTTGCTCTGAGTTCTCTGTCAGGTTTCTCTCCAGGTTTTGTTTCAAGGAAACCTCAGAGTATTTTGCTTCTCTCCTTTTTCTGTCTGATCTCCCTCTTTTATAACCTGATTTTCATGGCTTTGTGGGCTCAAATGAGAGAGGTCCAAGTCCAAGTTTTTTCTATTATATTTTATTTATTTTTTTGTTATTATTTTTATTTTTTTATTTTTTTTTGTAAAAAATTATTATTATTATTTTTTTCGTTTTTTTTTATAAGTTTCTTGGATCTAATTCTGATTGACATGATGAAATGCAATATGAAATGCTAAATGAATGCATGAACGAGGAGGGCAAATTTTGGGGTGTTACACTCTCATTGGTACACAAGGAGGAATTAACTACAACCCTGCTTTGGCTCACCGTCAACTTGGGTTCCCCTTGAGAGACAAACCTAATAACACTTTGTTAGAAGGTCTTTTCTATCAAAAGGGTAAAGATCCTCAACATCTGAAGCAGAAGATTGTGCATGCTTGGCATGATATGCATAGGAAAGGAAGATCCGAGCTTGGTCCGTGCAATTGCGTAACTTTGGAAGCTTACACTCTTTGGGTGAAGAAGAGAGCTTTGGAGTTGAAGATGCCTTATCCTTGTGAAAGACCTATGTCTATGGTTGTTGTTGAGCCATTAACTCTCCCTAACCAATATGTAGAGGAGTTGGAAGATGCGCTCGCCAAGATGAAGCAAGAAAAGGATATGTGGGAAGAGCGTTTCCGTGCTTTGAGCAAAAAGCATGAAGAGTTACAGTTGGAGTCTAAGGACAAAGATGCACTTATTGAGCTACTTGAAGACCGAGTGACAAAGAGACAGAGAGAGACAGAGGTTTCATCTTCTAGCATGCCTCAACCTTCCGTTGCTTGGAAGAAGATTGTTGATCAGCTTGTCCTCGAGAAGACTCAGATGAAAGCTTCTTTTGAGACCAAGATCCGTCGCATTCAAAGGAAGTACGCTCTGAAATTCTGGTATCAGATATGAGATGTCGAATGTAATGTCACGATACTAATATCTGAGTAATGCAAACAGGATAAAGATAAAGAATAGTAATGCAATAGACACAAGCAATTGTTAACCCAGTTCGGTCCAACTCACCTACATCTGGGGGCTACCAAGCAAGGAAGGAAATCCATTAAATAGAATCAGTTCAATGACTCTCCGCACACTTCAATAAGTTACAGTCTTTCTCACCTAATCTCTACCCGTGCAACTTCTACCTAAGCACTCTTAGATATGAGAACCCACTCACTTCCCTTCAATCACAGCTGTGATTTTAAACAACAATTCCTTGTGAAAAGAAGACACTTTTCAATAACACACACTTGATTTTACTTCACAGTTTCAATCAAGTAAACACACACTTGATCTTGCTTAACAACTTTGATCAAGTAGACACTCACTTGATCTTTCTTAACAACTTTGATCAAGTAGCCACACACTCTTGCTTACAAGCTTAGAGCGACAAATTACAACCCACAAATCAGACCAATTCAATCATCTATGGATGAATTGAATGGCTTATAAGTCTCACGACTAAACAAGACACAAACCCTTGCTCTCTCTCAGTATTTCGCTCAGTATTGGTTGTGTAACAAATCAGGTTTTCCATGTCTTATTTATAGAAGCATTCAGTTGGGCTTGGACATCTTGAAAACCCTAAAACTATTTTCCAATTAAATCTTCTCATGACAACTGGTTAGATCTCCTTGGAAAATAAGTAAATCTGGTTGTAATCAATGATTGAATGCGCCTGCAAATCAGATCTTCAATCATACATAGATTGCCATTAAATGCGCAATCACAAAACACATAACATTCTCCCTGAATATTCTGTGTACAAGATATCATGACATCGGGTCTGACATCCTAGAACAATCCTACATAATTTCATTTATAATTTCCAGCAGGTACATAATATCAGATGCCATGACATTGTGTATGACATCCTGAAACAATCCTGCATAATTATATTTTTTTTAAACTCCAGCAGGTACACATGTATCTTATGTTAAGACATCACAAACAACATCTTGTGAACACTCTTTGTTTTACCAACATTGCTGCCAACACTTAGAACCAACAAACTTCCCCTTTGGCAAATTTTGGCTAAAACATATATCTGTCCATTTTGTTCACAAGAGAAAACACATCAGCAATTAAACAACATAACAACAGTTTAAGCAGCAGCAGAAGTAAACACAATTACTAGCTATAGCTACTAGTAATACACACATGCACAAGGGTACTTCTTCTCCCCCTAAATTTGTGCAACACAAACAAAATTACTAGTTATAGAGGTGTAGCGGGGTATTCGTTACCATTAGAGATATTAACTAAATCCAAGGTGAACCATACAAATCGAGTCGCCACTGCACTTCTATTTATCCAAAGGAATGGTTAGAAAACGAACAAAAACCTAAAAGTTTTATCGAATCAAAAACTAGTAAAAAAGTCAGAGATCTGGGTAAGGGGGTTGGTTATGCAATGGGAAGGTTTTAAGCACCCAAAGCATCCTAGGTACTCCTAGGGAGCCCTTTTCACATTTGTTGTAAGGTTGGTATATTGTGAAAAATTTGTTTGTGCAAACATGATTGAAGAGATGAGAAGAGAATATACAAGTTATTTACATTTTGTGTTTGGATGGATAAATCCATTGCCTACGTACCATCTTAAATAAAAGATTAGGATCAAAACCTCGTAGTTCGGGGTAAAAATCTCAAAATGAGTTGGTGAATTGATTGGTCCAAAAGCCTTAAGGTCTTTTGTTATCAAAGGGAGAAAACTCAACCTAAAACCACAAATCCACCATGTGAGGATAGCTTCAACATGCTAGTGAGGGGTTAACCCTGTAATAAGCATGGAAGACTCATTGTCCACCACTAAGGATATAGGTGAGTATTACATCTACCTCAAGGATAACTCAAACCTAATAGCTAAAGGTTATGAAAAATTTGATTAAGGAAGTGGCCATTGAAACCACAAAGAAACATTTGAATGGGTTATATTTACCAATGAAAAGTATGTACAAAATATGGTCAAAGTTGACTTAGAAGTTCAATTCAAAATAAGTGTTATGAAAATAAAAGTTTGAAGATCAAAAGCATAAGGCTTAGGTTTCTAATGTTTGAAAATAATGTTGAATGTTTGCACAAAAGTTTTGGCTTGGGTTAGAGTGGAGGGAAGAAGAAGAATGGCTAAAGTCCTAATAATACAAGAGATAAGGGATAAGAAACAAGACCACAAATGGAGTTCCTCTCTTGAGATCATATTGATGATCCAAGTAGCTCCCATCCTTTGGAATATGCAAGCAATAATAATAGTAAGCTCAAGCAACGATCAAACAAGTCTCTTAAGAGATCCTCAATGCATCTTGTATCTCTCTCTCTTAGAAGCTCATGGCAATGGTTCCTCATTTAGGCTCAATGTTGGAAATCCTAGCACAAGAACACACACATCAAAAAAAGTTCTATCAAACAAATCAAGAATGAACAAGCAAGAGTTTAGAAATTGGTCCTTCTAAAGTTCTCTTTAGCATTTATAGCATTCTAAAGGCTCAATGCCTAGTTGCTCTTTGACTTTTATAGCACTCTAAAGGTCCAATGCCTAGTTTCTCTTTGACTCCAAATTTGCATAGGGGAAGTCCTAAAGTCTAAGTCCATTTGTCCATTTCTTTGCATTTGGTTCACAACAATCAAAACAAAACACAAACACAATGATATATACACAATTATGTGCTCAAGTGAGCAAAAGGAAAATTGCATTAACATAAACATGTGCTCAAGTGAGCAAAGGAAAAAGCAAATGAATAATATGTACAAGAATAATAAATTTCATAAATGTAAAGAGCAAAATGTAAATGTTAATAGTTAATGATTAGTGTTAGTGGTTAGTGTGCCATAAGGCAAATTTAGCGCTATGTTAAGCAATCGTAATTGGACTTATGTAGAAGTCACAACTATCTGAGGCCGGTCAATAATAATGTAGGAAACAACACAAGTTAGAAGTCTTGATTAGTGAACCAAGTTCCAACAACTTGCCATGCCAAAAAGAAGAAGAGAAATAATCTTGTATTGGTTTAAGTCCTTTGCATGATTTAAGAAGCAATCTATCCTTAATGCAAAGCCATTCACTTGATCATTTGATCAAGATGAATTAGATTTGAATCAAGGAAGATTAAACCTCCCTAATCAATGCTAACTTATCAACCTTTAACTCATTGATAAAAAAAAAAGAAAAAGAAGAAGAAGAAGATGGATAATGGAAATGAAGAAAATAAAGTGCATTAAGTGAAATGGAATGTACCAATCCACAAATGTTGACCAAAGATAGGGGAGATCAAGGTCAAACCATAAAAAAAAAGTGAGATGAAGGTTGGAAGTCAAGAAATAAACAAAATATTTTTGGCATTTTTAATATTTGAAAATAAACTTGAATTAAAATATTAAAGAAAGGTCAAACTTCAAATTCACTTCAAATCAACTTTTAAAAGTCCAAGTGAATTATCCCAAGTTCAACAAGGTCAAACAAAGTTTGACAAAAAAATTCAGCATTTTTAAATATCAGAAACTATTTTTAATCAATTAAAAATGAAGAAAAATAACCTAATTGAACTAAAATCTCAAATAAATCACAAATCAATTAATAAGTTGATGAGAATATTTTTCATAGATCCATCATCATTCAAAGAAGTTAGAAAAATATTTTTGTATTTTTTGAATATAAAAAGCTATTTAAAATGAATTAAAAATAACCAGAAAAGAGAAAATTATTAAAAAATAGAAAATGATACAATAAAAAATATTAAAAATCATTTTTAGAAACTAAAAATTAAAAGAGAAATAATGCAATTGGTCCCATATTTTTTGGACCAATAATAAAAGAGATATGTATTTTAGAAATAAAATGGAATTAAAAGAAATAAAAGAAAATAAAATCAGAAATAAGAAAATATGAAAAAAGGAGAGGCGTTGGATGATGGCTCATTAATTGAGCTGGCACATCACACGGCCTCTGAGCGCGCTTCCACCAAGGTCCTTAGTCAAATGAATCACATGGCGCATTATCAAAAGTCATAACAATGGACTGCTGGGATTAGATCTGGAAAATGCATCGTGTGGCTTAGATTGAATCTGGCAAATAGACGGTGGCCAGCGCCACCGTCTTCTTCGGTGAGCTCCGGTGGAGACCAAAAAATGCAGAGTTTCAAATGCTAACTAAAATGAACGATCCAGGCACCATTCGAAAGGTGAAGTGATGTACATCACTCCTATGTCACTCACTTCCACTCTAGATTCCTATTAAAAGAGAAATTAGAGATGGAAGTTTGGTGGTGTTCAACTGAACTTGCTCGATTCCAACAATTAAACACACAATAATGATGCCTCTATAGAGAGGACTTCAGACAACACAAGATCAAGGCAAATGGAGCAAAGTATGATGAGATTCGAAGCAAATTTCAGTCAAGCAAAACCTTTGGATTGTGAAGAATTGAGTCACTCTCTTTGGTTCCTTTTGCAAACAGAAACTTCAATGGATCAAAGGAAGAAGGTCTAGGAACTTTAGATCTTAAAATTCAACCAAATGCAATTGAATTTCAGATCTGAATTTTGGAGAAAAATGAACTTTGTTCCTTTAGGTATGGCTAGGGATTCAGTCTTGCAGCATTTCAGACGCCTTCAGGTTCCAGAATTGTGAAGGTAAGGCATGGTATTTATAGATGGAGAGAGCTAAATGCATGAGCTAACTCGTGTACATGGCAAATGAATTTTGCATTGCATGGGCCTGTGTGAGCATGTGGAAGGCCCAATGAAGGCTGAAATAACTTGCTGAGTTCATGTGAAAGGAAAATGGACGTGTACATTAAGTGTAATCAGTTCATGCATGGCAATTGAGATAGCTTTCACAAAATGCACTTAATTCTTCATGTCTTCGAAAATGGTGCTTCCAAACTCCAAATGCTACCTTATGAATAATGGTTAGAAAGTTTGTTGCATAAGGAACAAATGCTATGTTGATCAAAACTCCAATTGGACCTTGGAAATTAGTGAAATTTGACCTTGAAGTGTAGGGTGCAAAACATGCATATGTGAAGTTTCCAAATTTGGCCAATGTTCAAGCCCATCTGTCTCAGTGATGTAAGCTCCAAATGATACAATCTTCAACATGAAAGTTGTAGCCCGTTTCGAGACAATCAATTTGGACTTAAATTTTGCATATTTTGGATTTTTAATGAAGAAGTTATGGGCACTTGAAGTTGGACTTTTTCACATTTCAATGCATTTGGCCCAAAGTGACCTATAATGTTTTGCATTATCACATGTATTTATTTTGAGATTTTTCAATTTTTCTCAACATAACATTTGAAGTAGACAAAATAAGCTTTCCAATTAATTAAGTCTCATCCCAAAATCATGAAAAATGAATGAGTTATGTTCTTGGGAAGTTGACCCAAAATTAGGGTTTCAGTCAAAATGACCTATAATGTCTTGGAATGGAAGATGACCTTCCAAGCTTCAAATAGAATTTGGATGAACATGAAAGTTGTTCATATTGTCCTTAAGAACATTTTGTATCTTAGGGTAATCTCCATTTGACCAACACATAAAAAGTTAGGTCTCAGTGTATTTCAAGATAGCCAGATGATTTGACTGATCAACTTTTCAAGTCCACAACTCATACCTTGATGAATTGATGATTGAGGGCACTCAAATAAGTTCAAATATGCATGAAATGATGAACTAAAGAACTTCCCTTGATTGTATTTGGCCATGGGTTGAGGTTGCTTCATGAGCAAGGCACAATTGATGAACAAATGAATTAGGGTTTCCTTGGGAAACAAACCTCAAACCCCTTGACTTGCTTTGATCAAAATGATGAATTGAGAAACTTGTGAGGCATATTTGATGGATGAGAGCTTTGAGAACCATTACCATGCTTGCTTTCATCTTCTCTTGACCATATTATTGCACAAAGGATCTCCTAGAAGCCTTGTGATTGCTCAAGCTACAAACAAGAAAGGTTAGTGACATATTTTTGTGCTTTTGGTTAGTGAATAAAATGAGAAAAGCAATAATATACAATTCAAGCATGCTTGGTGATCTCAAACCAATCACAAGAGGTCCCACCCAAAGGCAAAGGGAACCAAGATGCTCATGATCCTTGAGGCTTTGCAAATGCAATGTTATGATGCCATGAGGGATCTTAGGGCCAAAATTGGGGTCTTACAAGAGGTAACTAGTAAAACACACAAATGCACAAGGGTACTACTTCTCCCCCTAAATCTGTGCAATACAAACATCTCCTTTGGTAGTAACAGCACCTATAACCACAACACCTGTAACAGTCAGAATCACCCTCTGACATCTGCTTCAACATCACCTGTGCACCATATCACATCTCCTCCAACAGTAGTTGTTCATCTGTTCAGCTACACCAGCACACAACTACACCAGCACATACATCTCCACATTAGCTCCACATAATTAACTGCTCCACATAATCACTTCTCCCCCTTTTTAGTCAAAATTGACCAAAGGTGACCAATTGGACAAAATAAATGTCAATTAGCCTAGCAGAGAATGTCATAGCAGATGTTATAACATTAAAAATGTTAAAACATAATTGTTAGGAGATACAAACCATCATTATACACAACTGTGATAGCTGAGATAATGAGAAATCCATGGAACTAATTAAGAGCCCAAATATTACATAAAGGCATCAGTAAGGACTTCCACAAATTACACATATTTCAACAGAAAAACAACAGTAAAACATTAAATTCTTCAGCATCCAAAGTAGCCAAAACAGCAGGGGGATCAATCATCATCACAACACACAGTCTTCATATCAGGGGGAACCATTACCACTTAATCTAAGGAAGAGGTATCATCTTCACCTTCAGAATCAGAGCTGTCACTAGATTGAGCATTGGACCTCTCACTTGAGGTATTGGCATCTGAATCCTTGGTCTCACCAGCCTTCTCCATCTCTTCCCTCTCTAAGCTACCAATAAGAGCCTCCAAAGCCTCTTTCCTTGCCTTGGCAACCCTAATACCATTATCCAGCTCCTTACAAGTTTCCTTTAATTGATCAATCAAGCTACATTGAGAGGCAGGCTCATTTCTTGTAGATGTCATGACAACATCATTGACATGGCTTTCTTCAAACAGCTTGTAGTGAATGGATAGTGGAGGCTTTCTTCTGCTTGGAATGTCACTTGTGTTGAGAATGGCTGGTTGTTGGCTCAAGATAATTCCATAAATGATGGATGGAAAGGCAATGGACAACTTCACTGCATTTGTGGAGGCATGTCTGACAATTTGATCAAACATAAACCTTCCAAAGTCAAAGTTTATCCTGGTTCCAATAGCATAAATGATTCTTACAAGACCAATGGAGATGGTTGAGATATGATTAGTAGGAACCCAGTTGGCTGAACCAATCTTATGTAAGATGGCATATTTGACAGTTAACTTGCCAGCTGATAATTGATTCCTACTAGGCCATTCCTTAACTTGGCCAGCAGTAATAGTCCTACAGACTTCATTGTCTGTAGCCTCTAACTCCACACCTCCATCAGTTCTTCTCCCTAGAAATTTGTTGATTATGGTTGGGGAGAATCTCACACATCTACCTCTTACAAAAACCTTGCAGAATTCCTTGCTATTCTTTTCAGAAATATCCTCAGGGATATTCACAACAAACTCTTTTACTAACCCCTCAAAGCATTGGGGTAAACCAACAACAGTTTTCAACAGTCCAACATTCTTGATCAAATCCATCACTTCCTTCACCTCTACAACCTCCTTTCCCAGCTCCCTTTCAACAGCAACCCTCCTTTGAATGACAAACTTCCACTTGGCAGCACCATCTTCAAGATGGAAAGAGATGTTATCTAAGTGCACAACTGCAACTTTGCCTGGAGACTTCTTAACAGCCTGCCTTTTAGCAGGGGAGATGTCTGGGACATCGGCTTCGACATCCTCTTCAGAGTCAGAACTTTCTCTGACCTTCCTCTTTTTAACCTCAACTTTACTCCAAGATTTGGAGGGTCCTACACCAGCAGTCTTCTTCCTAGTTCTGGCTGTCATCATTTTAGCCACAGTCTTCCCTTGTCTGGTCTTCAATTTTCTAGCAACACTTGGTTTTACATGATGAACCAAGGTGTCATCTTCTTCCTCAGAACTTTCTTCCTCCAGATCAATAATATTCTCAACAGTTTCATGAGACACATTTGCTGGTTTCTTGCTAGGTAAGGTTTTACCTAGAGAACATAATCCCTCAGTAGCCACTTCCTTCTCTGATCTAGATGAATCATCATCTTTCTCAGCTTGGGGTTCCACCTTAGGAGAGGGGTCCCTTCTAGACAGAGGGGTAGAAACACCCTTGACTGCATGCCCTTCATTCAGAATCCTAGTAACTAGGTTCCTAATGGTACGATCAGTAAAGTGCATGTCATATTTATGAGGAGATTTTTCAGGAATGTTACCTTGCTTACTTCCAGCCATGGAAGAAGGGCCAGGGGCGTCACCTGGTATCACACAAAGAGGAGTAACGTCCAACACATCTTCATCTAGAAACTCCATGGAGGGAGTCCTTGCATGATGAGAGGGTTTTGAACCAGAGGATGAGGGATATTGAGACATTTTGTTGAACTTTTGAAAATAATCTCTTTGCCCTAGCATAGGTTTTCTGAGAAGTTGGATGAAGATGGAAATGGCTGTGTTTAGGTAGCGTGTGGAAATGGCATAGATACTAGTTCCAATACTAGGTAATGATTCATCATTAATGTGGCTCTTTCTTTTAAGTGGGCAAACAATATTTTTATTACCTTTTCCACTCCACTTTAATTGCCATAACTTCACAAGAATCCAAATCCCCAATTTCACTCTTACATATTCAAGCTGATTATCATCCAAACCTTTTGCAAATTTGTCAGCTAATTGTATTTCATACTTTAGAGCTATGAATTTGTCTTCCATAAATTTTCTAATAGAGTGATGATAGAAATTAATGTGCTTGGTCCAACTGTGCTGAATAGGATTTTTGGACATAGTTGTAGCATTCAGGTTGTCATAGTACAATGTCATGGCATCGTGTGTGACATTGTATGGAATCATCAGTAGTTTCAACCAAACTTGTTGAGAACAACTACTTCCATATGCTATATATTCAGCATAAACACCATTTTCATCTTTCAAATATCTAGGAGCAGGTGTCCTTTCACTCTCCATCACAATCTTCTCAACATTGTTCTTGGCACTTTTGCTTTGAGATAGACACATAGGCCCTTCTATCTGCTTGACTTATAGCCTAAGTCCAACAAAGCTCTTTCCAACTTCAGACTGTATATGACTAGGAACATGTTCAACCATCTTATCCAACCTCCTATCTATTTGAGCCATCATGAGCTTTTCTCCTTTGGAAGTGATGTTAAGTCTGAGTTTCTGGTGTGACATCCTTGTCTGACATTTCCCACAGACTTTCAATTTGGGAGTTCCTTTAGTAGATATAATCATCTTCATCCCTTTCTCTTTAACTGAGGTACACTTTGAGGAGTAACTAATTTGAGAGCTCCACATGTAACAGTTGTCTTTGGTTCTGACTCCTTCCATGATCACTTCACTTTCTTTGTTGGTAATCAGACATTCAGTTTTAGTGAAGTTAACATTTAGACCTTGGTCATATAGTTGACAGATGCTTATTAGATTTGCAGTCAAACCTTTAACAAGTAGGACCTTGTCAAGTTTAGGAACTCCAGGGCATTCAAGCTTCCCTATCCCCTTGATTTCACCCTTTGCTCCATCACCAAAGGTTACATAGCTTATGGCATGAGGATGAAGGCCAGTTAACAGGTCTTTATTTCCAGTCATGTGTCTGGAGCACCCACTGTCAAAGTACTAAACTTCTTTGGTTGAGACTCTAAAGGGAGTGTGAGCTATTAGACTTGTAACATTTGTCTTAGGCACCCATTTCTTCTTGTTGACAGACTTGTGTTGTTTAGGTCTTGGTTGATAGTGAGTCTGATGATGAATAGGGCTAGGATAACCATACAGCTTATAGCAGAAGGGCTTCAGGTGGCCAAATTTTCCACAGTAATGGCATCTCCATCTTTGATGTTTCCCTTTCTGTTGTCTTTCATTCTGATGTTGTGACATCTCAAGTTTGCTTTTAATATGGCTGCACTTAGGTTTGGATTTAGGTTTGCAACCAGTGTAACTGCACTCAGGCTTAGATCCATTATACCCAATGCCAAATTTGTCTCCTGTTATTTGTCCAGTTTGGAGAATCTTGTCTAAGGATTCAGATCCATTATTTAACATTCTTACATACTTGGTCATCTCTTCTAGTTTAGAATTCAAGAACATAGCCTCAGTTTTTAACTTGGAGATGGTTTCTACATGCTCTGCCTTCTCATTCTCCAGTTGTACTATAACTTTCTTCTGGCTTTGACTTTCATCTAGCTTGGAATTCAGAATCACTTCTTCTGTTTTTAATTTGGAGATGGTTTCCAAGTGTTCTACCTTCTCATTCTCAAGTTGAGTAATTACCTTCTTCTGGCTTTCAACCTGTTTACATACCTCTGCACTTTTGATACACAACTTTCTGTAGGTAGTGGCTAACTCTTTAAAGGTTACTTCATCATCACTTGAGTCTTCATTAGAACCCCATCTTCCAGTCAAGGCAGTCACCAAATTTGCAGACTCTTCTGTTTCACTCTCATCAGACCAAGTGGCAGCAAGACTCATCTTCTGCTTCTTGAGGTAGGTTCCATATTCAGTCCTGATGTGTCCATATCCATCACATTCATAGCACTGTACTTCTTTTCCTTCTTTGGGCTTATCATATACTCTTGTTCTTCTTCCAGCATTGTATGATTTACTGATGTCAGATGAGATGTTCTTGACATTAGCCTTAGATCTTACATCCATCTTTTTCAACAGTCTGTTGAATTGTCTTCCCAGCATTGCTACATCATTTTCCAGATCCTCATCAACATCCTGACCATTTTCCTCCTCTGTGTTTGATATGAAGGCTATGCTTTTGGTTTTCCTTTCAGATCCATCATACATTCCCATCTCATATGTTTGGAGGGAACCAATTAGCTCATCAACTCTCACGTTGGAGATGTCTTGAGACTCTTCTATGGCTGTCACTTTCATAGCAACTCTCTTAGGGAGTGACATGAGTATTTTCCTTACCAGTTTCTCATCTGACATCTTCTCTCCCAGGGCTCCTGAGGCATTAGCAATTTCAAGAATGCTCATATGAAATTCATGTATATTTTCATCTTCTTTCATCCTTAAATTTTCAAACTTGGAGGTGAGCAACTGTAGTCTAGACATTTTAACTCTAGAGGTGCCTTCATGAGTGGTTTTGAGAATGTCCCAAGCATCTTTATCCACCTCACAGTTGTTTACCAACCTGAAGATGTTCTTGTCTACTCCATTGAATATGACATTTAATGCTTTAGAATTTCCAAGGGCTAGATCATCCTCCTTCTATGACCATTGTTCTTCAGGCTTCTTGTCAGTTGTGGCTTCTCCTTCCTTATTAATTACTGGATGTACCCAACCTGTTAACACAACCTTCCAAGCCTTATTATCCAGAGATTTTAAGAAAGCTACCATTCGAGGTTTCCAATAGTCATAGTTAGATCCATCCAAAATTAGTGGTCTGTGAACAGATCCTCCATCTCTCTCCATTGTACCAGAAAGTATTGCCCCTAGATCTCACCCAGAACCAGAGCAGGATGCCTGCTCTGATACCAATTGAAATTCTGGTATCAGATATGAGATGTCGAATGTAATGTCACGACACTAATATCTGAGTAATGCAAATAGGATAAAGATAAAGAATAGTAATGCAATAGACACAAGCAATTGTTAACCCAGTTCGGTCCAACTCACCTACATCTGGGGGCTACCACGCCAGGAAGGAAATCCACTAAATAGAATTAGTTCAAAGACTCATCGTACACTTTAACAAGTTACAGTCTTTCTCACCTAATCTCTACCCGTGCGACTTCTACCTAAGCACTCTTAGATATGAGAACCCACTCACTTCCCTTCAATCACACCTGTGATTTTAAACAACAATTCCTTGTGAAAAGAAGACACTTTTCAATAACACACACTTGATTTTACTTCACAGTTTCAATCAAGTAGACACACACTTGATCTTGCTTAACAACTTTGATCAAGTAGACACACACTTGATCTTGCTTAACAACTTTGATCAAGTAGACACACACTCTTGCTTACAATCTTAGAGTGACAAATTACAACCCACAAATCAGACCAATTCAATCATCTATGGATGAATTGAATGGCTTACAAGTCTCACGACTAAACAAGACACAAACCCTTGCTCTCTTTCAGTATTTCACTTAGTATTGGTTGTGTAACAAATCAGGTTTTCCATGTCCTATTTATAGAAGCATTCAGCTGGGCTTGGACATCTTGAAAACCCTAAAACTATTTTCCAATTAAATCTTCTCATGACAGCTGGTTAGATCTCCTTGGAAAATAAGTAAATCTGGTTGTAATCAATGATTGAATGCGCCTGCAAATCAGATCTTCAATCATTCATAGATTGCCATAAAATGCGCAATCACAAAACACATAACATTCTCCCTGAATGTTCTGTGTACAGGATGTCATGACATCGGGTCTGACATCCTGGAACAATCCTACATAATTTCATTTATAATTTCTAGCAGGTACATAATATCGAATGCCATGACATTGTGTATGACATCCTGAAACAATCCTACATAATTATATATTTTTTAAACTCTAGCAGGTACACATGTATCTTATGTTAAGACATCACAAACAACATCTTATGAACACTCTTTGTTTTACCAACATTGCTGCCAACACTTAGAACCAACACGCGCCTTCAGCCAGGTCTTCTGAAATTGTTGTTAGGGTTCCTTAGGATGACTAGTCTCCTTTTCTCTTGTATTTTTCATTTGGTTTCTGAAATTGTATTCAATGTAATCCTTCCAATTATATAAATGAAAAGAGATTTTTGGTCATATAAAAATTATTGCAATTGTTGATATATATATATATATATATATATATATATATATATATATATATATATATATATATATATATATATATATATATATATATATATATATATATATATATATATATATATATATATATATATATATATATATATATATATATATATATATTTGCAGATGATATAAGTAAGTTCCTTGAAAACAAAAATAAATAAACAAGCATTGCATTTCATGCATCATTTGCATAAGCAGGTTTCTCTTTCGCCAAATATCTCATTGGTGTTTCTTTTGTGCTTTAGCCAAGCTGACTCATTGGTACAACACCCACGCTAATCATCTCAAAATTATGGAGCATCTAGAGCAAGTGAATAGAGAGCTGAAGGACGAGATCGCCCGCCTGACTGCCATGATGGGACCAATTTTTGCCGCTCAGAGCCAAGCTTCTCCAACACCTACAACTCCTCCTCCTCAGATGACAGTTATTTCAGAGGTGGCTACCTCACCCATGCCTGCTGCTACCGCCCATTTTGCGCCCACTATGCCTGCCGTAGTCTCGTGGGGAATGCTGTCCAATTTTATGCCTGAAGGCTTTGCGCATACTTTTGCTTCCATGCCGGCATCTAGCCCGGTCATGTCTGTGCCACCTCCCGTTGTGCCACCTTACCTCGTGTAGAGGACACCATTTATCACTCTGATCCGTCTGAGGGTCCGGATGTCTATGAGAAAATGGATGAAATGAAAGATCAGTTTCTTGAGCTGCACAAGGAATTGAAGACGCTAAGGGGTAAGGACTTGTTTGGAAAGAGTGCTGCTGAGTTGTGTTTAGTGCCCAACGTCAAAATCCCGGTGAAGTTTAAAGTGCCTGACTTTGAAAAGTATAAAGGGAACACTTGTCCACTCAGTCACCTAGTGGTGTATGCTCGCAAGATGTCTACTCAGACCGATAATGATCAACAGTTGATTCATTACTTCCAAGATAGTTTGACCGGTGTTGCACTCTATTGGTATATGGGATTAGACATTGCAGGCGTTCGTACTTTCAATGACTTGGGAGAGGCTTTTGTCAAGCAATATAAGTACAGTATGAATATGGCGCCTGATAGAGACCACCTGAGGGCTATGTCTCAGAAGGATAAGAAGACATTTAAAGAGTATGCACAAAGATGGAGGGAATTGGCTGCCCAGATTACTCCTCCTTTGGAGGAAAAAGAGATGACAAAGATCTTTCTAAAAACGAGTTCATTCTATTATGAACGTATGATTGCTAGTGCCCCCAGTGACTTTACCGAGATGGTAAACACGGGGATGAGGCTTGAGGAAGGAGTCTGAGAGGGACGTTTGTCGAAAGAAGAAGCATCGTCAAGTAAGAGGTATGGTAGAAATTTTGGGAAGAAAAAGGACAGTGAAGCAAATGCAATAAGCAGTGGGAGGCAGAGGAGGCCTCAGATCAGAAGGAATCCACCATCCCGTCAACACCATCATCAAGTATCTTCAGTTATCCCTGTATTTTCTAATCAACAATCAACACCAGTTCAACAACCACAACATCAACAACAACAACCGCAACAACGAGAAAACACCTACAACAACAACAATACCAACAACAACAATACCAACAACAATCATCATCAATAAAACTTTGAGAGGAAAAAGGTCTCTTTCGACCCATTTCCTATGTCTTATGAAGAATTGTATCCCTCTTTGGTTCTCAAGAACATAATCCAACCGAGGAAACCACCGCAAATTCCAGAACCACTTCCATGATGGTACAAGCCTGAGCTCCGTTGTGCTTTTCATCAAGGAGCACCCGAAAATGATATAGAGAACTGTTATCCACTCAAGTATGAGGTTCAAAAGTTGATGAAGAGTGGAATGGTGTCCTTCGAGGACCGTGCATCGAATGTGAAATAAAATCCGTTACCCACCCATGGGAACTCTTCTGTGAATATGGTGGATGGTTGTCCTGGCGAGTTTAAGGTTTTTGATGCGTATTTTATCCGGAGATCCTTGGCGCAGATGCATAAGGATGTTTGTTTGGTAAGTGATTGCGAACACGACCATGACAATTGTGTTATCTGTAGTGTTAACCCGAAGGGTTGCGAAGTTGTGAAAAGGGACATCCATCGACTGATGGATGAAGGCATGATTCAAATTGTTCAATCTCGTCATGTAGATGACGACGTAAATGCAATAGTGCCCATTTTCAAGCAGCCAGAGAGATTGGTAATCCAGCACGACAGCAGCAGCAGTAGCAATGTCAGCAATAGATCAGTATCGCCGTTGGTTATACGGTTAGTAGGTCCAGTCCCGTATTCATCTGATAAAGTTGTTCCGTATCAATATAATGCTACAATGAAAGAAGGTGGTCAAGAGGTCCCGTTACCTACAACTAGCTCTGTGGTGAGCATTGCTGATGTTACCAAGGTAACCCGCATTGGTCGAGTGTTTGGGCCAGTGTTCCCAAAAGATAAAGAAGAACCAGTTGTTGGAAAGAAGGTGGAAGTGCCTGTTGTAGATCCAATTGGAGCTTCAAAGGATAAGTCTGGTGAGTCCAGCGATTTGAAGGCTAATGATGATGATGAAGTACTTCGATTGATCAAAAGGAGTGAGTTTAATATGGGGGAGCAGCTGCTCCAAACCCCCTAAAAAATCTCAGTGTTGTCTCTGCTCATGAATTCTGAAGCGCACAGAGAAGCACTACAGAGAGTTCTAGAACAAGCTTTTATAGAACATGATGTTACAGTGGATCAATTCGATCATATCATGGCTAACATCACTTCTTGCAATAATCTTAGCTTCTGTGATGAAGAGTTCCCTGAGGAGGGAAGAAATCATAATCTGGCTTTGCATATCTCTATGAATTGCAAAGAAGATGCTTTGTCAAATGTGCTTGTTGACACCGGATCATCGATGAATGTACTATTAAAGTCAACTCTGTCAAAGCTATCATACCAAGGTGCGCCTATGAGGTTTAGCGGTGTAATCGTCAAAGCTTTTGACGGTTCGCGCAAAACGATATTGGTGAAGTGGACCTTCTAGTTAAGATAGGGCCGAGTGATTTTCAAATTACTTTCCAAGTAATGGATATCCACCCGGTCTACAGTTGCTTGTTGGGAAGGCCATGGATTCATGAGGCTAGAGTTGTTACCTCCATATTGCATCAGAAGCTCAAATTTGTGAAGAATGACAAGCTTGTGATCGTTGGTGGGGAGAAAGCACTGTTAGTTAGCCACCTTTCATCTTTTTATTATGTTGAAATTGAGGATGAGGTTGGAACTCCGTTCCAAGCCTTATCCATTGTTGCTGAAAAGAGGGTTGGGGAACCTATGTCCTCATTGAAAGATGCTAAGAAGATTGTGGAAGAAGGCGAGGTTGATCAGTGGGGGCGCATGGTAGAGGTCTCCGACAAAAAAGGCAGAACCGGTTTGGGGTTCCAAAAAGGTTCATCAACCGCAAGGTCTGAAGATATGCAACTTAGCTTCCGTAGCGGAGGGTTCATTCATGGCAATGAACAATGTAAAACCCTAATTTTGACCCTAAGATCCCTCATGGCATCATATCATTGCTCATTGCATTGCCTCAAGGATCATAGCATGTATGGATCCTTTACCCTAGGGTTGGGACTTGTGTGAGTGGTTTGAGACCACCAAGCATGTTTGAATTGTATATTATTGCTTTTATTACTAACCAAAAGCATAAAAATATGTCACTAACTTGTTTTGTTTTGAAGCTCAAGCAATCATATATGCCCTTGCTCCTAGGAGGCTCCTATGCTCAATGAAGTGGCTAGATGAAGATGAAAACAAGCATGACAATGGTTCAAAAAGTTCCAAATCATCATATATGTCTCCCGAGTATCTCAATTTTCCAATTTGATCAAGATAAACCAAAGGGCTTGAGGATTGTTTCCCAAGGAAACCCTAATTCAACTGTCCATTGACTGTGCCTTGCTCATGAAGCAACCTCAACCTATGATCAAATACAATCAAGGGAAGTTATTTCACTCATTATTTTAATATATAAGCTTATGTGAGTGTCCTAAATCATTCATTCATCAAGATTTGAAGTTTGGACTTGAGAAGTTGACCAGTCAAATCATCTGATTATTTTGAGATCCACTGAGACTTAACTTTTGATGTGTTTGTCAAATGAAGATGACCCCAAGATAAAAAATGTTATTAAGAGCCATATGAACAACGTTAATATTCATCAAAAATTCATTTGAAACTTTGAAGGTCATCATTCATGTTAAAACATTATAGGTCATTTTGACTGGAACCCTAATTTTGGGTCAACTTCTCAAGGACCTAACTTCTTTATTTTTTATGATTTTGAGGTGAGACCAATTGCATTAGAAAGCTTAAGATATCCGATTCAAAGGTTATGTTGGACAAAATTTCATAATCCCAAAATAAACACATGTGATAATACAAAACATTATAGGTCACTTTGGACCAAAGCCATTGAATCTTGAAAAAGTCCAACTTCAAGTGCCCATAACTTTCTCATAAAAAATCCAAATGATGCAAAATTTAAGTCTAAATTGATCATCTTGAAAATATCTACAACTTTTATGTTGGAGGTGTTTCCGCTAGCGGTTTGCATCACTAAAACAGAAGGGCTTGAAGTTGACCATTTTTGACAAATATTTCAAATACATGTTTTGTACCTCAAACTTCATGACCAGTTTTCATAATTTTCCAAACTCCAAATGGATTTTTGTCCAACATAGCTTTTGTTCCTTATGTCAAGACCTTTCCAACCATTACTCACATGCCTATGTTTGGATTTTTTATGTGTGACTTTCGAAGAGGGGAACATTTAGGCCCAATTATGCATTTCACATTGAATCTTCATGCACAAGCAATTGCAGTTCAAATTGCACGTCCATTTCAATTGGGAATAAGCTCAGCATTCATTTCCACTTGAGTTTCGATCTCACATGCGCCTGTACATGCCCATGCATGGAAGACCCAATGATCATGCACACGAGTTCTTAACCTCATTGCTTGCACTTCAGCTATAAATATCATGCTTGCTTCATTCAACTTTCACCCTGAATTCAACCTGAAGCTCTGCTGAAATCCATACCCAATCTCACTTAAAGGAATTCTGATTTTTCTTTTCTCAATTCAAGCTTGAATTTTAACAAAATCAGTTGATCTTCAAGACTTATTCCTTAGCCTTGCATTCATACCACATCTCAAGAGCAAGTTGGAAGCAAAAGACTGAGTGAATCGTGCTGCACAAAGTTGTTCTTCAAAGGTAGATGTTCAAACTGTTTTGATATATATCTCATCATACAATGTAAATTGCTTGTGTTCATTTGGTTTTCTGAAGTCCTCATGCAAGAGGCAAGCTAGTGGTGGCTTTGATTTCATGTTTTAGAGCATTTCAGTTTGAACACCTTGAAATTCAAGCTCAGATCTCTCATTCCATAGAAACTTTGAGCATAATCCAAGGTTACAGGGGTGATGTACATCACCCCAGCTTCATTTTGGTATAAGACTCATGCATTTTGGTTGAGGTTTGAAAACCTGCAACTGGTGGCCGGAATCAGTTGTTCCACCGGAGAAGACGGTGGTTTCCACCACCGTCCCCACGTGGATGATTCCAGGCCCTTGGATGAGGCTTCGGCGTTCTAATCCTGGCCAATGATTCAGCTGACTTATTTTAATTCGTTTTACTTCGCGTTTGAATGTGGACCATAGTACGCGCGCGCTTCTGGACCACTTGATGTGTCCACGTCATTTAATGAAGCAGATCATGCGCTCTTTTTTTTTCTATTTTTATTATTTTCTGTTTTATTTTCTTTTATTCCATTTATTTTCAAAAATTCATAACTATTTTATTTGGAATCACAAAAAAATGAGACCAACACCATAATTTTTCTTGGAAAATCTAGTTTCATAATCTGATTTTTAATTATTTTTATGATTCCATTTAATATTTTTTGTGAATTATTTTGTTTTTAATAGTTTTTTAATTCATTTTAAATACTTTTTGATATCCAAAAATTCCAAAAATATTTTCTTAACACATATGGATGATGATAAGTCTAAAAAAAATATTCTCATCAATTTCTTAATTGATTTGAGATTTTAATTCATTTGTCTTATTTTTCTTTGTTTTTAATTGTTTTAAAATAGTTTCTGTTTTCAAAAAATGTTGAAATTTTTTGTCAAACCTTGTTTGACCATGGTAGACTTATGATGATTCAATTGGACTTGTTGAAGTTAATTTGAATTGAATTTGAAGTTTGACCATACTTTGTTCATTTTATTTTATGTTTTATTTTAATTCCAAAAAAATACCAAAAATATGTTTGACCTTTATTGACTTCTAATATTCATTTTTCTTCTGTTTACCATTGGTTGATGATGATTTCATTCATAGTTGATCATTGTGTTTTGATTATGTCATTCGAATTCTCATTTTGTCCATTTCATTCCGTCTTCATCTCTTTCCTTCTTCTTTTTATTAAAAGTTGACTTCAAAGGACCCCTAATCTAAACTCATTCTTTGTCCATTACTCTTATTGCATTGTGAACCTTTTGATTGTTTGTTCTTGTGTGATAGGGATTCCAAATTTGAGAAGTAAGAAGGACCATTGTCATGAATAGCCAAATTAAGAGAGACAAGCCAAATGGAGATCCTAGGAGCTTGATTGAATATTTGTTTGATTGCTTGAGTTAATTGCTAAGTCCAAAGGAAAGGAGCATCTTGAATCATCTTTATGATCTCAAGAAAAGGAACTCCAAGGGTTTTATCTCTTCTCTTATCTTTGCATGTTTAGGACCAGCCCTTCTCTTCTTCTCTCCACTCTAACCCAAGCCAAACTCATTTTGTGCAAACATTGACATTGTTTTTCAAACTAGAAACCTAGGCCTTATGCCTTTGATTTTTCAAACTCTTTTCATTAATACTTATTTTGAATGAACCTTAAGTCAACTTTGACTTCATTTTTTTGTGAATTCTCCTAATTTGTAAATACAACTCACTTCAAGTGATTTTTGTGGTTCCAATGACCACCTTTGTTAAAACCTTCTCATAAACATTAGTCATTAGGTTTGAGTTATCATAGTGGTTGATGTAAATCTCACCTTATCCTTAGTGATTGGACTATAAGTCTTCCATACTTATTATAGGGTGGATCCCTCACTAGTATGTTGAAGCTCTCCTCACATGGTGGGTTGTTGGTTTAGGTTGAATTTTCTCCCTTTGATAACAAAAGACCTTAAGGATTTTGATCAAATCAATTCACCAATACTTTGAGATTTTTACCCCGAACTACGAGGTTTTGATCATACCTTTATGATGGTACGTAGGCAATGGGTTCATCCATTCAAACAACAAAATTGTAAATAATATGTATACTCTTTTCTCATCCCCTCAATCTTGTTTGCACATATTTTCATAAATACCAACCTACTACATATTTGCAAAAAGGGCTCCCTTAGAGTACTAAGGATGTTTTGGGTGCTTAAAACCTTCCCATCTCATAACCAACCCCCTTACCCAGATCTCTGACATTTTTATTAGTTTTTGATTTGATAAAACTTCTTACTTAGTTTTTGTTCGCTTTTTAACCTTTCCTTTGGATAAATAGAAGTGCGATGGCGACTCGAATTGTATGGTTTAATTTTGATTTAGTCAATAAATCTAAAGGTAACGAATACCCCACTACAAACAACACTTAATTGCTATGCTAGAGGATGAGAAAGAGGAAGACTGCACCAATTTGTGACGCATGGAAAGGCTTGCAACAATTGGACTATTGTTGATATTCCTGTTATTTTGTGTCGATCTAAGTAATTGCTTTTATATGTTTTTAAAATCCTTCTCCTATGCCTAAGGGAGAAGTGAACATTGTTTGGGCATTTTCAAATTGATCATTAATAAAATTAATTCTATTCATCCACATCTATGATGTTTTGTTTTTACTTTTTGCTTTATTCTAAAAATGGTAATCACAAAAAACACAAATAAACAATATAATTGTCCATCTGCATAATATTTGGTCACGAATCCACTTCTCTAAAATTAAAAAATCAAATCATTATGCAGGTTGGTTCCTAACCCCATTGAATACAATGATCCATCTCCTTTTCCAAATTTTGAATTCCCTGTGTTTGAAACCGAGGAGGAAAGTGATGTAGAAGTGAGTGATGAATTATATCATCTTTTTGAGCAAGATGAAAAGACCATTCAGCCATTCGAAGAGCAGATTGAGTTAGTCAACTTGGGTTCCGAGGATGACGTGAAGGAAGTAAAGATTGGGTCTCGACTGTGTCCAGATGTCAAGAAGGGGTTGATTGATCTTCTTCGAGAGTATTTAGATGTGCTTGCTTGGTCCTATCAAGACATGCCTGCTTTAGATTTTGAGATTATGGAGCATAGATTGCCATTGAAGCTAGAATGCCCGCTAGTCAGGTAGAAGTTGAGAAGAACGCATCCTGATATGGCTGTGAAGATCAGAGAGGAAGTGTAGAAGAAGATTGATGTCAGTTTCCTTGTAACCGTTGAGTATCCGCAATGGGTGGCCAATATTGTGCATGTGCCGAAGAAAGATGGAAAAGTCCGCATGTGTGTCGATTATAGAGATTTGAATAAATCCAGTCGGAAAGATGATTTCCCTCTGCCACACATTGATATGTTGGTAGACAATACTGCTAAGTTCAAAGTCTTTTCGTTTATGGATGGATTTTTGGATATAATCAGATCAAGATGGCACCCGAAGATATGGAGAAGACCACATTTATTACACCTTGGGGAACATTCTGTTATAGAGTGATGCCTTTCGGTTTGAAGAATGCTGGTGCAACATACCAGAGAGCAATGACCACTCTATTTCATGATATGATGCATAAAGAGATTGAGGTTTATATCGATGACATGATTCCTAAATCGATTGATGAAGAGGAACATGTTAAGTATTTGTTGAAGCTATTCCAGTGTTTGAGGAAATATAAACTCCATTTGAATCCCGATAAGCGTACTTTTGGTGTTCGTTCTGGTAAATTGTTGGGCTTTATTGTCAGCGATAAAGGTATTGAAGTTGATCCTGCCAAGGTCAAAGCAATACAAGAAATGCCTGCACCCAAAACTGAGAAGAGAGTCAGAGGTTTTCTCGGCCGCTTGAATTATATTTCCGGATTCATTTCCCACATGACTGCCACATATGCACCTATAGTCAAGCTTCTTCGGAAAGATCAGTCTTGTGATTGGACTAAAGACTGCTAGAAAGCTTTTGACAGTATCAAGGAATAGCTGCTTGAGCCTCCGATTCTGTCTTCACCTGTTGAAGGAAAACCGTTTATCATGTATTTGACTGTGCTTGAAGATAGTATGGGTTATGTTCTTGGTCAGCAAGATAAGACTGGAAAGAAAGAATTTGCAATTTACTACCTCAGTAAGAAGCTCACCGACTGTGAGACTCGGTATTCTATACTTGAGAAGACCTGTTGCACATTGGCTTGGGCTGCTAAGTGTCTGCGTCAATATGTTGAATCATACCACTTGGTTGGTATCCAAAATAGATCCAATCAAGTATATATTTGAAAAGCCTGCTTTAACCGAGAGGATTTCCCATTGGCAGATGTTGTTATCAGAGTATGATATTGAATACCAATCTCAGAAAGCGATCAAAGGTAGTATCTTGGTTGACCATTTGGCTCACCAACCAATTGATGATTACTAGTCAGTGCAATATGATTTTCCTGATGAAGAGATTTTGTACTTGAAAATGAAAGATTGTGATGAACCATTGCTTGAAGAAGGGCCAGAACCTGGTTCCCGTTGGGGCATGGTATTTGATGGAGCTATTAATCAATATGGAAATGACATTGGGGTAGTGATCATTACTCCTTAAGGCACGCATCTACCATTTACATCTAGATTGACTTTCAAGTGTACTAACAACATGGAAGAATATGAAGCTTGCATTATGGGGCTTAAAGAAGCCATGAATCTCAGAATCAAGTATTTGGATGTCTTTCGAGATTCAGCTTTGGTCGTGAATCAGATCAAAGGCGAATGGGAGACAAATCAACTCGGTTTAATACCATATAGAGATTACGCGAGGAGGATTTCAACTTTCTTTACAAGGGCTGAGTTTCATCGTATCCCTCGAGATGAAAACCGGATGGTAGATGCTCTTGCAATAGTGGCGTTAATGATTGTGGTGAAATATTGGAATGAAGTTCCCAAATTGTCTGTGATGCGTCTTGACAGGCCAGCTCATGTGTTCGCTGTTGAAGAAATCAAAGACGAGAAGCCGTGGTATTACGACATCAAATGTTTCCTCCAAAACCAGATTTACCCTCCTGGGCATCTTTGAAGGACAAGAAGACTTTGAAAAGATTAGCCGGTAATTTCTACTTGAATAGTGATATACTATTGGCTGACAATGGAATCTGACTGTTGCAAGTTTGTAAAGAACTCCAGGATCCAAAGCCTTGTAACCTTTCTAATCACTTCTGCTAGCTTCTCAAGTGTGATCAGATCGTGTTTGGAGCAAGCCACATCAAGATTTGCATAGCATTGAAGGTAATTTTCAGAAAACTTCATCTCTTCGATTCTCACTCAATTCTCCTCAATTCTCTTGGATCTTTGGTTGTATGAAGTCCTACCAATGTAGGCAAGAAGATTGAGTTGCTTAGAGGTCAAATCGAAGTAACTCAGTTGACACACCTCAAAACTCAACTCCTTATATCTTTCTATATATGTGGAGTTAGTTAAAATTGAGGTCAGATTTGTGCTATATGCCATTTTTTCTTTTAGATCATGTCCTCCTTTTTCATTTTCTTGATGGTGATGAGTGAACCAGTCCGGTGGACCTCGCCTGAGAAGGTTACCGGAGGTCCAACATCGGTGGTGTGCTGGACAGGTTCTGAGCCATTGATCTCACTTGAAACGTTTTAATCTCACGTGTTGCTTGTAATTACCATTTGTGTTACACATTGACTCGTGACTATGGTGGAAAGCACGCTGATGGCCACTTGATCTGCCACCTTAATTAATGAGGGAGTTCAAGTGGTCCACGTTTTTCTGATTATTTGAATTTCATTTTAATTGTTTTATTTTCATTAATTCATATTAATTTTAATATTGATCCAAAAAATATGAGAGTTTCACCAAAAAATTTCAAATAATTTCCTCTTTCATATTTTGAATTAAAATTATTTTTTGGATCATTATTAATATTTTTCATGATTTAATTGATTTTGTGATTATTTTTAATTGTTTAAAAATACTTTTAAGTCTTTAAAAATTCTGATATATTTTCTCCAAGGTCATTTGACCTTGTTTGACCTATGATAAATCTCATGGCCATTTCTTTGGTGTTTTGATGAGGTTTTAGGAATTTGATAAACCATATTTAATTTAAATGTATTATATTAGTCTTTTTAATTTGAATAAATGCCAATTAATTGTGTTGACCAATTGTGATGACTTATTTGAGTTTGACTCTTATTGTTGGGCCTTGGTCAAGGTTGATTTGACTTTGTCAAGTTAATATCATTGGATTTAGGGGATGGATGGAAGTACATTCCATCTCCCAAAATGAATGGATGATATTAATTTGGTAAAAGTCCTCCTTTGACCAATTTGAGTTTTGATCCATTCCCCTCCCTCTTCATCTCATTCCCATTCTTTATGCATTCATTTGGTCTATCATATCTGAAAGTCCTAAGGCTAGTTGATTAGGCCACCTCTTTAGCATATTCTTTTTGTGCGTGGTATGTTTCATGAGCATAGTCTATTATATTATGTCTCTAACATGCATTAACATAAAAATTCTATTGCCCGACCTCAAATAGTTGTGACTTCTACATGAGTCCAATTACGATTGCTTAACATAGCGCTAAATTTGTGACACAAAAGGCATAGAATTCTAGTTAGCGAGATTTTAAGTCTCCCCACTTTCATGGTATTGTGTGGAAACTTGGCCTTTTTTGCTTCCTTTGGAAGATGTCTTGGCTCAAGGATCCATGCTTGTGATAAGTGGGTTGAGTGTTCTCCAAAGAATGACTTAAAAATGAAAAGCAAAAGCAAAACAATACTAACTTCTAACTCATTAACAACTAATTTTTAATTTCAAGCCATTTACTTTAATGTCATTTAATTTTAGCCTTTATTCATTTGCCATTATTCATATCATTCTAATTGTTTATGTTAATGCAATTTTCACTTTGTCCATTTGGACCATATTGTGTGATATATCTTATTTGTGTATACTTTGCTTGTTTGTGTGGTCTTTGACCATCAATGTACATAATAACAACAAAAACCCTAAAAAAACTTTTGTGTGGACTGTTGGCTTGATCTTGGACAAATGGACATAGAATTTAGGCAACATTCCCATGCTAAAGGACTTGGCCAATGCCAAATTTTTGTGAAACCAAGTGCTTGCTATTTGGAACGCCATCTGATACATCATTCAAGATCCCTTTGAATTCATCTACAACATGATCATTGTGAAGCTGTTATTTTGGACCTGTGACTTGTGGAATTCAGCTGTTACATGGGCTAATTTGAAGAAGATCATGGAGTGGCTAAAGCTTGGGAGTGGCTATCTTTATTTGATGCTTTTTCTCTTCAAGATTGATATAATTGTGAATTTTTGTGTTGCTTAATTCTAAATGTCCAAGGGAATTTGGGTTTCTATATGGAATTCTTGCTTATTGGATTGCTACGCATCAATCAAATCTTTTCAACCCTTAACTTTTAATTTTGTGCATAGGATTAGTCTCTTCATCTTCTCCCTATTTATTTAATTTCAAAATCTCTCCCTCTTTTTTAAAACTTTCTTTGTTTGAACTTATTTTGTTCTAAACTTTGACCAGTTTGCAAAAAGATAGAAACTTTGGTCTTATGCCATTGCATTTTCAAACTTATTTTCTTAAATCAAACTTGTAAATAAACTTAAGTATACTTGACTTAAACTTTCAAAAAGCCAAAAAGAACTAACTCATTCAAACCATTTTTCAGGCCTTTGTGTCTTCCAAACTTAATTTTTGATAAAAGCAGTGCACCCACTTTGAAATTTGTATCACGAACTACGAGGTTTGGATCCCTCATTTTTATGTTGCTACGTAGGCACAAGTCTGAAGGTCTTGTCAAACACAAAGATATAATTAATTGAATTCTTTTCTCATCCCCCCATTCTACTTGTTTGTAAACATCATTTTATACAAAATACATATGCACACAAAAAGGGCTCCCTAGGATTACCTAGGACACTTGGGTGCTAACACCTTCCCTCTATGTAACCAACCCCCTTACTTGTAATCTCTGACATTTTATTAGTTTTTTATTTGAAAACTTCTTACTTTTGGGCTTTGTTCGTACTTTTTCCCTTTTCCCTTGGAAATAATAAAAGCGCGGTGGCGACTCTTGTTATTTGATCTCTAGCTTATCCATAGCTTGATGATCATGAATTTACCGCTACAGTTACTATTTATGACATTCCAAAAAAGTTTCATGTTGACATTAAGAGCTAGTTTTGCTTGGAAAGTCATTTTTTATGATGAAAGATTATAGGTCATTTTGCCTGTGCCCTAGTTAGGAGGTCAAATTCCAAGGATCATAACTTGCTCAATTTTTATTAGATGAAGGCCATACAAGTTTCATGATCAATTTCAATATGTCCTATCCAACTTTGATGCTTTGAGAAATGTCAAATTCAACTTGCAAGGGCATGTGCCAAGAGGAAACATTATAGGTCATTTTGGGCCATTACCATTGAACAATCAATTTTCCTCAAATTCTAAAATACATAAGTCCTCATGCCAAATCCAAATGAGGTCAAATTTATGACCAAATTGAATATGATTGAAAGAGATACAACTTTGGTGAATAAACCATTTATATTTGAATCTCATAGAAAACATTATTCAGGGTGGAAGAAATGGTCATTCGACTTGCTACTTAGAAAAATTTCAATTATGTTTGATTTCTCAAACTTCCACCTCAAAATTCATCATGATCCAAGATTCAAATGGAAAAGTTTTCAACATCAAACTTGTTCCCCTTGATGTAAAATTTCCAAATAGTCCAAGATCACTTCATTTGGACAAGATTTAAGGGACTTGCACATGGTTCCTTTCATAGGTTTGTTTTGGCAAGATTTGAATTCATTTGTCCATTTCCTTTTGCATGCTTACATGTTAATGATTCAGGACCCTTGTGCATTAATTGGAGTTGAATTGCATCATGAATTGGACCTAAATTATTTCCCATGCATCCATGCACCAAAGTTGCTAAAATTGGCAAAGTTTCAAAGTGTGTGAAAAGCAACTTGGTAGGCTATATATACATGACCATTGTGATCATAATGAGGATCCCTTCTGCCCAGGTTTTGAACCCTTGCATACCTAGCCTCCATTAAAGGATAAACTTGAAGATTTTACTTAAAATCGAGTTTCAATTCTCCTTCTGTTTTAAGACTGAAACTCCAAGAATCCAAGCCTCTCTTTGATCCATTTCACTTCCTGCAAACTTCTACAGTCGAGCCAAGGAAAATTGGAAGCAAGATCAAGCTGAATTGAAGCTACCCGAAGGTGATTTTTCTCAAAATTATCTTCTTCGATTCTCCCTTATTTCTCAACTATTTTGCTTGATTACTGGTTGTCTGAAGTCCTACCAATGTAGGAAACAAGATTGAGTTGCTTTGAGGTTAAATCGAAGCAACCCAGATCATGAACCTCAATTTTCAAATCCATGCATCTTTCGATATACTTGGGATTGGAAAAATGGAGGTCAGATTCAAGCTCCTGAGCACTTTTCCTTTAAAATCATGTCCTTGTTTCTAATTTTTGTGATGGTTTCTGGTGGACCAGTCTGGTGAGGCCCACCGGAGCTAGGGCTCTGGTGGTGCGTTGGCATCTTCCAAACCATCAGATCCCTTTGAAATGTTTTAATCCTGGCCTTTCCTTTTGATTACCTTGCATGTTATGCATTGACTGAGGCACATCATGGATAACACATGCCATGCCATCAGATCTGCCACCTCAATTATAGAGGGAAATCTGACGGCCCTTGTTTCTATTGTATTTACTGAATTTCCATTTAATCCACTTATTTTATTTAATTCATTGAAATTTCATTTTTAATCCAAAAAATATGGGACTTTCAGCAAAAATCTTGAAATATTTTTCTCTTCCATATTCTGAATTAAAATTAATTTTTTGGATTAATTTTGGTATTTTTCATGAATAAAATGTTTTTGTGCATATTTTTAATTGTTTAAAAATACTTATGACTTTCTAAAAATCATGAAATTTTTTGATTAAAACCATTGGACTTAGGGGATTGATGAAATGTACATTTCATCTTTGTAGCGGTAAATTCATGACCATCAAGTTATGGATAAGCTAGATGTCAATTAAATTAGAGTCGCCACCGCACTTTTATTGTTTTCAAGGGAAAAGGGAAAAGTACGAACAAAACCCAAAAGATAAGAAGTTTTCAAATCAATACTAATAAAATGCCAGAGATTACAGGTAAGGGGGTTGGTTACACAGAGGGAAGGTGTTAGCATCCAAAGTATCCTAGGTACTCATAGGGAGCCCTTTCTTGTGTGCATATGTATTTTTGTACAAAATGATGTTTGCAATAAATAGAGTGGAGGGATGAGAAAAGAATTCATTAATTATATTTTTGTGTTTGACAAGACCTTCGGACTTGTGCCTACGTACCAACATAAAAATGAGGGATCAAAACCTCGTAGTTCGTGGTAACAATTTCAAAGTGAGTGCATTGCTTTTAACAAAAATTTAAGTTTAACAAAGGCACAAAAGGCCTAAAAGGTTTGAATGAGTGCTAGTTAGTTTTGTCTTTTGAAATTTTAAGTCAAGTATTGTTAGGTTCATTTACAAGTTTGATTAAGAAAAGAGTTTAAAAATGCAATGGCATAAGGCCAAAGTTTCTAATTTGCAAAATGGTATAGGTTTAGAAAACAAACACAAGTAAAGAATATTTTTAAAAGGAGGGAGAGATTTGAAATTAAAGAAATATGGAGGAGATGAAGAGACTAATTCTAAGCACAAATTTAAAACTTAAGAGTTGAAAAGATCTGACCAATGAACTGCAATCCAATAGACAAGAATGTCATATAGTAACCCGAATTCCCTTGGACTTTAGAATTAAGCAATATCAATACACAAATAGCAAGAAGAAGAGCAAGGCATCAAATAAAGATAGCCACATCCAAGCTTAGCAACTTCATGATCTTCTTCAAAATCTCCCATGCATCAGATGAACTCAAGGATAAGCATTAAACACAGGTTCAAAGTAACAGCTTCAATCAGACCATGTAGCAGATGAACTAAAAGGGGAACACAATACTTGCTTCAGATGAAGTTCAAATCACAAGCACTTGGTTTCATGAAAGTTGGCATTGACCAAGTCCTTTTGCATAGGGAGTGTTGCCTAATTCTAAGTCTAATGTCTCAGATCAAAACCAACAGTCCACACAAATGTTTTTTAGGGTTTTTGTTGTTATTATGTACATTAAGATCAAAAGACCACAAACACAAACAAGTATATACATGCACAATATAATCACAAGATAAGGCTCAAATGAGCAAAGTGAAAATGGAATTAAAGTAAACAAGTTAAATGGTATGAATAATGGCAAATTAATAAAGACTTAAAAATTAAAGTGCATAAAAGTAAATGGCTTGAAATTAAATGTTAGTTGTTAGTTGATTAGAAGTTAGTATTGCTTTTGCTTTTGTTTTGTTTAAGTCATTATTTGGAGAACACTCAACCCACTTTTCACAAGCATGGATCCTTGAACCAAGACATCTTCCAAAGGAAGGAAAAAAGGCCAAGTTTCCACACAATACCATGAAAGAGGGGAGACTTACAATCTCACTTACTAGAATGTTATGACTTTTTGTATCAACAATTTAGCGCTATGTTAAGCAATCGTAATTGGACTTGTGTAGAAGTCACAACTATTTGAGGTCGGTCAATAGAAATTTTAGTGTTAATGCATGTTAAAGACATGGTATTATGAACCATGCTCCTAAAACATACCACACTTAAAAAGAATATGCAAAAGCGTGGACCTAATCTCATACACACTCATGTTGATTTTACAATAAACTAGCCTTTGGACATGGAGATATCATAGAACCATGAAATGAATGAGAAGATAATGGGATTGAGATGAAGAGGGAGGGGAAATGGAATCAACACAAATTGGTCAAAGGAGGACTTTTATCAAATTAAAATCATTCATTCATTTTGGGAGATAAAATGTACATTTTACCAATCCCCTAAATCCAATGATTTTAACTCAACAAAGTCAAATCAACCTTGACCAAGGCCCAACAACACAAGTCAAACTCAACAAGTCAACATCAAAAGCTCAACATAATTTATTTTGCAATTAAACAATTAAAATCAATTAAATAATACATTAAAATAAATTATGGTTTGTCAAAATCCTAAAACCTCATCAAAACACCAAATAAATGACCATGAGATTTATCATAGGTCAAACAAGGTCAAAGGACCTTGGAGAAATTTTTTCCTAATTTTTGGAAACTTAAAAGTATTTTTTAACAATTAAAAATATTCACAAAATCAATTAAATCATGAAAAATATTAATAATGATCCAAAATATAATTTTAATTTAGAAAATGAAAGAGGAATTTATTTAAATTTTTTTTTGTGAAACTCTCATATTTTTTGGATCAATATTAAAATTAATATGAATTAATGAAAATAAACCAAATAAAATGAAAATCAGAAAATAAGAAAAAATGTGGACCACTTGATCTCCCTCATTAGTTGAGGTGGCAGATCAAGTGGTTGCTAGCGCGCATTCCACCATGGAGGTGTATGGAGTCAGCGCGCAACACAAGTGGTAATCAGCTTCAACGTGCGAGATTAAAACATTTCAAATGGATCATGTGGTTCTGGTGAGTGCCAACACATCACCGGAGCCAAAGCTCTGGTCTCCTTCTCCAGTGAGCTTCATCGGACTAGTTCACTCACTACCATCACCAAAATTAAAAATAAGGACATGGATTTAAAGTAAAAATGCTCAGGAGCTCGAATATGGCCTTAATTTATCCTAACTCCAAGTATATTGAGAGATACAAGGAGTTGAAATTTGCGGTGCACGATCTGAGTTGCTTCGATTTGACCTCAAAGCAACTCAATCTTGTTGCCTACATTGGTAGGACTTCAGACAACCAAAGATCCAAGAGAATTATGGAGAATTGCATGAGAATTGAAGAGATGAAAAATTATGGAAAATACCTTTAATGCAAGTTTGTGCTTGATTGATTTTGCTCTTGCTCGCTCTTGATCTTGTTCAGGACACTTGAAGGAGTAGAATTGAATGGATGAAAAGCTCAGGACTCTTGAAGTTTCGAATCTCAAAACAATGATATTCAAACTCAATTTCTAATGGAAATTATCAATGTTATCCTTTGAAATGAGAGGGTTTGAAGGTATGGATTCAGAGCTGGCGTGCAGGGTCCTTGTTTCTGAGCATAAAGGGCTCTATTATAGCAAAACCAATTGATATTTGCACACTTGAAATGAAATCCAAAAATAGAAATGTGCATTGCATGGGTGCGTGGGCGTGTACAGGCCCATGAAATCAATTTTTATGATCCATAATTGAGTACAAGCAATGGTGAGATCATGTTAGAATGCTAGGCAATGGTGTATGGAATGTCTAAGTTCAATTTGTGCCAAATGATCATTCATGTTTAATCCATGCACAACCCATTCAAATCTTGTCCAAAATGGATGAAATTAGACTTTTTGGAAAGGTTAGATCAAGAGGAACAACTTTCATGTTTAACACTTTTTCATTTGAAGCTTGGATCATGATAAATTTTAAGGTGGAACTTGGGAAAATCAAACATGTCAAAACATTTTCTAAGTGTCAAGCCATATGTTCACTTATTCCAACTTGGCTAACTTTTTATGTGGGCTTCAAATGGGAAAGGTTCCTTCATCAAAGTTGTAGCTCTATCAAATTCCTTAAAAACGATCACAAACTTGATCTCATTTGGATTTAATATGAAGGAGTTATGCAATTTTGAAGTTGAGGAAAATCACTTGTTAAATGGCATTGGTCCAAAATGACCTATAATGTATCCTCATATCACATGCACATAAAAGTTGAATTTGCTCTTCCTCCAAACATCAAAGTTAAAGTAGACATATTGAATTGTATTGTGAAACTAGGAAATATTTCATATCATAAAAATTGAGCAAGTTATGATCTTGGGAAGTTGACCTCCAAATTAGGGTTTAGACAAAATGACCTATAATCTTTCACCATAAAAAATGACTTTCCAAGAAAAACTAGCTATAGGCATCAAAATGAAAGTTGTTTGGAATGCCATTTAGAATAACTTTTCTCTTGGAATAATTTTCATATGACAAAAATTGTAGGAGATAGGGTCTAGGGAACCCCAGTTTTGATAAGATGAATTCCTCTGGTCAACCACCATCAATCAACTTGCTAACTTGCAATTCTCTTGACTTTTGGGACTTATGGGAGATAATATATGCATAAGATGATGAATTTTGTAGTATCCCTTGAATCATTTGATCAGTTGTTGAAGAAGTTTGTTGGAGAAGTTACACAAGATACCCAGATGGACTAGGGTTTCCAAGGCAAACCAACTCTAAACTCTTGATGATTTCTTGATCAAAATAACACGTGAAGATCACGGGGATTGATATGTGATTCTTAGAGCCATAAACAAAATATATCACAAAAATATGGTCCAAGTGGAAAAAGTGAAAATGACATTAACATAAACAATTAGAATGGTATGAATAATGGCAAATGAATAAGACTTAAAAATAAAGTGCATTAAAGTAAATGACTGGAAATTAAATGTTAGTTGTTAATGAGTTAGAAGTTAGTATTGCTTTTGCTTTGCTTTTGCTTTAAGTCATTCTTTGGAGAACACTCAACCCCCTTATCATAAGCATGGATCCTTGAACCAAGACATCTTCCAAAGGAAGGAAAAAAGGCCAAGTTTCCATACAATACCATGAAAGAGGGGAGACTTACAATCTCACTAACTAGAATGCTATGCCTTTTGTGTCAAAATTTAGCACTATGTTAAGCAATCGTAATTGGACTTATGTAGAAGTCACAACTATTTGAGGTCGGGCAATAGAATTTTGGTGTTAATGCATGTTAGAGACATAGTATAATGGACTATGCTCATGAAACATACCACAAAAAAAATGCAAAACTGGTGGCGTAATCTCATCCATACTTATGTTGATTTTGCAATCAACTAGCCTTAGGATGTAGAGATATCATAGGTCTATGACATGAATGCATAAAGAAAGGGAATGAGATGAAGAGGAAGGGGAGATAGATCAAACTCAAATTGGACAAAGGATTACTTTTACCAAATTAAGATCATTCATTCATTTTGTGAGATGGAATGTACATTCCATCAATCCCCTAAATCCAATGATCTTAATCTAACAAAGTCAAATCAACCTTGACAAAGGCCCAACAACATAAGTCAAACTTACAAAACCAATCAAAATGGCTCAACACAATTATTTGACATTTATTCAATTTAAAAATACTAAAAATAATGCATTAAATTAAATATGGTTGGTCAATTTCCTAAAACCTCATCAAAACACCAAAGAAATGGCCATAAGATTTATCATAGGTCAAACAAGGTCAAAGGACCCTGGAGAAAATTTTTCAGAATTTTTGGAAACTTAAAAGTATTTTTAAACAATTAAAAATAATCAAAAAATCAATTAAATCATGAAAAATATTAATAATGATCCAAAAAATAATTTTAATTCAAAATATGAATGAGGATTTTATTTAATTTTTTTTGGTGAAACTCTCATATTTTTTGGATCAATATTAAAATTAATATGAATTAATGAAAATCAAAGGAATATAAATGAAAATCAGAAAATACAAAAAAACGTGGACCACTTAATCTCCCTCATTAATTGAGGTGGCATATCAAGTGGACACAAATGTGCGTTCCATGATGGAACTCAGTCAGCGCGCCATACAAGTGGTAATCAAAACCAACGCCTGTGATTAAAACAATTTGAAAAGGATCAATGGTTTTGAACCGTGCCACCTCCTTGCCGTAGAAAAATGCCGATCACCTTCTCAGGCAAACCTTGCCGGACTGGTTCAATCATCACCATGACTAAAATAAAAAAGGAGGACATGATCTGAAAGAGAAAATGGCGTAGAGCACGAATCTGGCCTCAATTTTAACTAACTCCAAATATATAGAAAGATATGAGGAGTTGAATTTTGAGGTGTGTCAACTAAGTTGCTTCGATTTGACATCAAAGCAACTCAATCTTCTTGCCTACATTGGTAGGACTTCAGACAACCAAAGATCCAACAAAATTGATGAGAATTGAGTGAGAATCGAAGAGAAGAAAAAATCTGGAAAATACCTTCAATGTTGTGCAGAGCTTGATCTCTCTTGCTTCAATTCACGTTTGGTCTTGCTCCAATAGCTTGCAGAAGTGGTTTAGGATTGGTACAAAGCTTTGGATCCTGGAGTTTTTTAATCTCCAAACAGTGAGATTCAAACTCAATTTTCAAGTGAAAATTATCAGGTCTTCCTTTGAATTATGAGGTTTTGAAGAGGGGAAGCAAATCTTGCGCGCAAGGATCTTCTCAAATGAACTCAGAGGGTCTCTATTTATAGCAAATTGAAGTTTATTTGCACACTTGAAATTTCTTCCAAAATTGGCAATGTCATGCTCATGTTTGCATGGGCGTGTACAGGCCCATGAAGCAATGCAATAAGCTCCAAATTCAACTGTGCTGAAGTATGAGTGAAGCTTGATTGACAAGGCAAAGTAAAATGGTCAATTGGAGTTTTGATTTTGCCAATTGATGCAGGCCTGTTATCACCATGCGCAATCCTAACAAACCTCATCCAAAATGAATGAATTAGGACTCTTTGGAAAGCTTAGATTAAGAGAAACAAATCTTATGTTGACCACTTTTCCATTTGGAACTTGGATCATGATGAATTTTGAGGTGGAAGTTTGGAAATTTCAACATGTTGAAACTTTTTCTAAGTGTCAAGTCATATACCTCAGTATTCCACCTTGCTTAATTTTTTATGTGAGCTCCAAATGAGAAAGGTGTCTTCATCAAAGTTGTATCTATTTAAAAGACCTTCAAAATGCTCAACAATTTGACATCATTTGGATTCAGAATGAGAGAGTTATGCATTTTTGAAGTTGAGGAAAATCACTTGTTCAATGGTATTGGTCCAAAATGACCTATAATGTATCCTCATATCACATGCTCATAAAAGTTGATTTAACTTTCACTCCAAACATAAAAGTTGAAGTAGACATACTGAATTTGATTATGCAACTTGTAAATCTTTCATCTCATAAAAATTGAACACGTTATGGACTTGGGAAGTTGACTTTCAAATTAGGGTTTAGACAAAATGACCTATAATGTTTCAACATAGAAAATGATTTTCCAATCAAAACTAGCTATAGACATCAACATGAAAGTTGTTTGGAATGTCATTTAGAGTAAATTTGATTTTATAATCATTTTCATATGATGAAAATTGTAGGAGATAGGGTCTAGGGAGACCTAGTTTTGATCAGATGAATTCATCTGGCCAACCACCATCAACCAACTTGCTAACTTGCAATTCTCTTGACTTTTTAGGCTCATGATAGATCATATATGCATAAGATGATGAATTTTGAATTTCCCTTTGAGAAATTTGATCAATTGATGAGGAAGCTTGTTGAAGAAGTTACTCAAGATACCCAGACAAACTAGGGTTTCCAAGGCAAACCAACTCCAAACTCTTGAAGAAATCTTGATCAAATAACATGCAAAGATCATAGATACTCATAAATGGTGCTTAGAGACAATATGGATCATTCTTTGGTTGTGTTCTTAGCCATGATGGTCTTAAACCCTAGATATGAACTTGATAGATCAATGGGGATCATGTCTTACCTACAAAAGAGTTAGACAAATGCAAAGACATATTTTTGATATTTTGGTTAGAAAAATGATAATATACAAGTATGATACAATCACATGGTGCTTGGTGATCTCTCCCAAAACAAACCCAATGAAAGAGGGGTAAGGAGGATGCCAATGTGTGATCCCAATGCTAGTGCATATGATGAAATTTCATGAGGGATATTAGGGTCAAAATTGGGGTCTTACTGCTACCCCTATTTAAGGACATTCTAACTGAGGAGGTGAAGGTTAAAATCTTCATATCGACTCAGTAGAATGGGCTTAAATAATAATATACAGAAACAAATTTTGGTCCCTAAGAGACCTCATGATTCATATGATATGAATGTAAAAGAAAATCCTCTGTCGGGAAATGTTGCCACAAAGGAAAAGAAATCAGAGCGATAGAAAGTCCACAGAAGCACAATGCATTCCATAAGGAAAGCTCACTTGGGAAATAGAGACTCTGAGGGGAATAAAAGGGTTATGAATAGGCCAAGCTATGACTTAAAAACTGTTGGGAGACTAGAGGAATTCCATAAAAAATGGAAAGACTCAGCCGAGGAAACAAAAACATCTGCAGGGGAAACGAGTAGATCAGGATAAAACTGACATACTTGAATCGTGCAGGAACAACAATTTCACTAAGGAAATGCGCAATCAACTCAACTAGGGAAGAAATAAACTTCGACACAGGAGGAGCAGAAATTTATTATCCACTACCAGTTACTAAGTAAGGAGATAATAAAGATCTGATAGAGAGGACATCTATCATCGGTTAGGATGAACATATCAAGGTTGACTCGCTGGGAACCACCAGGAGGGTGTAATCGTTACCGGTTACTGGGTAAGAATAGCCTTGCTGGGGAAAACTGTAGAAATAGGATTTACAACTACCAATTACTGGGCAGAAGATCGAAGATGAGAATATCCGCCACCGGTTAAGGTGAAAATATCAAGGATAGACTCAAAGGAAAGAAAATCCGTCATCGATTAAGATGAACATATCAACAATAGACTTTCCTGGGGATGTCAAAGAGGATATCCGTCATCGGTTAGGATGAACATATCAAGGATAAACCAACTGAACAAAAAGTATGAATTACATCTATCAAATGCTGGATAGAATACCATCAAAGAGAAAATCCTTCATCGGTTAGGATGAGCATATCAAGGATAGACTTTGCGAGGAGAGAAATAGGAATTATATCTATCAGTTACTGGATAGAATACCAAAGAGAAATTATCCGTCATCGGTTAAAGTGAACATATCAAGGATATACTCTACAAGGGGAAAAAGCAGGATTTACAACTATCGGTTACTAGGAAGAAGACCGCAAAGAGAAAAAATCAGTCATCGATTAGGATGAACATATCAAGGATTAACCCTCTAGGGGAGCAAAATAGGGATTACAACTACCTTTCAACTGGGTAGAATACCAAAGATGAGAGTATCTGTCATCGGTTAGGATGAACATATCAAGGATAAACTCACAACAAGGGAAGAAAATATCCGTCATCGGTTAGGATGAACATATCAATGATATACTTCTTGGAGAAACATAAAATGAATCCACTGGGGACTCCACTAGGAGAAAGCAGGGCTCATTTTGCCGAGTATTGGGCAAGAAGTAATAAACTACAAACCAAGAATAATATTACCAGTTACGGGGTAATAAACTCTTAGGGGACCCAAAACATCTTATCTAGGTAGGATCTAGAAAGAAATGGTCAATCAAGACTCAACCCAATAAGGATATAACTCAAGGGGAGAGGTTCCATCCAGATAATCAACTGGGGAGGAAATTGAAATACTGATCATCCATTAAGAAATAACTCAGTGGGGAAAGGAGAAAGGTTAAAATATTTCTGCTTAGGGGGCTGACACTCTATATTTGAGGGAGGACAGACACCAAACTCGCATGGGGATAAAGTACCACCATAACAGAGAATAAGAATCACAAGAAGGAGTCAACAAGTGTGATGATGCAACCATGAAAATATATGCGTGTATATGTATATGTATATGTAAATATGATGATTATGCTGACAAAACAATCACAAATGATACAAGGGTGTCACATAATTTGAATCATTGATACAATACTCGGTCAATCCACAAAAAGGGAGACAACTGCTGGAGAAAGGAGAGATCAGTGTCCCAAAGGCCCAAACCTAGCTAGGGAAGGAAGAGACCTGCTGAGAAATACTTTTATCGAGTTTGCGGGGAATTTTAGGTCAACATTATATAAAATGGGGAACAACCACGCAGACGATAAACACAAATAGCTGCTTAGAAACCAGGAGAAAAGTCTGATGGTGATTGGTAAGGAAACCAAAGTTCTGCCAAAATCATGCAAATTTCCATAATGAAGTGTCCACACTCACCTGGGAACTCGACTGGGGAAAAGCGAACAATAATCGTCTGGAAAAATCAACAAACACCAAGTGCTGAACAATGTTGTCGGGAATGAAAGAGAAATTACGCCTACTACTTGGGGAGAACCAATACTGCTCCACACTTAGGGCTTACTACTTTCGAACCACTGTTGATATTCCTTCTAAATGAAATCGATTATTTAAAATTACTGCTTTTATACGTGTTAAGAAAACATGTTTTGATTAAAACTTTAATTTTCAAAAATGATCATGTAAGACCCCAATTTTGACCCTAAGATCCCTTATGCACTTTCATCATAAGCATTAGCATTGAGATCATACCTTGGCATCCTCCTTACCCCTCTTTCATTGGGTTTGTTTTGGGAGAGATCACTAAGCACTTTTTGATTGTATTATACTTGTATATTATCATTTTACTAACCAAAATACAAAAAAATATGTCTTTGCACTTGCCTAACTCTTTTGTAGGTAGGGCATGATCTCCATTGATCCATCAAGTTCATATCTAGGGTTTGAGACCCCCATGACAAAGAGCACAACCATTGAATTGATACAAGAATGGTTATGAGCATCTGTAAGACCCAAATTTTGACCCTAAGATCCCTCATGCAATTTCATCATAAGGATTAACATTGGGATCATACCTTGGCATCCTCCTTACCCCTCTTTCATTGGGTTTGTTTTGGGAGAGATCACCAAGCACTTTGTGATTATATCATACTTATATTTTATCATTTCACTAACCAAAATACCAAAAATATGTCTTTGTAGTTTCCTAACTCTTTTGTAGATAGAGCATGATCTCATTGATTCATCAAGATCACATCTAGGGTTTGAGACCCTCATGAACAAAGAGCACAACCAAGAATTGATTCAAGAATGGTTATAAGCATCATATATGAGTCCCAATGATCTCTACATGTTATATTGGTCAAGGTTTCTTCAAGAGTTTAAGGGTGATTTGCCTTGGAAACCCTAGTTTGACTTGGTATCTTGAGTAACTTCTCCAACAAGCTATCTCACCAATTGATCAAATTTATCAAGTGAAACTTAAAAATTAATAATATTATACATATATGATCTACCATGAGCCAATGAAGTCAAGAGAATTGGAGATTAGCAAGTTGGTTGATGGTGGTTGGCCAGATGGATTCATCTGATCAAAAATGGGTCTCCCTAGACCCTATCTCCTACAATTTTCACCATATGAAAATTATTCCAAGAGAAAACTTACTCTAAATGACATTATAAACAACTTTCATGTTGATACCTAGACCTAGTTTTGCATGGAAAATCGTTTTCTATGTTGAAACATTATAGGTTATTTTGTCTAAACCCTAATTTGAAAGTCAACTTCCCAAGACCATAACTGGCTCAATTTTTATGAAATGAAATATTTCCAAGTTTCACAATCAAATTCAATGTGTCTACTTCAACTTTTATGTTTGTAGTGGGAGCTAATTCAACTTTTTTGAGCATGTGATATGAGGCTACATTATAGTTCACTTTTGACCTATACCATTGATCAAGTGATTTTTCCAAACTTCAAAAATGCATAACTATATCATTTCAAATCCAAATTACATGAAATAGGTGACCAATTTTAAGGTCTTTGAGAGAGATACAACTTTGATGAAGACACTTTTCTCATTTGAAGCTCCTATAAAAAGTTAAGCAAAGGTAGAATATTGAGACATATGGCTTGACACTTAGAAAAATTTTAATATGTCAAAAATTTCCAAACTTCCACCTCAAATTTCTCCAAGTTCCAAGCTCTAAATGAAAAAGTGTCAACATCAAACTTGTTCCTATTGATCTTACCTTTCCATAGAGCTCAAATTCATTCATTTTGGACTTGAAATGCATAGGTTGCGCATGGCTTAAATAGGGTGACATCACTTGGCAAGGATCAAGCTTCAAACACCAATGTACATTTGACTTGCTATCCAAGCTTATTTCAAAGTATCTGATATTCAATTATGGACCTCAATCTATCATTTCATGGGCCTATGCGCGCCCATGCACCATTGCATCATCATTTGCCAAATTTGGAAATTGAAAGTGAGTGTGCAATTATCAACCAATTCAACTATAAATAGAGCTTCAATTGCTCCGAATTTGATACACATAGGCGCTAACTTTGATCCCCCACTTCGAACCCTCAATTCTCAAAGGATAAGCCTGATAAATTCTCTTGAATTTGAGCTTGAATCTCTACTGTTTCGGAATTTAATTCTCTAGGAATCCATTGCTTCTAAATCATTCAATCCTTCTCCTGCAAGCAAGTGGAGTGAGTCCAAGCACAAGCAAGATCAAGATCCATCGAATCCAGACCTTCATTGAAGGTATTTTCCAGAAATTTTAAACTCTTCGATTCTCTCAAATTCTCGCTCAATTCTATTGATTGTTTGGTTGTCTGAAGTCCTACCAATGTAGGCAAGAATTTTGAGTTGCTTTGAGGCCAAATCAAAGCAACTCAGTTCATGTACCTCAAATTTCAATTCCACACATCTCTCAATATATTTGAAATTGGAGTGAATGGAGGTCATATTCGGGCTCAGTGCCATTTTTTCTTCAAGATCATGTCCTTGTTTTTCATTATGGTGATGATTCATGGTAGACCAGTCCGGTGAGGTCCACCGGAGAAGATGACCGGAGCTCTGGCTCCGGCGATGACTTGGAAAGGCAGAGAACCACAGGATCCATATGTTTTGTTTTAATCTCGTGCATTAGTTTTAAATACTACATTTGCCACGCGCTGACTAAGGAACATGGTGGAATGCGCGCTAGTGACCATCAGATTTGTCACCTCAATTAATGAGGGAGATCTGATGGTCCACGTATTTTTGATTTTCTGAATTTTTGTTTTATTTGCATTTTCTTCAATAATTCATATTAAATTCATTATTGATCCAAAAAATAAGGGACTTTCACCAAAAAAATTCAAATATTTTTCTCTTTCATATTCTGAATTAAAATTATTTTTTGGATCATTATTAATATTTTTCATGAATTAATTGATTTTGCATTTGTTTTTAATTGTTTAAAAATATTTTTAAATGTCCAAAAATTATGAATTTTTTCTCAAAGGTCCTTTGACCTTGTTTGACCTATGATAAATCTCATGGCCATTTCTTTGGTGTTTTGATGAGATTTTAGGAATTGGACAAAACATATTTGATTTAAATGCATTATTTTATTATTTTTAATTGAATAAATGTCAATTAAATTTTATTGATCATTTATATTGACTTGTTTGAGTTTGCTTATTGTTGTTGGGCCTTGGTCATGGTTGATTTGACTTTGTCAAGTTAATATCATTGGATTTAGGGGATTGATGGAATGTACATTCCATCTCCCAAAATGAATGAATGATATTAATTTGGTAAAAGTCCTCCTTTGACCAATTTGTGATCTCATTCATCCCCTTCCCACTTCATCTCATTCCTCTTCTTCATTCATTCATTTCCATTTGGCCTATGACATCTCAAAGTCCTAATGCTAGTTGATTGAAAAATTAATATGAGTATGGATGAGATTAGGCCATACCTTTTACATATTTTTATGTGTGTGGTATGTTTCATGAGCATAATTCATAATACTATGTCTCTAACATGCATTAAGACCAAAAGTCTATTGCCCGACCTCAAATAGTTGTGACTTCTACATAAGTCCAATTACGATTGCTTAACATAGCGTTAAATTTATGACATAAAAGGCATAAGTATTCTAGTTAGTGAGATTGTAATTCTCCCCTCTTTCATGGTATTGTGGGGAAACTTGGCCTTCTTTCCTTCCTTTGGAAGATGTTTTGGTTCAAGGATCCATGCTTGTGGTAAGTGGGTTGAGTGTTCTCCAAAGAATGTCTTGAAATTAAAAGCAAAACAAAACTAACTTCTAACTTACTAAGTATTAACTTTTAATTCCTCGCTTTTACTTTAATGCAATTTACTTTTAGCACTTTATTTCATTTGCCATTGTTCATATCATTCTAATTGTTTATGTTAATGCAATTTTCACTTTGTCCATTTGGACCATATTATGTGATATATTTTGTTTGTGTATACTTTGCTTGTTTGTGTGGTCTTTGACTATTAATGCACATAATAATAACAAAAAACCCTAAAAAACTTTTGAATGGACTGTTGGCTTGATCTTGGACAAATGGACTTAGAATTTAGGAAACATCCCTAAGCTAATGGACTTGGCCAATGCCAATTTGTTGAAGAACCAAGTGCTTGCAATTTGAAATTCATTTGATACATCTTTGAAGATCTTACTAAGATTCATCTGCAACATTGATCATATTGAAGCTGTTATTTTGAACCTGTGACTTGTGGAATTCATCTGTTGCATGGATTATTTTGGAGAAGATCATGGAATGGATAATCTTGGATGTGGCTATCTTTATTTGATGCCTTACTTTTCAAGATTATATAATTGTGCATTTGTATGTTGTTTGATTCTAAAAGTCCAAGGGAATTCTGGGTTTCTATTGACATACTTGTCTATTGGATTGCTACCCATTTGGTCAGATTTTTTCAACTCTAAACTTTTAATTTTTGTACATAGGATAGTCTCTTCATCTTCTCCCCATTTCTTAAATTTCAAAATCTCTCCCTCCATTTTCAAAAACTTCTTTGTGTGAACTACTTTTGTTCTAAACTTTGACCACTTTTGCAAAAAGATAGAAACTTTGGTCTTACGCCATTGCATTTTCAAACTTCTTTTCTTAAATCAAACTTGTAAATAAACTTAACTATACTTGACTTAAACTTTCAAAAAATCCAAAAAGAACTAACCCATTCAAACCATTTTTAGGCCTTTGTGCCTTTCAAACTTAATTTTTTGTTAAATGCAATTCACCCATTTTGAAATTTGTATCAAGAACTACGAGGTTTTGATCCCTCATTTTTATGTTGGTACGTAGGCACAAGACCGAAGGCCTTGTCAAACACAAAAATATAATTAATGAATTCTTTTCTCATCCCCCCCATTCTATTTGTTTTTATACATCACTTTTTACAAAATACATATGCACACAAAAAGGGCTCCCTATGAGTACCTAGGACACTTTGTGTGCTAACACCTTCCCTCTGTGTAACCAACCCCCTTACTTGTGATCTCTGACTTTTATTAGTTTTTATTTGAAAACTTCTTACTTTTTGGGTTTTGTTCGTACTTTTTCCCTTTCCATTGGAAACAATAAAAGCGCGGTGGCGACTCTTGTTAATTGATCTCTAGCTTGTCAATAGATTGATGATCAAGAATTTCCCGCTACAACATCATATATGAGTCCCAAGGATTTCTACATGTTATTTTGATCAAGTTTTCTTCAAGAGTTTGAGGGTGATTTGCCTTGGAAACCCTAGTTTGACTAGGTATCTTGAGTGACTTCTCCAACAAGCTATCTTACCAATTGATCAAATTTCTCAAAGGACACTTAAAAATTCATCATCTTATGCATATATGATCTACCATGAGCCTATAAAGTCAAGAGAATTGAAGATTGTCAAGTTGGTTGATGGTGGTTGGCCAGATGAATTCATCTGATCAAAAATGGGTCTTCCTAGACCCTATCTCCTACAATGTTCACCATAAGAAAATGGTTCAAAAATCAAAGTTACTCTAAATGATATTACAAACAACTTTCATGTTGATACCTAGAGCTAGTTTTTCTTGGAAAATCATTTTCTATGTTGAAACATTATAGGTCATTTTGTTTAAACCCTAATTTGAAAGTCAACTTCCAAAGGCCATAACTTTCTCAATTTTTATGAGATGAAAGATTTCCAAGTTGCACAATCAAATTCAAGATATCTACTTCAACTTTTATGCTTGGAGTGAGAGCTAATTTAACTTTTATGAGCATGTGAGATGAGGCTACATTATAGATCACTTTTGACCTATACCATTGAACAAGTGATTTTTCCAAACTTCAAAAATGCATAACTATATCATTTCAAAAACAAATGACATGAAATTGGTGACAATTTTGAAGGTCTTTGAAAGAGGTACAACTTTGATGAAGCCACTTTTCTCATTTGAAGCTCACATAAAAAGTTAAGCATGGTGGAATATTGAGATATATGGCTTGACACTTAGAAACATTTTCAACATGTTGAAATTTCCAAACTTCCACCTCAAAATTCATCATGATACTTGATCCAAATGGAAAAGTGTTGAACATGAAGCCAAGTAAGAAGTTTTATCAAATCAAAAACTAATAAAAATGTCAGAGATCTGGGTAAGGGGGTTGGTTATGAAATGGGAAGGTTTTAAGGACCTAAAACATCATTAGTACTCTAAGGGAGCCCTTTTTGCAAATGTGCATTGTAGGTTGGTATTTGTGAAAATAGTTTGTGCAAAAAAGATTGGAGGGATGAGAAAAGAATATACATTATATTTACAATTTTGTTGTTTGAATGGATAAACCCATTGCCTACGTACCATCACAAAGGTAGGATCAAAACTTCATAGTTCGGGGTAAAAATCTCAAAAAGATTGGTGAATTGATTTGATCAAAAGCCTTAAGGTCTTTTCTTATCAAAGGGAGAAAACTCAACCTAAACCAACAATCCACCATGTGAGGAGAGGTTCAACATACTAGTGAGGGGTTAACCCTATAATAAGTATGTAAGACTTATAGTCCAATCACTAAGGATAAGGTGAGATTTACATCAACCACTATGATAACTCAAACCTATGGATAATGTTTATGAAAAAGGTTTTTAACAAAGGTGGTCATTGGAACCACAATTTTTTTTTGAAGTGAGTTGTATTTACAAATTAGAAGTATTTACAAAATGAAGTCAAAGTTGAATTAAGGTTTATTCAGAATGAGTATTAATGAAAAGATTTTTAAACATCAAAGGCATATGGCCTAGGTTTCTAGTTTGAAAATAATGTCAAAGTTTGCACAAAAAGAGTTTGGCTTGGGTTAGAGTGAGGAGAAGAAGACAAGGTCTAGTCCTAAACATGCAAAGATAAGAGAAGAGATAAAACCCTTGGAGTTCCTTTTCTTGAGATCATAAAGATGATTCAAGATGCTCCTTTCCTTTGGACTTAGCAATCATTCAAGCAATCAAAACAAATATTCATTCAAGCTCCTAGGATCTCCATTTGGCTTGTTTCTCTTAACTTGGCTACTCATGACAATGGTCCTTCTTACTATCTCAAGATGGAATCCCTATCACACAAGAGCAAACATCAAAAAGTTCACAACACAATAAAAGGAATGGAAAAAGAATGAGTTTAGGTTAGAGGTCCTTTGAAGTCATCTTTAAAATTTAGCATTCTAAAGGCATGAGGCCTAGTTGCTCTTCAACAAGTTTAGCATTCTAAAGGCATGAGGCATAGTTGCTCTTGAACTCCTTTAAGCATAGGTAAGGTCCTAATTCTAAGTCCTTTCTCCTTTTTGCATTGGGTTCACAAACAAAGACAAAACAAACACAAGACAACAATATATTTATATACAATAATGAGCTCAAATGAGCAAAAGGAAAATGACGTAAACATAAAATATGAGCTCAAGTGAGCAAAGGGAAAAGCAATATGAATAAATGAGCAAGAAATAAAGTGCATTAAAGTAAATGGCAAGAAATTAAATGCTTGAATTTAAAGTTAGTGGTTAGTAGTCAATGTTAGTGTGTCCTAAGACAATTTAGCGTTATGTTAAGCAATCGTAAGTGGACTAATGTAGTAGTCACACCTATCTGAGGCCGGTCAAGAAAACTATAGGCAAATAAACATAAGTTAGAGATCATGACTAGTAAGCCAAGCTCCTACAACTTGCCATGCCAAAAGAAAAGAAGGAAGACCTTGTATGGACTTTAGGTTTTTTGCTTGACCAAGAAGCAACCTATCTTGGACGCAAAGCAACTCACTTAATCTTTTATCAAGTTGAGTTTGATTTGGATCAAAGAAGGTTAAGCCTCTCGTATGTCAAGACTAACCACAAATCATTAACTCATTGACCAAAATAAAAAAGAAGAAGTGAGATGAAGATGAAATGGATAAAAGGAGAATTCAAATAAAATAATCAAAACACAATGATCAAATGTGAATCAAATCATCATCAACCAATGTAAAATAGAAGAGAAATGAAGATTAGAAGTCAACAAAGTCAAACATATTTTTTGGTATTTTTGGAATTAAAAAAAATGCAAAATTAAAATAGTTAAAATATGGTCAAATCTCAAATTCAATTCAAATCAACTTCAACAAGTCCAATTGAATCACCATAGGTCTAACATGGTCAAACAAGGTTTGACAAATTTTTTCAGCAATTTTTGAAAACAGAAACTATTTTAAACTAATTAAAAATAAAGGAAAATAACACAAAATGAATTAAAATCTCAAATAAATCTCTAATCAATTAAGAAATTGATGAGACTATTTTTCATAGACTTACCATGATCCATATGTGTTAAGAAAATATTTTTGGAATTTTTGGATATCAAAAAGTATTTAAAATGAATTAAAAACTATTAAAAACAAAATAATTCACAATAAATATTAAATAAAGTCACAAAAATAATTAAAAATCAGATTATGAAACTAGATTTTTCAAGAAGGATTTTGCCATTGGTCTCATATTTTTGTGACTTCAAATAACATAGTTATGAATTTTTAAAAATAAAAGTAATTACAATAAATTAAAATAGAAATAATAAAATAGCAAAAATGTGCGCCCCTTGGATCAGTTTCATTAAATGACGTGGCTTCATCCAATGGCTCAGAGGCGCTGGCATACCATAGTTCACAGTCAAGTGCGCAACAAACGTATTTAAAATAAGTCAAATGAACCAAAGGCCATGATTAAAACGTTGGAACTAGATCTGAAGGCCTGGAAGCATCCACGTGGGGATGGTGGTGGAAACCACCATCTTCTCCGGCCAGAGAACAAATTTCGGCCACCACGCGCATGTTTTTGAACCTCAAGCAAAATGAAAAAGCATGGTACCAAAATGAAGCTAGGGTGATGTACATCACCCCTGTAACCTTGGATTGTGCTCAATGTTTCTTTTAAGTGAGAAATCTGAGCTTGAAAATCCAGGTATGCAAACTGAAATGGTTTAAATCATGAAATCAAGACCACCACTGGCTTGCCTCTTGCCCGAGGACTTCAGAAAACACTTCAAACTAGAGAAATTCACATTGTATAGCAAGCTTTAGATTAAAATAGTTTGAGTGATCTACCTTTGAAGAGAAGCTTTCAACAACATGATCTGCTCAAATTCTTGCTTCCACTTTGATCTTGAGATGATGAGGATGCAAGGCTAAGGAATTGGAACTTGAAGATCAACCAAGGAACTTGAAATTAAAGCTTGAATTTGAAGAATAAAAAATGGAAATTCCTTTGAGTAAGGTTGGGTTTTCACTTCAGCAGCCTTTCAGATCACCTTAAGGTTGAGATTTTGAATGACCAATGCCATGTATTTATAGCTGGAGATGAAGCAAGGCAATGAAATGCTCGTTTGCATGAACTTTGGGTCCTCCATGCATGGGCCTGTACAGGCGCATGTGAGGCCCAAAAGTAGATGTAAATGCAAGCTGATATCATTCAAAGTTGAATTGGACGTGCAATTGGCTTGGTGTTTGCTTGTGCATGAAGATTCAATGCGAATTGCAAGATTGGACATAGATCTTAAGCCCTTCGAAAATCACACATGGAAAATCCAAACATGGTGGTGTGAGTAATGGTTGGAAAACTTTTTAAATAAAGAACAAAAGTTATGTTGGGAAAAAATCCAATTTGGATCAACCTCAAGCCCTTCTGTATCAATGATGCAAGCCTCAAATGGAAAAACCTTCCACATCAAAGGTGTATATCTTTTCAAGATGATCAATTTGGACTTAAATTTTGCATCATTTGGATTTTAATGAGAAAGTTATGGGCACTTGAAGTTGGACATTTTTCAAATTCAATGGTTTTGGTTCAAAGTGACCTATAATGTTTTGTATTACCACATGTGTTTCTTTTAGGATTACGAAATTTTGTTCAATATAACAATTGAATTAGACATATTAATATTTCTAATGCAATTGGTCTCGCCTCAAAATTATAAACAATGAAGAAGTTAGGTCCTTGGGAAGTTGACCCAAAATTAGGGTTTCAGTCAAAATGACCTATAATGTTTTGAAATGAATGATGACCTTCCAAGTTTCAAATGGATTTTTGATGAATATTAAAGTTGTTCATATCGTTCTTGTCACAACCTGAAAAATACAGTGCGCGAAAAAATAACGGCGAAAGAAAATGACAGAAGAGTCGCCACCGTGCGTTATTCATCCCAAAGGAGGGAAAGGAAACGCTCGAAGTAAACCTGAAAAGGGAAAGGACAAGACGGGGTCTTGCAACCAAATCTTGGGTTCGGGAGTCGGTTATGCGAAGGGAAGGTATTAGCACCCCTACGCATCCGTAGTACTCTACGGGATCCACTTTTGTAGTTCTTGTCTAAAGGGTGTGGGTTTATCTAATGTGTTATTTACTAAAAAAGGGGGTTAAATGAAAATGACTCGCGCGGATATCGCATCCACTGCATACATATCTCATCTGAATATGAGAATCAGAGTCTTCGTAGCTCGGCTACCTAGGGGTTAAGGGTAATTGTGCTCGCTAAGACATCGCGTCTTATGCCTACGTATCTCATCTGGCCTGAGAATCAGAGCAAAACGTAGTTCGGCTAACTATGGGGTTATGGATTGGGTTTTGGATGAACGACGTCACTACGCAATCTACTGGATGCTCGACCTTTGGAGACTTACTCGCCTGCAGTAGAAGGAGTTAACGTGTTGCTTTGGGATTTAGGGTTTGGGATGCTCAAGGGAAAAAAGGCAGTCCTTGACGAAGGAACCGCGCTACCTGCAGGGATACGAACACATACAAAACAAACATGTATAAAGTAAATGTGCCAACAAAGGGCTCAGAAGTAAATAAACAAAAGAAAACAAATGCCTCCTATCGAGGTCTTCCAGCTAAGAAAGCGATAAAATGCGGAAAAGAGGTAAAAGTACCACACGGATAAAGATCCGAAGTAACAACAATTAAAGGAGTAAGAAACCCAGGGATCTCCCAAGCTAATGCCATCAAAGAAAGGTGAGTCAGTACAGGTAATCGGAATGAACCTCCAGGGGGTATCCCACAAATAAAGTGGGAAAACCACGCAAACCATCTCTGCAAGAGTCTGTGAGCCCTCACAAAAACTCAACAAAAGGGTTAGTGAAACACGATAAGCATTTTTTTCATGGATAACAGTATGGTTTCAGAAACCTCAAACCCTGTGGCATACATTTCATAAATCATGTGATTAAACATTCAAGGCATAAGTTTCACCCATTCATGCATAATTAAACCCGTGGGAAAAAACATAATGAAATTCATCCATCACACCTCATACATTCAGATGATCCAAATTAAGAGCATAAAATCATGGGAATGAGGCAAACCTGATGGGAGAGACCGGTTGAAATCAAATGGCACAGCTGGGTTTGCAAGGCAATGTTAGGGTTTGTGTGAGATGAAAGTGTGAGTCAGATTGAATTTTTCAGAGCTGCCTGGGGGTTGCTCTGAGTTCTCTGTCAGGTTTCTCTTCAGGTTTTGTCAAGGGTTTTGTTTCAAGGAAACCTCAGAGTATTTTGCTTCTCTTCCTTTTTCTGTCTGATCTCCCTCTTTTATAACCTGATTTTCATGGCTTTGTGGGCTCAAATAAGAGAGGTCCAAGTCCAAGTTTTTTCTATTATATTTTATTTTATTTTTATTATTTTTTTTTATTTTTTATTTTTTATTTTTTATTTTTTTTAAAAAAAAAGTTTCTTGGATCTAATTCTGATTGACATGATGAAATGCTAAATGAATGCATGAATGAGGAGGGCAAATTTTGGGGTGTTACAGCTGCCCCTATTCAATCATCAACTAACCCGAGTAGGATGAAAGCGGCAGCTTATCAGACAAACGGGGTGAGCTGTGATTGAATACCAAAGACAGATCGAAAATTTGCGCTCCGAGAACACCACAAAAACGCGGAAATACACCGCGCTATTTATTTTTCTTCCGATCCTCTGGCTGGATTTGAATCAGTGTTCCGGCTTAATCTGGAGTTTCGATCCTCTGGCTGAACCTATACTCAATTTAGTCCTCTGGTTGGATATTAATTTTGATCCTTGGGCTGGATACGATTTTGATCTTCTAGCTAGATCTTCTTCGATCTTCTGGCTAGATCTCCTTCGTTTCGATTCTCTGGCTGAATCTATTTCCTTTGATTCTCTGGCTGAATCTACTTCGATCTTCTGGCTAGATCTGAATTGTTTCGATTCTCTGGCTGAATCTATTTCCTTTGATTCTCTGGCTGAATCTACTTCGATCTTCTGGCTAGATCTGAATTGTTGCGATTTTCGATCTTCTGGCTAGATCTTCTTTGTTTCGATTCTCTAGCTGAATCTACTTCGATATTCTGGCTAGATCTGGATTGTTTTGATGATAAATTCCCATCATTAGGATCCCACATCTGAGGCATGCGCTGGTTGACCCTCTTTTGAAATCTACACCCAACCTTCATAATAGATATGCAGCTTCGAGAATATTCCACTTTTGGGTTTCGTACATATTCTTCGGGCTAGAACATGTTGTAACGACTCCTCAATTGGGCTTGCTGGGGAAATAAAGCTTGTAGGCAACTTCACTGGGGAATCTTCAAATTGAGCCTTAGGCTGGCTTACTGGAACACGATTCTCAGGCTGAATCTTCGAAATGACCCTCAGGCTGGAACACTGGAACACAATTCTCAGGCTGAATCTTCGAAATGACCCTCATGCTGGATCACTGGAAAACGATTCTCAGGCTGAATCTTCGAAATGACCCTCAGGCTGGATCACTGGAAAATGATTCTCAGGCTGAATCTTCAAAACGACCCTCAGGCTGGATCACTCACGCTTGATCCTCTGGCTGGATCTCATGACCTTGGTTGTAAAGTAATTCTTCAGTCTGCTTGGAAGACCCTGTTTATCAGCTTATGTGCATGCTTGATATGATATGCATGCAAAATGAAAATGTTATACATGGTGTAAAAAGAAATCTGCTTGGGGAAGCAAACTCCGGTAGGGAACAGATCGCTGTATCAATCCTTGAATGCTCTGTGGGGAATGATCCGTCTGCCGGGACCAATGAGCCACCAAAAATAAATTGGCTGCTTGAAAAGTTGACCTTGCGGGGGGAGTATCAACTATGGAAACTTTGTTCGGCGAGGCTCTGTGAGGAGAGTCTGTGGGGAAAACACTTCCTGAGGAAATGTCGTAGGAAACGACCTTTGCTGGGGATATGAACTTGCTAATCGCCCTCAAGCTGGGGATTAACAAATCTGTTAAAAATAATCTGTTGGGGAATGAGATGAACACTAGGAACACCACCCTCTCATCTGTTGGTTATGCAACCACTCCGCTGTTGCTAGGAAGATACAGTCTGACACTGTCAACTCCGCTGGGGATATATAGTCTGGATACTGTCAACTCTGCTGGGGAACATGCTCTGCTGAGGAGAGACTTTGTCAACCGCTTGGGGATGAGGATTCATGACTTGGCATCCGGTTCCTGTGACCTGCAACCAAAAATACACGTATGCCTCGGGGGAATTACTCGGTTTGAATTCACCATCCGGGATTAAGCACATTCAAAGCAATTTTAAATGTTTTCCTGTGCAAATCATCTGCAAAAGCCACCATTATGTTCATATGCAATATGTTTTATCAAAAATTCGGACATTTTTGCAAACAAACTGATAAATGAAAAATAAAGAGGCTCTTTAACTGAATTATTCGACTCTTACTGGGGAGAAAATTTGTGCCAGGAATAGGCGAGGGTATCAGGAAGCTGATCCCTGAAAAGAGGTGATCGCTATAAAAAGAGAACTATCCTAATGGCAATGGGGATACGGGGTCCCACCGAGTTTCGACTCTGCTATGGCTCGTATGTCCTCAAGACGCTCTGCTTATCTTGCTTTCTGAAGTGGATGATTAGTCGATCTTTAACCTTCGAAGATTGCCGGATTGAATGAAACGGTGATATAACACTGATGAACTCAGATCACAGTCATTCGCTTATTCCCTAACTTTTGCCTGGATCGCCCCCTTTTCGGGTTTTCAATCCACCGGGATACCCATTTTTGCCTGAGCCGCCCTTTTGGGTTTTCGACTCACCGGGTGTACTCTTTTTTTATATCCCTAATTTTTGCCCGAACCTCTTTATTCTTTTTTTTTTGGTTCGTTGGGATGCCCTTTTTTTGCCTGGACTATTCTTTTTATCGTCCAGCGGGTCTATTTTATGTGAAGTATTTTTTTTTAACTGCATCTGAGTTAATTGGGGACGGGAATCCTTCGCCATCCATGGTTGTTAGCATCAAAGCTCCGCCATAGAAAATCCTTTTACCACGTACGGACCCTCATAGTTCGGTGTCCATTTGCTCCTGTGATCTGTGTTGGGAGGAAGAAATCTTTTGAGTACCAATTCACCGATTTGATACCCCCGAGGGCGCACTTTCTGACCAAATGCTTTCTTCATTCGTCTCTGACCGAGATACGTCAATTCTGGGTACGTAGTTCCAGCATAGCACCTTAATCATCGAAGACAAGGTAAGCAAAGCATCAGCAAATTGGTTTTCTTCGAAAGAAAGTCAACAATCTTCTCGTGTAGTCTCTGCAAGGAGCCAGATGAGGTTGAGGTGTATACCATTTCCCGTTGGTTTGATTGATGACCAAAGCCAAATCCCCGTATACATCCAGGGTTTTAATCTGTATATTGACGGCTTCCTCAAATCTTAGGATACAAGCTTCGTATTCGGCTTCATTGTTGGTGCAGGGAAAAGTTATTCTGGCACCAAATGGCATATGAACCCCCTTCCGGTGTGATCAACACTATACCAACTCCGCGACCATTGACGTGGACCGCCCCATCAAACATCATAACCCGTTTGGATTCAGGGTCAGGCCCCTCCTCCGGGAGTGGTTCCTCTCAATCTTTCGATTTGAGAAACATGATGTCCTCATCAGGAAAGTCAAACCTCATAGGTTGGTAATCATCAATCGGTTTCTCTACAAGATAATCTGACAAGACACTTCCCTTGATGGCTTTTTGTGAAGTGTATTGGATGTCATACTCTGTCAGTATCATTTGTCACCTAGTAACCTTTCCGGTAAGTGCTGGCTTTTCAAAAATATACTTGACTGGATCCATTTTTGATATCAATAGAGTCGTGTGAGTCAACATATACTGTCTTAGTCGGCGAGCAGCCCATGCCAAAGCGCGACAAGTTTTCTCGAGCAATAAGTATCTTTGTTCACAATCGATAAACTTTTGCTAAGGTAGTATATTGCATGCTCTTTTCGACCTGACTCGTCATGCTGACCGAGCACACAACCCATTGACCTTTCTAACACAGTCAAGTACAAGATCAACGGTCTTTCCTCTCGGCCTGTAGACTTGCCCCGATCTTGATCTCTTTCTTGTCGTCTGCGGTACCGATGTTGACGGTCTCAATCACCTCCTGATAAGGTGTAATAGCTCAGTCCTCCTGTTTCAACAATCTGGCTAACCCTTCAGGAAATTCACAATCTTCCTTAACCCCTTCTTCGACTTAATAGATAGGATTGTCGAAGTCATACTTGGCCATAGCAGTGTCGTTAGTAGTGAGATCCGGGTGGTCCGCTCTGCATGATGGAGGATCATGCTTTACCTTAGAATGAGAGATTTTTTTTTTGGAAAGAAAGAAAAAACGAAAAAAGAAACATTGCCATTTTTTTGTAAAAGTAGAAAAAAACTGAAAGAAAGAGAACACAAAATTGTTTGCAAAAGCCGTCCTTTATTGATGATAAAAATAATTGCGAAATGTAACTAAATGGATGGCCCTACAAATGAGCCGTTACACCTTGGGCAAAGTGTAAGACTTTATTATGCATGTAATAAAGGAAAACAATAAAAATCACTCTTTCAGTAGAGTAACCCAGACGGTTTTTTCAGACGACCAATTGTCGAGCTTTTCTCCCGGGACACACGGGCGAATCCAGCTATCTAAGTCACAGTCGCTGTCAGCCTTGTCTTCATCCGCAGCATTGGCGATGTGGGGAGAAACCAAACCCCCGCTGGAGAGAGTACCGGTTTCATTCTTCTGAGATCCCAGAGCATACCCCAACCCAAACTTGTCTTCTTTGATGACTGACTCCACAAATTTGTCCCAGCCTTGGGCATTACCAGCTTTAACCACTTCGACAACTTGCTTGTATGAAGAGATAGAAGTCCCGACCTTCTCAAACTCAGGTGAAAAGACAGCTTCGGGCGCGACCTCATTGATGTTTATGGCTTCGAAGCCCTGACACAGCATCTCGTGCATCTCGCCGTCCATCTCTACATACTTAAATCTAGACAGGCGGCTAACAAAAATATCCTCTTCACCACAGACAGTGACGACCTGACCTTCTAGTTCATATTTGAGCTTCTGGTGGAGGGTAGAAGTAACAGCACCGGCAACATGAATCCAAGGCTGACCTAGCAGACAGCTGTAGGCAGGCTGGATATCCATCACATAAAAGGTGCTCTTGGACACCTGCGGTCCAATCTTAACTGGCAACTCAACTTCGCTAAAGACAGCTCTCTTAGAGCCATCAAAAGCCCTCACGACTAAGTTACTTGGCCTCAGGATGGTGTCATCGCAATCCAACTTCGTTAAGGCTTTCTTTGGAAGAACATTCAGAGAAGAGCCTGTATCAACCAAAACATGGGAAAGCATCACCCCTTTGCACTCCATTGTGATATGCAAGGCTTTGTTGTGATTCCTGCCCTCAGATGTCAGGTCATTATCGTTGAAACCTAGCCCCCGGCTAGTGTTTACATTGGAAACTACCGACTCCAACTGGTTAACAGTTATCTCCGGTGGAACATAGGCCATATTCAGTACTTTCAACAAGGTTGCTCTGTGCGCCTCAGAGCACAGCAATAGTGAGAGAATGGAGATCTTTAAGGGTGTCTGATTTAGCTGGTCGACTACCTTGTAGTCACTTTTCTTGATAATCCTCATAAACTCATCCACTTCCTTCTCGAATGCGGTCTTAGGAGGATCTTCCTCAGTAGTAACCTCTTCGGCGGCCATCTGTTTCCCTTTAGCCTTGGCAGCTGCCTTGGCTTCAGTATTCGCGCGTAATGTTGATGGTGCAAATAGGCGTCCACTGCGAGTGAAGCCACCAACCCCTCCAACATTGTCTACAGCGGAGCTACCAATGTCAATGTCTTCTTCGTTAACTTTCTTCCCCTGGCAGTAGGTATCAGCCCCATAGTGCCACGGGATAGCATTGTCTTTCTCATACGGAACGGGTCCTGGTATTGTGATGGTGATCGGACCAACCAAAGTCGGTTGAGGGCTGTCAGAGTAAATTGCAACTGGTGCTGAACTTTCGATGTTCACCGCTGCTGGTTCTGTACTTTCTGGGAAATATATTGTTGTCGGAGCGAGTCTCTTGGGAACATATATTTCTTTAGGAGTGAAATAAAACGTCATCGTCGATACATCATTCTTCACTGGACGGGCCTGATCGAACTGAAGACAACCTTCATCTATCAGTTGCTGAATACCCCTTCTCAAACTGTCACATCCGTTTTCGGCAGCTTGACAATTTCTGCATTCTTCCCCACAACCCGGGAAAATCTGTCCTTTCAGAAGTTGGTCTTTAACCACCGATAGCAAAGTCTTCACCTTAGTCACATCAGAAACCAAATTCAAAGTTTCCCCACTATCAACAACATTAATCCTCTGCCCGCCGTGAGCCGGCATCGGGTTCTGGATAACATTAGGCACCGGAGCAAAATTAATTGCCTGGGCATCTCTCAAATCTTGTACCTTTAACTAGAGAGCCTTGCAATTATCTATAGTATGGCCAGATGCGTTGGAGTGAAAAGCACATCTGGCGTTGACATCATAACCTCTAGGAAAATTATTAGGATCGATTGGTGGGGCCAGAGTTCTCAACGTAACCAGATTCATGTCAATCAGCTTGGGAAGTAATACTGAATAAGGCATTGGGATTGGCTCGATGACCCGGTCCGTCTGCCTTGGACGTTGTTGATAGTGTCTCTGCTGACCTGGATTACCTCCTTGTTGTTGATTGTTGTACCTGGGTTGCTGTTGCGGATGATACTGCGGTTGAGGAACAGGTGTTGGAATAGTGACTGCGGCCACTTGATCTTGATAATAATTAGGGCGTCCTCTACCCCTGCTTCTTCCGGCATACACAACGCTTGCCTCGCCTTCTTTTCTTCGCTGACCGTTACCAGCAAACGGTCTCTTGGAACCTGATGAGCTGGAAGCACTATTGTCTTGAATTCGGCCCATCTTCAACAGACTCTCGATTCTTTCTCCAGCAATTACCATCTCCCTTTCAGACATAGGGGGTTGGACGGATGCTGCAATCTGTCTCCAACACTGAGCATACTCTCGAAAGGTTTCCTTGGCAGTCTGAGACATACCTTGCAACAAGGTCCGATTTGGAGCCATGTCCAAGTTGTATTGATATTGCTTGACAAAAGCCTCTGCCAAGTCTTTCCAGCTCTTGATGGTAGTACGAGACAAATGAGAATACCATTCACGAGAAGCTCCAGTTAGGTTGTCTTCAAAATAGTACATCCACAGCTTTTCATCTTCCGTGTGAGCTCCCAACCTTCCCAGATAAGATTGGAGATGAGTGCGTGGGCAAGAAGCCCCGTTGTATTTCTCAAAAGTAGGGGGTTTGAACCTGTGAGGAATCCTTACTCCCTGAACCAGACCAAGATTTGTGACATCAAAGCCTAAGGAATTTTGAGACTCCAAAGATTTGAGCTTCTCAGCAAGCTCATCCATATGGCGAGTGGTCTCGAGTGCCTCGTCGTGCAAAGAAAATTGATCATACTGATAATCTTCAGTAACGGGGCGCCCGTTAATCCGAATTCCTTGATTCACATTATACCTTCCGCCAATACCATTTCCAACATTCCCTGTGTTGCCAACATTACCCGGGTATCCATCAGCATTTGCGTTACCCGCGTTACCAGTGTTCACAGGGTTATCAGCGTTCCCAGGGTTACCAGGGTTTCCCTCAGCATTTGGTATCTCCACCTCCGGATCAGGTCTCGGTTGCTCAACCAATTCCCTCAGCTTTTCCTGGCCTTCTGCCATGCCAGTCATCAATGTCATGAACTGATCCATCCTTTCACGCATATCAGCCAGCTCTTTCTGTACTTGGTCCATCGCTAGCTGTGGACGATTTTCCTTTGTCAGGTACCTGTGGACTCGCTTGGGACCAATAACTGCCTGATACAGGGAACAAACATTAGACACTGCGGTGACACCTGTAAAACAGACAAGGGTTAATATGCATGGTATGCGAAGCACTGCTTGTTCAGTTTTAAGGCACCCCCGTTTTGAAAGGGAATATACCCTGCAAATGAATAAGCATGAGATGTTGGATGCAAATATGCAGATGATGTTATGAAATGCAAAGGCATGTTAATCAGAATTGATGGATCCGCTTGAACATCTGTCAAGTTGCACTGCCTGGAGAGAAATTCACTGAGGAATATAATACAAGACCAAAACTCTGCTCCAGAAAACCGGGTTGGTTGGAGGTTAAGGTTTCCTGAATTTAGCCCGCCCCTCACTGGTAGGTTCTAAGAACAGAAGTTCGTCAGCTTCAGCCCTTCAGTCGCGAATAATACGTTTACCACTGAAGGTTTGGTATTATTACGGGACAAAAGACCTCCATTGACTCCCCTCAACAGGACATCCTAATAGCAAGTTCCCAGTCTCGGGATCCTCGGATTGAGCAGCGAGAATGCGCCCACCAGAACTAACATAATCACGTCTCGGAGAAGAGGCCTCGACTGAGTTCTCGAGAAATGGTCACCAGAGTCGACGATTTCTAGAGGAACATCCTGCCGTTACGGAACACCCGTAAGACATAATATATCCAAAAGAAACCTCGTCTGGGTGTGGTTCTTCACGAACGACTTAACGTAGTAACACGCCACGCAAGCCTCATGATTATCCACTCTAAAACCTGTGTGTAGACTCAAGCCTGGGTAATGGGCTTATCTCTCATAGAACACCCCATCCCAACAAACAAACAAACAGATTCAACAAATACAACAGATGCATGTAAGCATGTAAGCAAATAAAGGTACAAAAGCATGAACACCCAATAAACAAGAAATCACACAAGCTAGGAGGGACTCGTTTAGGGAAGATGGACCAGCAAGAGGTCAACTTCTTTCAGTCCCCAGCAGAGTCACCAACTGTCGCAACCTGAAAAATACAGTGCGCGAAAAAACAACCGGCGAAAGAAAATGACAGAAGAGTCGCCACCGTGCGTTATTCATCCCAAAGGAGGGAAAGGAAAGGCTCGAAGTAAACCTGAAAAAGGAAAGGACAAGACGAGGTCTTGCAACCAAATCTTGGGTTCGGGAGTCAGTTATGCGAAGGGAAGGTATTAGCACCCCTACGCATCCGTAGTACTCTACGGGATCCACTTTTGTAGTTCTTGTCTAAAGGGTGTGGGTTTATCTAATGTGTTATTTACTAAAAAAAGGGGTTAAATGAAAATGACTCGCGTGGATGTCGCATCCACTGCATACGTATCTCATCTGAATATGAGAATCAGAGTCTTCGTAGCTCGGATACCTAGGGGTTAAGGGTAATTGTGCTCGCTAAGACATCGCGTCTTATGCCTACGTATCTCATCTGGCCTGAGAATCAGAGCAAAACGTAATTCGGCTAACTATGGGGTTATGGATTGGGTTTTGGACGAACGACGTCACTACGCAATCTACCGGATGCTCGACCTTTGGAGACTTACTCGCCTGTAGTAGAAGGAGTTAACGTGTTGCTTTGGGTTTTAGGGTTTGGGATGCTCAAGGGCAAAAAGGCAGTCCTTGACGAAGGAACCGCGCTACCTGCAGGGATACGAACACATACAAAACAAACATGTATAAAGTAAATGTGCCAACAAGGGGCTCAGAAGTAAATAAACAAAAGTAAACAAATGCCTCCTATCGAGGTCTTCCAGCTAAGAAAGCGATAAAATGCGGAAAAGAGGTAAAAGTACCACACGGATAAAGATCCGAAGTAACAACAATTAAAGGAGTAAGACCCCCAGGGATCTCCTATGCTAATGCCATCAAAGAAAGGTGAGTCAGTACAGGTAATCGGAATGAACCTCCAGGGGGTATCCCACATATAAAGTGGGAAAACCACGCAAACCATCTCTGCAAGAGTCTGTGAGCCCTCACAAAAACTTAACAAAAGGGTTAGTGAAACACGATAAGCATTTTTTCATGGATAATAAGAAATCACACAAGCTAGGAGTGACTCGTTTAGGGAAGATGGACCAGCAAGAGGTCAACTTCTTTCAGTACCCAGCAGAGTCGCCAGCTGTCGCAACCTGAAAAATACAGTGCGCGAAAAAACAACCGGCGAAAGAAAATGACAGAAGAGTCGCCACCGTGCGTTATTCATCCCAAAGGAGGGAAAGGAAAGGCTCGAAGTAAACCTGAAAAAGGAAAGGACAAGACGGGGTCTTGCAACCAAATCTTGGGTTCGGGAGTCGGTTATGCGAAGGGAAGGTATTAGCACCCCTACGCATCCGTAGTACTCTACGGGATCCACTTTTGTAGTTCTTGTCTAAAGGGTGTGGGTTTATCTAATGTGTTATTTACTAAAAAAAGGGGTTAAATGAAAATGACTCGCGTGGATGTCGCATCCACTACATACGTATCTCATCTGAATATGAGAATCAGAGTCTTCGTAGCTCGGCTACCTAGGGGTTAAGGGTAATTGTGCTCGCTAAGACATCGCGTCTTATGCCTACGTATCTCATCTGGCCTGAGAATCAGAGCAAAACGTAATTCGGCTAACTATGGGGTTATGGATTGGGTTTTGGACGAACGACGTCACTACGCAATCTACCGGATGCTCGACCTTTGGAGACTTACTCGCCTGTAGTAGAAGGAGTTAACGTGTTGCTTTGGGTTTTAGGGTTTGGGATGCTCAAGGGCAAAAAGGCAGTCCTTGACGAAGGAACCGCGCTACCTGCAGGGATACGAACACATACAAAACAAACATGTATAAAGTAAATGTGCCAACAAGGGCCTCAGAAGTAAATAAACAAAAGTAAACAAATGCCTCCTATCGAGGTCTTCCAGCTAAGAAAGCGATAAAATGCGGAAAAGAGGTAAAAGTACCACACGGATAAAGATCCGAAGTAACAGCAATTAAAGGAGTAAGACCCCCAGGGATCTCCTATGCTAATGCCATCAAAGAAAGGTGAGTCAGTACAGGTAATCGGAATGAACCTCCAGGGGGTATCCCACATATAAAGTGGGAAAACCACGCAAACCATCTCTGCAAGAGTCTGTGAGCCCTCACAAAAACTTAACAAAAGGGTTAGTGAAACACGATAAGCATTTTTTCATGGATAATAAGAAATCACACAAGCTAGGAGTGACTCGTTTAGGGAAGATGGACCAGCAAGAGGTCAACTTCTTTCAGTACCCAGCAGAGTCGCCAGCTGTCGCAACCTGAAAAATACAGTGCGCGAAAAAACAACCGGCGAAAGAAAATGACAGAAGAGTCGCCACCGTGCGTTATTCATCCCAAAGGAGGGAAAGGAAAGGCTCGAAGTAAACCTGAAAAAGGAAAGGACAAGACGGGGTCTTGCAACCAAATCTTGGGTTCGGGAGTCCGTTATGCGAAGGGAAGGTATTAGCACCCCTACGCATCCGTAGTACTCTACGGGATCCACTTTTGTAGTTCTTGTCTAAAGGGTGTGGGTTTATCTAATGTGTTATTTACTAAAAAAAGGGGTTAAATGAAAATGACTCGCGTGGATGTCGCATCCACTGCATACGTATCTCATCTGAATATGAGAATCAGAGTCTTCGTAGCTCGGCTACCTAGGGGTTAAGGGTAATTGTGCTCGCTAAGACATCGCGTCTTATGCCTACGTATCTCATCTGGCCTGAGAATCAGAGCAAAACGTAATTCGGCTAACTATGGGGTTATGGATTGGGTTTTGGACGAACGACGTCACTACGCAATCTACCGGATGCTCGACCTTTGGAGACTTACTCGCCTGTAGTAGAAGGAGTTAACGTGTTGCTTTGGGTTTTAGGGTTTGGGATGCTCAAGGGCAAAAAGGCAGTCCTTGACGAAGGAACCGCGCTACCTGCAGGGATACGAACACATACAAAACAAACATGTATAAAGTAAATGTGCCAACAAGGGGCTCAGAAGTAAATAAACAAAAGAAAACAAATGCCTCCTATCGAGGTCTTCCAGCTAAGAAAGCGATAAAATGCGGAAAAGAGGTAAAAGTACCACACGGATAAAGATCCGAAGTAACAGCAATTAAAGGAGTAAGACCCCCAGGGATCTCCCAAGCTAATGCCATCAAAGAAAGGTGAGTCAGTACAGGTAATCGGAATGAACCTCCAGGGGGTATCCCACATATAAAGTGGGAAAACCACGCAAACCATCTCTGCAAGAGTCTGTGAGCCCTCACAAAAACTTAACAAAAGGGTTAGTGAAACACGATAAGCATTTTTTCATGGATAATAAGAAATCACACAAGCTAGGAGGGACTCGTTTAGGGAAGATGGACCAGCAAGAGGTCAACTTCTTTCAGTACCCAGCAGAGTCGCCAGCTGTCGCAACCTGAAAAATACAGTGCGCGAAAAAACAACCGGCGAAAGAAAATGACAGAAGAGTCGCCACCGTGCGTTATTCATCCCAAAGGAGGGAAAGGAAAGGCTCGAAGTAAACCTGAAAAAGGAAAGGACAAGACGGGGTCTTGCAACCAAATCTTGGGTTCGGGAGTCCGTTATGCGAAGGGAAGGTATTAGCACCCCTACGCATCCGTAGTACTCTACGGGATCCACTTTTGTAGTTCTTGTCTAAAGGGTGTGGGTTTATCTAATGTGTTATTTACTAAAAAAAGGGGTTAAATGAAAATGACTCGCGTGGATGTCGCATCCACTGCATACGTATCTCATCTGAATATGAGAATCAGAGTCTTCGTAGCTCGGCTACCTAGGGGTTAAGGGTAATTGTGCTCGCTAAGACATCGCGTCTTATGCCTACGTATCTCATCTGGCCTGAGAATCAGAGCAAAACGTAGTTCGGCTAACTATGGGGTTATGGATTGGGTTTTGGACGAACGACGTCACTACGCAATCTACCGGATGCTCGACCTTTGGAGACTTACTCGCCTGTAGTAGAAGGAGTTAACGTGTTGCTTTGGGTTTTAGGGTTTGGGATGCTCAAGGGCAAAAAGGCAGTCCTTGACGAAGGAACCGCGCTACCTGCAGGGATACGAACACATACAAAACAAACATGTATAAAGTAAATGTGCCAACAAGGGGCTCAGAAGTAAATAAACAAAAGAAAACAAATGCCTCCTATCGAGGTCTTCCAGCTAAGAAAGCGATAAAATGCGGAAAAGAGGTAAAAGTACCACACGGATAAAGATCCGAAGTAACACCAATTAAAGGAGTAAGAAACCCAGGGATCTCCCAAGCTAATGCCATCAAAGAAAGGTGAGTCAGTACAGGTAATCGGAATGAACCTCCAGGGGGTATCCCACATATAAAGTGGGAAAACCACGCAAACCATCTCTGCAAGAGTCTGTGAGCCCTCACAAAAACTTAACAAAAGGGTTAGTGAAACACGATAAGCATTTTTTCATGGATAATAAGAAATCACACAAGCTAGGAGGGACTCGTTTAGGGAAGATGGACCAGCAAGAGGTCAACTTCTTTCAGTACCCAGCAGAGTCGCCAGCTGTCGCAACCTGAAAAATACAGTGCGCGAAAAAACAACCGGCGAAAGAAAATGACAGAAGAGTCGCCACCGTGCGTTATTCATCCCAAAGGAGGGAAAGGAAAGGCTCGAAGTAAACCTGAAAAAGGAAAGGACAAGACGGGGTCTTGCAACCAAATCTTGGGTTCGGGAGTCCGTTATGCGAAGGGAAGGTATTAGCACCCCTACGCATCCGTAGTACTCTACGGGATCCACTTTTGTAGTTCTTGTCTAAAGGGTGTGGGTTTATCTAATGTGTTATTTACTAAAAAAAGGGGTTAAATGAAAATGACTCGCGTGGATGTCGCATCCACTGCATACGTATCTCATCTGAATATGAGAATCAGAGTCTTCGTAGCTCGGCTACCTAGGGGTTAAGGGTAATTGTGCTCGCTAAGACATCGCGTCTTATGCCTACGTATCTCATCTGGCCTGAGAATCAGAGCAAAACGTAGTTCGGCTAACTATGGGGTTATGGATTGGGTTTTGGACGAACGACGTCACTACGCAATCTACCGGATGCTCGACCTTTGGAGACTTACTCGCCTGTAGTAGAAGGAGTTAACGTGTTGCTTTGGGTTTTAGGGTTTGGGATGCTCAAGGGCAAAAAGGCAGTCCTTGACGAAGGAACCGCGCTACCTGCAGGGATACGAACACATACAAAACAAACATGTATAAAGTAAATGTGCCAACAAGGGGCTCAGAAGTAAATAAACAAAAGAAAACAAATGCCTCCTATCGAGGTCTTCCAGCTAAGAAAGCGATAAAATGCGGAAAAGAGGTAAAAGTACCACACGGATAAAGATCCGAAGTAACACCAATTAAAGGAGTAAGAAACCCAGGGATCTCCCAAGCTAATGCCATCAAAGAAAGGTGAGTCAGTACAGGTAATCGGAATGAACCTCCAGGGGGTATCCCACATATAAAGTGGGAAAACCACGCAAACCATCTCTGCAAGAGTCTGTGAGCCCTCACAAAAACTTAACAAAAGGGTTAGTGAAACACGATAAGCATTTTTTCATGGATAATAAGAAATCACACAAGCTAGGAGGGACTCGTTTAGGGAAGATGGACCAGCAAGAGGTCAACTTCTTTCAGTACCCAGCAGAGTCGCCAGCTGTCGCAACCTGAAAAATACAGTGCGCGAAAAAACAACCGGCGAAAGAAAATGACAGAAGAGTCGCCACCGTGCGTTATTCATCCCAAAGGAGGGAAAGGAAAGGCTCGAAGTAAACCTGAAAAAGGAAAGGACAAGACGGGGTCTTGCAACCAAATCTTGGGTTCGGGAGTCCGTTATGCGAAGGGAAGGTATTAGCACCCCTACGCATCCGTAGTACTCTACGGGATCCACTTTTGTAGTTCTTGTCTAAAGGGTGTGGGTTTATCTAATGTGTTATTTACTAAAAAAAGGGGTTAAATGAAAATGACTCGCGTGGATGTCGCATCCACTGCATACGTATCTCATCTGAATATGAGAATCAGAGTCTTCGTAGCTCGGCTACCTAGGGGTTAAGGGTAATTGTGCTCGCTAAGACATCGCGTCTTATGCCTACGTATCTCATCTGGCCTGAGAATCAGAGCAAAACGTAGTTCGGCTAACTATGGGGTTATGGATTGGGTTTTGGACGAACGACGTCACTACGCAATCTACCGGATGCTCGACCTTTGGAGACTTACTCGCCTGTAGTAGAAGGAGTTAACGTGTTGCTTTGGGTTTTAGGGTTTGGGATGCTCAAGGGCAAAAAGGCAGTCCTTGACGAAGGAACCGCGCTACCTGCAGGGATACGAACACATACAAAACAAACATGTATAAAGTAAATGTGCCAACAAGGGGCTCAGAAGTAAATAAACAAAAGAAAACAAATGCCTCCTATCGAGGTCTTCCAGCTAAGAAAGCGATAAAATGCGGAAAAGAGGTAAAAGTACCACACGGATAAAGATCCGAAGTAACACCAATTAAAGGAGTAAGAAACCCAGGGATCTCCCAAGCTAATGCCATCAAAGAAAGGTGAGTCAGTACAGGTAATCGGAATGAACCTCCAGGGGGTATCCCACATATAAAGTGGGAAAACCACGCAAACCATCTCTGCAAGAGTCTGTGAGCCCTCACAAAAACTTAACAAAAGGGTTAGTGAAACACGATAAGCATTTTTTTCATGGATAATAAGAAATCACACAAGCTAGGAGGGACTCGTTTAGGGAAGATGGACCAGCAAGAGGTCAACTTCTTTCAGTACCCAGCAGAGTCGCCAGCTGTCGCAACCTGAAAAATACAGTGCGCGAAAAAACAACCGGCGAAAGAAAATGACAGAAGAGTCGCCACCGTGCGTTATTCATCCCAAAGGAGGGAAAGGAAAGGCTCGAAGTAAACCTGAAAAAGGAAAGGACAAGACGGGGTCTTGCAACCAAATCTTGGGTTCGGGAGTCCGTTATGCGAAGGGAAGGTATTAGCACCCCTACGCATCCGTAGTACTCTACGGGATCCACTTTTGTAGTTCTTGTCTAAAGGGTGTGGGTTTATCTAATGTGTTATTTACTAAAAAAAGGGGTTAAATGAAAATGACTCACGTGGATGTCGCATCCACTGCATACGTATCTCATCTGAATATGAGAATCAGAGTCTTCGTAGCTCGGCTACCTAGGGGTTAAGGGTAATTGTGCTCGCTAAGACATCGCGTCTTATGCCTACGTATCTCATCTGGCCTGAGAATCAGAGCAAAACTTAGTTCGGCTAACTATGGGGTTATGGATTGGGTTTTGGACGAACGACGTCACTACGCAATCTACCGGATGCTCGACCTTTGGAGACTTACTCGCCTGTAGTAGAAGGAGTTAACGTGTTGCTTTGGGTTTTAGGGTTTGGGATGCTCAAGGGCAAAAAGGCAGTCCTTGACGAAGGAACCGCGCTACCTGCAGGGATACGAACACATACAAAACAAACATGTATAAAGTAAATGTGCCAACAAGGGGCTCAGAAGTAAATAAACAAAAGAAAACAAATGCCTCCTATCGAGGTCTTCCAGCTAAGAAAGCGATAAAATGCGGAAAAGAGGTAAAAGTACCACACGGATAAAGATCCGAAGTAACACCAATTAAAGGAGTAAGAAACCCAGGGATCTCCCAAGCTAATGCCATCAAAGAAAGGTGAGTCAGTACAGGTAATCGGAATGAACCTCCAGGGGGTATCCCACATATAAAGTGGGAAAACCACGCAAACCATCTCTGCAAGAGTCTGTGAGCCCTCACAAAAACTTAACAAAAGGGTTAGTGAAACACGATAAGCATTTTTTCATGGATAATAAGAAATCACACAAGCTAGGAGGGACTCGTTTAGGGAAGATGGACCAGCAAGAGGTCAACTTCTTTCAGTACCCAGCAGAGTCGCCAGCTGTCGCAACCTGAAAAATACAGTGCGCGAAAAAACAACCGGCGAAAGAAAATGACAGAAGAGTCGCCACCGTGCGTTATTCATCCCAAAGGAGGGAAAGGAAAGGCTCGAAGTAAACCTGAAAAAGGAAAGGACAAGACGGGGTCTTGCAACCAAATCTTGGGTTCGGGAGTCCGTTATGCGAAGGGAAGGTATTAGCACCCCTACGCATCCGTAGTACTCTACGGGATCCACTTTTGTAGTTCTTGTCTAAAGGGTGTGGGTTTATCTAATGTGTTATTTACTAAAAAAAGGGGTTAAATGAAAATGACTCGCGTGGATGTCGCATCCACTGCATACGTATCTCATCTGAATATGAGAATCAGAGTCTTCGTAGCTCGGCTACCTAGGGGTTAAGGGTAATTGTGCTCGCTAAGACATCGCGTCTTATGCCTACGTATCTCATCTGGCCTGAGAATCAGAGCAAAACGTAGTTCGGCTAACTATGGGGTTATGGATTGGGTTTTGGACGAACGACGTCACTACGCAATCTACCGGATGCTCGACCTTTGGAGACTTACTCGCCTGTAGTAGAAGGAGTTAACGTGTTGCTTTGGGTTTTAGGGTTTGGGATGCTCAAGGGCAAAAAGGCAGTCCTTGACGAAGGAACCGCGCTACCTGCAGGGATACGAACACATACAAAACAAACATGTATAAAGTAAATGTGCCAACAAGGGGCTCAGAAGTAAATAAACAAAAGAAAACAAATGCCTCCTATCGAGGTCTTCCAGCTAAGAAAGCGATAAAATGCGGAAAAGAGGTAAAAGTACCACACGGATAAAGATCCGAAGTAACACCAATTAAAGGAGTAAGAAACCCAGGGATCTCCCAAGCTAATGCCATCAAAGAAAGGTGAGTCAGTACAGGTAATCGGAATGAACCTCCAGGGGGTATCCCACATATAAAGTGGGAAAACCACGCAAACCATCTCTGCAAGAGTCTGTGAGCCCTCACAAAAACTTAACAAAAGGGTTAGTGAAACACGATAAGCATTTTTTCATGGATAATAAGAAATCACACAAGCTAGGAGGGACTCGTTTAGGGAAGATGGACCAGCAAGAGGTCAACTTCTTTCAGTACCCAGCAGAGTCGCCAGCTGTCGCAACCTGAAAAATACAGTGCGCGAAAAAACAACCGGCGAAAGAAAATGACAGAAGAGTCGCCACCGTGCGTTATTCATCCCAAAGGAGGGAAAGGAAAGGCTCGAAGTAAACCTGAAAAAGGAAAGGACAAGACGGGGTCTTGCAACCAAATCTTGGGTTCGGGAGTCCGTTATGCGAAGGGAAGGTATTAGCACCCCTACGCATCCGTAGTACTCTACGGGATCCACTTTTGTAGTTCTTGTCTAAAGGGTGTGGGTTTATCTAATGTGTTATTTACTAAAAAAAGGGGTTAAATGAAAATGACTCACGTGGATGTCGCATCCACTGCATACGTATCTCATCTGAATATGAGAATCAGAGTCTTCGTAGCTCGGCTACCTAGGGGTTAAGGGTAATTGTGCTCGCTAAGACATCGCGTCTTATGCCTACGTATCTCATCTGGCCTGAGAATCAGAGCAAAACGTAGTTCGGCTAACTATAGGGTTATGGATTGGGTTTTGGACGAACGACGTCACTACGCAATCTACCGGATGCTCGACCTTTGGAGACTTACTCGCCTGTAGTAGAAGGAGTTAACGTGTTGCTTTGGGTTTTAGGGTTTGGGATGCTCAAGGGCAAAAAGGCAGTCCTTGACGAAGGAACCGCGCTACCTGCAGGGATACGAACACATACAAAACAAACATGTATAAAGTAAATGTGCCAACAAGGGGCTCAGAAGTAAATAAACAAAAGAAAACAAATGCCTCCTATCGAGGTCTTCCAGCTAAGAAAGCGATAAAATGCGGAAAAGAGGTAAAAGTACCACACGGATAAAGATCCGAAGTAACACCAATTAAAGGAGTAAGAAACCCAGGGATCTCCCAAGCTAATGCCATCAAAGAAAGGTGAGTCAGTACAGGTAATCGGAATGAACCTCCAGGGGGTATCCCACATATAAAGTGGGAAAACCACGCAAACCATCTCTGCAAGAGTCTGTGAGCCCTCACAAAAACTTAACAAAAGGGTTAGTGAAACACGATAAGCATTTTTTTCATGGATAATAAGAAATCACACAAGCTAGGAGGGACTCGTTTAGGGAAGATGGACCAGTAAGAGGTCAACTTCTTTCAGTCCCCAGCAGAGTCGCTAGATGTCGCAACCTGAAAAATACAGTGCGCGAAAAAACAACCGGCGAAAGAAAATGACAGAAGAGTCGCCACCGTGCGTTATTCATCCCAAAGGAGGGAAAGGAAAGGCTCGAAGTAAACCTGAAAAAGGAAAGGACAAGACGGGGTCTTGCAACCAAATCTTGGGTTCGGGAGTCCGTTATGCGAAGGGAAGGTATTAGCACCCCTACGCATCCGTAGTACTCTACGGGATCCACTTTTGTAGTTCTTGTCTAAAGGGTGTGGGTTTATCTAATGTGTTATTTACTAAAAAAAGGGGTTAAATGAAAATGACTCACGTGGATGTCGCATCCACTGCATACGTATCTCATCTGAATATGAGAATCAGAGTCTTCGTAGCTCGGCTACCTAGGGGTTAAGGGTAATTGTGCTCGCTAAGACATCGCGTCTTATGCCTACGTATCTCATCTGGCCTGAGAATCAGAGCAAAACGTAGTTCGGCTAACTATAGGGTTATGGATTGGGTTTTGGACGAACGACGTCACTACGCAATCTACCGGATGCTCGACCTTTGGAGACTTACTCGCCTGTAGTAGAAGGAGTTAACGTGTTGCTTTGGGTTTTAGGGTTTGGGATGCTCAAGGGCAAAAAGGCAGTCCTTGACGAAGGAACCGCGCTACCTGCAGGGATACGAACACATACAAAACAAACATGTATAAAGTAAATGTGCCAACAAGGGGCTCAGAAGTAAATAAACAAAAGAAAACAAATGCCTCCTATCGAGGTCTTCCAGCTAAGAAAGCGATAAAATGCGGAAAAGAGGTAAAAGTACCACACGGATAAAGATCCGAAGTAACACCAATTAAAGGAGTAAGAAACCCAGGGATCTCCCAAGCTAATGCCATCAAAGAAAGGTGAGTCAGTACAGGTAATCGGAATGAACCTCCAGGGGGTATCCCACATATAAAGTGGGAAAACCACGCAAACCATCTCTGCAAGAGTCTGTGAGCCCTCACAAAAACTTAACAAAAGGGTTAGTGAAACACGATAAGCATTTTTTTCATGGATAATAAGAAATCACACAAGCTAGGAGGGACTCGTTTAGGGAAGATGGACCAGCAAGAGGTCAACTTCTTTCAGTACCCAGCAGAGTCGCCAGCTGTCGCAACCTGAAAAATACAGTGCGCGAAAAAACAACCGGCGAAAGAAAATGACAGAAGAGTCGCCACCGTGCGTTATTCATCCCAAAGGAGGGAAAGGAAAGGCTCGAAGTAAACCTGAAAAAGGAAAGGACAAGACGGGGTCTTGCAACCAAATCTTGGGTTCGGGAGTCCGTTATGCGAAGGGAAGGTATTAGCACCCCTACGCATCCGTAGTACTCTACGGGATCCACTTTTGTAGTTCTTGTCTAAAGGGTGTGGGTTTATCTAATGTGTTATTTACTAAAAAAAGGGGTTAAATGAAAATGACTCGCGTGGATGTCGCATCCACTGCATACGTATCTCATCTGAATATGAGAATCAGAGTCTTCGTAGCTCGGCTACCTAGGGGTTAAGGGTAATTGTGCTCGCTAAGACATCGCGTCTTATGCCTACGTATCTCATCTGGCCTGAGAATCAGAGCAAAACGTAGTTCGGCTAACTATGGGGTTATGGATTGGGTTTTGGACGAACGACGTCACTACGCAATCTACCGGATGCTCGACCTTTGGAGACTTACTCGCCTGTAGTAGAAGGAGTTAACGTGTTGCTTTGGGTTTTAGGGTTTGGGATGCTCAAGGGCAAAAAGGCAGTCCTTGACGAAGGAACCGCGCTACCTGCAGGGATACGAACACATACAAAACAAACATGTATAAAGTAAATGTGCCAACAAGGGGCTCAGAAGTAAATAAACAAAAGAAAACAAATGCCTCCTATCGAGGTCTTCCAGCTAAGAAAGCGATAAAATGCGGAAAAGAGGTAAAAGTACCACACGGATAAAGATCCGAAGTAACACCAATTAAAGGAGTAAGAAACCCAGGGATCTCCCAAGCTAATGCCATCAAAGAAAGGTGAGTCAGTACAGGTAATCGGAATGAACCTCCAGGGGGTATCCCACATATAAAGTGGGAAAACCACGCAAACCATCTCTGCAAGAGTCTGTGAGCCCTCACAAAAACTTAACAAAAGGGTTAGTGAAACACGATAAGCATTTTTTCATGGATAATAAGAAATCACACAAGCTAGGAGGGACTCGTTTAGGGAAGATGGACCAGCAAGAGGTCAACTTCTTTCAGTACCCAGCAGAGTCGCCAGCTGTCGCAACCTGAAAAATACAGTGCGCGAAAAAACAACCGGCGAAAGAAAATGACAGAAGAGTCGCCACCGTGCGTTATTCATCCCAAAGGAGGGAAAGGAAAGGCTCGAAGTAAACCTGAAAAAGGAAAGGACAAGACGGGGTCTTGCAACCAAATCTTGGGTTCGGGAGTCCGTTATGCGAAGGGAAGGTATTAGCACCCCTACGCATCCGTAGTACTCTACGGGATCCACTTTTGTAGTTCTTGTCTAAAGGGTGTGGGTTTATCTAATGTGTTATTTACTAAAAAAAGGGGTTAAATGAAAATGACTCGCGTGGATGTCGCATCCACTGCATACGTATCTCATCTGAATATGAGAATCAGAGTCTTCGTAGCTCGGCTACCTAGGGGTTAAGGGTAATTGTGCTCGCTAAGACATCGCGTCTTATGCCTACGTATCTCATCTGGCCTGAGAATCAGAGCAAAACGTAGTTCGGCTAACTATGGGGTTATGGATTGGGTTTTGGACGAACGACGTCACTACGCAATCTACCGGATGCTCGACCTTTGGAGACTTACTCGCCTGTAGTAGAAGGAGTTAACGTGTTGCTTTGGGTTTTAGGGTTTGGGATGCTCAAGGGCAAAAAGGCAGTCCTTGACGAAGGAACCGCGCTACCTGCAGGGATACGAACACATACAAAACAAACATGTATAAAGTAAATGTGCCAACAAGGGGCTCAGAAGTAAATAAACAAAAGAAAACAAATGCCTCCTATCGAGGTCTTCCAGCTAAGAAAGCGATAAAATGCGGAAAAGAGGTAAAAGTACCACACGGATAAAGATCCGAAGTAACACCAATTAAAGGAGTAAGAAACCCAGGGATCTCCCAAGCTAATGCCATCAAAGAAAGGTGAGTCAGTACAGGTAATCGGAATGAACCTCCAGGGGGTATCCCACATATAAAGTGGGAAAACCACGCAAACCATCTCTGCAAGAGTCTGTGAGCCCTCACAAAAACTTAACAAAAGGGTTAGTGAAACACGATAAGCATTTTTTTCATGGATAATAAGAAATCACACAAGCTAGGAGGGACTCGTTTAGGGAAGATGGACCAGCAAGAGGTCAACTTCTTTCAGTCCCCAGCAGAGTCGCCAGCTGTCGCAACCTGAAAAATACAGTGCGCGAAAAAACAACCGGCGAAAGAAAATGACAGAAGAGTCGCCACCGTGCGTTATTCATCCCAAAGGAGGGAAAGGAAAGGCTCGAAGTAAACCTGAAAAAGGAAAGGACAAGACGGGGTCTTGCAACCAAATCTTGGGTTCGGGAGTCCGTTATGCGAAGGGAAGGTATTAGCACCCCTACGCATCCGTAGTACTCTACGGGATCCACTTTTGTAGTTCTTGTCTAAAGGGTGTGGGTTTATCTAATGTGTTATTTACTAAAAAAAGGGGTTAAATGAAAATGACTCGCGTGGATGTCGCATCCACTGCATACGTATCTCATCTGAATATGAGAATCAGAGTCTTCGTAGCTCGGCTACCTAGGGGTTAAGGGTAATTGTGCTCGCTAAGACATCGCGTCTTATGCCTACGTATCTCATCTGGCCTGAGAATCAGAGCAAAACGTAGTTCGGCTAACTATGGGGTTATGGATTGGGTTTTGGACGAACGACGTCACTACGCAATCTACCGGATGCTCGACCTTTGGAGACTTACTCGCCTGTAGTAGAAGGAGTTAACGTGTTGCTTTGGGTTTTAGGGTTTGGGATGCTCAAGGGCAAAAAGGCAGTCCTTGACGAAGGAACCGCGCTACCTGCAGGGATACGAACACATACAAAACAAACATGTATAAAGTAAATGTGCCAACAAGGGGCTCAGAAGTAAATAAACAAAAGAAAACAAATGCCTCCTATCGAGGTCTTCCAGCTAAGAAAGCGATAAAATGCGGAAAAGAGGTAAAAGTACCACACGGATAAAGATCCGAAGTAACACCAATTAAAGGAGTAAGAAACCCAGGGATCTCCCAAGCTAATGCCATCAAAGAAAGGTGAGTCAGTACAGGTAATCGGAATGAACCTCCAGGGGGTATCCCACATATAAAGTGGGAAAACCACGCAAACCATCTCTGCAAGAGTCTGTGAGCCCTCACAAAAACTTAACAAAAGGGTTAGTGAAACACGATAAGCATTTTTTTCATGGATAATAAGAAATCACACAAGCTAGGAGGGACTCGTTTAGGGAAGATGGACCAGCAAGAGGTCAACTTCTTTCAGTCCCCAGCAGAGTCGCCAGCTGTCGCAACCTGAAAAATACAGTGCGCGAAAAAACAACCGGCGAAAGAAAATGACAGAAGAGTCGCCACCGTGCGTTATTCATCCCAAAGGAGGGAAAGGAAAGGCTCGAAGTAAACCTGAAAAAGGAAAGGACAAGACGGGGTCTTGCAACCAAATCTTGGGTTCGGGAGTCCGTTATGCGAAGGGAAGGTATTAGCACCCCTACGCATCCGTAGTACTCTACGGGATCCACTTTTGTAGTTCTTGTCTAAAGGGTGTGGGTTTATCTAATGTGTTATTTACTAAAAAAAGGGGTTAAATGAAAATGACTCGCGTGGATGTCGCATCCACTGCATACGTATCTCATCTGAATATGAGAATCAGAGTCTTCGTAGCTCGGCTACCTAGGGGTTAAGGGTAATTGTGCTCGCTAAGACATCGCGTCTTATGCCTACGTATCTCATCTGGCCTGAGAATCAGAGCAAAACGTAGTTCGGCTAACTATGGGGTTATGGATTGGGTTTTGGACGAACGACGTCACTACGCAATCTACCGGATGCTCGACCTTTGGAGACTTACTCGCCTGTAGTAGAAGGAGTTAACGTGTTGCTTTGGGTTTTAGGGTTTGGGATGCTCAAGGGCAAAAAGGCAGTCCTTGACGAAGGAACCGCGCTACCTGCAGGGATACGAACACATACAAAACAAACATGTATAAAGTAAATGTGCCAACAAGGGGCTCAGAAGTAAATAAACAAAAGAAAACAAATGCCTCCTATCGAGGTCTTCCAGCTAAGAAAGCGATAAAATGCGGAAAAGAGGTAAAAGTACCACACGGATAAAGATCCGAAGTAACAACAATTAAAGGAGTAAGAAACCCAGGGATCTCCCAAGCTAATGCCATCAAAGAAAGGTGAGTCAGTACAGGTAATCGGAATGAACCTCCAGGGGGTATCCCACATATAAAGTGGGAAAACCACGCAAACCATCTCTGCAAGAGTCTGTGAGCCCTCACAAAAACTTAACAAAAGGGTTAGTGAAACACGATAAGCATTTTTTTCATGGATAATAAGAAATCACACAAGCTAGGAGGGACTCGTTTAGGGAAGATGGACCAGCAAGAGGTCAACTTCTTTCAGTCCCCAGCAGAGTCGCCAGTTGTCGCAACCTGAAAAATACAGTGCGCGAAAAAACAACCGGCGAAAGAAAATGACAGAAGAGTCGCCACCGTGCGTTATTCATCCCAAAGGAGGGAAAGGAAAGGCTCGAAGTAAACCTGAAAAAGGAAAGGACAAGACGGGGTCTTGCAACCAAATCTTGGGTTCGGGAGTCCGTTATGCGAAGGGAAGGTATTAGCACCCCTACGCATCCGTAGTACTCTACGGGATCCACTTTTGTAGTTCTTGTCTAAAGGGTGTGGGTTTATCTAATGTGTTATTTACTAAAAAAAGGGGTTAAATGAAAATGACTCGCGTGGATGTCGCATCCACTGCATACGTATCTCATCTGAATATGAGAATCAGAGTCTTCGTAGCTCGGCTACCTAGGGGTTAAGGGTAATTGTGCTCGCTAAGACATCGCGTCTTATGCCTACGTATCTCATCTGGCCTGAGAATCAGAGCAAAACGTAGTTCGGCTAACTATGGGGTTATGGATTGGGTTTTGGACGAACGACGTCACTACGCAATCTACCGGATGCTCGACCTTTGGAGACTTACTCGCCTGTAGTAGAAGGAGTTAACGTGTTGCTTTGGGTTTTAGGGTTTGGGATGCTCAAGGGCAAAAAGGCAGTCCTTGACGAAGGAACCGCGCTACCTGCAGGGATACGAACACATACAAAACAAACATGTATAAAGTAAATGTGCCAACAAGGGGCTCAGAAGTAAATAAACAAAAGAAAACAAATGCCTCCTATCGAGGTCTTCCAGCTAAGAAAGCGATAAAATGCGGAAAAGAGGTAAAAGTACCACACGGATAAAGATCCGAAGTAACAACAATTAAAGGAGTAAGAAACCCAGGGATCTCCCAAGCTAATGCCATCAAAGAAAGGTGAGTCAGTACAGGTAATCGGAATGAACCTCCAGGGGGTATCCCACATATAAAGTGGGAAAACCACGCAAACCATCTCTGCAAGAGTCTGTGAGCCCTCACAAAAACTTAACAAAAGGGTTAGTGAAACACGATAAGCATTTTTTTCATGGATAATAAGAAATCACACAAGCTAGGAGGGACTCGTTTAGGGAAGATGGACCAGCAAGAGGTCAACTTCTTTCAGTCCCCAGCAGAGTCGCCAGCTGTCGCAACCTGAAAAATACAGTGCGCGAAAAAACAACCGGCGAAAGAAAATGACAGAAGAGTCGCCACCGTGCGTTATTCATCCCAAAGGAGGGAAAGGAAAGGCTCGAAGTAAACCTGAAAAAGGAAAGGACAAGACGGGGTCTTGCAACCAAATCTTGGGTTCGGGAGTCCGTTATGCGAAGGGAAGGTATTAGCACCCCTACGCATCCGTAGTACTCTACGGGATCCACTTTTGTAGTTCTTGTCTAAAGGGTGTGGGTTTATCTAATGTGTTATTTACTAAAAAAAGGGGTTAAATGAAAATGACTCGCGTGGATGTCGCATCCACTGCATACGTATCTCATCTGAATATGAGAATCAGAGTCTTCGTAGCTCGGCTACCTAGGGGTTAAGGGTAATTGTGCTCGCTAAGACATCGCGTCTTATGCCTACGTATCTCATCTGGCCTGAGAATCAGAGCAAAACGTAGTTCGGCTAACTATGGGGTTATGGATTGGGTTTTGGACGAACGACGTCACTACGCAATCTACCGGATGCTCGACCTTTGGAGACTTACTCGCCTGTAGTAGAAGGAGTTAACGTGTTGCTTTGGGTTTTAGGGTTTGGGATGCTCAAGGGCAAAAAGGCAGTCCTTGACGAAGGAACCGCGCTACCTGCAGGGATACGAACACATACAAAACAAACATGTATAAAGTAAATGTGCCAACAAGGGGCTCAGAAGTAAATAAACAAAAGAAAACAAATGCCTCCTATCGAGGTCTTCCAGCTAAGAAAGCGATAAAATGCGGAAAAGAGGTAAAAGTACCACACGGATAAAGATCCGAAGTAACACCAATTAAAGGAGTAAGAAACCCAGGGATCTCCCAAGCTAATGCCATCAAAGAAAGGTGAGTCAGTACAGGTAATCGGAATGAACCTCCAGGGGGTATCCCACATATAAAGTGGGAAAACCACGCAAACCATCTCTGCAAGAGTCTGTGAGCCCTCACAAAAACTTAACAAAAGGGTTAGTGAAACACGATAAGCATTTTTTTCATGGATAATAAGAAATCACACAAGCTAGGAGGGACTCGTTTAGGGAAGATGGACCAGCAAGAGGTCAACTTCTTTCAGTCCCCAGCAGAGTCGCCAGCTGTCGCAACCTGAAAAATACAGTGCGCGAAAAAACAACCGGCGAAAGAAAATGACAGAAGAGTCGCCACCGTGCGTTATTCATCCCAAAGGAGGGAAAGGAAAGGCTCGAAGTAAACCTGAAAAAGGAAAGGACAAGACGGGGTCTTGCAACCAAATCTTGGGTTCGGGAGTCCGTTATGCGAAGGGAAGGTATTAGCACCCCTACGCATCCGTAGTACTCTACGGGATCCACTTTTGTAGTTCTTGTCTAAAGGGTGTGGGTTTATCTAATGTGTTATTTACTAAAAAAAGGGGTTAAATGAAAATGACTCGCGTGGATGTCGCATCCACTGCATACGTATCTCATCTGAATATGAGAATCAGAGTCTTCGTAGCTCGGCTACCTAGGGGTTAAGGGTAATTGTGCTCGCTAAGACATCGCGTCTTATGCCTACGTATCTCATCTGGCCTGAGAATCAGAGCAAAACGTAGTTCGGCTAACTATGGGGTTATGGATTGGGTTTTGGACGAACGACGTCACTACGCAATCTACCGGATGCTCGACCTTTGGAGACTTACTCGCCTGTAGTAGAAGGAGTTAACGTGTTGCTTTGGGTTTTAGGGTTTGGGATGCTCAAGGGCAAAAAGGCAGTCCTTGACGAAGGAACCGCGCTACCTGCAGGGATACGAACACATACAAAACAAACATGTATAAAGTAAATGTGCCAACAAGGGGCTCAGAAGTAAATAAACAAAAGAAAACAAATGCCTCCTATCGAGGTCTTCCAGCTAAGAAAGCGATAAAATGCGGAAAAGAGGTAAAAGTACCACACGGATAAAGATCCGAAGTAACAACAATTAAAGGAGTAAGAAACCCAGGGATCTCCCAAGCTAATGCCATCAAAGAAAGGTGAGTCAGTACAGGTAATCGGAATGAACCTCCAGGGGGTATCCCACATATAAAGTGGGAAAACCACGCAAACCATCTCTGCAAGAGTCTGTGAGCCCTCACAAAAACTTAACAAAAGGGTTAGTGAAACACGATAAGCATTTTTTTCATGGATAATAAGAAATCACACAAGCTAGGAGGGACTCGTTTAGGGAAGATGGACCAGCAAGAGGTCAACTTCTTTCAGTCCCCAGCAGAGTCGCCAGTTGTCGCAACCTGAAAAATACAGTGCGCGAAAAAACAACCGGCGAAAGAAAATGACAGAAGAGTCGCCACCGTGCGTTATTCATCCCAAAGGAGGGAAAGGAAAGGCTCGAAGTAAACCTGAAAAAGGAAAGGACAAGACGGGGTCTTGCAACCAAATCTTGGGTTCGGGAGTCCGTTATGCGAAGGGAAGGTATTAGCACCCCTACGCATCCGTAGTACTCTACGGGATCCACTTTTGTAGTTCTTGTCTAAAGGGTGTGGGTTTATCTAATGTGTTATTTACTAAAAAAAGGGGTTAAATGAAAATGACTCGCGCGGATGTCGCATCCACTGCATACGTATCTCATCTGAATATGAGAATCAGAGTCTTCGTAGCTCGGCTACCTAGGGGTTAAGGGTAATTGTGCTCGCTAAGACATCGCGTCTTATGCCTACGTATCTCATCTGGCCTGAGAATCAGAGCAAAACGTAGTTCGGCTAACTATGGGGTTATGGATTGGGTTTTGGACGAACGACGTCACTACGCAATCTACCGGATGCTCGACCTTTGGAGACTTACTCGCCTGTAGTAGAAGGAGTTAACGTGTTGCTTTGGGTTTTAGGGTTTGGGATGCTCAAGGGCAAAAAGGCAGTCCTTGACGAAGGAACCGCGCTACCTGCAGGGATACGAACACATACAAAACAAACATGTATAAAGTAAATGTGCCAACAAGGGGCTCAGAAGTAAATAAACAAAAGAAAACAAATGCCTCCTATCGAGGTCTTCCAGCTAAGAAAGCGATAAAATGCGGAAAAGAGGTAAAAGTACCACACGGATAAAGATCCGAAGTAACAACAATTTAAGGAGTAAGAAACCCAGGGATCTCCCAAGCTAATGCCATCAAAGAAAGGTGAGTCAGTACAGGTAATCGGAATGAACCTCCAGGGGGTATCCCACATATAAAGTGGGAAAACCACGCAAACCATCTCTGCAAGAGTCTGTGAGCCCTCACAAAAACTTAACAAAAGGGTTAGTGAAACACGATAAGCATTTTTTTCATGGATAATAAGAAATCACACAAGCTAGGAGGGACTCGTTTAGGGAAGATGGACCAGCAAGAGGTCAACTTCTTTCAGTCCCCAGCAGAGTCGCCAGTTGTCGCAACCTGAAAAATACAGTGCGCGAAAAAACAACCGGCGAAAGAAAATGACAGAAGAGTCGCCACCGTGCGTTATTCATCCCAAAGGAGGGAAAGGAAAGGCTCGAAGTAAACCTGAAAAAGGAAAGGACAAGACGGGGTCTTGCAACCAAATCTTGGGTTCGGGAGTCCGTTATGCGAAGGGAAGGTATTAGCACCCCTACGCATCCGTAGTACTCTACGGGATCCACTTTTGTAGTTTTTGTCTAAAGGGTGTGGGTTTATCTAATGTGTTATTTACTAAAAAAAGGGGTTAAATGAAAATGACCCGCACGGATGTCGCATCCACTGCATACGTATCTCATCTGAATATGAGAATCAGAGTCTTCGTAGCTCGGCTACCTAGGGGTTAAGGGTAATTGTGCTCGCTAAGACATCGCGTCTTATGCCTACGTATCTAATCTGGCCTGAGAATCAGAGCAAAACGTAGTTCGGCTAACTATGGGGTTATGGATTGGGTTTTGGACGAACGACGTCACTACGCAATCTACCGGATGCTCGACCTTTGGAGACTTACTCGCCTGTAGTAGAAGGAGTTAACGTGTTGCTTTGGGTTTTAGGGTTTGGGATGCTCAAGGGCAAAAAGGCAGTCCTTGACGAAGGAACCGCGCTACCTGCAGGGATACGAACACATACAAAACAAACATGTATAAAGTAAATGTGCCAACAAGGGGCTCAGAAGTAAATAAACAAAAGAAAACAAATGCCTCCTATCGAGGTCTTCCAGCTAAGAAAGCGATAAAATGCGGAAAAGAGGTAAAAGTACCACACGGATAAAGATCCGAAGTAACAACAATTAAAGGAGTAAGAAACCCAGGGATCTCCCAAGCTAATGCCATCAAAGAAAGGTGAGTCAGTACAGGTAATCGGAATGAACCTCCAGGGGGTATCCCACATATAAAGTGGGAAAACCACGCAAACCATCTCTGCAAGAGTCTGTGAGCCCTCACAAAAACTTAACAAAAGGGTTAGTGAAACACGATAAGCATTTTTTTCATGGATAATAAGAAATCACACAAGCTAGGAGGGACTCGTTTAGGGAAGATGGACCAGCAAGAGGTCAACTTCTTTCAGTCCCCAGCAGAGTCGCCAGCTGTCGCAACCTGAAAAATACAGTGCGCGAAAAAACAACCGGCGAAAGAAAATGACAGAAGAGTCGCCACCGTGCGTTATTCATCCCAAAGGAGGGAAAGGAAAGGCTCGAAGTAAACCTGAAAAAGGAAAGGACAAGACGGGGTCTTGCAACCAAATCTTGGGTTCGGGAGTCCGTTATGCGAAGGGAAGGTATTAGCACCCCTACGCATCCGTAGTACTCTACGGGATCCACTTTTGTAGTTCTTGTCTAAAGGGTGTAGGTTTATCTAATGTGTTATTTACTAAAAAAGGGGTTAAATGAAAATGACTCGCGTGGATGTCGCATCCACTGCATACGTATCTCATCTGAATATGAGAATCAGAGTCTTCGTAGCTCGGCTACCTAGGGGTTAAGGGTAATTGTGCTCGCTAAGACATCGCGTCTTATGCCTACGTATCTCATCTGGCCTGAGAATCAGAGCAAAACGTAGTTCGGCTAACTATGGGGTTATGGATTGGGTTTTGGACGAACGACGTCACTACGCAATCTACCGGATGCTCGACCTTTGGAGACTTACTCGCCTGTAGTAGAAGGAGTTAACGTGTTGCTTTGGGTTTTAGGGTTTGGGATGCTCAAGGGCAAAAAGGCAGTCCTTGACGAAGGAACCGCGCTACCTGCAGGGATACGAACACATACAAAACAAACATGTATAAAGTAAATGTGCCAACAAGGGGCTCAGAAGTAAATAAACAAAAGAAAACAAATGCCTCCTATCGAGGTCTTCCAGCTAAGAAAGCGATAAAATGCGGAAAAGAGGTAAAAGTACCACACGGATAAAGATCCGAAGTAACAGCAATTAAAGGAGTAAGAAACCCAGGGATCTCCCAAGCTAATGCCATCAAAGAAAGGTGAGTCAGTACAGGTAATCGGAATGAACCTCCAGGGGTATCCCACATATAAAGTGGGAAAACCACGCAAACCATCTCTGCAAGAGTCTGTGAGCCCTCACAAAAACTTAACAAAAGGGTTAGTGAAACACGATAAGCATTTTTTTCATGGATAACAAGAAATCACACAAGCTAGGAGGGACTCGTTTAGGGAAGATGGACCAGCAAGAGGTCAACTTCTTTCAGTCCCCAACAGAGTCGCCAGCTGTCGCAACCTGAAAAATACAGTGCGCGAAAACACAACCGGCAAAAGAAAATGACAGAAGAGTCGCCACCGTGCGTTATTCATCCCAAAGGAGGGAAAGGAAAGGCTCGAAGTAAACCTGAAAAAGGAAAGGACAAGACGGGGTCTTGCAACCAAATCTTGGGTTCGGGAGTCCGTTATGCGAAGGGAAGGTATTAGCACCCCTACGCATCCGTAGTACTCTACGGGATCCACTTTTGTAGTTCTTGTCTAAAGGGTGTGGGTTTATCTAATGTGTTATTTACTAAAAAAAGGGGTTAAATGAAAATGACTCGCGTGGATGTCGCATCCACTGCATACGTATCTCATCTGAATATGAGAATCAGAGTCTTCGTAGCTCGGCTACCTAGAGGTTAAGGGTAATTGTGCTCGCTAAGACATCGCGTCTTATGCCTACGTATCTCATCTGGCCTGAGAATCAGAGCAAAACGTAGTTCGGCTAACTATGGGGTTATGGATTGGGTTTTGGACGAACGACGTCACTACGCAATCTACCGGATGCTCGACCTTTGGAGACTTACTCGCCTGTAGTAGAAGGAGTTAACGTGTTGCTTTGGGTTTTAGGGTTTGGGATGCTCAAGGGCAAAAAGGCAGTCCTTGACGAAGGAACCGCGCTACCTGCAGGGATACGAACACATACAAAACAAACATGTATAAAGTAAATGTGCCAACAAGGGGCTCAGAAGTAAATAAACAAAAGAAAACAAATGCCTCCTATCGAGGTCTTCCAGCTAAGAAAGCGATAAAATGCGGAAAAGAGGTAAAAGTACCACACGGATAAAGATCCGAAGTAACAACAATTAAAGGAGTAAGAAACCCAGGGATCTCCCAAGCTAATGCCATCAAAGAAAGGTGAGTCAGTACAGGTAATCGGAATGAACCTCCAGGGGGTATCCCACATATAAAGTGGGAAAACCACGCAAACCATCTCTGCAAGAGTCTGTGAGCCCTCACAAAAACTTAACAAAAGGGTTAGTGAAACACGATAAGCATTTTTTTCATGGATAATAAGAAATCACACAAGCTAGGAGGGACTCGTTTAGGGAAGATGGACCAGCAAGAGGTCAACTTCTTTCAGTCCCCAGCAGAGTCGCCAGCTGTCGCAACCTGAAAAATACAGTGCGCGAATAAACAACCGGCGAAAGAAAATGACAGAAGAGTCGCCACCATGCGTTATTCATCCCAAAGGAGGGAAAGGAAAAGCTCGAAGTAAACCTGAAAAAGGAAAGGACAAGACGGGGTCTTGCAACCAAATCTTGGGTTCGGGAGTCCGTTATGCGAAGGGAAGGTATTAGCACCCCTACGCATCCGTAGTACTCTACGGGATCCACTTTTGTAGTTCTTGTCTAAAGGGTGTAGGTTTATCTAATGTGTTATTTACTAAAAAAAGGGGTTAAATGAAAATGACTCGCGTGGATGTCGCATCCACTGCATACGTATCTCATCTGAATATGAGAATTAGAGTCTTCGTAGCTCGGCTACCTAGAGGTTAAGGGTAATTGTGCTCGCTAAGACATCGCGTCTTATGCCTACGTATCTCATCTGGCCTGAGAATTAGAGCAAAACGTAGTTCGGCTAACTATGGGGTTATGGATTGGGTTTTGGACGAACGACGTCACTACGCAATCTACCGGATGCTCGACCTTTGGAGACTTACTCGCCTGTAGTAGAAGGAGTTAACTTGTTGCTTTGGGTTTTAGGGTTTGGGATGCTCAAGGGCAAAAAGGCAGTCCTTAACGAAGGAACCGCGCTACCTGCAGGGATACGAGCACATACAAAACAAACATGTATAAAGTAAATGTGCCAACAAGGGGCTCAGAAGTAAATAAACAAAAGAAAACAAATGCCTCCTATCGAGGTCTTCCAGCTACGAAAGCGATAAAATGCGGAAAAGAGGTAAAAGTACCACACGGATAAAGATCCGAAGTAACAGCAATTAAAGGAGTAAGAAACCCAGGGATCTCCCAAGCTAATGCCATCAAAGAAAGGTGAGTCAGTACAGGTAATCGGAATGAACCTCCAGGGGGTATCCCACATATAAAGTGGGAAAACCACGCAAACCATCTCTGCAAGAGTCTGTGAGCCCTCACAAAAACTTAACAAAAGGGTTAGTGAAACACGATAAGCATTTTTTTCATGGATAACAAGAAATCACACAAGCTAGGAGGGACTCGTTTAGGGAAGATGGACCAGCAAGAGGTCAACTTCTTTCAGTCCCCAACAGAGTCGCCAGCTGTCGCAACCTGAAAAATACAGTGCGCGAAAACACAACCGGCAAAAGAAAATGACAGAAGAGTCGCCACCGTGCGTTATTCATCCCAAAGGAGGGAAAGGAAAGGCTCGAAGTAAACCTAAAAAAGGAAAGGACAAGACGGGGTCTTGCAACCAAATCTTGGGTTCGGGAGTCCGTTATGCGAAGGGAAGGTATTAGTACCCCTACGCATCCGTAGTACTCTACGGGATCCACTTTTGTAGTTCTTGTCTAAAGGGTGTGGGTTTATCTAATGTGTTATTTACTAAAAAAAGGGGTTAAATGAAAATGACTCGCGCGAATGTCGCATCCACTGCATACGTATCTCATCTGAATATGAGAATCAGAGTCTTCGTAGCTCGGTTACCTAGGGGTTAAGGGTAATTGTGCTCGCTAAGACATCGCGTCTTATGCCTACGTATCTCATCTGGCCTGAGAATCAGAGCAAAACGTAGTTCGGCTAACTATGGGGTTATGGATTGGGTTTTGGACGAACGACGTCACTACGCAATCTACCGGATGCTCGACCTTTGGAGACTTACTCGCCTGTAGTAGAAGGAGTTAACGTGTTGCTTTGGGTTTTAGGGTTTGGGATGCTCAAGGGCAAAAAGGCAGTCCTTGACGAAGGAACCGCGCTACCTGCAGGGATACGAACACATACAAAACAAACATGTATAAAGTAAATGTGCCAACAAGGGGCTCAGAAGTAAATAAACAAAAGAAAACAAATGCCTCCTATCGAGGTCTTCCAGCTAAGAAAGCGATAAAATGCGGAAAAGAGGTAAAAGTACCACACGGATAAAGATCCGAAGTAACAACAATTAAAGGAGTAAGAAACCCAGGGATCTCCCAAGCTAATGCCATCAAAGAAAGGTGAGTCAGTACAGGTAATCGGAATGAACCTCCAGGGGGTATCCCACATATAAAGTGGGAAAACCACGCAAACCATCTCTGCAAGAGTCTGTGAGCCCTCACAAAAACTAAACAAAAGGGTTAGTGAAACACGATAAGCATTTTTTTCATGGATAATAAGAAATCACACAAGCTAGGAGGGACTCGTTTAGGGAAGATGGACCAGCAAGAGGTCAACTTCTTTCAGTCCCCAACAGAGTCGCCAGCTGTCGCAACCTGAAAAATACAGTGCGCAAAAAAACAACCGGCGAAAGAAAATGACAGAATTGTCGCCACCATGCGTTATTCATCCCAAAGGAGGGAAAGGAAAGGCTCGAAGTAAACCTGAAAAAGGAAAGGACAAGACGGGGTCTTGCAACCAAATCTTGGGTTCGGGAGTCCGTTATGCGAAGGGAAGGTATTAGCACCCCTACGCATCCGTAGTACTCTACGGGATCCACTTTTGTAGTTCTTGTCTAAAGGGTGTGGGTTTATCTAATGTGTTATTTACTAAAAAAAGGGGTTAAATGAAAATGACTCGCGTGGATGTCGCATCCACTGCATACGTATCTCATCTGAATATGAGAATCAGAGTCTTCGTAGCTCGGCTACCTAGAGGTTAAGGGTAATTGTGCTCGCTAAGACATCGCGTCTTATGCCTACGTATCTCATCTGGCCTGAGAATCAGAGCAAAACGTAGTTCGGCTAACTATGGGGTTATGGATTGGGTTTTGGACGAACGACGTCACTACGCAATCTACCGGATGCTCGACCTTTGGAGACTTACTCGCCTGTAGTAGAAGGAGTTAACGTGTTGCTTTGGGTTTTAGGGTTTGGGATGCTCAAGGGCAAAAAGGCAGTCCTTAACGAAGGAACCGCGCTACCTGCAGGGATACGAACACATACAAAACAAACATGTATAAAGTAAATGTGCCAACAAGGGGCTCAGAAGTAAATAAACAAAAGAAAACAAATGCCTCCTATCGAGGTCTTCCAGCTAAGAAAGCGATAAAATGCGGAAAAGAGGTAAAAGTACCACACGGATAAAGATCCGAAGTAACAGCAATTAAAGGAGTAAGAAACCCAGCGATCTCCCAAGCTAATGCCATCAAAGAAAGGTGAGTCAGTACAGGTAATCGGAATGAACCTCCAGGGGGTATCCCACATATAAAGTGGGAAAACCATGCAAACCATCTCTGCAAGAGTCTGTGAGCCCTCACAAAAACTTAACAAAAGGGTTAGTGAAACACGATAAGCATTTTTTTCATGGATAACAAGAAGTCACACAAGCTAGGAGGGACTCGTTTAGGGAAGATGGACCAGCAAGAGGTCAACTTCTTTCAGTCCCCAACAGAGTCGCCAGCTGTCGCAACCTGAAAAATACAGTGCACGAAAAAACAACCGGCAAAAGAAAATGACAGAAGAGTCGCCACCGTGCGTTATTCATCCCAAAGGAGGGAAAGGAAAGGCTCGAAGTAAACCTGAAAAAGGAAAGGACAAGACGGGGTCTTGGAACCAAATCTTGGGTTCGGGAGTCCGTTATGCGAAGGGAAGGTATTAGTACCCCTACGCATCCGTAGTACTCTACGGGATCCACTTTTGTAGTTCTTGTCTAAAGGGTGTGGGTTTATCTAATGTGTTATTTACTAAAAAAAGGGGTTAAATGAAAATGACTCGCGCGGATGTCGCATCCACTGCATACGTATCTCATCTGAATATGAGAATCAGAGTCTTCGTAGCTCGGTTAGCTAGGGGTTAAGGGTAATTGTGCTCGCTAAGACATCGCGTCTTATGCCTACGTATCTCATCTGGCCTGAGAATCAGAGCAAAACGTAGTTCGGCTAACTATGGGGTTATGGATTGGGTTTTGGACGAACGACGTCACTACGCAATATACCGGATGCTCGACCTTTGGAGACTTACTCGCCTGTAGTAGAAGGAGTTAACGTGTTGCTCTGGGTTTTAGGGTTTGGGATGCTCAAGGGCAAAAAGGCAGTCCTTGACGAAGGAACCGCGCTACCTGCAGGGATACGAACACATATAAAACAAACATGTATAAAGTAAATGTGCCAACAAGGGGCTCAGAAGTAAATAAACAAAAGAAAACAAATGCCTCCTATCGAGGTCTTCCAGCTAAGAAAGCGATAAAATGCGGAAAAGAGGTAAAAGTACCACACGGATAAATATCCGAAGTAACAGCAATTAAAGGAGTAAGAAACCCAGGAATCTCCCAAGCTAATTCCATCAAAGAAAGGTGAGTCAGTATAGGTAATCGGTATGAACCTCCAGGGGGTATCCCACAAATAAAGTGGGAAAACCACGCAAACCATCTCTGCAAGAGTTTGTGAGCCCTCACAAAAACTCAACAAAAGGGTTAGTGAAACACGATAAGCATTTTTTTCATGGAGAACAGTATGGTTTCAAAAACCTCAAACCCTGTGGCATACATTTCAAGAAATCATGTGATTAAACATTCAAGGCATAGGTTTCACCCATTCATGCATAATTAAACTTGTGGGCAAAAACATAATGAAATTCATCCATCATACCTCATACATTCAGATGATCCAAATTAAGAGCATAAAATCATGGGAATGAGGCAAACCTGATGGGAGAGACCGGTTGAAATCAAATGGCACGGCTGGGTTTGCAAGGCAATGTTAGGGTTTGCGTGAGATGAAAGTGTGTGAGTCAAATTGAATTTTTCAGAGCTGCCTGGGGGTTGCTCTGAGTTCTCTATCAGGTTTCTCTTCAGGTTTTGTCAAGGGTTTTGTTTCAAGGAAACCTCAGAGTATTTTGCTTCTCTTCCTTTTTCTGTCTGATCTCCCTCTTTTATAACCTGATTTTCATGGCTTTGTGGGCTCAAATGAGAGAGGTCCAAGTCCAAGTTTTTTCTATTATATTTTATTTATTTTTTTATTATTATTTTTATTTATTTATTTTATTTTTATTTATTTTTAAAAAAAGTTTCTTGGATCTAATTTTGATTGACATGATGAAATGCAATATGAAATGCTAAATGAATGCATGAATGAGGAGGGCAAATTTTGGGGTGTTACAGTTCTTAAGAACATTTTTTCTCTTGGGGTCATCTTCATTTGACAAACATATCAAACATTAGGTCTCAGGGATCCTCAATGTAGCCAGATGACTTGATTGGTCAACTTCTCAAGGCCAAACTTCAAATCTTGATGAATGAATGATTGAGGATACTCACATAGCCTCATATATGCATAAAATAATGAATTAAAGAACTTCCCTTGATTAAATTTGATCATAGGTTGAGGTTGCTTCATGAGCAAGGCACAGTTGATGCACAGTTGAATTAGGGTTTCCTTGGGAAACAATCCTCAAGCACTTTGGTTTATCTTGATCAAATTGGGAAATTAAGATGCTTGGGAGACATATATGATGATTAGAAACTTTATGGACCATTGTCATGCTTGTTTTCATCTTCATCTAGCCACTTCATTGAGCTTAGGAGTCTCCTAGGAGCATGGGAGCACATGATCACTTGGGCTTCAAAACAAAAAGAGTTAGTGACATATTTTTGTGCTTTTGGTTAGTAGTCAAAATAAGAAATGCAATAATATACAATTCAAGCATGCTTGGTGGTCTCAAACCAACTCACACAAGTCCTAACCCTAGGGTTAAGGATCCAACCATGCTATGATCCTTGAGGCAATGCATTGAGCAAATGATATGATGCCATGAGGGATCTTAGGGTCAAAATTAGGGTCTTACAGATGCCCCTATTTAAGGTCATTCTAGCCAGAGATATGAAGGTTAAAATCTTCGTCTCGACGAGGTAGAATGGGCTTAAATAATAACAAAGAGACGAATTTTGGTCCCTAAGAGACCTCATGATGCAGATGTATGCATGCAAAAGTTAATACTCTGTGGGGAAATGTAGCCACAAAGGAAAGAGAAATCAGAGAAAGACTGAAAGTCCATAGGAGTAGCACACTCACTAATGAGACAGAGACTCTGGGGAAAATAGGGTAAAAATGTGTGAGCAGGTCATGACTTTGAAAACTTGTTGAGAGACACGATGGGATTCCATGAAAATAAATCGATGCAAAGACTCGAGCTGACGCAAAGATGCATGTATTGGGGAATATGCAAATACAACAAAACTATCCACAAAGGATACTTTGGATGAAAATCCGGACTCAGATGGGGAAATCCATAAAGGACTCAACTGAGGTAGAAACAAACGAGATATTACCGGCTACTGGGTAAAAAACTCAAAGAGAGACGTGTTATCAAAACACCGGTATAAGGGTGGGAGAACAACACGCTTAGGGAGAAAGAATATCTAAGACCGGTATAAGGGTGAGAGATATTAATCACCGAAACATCTGAGGAGGACCCAAAAGGCATATCAACTCAGGAAAGTCTGACTCCACAGGGGACAAAATGTCATAATAGGGAGCAGAAGGAAGGAACCCCAGGGATACCGGTTACTGGGCATATAATAGGTGACCAAACAGGCGTGAATTGGGAACATATCCAAGACACTCATTATCCGAAAAGGAGAGGTGAAAAAACAAACTCAATTTACAGGATGGACATTCGACTCCATAAGGAAATATGAACCTTACTCAACTGGGGAAGAAAAAGACTTTAACTGAAGAGTGCATGAGATATATTATCTATTACCGTCAGAACGTAGATAACATACTCGCATGGAAGATTATCCACAACCGGTTACTGGGTTAATAAAGGATAAATCGACCGAAAAGAAAGGACATCAGGATACCGGTTACTGGGTATAAAATCATGACCAATCAAGGGGAGAAACAATCATTAACAAACAAGGGTAAATGAAAGATGACTCGCGGGGGACAAATTGCTTGACAAAAAGCAAATATCCAAGAGATATATCATCGGTTACTGGGTGAAATACTCAAAAAATGAAGGAATATTAATACCGAATATTGGATAAAGATAACCAATCAAAGAGGGGATTACATCTACCGGTTAATGGGTAGAGAAAAACAGAAATAGGACTTACAACTACCGGTTACTGGGTAGAAAGCCACAGAAATCCACTGGGGAAAAGATGGACAATTACTGGTTACTGAGCAATTGAACATTTAAACTACAGGGAACTGCAGGGGAATAACAAGAAGGAGTCAATCTAGGAACAAACTAGAAAGACACAATTAACAAGACTCATCCCAATGAGGATATAACTCAGGGGAGTGATTCCATCCCTATATATAATTGGGGAGGAAATTGAAACAAAAATCGTCCACGAGGATATAACTCAGTGGGGAATATAGAAGGAAAGATAGACACATTGTGCCTAAGGGGATGACTCTATATGGAGAGATCAGACACAAACATCTGATTGGGGAATAATATTTCACCAACAACAGGAGATAACAAGAAATGATATATGGCAAAGAATGCAACATGAATATCTGAATGCATGTATACGCGTGGTTTATGTATGATTAATGATGACAAACAGACATATCTAACACAAACAAGTCCGAGAATCAATGGATAGACATCCGGTATAACATCTCAAAAGAGAAAGACCGGGCCCACTGGAGAAATCAATTCTGGTGGGGAAAGCATCAAATACCAAGAGCTACAGACCGCTGGTGGGGATCATGCAAAGTCACAGCTACCAACTGCCGGGGATCTTCCAACAATTCCTGGGAACATGCAGAGATATCAGTAAGATCTGTCGTAGGAAAACTCTACTGGGGAGCTCAACACGGATAAGATCCGTCATAGAAGAAAATCTACTGGGGAACTTAATAAGGAATGATATGAAACTCTGTGGGGAACAACCGCCAAATAGGAGTTCCAATAATCAAAGTACTTCCTCTTATCTGCTGGAGAGACATCTCTGCTAAGGGGAGAGAGGAAACAAATGCTCTGCTGGGGAAGGAAATAACACATCTTCCTCATCATCGTCCAATACTGGAAGAAAATATTCAACCACGGAGGGGATATAAACATCAAGCTAGGATCAGGCAACTCCACTGGGAATGGACTATAGGCGACCATACTAGGGATAGTCTGTTGCAAGCAACCCTACTGGGGATGAGCTGTAAGCTAACCTGCTGGGGATAACTGTAAGTACCTCTGGAGGAACTGTACTGACTGAGGGAAAAATAAACGAATCCTACGTCGATACGTGCCATACTAGGGATGAAAAGGGAACAAACCCTTCACCAACTGCTCTAGGAAACTACAGCTGAGGAGTGTCGCATTACACGAAAAAACCGGCGGGAAAACGAAAACAACAGAGCCGCCACCGTGCGTTATTTATCCCAAAAGAGGGAAAGGAAACGCTCGAAGTAAACCTGGGAAAGACATGGTCTTGCGTCAGAAAGAGATGGGATCGGGAGTCGGTTATGCGAAGGGAAGGTATTAGCACCCCTACGCATCCATCGTACTCGACGGGATCCACGCACAAAAGGAAGGATAAGGTTGCTAGAAACTGCTCACAAACTGCACACAAGGCTGGAAGGAACACACAAAAAGACAAGAGAAACAGGACTCGGCAGGATATCGCAACCTGGGCCTACGTAGTCTGTCAAGCACAGACATCAGAGTCGACGTAGTTCGGGACAGGGGAAACGTGCTCGCTAGGATGTCGCATCCTATGCATACGTATCTTCTCTGACCGGAGAAGAATCAGAGCACTCGTAGCTCGGCTAACGCACGGCAAACAAAACACAAACAGGGAACCGACTGCCAATCCCTGGACTTACGTCAGACTCCACACAAACAGGAAAACATGGAAACCGAATGCCAATCGCTGGACTTACATCAGACTCCGAACCAACAAACACACACAGGAAACCGAATGCCAATCGCTGGACTTACGTCAGACTCCACACAACACAAACCAGACACAGGAAACCAACTACCAATCGCTGGACTTATGTCAGACCCCAACACACACAAAGGGGTTGAAAAAGAAAAGGGCGCCCGGAGAGATCAGCTCATCTCCTACCTACGTACCTCATCTGGTATGAGGATCAGGGCGACGTAGTTCCCCTACGCAGGGAAAAAGGACTAGCCTAACCAGATACAAAGGGAGACACCAACTACTAGGGAGACTACGACTCGAGCCTAGAAGTTATCATGCATACCATCCCTATGTTAAGGTTTCTATCTAACTTGCACAGGGAGCAAGCTATCCTAAACAGCACAGGCAAATACATACAAGCACACAAAGCAAGCACACACACTATATGCAAACAAATGGGCTCATACAAGGTTAGGCTGTGAAACACAAGCCAACTGGAATCGGGTGCAGTTAGCTCTTAACCCTAACATTGAGAGTTAGGGTGAAGCTGATGAAATGGGAAGTGAGGGTAAGACCTCACAGCTCTTATCCCTGGCCTGGGAGAGCTTCAGACAGATGAAGGTGTGAGAGTTCAGAAAGTAGGAACTCTTCTCCACATATGACTGAGACAACAAAGATCTTGGGTTAATATCCACAATGCATCAACACATGGTGTGAGCAAAGTGGATGACACACTGAATAGCAGGAGATGGATTACACATCTCTTTTATCTGCCAATTGCCTCTTAAGAGGTTTTTACCTGCTTGGCACAAAGATAAACATTCACAAGCATTGCCTCTTAAGGAGGGCTTCAGACAGGTGCCTGCCCACATAACAGGACAGGTCTTCCAGACTACATGAAGTCAGAGAGTTATACCTCAGTGGTTAAGCAACCAAGCAAAGCAAAAGCAAGTTCAAAAAGAACTCAAAGCAACTTAGGTACCTGAAAAAATCTAACCCAATCAGTACACAATTCAATCAATCAAACAGACAACAGTCAATCATACAGACAAACAAATAAGGCATTAGGCAACATTGTGCAAGCCACAAGCCAATAGGCACGACACAAATGACTTGGCATCAACCTACAAAACAACACAAGGTTATCCAACATCTAGAGCAAACATCAATGCTCAAGTGAGGAAGCATCATCAACTATGGACTTGGATGTCTAAACCTGAAATCAAAGCTCAACTGTGAGTCACAAACCACTAGGTCAAGGCCTAGGGTCAAAGATGGAGAAAAAATTCAAAACAGAACATGCAATTTAACATGAATCAACTTCATTCAATCAAGAACACAATCCAAAAGGTCCCATATCAATATCATTAACCAAATCCATTTCATGATCCAAACATGGCAAGGTATGCAAATTGTGACCACATTGTGACATCAGCAGAAACAAATGCACATTAAATCAAAAATGATTCAAATAATCTTGGCAAAATTCATGAGTAAACAGGACATACAACATGATCATCACACAAAAAATTAGAGGCATTGGACATCATTAAGCATGGCAATCACATAGCATAATTCAAAACAAGCCCAAGACGAGCACATGTGTGACACAAATTGTCACACCAAGTTAGCATAGGCATAAAACAGGGATGGATTATGGTAAAGACCTCAAACCAAAGCCAAAACAACACTCAACATGTCTAGAAATAGTGTGCAAAAATTCAGAAGCATTGGATAAGGAACAAGCATTTCATGATCAAATGAAGTTCAAGGCAATTTTAAAACTCAAATGTGACCATCCAGAAGGAAAAATCTCAATTAAATCAGAAATGATCCCAAAAATTCCAACAAATATCATGAGCATTCACAACATCCATAGCATGCATCATACAAAAAATCAAGGCAATTGGATATCATTTGGCATGGCTAACACATCAATCAAGTTGAACATCACAAGGTGTGACACAAATTGTCACACCTAACTAAGCACATTCATAAAACAACAATGAAACTTTAAACATCACAAGGTGTGACACAAGGTGAACATATCAATGTGTAGATCCTTCATCCTAGGTCACGGATTCATGCATGGTTTTGCTTGAATCAAAGTACACAAAGAGAATCGAAGCAATTATCATTTACACATGAAACTTTAAACAACCCTAACTCATCCAATTTTGCATGAAATTTCATGGTTCAAAGCTCAGCATCACCAGCAAACTTAGATCTACAACAATAGCATAATGAATTTGAGAAATAAAGAGATCGATTTGGAACCTCTTGATGAGCAGAACTGTTGTTAGCTTGATTCAAGGCTTGTAATGGCTTTAATGTTCCTCTAGAATGCTTGTGCAAGTGATTAGAAGAGAAATTGAGACTTAATTGCACACGAATCTACCAGAAATTCAAATCACCATTGTTGCTTCACACCTCAAGAATGCTTTTATGCAGCTCTGTTTTCTTCAAATCCACGTGCCAATCTCCTCAATAATACTTCAGGATCCAAAATCAAGCAAGAGAAATGGATATTGTTTGAAGAATTTTGAAGAAATTTTTGAGAGAGAATTTTGAGAAATTTTCTAGATCTGAAAAAATGGTTGTTGTTTTTGCTGAAAACTGTTAGGGTTTGCTTATATATGTTCCACTAATCACTCTTTTAATCATGCTTAAGCCATTTGGTAAGTGGAATTAGCAAAATGAGGTGTATGTGTAAATTGGTTTTTCACCCTCATGCATGGGAATGCATGTGAACAGTGCATGAAATTTCCATTCAATTACATTCAAAATGCTGTTTTGGAGCCAATGGTGGTGGTAGAATGTTTAAACAATGCACCAAATTTGAATTACATAATTTCCCTCCAAAAATCCAATGATTTACCAAATGCTCATGTGATGATAATGCATGTCATGTAATGCATGATTTGGAAACTAGAGGTCAAAATAAGAACAATGCAAAAAGAGCCATCCAATTTGGAGTTTTGGTTTGAAAGTTATGCTCATTTGAAGTTCAAACCACACTTTGCCATGATTGAACCATATCTCCTTAACCACACATGAGAAATACATGATCTTGGACTTTTTGGAAATGGGTGAGAAAGATATTCAACTTTCATGTTGGACAAAATTTCATTTGAAGCTTTATTAATGATGTAATATTGAGTTGAAGTTGGTCCAAAACCTTGCCATTTTTTGAAAGTTCAAATTACAGGTCACCTGCTAATTTTGGAAAGTCTTGATCTGACTTCAAATCCTTCAATGTTGATGTTTGAAATGTCAAATGAGACTTGTTTACACATGAATGAGGCATCTCTAACCATCTCCCACCTTCAAATCCATGGTTGAACTGATAGTTGACTTTTGTTGACTTTTTAGGGTTTCAGATGATTTGCACATGGACTGATGAGCTTTGAACCTTAAATACTTGGCCAAACCACTTCAAAATGATCCTTGGGTTACATGAACTCATTGTACCAACCCTAGGGCTTTGATCTCATGGAGAATGCTCCTGCTGCCTTGCACAATTGAATCTCCTGACCAGTCTTGCCTGATGACTTGGTGGACTATGCAATGAACAATGCAATGTTAATGACCTAAACATGAAAATGTATATACAAAATGGGAGGTGCAAATTTAAGGTACTACAACTGCCCCTATTCAATCAACTGGGAACCTGAACGGATGAGAGCAACGGCTGTCAGACCTTCAAGGTAAACAGGGATTGAATACCAAAGAACCGTAGAAATTTGCACTCTGCGGGATGTGATACAGGATACTTGCAACAATAACCAGACAAGACGTTTACCGACGACTCTACTGGGGATTTTGATTTTTATCAAAGGAAAAGTACAACCAAACGTCAACGGACGAATGGGAAGAACTCAACGTTTATCGACACCAACAGAGAGGTGACCAGACATTAACGAATGACTGGGAAGACTCGACCAGACATCAACGGACGAAAGGGAGAAGCTCGACGTTTACCGACACCAACGGAGAGGTGACCAGACATCAACGGATGAACTGGGAAAGACTCGACCAAACGTCAACGGACGAAAGGGAGAAGCTCGACGTTTACCGACACCAACGGAGAGGTGACCAGACATTAACGAATGACTGGGAAGACTCGACCAGACGTCAACGGACGAACGGGAGAAGCTCGACGTTTATCGACACCAACGTAGAGGTGGATACTTCACTGGGGAAGGAAAACAAAATATTTGCAACCGGAAACCAGATAGGACGTTTATCGACGACTCTATTGGGTATTTCTAGCTGGGGAATGACCAGACATTTACCGATGACTGGGGAAAAAAACTCGACGTTTACCGACATCAAACAAAGACGACCAGACATTAACGAATGACTGGGGAATAGGATGTGCAACCAGACGTCAACGGACGAATGGGAAAAACTCAATGTTTATCGACACCAACGGAGAGGTGAACACATCAATAGATGACCTGTGGGGAAGAGATACAACTAGACGTCAATGGACGAATAGGAAAAACTCAACGTTTATCGACACCAACGGAGAGGTGAATCCTGGGGAAAGGTACAACTATACGCCAACGGACGAATAGGAAAAACTCAACGTTTATCGACACCAACGGAGAGGTGACCAGACATCAACGGACGAATGGGAAGACTCGACCAGACGTCAACGGACGAACGGGAGAAGCTCGACGTTTATCGACACCAACGAAGAGGTGACCAGACATCAACGGATGAATGGGAAGGGACTCGACCAGACGTCAACGGACGAACGGGAGAAGCTCGACGTTTATCGACACCAACGGAGAGGTGACCAGACATCAACGGATGACCTGGGAAAAAGATAGATGTTACGCACATCGAAAGATGATGTTTACCGACATCAAAAGGAAGACCAGACATTTACCGATGACTGGAATGGGACTCGATGTTTACCGACACCAAAAAAGGACACACACGGGTGCAAACATGACACTTACCGGCATCACAAGAGGACGACATCTACATATGTCCAGGCAAGGCTAAACACTTGCTGGGGATCTCACTGGGGAGAATCAAGCTTTCCTTCCACGGACGGGCAAGGAAATAAACCTCTCTGGGGATACCAATCCTGAATGTTGTCAGGAGCAACTGTAGCGAACGTGCCGTACAGATGTTGTACAGTGATCCGTCTCTGCCGGGGATATGGTCTGATTAGGTTTAACACATGAATGCATATGTTTGAATTTTTCTATGGCGTAATGCTCCATATCGAATGGAAATGCTACGCGATTTGAGGATGCAATGATCACTACATGCAAAAATGCAAATGAGGAAAACTCCTGCTGGGGAACAAACTGATCAAATTCTCCAACTCTGTGGGAAAACTCTGTCTAAGGAATACTCTGCGGGGAGTAGCACCGACTTCTCACTCATGCTGGGGAAAAGCACTGCTGCTGGGGAAAGAAAAGATCCCACCGGGGACAAACTTCACCGGACCCAACCCACTCGGGGACTCTGCTAGGAACACAACCAATGCGACCTACTGGGGACGACCCATCCACAAATGGATAACCACTGCTGGAGATAATTTTCACCGAACTTGATCCACTCGGGGAACCTGCTGGGGAAAACCATCAACACCAACCTCTGCTCGGGAGATCTTCTAGGGGAACACCTTCCACACCTGATGGGGATAAGCATAACTCTGTTGGGGAGATAATATACCCGACCACGCTGGGGATAGCCATCCACAACCCTGCCGGGGACAAGCGTTCATGACCACGCCTGGGATAGCAGTACTTCAAACCAGACTGTTGGGGAATAAAACCACTCCGCTGACACCTTTGCTGGGGATACAACATCCTTCCACTTGGTGGGGACTAACATTCTTCAAACTCAGTGGGGAACTGCCAACTTTCTGACTAACTGGGGATAAAGCCACTCTCAGGCCTGCTGGGGAGTTACAAAAATCCTTAGACCTGCTGGGGAATAAAAGCTCCACAGACGTCTCTGCAGGGGATAACAATAGTTCTGATAGCCTTCAGACTTGCTTGAGGAAACAGCCACTTCCAAGCCTGCCGGGAAATCATCCTTAATCCGGCTGGGGAATTCCTGATCTTGAATATATGCTGGAGAGACAAGTCTCAAACTTGCTTCATCTGCTGAGGAATATCTTCATCCTCTCACACTACTGAGGAATCAACCGTGGCTTATTTGCTTCAGCCAGGGATCAAAAGGTAACAACCTCAAGGGGATTGCATGGACAAGATACGCTCAAGTGTCCTCAACATTCAAAATGATTTTCAAATGTTTTATCTTTCTGCACGTTATTGTCTAGCCTTCATGTTTTAATATGCAATGTTTATCAAAAATCCGGACGTTTTTGCAAACAAAACAGTAAAAATAAAAACAAGAGAGCAATTTATCTGAATAACAACTTTTATTGATTGAAAATGGGCCTGAAAAGGCGAATACATCGGGAAGCAATTCCTAGAAAGAGGTAATTGCGCACAAAAGGAAAAATCTATCCTAATGGCAATGTGAACACGGCATCCACTATTTCCCAATTCTGTTATAACTCACAGATCATCAGTTTTCCTCCCAAGTTCCTTGCTTTCTGAGAAGAATGATTGGACCGATCACATCCTTCGAGATGGTAGACGACGAAGCGCGATGAAGTACAGATAACTCAGACTGTAGTCTTTGCTTTAATCCCTCTTTTGCCTGGATCGCCCTTTCGGGTTTTCAATCCACCGGGATACCCATTTTGGCCTAAGTTGCCCTTGCGGGTTTTCGACTTACCGGGTGTACAAATTCTTTTCATTTTTTATCCCTAACTTTTGCCCGAACCTTTTCTCTCTTTTTTTGTTGGTTCGCCGGGATGCCCTTTTTTGCCTGGACTCTTTTATTCTTTTTGTCCAGCGGGTCAATTTATGCGAAGTATATTTTGACTACATCTGAGTTAACAGGGGACGGAAAATCTTCAACATCCATAGTTGTAAGCATCAAGGCTCCACCGGAGAAAACCTTCTTAACAACATATGGACCTTCATAATTAGGAGTCCACTTGCCCCTGTTATTTGTACCGGGAGGAGGGATCCTCTTCAAAACTAGATCACCAGTTTGATAGCTTCGAGGACGCACTTTCTGATCAAAGGCTCTCTTCATCCTTCTCTGATACAACTGCCCATGGCACACAACTGCTAACCGTCTCTCTTCGATAAGGCTCAACTCGTTAAACCTTGTTCGAATCCACTCAGCTTCGTCTAGCTTGACATCCAGCAAGACTCTCAGAGAAGGAATCTCCACTTCAACAGGTAGGACAACTTCCATACCATACACAAGGGAGTACGGGGTTGCCCCGGTCGACGTACTTACGGAGGTACGATACCCATGCAAAGCGAAAGGCAGCATCTCATGCCGATCCTTGTACGTCACGACCATCTTCTGCACAATCTTCTTAATATTCTTGTTTGCCGCCTCTACAACATCATTCATCTTCGGTCTGTAAGGAGAAGAATTGTGATGTTCAATCTTGAAATCTTTACAAAGCTCCTTCATCATCTTGTTATTGAGATTCGAACCATTATCAGTAATGATTCTCTCAGGAACCCCATAACGACAAATGATTTCTTTCTTGATGAACCGGGCAACCACTTGTTTGGTAACGTTAGCATAGGAAGCTGCTTCCACCCACTTGGTGAAGTAATCAATCGCAACCAGGATGAAGCGATGTCCATTAGAAGCAGTAGGCTCAATCTTCCCGATCATATCGATGCCCCACATCGCGAATGGCCAAGGCAAATTCATGACATTCAGAGGGCTTGGTGGTACATGCACCTTATCAGCATAGATCTGGCATTTATGGCACTTTCGAGCGTATTTGAAACAATAGGATTCCATAGTCATCCAGTAATAACCGGCTCTCAACAATTTCTTAGACATTGCATGACCACCAGCATGGGTACCAAACGAACCCTCATGCACTTCCTGCATCAACATGTCTGCTTCGTGTCTATCCACGCATCTGAGCAGAACCATGTCGAAGTTCCTCTTGTACAACACATCATCCTGATTCAAATAAAAGCTTCCAGCTAGCCTTCTCAGGGTTTTCTTGTCATTCTTCGACGCACCTTCAGGATACTCCTGACTCTTGAGGAAGTTCTTGATATCATAGTACCACGGTTTCTCATCAACAACAGACTCGGCTGCAAACACATACGCAGGCCTCTCGATTCAATTCACCGCAACATGTGGCACATGATTCCACCAATGAACTTTGATCATAGAAGACAAAGTAGCCAAAGCGTCAGCCATCTGATTTTCATCTCGTGGCACATGATACAACTTCACTTTCTTGAAGAACGTCAATATTCTTCTGGTGTAATCTCTGTAAGGAATCAAATGCGGCTGATTGGTATTCCAATCTCCATTGACCTGATTGATCACTAGAGCGGAATCTCCAAAAATATCAAGAGTTTTGATCCTCAGATCGATGGCTTCTTCTATCCCCATGATGCAAGCCTCATACTCAACCTCATTGTTGGTGACGTCAAAAGTCAATCTGGAAGAAAAAGGTATATGAGCACCTTTTGGATTGATAAGCACTGCCCCAACACCGCTGCCATTCACATTCACAGCCCCATCAAACATCAATGTCCACTTGTCATCAGGATCTGGTCCTTCCTCGACAAGAGGCTCTTCACAATCTTTCATCTTCAGATACATGATGTCCTCATTAGGGAATTCAAACATCATTGGCTGATAATCATCAATCGGTTGCTCGATAAGGTAGTCTGACAGAATACTACCTTTGATGGCCTTCTGCGACGTGTACTGGATATCATACTTTGTTAAGATCATCTGCCAGCGGGCGACACGTCCGGTGAGAGCCGGCTTCTCAAAGATGTATTTTACTGGATCCATCTTAGAAATCAATAAGGTAGTATGGTTCAACATATACTGCCTCAGTCGGCGAGCAGCCCAGGCCAAAGCACAGCAAGTTTTCTCAAGCTGTGAATATTTGATTTCACAGTCGGTAAACTTTTTGCTAAGGTAGTATATGGCATGCTCTTTTCGACCAGACTCGTCATGCTGTCCCAATACACACCCCATCGAGTTCTCAGTCACTGATAGGTACATTATCAGAGGTCTCCCAGGAACTGGAGGTATAAGGATTGGAGGTTTCTGCAAATACTCTTTTACTTTGTCAAAAGCTTTCTGACAGTCATCATTCCACTTGATTGCTTGATTCTTTCTTAGCAATTTGAATATCAGTTCACACGTGGCAGTTAGGTGAGATACAAACCTTGCAATGTAATTCAATCTCCCTAAAAACCCACGAACCTACTTTTCTGTTTTCGGTTCAGGCATTTCTTGAATAGCTTTGACTTTTGCTGGATCAACCTCAATCCCTTTCTCACTGACAATGAAACCTAACAGCTTCCCGGATCTCACCCCAAACGTACACTTGTTTGGATTCAGCCTCAGTTTGAATTTTCTCAATCTGTCAAACAACTTCTGCAAATTGACCAGGTGCTCCTCTTCTGTCTGCGACTTCGCAATCATATCATCCACGTACACTTCAATCTCTTTGTGCATCATGTCATGAAAGAGAGTCGTCATAGCCCTCTAATAGGTGGCACCGGAATTCTTCAGCCCAAATGGCATCACCTTATAGCAAAACGTGCCCCAAGGTGTAATGAATGTCGTCTTTTGCATGTCCTCTGGCGCGATCTTGATCTGATTATAACCAGAGAATCCATCCATGAAAGAGAAAACCGAGGATTGAGCCGTGTTATCAACCAATACATCAATGTGAGGTAATGGGAAATCATCTTTCGGACTCGCTCTATTCAAATCCCGGTAATCGACACACATTCTGACTTTGCCATCCTTCTTCGGCACGGGAACAATGTTGGCCACCCACGGGGGATAAGTCGTCACCGACAGAAAACCCGCATCGAACTGCTTCTGAACCTCTTCCTTGATCTTAACAGCCATATCAGGACTCGTTCTCCAAAGCTTCTGGTTGACCGAAGGACACTCTTCCCTGAGAGGTAGCCTATGCACCACAATATCGGTATCCAACCCAGGCATATCTTGATACGACCAGGCGAATATCTCCACATACTCTCTCAGCATCTCGATCAACCTTCTCTTGACATCTTCTTTCAAAGCGGCCCCGATCTTAATATCCTTTCTGGCGTCCTCAGTACCAAGGTTGACAATCTCCAACTCCTCCTGATGAGGTTGGATAACCCTTTCCTCCTGCTTCAACAATCTGACCAATTCTTTAGGGAGTTCACAGTCTTCCTCACTCTCCTCTTCAGCTTGGTAGATGGGATTATTGAAATCATACTAAGCCATAACATAACTGTTCATAGTGGATTCCGTAAGATCACTTCTGCATGTTTAATGCTTTGTTTTAGAAAAAGAGTTCAAGAAAGTCACAAAAAACAAAAACATTTCCATTTTTATTTTTTTGAAAAAATGAAAAACAAAAATAGAAAGACAGGGATCACAAAATTGTTTGCAAAACGTCCTTTATTAATGATATCATTGAAAAACATGATGAGGCCTTACAATGAACCACTACGCCTTGGGCAGAACGTAGGGTTTTGTGCAAAATGAAAAACAAAAGAAAATTACTCTGTTTGAAGAGTAACTTGGATCACATCTTCTGCTGTCCAGTTGTTGATCGACTCCCCTGGTGCACACGGGCGAACCCAGTTGTCCAGATCACAATCACTGTCACCATCTTCACTACTGGCTGCAAAGACGTCACCGTGATTCATCAGCCTAGCACTGGTAAAGGTACTCGGACCTGTCAGCACACCCTGCTCCGCCTGCAGAGGTTGATAGCCAATACCGAACTTGTCTTCTTTCATGGGCAAATCCACCATCTTGCCCCAGCCTTCTGAATTACCAGAGCTGACAACCTCCATTGCCTGCTTGTACGATGCAATTGAGGCACTTGGCTTCTTCTGCTCAGCGAAAGCCACCCTCTCAATAGCAACAGTTTCGAACTCCTGGCATAAAGTTTCATGGATCTCGCCATCCATCTCTACATATTTGAAAGAGGATAGGTGACTCACCAGAATATCTTCTTCACCGCACACGGTCACAATCTGACCATTCCAGACATACTTCAGCTTCTGGTGGAGAGTCGACGAAACTGCCCCAGCTGCGTGAATCCAAGGACGCCCCAATAAGCAACTATATGCTGGCTGGATGTCCATCACATAGAAGACAATACTGAACACCTCCGGGCCAATCTTCACCGGCAATGTGACTTCACCAAAAAGAGACCGTTTGGATCCATCAAATGCACGCACAATCAGATCACTCGGAGTGAGGACAACCCCCTCAACATCAATCTTGCCTAGAGTCTTCTTAGGTAGGACATTCAACGACGAGCCAGTGTTACCAGCACATGAGACAACACTGCACCCTTACACTCCATAGTGATATGCAGGGCCTTGTTATGGTTACGACCTTCAGGCGTCAAGTCTAAATCTGTAAACCCCACACCATGCCTGGTGCTCACGTTAGCAATAACACCCTCCAACTGGTTGACAGAATCTCCTGAGGCACGTAAGCCAAATTCAGCATCTTCAACAAGGCATTACGGTGTGCCTCAGAGCATAACAACAATGAGAGTATAGAAATCTTGGACGGAGTCTGATTCAACTGATCTACAATCTTGTAGTCACTCTTCTTGATTATTTTCATGAACTCCTCCACATCTTTCTCAAACGAACCCTCAGGTGCCTCCTTCTGAGCAGGTTCTTCATCAACCACGGCCTGTTTACCCTTAGCCTTAGCGAGTGCCTCAGCATTATTGTCCCTCAACGGTTGCGGAGCAAACAGGCGACCACTTCTGGTGAAACCTCCAGGTCCCCCAACATTATCCACTACTGGACCAACAACCACAGGAGTTCTACTAGGCACACCAATAGTCACAGGAGCTTGGCTAATTGGCCTGACCTGACTTTCAGTCCTTCTGTTGCTGCGATAAGCATTGTCATACTTCCACGGTACAGCCCTACTATTTTCAACAGGTCTTCTACCAGACATAGCAATAGTAGTTGGAGTACTGACAGTTACATGAGCAGAAATGGTAACAGGGGTACCACTAGTTGTAGGCGCACTAACAGTCCTCTGGCCACGTCCCTCGGACGGTTTGAAATAAATGGTGACGGTTGACACCACCCCACGGTCTTTAACAGCCCGAGCAAACTGTAGACAGCCCTCATCAATCAGACTCTGAATACCAGCCTTCAACTGTACATAACCATTCTCTGACCTGGCACAATCTGAACAGTCCTGATCATAACCCGGGTATACTCCCACTTTCAACAGACGATCCTTCACAACAAACAGCGATGTCTGGACATCCTCAACACTGACCACCAAGTCTTCAGCTTCTCCACCTTCAACATTGTTCACTCTGTGTGCACCATGCTGAGGTATAGGATTGTTTACAACATTAGGCACAGGAGAAAAATTGATAGTTTTAGCGTCAATTAGGTCCTGGACCTTATGATGAAAAGCCCGGCAATCCTCAATGTGGTGCCCCGGTGCACCAGAGTGAAAATCACAACGCACGTTGGCATCATACCCAGGTGGTATTTTTGTCAACGGAGCCATTGTACGCAACTCCATGAATCCCAATCTGACAACTCAGGCAGCAACTCAGCATAGGTCATCGGCAACAGGTTAAAACGTCGATCAGGCATCCTCTGTCTAGGCTGATACGGACGTTGTTGTTGTTGTTGTGGTGGTTGTTGTTGAACTCTCTGTTGCTGTTGTTGACGAGGCTGAGGTGCCGGAATAGTTACAGCAACAACCTGGCGATACTGATTTCTATTTGTACTTCTTTTACCGTGTTGCACAACATTGGTTTCCCCCTCTCTCCGGCGAGGTGCCCCAACGAATGGTTTCTTGGAAGATGAGGAACCCACGTCCTGAATCTTTCCAGCTTTGATCAGGCTTTCTGTCCTCTCCCCACAGATTACAACATCTGAGAAACTACCAAATGGGCAACTTCCCATCCGGTCCATGAATACTCCCTATAAGGTACCAATGAACATATCAGTCAGTTCCCTCTCCAGCATAGGGGGTTGTACTCTTGCAGCCAATTCACGCCACCTCTGGGCGTACTCCTTGAAGCTCTCTCCAGATTTTTGACATAGACTCTACAACTGAGTCCGGCTCGGCGCCATGTCCATATTATGCTTATACTGCTTCAAGAAAGCCTCACCCAGATCTCTCCAGTTTCGGATAGAATCTCTCTTCAGTTCCATGTACCAATCCAAGGAAGCTCCAGATAAGCTATCCTGGAAAAAATACATCCACATTTTCTCATCATCTGTATAAGCAGAGATCTTCCTGTAATACGCCTGCACGTGGGTGCGCGGGCAAGAAGTACCGTTGTATTTATCAAATGAGGGTGCTTTGAACTTGTAAGGGATCCTCAAACCTTCCACCAGACCCATATTAGTCACATCAAACCCTAGGGAATTCTGACATTCCATAGCTCTGATTTTCTCAACAAGGGCATCAACCTTCTGATCCCTCTCTTCGACTCTCCCAACATCATCGTCTTCACTGAGGAGTGTGAACATGTCCTCTTGCCTGTCAACTAACGGAGCAGGATGGCGAATCGGAGCCCGGGTAGCTCTGGCATTAACAGTCTCTGCAGCAAGAGGTTGTCTATTGATTCTGATACCCCTCAATTCATCCCCTACGGCGTAGTCATTGACGGGAGCAGCAACAACAACATTCTCATGAACGGGTACACCCACTGGTGAAGCACAGTTGGACGACGGAATCACGGCTTCCTGTCTCTGGGCTAAGGCACGCAGCTCCTCTTGTCCTTGAATGACCCCTTGCATCATTGTCATAAATTGGGCCATGTTAGCCCTCATCTCAGCCAATTCTACTTGAACCTGGTCCATGTTCCTCTGATGATTTAGTCTGGTTGAGTAACGGTGCAGTCGTTGATCAGCTATCCTGCCTGACAGAGGAACCAGAGTGAGAAGTCTCGAGCAAGAACACCTGTAATGCAAAATGACATGTGTATGATGCTAATGATGCATATGATGCACATGACATGTTCATTTCTCAGGCATTCAAAGAGCCTAATTCATCTTCAAAAGATGGCAACCCTGCAATACACAACAAGGGAGCAACATACACAAGAGTAATGAGCACAAGGTGACACACCAACAACCTCATCTATAGATATGAGCGACAAGGATCATACAACAAAGTCAACAAAGATCCAAACGATCGGAGTATAACACCATCCAACAAGCCTGGAGGTGATTCTCAACATAAGCAACAGAGATACAAGCTAAGACAAATTTTCTCCCGGAATGAGAGTCTTCAGGTAGTGGCACTAGTCTATCAACAGGTCGCACTCTGAACATTCTGGCAAAGGAGTGAGCTTTTCCTTCAGTTGTCTTCTGAGCTCTACAACTTCTCCTCCAAGCTGGCTCTCTGATGCATGTCTCAAGTCTACTTCCTTCTTCAGTTGGATGTCTTTGTCTCTGAGTTGCTTCTCCAAGTCTCTTACCTTCTTCTGATAACTGGCCTCAGCTCTCTGCAACCTCAAGCATTCCCGGTGTTTTGCATTCAACAAGTTCTCCATCTCTTCATAGGATCTCTTCTTGCTCTTCAGTCTAGCAACATCTTCACCCTGTATGTCTCTGAGTTGATGAGCCAAGTTCAACTTATCAGCTTTGGCTTTGTAGAGCTCCATCTGGGTATCTTGCTCTTTTTCTTTCAACTGACGATTCTCCATCAAGGCTTGCTTGTATTGCTCAACAAGTACACTCTCAGCAAGGATCAAAGGTGGTTGTTCTTGCAATGGCTTCATCCTATTATAGGGCAATAACAAAGTTTCCACTCTCTTCTTGACCCACTCAATGTAGTCAGGCATAGCAATGGAAAACTTCTTCCTTAGAACAGCTCCATCCTTGACACCAATGGTCTTCCAAGCTCTTCCTATCTGTTCCAACCTATCAGGGTCACTTCGCTTCTCAAAATACACACTCTCAGCTATCTCAGCATCAAGTGGTCTTCCATTCATCACGAAGCCCAACTGGCGAAGAGAAAGAACCGGGTTGTAATTGATGCAACCCTTAGTCCCTACAAGTGGCACATTACGAAATTCTCCATAACTCATGATGACATTACGCACATCCATCCAGTAAGATTGCCATCTGATATCATAAGAGGTAAGAGACATAACCCTCTGAGTCCACTTATGAGTGCTCTGAGTATCCACAAAAGGTCCACTGGCTGGCAAGAGAGACAAGAACCATCTGAGCAACAATGGGAGACAGCATCTGATAGCTCCACCCTTACCATGTCTGCTGTGTATAGCATAGTAAGTGTCAGCTAACAAAGTAGGAACTGGGTTTCCTCCAAGGAAAATAATGATAGCAGCAAAGTCCACAAAGTTGGGCATACTTGGGAACAAGACAATCCCATAGGTCATGATAGCCAACTGAGCATGAAAAGCTTCCCAATTTCCCTTCTCTGCTTCTCCTTTAGCCATCCTTAACAGGAACTTCAAAGGCAACCCTACCACATCACCACTCGACTTCCAATTATCACTCACTTCTTTGACACCCAGATGAAGAGCTCTGGCAACAACTCTGAAATCAACCTCCTTTGGAACATCCAAGAAAGGAACCTGATACCGGATCGGGACATTCAGCAGAATTGAGTACTCCTCAAGGGTGGGCGCTAACTGATAATCCTGAAAAGTGAAGCAACGAAGCTCTGGGTCATAGAACTGTAGAAGTGTCTGCAACGGCACTGGATCTACCACCATCTTCAACAGTGTCAACAAATCCCCATACTGATCAGCAAACATCTTCTGGTTACCGCCGGTCACAAGGTTTCTCAACTCTATCAAAGACGTCACTGGCTCACGGTGAAAGCTGTAGGAGCAAGTCTTTCGCTTCAACTCGGGACCAGTTGCCATCTCTCACACTGAATAGACTCCTGAGTGAACCTGAGAAATGATATGCATGAGAAGATTAGCTTTTTTCTTTTTCTTTTTTCCTTTTTTTCATTTCTTTTATTGCATATTTTTTGAAAATAAACATGCTATGATGCAAATGATGCAGACAAGACTGGCTGGCTGTGTATCTCGGAGCACAGGATCAAGGCTTCGGCTTGAACTCGGAACCACAAATCATCTGAGACCCAAAGTCATCTGAGACCCATATCTGAAGGACCAAGTCACCAACAGGATCACAAGTCACCAACTGTACCTGTAATAATGATCATTCCCTCCCCACTCACGGGTGTCATCTAGGCCAGGGTAAGGTAGAGAGAAACGCAGCATAAATAACCCTTTCATAGAATATCATCATGTACACACCCGAAGTATGTAACGATAATACCCCATCAGAGTCTGAACTGCTCGTGATATCAATGTTCCGCTAAGTGGCGCAATACCACCCGCTTCCCATGAATCACTCTATTCCTAGGTGTCCTAGATTTCACTCATAGCCTGGGTATTGGGCCTTTTACCTCATGTAACTCCCACCCCAACAGAGAGACAAACACAGCACAGCCAACACAGATGAATATGATGAATGCAAACATAAATGCAAACATAAATGCAAACAATAAACAAATGAATGCAATAAATGAAACAGCAAAAGCAACCAAACCCTAACCTAGAGAGCGCTAGGAGAGACTCGCTTAGGGAAGATGGACCAGTAAGAGGTCAACTTCTCGGATAGATCCCCAGCAGAGTCGCCAGCTGTCGCATTACGCGAAAAAACCGGCGGGAAAACGAAAACAACAGAGCCGCCACCGTGCGTTATTTATCCCAAAAGAGGGAAAGGAAACGCTCGAAGTAAACTTCGGAAAGACATGGTCTCGCGACCAGAAAGAGATGGGATCGGGAGTCGGTTATGCGAAGGGAAGGTATTAGCACCCTTACGCATCCGTCGTACTCGACGGGATCCACGCACAAAAGGAAGGATAAGGTTGCTAGAAACTGCTCACAAACTGCACACAAGGCTGGAAGGAACACACAGAAAGACAAGAGAAACAGGACTCGGCAGGATATCGCATCCTGGGCCTACGTAGTCTGTCAAGAATAGACATCAGAGACGTAGTTCGGGACAGGGGAAACGTGCTCGCTAGGATATCGCATCCTATGCATACGTATCTTCTCTGACCGGAGAAGAATCAGAGCACTCGTAGCTCGGCTAACGCACGCTAAACAAAACACAAACAGGAAACCGACTGCCAATCGCTGGACTTACGTCAGACTCCACACAAACAGGCAAACATGGAAACCGAATGCCAATCGCTGGACTTACATCAGACTCCGAACCACCAAGCACACATAGGAAACCGACTGCCAATCACTGGACTTACGTCAGACTCCACACAACACAAACCAGACACAGGAAACCAACTTCCAATCGCTGGACTTATGTCAGACCCCAACACATACAAAGGGGTTGAAAAAGAAAAGGGCGCCCGGAGAGATCAGCTCATCTCCTGCCTACGTACCTCATCTGGAATGAGGATCAGGGCGACGTAGTTCCCCTACGCAGGGAAAAAGGACTAGCCTAACCAGATACAAAGGGAGACACCAACTACTAGGGAGACTACGACTCGAGCCTAGAAGTTATCATGCATACCATCCCTATGTTAAGGTTTCTATCTAACTTGCACAGGGAGCAAGCTATCCTAAACAGCACAGGCAAATACATACAAGCATACAAAGCAAGCACACACACTATATGCAAACAAATGGGCTCATACAAGGTTAGGCTGTGAAACACAAGCCAACTGGAATCGGGTGCAGTTAGCTCTTAACCCTAACATTGAGAGTTAGGGTGAAGCTGATGAAATGGGAAGTGAGGGTAAGACCTCACAGCTCTTATCCCTGGCCTGGGAGAGCTTCAGACAGATGAAGGTGTGGGAGTTCAGAAAGTAGGAACTCTTCTCCATATATGATTGACACAACAAAGATCTTGGGTTAATATCCACAATGCATCAACACATGGTGTGAGCAAAGTGGATGTCACACTGAATAGCAGGAGATGGATTACACATCTCTTTTATCTTCCAATTGCCTCTTAAGAGGTCTTTACCTGCTTGGCACAAAGATAAACATTCACATGCATTGCCTCTTAAGGAGGGCTTCAGACAGGTGCCTGCCCACATAACAGGACAGGTCTTCCAGACTACATGAAGTCAGAGAGTTATACCTCAGTGGTTAAGCAACCAAGCAAAGCAAAAGCAAGTTCAAAAAGAACTCAAAGCAACTTAGGTACCTGAAAAAATCTAACCCAATCAGTACACAATTCAATCAATCAAACAGACAACAGTCAATCATACAGATAGACAAATACGGCATTAGGCAACAATGTGCAAGCCACAAGCCAATAGGCACGACACAAATGACTTGGCATCAACCTACAAAACAACACAAGGTTAGCCAACATCTAGAGCAAACATCAATGCTCAAGTGAGGAAGCATCATCAACTATGGACTTGGATGTGTAAACCTGAAATCAAAGCTCAACAGTGAGTCACAAACCACTAGGTCAAGGCCTAGGGTCAAAGATAAAGAAAAAATTCAAAACAGAACATGAAATTTAACATGTATCAACTTCATTCAATCAAGAACACAATCCAAAAGGTCCCATATCAATATCATTAACCAAATCCATTTCATGATCCAAACATGGCAAGGTGTGCAAATTGTGACCATATTGTGACATCAGCAGAAACAAATGCACATTAAATCAAAAATGATTCAAATAATCTTGGCAAAATTCATGAGTAAACAGGACATACAACATGATCATCACACAAAAAATTAGAGGCATTGGACATTATTAAGCATGGCAATCACATAGCATAAGTCAAAATAAGCCCAAGACAAGCACATGTGTGACACAAATTGTCACACCAAGTTAGCGAAGGCATAAAACAGGGATGGATTATGGTAAAGACCTCAAACCAAATCCAAAACAACACTCAACATGTCTAGAAATAGTGTGCAAAAATTCAGAAGCATTGGATAAGGAACAAGCATTTCATGATCAAATGAAGTTCAAGGCAATTTTAAAACTCAAATGTGACCATCCAGAAGGAAAAATCTCAATTAAATCAGAAATGATCTAAAAAATTCCAACAAAAGTTATGAGCATTCACAACATCCATAGCATGCATCATACAAAAAATCAAGGCAATTGGATATCATTTGGCATGGCTAACACATCAATCAAGTTGAACATCACAAGGTGTGACCCAAATTGTCACACCTAACTTAGCACATTCATAAAACAGCAATGGTAATTGATAAAAATACCAAATCAACACCAAAATGTCAAGCAATGAGTCTAGTTATAGCATGCAAAATTTCATAATCATTGGACAAGAATCAAGCATTTCACAAATGATATAGCAAAGCAAGGTCAAGTATGGACACATGTTCAAACACCTTAGACAAAATAATTTCCAGGCCAGGCACAAATTTGGAATTAATAATCAAAAAATACTAGGCAGAATGAGGAACATAATGCAAAAAATTGGAGATCATTTGGTTGATTTTTCAATTTGTTGTGATTTTTTAAAGATGATGAAAAATTAAAAAAAAGCATGAAGCAAGCACATGAATACATGGAGGGAAAATAAAAAAACAATGAAGCATTTGAATAAAGTGTGGCAGCGGGGAATCAAACTGTGTCACAATTCAAACACGCTGGCGCGCCAAGGCTTAAATGCTGCGTTTCATTTAATCTATGTGGCAAGTCAAATTAGGAGAGCCAATGGAATGGCTTGCATGGCGCTGACATGGACGAATCAAAACGCGTGCCCTAGAAAACACATGCAGACGCAGGAAACTGTGCTCACAAGATCAAAACCGTTGCCAAAACACAAATCATCATCTTCTTCAATCGTGTTCATGAACAGTAAGATTTCATCAAGAACAAATTTACCAGAATTCAAAATTGAACATATCAATGTGTAGATCCTTCATCCTAGGTCACGGATTCATGCATGGTTTAGCTTGAATCAAAGTACACAAAGAGAATCGAAGCAATTATCATTTACACATGAAACTTTAAACAACCCTAACTCATCCAATTTTGCATGAAATTTCATGGTTCAAATCTCAGCATCACCAGCAAACTTAGATCTACAACAATAGCATAATGAATTTGAGAAATAGAGAGATCGATTTGGAACCTCTTGATGAGCAGAATTGTTGTTAGCTTGATTCAAGGCTTGTAATGGCTTTAATGTTCCTCTAGAATGCTTGTGCAAGTGATTAGAAGAGAAATTGAGACTTAATTGCACACGAATCTACCAGAAATTCAAATCACCATTGTTGCTTCACACCTCAAGAATGCTTTGATGCAGCTCTGTTTTCTTCAAATCCACGTGCCAATCTCCTCAATAATACTTCAGGATCCAAAATCAAGCAAGAGAAATGGATATTGTTTGAAGAATTTTGAAGAAATTTTTGAGAGAGAATTTTGAGAAATTTTCTAGATCTGAAAAAATGGTTGTTGTTTTTGCTGAAAACTGTTAGGGTTTGCTTATATATGTTCCACTAATCACTCTTTTGATCATGCTTAAGCCATTTGGTAAGTGGAATTAGCAAAATGAGGTGTATGTGTAAATTGGTTTTTCACCCTCATGCATGGGAATGCATGTGAACAGTGCACGAAATTTCCATTCAATTTCATTCAAAATGCTGTTTTGGAGCCAATGGTGGTGGTAGAATGTTTAAACAATGCACCAAATTTGAATTACATAATTTCCCTCCAAAAATCCAATGATTTACCAAATGCTCATGTGATGATAATGCATGTCATGTAATGCATGATTTGGAAACTAGAGGTCAAAATAAGAACAATGCAAAAAGAGCCATCCAATTTGGAGTTTTGGTTTGAAAGTTATGCTCATTTGAAGTTCAAACCACACTTTGCCATGATTGAACCATATCTCCTTAACCACACATCATAAATCCATGATCTTGGACTTTTTGGAAATGGGTGAGAAAGATATTCAACTTTCATGTTGGACAAAATTTCATTTGAAGCTTTCTTAATGATGTAATCTTGAGTTGAAGTTGGTCCAAAACCTTGCCATTTTTGGAAAGTTCAAATTACAGGTCACCTGCTATTTTTGGAAAGTCTTGATCCGACTTCAAATCCTTCAATGTTGATGTTTGAAATGTAAAATGAGACTTGTTTACACATGAATGAGGCATCTCTAACCATCTCCCACCTTCAAATCCATGGTTGAACTGATAGTTGACTTTTGTTGACTTTTTAGGGTTTCAGATGATTTGCACATGGACTGATGAGCTTTGAACCTTCAATACTTGGCCAAACCACTTCAAAATGATCCTTGGGTTACATGAACTCATTGTACCAACTTTAGGGCTTTGATCTCATGGAGAATGCTCCTGCTGCCTTGCACAATTGAATCTCCTGACCAGTCTTGCCTGATGACTTGGTGGACTATGCAATGAACAATGCAATGTTAATGACCTAAACATGAAAATGTATATACAAAATGGGAGGTGCAAATTTGAGGTACTACAAGGAGATATCTGAAAGATAGCCTTACAGGGAACACATGCTTACTCGGTGGGAGATTACTATTCATGTTGGGGATTTCTGCTCATTGGGGACAGACAAACTTCCACATGGATAGATAGAATATCAACTTTTATCAATCTATAAGGGATTTTAGGTCAGTCCACATAAGGGATGACAACCATATAATTGATAAAATACAAATGCTAGTGCCTGATATAGAGGTATACACGTCTCTAAAAGATCGAGGCCAAAACTCCAGATTCTCTAGGGAGTTAATGATATATCACTCTCCTCTGCGCTCGTTGGGGAGACAACCTGAAAGATGATGAAAAGGATATAAACATACCAGAAGTATGAACAAATTTCTTACCTTTTGGAAATCGTGCTATCCTTGGGAGAGCGTTGAAGACATTCCAAATATCCTTTTAGTCATTGTGAATGTTCACTTTGTTTAAAAACAATTTATAAAACTTCATTTATTTAAAACAATGATATTTATCAATTAAAACATGCAAAAATTTGTTAAACAGAAACAAATAAGAGTGCAAAGAATTGGATAAAGGCTCAAATTTATTTGATAGAATAGTAGTCCACAAATGACGAGACTCCATGGATCTTTACAAATTTGAAATTGGTGATATATATTGGAAAAAGGCTACAATGAACATAATGACCATTTCTCCACCAACTCCTAATCCAATGTATTTGAAGCTTCAGTTGACGATGACTGAGCGAGAATCTTTGACAGAAGACAACTTGTAGAACAAAGTCTTGTCAGAATGCAGTTACTTGTCAAATCCCTAATTTTTGCCTAGATTGCCCTAGGGTGAGGTACTCAATCCAGCGGGATATATATATATATATATATATATATATATATATATATATATATATATATATATATATATATATATATATATATATATATATATATATATATATATATATATATATATATATATATATATATATATATATATATATATATATATATATATTATATATATATATATATATATATATATATATATATATATATATATATATATATATATATATATATTCATTTTTTCATGTCTCTAACTTTTGCCCGGACCGCCCTTTCGGGTTTTCAATCCACTGAGACGATCATTTTTGCCTAAGTCACCCTTTCGGGTTTCAACTTAGCGACCTATTATGTTTTTATTTTAGGCGAAGTATTTCTTGACTGCATCTAAATTCACAGGATGAGTGAAATCCTCCCCATCCATAGTTGTAAGTATCAAAGCACCGCCTGAAAAGGCTCTCTTAACAACATATGGACCTTCATAGTTTGGAGTCCACTTGCCCCTGGAATCGGGCGCGAAAGACAAGACTTTCTTGAGCACGAGGTCACCTTCTCGGAACACACGAGGCTTGACCTTCTTATCAAAGGCTTTCTTCATCCTTTGCTGATATTACTGACCATGGCACATGGCAGTCAATCTCTTCTCTTCAATCAAGTTCAGTTGATCATAACGACTTTGAACCCATTCAGCCTCAGTCAACTTGGCTTCCATAAAGACTCTCATTGATGGGATCTCAACCTCCACGGGGAGCACAACCTCCATGCCATATACAAGGGAGAAAGGGGTTGCCCCTGTTGAAGTGCGAATGGATGTACGATAGCCATGCAAGGAGAATGATAGTATCTCATGCCAATCTTTTTATGTAACAACCATCTTCTGAATAATCTTCTTGATGTTCTTGTTAGCAGCTTCAACAACCCCATTCATCTTGGGTCTGTAGGGAGAAGAATTATGATGTGCAATCTTGAACTCGCTACACAGCTCTTTCATCATTTTGTTGTTCAAGTTAGATCCATTATCAATAATGATCTTGTCTGGCACACCATATCGGCATATGAGTTGGTTCTTGATAAACTTCACATCCACCTGCCTGGTCACGTTTGCATATGATGCCGCTTCAACCCACTTGGTGAAGTAATCAATTGCTACGAGAATAAAATGGTGACCGTTCGACGCCTTTGTCAGCTAATAGTAGCCTGCTCTCAACATCTTCTTTGCCATGGCATGTCCATTGGAATGAGTACCAAATGAACCCTCATGGGCTTAAGTCATCAACAGGTCTGCTTCATGTCTATCCATGCATCTGAGCAAAACCATGTCAAAATTCCTCTTATAAAGCACATCACCATTGAGGTAGAAACTGCCAGATAATCTTATCAAAGTCTTTCTGTCTTTAACAGATGCCCCAGGCGGGTAAATCTGACTTTGGAGAAAGCACTTGATATCATAATACCATGGCTTATCATCTTTCACTTCTTCAACTGCAAATACATGAGCTGGTCTATCCAAGCGCATTACAATGATATTAGGGACTTCATTCCAATATTTCACCATAATCATTGAAGCAAGCGTAGCAAGAACATCTGCCATCCGATTCTCATCTCAAGGAATATGATGAAAGTCAACCTCAGTAAAGAAAGTTGAAATCCTCCTCGCATAATCTTTGTATGGGATGACACCGGGTTGATTTGTTTCCCATTCACCCTTAATCTGATTAACAACAAGGGCCGAATCACCATAAACATTCAAATGTTTGATCCCAAGATCAATACACTCTTCCAAACCCATAATACAGGCCTCATACTCCGCCATATTATTCGTGCATTTTAAAGTTAGCCTTGTTATAAAAGGAAAATGTGTGCCCTGAGGAGTAATAATCACTGCCCCAATACCATTTCCATATTGATTAACGACACCATTGAACACCATGCCCCATCGGGAACCAGGTTCTGGCCCTTCATCGAGCGTAGGCTCATCGCAATCTTTCATCTTCAAATACAGAATCTCCTCATCAAGGAAGTCGTACTAAACAGACTGATAAACTTCAATTGGTTGATGTGCCAAGTGGTTAGCCAAGATACTACCTTTAATAGCTTTCTGAGTTCGATACTCAATGTCATACTTAGATAACAACATATGCCAACGGGCAATTCTCCCAGTTAAAGCAGGCTTCTCAAAGATATACTTGATTGGATCCATTTTGGATATCAACCAAGTTGTACGATTCTCAATATATTGGCGTAAGCGCTTAACGACCCAAGCCAAAGCACAACATGTCTTCTCAAGCATTGAGTACCGAGACTCACAATCAGCGAAATTCTTACTCAAGTAATATATGGCATATTCTTTCTTCCCTAATTCATCTTGTTGACCCAATACACAACCCATGGAATCATCAAGCACGGTCAAGTACACAATCAATGGTCTCCCTTCAACAGGCAGAGACAGAATCGGAGGCTCAGACAAATACTCTTTGAAACTGTCAAAGGCAATTTGGAAATCCTCAGTCCAATCATGACACTGATATTTCCGAAGGAGCTTGAATATAGGCGCACATGTGGCAGTAATGTGGGATATAAATCTGGAAATGTAATTCAAGCGGCCAAGGAAACCTCAGACTTGCTTCTCAGTTTTGGGCGCAGGCATCTCTTGTATTGCTTTGACCTTGGTAGGATCAACTTCAATGCCTCTTTCACTGACAATAAAGCTCAATAACTTGTTGGAACAGACCCCAAATGTACACTTATTTGGATTCAGGCGGAGTTTGTACTTCCTCAAACGCTGGAAAAGCTTCAACAAGTGTTCTACATGTTCAACTTCCGTTCTCAACTTTGCAATCATATCATCAACATACACCTCGATCTCCTTGTGCATCATATCATGAAACAAGGTGGTCATATCTCGTTGATACGTGGCTCCGGTGTTCTTCAAACCGAAGGGCATCACTCGATAACAAAATGTTCCCCAAGGTGTGATGAATGTTGTCTTCTCCATATCCTCGGGTGCCATTTTAATCTGATTATAACCGGAAAATCCATCCATGAATGAGAAGACATTTAGTTTAGCTGTATTGTCTACCAACATATCAATGTGTGGTAGACGAAAATCATCTTTTGGAGTAGCTTTATTCAAGTCACGGTAATCCATACACATTCGAACTTTTCCATCTTTCTTGGGCACAGGCACAATATTGGCCACCGATTGAGGATATCTAGAAGTCACCAGAAACCCCGCATCAATTTGCTTCTGAACTTCTTCTTTAATCTTCATTGCCATATCAGGATGAGTTCTTCTGAGCTTTTACTTCACAGGCACACACTCAGGCTTCAACGGCAAGAAATGTTGCACAATATCAGTATCTAGACCAGACATGTCTTCATACGACCAGGCAAAGACTTCGACATATTCTTGTAGAAACTTGATCAACCCCTTCTTCACAGACTTTTCAAGGAGTGCCCCAATCTTTACTTCACGAACACAGTCTTCAAACCCTAAGTTGATTATTTCTAGATTCTCAAGATGCGGCTGAATGATCTTCTCCTCATGCTCAAGCAGACAGGTAATCTCATCAGGAATCTCTTCAACATCATCTTCTTCCGCCTCAAATACAGGGAACTCAAAGTTGGGAGATGGTGTTGGATCATTATGTTCAATGGTTTGATCAACCTGCATAATGATTTTGAGTATAAAAGAGATTTCAGCATTCAAACAAGGCAACTCATTATGCAGATGAAAAGATTGATTTTATTCTCTTTTAGGGTTTAATGGTGATCACCAATTTCATGCAAAAAAGAAAAAAGGGAAAATAATTTGGAAAAACAAACATTTAACATGTGATTATTGAATGAAAATCATTGCATTAATCAAATATGTGCCAGCAATGTCATCGCTTCTCCCTTTGGCATGGGAGAAGGGTTTTCAAACAAAATGAACACATTACGTTGACTTATGGATAACTGTTGGAACATCAACAACGACCCAATTATTTCAGATTCCTCCAGGGATGACAAAGTTGCCAAGATCTTCCTCTTCATCATCTTCCACAATGGCGGCAGCCTCCTGATCTTCAACAGTGTGGATAAAACCACCACTCCGGAATAGCCCATGCTCATTGGAAACAACGGAAGAGTACCTTATGCCAACTCGGGATTTATTATCTTCCAATTTGATCATTTTCCCCAAACCACTAGTTGCACCATGCTTAATGGCCAACTTAGCATCATTGTAGGAAGAAAATGAAGAAGGTCCTTTCCTTGAAGGCTCAGCAATAAACAAGGCTTGGAACAGAGTCCCAACCTCATCCTCAGCGTCTATGTAGGAAAAGGAAGATAAATGGCTGACCAAGAAAGCCTTTTCTCCCCCTATCACCACCAACTTCTTATTCTTAACGAACTTCAACTTCTGGTGTAAGGTGGATGTCACGACGCCTGCCTCGTGAATCCATGGTTTGCCAAGCAAACAACTATATGATGGATGAATATCCATGAACTGGAAAGTGATCTCGAAATCACTAGGTCCAATCTTGATCGAGAGTTCTACTTCACCGATCACAATTTTCCTCGATCCATCAAAAGCTTTAACTACCACTCCACTCTACCTCATGGGAGGCCCATGGTAAGAAAGTTTGGCCATAGTGGATGTTGGCAACACATTAAGCGATGATCCTGTGTCTACCAACACATTGGACAAGGCATCATCCTTGCAATTCATGGAAATGTGTAAAGCCAAATTGTGGTCTTTTCCCTCCACGGGAAGATCAACATCACAGAAGCTCAAATTGTTGCAAGCGGTTATGTTTGCGACAATGTTATCAAACTGTTCAATAGTGACACCGTGGTCCAAGTATGCCACGTCCAACACCTTCTACAAAGCCTCACAGTGTGGCTTAGAATTCATCAGCAAAGATAAAAAAGATATCTTTGATAGCGTTTGTAGCAGCTGATCAACAACGTTGTACTCGCTCCTTTTGATGAGCCTCAGCATCTCGTCACAGTCCTCTTTCAAAATGCCATGCTGGCCAACCAGGACAGTAGCTTTCACAGATTTATCAACAACAGGGTCAACACCCTTCACAACAAGTGTTGGATCAGAAGAAGAAGTCCCCACGGGACCGGCAGGATTAACCACAACTCTATTCAAAATGTCTTCATGGGGTTTCGGCGGCGCAACTCTGATGTCTGAGATACTCACAACAGAGGTGGAGGGCAACGACACCTCCTTCCCATCTTCGAGCATCATAGCATTATATATGTATGGAACAGCCTTGTCAGATGAATACGAGACAAGGCCCGCTGGCTTGATCACCAGAGATGGAGAAACCTTCTTCTTGCTGTCGTCATATTTGACGACAACAGTGATCGCGACTTTATGAGTCGAATTTGGGGTACAAATTGCAAGTGCACAGTTCTATCACGTAGTTTTAAAAGATATCGATCCCACAGGGACTTATGAATCGATATACCGTTATCTAAGGTTACTTCGTAAAGCTAAGGGGATAATGTTTGATTGTTTGGGGAAAAGCTAAAACTAAAAATAGAATCTAAATTAAATATCAAATAAACGGATATCGGTATGTAGTTCGTCGTAATTAGGGAATCAATTCTTTGTCGGTTTCTTGGTTTTAAAATAAATCATTTCAGTTGACTTTATTGATTAAAAGTTCTATCTCAAACTCTCGCTCTGTTGAATAAACCATGATTTTATGTTAACGTAGCTGTCACTTATAATTAAGTCAAAAACCATTTTTTGAAAGCAATAAAGTCCGTAGAAACTCTTTTTAAGAAAACACTAACCGTTTAAACACCCTTATCTCAAACTCTCGCTCTGTTGATTTAGGTTATACAATTAAATTCGAATGCTTAACTCTCGTCCTCACATTCAATCTTTAAAAATACTTTTTGGAAAAGATTAGAATTTAATTAACTCTAAAAATTGCTCTCGCCCTGATCTAGAATTAATATCCAATTTACACTGTCCAGTTAAAACCTCAAACTTTCGCTCTATTGATTTTAACCTCTTTATGTCCTTTACTCTCGTATAAAAACTTTGTTATTAAACCTGTAAACTGAGACCGTAAAAAGAGTGATTTTAATTTTAAATTTAATTAAACCGACTTAGTTTTGATCCCTTATTCCGCTTACTCTACATACCGATATCTAGGCGAATTAGCCAGACATGCTAAACGAACTTAAATAATTATCGTGCATAAACAGACTCATCTCAAGCAAATAATATAAATAAAAAATAAAACAAAGCATTAAACAATAATTAAAGAACCTGAATTAAACAGTAGTCTTGAACACTCCACCACAAGCCGGTAGGATTTGTTCTTGAATTCTTCAATTAACCAACAAATTAAAACGAAGGAATAAAAAAAACTAGATTCTAACGTAAGGTTAGATCCGGTAAAAAGGTACACAATATTTTCCGGTGTGGAAACTATTATGTGAAAATTAATTAAGTGCTAGAGAGGAAAATAAAGTTGCAAGAGAAAACAATAAAAATTGCAAAAGCGGTATGTAAAAAGTATGCTTAAACTACTGAAGAAAAGAAAATTAGAAACTGCCGAAATCTGGAAAAAGCGTGGAAACGTGGAAGCGTGGAACATCGTGGAACCTCTGTAGGGTTTGCAAAGTTGCTATTTATATTGATGTTTCCGTAACGGTTTTCAAAGCAGTCCGCGTCAAGGAGTCTTCACGCAACGGATGCATCGCCGTGGAAATAGGATTCAGCGTGTATATAGGACTCAACGTCTCTGAAGGCAGAATTGTAGGGGGATGGTGTGACGTCCGTCACACCATGTGTGACACTCGTCACATAAGTGTATGCAGCGTGACGTTCGTCACAGCATCCGTGGCGGTCGTCACAGGCACGACGCCTGTGTCTTCTTTGGGCTGGGCTTGGCTTTTGCTATTTGGGCCTTTTCATTCCTTTTTGCACCTCCTTTTCTTCCTTTTTTACTTGTGCTTCAAATAAGACACCTGAGACAAATAGAAAGGAAATACCGCGTAATATCTAGTAAAATGCAATAAATTGAAATAAATAATAATATAATTTAATTGAATTAAGTCCTAAAATATGATATAATTTCATGTTATCAAACTCCCCCATACTTAGATCCTTGCTTGTCCTCAAGCAAAATTCAGTATAGAACTCGTTAAAGGTTTTAGCCAGATGAAATTTCAAAACACACGTCAATTCGTATTAGGTTGCATGTAAACTTTGTTTAGAGGTAACTTGAGTTAAATCTCGACATCAACAACCACCGTCACAACCTAGATAACCCTGCCTTATGCAAATCAGTTCAAGTACACTATGATAGCTATCCTAGTTCCTTTACTCTTATTTCACCCGTTTTCATTCTAGCGAAATCACATTAAGCCCTTTATCTTTTCGCGCACATAGTGGAGTAACCGGTTAGTGATTCTGATTCCCTTTTTAGCTTGAAGTTCTTGTACGTAAGTCGGATAACTTCGTTATTCAGTCCATTGCAAATTGCGGGGGATCGGACCGTAGTCTGCCCTACCAAGTTCAGTACCAGATACCTGCTGAACCAACTCATAATGGATCTTTCATCTTAAGCTTTTGTATGATCTGCAACCTTTAGATTAAATGATCTGGTAAGGATCACCTAACTTACTTAGTGCATTTCCTGATATATTTATATTTTTTATGTTACTTTGGGAATCATTCACTTATATTCATCGGCCCTCCACGTAGTTTGCTATTAAGATGGTGCTGACTTCTTGTATAAACTACTCGGGGTTACTATAAAACTAAAAGTTCAAGGGATTGGTATAATAGGTACTTATCCTGATCTAACGTGTTGAGGTTTGTTTGGAGTGTTTGGCGGTAGTAGTTTTTCGTCTTAATTCGTCTCAAGTTCGATAAAATGAGCAACCTTTATACTTATTGGGTGTTGAATTTTTGTTGTGGATGGTGAAAATTTGAGGGAATAGATAGTAGAAATTGTTCACACTCGGGACTTAACTTAAAATAAATCTATATTATAATAATTTTTTTTTTTATAGGGAAATAACAATGAAAAGAAAAGTACATCCTTGAAAAAGAAATGGAAGTTGAAAGAAAAAAAAAAGGAAGTAGAAAGAATAAGTTTCCCCCCCATACTTAAATTAAACATTGTCCCCAATGTTTTAAGGAAATGAACTACAATAGGAAAAGGGTAAAGAAACTACAATTAAGGTTGCCTTCCGCCTCTTGTTCTTGGGCCTGGTGATCTCTGACGTAAGTCTAAGTTGTCGAACCTGCTAAACAACTCAGTGAACCGCTGATCGGTTATGGTATTCCTCGCTTCCTGTTGTTCTTGCATTTGGCGCATTAGTTGCATCATTTCGAGATTCTGTGCTTGCATACCATCAATTGCATCCATGATGTCGTCGTTGGTTGCAGGCCTTCATCGTCGACGACGTGAGGATGGGCCAGCTGCAGCAACGGAGTGGTTGAGCGGGACAGATTGTTGTGCAGGAGTAGGATCACCTTGTTCCATGTCTTCAAACTCGTCTGCGGGCGGGTTTGCTTGTGAAGGCTCGGTGGCTTCGGGAGCATTTAGATCATAGAGGTGGCGGTTGGGGTTTGTGACATCTGTTAGGGCCATGTTGGGTAGAACAACGCTTGGAATAGCCTGGTTGTTCACCATAAGATAATATCCTCCGCCTACTCTGTTCTTAATCAGGCGGCTGGATCGACAGTAACTGATGTCCATAAATAGGGGAGGTAGAGATTCTAAGGTTTGGAGTCGGTCCCCTAAGTTTAAGCCTAGTGCTATGGTGGTGATTAATCCACCAATGACAAAGGGTTGACGGCCTCTAGCACATAAGGTGCGGATATGATGAAATAGAAAAGAGGCGGCGTTTACCTTAGCTTGCGGTTCGAAGACGCATTCGAGGAAGAAAAGTTCCTTTGCGTTGACCTTGCTGTTGTTTGGTCTACCAAAAACTGTGTTCTGTAAGATGCGGATAAAATATCGGATGGTTGGGTTATGGATGTGGGAAAGGAGAAGCTCTTCCCAGTTGTAGGCATCTAGACCGGATATTTTCTTAAAAAGGGTGAAAACGGCAACTGTGTTCCAGTTTAGGTCGGGAGGGATTCTGGGGTAGACTTGGCCTTCTGTGGAGAATTGTAGCATGGTACTCAACTGGTTTTGGGTTAAGGAGTACTCGGTGTTGAACATACGGAAGGTTGCGGTACCGGTTAAGAATTCGTCTTCACCGGCGGGAGTGGTGTATGCGTATGAACTTAAGAATTCTAAGGTTAGGGAGGGGTAAGTGGGTTGATTATGCGTGCACAGAAAGGTTAAGTCGGCTTGACGGAGCATCCATTCGATACCTTGGAGTAATCCTAATTGTTGTAAACAAGTAAAATCAGGATACCTGGTGGAGACGACGCCTCGCTGTTGGAAACGCTCGTATTGCTCCCTTTGATAATTTTCATCTTCGGTTCGGAAGATGATATTTCCGAAATTCTGGTTACCCGCCATACTGATGGATGAACTGAAAGAGGTAAATTGGAAAGAAAAGAAAAGTGTTTGATAGAAGAAAGTGGTTTGTGGTGAATAAAGGAAGGTTTGGTGGGTATTTATAGGAAAAATTTTGGAAGTTGGAAAAATAGGTGGTTGAAAAGTGAATAATTGTGGGTAAATGTGAATAAATGGGGAAGGTAAAAAGTTTAAGGGGGTGTAACGTTCGTCTCCAATGGCTCCTTAACGTTCACCTAGTCTGAAGGGCGTTACGCTCGTTACAGGTGCATGACGGGCGTCACAGGTACTTAGCGTGACGTCCGTGACAGAATGTGTGACGCTCGTCACACTGTCTGTTTGGTAAGGGTTCAGCTAGCGTCCTTCAGAGTGACTGGTAAGTTATTATATATTATTATTTTTTTGTTTGTTATGCTACTAATTGATTTATTCTGCAATTTAATTTCTCCTGTATGCTTATTCTACTTTGTATAATAGTGCATATATAATTCAATAAGTCATAGGTAAGAACAGTAGAGAACATAATAGCTATTGAATAATAAAATTAAATAAATAGCTTCAATAAAATGATCATAATGTAATATTGGAAAGAAAAACAAAAAAATGCGAAAGGGAAACAAATGCGAACATGAATTCAAATAACATTAATGAATAATCTAACTTAAAACTAAATAACTAAGAAGAATAATTTCTATCCATCTGCACGATCTCTGGCCGGAGGAGTAAAAGAGTTAACACGGTATAGCAACTCGTGAAACTGATTTGTCATACTGCTCATGTATCCTAGAACTTCGTGTCTCATTTCAGTAAACTCTTCTCTGAGGGCGTCTTGTTCTGACATCAAAGCTTCAATGGCGGTGTTATAATCAGTTCCAGGCATATGATGTCGGAGGTCGGATATTGCTGATTCTTCGGTTTGAACAGGCTAAGGAAGAGGGTCAATATCAAATTAGCCAGATGGTGTTTGAGGGTCAGATTCAGCATAAGGGATTTGGTCATCACAAATCTCATAGTCCTTGATGGATTCAGTGGATCTAGCAGGAGAGGGTGTTGCGTTCAGATTGTAGAGCCAGTTACTGCGGTTATGAACATTAGTCCTGGGATTGGGTAAGGTGAATACGCAAAGAACTTGGTTATTAATTATAAGCTCGAACTCGTCAGACCCTTGGTTTGCTATAAACATGGCATTGAAGAGGAAGGGTATACTCATAGTAGTAATGCCACAGAAGGGGCTTAAGTCAAGCATAGGCTGACGTAATCCGAGTGCATTACCAATCATGGATATCAAACCGCCTACTCTAATAGGTGCTCGCTCATCTTGGATAAGGTGGTCTAAATTTGCTAGCATAAAGGTGGCACCGTTTACTGGACGGTTCTGGGAAGCACAGAATATGATGAAGAGTTCATCACGTGAAACTGAAGTACTGTATGGCTTCTGTCCAAATAAGGTGTGGGTCAGGATCCTATGGAAGTAGCGGAAGGCCGGGTTATGTATGTTTCCAGAGAGAAACTCATGTTCCTCGGGATCGTCATTTCCAGTCAAGCTACCCCAAAAGTGTTCGAGTTCTCTATATTCAAAAAGTTCTTCCTGGCTCACTGTGAATGTATCAAGGGAGGTAGGGAAACCCAAAAGGTTGGTAAAGTCTCTAATATTAAATTGGTACTCCATGTTGAACATTCTGAACTGGATAAAACCTCTGCTAATTCCTTTCCCATGGCTGGGTAGATAGATTAATGAGCTAAGGAATTCTAGTGTTAGTCTCCGGTAGGTGACGAAATGTCGTAGGATAGGAGATGTTTCCCACCCTATCTGATTCAGCAAATACAAGACACTTTCTCTTAGTCCAAGGGCAGTCATAGCCCAGTCATCAGCATATAAACTAGGTAGCATCTCTCTCGTGGCTAGTTCTTCAAATTTTAGTTTGTGAGCCATTCCTCTGAATTTGATACCCATACGGTCAATTTGTCCCATCTGGTTAGTGTTAGCTAGAGAAAAGAAAACATGAGTTTTAGTCAGGATTTGGCCAAATGCCGAAAGAAAAGAAAAGTTTTTAATAAATTAATATAAATTAAGAATGAATACTAAACAGAAATTAAAAGAATGATTAAGGAAGAAATAGAAAAATAATAATAGAATAAGGAAATAATAAAATATTTGTGGGTTGTCTCCCACTAAGCGCTTTGTTTAATGTCGCAAGCTCGACATAAAAACAATCAATTACAATCTATAATTTCTGGAGGCATTTTGTCTAAGTGTAGGATTTGCAAATCTTCGTTGGTTTCCGCACAGTGATAGTGTTTTAGACGTTGCCCGTTTACGGTAAATGGTTTCATAGATTTGCCTTTAATTTCTACTGCTCCACTGGGAAAGACGTTAGTGATATGAAAAGGACCTGACCATCTGGATCGTAGTTTTCCTGGAAATAACTTTAGCCTAGAGTTAAATAAAAGGACTGCATCGCCTTGCTGGAAGATTTTCCTTGATATACGCTTGTCATGCCATTGTTTTGTTCTTTCTTTGTAGATTCTAGCATTTTCATAGGCGTCTCTTCTGAGTTCCTCTAATTCGTTTATGTCAAGGATTCTCTTTTCGCCGGCGGCCTTATAGTTTAGGTTCAGATTTCTAATAGCCCAATAGGCTTTATGTTCTAATTCTACCGGGAGATGGCAGGATTTTCCATAAATGAGCTTAAATGGGGTCGTCCCTATGGGGGTTTTATAAGCAGTTCGATACGCCCATAAGGCTTCTGGTAATTTTAATGACCAATCTTTCCTTGAAGTGGCGACTGTTTTTTCTAATATTTGTTTAATCTCTCTGTTGGACACTTCCACTTGCCCACTGGTCTGAGGGTGGTAAGGTGTCGCTACTCTATGCCTTACGCCATACTTAAACAGTAGTTTTTCGAGTACCTTGGATATGAAATGTGATCCACCATCACTGACTACTATTCTTGGGATGCCAAATCTCGGAAATATTATATTCTTAAAGAGTCTAGTTACTACTCGGGTGTCATTTGTTGGAGAAGCTATAGCTTCGATCCATTTTGAAACGTAGTCTACCGCCACGAGTATGTATTTGTTACCGAAAGAGGATGGAAATAGTCCCATGAAGTCTATTCCCCACACGTCGAAAGTCTCTACTTCCAAAATACCTTTTTGTGGCATCTCGTCACGTCTAGATATGTTTCCTGTGCGTTGACATCTGTCACATTCCTTAATAGCCGCATGTACGTCCTTCCATATACTTGGCCAATAAACACCGGATTGTAGGATTTTAGAGCAGGTCTTGGATGTACTTGCGTGTCCACCATAAGGAGCGGAGTGGCAGTGTTGGATTATATTTTCTACCTCTTCTTCGGGTATGCATCGACGGAAAATACCATCGGGGCCTCTTTTGAAAAGTAAGGGATCATCCCAGTAATAGTGTTTTATGTCATAGAAGAATCGTTTCTTCTGCTGGTAGGATAAAGTAGGTGGAACTATTCCGGCAGCTAAATAGTTGACGAGATCAGCGTACCATGGCGTAACAGATATAGCTAAGGTGGTTTCTACTTGCTTGTCAGAGTTATTCTCTTCCGAAGTAGCTATAAGTTTATCGTACGAGAAATCATCATTAATTGATGTTCTTTCCGGTTCAAGGTTCTCAAGTCTAGAGAGGTGGTCTGCTACTACGTTTTCAGTTCCTTTCTTGTCTTTGATTTCCAAATTGAACTCTTGTAGCAACAAGATCCATCTTAGGAGTCTAGGTTTAGCATCCTTTTTTGTTAAGAGGTATTTGATAGCAGCGTGGTCAGTGTAAACTATTATTTTGGCTCCGACTAAGTAAGAACGAAATTTATCTAGCGCAAACACAACTGCTAGGAGTTCTTTCTCGATTGTGGCGTAATTCATCTGTGCTTCATCTAGAGTTCTACTTGCATAATATATAACATGAAGCTTTTTATCCTTTCGTTGTCCTAAAACAGCACCTACAGCGTAATCGCTGGCATCGCACATTGTTTCGAATGGTTCATTCCAGTCGGGTGTCTGCATTAAGGGCGCGAAGATCAATGCTTGCTTAAGCGTTTGAAATGCTTCTAAACAGTTATTGTCGAATATGAATTCGGCATCTTTCATCAATAGTCCGGTTAAAGGTTTAGTTATTTTAGAGAAGTCTTTGATGAATCGTCGGTAAAAACCGGCGTGTCCTAAGAAGCTTCGTACTTCTCTCACGGTTTTAGGGGGTTGAAGGTTTTCGATTACCTCTATTTTGGCTTTTTCTACTTCAATTCCTCTATTTGATATAATGTGTCCTAAAACAATTCCTTCTTGTACCATAAAGTGGCATTTTTCCCAATTAAGTACTAGGTTTACTTTTACACATCGCTCAAGAACTCTTTCTAGGTTCTCAAGGCATTCTTCAAAACTTTGTCCGCATACGGAAAAGTCATCCATAAATACTTCCATGATGTTTTCGAGAAAATCGGCGAAAATTGCCATCATGCATCTTTGAAAAGTTGCAGGAGCATTACACAAGCCAAACGACATTCTTCTATAAGCGAAGGTACCAAAAGGGCACGTGAATGTTGTCTTTTCCTGGTCATCAGGGTGAATTGGTATTTGAAAGAAGCCTGAATAACCGTCTAGATAACAGAAATGTGAATGTTTTGCCAATCGCTCTAGCATCTGGTCAATGAATGGTAAAGGGAAGTGATCTTTTCGGGTTGCTTTGTTTAGTTTCCTATAGTCAATGCACATTCTCCATCCCGATTCGATTCGTTTGGTTATAGTTTCTCCTTTTTCATTTTCAATGACTGTTATACCACCTTTCTTTGGTACAACGTGTACAGGACTAACCCATTTGCTATCAGATATAGGATATATAATACCTGCCTCTAATAACTTGGTTATTTCCTTCTTCACTACCTCACTCAGGATCGGATTTAGTCTCCTCTGGTGTTCTCTAGAAGTTTTACAGTCTTCTTCTAGCATGATGCGGTGCATACAAATAGAAGGACTTATTCCTTTAAGATCGGTGATGTTGTAACCTAGTGCGGTCAGATATTTTCTTAAGATATGTAGAAGTTTTTCTGTTTCGAGTCTTCCTAGGTCAGCATTAACTATCACAGGTCGTTCAAGTTCTAAGTCTAGGAATTCATATCTCAGATTTTTGGGAAGTGTTTTCAGATCTAGGGTTGGTTTCTTAAGGCATTGCATAGGGTCCGGTGTTATTGCTAAACATTGGTTAAGTTTGTCTTCTACAGGACAGTCGAATGATTTGTCCTTTTCTAACTCTGTTTCTTTTATGCATTCATCTATGATATCCATGAAGTAACATGTATCTTCTATTGCAGGTGCTTTCAAAAATTGGGAAAGAATAAACTCAATTTTCTCTTCTCCTACTTCGAAGGTGAGTCGTCCTCGTTTTACGTCTATGATTGCACCGGCAGTTGCTAAGAACGGTCTTCCCAGTATAATGGGTGTAATATCATCTTATCTAATGTCCATAATTGTAAAATCAGTTGGGATGTAGAATTGACCTATGCGTACGAGAACGTTTTCAAGAATTCCTACAGGGTATCTAACAGAACGATTTGCTAGTTGCACAGACATTTTGGTTGGTCTTAATTCTCCCATTTCCAGTCTCTTGCATATGGATAAAGGCATAACACTAATTCCGGCTCCTAAATCGCATAAGGCTTTGTCAATGACAAATTTTCCTATGTGACAGGGTATAGAGAAACTACCCGGATCCTTGAGTTTAGGAGGCATGTTCTGGATTATAGCGCTACATTCGGCAGGGAGTGTAACGGTTTCGCTATCTTCAAGTTTCCTTTTATTAGAAAGAATTTCTTTTAAGAACTTGGCGTATGAGGGCATTTGCGTAATAGCTTCTGTAAACGGGATTGTAACGTTTAATTGTTTAAGGAGGTCAATAAATTTTTTTAAATTGGCCCGCATCTTTGGTTTTAACAAGCCTTTGAGGGTAAGGAATAGGTGGTTTATAAGGTGGTGGAGGTACATAAGGTTCCTTCTTTTCTACGGTTTCCTTATTACTCTCTTCCTTTTCCTTAGGTCTATTTTCTTCCTCAGTTGACTTTTTAGGGTTTTGGTTTCCTATCCTTGGATCAGATGGTCCTTCCACTTCCGTTCCACTTCTTAGTATGATTGCATGAGCGTGGCTTCTCGGGTTAGGTTGGGGCTGTCCAGGAAATGTACCAGTTGGGGCAGCAGTAGGCGCTTGTTGTTGAGCTACTTGTGATATTTGTGTTTCCAGCATTTTGTTATGGGTAGCCAGGGCATCCACTTTACTTGCTAGTTGTTTAATTTGTTCGCCAGTGTGTACATTCTGGTTTAAGAAATCTTTATTGGTTTGTTGTTGAGAAGCTATAAAGTTTTCCATCATGATCTCTAAGTTGGATTTCCTAGGGGCGTTATTGTTGTGTGTAGATGGGTTCGGCTTCTGATATCCCGGAGGTATAGCTGGGGCTTGATTTGGAGACTGTCTAGGTGCGTACAAAGCATTATTACTCTTATATGAAAAGTTTGGATGGTTCTTCCAATTTGAGTTATAGGTATGCGAGTAGGGGCTTCCTTGAGCATAGTTTACTTGTTCTACTTGGATTCCTGTTAAGAGTTGACAATCCGTAGGAGTGTGACCTTGGATTCCACAGACTTCGCAATTCTGAGTTATAGCAACCACGGCGGTTGGAGGTGATACATTTAAACTTTCAATTTTCTGGACCAGAGCATCCACTTTTGCATTAACATGATCAAGGTTACTTATCTCCTACATGCCGATTTTCGTTTGAGGTTTTTCCACCATTGTTCGTTCGGTTCCCCACTGATAGTGGTTTTGGGCCATGCTTTCGATAAGCTGGTAAGCATCAGCATAAGGTTTGTTCATTAGTGCACCACCTGCAGCGGCGTCTATTGTTAGCCTTGTGTTGTATAAGAGACCATTATAGAATGTGTGAATTACTAACCAGTCTTCTAAACCATGGTGTGGACAAAGTCTCATCATGTCTTTGTATCTTTCCCATGCTTCGAAAAGAGACTCGTTATCTTTTTGTTTAAATCCATTTATCTGGGCTCTTAACATAGCTGTTTTGCTTGGCGGAAAATATCGGGCAAGAAAAACTTTCTTCAACTCGTTCCATGTGGTGACAGAGTTGGAAGGGAGAGACTGAAGCCATCTTCTAGCGCTATCTCTTAATGAGAAAGGAAAAAGACGAAGTCGAATTGCCTCTGAAGTGACACCATTAGCTTTAACAGTATCAGCGTATTGGACAAATACGGATAAATGAAGGTTTGGATCCTCGGTAGGATTTCCAGAGAATTGGTTCTGTTGCACTGCCTGCAACAGTGAAGGTTTGAGTTCGAAGTTGTTTGCTTCGATTGCGGGAGGAGCAATACTTGAATGCGGCTCATCTTGTGATGGAGCGGCGTAATCTCTAAGAGCACGAGCTGGTTCTGCCATCTCGGGTATCGAAGGGAAAATGTTTTTGAAATCAGGAAGTTCGACAGGAGGGAGATTGTTTGCAGCACGATATTCCCGAATTCGTCGTAAGACTCAGAGATATAGTTCGATATCGTTGATTCGTAAATAGAGCGGCTCGCCTTGTGAGCGAGTGCGTGGCATACAAATCGATGATAGAAAGAAAAGAAAAAGAAAAGCCTTAGTCTCTACAGCGTAACGGAAGAGTTACGATATCGACTAAACAAAAGTCCCCGGCAACGGCGCTAAAAACTTGATCGCGACTTTATGAGTCGAATTTGGGGTACAAACTGCAAGTGCACAGTTCTATCGCGTAGTTTTAAAAGATATCGATCCCACAGGGACTTATGAATCGATATACCGTTATCTAAGGTTACTTCGTAAAGCTAAGGTGGATAATGTTTGATTTTTTGAGGAAAAGCTAAAACTAAAAATAGAATCTAAATTAAATATCAAATAAACAGATATCGGTATGTAGTTCGTCGTAATTAGGGAATCAATTCTTTGTCGGTTTCTTGGTTTTAAAATAAATCATTTCAGTTGACTTTATTGATTAAAAGTTCTATCTCAAACTCTCGCTCTGTTGAATAAACCATGATTTTATGTTAACGTAGCTGTCACTTATAATTAAGTCAAAAACCATTTTTTGAAAGCAATAAAGTCCGTAGAAACTCTTTTTAAGAAAACACTAACCGTTTAAACACCCTTATCTCAAACTCTCGCTCTGTTGATTTAGGTTATACAATTAAATTCGAATGCTTAACTCTCGTCCTCACATTCAATCTTTAAAAATACTTTTTGGAAAAGATTAGAATTTAATTAACTCTAAAAATTGCTCTCGCCCTGATCTAGAATTAATATCCAATTTACACTGTCCAGTTAAAACCTCAAACTTTCGCTCTATTGATTTTAACCTCTTTATGTCCTTTACTCTCGTATAAAAACTTTGTTATTAAACCTGTAAACTGAGACCGTAAAAAGAGTGATTTTAATTTTAAATTTAATTAAACCGACTTAGTTTTGATCCCTTATTCCGCTTACTCTACATACCGATATCTAGGCGAATTAGCCAGACATGCTAAACGAACTTAAATAATTATCGTGCATAAACAGACTCATCTCAAGCAAATAATATAAATAAATAATAAAACAAAGCATTAAACAATAATTAAAGAACCTGAATTAAACAGTAGTCTTGAACACTCCACCACAAGCCGGTAGGATTTGTTCTTGAATTCTTCAATTAACCAACAAATTAAAACGAAGGAATAAAAAAAACTAGATTCTAACGTAAGGTTAGATCCGGTAAAAAGGTACACAATAGTTTCCGGTGTGGAAACTATTATGTGAAAGTTAATTAAGTGCTAGAGAGGAAAATAGAGTTGCAAGAGAAAACAATAAAAATTGCAAAAGCGGTATGTAAAAAGTATGCTTAAACTACTGAAGAAAAGAAAATTAGAAACTGCCGAAATCTGGAAAAAGCGTGGAAACGTGGAACGTCGTGGAACCTCTGTAGGGTTTGCAAAGTTGCTATTTATATTGATGTTTCCGTAACGGTTTTCAAAGCAGTCCGCGTCAAGGAGTCTTCACGCAACGGATGCATCGCCGTGGAAATAGGATTCAGCGTGTATATAGGACTCAACGTCTCTGAAGGCAGAATTGTAGGGGGATGGTGTGACGTCCGTCACACCATGTGTGACGCTCGTCACATAAGTGTATGCAGCGTGACGTTCGTCACAGCATCTGTGGTGGTCGTCACAGGCACGACGCCTGTGTCTTCTTTGGGCTGGGCTTGGCTTTTGCTATTTGGGCCTTTTCATTCCTTTTTGCACCTCCTTTTCTTCCTTTTTTACTTGTGCTTCAAATAAGGCACCTGAGACAAATAGAAAGGAAATACCGCGTAATATCTAGTAAAATGCAATAAATTGAAATAAATAATAATATAATTTAATTGAATTAAGTCCTAAAATATGATATAATTTCATGTTATCAAACAGGCTCTGGAATCTAGAATACAAGAGAGATAATCATCAACTTCATCCTCATTACGATTCTGAAGTATTTCAATCATACCCTGATCCAGCATCTCTTGGATGTCCTTTCTAACTTGTCGACATCCTCTTTCATTGATAGTGCACACCTGGAACCTATCATGGTCATGGTCATAGTGACTGTATCCACACAACAGTTTATGCATCTCGACCAAAGATTGCCTGATATCATTAACATACATGACTTTGTATTTGTCAGGGCATCCCTGGACCATATTCACAACAGCTTTCCCATGCTCGGGTAATGGGTTCTTCTTCATATTAGGACCTACGTCCTCAAAAAACAAAATCCCACTTCTCACAAGGTCTTGCACCTTGGTCTTCAAGGGATAACAATTCTCCACATCATGTCCGGGAGCACCAAAATGATATACACAGTGTAATTCAGGCTTGTACCACCACTGAGGGTTGGTAGGTACAACGGGAGGGTCTCGTGGAGTAATTAACTTTCTATCGATCAGAGAAGGATAGAGTTCAGCATATGTCATTGAAATTGGATCAAAAGTGACCATCTTCCTATCGTAGCTGGTGCTGGTGTTATTGTTGTTTCGAGGATGGTAGGCCTGCTGTTGTGGACGATGTTGTTGTTGATATAGTTGTTGTTGTTGATGATGTTGAACTTCTCTAAAGACAGGTGCTATATGAGCCACTTGGTGTTGGCTGACGGCAGGACGAATATTCTTCTTCTTCACATAGGGCCTTCTTTTAATATGGGAGGACACAACATGTGCCTCTCCCTCCTTCTTCGCAAAGTTCCCATATCTCTTTGCGGAAGAGCCTTCATCCTTGGATAAACGTCCCTCGCGGACCCCTTCCTCTAGTGTCATTCCTATATTCACCATCTCGGTGAAGTCTGAGGGAGCACTGTCAATCATCTTCTCATAGTAGAAAGAACTCAAAGTCTTCAGGAAGATCTTTGTCATTTCTTTCTCTTCAAGGGGTGGCACTATCTGAGCTGTCAACTCGCGCCATCTCTGGGCGTACTCTTTGAAAGTCTCCTTCTCTTTTTGGGACATCGCCCTCAACTTCTCCCTATCGGGAGCCATATCCACATTGTATTTGTATTGCTTGACGAAAGCCTCGCCAAGATCGTTGAAGGAGCGGATGTTCGCACTTTCCAGACCCATGTACCATCGAAGAGCGGCACCGGACAGACTGTCCTGGAAGTAGTGGATAAGAAGCTGATCATTATTAGTTTGCGTTGACATCTTGCGAGCATACATCACAAGATGGCTGAGTGGGCATGTGTTTCCCTTATATTTCTCAAAGTCAGGTACTTTGAATTTAATAGGGATTTTAACGTTGGGCACAAGGCACAACTCAGTAGCACTTTTATCGAAGAGGTCTTTACCCCTCAAAGTCTTTAGTTCCTTGCGCAACTCAAGGAATTGGTCTTTCATTTCGTCCATCTTTTTATAAACATCTGGGCCCTCAGATGGCTCAGAAGGATAGATGGTGTCTTCCACTCTTAGCAATGTGTGCACAACGGGAGGTGGCACAGAAAGGACCGGGCTAGATGCCGGCAGAGAAGCGAGAATTGGAGCAAAACCCTCGGGCACAAAGTTGGCGGGCATTCCCCAAGGGAACCCGGCTGGCATAGTTGGCGCAAAATGAGTTGTTGCGGAAAGCACATTTGAGGAAGCTACCTCAGATATAACCGTCCTCGCGGGAGGAATTGCAGGAGTTGGCGAAGATTGGCCCTAGGCAGTTAGTACTGACTCTATCATGGCAGTCAGCGTAGCTATCTTGTCCTTCAGTTCCCGGTTCTCTTGCTCTAAATGCTCCATTAGTCTTGGAAGATTAGCTCTTGTGTTATACCGGTGCGTCAGCTTGTCTTTGAAATAAATGAAGAGCAAAGAGTTAGACCACTGAGCTGAACAAAACCTGCTTATGCATATGATGCATGCAATGTTTGTGCATATGATTTATTTTTTATTTGAGGAACTTTATAGAGATCTATTTGCAAATATTTGAAAATATTGATCTTTTTAAGACATGTATGGAAAATTCATAACAATAATCTTTGGAAACATTTTTACACCAATAGAAGTAGTACAGCTTTGGTAACCAAATATAATATAAGAGGAAAGGAGAATAAACATCCTATGGAGGCCTAGAAACAATCGTCCAAAGCTCTCGAGACCGGAAGATACGCTGCACGAAGCCTCTTCACCTCTCTCTCATAAGCTTCTTCCATATTAGCCTTCTCCTTGCGAGTCGATCATACTTCCTCTTCCAAAACCTGGATGACTGAGGAAGAAGAGAAGTAACCATATCATCAGGTTCATCAATAACCTGATGCTCCAGAAATTCTATCACAACATCCTTATCTCTGAGTTGCTGAGGTAGTTCCTCTCGCTCACGAACCCAAGCACGTGAACGGTCTTCATCTCTCAACTCCTCTACTCCTTGGTTAGGGAGGGTTGAAGGCCCAATCATAACCATAGGGGTAAGTCTCGGATAATTATATGGCATGCGATACTCAAAAGCTCTCTTCCTCACCCAAGAGGTGTAGGGTTCCAAAGCAATGCAATTCTTACTTGGGTTTTCACTTTTCTGTAGCGGGGTATTCGTTACCTTTAGATTTATTGACTAAAACCCTTGGAGTTCCTTTTCTTGAGATCATAAAGATGATTCAAGATGCTCCTTTCCTTTGGACTTAGCAATCATTCAAGCAATAAAAACAAATATTCATTCAAGCTCCTAGGATCTCCATTTGGCTTGTTTTTCTTAACTTATCTACTCATGACAATGGTCCTTCTTACTATCTCAAGATGGAATCTCTATCACACATGAGAAAACATCAAAAAGTTCATAACACAATAAGAGAAATGGACAAAGAATGAGTTTAGGTTAGAGGTCCTTTGAAGTCATCTTTAAGATTTAGCATTCTAAAGGCATGAGGCCTAGTTGCTCTTCAACTAGTTTAGCATTTTAAAGGCATGAGGCCTAGTTGCTCTTGAACTTCTTTAAGCATAGGTAAGGTCCTAATTCTAAGTCCTTTCTCCTTTTTGCATTGGGTTCACAAACAAAGACAAAACAAACACAAGACAACAATATATTCATATACAATAATGAGCTCAAATGAGCAAAAGGAAAATGACATAAATATAAAATATGAGCTCAAGTGAGCAAAGGGAAAAGCAATATGAATAAATGAGCAAGAAATAAAGTGCATTAGAGTAAATGGCAAGAAATTAAATGCTTGAAATTAAAGTTAGTGGTTAGTAGTTAATGTTAGTGTGTCCTAAGACAATTTAGCGCTATGTTAAGCAATCGTAAGTGGACTAATGTAGTAGCCACACCTATCTGAGGCCGGTCAATAAAACTATAGACAAATAAACACAAGTTAGAGATCATGACTAGTAAGTCAAGCTCCTACAACTTGCCATGACAAAAGAAAAGAAGGAAGACCTTGTATGGACTTTAGGTTTTTTGCTTGACCAAGAAGCAACCTATCTTGGACACAAAGCAACTCACTTGATCTTTGATCAAGTTGAGTTTGATTTGGATCAAAGAAGGTTAAGCCTCTCATATGTCAAGACTAACCACAAATCATTAACTCAATGGCCAAAATAAAAAGAAGAAGTGAGATGAAGATGAAATGGATAAAAGGATAATTCGAATGAAATAATCAAAACACAATGATCAAATGTGAATCAACTCATCATCAACCAATGTAAAACAGAAGAGAAATGAAGATTAGAAGTCAACAAAGTCAAACATATTTTTTGGTATTTTTGTAATTAAAATAAATGCAAAATTAAAATGGTTAAAATATGGTCAAATCTCAAATTCAATTCAAATCAACTTCAACAAGTCCAATTGAGTCATCATAGGTATAACATGGTCAATCAAGGTTTGACAAAAAATTTCAGCAATTTTTGAAAACAGAAACTATTTTAAAATAATTAAAAACAAAGGAAAATAATACAAAATGAATTAAAATCTCAAATAAATCTCAAATCAATTAAGAAATTGATGAGACTATCTTTCATAGACTTACCATGATCCATATGTGTTAAGAAAATATTTTTGGAATTTTCAGATATCAAAAAGTATTTAAAATGAATTAAAAACTATTATAAACAAAATAATTCACAAAAAATATTAAATGAAGTAAAAAAAATAATTAAAAATCAGATTATGAAACTAGATTTTTCAAGAATTTTTTTGCCACTGGTCTCATGGTTTTGTGACTTCAAATAAAATAGTTATGAATTTTTAAAAATAAAAGAAATTAAAAGAAATTAAAACAGAAATAATAAAATTGCAAAAATGTGCGCCCCTTGGATCAGTTTCATTAAATGACGTGGCTTCATCCAATGGCTCAGAGGCGTTGGCATACCATAGTCCATAATCAAGCGCGCACCAAACGTATTTAAAAAAAGTCAAATGAACCAAAGGCCTTGATTAAAACGTTGGAACCAGATTTGAAGGCCTGGAAGCATCCACATGGGGACGGTGGTGGAAACCACCGTCTTCTCCTGCCAGAGAACAAATTTCGGCCACAACGCGCAGGTTTTTGGACCTCAACCAAAATGAAAAAGCATGGTACCAAAATGAAGTTGGGGTGATGTACATCACCCCTGCCACCTTGGATTATGCTCAAGGTTTCTATAAAGTGATAAATCTGAGCTTGAAAATCCAAGTATGCAAACTCAAATGGTTCAAATCATGAAATCAAGACCACCACTGGCCTGCCTCTTGCTCGAGGACTTCAGAAAACACTTCAAACTAGAGAAATTCACATTGTATAGCAAGCTTTAGATCAAAACAGTTTGAGTGATCTACCTTTGAAGAGCAGCTTTCAACAACACGATTTGCTCAAATTCTTGCTTCCACTTTGATCTTGAGATGATGAGGATGCAAGGCTAAGGAATTGGGACTTGAAGATCAACCAAGGAAGTTGAAATTCAAGCTTGAATTTGAAGAATAAAAAATTGAAATTCCTTTGAGTAAGGCTGGGTTTTCACTTCAGCAGCCTTTCAAATCACGTTAAGGTTCATCATTCATTTCAAAACATATCAAAAGTTAGGTCTCAGGGATTCTTAATTTTGTCAGATGACTTGACTGGTCAACATCTCTTGGCCAAACTTCAAATCTTGATGAATGAATGATTGAGGATACTCACATAGGCTCATATTTTCATAAAATAATGAATGAAAGAACTTCCCTTGATTAAATTTGATCATAGGTTGAGGTTGCTTCATGAGCAAGGCACAATTGATGCACAGTTGAATTAGGGTTTCCTTGGGAAACAATCCTCAAGCCCTTTAGTTTATCTTGATCAAATTGGCAAATTGAGATGCTTGGGAGACATATATTATGATTAGGAACTTTGTCGACCATTGTCATGCTTGTTTTCATCTTCATCTAGCCACTTCATTGAGCTTAGGAGCCTCCTAGGAGCATGGGAGCACATGATCACTTGAGCTTCAAAACAAAAAAAAAGTTAGTGACATATTTTTATGCTTTTGGTTAGTCATCAAAATAAGAAATGCAATAATATACAATTCAAGCATGCTTGGTGGTCTCAAACCAACTCACACAAGTGCCAACCCTAGGGTTAAGGAGCCAACCATGCTATGATCCTTGAGGCAATGCATTGAGCAAATGATATGATGCCATGAGGGACATTAGGGTCAAAATTAGGGTCTTACAAGTTGGTATCAGAGCTTCGACTCTATTATTGATTTTCTAATCAAACACTTAATAGTGTAGAGAGATCTAGTGTGAGAAAAACTATGGCCAACACCAATGAAATAGATAGTTACAACGCCAAACCTCCAATCTTTGATGGAGAGAAATTTGATTATTGGGAAGACAGAATTGAAAGTTTCTTTCTGGGCTACGACGTTGATCTCTAGGATATTCTCACAATTGGCTACACACCACATGTGACAGACGCTGGAGTTACTATTGCGAGAAGCAGAATGTCAGATGATCAGAAGCGTGAATTCAAGAACCATCAAAAAGCCAGAACGATACTACTCAATGCTATTTCCTACAATGAATATGAAAAGATCACCAACAGGGGAACAACTAAAGAAATCTTGACTCCCTGAGGATGACTCACGAAGGAAATTCTCAAGTCAAAGAAACAAAGGCTCTGACTCTAATCTAGAAATATGAAGCCTTCAAAATGGAGGACGATGAAGCTGTAGAGGTAAGGTTTTCTAGACTTCAAACTTTAATTGTAGGACTCAAAGTGCTAGATAAAGGATATACAACTGCGGATCATGTTAAAAAGATTGTTAGAAGCTTGCCAAAGAAATGGAGACCTATGGTCACAGCTTTAAAGCTATCAAAAGATCTGAATAGCATCAGCCTTGAGGAACTCGTTAGTTCACTCAGAAGCCACGAGATAGAACTGGAGGAATATGAACCTCAAAAGAAGATCAAATTTGTAGTACTAAAGTCCAGATCCGAAAGACACAAACCAGATAGAAACAAAGCCTTCTAGGCTGAAGAAGAAGACATTGATGACTCTCAAAAGGAAGACTCTAACGACGAAAAAGAATTATCCCTTTTAACCAGAAGAGTAAAACAACTCTGGAGAAAAAGGAATAATAACTTTAGAAGACCAAGACCCAAGGGAGATCGATCAGAATCAACTTCCAGAGGTAAATCTAACAAAGATATAACATGCTCTAAATGTAAGGAAATAGGTCATTACATAAACGAATGTCCCAAGTTGAAGAAAGAAAGCTCTAGAAGAGAAAATTTCAAGAAAAGTTCCTTCAGAACCAAAAAGGGACTGATGTCCACCTGGGATAACAGTGGATCTGATTCCTCAGAATCAGACTCTGATGAACAGGCAAATGTTGCACTCATGGCTACTGTAGATGTTTGATTGGCTGCATTTTATGTTAAAACACTAGCTGGACTCAAAGTTCTTGGCTGATGTCATGACATTCTTTGGAGATGTTTGATTGGCTGCATTTTGTGTTAGAACATCTAACTGTACTCTGATGTCTTGACTGATGTCATGACATACTTGAGTAGTATGTTGCAGGTTTAGCTAATACATGATTTACAGAATGTCAAACTAGATGTTATGACATTCATTCCTGATACTAAGGTATAACAGTTTGTTCTCTGTTATAACTCAGTATTTAATTTCAGTCTGTTTATCAAAGGAATAACAGACCTGGCACAAGGCCTACTGTCTGAATATCAAACTGGATGTTATGACATTCATCATTGACAACATATACTGAATAATAGGCAGGTTGGTTTTCTGCTACAGTTCAGTATGTATCTCAGTCTGTTCTTCAGAAGGATAACAGACCTAGCATAAGGCCCATTCTGTAAATGTCAAATTGGATGTTTTGACATTTATTATTGTAAGCTGATACTGAAGTATAGACTGGTTGGTCTTTTACAGAACAATATTTCGTACAGTCTGTTTTCAGGAAAATAACAGACTTAGCATATGGTCTATGCTTTGGACGTCAAACTGAATGTTGTGACATTCATTCCTGACAGCATATGCTAAATTGTAGGTTGGTTAGTTTTTCTTTTTCAGCATTTTTCTCAGGCTATTCTTCAGAAATCCAACAGTTGAGCTAAAATCCAAGAAACTAACAACTGAGCTACAATTAATGAACCTAACAAATAGCCTATTTGTTAGTACCCTAATATGTGGAAATTAGGTTAACTGGCTTGACCTTAATTTCAGGAAATACAAGTACAAGGCCCAAGTGCTGCAATATAAAAGGATGGCAATCCTTCATTCAGAACTCGGGGATTTTAGGCGTGAAGATTTTATTGTTCCATCATACTTCACTACTGTATTTTTGTGTGTGTCTTGTATTAGATGTATCTTGTGAGCCAAGCAATTATCACCTAGATGATTGCATTGGACTAGGGTGTTCATTGAGTTGTAAGTGTTGTGTCACTCTAAGCTTTAAGCGTGAGTGTTGTGTATCTTGATTAAAGCTGTTAAGCACAATCAAGAGTTGTTTGAAGTGTGACTTCACTATAAACTTTAATATAATTAAAGGTTGTAATCACTGAGGTGATTGAGGGGGAGTGAGTAGGAACTCTGATCTTAGTGTAAGATTGAAATTGCATTGGGTAGGTATTAAGTGAAGAGTTGTAAGCGAGGGAGTTTAACTTTGAATTAATACTACTAATAGTGGATTTCCTCCCTGGCTTGGTAGCCCCCAGACGTAGGTGTGTATGACACCGAACTGGGTAAACAATTCCTTGTGTTCTTTTACTGCACTTTATTTTTAAGTTCTGTATAATTCTTGTCTACGCAGAATTGGATGTCATAGTATCCCGTGTGACATCGAAAGTCTGTTAACTAGAATTTCAATTGGCATCAGAGCAGGCACCCTGCCTGTTAATTTCTGGGTGAGATCTAGGGAAGTTACTTTCTAGTACCATGGACAAGGATGTAGGATACTCAAATAGACCACCCATGTTGGATGGTTCTAACTATGATAACTGGAAACCTCGTATGATAGCCTTCTTGACGTCTCTAGACAACAAGGTCTAGAGAGCTGTCAATAAAGGATGGGAATATCCAATGAAGACAGGTAAAGATGGAGTCAGTATACAAATTCCTGAAGAAGAGTGGGACAAGGAGTAAGAGGCATTAGCCCTTGGAAACTCTAAGGCCTTGAATGCACTGTTCAATGGAATAAGTAAGAACATATTCAGACTGGTGCATCACTGTGAGCTGGCTAAAGAAGTTTGGGATACCCTCAAGATAACTCATGAAGGTACCTCCAAGGAGAGGATGTCTAAACTTAAGATGCTGACCACCAAGTTTGAAAATCCGAGGATGAAAGAGGATGAGACTATTCATGACTTCCACATGAATATTCTTGAAATTGCCAACACTTCTGGTGGCTTAGGTGTGAAAATCGCTGAAGAGAAACTTGTAAGAAAGATTCTCAGGTCATTACCTAAGAGATTTGCCATGAAGGTCACTGCTATAGAAGAGGCTCAGGATATCTGCAATATGAAGGTGGATGAGCTTATTGGTTCTCTCTAAACTTTTGAAATGGGCTTGTGTGAGAATGTTGAAAAGAAGAACAAAAGCGTAGCTTTTGTATCAAATACTGGAGAGGATTCAGAAGCAAGAAGTATTGGTGGTGATGAAAGCATATCAGAAGCCATATCCATGCTTGGGAGACAGTTCAACAAGTTCGTAAAGAAGATTGATCAAAAAGGTAGATCAAATGTCAATAACACTTCGTCTGACATCAGGAAAAGATCAACTTCTGAAGAAAGGTTCAACCAAGGCAAGGGAATCCAGTGTCATGGATGTGAAGGTTTTGGACACGTTAGAGCTGAATGTCCTACTTACCTCAAGATGCAAAAGAAAGGACTATCTGTCACATGGTCTGAAGGAGATTCTGAGAGTGAATCTGCTAAACATGTCACTACATTAACTAGTGTTTGTGCCACTGATGATGACTCAAGTGGAGATGAAATAACCTTTGATGAACTTGCTGCATCATATAAAGAGCTATGTGTCAAAAGTGCAGAAGTGCGTGTACAAGGAGAAAAGCAGAAGAAACTCATCAAGGAGCTGGAGGATGAGAAACAAAAGCATCTGACAATCATAGATGGTCTAAATGGTGAGATAACCTTGCTGACCTCCAAGCTAGATCAAATGACGAAATCCATCAGAATGCTAAATAAAGGAACAGACACCTTGGAAGAGATCCTAAAGGTGGGACAGAAGTCAGGAACCATGTCTGGTTTAGGCTTTGTGAAGAAATCCTCAGCTGAACTCAAACGCTCAAAGGCTGAAGTTCAGAAATTCAAGCGGAGGTCACACCCAATGTCTCAACATCAGGGAACCAGGATGAGTAACCATTAGAAGAGGAAATTTCAGAGATGGATATGTCACTACTGTGGTAGGTTTGATCATATAAAAGCCTTCGGCTACAGACTGCATGGTTATCCTAACCAAACCCCTCATGTCAGACCTAAGCATAATTCCCCCATCAAGAAACGACAATGGTTTTCTAGGTTAGCTCACACAACTCTAAGGGCATCTACCAGAGAAGACTGATACTTTGATAGTGGCTGCTCAAGACATATGACTGGTATGGAGAATTTATTGGTGGATATGCAACCCCACACTACCAGTTATGTGACCTTTGGTGATGGTGCTAAAGGAAAAATCAAAGGTGTGGGTAAGTTGGACAGCTCTGGAGTTCTAGAACTGAATAATGTGTTGTTAGTAAAAGGACTAACTGCTAATCTCATCAACATAAGTCAGCTGTGTGATCAAGGGTTCTATGTTCAGTTCACTAAGGAGCTATGTGTTGTGATGAATGGAGATAATCAGGAAGTTATGAGAGGATCCAGATCCAAAGATAACTGTTATCTGTGGGAACCTAAAGTCTCAAACTACTCCACAATTTGCTCCTTAGCCAAGGAAGAACAAGAGGTGAAGTTGTGGCATAGACGTCTTGGTCATCTCCACTTAAGGGGAATGAAAAAAATCATATCCAAGGAAGCAGTTAGAGGAATCCCAAAGCTGATTATTAATGAAGGAAGAGTCTGTGGAGAATGCCAGGTCGGCAAGCAAACCAAGATGTCACATCCTAAGCTGGGACATCCTACAACATCCAAAACTCTGGAACTTTTGCACATGGACTTAATGGGACCTATGCAGGTTGAGAGTCTGGGTGGAAAGAGGTATGCCTATGTGGTTGTTGATGACCATTCCAGATACACTTGGATAAGCTTCATCAGAGAAAAGTCAGATGCATTTGATGTCTTCAAAGAAATGTGCATCAGACTTCAAAGGGAAAAGGACAGTTGTGTTGTCCGAATTAGGAGTGACCATGGGACGGAGTTTAAGAATTCCAAGTTTGATGAGTTTTACTCGTCTGAAGGGATAAGTCATGAGTTTTCCTCTCCTATAACTCCTCAGCAAAATGGGATAGTTGAAAGGAAAAACAGAACTATTCAAGAATCTGCCAGGGCAATGATTCATGCAAAGAAGCTTCCTATGCACTTTTGGGCCGAAGCGATGAAAACAGCTTGCTATGTTCATAATAGAGTTACCTTGAGAAAAGGAACCTCTTCCACTCTGTATGAAATATGGAAAGGCAGAAAACCCACTGTGAAGTACTTTCATATCTTTGGGAGTAAATGTTACATTCTTACAGATCGTTAATAGAGAAGGAAAATGGATCCCAAAAGTGATGAGGGTATATTCCTAGGATACTCAACTAACAACAGAGCCTACAGAGTGTTCAACTACAGGACCAATGTCCTGATGGAATCGATAAATGTTATTGTGGATGATAAAGAGGAAGGAATCAATGTCATAGAGTATGTTGGAACATTCCTTGATACGTCAACAGACATTTCAGTCAAGTGCGAAGAGGTACAGGAGACTCCTCCTGAGTGTGAGGTAGATGCATCCAACAAAGTGCCTTCTATCAGAATTCAGAAGGACCACCCCAAGGATCTTATCATAGGGGATCCCAATAGTGGTGTGACTACCAGATCAAGGGAGAATAGCTCAAATTCCTGTTTTGTGTCCAAGGTTGAACCAGAAAATGTGAAAGAAGCCCTGACTGATGAATATTGGATCAATGCCATGCAAGATGAACTAGAGCAGTTTAAACGGAATGAAGTATGGGAGTTAGTTCCACGGCCTGAAGGGATTAACATCATTGGTACCAAGTGGATTTACAAGAACAAATCTGATGAGAAAGGAGTAATCACTAGGAATAAAGCAAGACTAGTGGCTCAAGGATATACTCAAGTTGAAGGGGTTGATTTTGATGAGACGTTTGCAACTGTTGCTAGACTTGAGTCAATCAGATTGCTGTTAGGTGTGGCCTGCATTCTGAAGTTCAAATTGTTCCAAATGGATGTGAAGAGTGCCTTTTTAAATGGCTACTTGAATGAAGAAGTCTATGTGGAACAACCTAAAGGGTTCTGTGATCCTAACCTGCCTAAACATGTGTACAAGTTGAGGAAAGCTTTGTATGGGTTGAAGCAAGCACCTAGAGCTTGATATGAAAGGTTGACTGAATTTATGACCTCTCATGGGTACAGAAAAGGTGGGATAGATAAGACCTTGTTTGTGAAGGATGAAGATGGCAAAATCATGATTGCCCAAATTTATGTGGATGATATTGTCTTTGGTGGAATGTCAGAGCAAATGGTGAAACATTTTGTTCACCAGATGCAATCTGAGTTTGAAATGAGTCTGGTTGGGGAATTGACTTATTTTCTTGGAATGCAAGTTAACCAAATGGAGGATTCTATGTTTCTCTCCCAAAGCAAATATGCCAAAAACATAGTTAAGAAGTTTGGTATGGATAATGCTAGGCACAAAAGAACTCCTGCACCTACTCACTTAAAGTTAACCAAAGATGATGGAGGTCCCAGTGTTGATCAATGCTTGTATAAAAGCATGATAGGTAGTCTACTATACCTAACTGCCAATAGACCTGATATTTCCTATGCAGTTGGTGTGTGTGCTAGATACCAAGCAGAACCCAAAGTGAGCCACTTAAATCAAGTCAAGAGGATTCTCAAGTATGTCAATGGGACTTATGACTATGGTATGTTATACTTTCATGGCTCTGAGCCTGTCCTATCTGGGTATTGTGATGCTGATTGGGCTGGGAGTGCTGATGACAGAAAAAGCACATCAGGAGGATGTTTCTTCTTGGGAAACAATCTCATATCATGGTTCAACAAGAAACAGAACTGTGTATCTCTGTCCACTGCAGAGTCTGAGTACATAGCAGCTGGAAGCAGTTGTTCCCAACTGGTGTGGATGAAACAGATGCTAACTGAGTACAATGTCTCTCAAAATGTCATAACATTATTCTGTGACAATCTCAGTGCCATCAATATCTCCAAGAATCCCATCCAACACAGCAGGACCAAACATATTGACATTAGACATCACTTCATCAGAGATCTGGTGGAAGACAAAGTGATTACCCTGGAACATGTAGCCACTGAACTACAACTTGCTGACATATTCACAAAGGCTCTGGATGCTACTCAGTTTGAAAATTTAAGGTTCAAATTGGAAATATGCCTTTCTGAGGATATATAGCAACCAATGATGTTTGGGATGTGTTGTTTAATATCTTAACCTATTAAACAATTGAAAGTGTGCTATGACTGGACAACAGATCACAGCTATGTTACTTGCTGCAAGTGTGGTAACAAGATGTTAAGGGGATATCCTAACATGGGACAGCCTATGTGCTTGCTGGACTTCAAGAAAGTGTTCATGCAGGAGTGGTTCAAGATGTCAGACTCAAAGTCATGGCATCTGATATGGGTGCACCTGCTGTGAAGCAAGAGTGTGTGACTAGTTGATCAAAGATGTGAAGCAAGATAAAGTGGGTGGTGTCTTGATCAAAGCTGTAAAGCAAGATCAAGAGGGGGTATTCTTGATTGAAACTGTGAAGTAAAATCAAGATTGTGTGTCTGTTATTTATGTGTAATTTTGTTTATTTTGGTCTGTAGATAATGGTGTTGCTTTGGCAACATTTTTGACAAAAAGGGGGAGTAACACCTGTGATGCCCCAGGACAACAGATTATTTGCTAAACAGATATTGGAGATCCTCTAATCCAGAGGTTGTGCTACAGCTGATGTTCCACTTCTATGTGTGATGAGTGTGAGTGTGTTATCTGTATGTGTGCTGCTGTTAGAAGTTTTTATTTAACTTCTGTGTGTGTGTTGATATGTGAAGTTTTTATTTAACTTCTATCTGTGGTGAGTGTGCGGCTGCTCTGAGTGTATTAGCTAGGTTAATTTCCCTGCTAGATGTGTGTTTTCCGCTGCTCTGAACTTTGTTGTGATACCAAAATATTTTAGCCAAAAATTTGCCAAAGAGAGAGTTTGTAGATGTTTGATTGGCTGCATTTTATGTTAAAACACTAGCTGGACTCTAATGCCTTGACTGATGTCATGACATGCTTTGGAGATGTTTGATTGGCTGCATTTTGTGTTAGAACATCTAACTGTACTCTGATGTCTTGACTGATGTCATGACATACTTGAGTAGTATGCTGCAGGTTTAGCTAATACAGGATTTACAGAATGTCAGACTAGATGTTATGACATTCATTCCTGATACTGAGGTATAACAGTTGGTTGTCTGTTATAACTCAGTATTTAATTTCAGTCTGTTTATCAAGGGAATAACAGACCTGGCACAAGGCCTACTGTATGAATGTCAAACTGGATGTTATGACATTCATCATTGACAGCATATACTGAATAATAGGCAGGTTGGTTTTCTGCTACAGTTTAGTATGTATCTCAGTCTGTTCTTCAGAAGGATAACAAACCTGGCATAAGGCCCATTCTGTAAATGTCAAATTGGATGTTTTGACATTTATTATTGTAAGCTGATACTGAAGTATAGACTGGTTGGTCTTTTATAGTACAACATTTTGTACAGTCTGTTTTCAGGAAAATAACAGACTTAGCATATGGTCTATGCTTTGGACGTCAAACTGAATGTTGTGACATTCATTCCTGACAGCATATGCTAAATTGTAGGTTGGTTAGTTTTTCTGTTTCAGCATTTTTCTCAGGCTATTCTTCAGGAATCCAACAGCTGAGCTAAAATCCAGGAAACTAACAACTGAGCTACAATTAATGAACCTAACAAATAGCCTATTTGTTAGTACCCTAATATGTGGAAATTAGGTTAACTGGCTTGACCTTAATTTCAGGAAATACAAGTACAAGGCCCAAGTGCTGCAATATAGAGGATGGCAATCCTTCATTCAGAACTCGGGGATTTTAGGCGTGAAGATTTTATTGTTCCATCATACTTCACTACTGTATTTTTGTGTGTGTCTTGTATTAGATGTATCTTGTGAGCCAAGAAATTATCACCTAGATGATTGCATTGGACTAGGGTGTTCATTGAGTTGTAAGTGTTGTGTCACTCTAAGCTTTTAAGCGTGAGTGCTGTGTATCTTGATTAAAGCTGTTAAGTACAATCAAGAGTTGTTTGAAGTGTGACTTCACTATAAACTTTAATATAATTAAAGGTTGTAATCACTCAGGTGATTGAGGGGGAGTGAGTAGGAACTCTGATCTTAGTGTAAGATTGAAATTGCATTGGGTAGGTATTATGTGAAGAGTTGTAAATGGGGGAGTTTAACTTTGAATTAATACTACTAATAGTGGATTTCCTCCCTGGCTTGGTAGCCCCCAGACGTAGGTGTGTGTGACACCGAACTGGGTAAACAATTCCTTGTGTTGTTTTACTACACTTTATTTTTAAGTTCTGCATAATTCTTGTCTGCGCAGAATTGGATGTCATAGCATCCCGTGTGACATCGAAAGTCTGTTAACTAGAATTTCAGCTACCACCTCTAGAAATACATCAGATGGAGAATCTATATCTGAAGAGGTATTTTCTGATCTTTCTCGCTCTGACTTCGAATCATGCCTTTCTGAAACTCTAAACTCATACCAGAAACTTAAACAAAAATTTAAAGCTGTGAAAGAGGTTCTTGAAGAAACCATCGAAGAATGTGGTAAACTTGAGATGACTGTTTCTGATCTAAAAGATGAAAATCGAACTTTGATATTAGGAAGAGACTCCACAAATAAACAATGTTTAAAACTTGAAGAAGCGTTATCTCAAGCTCCACAAACTTCGAACACAGTAATTTATGAATATGAAAAATCTTTTCAAAAGTTTTTGAAGAATGGGATAGAGAGAAGCAAAATGGCATCCATTATTTATGGAGTTAGACAGAATAATAGAAGAGGAATTGGGTATGACCCTAGTGAAGATAAATCTTCCACTAATGACAAACCTAAATCTCCATTTTCTTATCACTACATACATACACAAGCACAACATTTTGATAATGCTAGAAAACCCAAAGTTTTAAGAAACTCTGGGAAAACTAATCATAAAGGACCCAAAAGATTCTGGGTACCAAAGGATAAGATTGTTTATGTTGTAGATATCTTATGCGGCAGAGTTAAGACACCAATCATGGTACCTGGACTCTGGATGCTCGCGACACATGATGGGAAGAAAGTATATGTTCCAAAGCCTGGAACTTAAAGATGTTGGCTTCGTAGGTTTGGGAGGAAATCAGAAAGGAAGGATCAGAGGCTCCGGAACTATTGGTAATGGAACTCTCCCCTTTATATCTGATGTTCTCTATGTAGAAGGGTTAATGCATAATTTGTTATCAATAAGTCAATTAAGTGATAACGGCTATGATGTAATTTTCAATAAAAAAACATGTAAAGCAATTAATCAGAACAATGGAACAATCCTATTAGCTGGCAAGAGGAAAAAAATATTTACAAAATAAATCTTTCATACTTAAAAGAACAAAATGTAAAATGTCTGATGTTTGTTCATGAAGAGCAATGTGCATGGCATAGACGCTTGGGCCACATTAGCTTGAGAAAACTATCTTAGCTAAATAAACTCGAGTTAGTTAGAGGTCTACCCAAGCTGAAGTTTTCTTCAGATGCTCTGTGTGAAGCATGTCAGAAAGGAAAATTTTCCAAATCATCTTTTAAAAAGAAAAATATTGTTTCCACCTCTAAGCCTTTGGAACTTCTTCACATTGATCTGTTTGGTCTTGTTAAAACAGCATCAGTCAATGGAAAGAAATATGGACTAGTTATTGTTGATGATTTTAGTCGCTAGACATGGGTAAAATTCCTAAAGCACAAATTCCTAAAGCACAAGAGTGAGTCTCACTCTGTATTCACTAGCTTCTGTTCCAAAGTGCAAAACGAATTCGACTCTAAAATCATCAGAGTCAGAAGTGATCATGGTGGAGAATTTGAAAATTAATATTTTGAGGAACTATTTGATTTTAATGGAATATCCCATGATTTCTCTTTTCCTAGAACTCCACAACAAAATGGAGTTGTAGAAAGGAAGAATAGGACAATCCAAGAGATGGCCAGAACCATGATCAATGAAACAAATGTGGCTAAGCACTTTTGGGCTGAAGCAGTAAATACATTGTGTTATATTCAGAATAGAATCTCTATAAGACCTATTCTGGAGAAGACTCCCTATGAACTGTGTAAGGGAAGAAAACCCAACATTTCTTATTTTCATCCTTTCGGATGCTCTTGCTTTATTATGAATACTAAAGAACATCTGAACAAGTTTGATTCAAAAGCATAAAAAGGTATTATGTTAGGATACTCAGAACGCTCTAAAGGCTACAGAGTATACAACACATAAACTAAAATTATGGAAGAATCAATTCATGTTAGATTTGATGATAAGCTTGACCCTGAAAAGTCAAAGCTAGTTGAGAAACTTGCAGATCTGGAGATTACTCTTGCAGGTTCTGACGAAAAGACCAAAGCACCAAAAGTATCTGATAAACAAAGTCCAAAAGAAATCAAGAAGTCACCCCAACATCTTTGAAGATTTGATTCTGGTAAACAAGGATGAACCTATCCGAACTAGGTTAACATTCAAGGTACCTGAAGAAATTCCTCTAGAACTAGTATCTCTGATTGAGCCTAATTCCTGTGATGAGGCACTTCAAGACGACGACTGGGTTCTAGCTATGCAAGAAGAGCTAGATCAATTCTCAAAGAATGACGTCTTGGATCTTGTTCCAAAGCCCAAAGACACTCATATTATTAGAACCAGATGGGTGTTCAGAAACAAACTAAATGAAAAAGGCGAAGGAAAGCATTCCAAGAACAAGGAACTGCATCAGAACCTCCGGGTCTGGCTGAAGATTATCTTAGGCATCATCCACCATCGTCCAACTTCAAACTCTTCTGACTACATCAACATAGATCAGATGTGCATTCCGTAATGCATTCACAAGGGTCTGAAGCTCTGCCTACCTGCACTTCTATTCAAGTATCTCAGAGATTCCGTCAAAGAGACCAGAAAAAACATGAAGACAAGGAACTACATCCCTCTGGGGAGACTGATATCTGATGTGCTGATCAAAAGTGGCCTCGTGGACCATATGATTCAGCTCAGACTCATGGAAGACGTCATGATTGATACTAGCAGACCTCTGAATGCTCGCAATCTGAAGAGCATGGGAATCATTGATCAAGTGAGAGCCAAACCAACACTTGACACCTCCTGGGAAGCACTTAAGGATCAGAGGGAGATTCCTACCGGACTCTACTTATTCTCCAAGATCGACCCTCCAGAGGTAATTTCTTACTATCTAGAGGATCTGTACAAGCAAGGGGTGGACATCAAAGAATTCTCAGTGGACTGGCTGGCGGAGTTTCCACCAAACTTCCAGAAGAGGATGCAAGAGCCCTCTGAGAATACTAAGCAGGCGAAGAAATCTAAGTTGGGAAAACATCTGGATCAAGACCCCCAGTTCCTCTGGTTGGCTCTCCAGGTAAGCTTGTATCTCTCCCTCCCTCTGTAAAAATTAAACCTATTGCTTCTTCTCTCCCTAAAACAAACCCTATATACATAACTAATGATACTCCTCCCTCAACCACCAGATCCTCTAACCAACCATCTCAAAAATTCAACCTCGCCACCACAACTTTACCTGTTTCAGAAGCACAAATGCTAAATGAAACCACCTCACCATCTTCATCACCATCTCCTCAATCCCCACCTTACTACAAACTTTCATCTAACACCGAACCTTCTGACCCTCACTCCCCCACTCTGGCTCAGCTCCAAGACCATGCTCTGGCCTCTCAAATTCCATCACATTCTAACCCTGAACCTGAAGTCACTTCCCCACCTCCGAAAAATCCAAACACAACCACATCAAAACCAACCCACTCTGAACCACAACCATCAAAACCAACCCACTGTGAACCACAACCATCAGGACCAATCCACTATGAATCACAATTATCTGAACCACCACACTCTTAAATACCACCACCCATCACTTCCGCTGACCCAACAACCCCCACACTTAACTTAAGTACCCCCACCTCACCCTCCAAAGCCTATGCCAATGAACCAGAGACTACCCTTCTGACCCTTGAAGAAGCAATTACGGTTTTTGCAGAGTCTTCAGTTGAAAAGGTCAAGTCTCTGACCATCAACTCTAGTATCAGTGATGATCCCTCTGCTGTAAGGACTCATTGGAACAAAGTGATAAGTTGGATAACCTCTGAAGCCTTCAAGCTGAAAGGCCTCTCTGAACAAGTTTGCAACGACTTCATCAGAGAAGCTGAGATCAGACTCCAAGAGCGTCTGGCCAGAGAAGCTGAGGAACGGGTTAAATAGGAAGCTGAAGAGAAAGCGCGCCAAGAAGAACTTCATAGAATCAGAGAAGCTAAAGCCAAGGCTATTGCTGCTAAAGTTGAGGCAAAAGCCAAAGCCGACGCTGAAGAAGTAGCGCGCCTTGCTGAAGAGTCTGTTGCCAAAGCCAGAGCTGATGAACTGACTTAGAGAGAGTCCTCCAACTCTGGATTCGTCCCTCTGGTCCTGAAGACTCTCGAAGAGCTACAGAAAGAACAACAGGTAGTTCGAGCCAGACTGGATCAACAGGACTCTGTCAACGTAAACATTCAGAACATGATGTCCCAGCTGCTCCAGAGGATGCCTCCGCCTCCAAACCCTTAGGCACCTATGCTACTTTGCTTTTTGCTTTCTATGTTTTGCTTGTTGCTTTCTATGTTCTGATGTTTGTTTCTTGCTTTCTTTCTTTTTTTCTTTCTAGCTTATGTAAATGCTTATTTATATCAATATCAACTTTTTTGCTATGTCTTTTTTATTCTGACAAAAAGGGGGAGAACTAAAACAGCTCTGATGAAAACATATCTAATTCCTTTCAAACACTGCAAAATTTTTCTCTAAAATCAATGACTTAAGATATGCAGGAAAGTAGCTAAAAGCACCACACCAAGGAAGGTCCGGTAAGAACTTCTGAACTATTCAAAGATCTAACTCAGGGGGAGCCCACTGTAATATCTGATCTAAGAGTTTCTTTAAATGTTTCATCTTTAATTTGAATTGTTTTGTCATCATCAAAAAGGGGGAGATTGTAAGAACAAAGTTGGTTCTACAATATATCTCTAAGATTTTGATGATAACAAAGGATGAAACCAAAAATGGTACTCTAACGAGATTTTTTCTTAGTGTGCATGACTCTGAACATTTACGCAGGATTCTGACCATACATCAGATACAAAATCACACCAGATATAAAGTATTAGATGATTAGATGTCACTCAGAAAGGAATACATCCAGAAGGTTCTAATTCTGATCAAAGCAGATACCAGCGCAACAGTAAGAAGTCAGAAGCTCCAACAAAAGACTATTGGATTCAGACTCTGATACTTAAGAAGTCTAGAGCATTGAGAAGCTCTGATGAAGTCAGACATAATCATCCTCTGAAGACAAACTCTGGTATATCAAGACTCTGATGCAGACTCACCAGTCCAGAACACGTAACCGAAAAGAATCTCATTATGGAAAGAAAGTATTTAAAGAAAGGATTAATGAGGCGGACACAATGGTTTTAGAAAGAAACAATAGAAGTAATGACATTAATTATTCTTCAATGACCAAGATTCTGTTATCATTCCAACGGTCCTTCACAACGACTATATAAAGGACAAATTACTTCTCTAGAGAGATACACCTGAGACACACAGAAATATCATTCATTCTCTTTATTTTTCACGAGCTGCTGCTTTTACATGAAAAGCTTTTGCTCCCATATTTTCTGTAATACTTGCTTGTTGTTAGAAGCACTTTACATTACAATTTACTTTTGCTTAAATTATTTCCTCAAGTGACTCTGCACAGTCTGAATACTTGAGAGGGCTAAGAGATTATTCTCTTAGACGATTGGTTGTGTAATCTTTCAAGATTAGTGGATTAAGTCCTTTTTGAAGGAGAAATCACCTTGGTCGGGTGGACTGGGGTAGCTTTGAATTTCAAGCGAACCAGTATAAAATTCTGTGTGTTTTGATTTCTGAAAAAGTTTTTATTTCCAAAAACAATTCAAACCCCCCTTTCTTGTTTTTCTCAACCCTCAAGTTTTCCTTACGGAATACATTATACTCCTGCGGACTTTCAGGCTCTCTGATTTCTTTTCCTTTGTGGCAATACTTCCGCACAAAGAGTTTACTTTTGCATTCATATCATATGCATCATGAGGTCTCTTAGGGACCAAAATTTGTTTCTATATATTGTTATTTAAGCCCATTCTACTGAGTCGACAAGAAGATTTTAACCTTCGCCTCCTCAATTAGAATGTCCTTAAATAGGGGCAGCTGTAAGACCCCAATTTTGACCCTAATATCCCTCATGCACTTTCATCATAAGCATCAACATTGGGATCATACCTTGGCATCCTCCTTACCCCTCTTTCATTGGGTTTGTTTTGGGAGAGATCACGAAGAACTTTGTGATTGTATCATACTTGTATATTATCATTTTACTAAGCAAAATACAAAAAAAAATATGTCTTTGCATTTGCCTAACTCCTTTGTAGGTAGGGCATGATCTCCATTGATCCATCAAGTTCATATATAGGGTTTGAGACCCCCATGACAAAGAGAACGACCATTGAATTGATACAAGAATGGTTATGAGCATCATATATGAGTCCCAAGGATTTCTACATGTTATTTTGATCAAGTTTTCTTCAAGAGTTTGAGGGTGATTTGCCTTGGAAACCCTAGTTTGACTGGGAATCTTGAGTGACTTCTCCAATAAGCTATCTCACCAATTGATCAAATTTCTAAAGGGACACTTAAAAATTCATCATCTTATGCATATATTATCTACCATGAGCCTAGAAAGTCAATAGAATTGAAGATTGGCAAGTTGGTTGATGGTGGTTGGCCAGATGACTTCATCTAATAAAAAATGGGTCTTCCTAGACCCTATCGCCTACAATTTTCACCATATGAAAATGATTCCAAAATCAACGTTACTCTAAATGATATTCCAAACAACTTTTATGTTGAGACCTAGAGCTAGTTTTGCTTGGAAAGTAATTTTCTATGTTGAAACATTATAGGTCATTTTGTCTAAGCCCTAATTTCAAAGTCTAATTCCAAAGGCTATAACTTGCTCAATTTTTATGAGATGAAAGATTTACAAGTTGCACAATCAAATTCAAGATGTTTATTTCAACTTTTATGTTTGGAGTGAGAGCTAATTCAACTTTTATGAGCATGTGATATGAGGCTACATTATAGGTCACTTTTGACCTATACCATTGAACAAGTGATTTTTCCAAACTTCAAAAATGCTTAACTCTATCATTTCAAATCCAAATGACATTAAATTGATGACCATTTTGAAGGTCTTTGAAAGAGTTATAACTTTTATGAAGACACGTTTCTCATTTGAAGCTCACATAAAAAGTTAAGCATGGTCGAATATTGAGATATATGGCTTAACACTTAGAAAAATTTTCAACATGTTGAAATTCCAAACTTCCACCTCAAAATTCATCATGATACAAGCTCCAAATAGAAAAGTGTTGAACATGAAAGTTGTTACTATTGATCTAACCTTTCCAAAAAGTTCAAGTTCATCCATTTTGGACAAGAATTGCTAGGGTTGCACATGACATGAACATGGTATCGTCATCATTTGGCAAAGATCAAACTTCAAATGTTCACACACACTTGCCTTGAAATCCAAGTTGATTTCAGACTCTCTCACATTCATTTGTGGACCTTTAGCAATGATCTCATGGGCCTGTACACGCCCATTCACCCATGCATCATCAATTTCCAACTTTGAAAAGTGATTTGGAAGGTGCAATTATCACTTGATTCAGCTATAAATAGAGCCCCTTATGCTCAGAATTCAACACACCTTGCACGCCAGCTTTGTAACCCATTGAAACCCTCTCATTCCAAAGGAAAACCTGATAAATTTTAACTTAAAATTTGAGTTCGAACCTCAACTGTTGGAGATTCAAAAACTCCAGGATCCAAAGCCTTGCAACCTCATCAATCATTTACTACTAGCTTCTCAAGTGTGATCAGATCGTGTTTGGAGCAAGCAATCTCAAGAATTGCAGCATTGAAGGTAATTTTCAGAAAACTTCATCTCTTAGATTCTCTCCCAATCTTACTCAATTCTCTTGATTCTTTGGTTGTTTGAAGTCCTACCAATATAGGCAAGAAGATTGAGTTGCTTAGAGGTTAAATCGAAGCAACTCAGTTGACATACCTCAAATTTCAACTCCTCATATCTTTCCATATGTGGGGACTTAGTTAAAATTGAGGGGATATTCGTGATCTACACCATTTTTCCTTTCAGATCATGTCGTCCTTTTTCATTTATGATGAGGTGATGAATGGACCAGTCCGGCCAAGGTCGCCTGAGAAGACGACCGACGCTTTCCTCCGGCAATGATGTGGCATGGTCCTGAGCCTTTGGATTGATTTAAATTGTTTTAATCATGAGCGTGCATTTTAATTACCAAACGTGTGGACGTTTGACCCAGGCGCACCATGGAACGCGCGCTGGTGGCCACTTGATCTGCCACCTCAATTAATAAGGGAGATAAGGTGGTCCACGCTTTTTCTGATTCTTTGAATTTCATTTTAAGTTCTTTATGTTCATTAATTCATATTAATTTTAATATTGATCCAAAAAATATGAGAGTTTCACCAAAAAGTTTCAAAAAATTTCCTCTTTCATATACTGAATTAAAATCATTTTTTGGATCATTATTAATATTTTTCATGATTTAATTGATTTTTCATTTTTTTAATTGTTTAAAAATACTTTTAAGTCTTTAAAAAATCTAAAAAAAATTCTCCAAGGTCCTTTGACCTTGTTTGACCTATGATAAATCTCATGGCCATTTATTTGGTGTTTTGATGAGGTTTTATGAATTTGACAAACCATATTTAATTTAAATACATTATTTTATTATTTTTAATTGGAATAAATGCCAAATAATTTTGTTGACCAATTGTGATGACTTGTTTATGTTTGAGTCTTGTTGTTGGGCCTCTATCAAGGTTGATTTGACTTTGTCAAATTAATATCATTGGATTTAGGGGATTGATGGAATGTACATTCCATCTCCCAAAATGAATGAATGATATTAATTTGGTAAATATCCTCCTTTGATCAATTTGAGATTTCATCTATTCCCTTCCCTCTTCATCTCATTCCCATTCTTTATGCATTCATCTCATTTGGCTTATGATATCTCAAAGTCCTAAAGCTAGTTGATTGAAAAAGTAACATGAGAAAGGATGAGATTAGGCCACACCTTTTGCATATTCTTTTTGTATGTGGTATGTTTCATGAGAATAGTTCATAATACTATGTCTCTAACATGCATTAACACCAAAATTCTATTGCCCGACCTCAAATAGTTGTGACTTCTACATAAGTCCAATTACGATTGCTTAGCATAGTGCTAAATTTGTGACATAAAAGGCATAGCATTCTACTTAGTGAGATTGTAAGTCTCCCCTCTTTCATGGTATTATGTGGAAACTTGGTCTTTTTTCTTCCTTTGGAAGATGTCTTGGTTCAAGGATCCGTGCTTGTGATAAGTGGGTTGAGTGTTCTCCAAAGAATGTCTAAAAATGAAAAGCAAAAACAAAACAATACTAACTTCTAACCTATTAACTACTAACTTTTAATTTCAAGCCCTTTACTTTAATGTCATTTAATTTTAGCTTTTATACATTTGCCATTGTTCATATCATTCTAATTGTTTATGATAATGCAATTTTTTCTTTGTCCACTTGGACCATATTGTGTGATATATTTTGTTTGTGTTTTGCTTGTTTGTGTGGTCTTTGACCATTAATATACATAATAACAACAAAAACCCTAAAAAAGTTTTGTGTGGACTGTTGGCTTGATCTTGGACAAATGGACTTAGAACTTAGGCGACATTCCTATGCTAAAGGACTTGGCCAATGCCAACTTATTGAGAAACCAAGTCCTTGCAATTTCAAACTTCATCTGATACATCATTCAAGATCTCTCTAAGTTCATCTACAACATGATCATTGTGAAGCTGTTATTTTGAACCTGTGACTTGTGGAACTCATCTGTTACATGGGCTACCTTGAAGAAGATCATGGAATGGATAAGATTGGATGTGGCCATCTTTATTTGATGCCTTGCTCTTCAAGATAATATAATTGTGTATTTGTGTGTTGCTTGATTCTAAAAGTCCAAGAGAATTTTGGGTTTCTATTGACATTTTTGTCTATTGGATTGCTACCCATTTGGTCAGATCTTTTTAACTCTAAACTTTTCATTTTTGTACATAGGATTAGTCTCTTCATCTTCTCCCCATTTATTTAATTTCAAAATCTCTCCCTCCCTTTTCAAAATCTTCTTTGATTGAACTTATTTTGTTCTAAACTTTGACCACTTTTACAAAAAGATAGAAACTTTGGCCTTACGCCATTGCATTTTCAAGCTTTTTTTCTTAAATCAAATTTGTAAATAAACTTAACTATACTTGAATTAAACTTTCAAAAAGCCAAAAAGAACTAACTCATTCAAACCATTTTTTAGCCTTTGTGCCTTTCAATCTTAATTTTTGTTAAAAGCAATGCATTCACTTTGAAATTTGTATCACGAACTACAAGTTTTTGATCCCTCATATTTATGTTGGTACGTAGGCACAAGACTGAAGTTCTTGCCAAACACAACAATATAATTAATGAATTCTTTTCTCATCCCCCAATTCTATTTTTTTGTAAACATTACTTTGTACCAAATACATATGCACACAAAAAGGGCTCCCTAGGAGTACCTAGGACACTTTTGGTGCTAACACCTTCCCTCTGTGTAACCAACCCCCTTACCTGTAACCTCTAACATTTTATTAGTTTTGATTTGAAAACTTCTTACTCTTTTGGGTTTTTTCGTACTTTTTCCCTTTTCCCTTGGAAACGATAAAAGCGCGATGGCGACTCTTGTTATTTGATCTCTATATTATCCATAGCTTGATGATCATGAATTTACTGCTACAGATCATAATAAAATTTAAAACTATTTGGTTGAAATAAATAAGAATAGAAATAATTGGATAAAAGCTCAACTTTATTTAATAGAATGGTAGTCTGTAAATGACAAGACTCCATAGATCTTTACAAATTTTAAAATGGTAATTTACATGGAAAAGGGTTACATTGAATACAAATGACCACTAATCCTTCCACCAACTCTTGATATCCACTGTGCCCTTGGCCGCTACTGGGGATGATGGATCACCGTCGACCATTGTGCTCAACAAAGTCTTCAAATCTGAAGATCAGCAAGATGCAGTTACTTGCCATAATCCCTAATTTTGCATAAATTGCTCCAAGATGGGGTACTCAATTTATTAGGATAATTCTTTTCTGTTTTTATGTCTCTAACTTTTGCCTGGATCGCCCTTTTGGGTTTTCAATCTACCCAAACGTTTTTTTTTGCCTAAGCCTCCCTTTCGGGTTTTCAACATAGCGAGTTGTTCTTTTCTTTTTTTAGGCGAAGTATTTCTTGACTGCATCTGCGTTCACAGGACGAGTGAACTCTTCACGATCCATAGTTGTAAGAATCAAAGCACCGCATGAAAAGGCTATCTTGACAACATATGGGCCTTCATAATTAGGAGTCCATTTGCCCCTAGAATCTGGTTTGAACGACAAGATCTTTTTGAGCACAAGGTCACCTTCTCTGAATACACGAGGTTTGGCCTTCTTATCAAAAGCTTTCTTCATCCTCAGCTGATACAACTGACCATGACACATGGCATTTAACCTTTTCTCTTCTATCAAATTCAGCTGATCAAACCTGGTCTGACACCATTCATCCTCAGTCAACTTGGCTTTCATGAGCACGCACAATGAAGGGAACTCAACCTCTACGGGGAGCACTGCTTCCATGCCATAAACAAGTGAGAAAGGGGTTTTCCCTATTGAAGTGCGGATGGATGTATGATATCCGTGCAAAGCAAGTGGGGGCATCTCATGCCAATCCTTATATGTTATAACCATCTTCTGAATAATCTTCTTGATGTTTTTGTTTGCAGCTTCAACAACCCCATTCATCTTAGGTCTGTAGGGAGAAGAATTATGATGTGCAATCTTGAAGTCTTTACAAAGAGCTTCCACCATATTATTATTCAAGTATGATCCATTATCAGTAATGATCTTGCTTGGCACACCATAATGACATATAATTTGATTCTTGATAAACCTTACAACAACTTGCTTGGTTACATTTGTGTACGATGTTGCTTAAACCCATTTTGTGAAGTAATCAATTGCCACCAAAATGAAACGATGTCCATTCGAAGCTTTGGGCTCAATCATGGCAATCATATCAATTCCCCATATGGAGAAGGGCCATGGGGAGGAAACAACGTTTTATAGTGTCAGAGGAACATGAATCTTATCTGCATAAATTTGACACTTGTGGCATTTCTTCACAAACTTGAAATAGTCAGATTCGATTGTCAGCCAATAATAACTTGCTCTCAACATCTTCTTAGCCATAGCATGTCCATTGGAATGAGTACCAAAGAATGCTTCATGTACTTCAGTCATCAATAAGTCTGCTTCGTGTCTATCCACACATCTGAGCAGGACCATATCGAAGTTTCTATTGTAGAACACATCACCATTCAGGTAGAAGTTGTCGGCTAATCTCCTCAAAGTCTTCTTATCTTTCAAATATGCCCCAGGCGGGTAAATCTGACTTTGGAGAAAACACTTGATATCAAAGTACCACGGCTTCTCATCTTTAATCTCTTCAATAGCAAACACATGAGTTGGCCTATCAAGACGCATCACAGTCAGATTAGGAACTTCATTCCAATACTTCACCATAATTATTGAAGCCAATGTTGCAAGAGCATCTACCATCCGGCTCTCATCTCGAGGGATATGATGAAACTCAACCTTTGTAATGAAAGTTGAAATCTCTATATGGTATCAAACAGAGTTGATTTGTCTCCCATTCACCTTTCATTTGATTCACAACCAAAGTTGAATCTCCAAAGACATCTAAATGCTTGATTCTGAGATCAATGGCCTCTATAAGCCCCATAATGCAAGCTTCATACTCTGTCATATTGTTTGTACACTTGAAAGTCAATCTAGCTGTAAATGGAAAGTGTGTGCCTTGAGGAGTAATTATTATATCCCCAATGGCATTACCATACTGATTAACAGCTCCATCAAATACCATGCCCCAACGGGAACCAGGTTCTGGCCCTTCTTCAAGCAATGGTTCATTACAATATTTCATTTTCAGGTACAAAATCTCTTCATCAGAAAAATCATACTGCATTGACTAGTAATATTCAATCAGTTGGTGAGCCAAATGGTCAGCCAAGACACTACCTTTGATCACTTTCTGAGATCGGTATTCGATATCATACTCTAATAACAACATCTGCCAATGGGCAATCCTCCCAGTTAAGGCATGCTTCTCAAATATATACTTGATTGGATCCATTTTGGATATCAACCAAGTGGTATGATTAAACATGTATTGACGCAGACGCTTAGCAACCCAAGCCAATGCGCAACAAGTCTTCTCTAGCATATAATACCGAGTCTCACAGTCGGTGAACTTATTACTGAGGTAGTAAATTGAAAATTCTTTCTTTCCAGTCTCAAACACAGGGAATTCAAAGTTTGGAGAAGGAGAAGAATCATTGTATTCAATAAAGTTTGAAATCATCCTGCATAATGATTTGATATTTTGATTTTAGAGAAGTGAATTTGTGACCAAATATTATGTAGATGGATAATTATTTTGTGTATTTATATTTTTTGTGATTACCATTTTCAGAATAAAGCGAAAAGTAAAATCAAAACATCATAGATGTGGATGAATAGAATTATATTTTACTGATGATCAAATTTGAAAATGCCAAACAACGTTCACTTCTCCCTTAGGCATAGGTGAAGGATTTTTGAAAACAAATAAAATTAATTACTTATATTGATGCATAATAACAGGAATATCAACAACAATCCAATTATTGCAAGCATTTCCATGCGTCACAAAATTGGTGCAGTCTTCCTCTTCGTCGTCCTCCAGCACAACAACTAAGTGTTGTTCATTGCCATGAATGAACCCTCCGCTACGGAAGCTGAGTTGTATGTCCTCTGATCTAGAAGCTGACAAACCTTGCTGAAAACCCAAACCGGTTCTATTCTTGTTATCGGAGACCTCTACCACTCGCCCCCATTGATCAACAATTCCTTCCTCAACAATCTTCCTTGCATTTTTTAATGAGGAAATAGGTGCCCCAACTCTCTTTTCAACAGCAATAGATAAGGATTGGAACGGAGTTCTAACCTCATCCTCAGCTTCAACATATGAGAAAGATGACAGGTGGCTAACCAACAACGGCTTCTCCCCGCCAACAATGACTAATTTCCCGTTCTTGACAAATTTGAGTTTCTGATGCAATGTGGAGGTAACAGCTCCTGCCTCGTGGATCCATGGCCTTCCCAATAGACAACTGTAGGCTGGGTGGATATCCATTACTTAAAAAGTAATTTGAAAATCACTCGGACCTATCTTTACCGGAAGGTCCACTTCACCAATCATTGTTTTGCGTGAACCGTCAAAAGCCTTAACGATTACACCACTATATGTCATTGGCGCTCCTTGATATGACAACTTTGATAATGTTGACTTCAGCAGCACATTCAACGAGGATCCGGTGTCAATAAGAACATTGGATAAAGTGTCATCTTTGCAATTCATGGAGATATGCAAAGCCAGATTGTGATTCCTAGCCTCTTCAGGGAGTTCCTCATCACAAAAACTGAGATTATTACAGGAAGTGATGTTAGCTACAATATGATCAAGCTGATCCACCGTAACATCATGTTCCATGAAAGCTTTCTCAAGAACTCTTTGTAGTGCTTCTCTGTGTGCTTCTGAATTCATTAACAGAGGCAATACTGAAATCTTCAAGGGGGTTTGGAGCAGCTGCTCCACCATATTAAAGTCACTCTTCTTTATCAACCTAAGTACCTCATCCTCATCATTAGTCTTCAAATTGCTGGATTCACCAGACTGACGCTTTGAAGCACTAACTGGATCTACTGCAGGCATTTCTACCTTCTTACCAACTGAACCATTTTCTACATCTTTTGGGAACACCGACCTAAACACTCGACCACTGCGGGTAACCTTGGTAACATCAGCAATGCTCACGATAGAATTGGTCGTAGGTAATGGAACCTCTTGACCATCCTTCACCATAGTTGCATTATACTGATAAGGAACAACCTTATCGAATGCATACGGGACTGGACCCGCCAACCGTATAACATGACACCGATCTTTGGCTGATACGGTTGTTGTTGCTACTATCATACTAAATCAACACTCTCTTAGGATTCTTAAATACACGAACAATCACATTGACATCGTCATCTATGTGACGGGATTGAACAATTTGGATCATGCCTTCATCCAGCAACCGTTGGATGTCCCTTTTCACAATCTCACAACCTCTTGAATTAACACATCAGATAGCATAACCATCATGGTCAGGCTCACAATTGCTCACCAAGCAAATGTCCTTATGCATCGTCACCAAGGACCTTCGAATGAAACGAATGTCGAACACATTGAACTCCCCGGGACAGCCGTCCACCATATTAACAAATGAATTTCCTTGGGAAGACAGTGGGTTTGCTTTAACATTCGGTGCACGGTCCTAAAAGGACACCATTCCACTCTTAACCAGCTTTTGAACTTCATATTTGAGTGGGTAGCAGTTCTCAATGTCATGTCCGGGAGCTCCTTGATGAAAAGCACATTTGAGTTCTGGCTTGTACCACATGGAAGTGGTCCAGGAATTTACGGAGGATTTCTCGGTTGTAGAAGGTTCTTGAGAACCAGTGATGGATAAAGCTCTGCATATGTCATATGAATCGGGTCGAAAGATACCTTCTTCCTCTCAAAATTCGGTTGTTAATGATTTTTGGTATTTTTGTTGTTGTAGGTGTTTGTTCTTTGATGTGGTTATTGTTGTGGACGTTCTCATTGTTGAACTAGTGTTGACTGATGGGCTGAAAATACAGGAATAACTGAAGATACTTGAAGATGATCCGGCATATGATTTGATTCTTGATAAACCTCACAACAACTTTCTTGGTTACATTTGCATACGATGCCGCTTCAACCTATTTTGTGAAGTAGTCAATTGGAACCAAAATGGAACGATGTCCATTCGAAGCTTTGGGCTCAATCATCCCAATCATATCAATTCCCCACATGGAGAAGGGCCATGGGGAAGAGATAACATTCAATAGTGTCGAAGGAACATGAATCTTATCTGCGTATATTTGACACTTGTGGCATTTCTTCACAAATTTGCAACAGTCAGATTCCATTGTCAGCCAATACTAACCTGCTCGCAACATCTTCTTGGCCATTGCATGTCCATTGGAATGAGTACCAAAGGATCCTTCATGCACTTCAGTCATCAGTAAGTCTACTTCGTGCTATCCACACATCTGAGGAGAACCATGTTGAAGTTTCTCTTGTACAGTACATCACCATGCAAGTAGAAATTGCCGGCTAACCTTCTCAAAGTCTTCTTATCTTTCAAATATGCTCCAGACGGATAAATCTGACCTTGAAGGAAACCTTTAATGTCATAATACCACGGCTTCTCGTCTTTGACCTATTCAACAGCAAATACATGAGCTGGTCTATCAAGACGCATCACAATCAAATTGGGAACCTCATTCCAGTACTTTACTACAGTCATTGATGCAAACGTTACAAGAGCATCTGCCATTCGGTTCTCATCTCGAGGGATATGATGAAACTCAACCTTTATTAAGAATGTTGAAATCCTCCTCGCATAATCTCTCTACGGTATGAAACCGGGTTGATTCGTCTCCCGTTCACCTTTGATATGATTTACAACGAAAGTGGAATCCCCAAAGACATCTAAGAGTTTGATTCTGAGATCAATGGCCTCTTCAAGCCCCAGAATGCAAACTTTATATTCTGCCATATTGTTTGTACACTTGAAAGTCAATCTAGTTGTAAACGGAAAATGTGTGCCTTGAGGAGTAATGATCACTGACCCAATGTCATTTCCATATTGATTAACAACTCCATCAAATACCACGCTCCAATGGGAACCAGGTTATTGGCCTTCTTCAAGCAATGGTTCATCACAATCTTTCATTTTCAAGTACAAGATCTCTTCATCAGGAAAATCATACTGCGATGACTGGTAATCTTCAATTGTTTGGTGAGCCAAATGGTCAGCCAAGATACTGCCTTGATCGCTTCTTGAGATCGGTATTCAATATCATACTCTGATAACAACATTTGCCAACAGACAATTCTCCCAGTTAAAGCAGGCTTCTCAAAAATATACTTAATTGGATCCATTTTCGATATCAACCAAGCGGTATGATTTAACATATACTGATGCAGACGCTTAGCAGCCCAAGCCAATGCGCAACAAGTCTTCTCTAGCATAGAATACCGAGTCTCACAGTCGATGAACTTCTTACTGAGGTAGTAAATCGCAAATTCTTTCTTTCCAGTCTCATCATCTCGACCTAGAACACAACCCATACTATCTTCAAGCACAGTTAAATACATGATCAACGGTCTTCCTTTAACAGGTGGACACAAAATCGGGGGTTCAAGCAGATACTCTTTGATGCTATCAAAATCTTTCTGGCAGTCTTCGGTCCAATCACAAGACTGATCTTTCCGAAGAAGCTTGAATATAGGCGCACATGTGGCAGTTATGTGTGAAATGAATCTTGAGATATAATTCAAGCGGCCGAGAAAACCTCTGACTTGCTTCTCAGTTTTGGGCGCAGGCATCTCTTGTATTGCTTTGACCTTGGCAGGATCAACTTCAATACCCTTTTCGCTGACAATAAAGCCCAACAACATACCAGAACGAACACCAAAAGTACACTTACTGGAATTCAAGCGGAGTTTATACTTCCTCAAACACTAGAATAACGTCAACAAATGCCTAACATGTTTGTCTTCATCAATTGATTTAGCAATCATGTCATCGACATAAACTTCAATCTCTTTATGCATCATATCATGAAAAAGAGTAGTCATTGCTCTTTGGTACATTGCACCAGCATTTTTTAAACCAAAAGGCATCACTCTATAACAGAATGCCCCAAGGTGTAATGAATGTGGTCTTCTCCATATCTTCAGGTGCCATCTTGATCTGATTATATCCGAAAAATCCATCCATAAAAGAAAAGACTTTGAATTTAGTAGTATTGTCTACCAACATATAAATGTGTGGCAAAGGGAAATCATCTTTTGGACTGGCTTTATTCAAATCTCGGTAATCAACCCACATGCAGACTTTTCCATCCTTCTTCGGCACATGCATAATATTGTCCACCCATTGCGGATACTCAACGGTCACAAGGAAACCGGTATCAATCTGCTTCTGTACTTCTTCTTTAATCTTCACTACCATATCAGGATGCGTTCTCCTCAACTTCTACTTGACTGGCGGGCATTCTGGCTTCAACGGCAATCTATGCTCCACAATCTCAGAATCCAAACCAGGAATGTCTTGATAGGACCAAGCAAACACATCTGAATATTCTCGAAGAAGATCAACCAACCCCTTCTTGACATCTGGACACAGTCGAGACCCAATCTTGACTTCCTTCATATCGTCCTCGGAATCCAAGTTGACTAGCTCAATCTTCTCTTCAAACGGTTGCATGGTCTTTTCATCATGCTGAAGAAGACGAGACAATTCATCACTCACTTCTTCATCACTTTCCTCCTCGGCCTCAAACACAGGGAATTCAAAATTTGGAGAAGGAGAAGGATCAATGTATTCAATGCGGTTAGGAACCAACCTGCATAATGATTTGATATTTTGATTTTAGAGAAGTGAATTTTGTGACCAAATATTATCCAGATGGACAATTACATTATTTATTTATGTTTTTTGTGATTACCATTTTCAGAATAAAGCAAAAAGGAAAAATAAAACATCATAGATGGGGATGAATAGAATTAATTTTATTAATGATCAATTTCAAAATGCCCAAACAATGTTCACTTCTCCCTTAGGCATAGGAGAAGAATTTTTGAAACATATAAAAGCAATTACTTAGATTGATGCAAAATAACAAGAATATCAACAGCAGTCCAATTGTTGCAAGCCTTTCCATGCGTCACAAAATTGGTGCAGTCTTCTTCTTCGTCATCCTCTAGCACAGCAACTAAGTGGTGTTCATTACCATGAATGAACCCTCCGCTACGGAAGCTAAGTTACATATCCTCAGACCTTGCATTTGATGAACCTCGTTGAAAGCCCAGACCGATTCTACCTTTGTTGTTGAAGACCTCTACCATGCGCCCCCACTGATCAACATCGCCTTCTTAAACAATCTTCTTTGCATCTTTCAATGAGGTCATAGGTGCCCCAACTCTCTTTTCAGTAGCAATAGATAAGGCTTGGAACGGAGTTCCAACCTCATCCTCAGCTTCAACGTAAGAGAAAGATGATAAATGGCTAACCAATAGCGCCTTCTCCCCGCCAATAATAACAAGCTTTCCATTCTTCAAAAATTTGAGCTTCTGATGCAATGTGGAGGTAACAACTCCCGCCTCATGGATCCATGGCCTTCCCAACAGACATATGTAGGCTGGGTGGATATCCATTCCTTGAAAAGTAATCTGAAAATCACTCTGACCTATCTTCACTGGAAGGTCCACTTCACCAATAACTGTTTTGCGTGAACCGTCAAAAGCTTTGACGATTACACCGCTAAACCTCATAGGCGCTCCTTGATATGATAGCTTTGAAAGAGTTGACTTTGAAAGCATATTCCGTAACGATCCGATGTCAACAAGCACATTAGACAAAGCATCATCTTTGCAATTCATAGAGATATGCAAAGCCAAGTTATGATTTCTACCCTCCTTAGGGAGCTCTCCGTCACAAAAGCTGAGATTGTTGCAGGAAGTGATGTAATCCATAATATGATTGAATTGATCCACCGTAACATCATGTTCCACAAATGCTTGCTCAATAACTCTTTGTAGTGCTTCTCTGTGCACTTCTTAATTCATAAGCAAAGACAATACTAAATTTTTTGAGAGGGTTTGGTGCAACTACTCCACCACATTGAACTCACTCTTCTTGATTAGATGAAGTACCTCATCATCATAATTAGCCTTCAAATTGATAGATTCACCAGACTTACACTTTGAAGCACTAACCGGGTCTACAACACTTACTTCCACCTCCTTACTGATAGCTGATTCTTCTTTGTCTTTTGGGAACACCGGCCCAAACACACGACCATTGCGGGTCACCTTGGTAACATCATCAATGCTCACTACAGAGTTGGTCGTAGGCAACAGGACCTCTTGACCATCCTTCATCATTGTTGCATTGTACTGATTAGGAACAACTTTATCGGATGAATACGGGACTGGACCCGCTAACCGTATAACCAACGGCAATACCGACCGGTTGCTGATGCTGTTACTGTTACTGTTGTCGTACTGAATCACCACACTCTCGGGATTCTTGAAAATGGGCACTATGACATTCACATCGTCATCTACATGACGGGATTGTACAATCTGAATCATGCCTTCATCCATCAACCACTGGATTTTCCTTTTCACAACCTCTTGGGTTGACACTGCAAATAGCACAACCATCATGGTCATGCTCACAATCACTCACCATACAAATGTCCTTATGCATTGTCACCAAGGACCTCCAGATGAAACGAACATCAAACACTTTAAACTCCCCAAGACAACCGTCCACCATATTAACTAAAGAATTCCCATGAGCGAGCAATGAATTTGCTTTCACGTTGGGTGCACGGTCCTCGAAGGACACCATTCCACTCTTTATCAATTTCTGAATCTCATACTTGACCGAATAGCAATTCTCTATGTCATGTCCGGGTGCTCCTTGGTGAAAAGCACAATGGAGTTCAGGCTTGTACCACCATGGAAGTGGTTCTGGAATTGGTGGCGAATTTCTCGGTTGGAGTAGGTTCTTGAGAACCAAAGATGGGTAAAGCTCTGCATAAGTCATAGGAATCGGGTCAAAAGAGACCTTCTTCCTCTCAAAGTTTTATTGACGATGATTGTTGGTATTATTGTTGTTGTAGGTGTTTGTTCGTTGTTGTGGTTGTTGTTATTGGTGTTGTTGTTGTTGCTGAATTGGTGTTGCTTGATTATTCGAGAATTCAGGAATGACTGAAGATACTTGATGATGGTGTTGACGGGATGGTTGATTCTTTCTGATCTGAGGCCTCCTCTACCTCCCACTAGAAATTACATTAGCTTCACTATCTTTCTTCTTCCCAAAACTGCTGCCATATCTCTTACTTGATGATGCTTCCTCCTTTGACAAATGTCCTTCTCGGACTCCTTCCTCAAGCCTCATCCCCATGTTTACCATTTCGGTAAATTCACTGGGGGCACTGGCAATCATACGTACATAATAAAATGAACTCAGGGTCTTCAAAAATATTTTTGTCATCTCTTTCTCCTCTAATGGAGGAGTGATCTAAGCAGCCAACTCTCTCCATCTCTGCGTGTACTCTTTAAATGTCTCCTTATCTTTCCGAGACATAGACCTCAATTGGTATCTATTAAGCTCCATATCGACGTTGTACTTATACTGCTTGACAAAAGCTTCTCCCAAATCGTTGAAAGTGCGAATGCTTGCACTGTCCAACCCCATATACCAACGGAGCGCAACACTGGTCAAACTGTCTTGAAAGTAGTGTATTAATAGTTGATCATTGTCAGTTTGGGTAGACATCTTGCGAGCATACATCACTAGATGGCTGAGCGGACATGTGTTCCCTCTGTATTTTTCAAAGTCAAGCACTTTGAGTTTCACTGGAATCTTCACATTCAACACCAGACATAACTCTGTAACACTTTTCCCAAACAAATCCTTGCCTCTCAACGTCTTCAATTCCTTGCGCATCTCAACAAATTGATCCTTCATTTCGTCCATTTTCTCATATACGTTCGAGCCCTCAGATGGCTCAGAATGATAAATGGTGTCCTCCACACGAGGTAAAGTGTGCACAACGGGAGGTGGCACAGACATGACCAGGCTAGATGCCGGCATAGAAGCAAAAGCAGGTGTAAAGCCTTCAGGGATGAAGTTTGGCGGCATTCCCCATGGGAATCCGGCAGGCATAGCAGACGCAAAATGAGCGGTAGAAGCAGGCATGGTAGAGGTAGCCACCTCGGAAATAACAGTCCTCTGAGGAGGAGGAGTTGCGGGCGTTGGAGAAGATTGACTTTGAGCAGCCAACACTGACTCCATCATGGCAGTCAGTCGAGCGATCTCGTCCTTCAACTCTCTGTTCTCTTGCTCAAGATGTTCAATGATTCTCAGATGATTGGCGCGAGTGTGGTACTGATGAGTCAGCTTGGCTGAAGCACAAAAGAAACACCAATGAGAGATCTGGCGAAAGAGAAACCTGCTTATGCAAATGATGCATGAAATGCAATGCTTGTTTATTTTTGTTTTCAAGGAACTTACTATATCATTTACATATATATGTACTTTACAAGAATTGTGAACATTTGATATGACCATAAAAATCTATTTTTATTTATATAATTGGAAGGATTACACTGAGTACAATTTCAGAAACCAAATGAAAAATACAAGAGAATAGGAGACTAAATATTAATAGGGATCCCTAACAACGATGTCAAAAGATATGGCTGAAGGCATGTACTTCCTTCGAATGCGTTGAATCTCGGTCTCAAAAGAAGCCTTCATCTGAGTCTTCTCGAGGACAAGCTGATCAACAATATTCTTCCAAGCAATAGAAGGTTGAGGCATGCTAGAAGATAAAACCTCCAGCTCTCTCTGTCTCTTTGTCACTCGGTCTTCAAGTAGCTCAATAAGTGCATCCTTGTCCTTATAATCCAACTGCAACTCTTCATGCTTTTTGCTCAAAGCACGGAAACGCTCTTCCCACGTATCTTTCTCTTGCTTCATCTTGGCGAATGCGTCTTCCAACTCCTCTACATCTTGGTTAGGGAGAGTTAATGGCTCAACCACAACAATAAATATAGGTCTCTCACAAGGATAAGGCATCTTCAACTCCAAAGCTCTCTTCTTCACCCAAAGAGTGTATGCTTCCAAAGCTACACAATTGCACGGACCAAGCTCGAATCTTCGTTTCCTATGCACATTATGCCAAGCATGCACAATCTTCTACTTCAAATGTTGGTTATCTTTACCCTCTTGATAGAAAAGACCTTCTAACAAAGTGTTATTAGGTTTGTCTCTCAAGGGGAACCCAAGTTGACAATGATCCAAAGCAGGGTTGTAGTTAATTCCTCCTTGTGTACCAATGAGAGTCACATTAAAGAATTCACCACAACAATCAATAATCTCCAAACTGCTCAAAGACGGATCATACCAAACTATATCATCATTAATGAGAGACATAAGTCTCTGAGACCACCGTAGACATTGTTTGTTCTCAACAAAAGCAGATGTCTGAGGCAAGTGTGAAATAAGCCAATTGTACAGAAGAGGAATGCAACAGACAATAGTTCCTCCACCTTTAGAATTCCTTAGATGCTAAGAGAAATACATATCATCCAACAAAGTAGGCACAGGATTCCCAATCAAGAAAAGTCTAATGGCATTAACATCAACAAAACTGTCAATGTTAGGGAACAAAGCTAATCCATAAATGAGCAACACAATGATAGCTTCAAAGTATCCACACTACTGGCTTGAGCAAAAGCAGTAGCTTCCTTGATGAGGAAATCAGATGGCAACCCAAATAAACCTCCTTTCTTTACCTAATGAGCCTCTATCTCAGACTTCTTCAAGTGAAAAGCTTCAGCAATAAGATGATATCTGGGAATCTCTTCCAATCCACTAAAAGGCACTCTAATAGAAACGGGTATCCCTAAGAGATGGGCGTACTCCTCCAATGTAGGACAAGCTGATAATCTGGGAAAGTGAAGCAACGGTAGAGAGGATCATAGAACTGCACTAGCACACTCAGGAGTCCTTCAACCAAATCAGTAGATAAGATAGACTGAAGCTTCCCATGGCGTTGTTTGAAGTCCAAGGGATCTAATACGAAAGATGCTAGCTTCCTTAACTCTTTCAAGTCGGGACATCTGAAACTATACTTCTTAGTGTTCCTTCGTCCAAAATCCATGGTCTGAAAATATTTGTAAATAATACCTCAGTTCCTTGAAATTTTCGTGTGATGAATGTTATGATGCGCCTGAGTACATGAATGCAACAATCACAAATAAGGGATCACGCACAAGGAAAAAAAACAAAGGTCAAGGGATTAATCAAGTCATTGTCAAGATCAATCATCCATTTTGGTGGATTATGGTTTTCACCTTATCAACACCCAAGTTCCATTGATATTGACATGACTTGATTGGATCAACCAAGACTCAAGGGTTTGTTGTAAGTGACGAGCATGGAGTCTGGGTAAGAACCATCCCAAAGGAGTGAACTAAGGATAAAACATGTAGATCATGTTCTAAAAAGTTCCCAGAGTCTTAATTTTATCTATCGGATATTACAGGTTAATATGACTGACTCATCGACCCATAATATTCTCAAGAGAAACTCGTCTGAGTGTAGTATCGCGTAACAACTGTTATCAAGTCTACACTTGAACAATCTCCGCACTACGTCCTAAGTAGGCAAAGAGGGGGTAAGTGTTCTACGGTCCTCAGCTTCTCGGACCTAAATTATAAATAGTAATGCCTAACCACAAATACTTGTGTGACATTTCCAAATCTAAAAGAGTCTCCACTGAGCAGATGGATCTGAAGCCAACTTGTTAAGGACTACTCCATACAAGTCGAACATGACTATACCATCCTCCTATCTTAATTGCACTCAAGTTCGGGTTAGAACTTATCTCACCGTTCAAAGACCACCAACCACAACAAGCAGATTATATCACACAAACAAATATATATACATCAATTATACAAATCTATACACACACAAAAGTAGGCTAAGCCCACTGGAGACTACTCCCCAACAGTGTTTTTATTGTTTCCAAAGGAAAAGGGAAAAAGTACGAACAAAACCCAAAAGTAAGAAGTTTTCAAATCAAAACTAATAAAATGTCAGAGATTACAGGTAAGGGGGTTATTTACACAGAGGGAATGTGTTAGCACCCAAAGTGTCCTAGGTACTCCTAGGGAGCCCTTTTATGTGTGCATATGTATTTTGTACAAAGTGATGTTTACAAACAAATAGAATGGGGGGATGGGAAAAGAATTCATTAATTATATTTTTGTGTTTGATAAGACCTTCGGACTTGTGCCTACGTACCAACATAGAAATGAGAGATCAAAACCTCGTAGTTTGTGATATAAGTTTCAAAGTGGATGCATTGGTTTTAATAAAAAATTAAGTTTGAAAGGCACAAGGGCCTAGAAAATGGTTTGATTGAGTTAGTTCTTTTTGGCTTTTAAAAATTTTAAGTCAACTATAGTTATGCTTATTTACAAGTTTAATTTAAGAAAATAAGTTTGAAAATGCAATGGCATAAGGCCAAAGTTTCTAGTTTGCAAAGTGGTCAAAGTTAAGAAAAACAAGTTCAAGAAAAGAAGAATTTTTGAAAGGAGGGAGAGATTTTTAAATTAAATAAGTGGGGAAGAGGTGAAGAGACTAATCTTATGTACAAAATTAAAAGTTAAGAGTTGAAAAGATCTGACCAATGGGTAGCAATCTAATAGACAAGAATGTCTTATAGAAATCACAAATTCCCTTGGATATTAGAATCAAGCCACAAACAATGCATACAATATTATCTTGAAGAGCAAGGCATTAAATAAAGATATCCCCATCCAAGCCTTAGCCACTCCATGATGTCTTTTCAAATTTGCCCATGTAGTAGATGAATTCCACAATGCTACAAGTCACAGGTTCAAAATAACAACTTCACAATGATCATGTTGCAAATGAACTGAGATGGATCTTCAATGATGTATCAGATGAAGTTTCAAATTACAAGCATTGGGTTTCACAACAGTTGGCATTGGCCAAGTCCTTTAGCATAAGAATGTTGCCTAAATTCTAAGTCCAATTGTCTAAGATCAAATCAACAGTACACACAATAGGCTTTTAGGGTTTTTTGTTTCTTATTATGTACATTAATGGTCAAAGACCACACAAAGAAACAAAATATACACAAACTAGATATATCACACAATATGGTCCAAATGGACAAAGTAAAAATGGCACTAACATAAACAATTAGAATGGCATGAATAATGGCAAATGAATAGAAATTTTAAAAATTAAACTGCATTAAAATAAAGGACTTGAAATTAAATGTTAGTTGTTAATAAGTTAGATGTTAGTATTGTTTTGTTTTTGCTTTTAGTCATTCTTTTGAGAACACTCAAGCCACTTATCACAAGCATGGATCCTTGAACCAAGACATCTTCCAAAGCAACGAAAAAAGGCCAAGTTTCCACAAAAAACCATGAAAGAGGGGAAGCTTACAATCTCACTAACTAGAATGTTATGCCTTTTATGTCAAAAGTTTAGCGGTATGCTAAGCCATCGTAATTGGACTTATGTAGAAGTCACAACTATTTGAGGTCGCAGCAATAGAATTTTGGTGTTAATGCATGTTAGAGACATAGTATAATGGACTATGCTCATGAAACATACCACACACAAAAAAGAATATGCAAAAGAGGTGGCCTAATCTCATCCACATTTATGTTGATTTTTCAATCAACTAGCATTAAGATTTAGAGACATCATAGGCCAAATGAAATGGATGCATAAAGAAGGGGAATTAGATGAAGAGGGAAGGGAATGGATCAAAACTCAAATTGGTCAAAGGAGGACTTTTACCAAATTAATATCATTCATTCATTTTGGGAGATGGAATGTACATTCCATCAATCTCCTAAATCCAATGATATTAACCTAGCAAAGTCAAATCAACCTTGATCAAGGCCCAACAACACAAGTCAAACTTACATAAACCATCACAATAGGTCAACACAATTATTTGGCACTTATTCAATTTAAAAATACTAAAATAATGCATTTAAATTAAATATGGTTTGTCAAATTCCTAAAACCTCAGCAAAACACCAAAGAAATGGCCATGAGATTTATCATAGGTCAAACAAGGTCAAAGGACCTTGGAGAAAAAATTTCAGAATTTTTAAACACTTAAAAGTATTTTTAATTAAAAATAATCAAAAAATCAATTAATTCATGAAAAATATTAATAATGATCCAAAAATAATTTTAATTCAGAATATGAAAGAGGAAATTATTTGAAATTTTTGGTGAAACTCTCATATTTTTTGGATCAATATTAAAACTTATATGAAATAATGAAAATCAAATGAATTAAAACAAAAATCTAAAAATAAAAAAAAAACTGAGCCATTTGATCTCCCTCATTAATTAAGGTGGCAGATCAAGTGGGTCAGCACGCGCGTTCCTTGGTGGAACCTAGTCATCGCGCCACACGCGTGGTAATCAAAACCAACGCCTAAGATTAAAACATTTCAAATGGATCATGTGGTCTGGAGACGTGCCAACACACCGCCGGAGCCAGAGCTCTGGTCTTCTTCTCCGATGGACCTCACCGGACTGGTCCACCCTCAACCATCACCAGAATAAAAAAGGACGACATGATCTAAAAGAAAAATTGGCGTAGAGCACGAATCTGAACTCAATTTCTACTAACTCCAAATATATAAAAAGATATGAGGATTTGAATTTTGAGGTGTGACAACTGAGTTGCTTCGATTTGACCTCAAAGCAACTCAATCTTCTTGCCTACATTGGTAGGACTTCAGACAACCAAAGATTCAAGAGAATTAATGAGAATTGATTTAGAATCGAATAGAAGAATTTTTCTGAAATTTACCTTCAATGTTGTGCAGAAACGGATCTTGCTTGCTTCAACCTTGATCTGACACACTTGAGAAGCTTGCAAGAGTGCTTTGGCAATGGTACAAAGCTTTGGATCCTGGAGTTTCTGAATCTCCAAATAGTGAGATTCAAACTCAATTTTCAAGTTGAAAATTCTCAGGTTTTCCTTTGAATGGTGAGGGTTTCAATTGGGGGACAAAGTTGGCGCGCAAGATGTGTTTAAATTGAGCTCCAAGGGCCTGTATTTATAGCAATTGGGACTGATATTTGCACACTTGAAAAATTTGGACATTTTATGCATAAGCTTGCATGGGCGTGTACAAGCCCATGAAGCAATCCAATTTGATCCATGTACAATCATTCTGAAGTTAAAATGAGGCTTGGATGTCAAGGCAATGTGAAATGTGATTTTTGGCACACTACGCCAAAAAGGTTTTTTAACAGCGCATCTTAGACAGCGCTTTTAAAAGAAAGCGCTGTCTAAGGTTAAAATAAAAATAAAACACGGAAAATGTTCTAAAAAAATAATGAAAGCGCTGTCTAAGGGGGGGTCTTAGACAGCGCTTTTAGAAAGCGCTGTCTAAGACCCCCCCTTAGACAGCGCTTTTAGAAAGCGCTTTTAAATATAGACCTTAGTCAGCGCTTTTGAGAAAGCGCTGTTTAAAGTCTTTCAATTAAAAAAAAATTAAAACCAAAAGCGTTGTCTAAGGTGGGGGTTTAGAAAGCGCTTTTGGAAAGCGCTGTCTAAGGCATATCTTAGAAAGCGCTTTCCACAAAAGCGTTGTCTAAGGTCTAATTAAAATTAAATTTTAGACTTCTATTTTCGTTCTCAGTTCTTTTTGTTTTCCCTCCTGCGATTAAACCCCTCCAGCGAACCCTAACAGCGAACGAGAATACATTGTAATCATTCGGTTTCAATACCAGAAAGTGTTTGAAGAATCGGTTTCAGAACGTCATTTCTACTGCGGTATGTTCTTCATTTCTGCATTTTTTCATTTCTGATTCAGTTCGTCATTTCTACTGCATTTTGTTCGTCATTTCTTAACATTTTCATTCATTTGGTTTCAGGCATTGCAAGTGTTTGAAGAATATTTCATTTCTGAAAGTGTTTGAAGAATCCTTCATTTCGGTATGTTCTTCATTTAGGGAAATATCAGTATTTGTAAATAACTTCATCAGTATTTTTCATGCTCTGTTATTTTGTTTGGTTCAATGCTTGCTCTTTTTGTTTGTAAAATACACTGTTGATGCTCAATTGCCAACCCTAACTGAATGAGAAATAAAAATTCTTGTTCTTGTCTTTATGTAAGTGCAAGCATCTTTCTTTATCATCTAATATGCAAATATGAATACCTAACAATATCACATTAATTATGAGTACTATTTTTGTTGCATTATTCTACATGTACATCAAGTATTTTGTCCAAATATTTGAATATAAAGTTTAGGCGAGTAATGGGGTCCATTTATAGACTTTTAGATTGAACACATAAGATTTTGGACATGAAACATGGTTTTCCCACATAAAAAGGTAGGTAGGTAGTATTAAATTTCATACATTGTTTTGTTACAGTGTCTGTGTCTACTTGACTTTAAACTCTAAATATCATTTTGGATTTAGATGTTCAATATTGTTCAAACTTCATGTTTCCTTAGTGATTATACTTGAAGATTGAATAGGTAGTTTTTTTTCTTTTTAACTGTGAAAGTGCTGTTTATCTCACTTTCATTCTAAAGGAACAAGATTTCTCCCATAAAATGATTGAACGAACTCTAATATAGTTATAGGTATAGTTATAGGTATATTGTAATAGAAAAAGTTTGATTCTTGTAATATAAAAAATGAAAGTGATGAGGTAATTAAAGTTGGTATATTGGCGTATCGGATACGTTATTGAAGTTTATATTAACATTGGTTATGTATAGGTTTTTGAAGTTTAAAATGAATTGAACTTTATAATTGTTAGGATATTCAAAGATACTACCTTAGTTATGTATTTTCGTCTGGATTAATTGTTTACTTTAATAAGTAGGAAAACCATGGATAAAACATGGATCTGTGCCGATCGAATGACCAAAGAGTACGAGAGTGGGGTTTTGGAATTCGTTAAGTATGCTGTTCAACACGCTGAAAACCCCAGACGAATGCATTGTCCTTGCTTGAGTTGTTGTTATATTGGTAAGGTTGACGCACATGGATTGAAATCGCATTTGCTGAGGCATGGAATTGATCAAAGTTATCAGTGTTGGATATTTCATGGTGAGAAAATTAACGAGAATGTTGGATATTTCAAAAGCGCTGTCTAAGGTATACCTAAAAAATTTAAAATAAGAGGGTCTTATAAAGCGCTTTTGGCCAAAGCGCTGTCTAAGGGGGGGGGGGGGGGGCTTAGACAGCGCTTTTAAGATTTAAAAAAGCGCTGTCTAAACCTTTAGCAGCGGAGGTTTAGACAGCGCTTTAAAGCGCTGTCTAAGGCTAAAAAAAGCGCTGTCTAAGGTCTTGTTTGTTGTAGTGGCATTTGATTTCTTCCAATCATACAGACCTGTTAAAGCCATGTGCAGCCCTAGCAAACTTTATCCAAAATGCATGAACTTGGGTTATTTGGAAAGCTTAGATCAAGGGGAACAACTTTGATGTTGGACACTTTTTCATTTGGAACTTGGATCATGGTGAACTTTGAGGTGGAAGTTTGGAAATTTCAACATGTTGAAATTATTTCTAAGTGTCAAGCCATATATCTTAATACTCCATCTTGCTTAACTTTTTATGTGAGCTTCAAATGAGACACGTTTATTCATCAAAGTTGTATCTGTTTCAAAGACCTTCAAAATGGTCACCAATTTAATGTCATTTGAATTTATAATGATAGAGTTATGCATTTTTTAAGTTGAGGAAAATCACTTGTTCAATGGTATAGGTCAAAAATGACCTATAACGTATCCTCATATCACATGCTCATAAAAGTTGAATTAGCTATTACTCCAAACATAAAAGTTGAATTAAACATATTGAATTTGATTTTTCAACTTGGAAATATTTCATATCATAAAATTTGAGCAAGTAATGGCCTTGGGAAGTTGAATTTTAAATTAGGGTTTAGACAAAATGACCTATAATGTTTCAACATAGAAAATGATTTTCCAAGCCAAACTAGCTCTAGGTCTCAACATGAATGTTTTTTGGAATGTCATTTAGAGTAAATATTATCTTGGAATCATTTTAATATGGTGAAAATTGTAGGAGATAGGGTCTAGGGAGACCCAGTTTTGATCAGATGAATTCATCTGGCCAACCACCATCAACCAACTTGATAACCTTCAATTCACTTGGCCTTTTAGGCTCATGATAGATCATATATGCATAATATGATGAGTTTTGAAGTTTCTCTTGAGAAATTTGATAAATTGGTGAGATAGCTTGTTGGAGAAGTTACTCAAGATACCCAGTCAAACTAGGGTTTCCAAGGCAAATCACCTCCAAACTCTTGAAGAAAACTTGATCAATATAACATGTAGAGATCATTGGGACTCATATATGATGATTTGAGATATTGTGAATAAATCCTTGGTTGTGCTTTTAGCCATGAGGGTCTCAAACCCTAGGTGTGGACTTGAAACATCAATGAGGATCATGCCTTACCTACAAAAAGTTAGGCAAATACAAAGACGTATTTTTGGTATTTTGGTTAGTGAAATGATAAAATACAAGTATGATACAATCACGTAGTGCTTGGTGATCTCTCCCAAAACAACCCCAATGAAAGAGGGGTAAAGAGAATGCCAAGGTATGATCCCAATGTTAATGCATATGATGAAATTGCGTGAGGGATCTTAGGGTCAAAATTGGGGTCTTACATTGTGATAGATGTTATGATGCACATGTATGCGTGAATGTAACAATCACACACAAGGGATCACACACAACGCAAGCACAAACAAAGGTCAAGGGATGTATCAAGTCATTATCAAGATCAATCATCCATTTTGGTGGATTATGGTTTTCACCTTATCAACACCCAAGTTCTATTGATATTGACAAGACTTGATCAGATCAACCAAAAATCAAAGAGTTTGTTGTGATTCACGAGCATGGAGTCGGGTTAAGAACCATCCTAAAGGAGTGTACTAAGGGTAAAAACCTGTAGATCATGTTCTAAAAGGTTCCCAGAGTCTTAATCCCATCTATCGGATACTATAGGTTAGGATGACTAACTCATCAACCCGTAATATTCTCAAGAGAAACTCGTCTGAGTGTAGTATCGCGTAATAACTGTGATCAAGTCTACACCTGAGCATTCTCTACACTACGTCCTAAATAGGCCAAGTTAGGTTAAATGTTCTACGGTCCTCAACTTCTCGGACCCCAAATCAGAGAAAGTAATGCATATCCACAAATAACCTGTGTAACATCAATAACTCCAAAAGGATCTCCACTTAGTAGACGGGTCTCAAGCCAGCTTGTTAAGGACTACTCCACACAAGTTGAACATGACTATACCATCCTCCTATCTTAATTGCACTCCAGTTTGGTTTAGAACTCATCTCACCACACTGAGATCACCAAGCACAACAAACATATTATATCACACAAACAAAATATACAAACATCAAATCTACAAATATATACACATAAAAAGTAGGCTAAACCCACTGAGGACTACTCCCTAGCAGAGTCTCCACAAAATTTCTATAGCGGTAAATTCATGACCATCAAATATTGGATAAGCTTGACGTCATTAAAACCAGAGTCGCCACCGCGCTTTTACTGTTTGCAAAGGAAAAAGAAAAGTACGAAAAAAATCCCAAAGATAAGAAGTTTTCAAATCAAAACTAATAAAATGCCAGAGATTACAAGTAAGGGGGTTGGTTACACAGAGGGAAGGTGTTAGCACCCAAGTGTCCTAGGTACTCCTAGGGAGCCCTTTTTTATGTGTGCATATGTTTTTGGTATAAATGATGTTTGATAAAATACAGAGTGTGGGGATGAGAAAAGAATTCGTTGATTATATTTTTGTGTTTGAAAAGACCTTTGTTAGTTCTTTTTGTCTTTTGAAATTTTAAGTCAATCTGATTAAGTTTATTTAGAAATTTGATTTAAGAAAGAGTTTGAAAATTCAATGGCATAAGGCCAAAGCTTCTAATCATTAAAACAAAGTCTATGTTTGAAATCAGAAGTAAAGAGGTTTTTTGAAAAGAGGGAGAGATTTTGAAATTTAAGTGTTGATTCTAAGTGTTGGCAGCAATTTTGGTAAAACAAAGAGTGTTCACAAGATGTCTTGTGTGATGTCTTAACATAAGATATCCTATGTACCTGCTGGAGTTAAAGAACATATGCAAGCAGGATTGTTTCAGAATGCCACATAAAATGACAAGGCTTCTGATATTGGTTGTACCTGCTGGAGCTTAACTGGAAGACATGTTCATGCAGGATTGTTTCAGATGACATACACAATGTCATGGTATCTGATATGGTTGTACCTGCTTTAAAAGGAAATTGGATTATGCAGGATTTTTCCAGATGTCAGACCCGATGTCATGACATCCTGTACACAGAACATTCAGTATGAATGTCTGGTGTTTTGTGATTGCACAATTAATGGCAATCATTGGTTGATTGAAGATATGGCTAGCTGGCGCATTCTATCAGGGATTTCAACTAGATTTACTTATTTTCCAGGGAAATCTATGCAGCTGTTATAAGAAGATTTGATTGGAAAATATATTTAGGGTTTTCAAGATGTCCAATGTTTCTATAAAAAGGGACTCAGAAAACCTGATTGTACACACAACCAAGACTGAGCGAAATTTAGAGAGAGAGTTAGGGTTTGTGTCTGTAGGTCATTCAAGTCATCCATAGATGATTGAATTGGACTGATTTGTCTTCTTGATCAAAGCTTTGAAGCAAGATCAAGAGTGTGTCTTCTTGATTGAAACTGTGAAGAAAAATCAAGAGTTTGTAATTGAAAAGTATTTTCTTTTCACAAGGGATTGTTGTTTAAGATCACGGGTTTGTGATTGTAAGGGAAGTGAGTGGGTTCTCATATCTAAGAGTGCTTAGGTAGAAATTGCACGGGTAGAGATTAGGTGAGAAAGACTGTAACTTGGTGAAGTGTACGGATAGTCTTTGAACTAATTCTATTATAGTGAATTTCCTTCCTGGCTTGGTAGCCCCCAGACGTAGGTGAGTTGCACCGAACTGGGTAAACAATTGCTTGTGTGATTTGCTTTACCATTCTGTTTTTGTTTATCCATTGTTTATAACTAGATATCAGTGTCGTGACATTATCTTCGACATCTTATATCTGATACCAGAATTTCAATTGGTATCAGAGCAGGCATCCTGCTCTGGTTCTGGGTGAGATCTAGGGGCAATACTTTCTGGTACAATGGAGAGAGATGGAGGATCTGTTCATAGGCCACCAATTTTGGATGGTTCTAACTATGACTATCGGAAACCAAGAATGGTAGCGTTTCTAAAATCCCTTGATAACAAGGCTTGGAAAGCTTTGCTAACAGGTTGGGTGCATCCTGTCATTACTAAAGAAGGAGAAGCCACCATTGAGAAAAAGCCTGAAGAACAATGGTCCAAGGAGGAGGATGATCTTGCTCTTGGAAACTCTAAAGCTTTGAATGTAATATTCAATGGGGTAGACAAGAATATTTTCAGGCTGGTAAATAACTGTGAAGTGCCCAGAGATGCTTGGGACATTCTCAAGGTCACTCATGAAGGCACCTCTAGGGTAAAGATGTCTAGACTTCAACTGCTCACCTCCAAGTTTGAAAACCTAAGGATGAAAGAAGATGAAAACATTCATGAATTTCACATGAGTATCCTTGAGACTGCTAATGCCTCTGGAGCCTTGGGGGAGAAGATGTCAGATGAAAAGTTAGTAAGAAAAATACTTAGGTCACTCCCTAAGAGATTTACAATGAAGGTGACTGCCATAGAAGAGTCTCAAGACATCTCCAACATGAGGGTAGATGAGCTAATTGGGTCCCTCCAAACCTTTGAGATGGGATTGATTGAGGGAACTGAAAAGAAAAACAAGAGCATTGCCTTTGTATCCAACACAGAAGAGGAAAACAGTCAAGATATGGATAAAGAGTGGGCCAATGAAGTTGCAATGCTGGGGAGACAGTTTAACAGATTGTTAAAGAAAATGGATGTCAGATCCAAGGCAAATGTCAAAAACATCTCATCTGACATCAGCAATGGAAGAAGAGTAAGGTCAGAAGAAAAACCCAAAGAAGGAAAAGAAGTAAAGTGCTATGAATATGATGGGTATGGACACATTAGAACATAATGTGGTACCTACCTCAAGAAGCAGAAGATGAGTCTTGCTGCCACCTGGTCAGATGAGAGTGATACAAAGGAGGCTGCAAATCTTGTGACTGATTTGACAGGAAGATGGGGATCTGATGAAGACTCTAGTGATGGTGAAGTAACCTTTGAGGAATTGGCCTCTACCTACAGAGATCTGTGTCAGAAAAGTGTAGAGCTGAACAAGCAGTCTTTAAACCAGAAGAAAGACATAACTCAACTTGAGAATGAGAAGGTAGAATACTTGGAAACCATCTCCAAATTGAAAACAAAAGTTGTGGCTCTAAAGCTCAAGTTAGATGAAGATCAACATGTTGAGATCCAGAAGATAGTTCAACTGGAGAAAGAAAAAGCAGAACATGTGGAAACCATCTTCAAGCTAAAAACTGAAGTTGTGCTCTTAAACTCAAAACTAGAAGAGACAACCAAGCATGTAAGGATGCTGAACAATGGATCTGACTCCTTAGACAAGATTCTTCAAACTGGACAAATCACAGGAGTCAAATCTGGAATAGGGTACCATAAAACCAAGGCTGAAAGTAGTTACACTGGCTGCAAACCTCAAGCTAAACCTAAATGCAGCAATAGTAAGAGCAGTTCCAAGATGTCACATCATATGTCACACCATCAGAAGAAAGAACAGCAGAAAGACAAACACCAAAGATGGAGATGTCATTACTGTGGGAAATTTGGACACTCAAGGCCCTTCTGCTATAAGTTGTATGGTTACCCTACCCCCTTTCATCAACATCATCAGAAGAGCAAACACCAAAGATGGAGATGTCAATACTGTGGGAAAGCTGGACACTCTAGGTCTTTCTGTTATAAGCTGTATGGTTATCCTAGCCATGTTCATCAACAGACTCACTATCAACCCAGACCCAAACATCACAGTCCTATCAACAAGAAGCAATGGGTTCCTAAGACAAATGTTACAAGTCTAATGGCTCACAAAGAAGAGTGGTATTTTGATAGTGGATTCTCTAGACACATGACTGGGAACTCAGACTTGATAATTGATCTTCACCCTCATGACTTAAGCTATGTAACCTTTGGTGATGGAGATGAAGGTGAAATAAAGGGGATAGGCAAGCTTGAGTGTCCTGGAGCTCTTAAACTTGACAATATTCTACTGGTCAAGGGCTTGACTTCAAATCTAACAAGCATCAATCAGCTAGGGGATCAAGGTATGAGTATCATCTTCACTAAAACTGAATGCCTGATTGTGAACAAAGACAGTGAAGTAATTATGAAAGGAATCAGGACCAACAACAACTGCTACATGTGGAGCTCTCAAATGGATAACCCCTCTAAGATAAGTACAGTTGCAAGAAGAATCTTCAAGAGAAAGGAAAAGTGTCAGATAAGGATGCCAAATCTCAAGGAAGAAAAGGTCATGATGGCCCAAACACCTGAACATATGATTGGTGGTACTAAGTCTGAAGGTAGTAAGAGCTTTGCTGAGACACAAGGGACTATGAGTGCAAAGGAAATTAAGAAGATATCAGATGAAAGCAACAATGCTCAACCAAGTTGGATGAAAATTATGATAATTACATACAATGTTACACTCGATGTTATGACACTATACTATGACAACCTGGATGGTACACCTTTGTCCAAAGATCTTATTCAGCACAGCTGGACCAAGTACATCACTTGCTTTCATCACTCATGTAGAAAATATGTAGAAGACAAACTCATAGTTCTACAGCATGAAATGCAACTAACCAACAGGACTGCAAGGGATTGGTATGTTGTTCAACTGAAATATGAAAAGGGAAAAGTAGGGGACTGGTTACTTGAGAAAATATGGCAATTAATGAGGAGTGGAAAAGGCAACAAAAATATTGTCTGCCCAATGAAAAGAAAAAGCCACATTAATAATGAACCATCTCCTAGTATTGGAAATAGCACACTCTGCCTGAACACAATTCTTTCCATCTTCATAATCTTCTCAAAGAACCTCTGCTAAGGCAAAGAAAGTTTTCTCAAAAGTTCGACAACATGTCTCAACATCCGTCAACATCTAGCTCAAAATCCTTTCATACTAGAACTTCCTCCGTGGAACTTTTAGAGGAAGATTTGATGGACATGACTCCTCTGCGTATGATACCAGGTAACGTTCCAAGCTCCCCTTCCATGGCTAGAGCTAAGCAAGGTAACACTCCTGAAAAATCGCCTGATAAAGAGGACATGCACTCTACTAATCGCATCACAAGTAACCTAGTTACTAGGATACTGAACGAAGAGCATGGAGTTAAGGACATCTTTACCCCTCTGTCCAGAAGGGACCCCTCACCTGAGGTGGAAAGCCAAGCTGAGAAAGATGATAACTCATCTAAAATAGAAAAGGAAGTAGCTGCTGAGGGACTATGTTCTCTTCGAAAAAACTTACCTAGTATGTCTCCTGATACTGCTTAGGACATTGAGGAAGAAGGGTCTGAGGAAGAAGATGACATGTTGGTCAATCTTGTGAAAACAAGTGTAGCTAATAGACTGAGAAAAAGGAAGAGTATGGCTGAGATAAGGACAGGTAGGGAAGAGAAAAGGGTTGCTGGTATAGGTCCCTCCAAATCTTGGAGTAAAGTAGAGGTCAGGAAGAAGAAAGATAGTGAGAGTTCTGAATCTAATGAGAATGTTGAAGACGATGTCCCAGACATCTCCTCTGACAAAAGAAATGTTGTAAAGAAGTCTTCCAACAAAGTAGTGTAAGAACAAAAATTGTTCTACAACAGATTCCATGATTTTGATGATAACAAAGGATGAAACCAAAAATGGCACCCTAACGAAAAGTTTCTAAGTGTGCAGGGTTCTAAGGAAAGAAGGAAGAAATCATCAGATACAGAATCATATCAGATACAAATTATCAGAAGACCAGAAGCATCTGAAGTAGAAACACGTTCAAGAAAGTCTAACTCTGAGCAAAATAGCAAAATATCAGAAGCATCTGAACAAGAAGTACGCTCTAGAAGTTCTGACTCTGAACAACGGTATGTCAAACTCCAGAAGTTCTCAGCGCTATCTGAAGAAACCATCAGAACTCAAAAGAGATCAACATCAGAAGTTAGATAGCAAGATTCCAAGATCTCCAGAAACACGAAGACTCTGATCATGGATTTCCAAATAAAGGAAGAGTAACGTTAACTTCAAATAAAGGTTTGGAAATGGAATTCCTAATACAGAAAGAGACGTTAACTCCAAATTCAAATGAAAAGGAACTATATTTGGAAAGTAGTCATTCAAGGAGAGAAAGTTGTCTTGGCAAGAAGCTATATAAGTTATGGCATTAATTCAAATTATTGACCATCAGTTTTTACGACTACTTCAATCCTATATATAAAGGACTGCAAATCAACATTGAGAGATACAAGTACAACAACACAAAAAGAACATACTGAAACATCAACACACATAAAAACATTTTATTCTCTCAATCTTCACAAAGCTTTTGCTTGAAACGTGAAACACTTTTTGTTCTTACTGTTGTAATATTTGCTGATCTTAGAAGCACTCTAGATTACATAAGTTTTTATCTTTGTTGTATTTCCTCAAGTGACTCTGTGCAGTCTGTATACTTGAGAGGACTAAGAGATCTTTCTCTTAGACGTTGTTTGTAATCAATCTTTCAAGATTAGTGGATTAAGTCCTTGTTGAAGGCGAAATCACCTTGGCCGGGTGGACTGGAGTAGCTTTGTGTTATAAGCGAACCAGTATAAAAATCCTTGTGTGATTTTCATTTTGAAAAATGGCTTACTTTCCAAACAATTCAAACCCCCCCTTTCTTGTTTTTCTCACCTTCAATTGGTATCAGAGCTCCGGCTCTGTTATTGATTTTCTAATCAAACACTTAACAGTGTAGAGAGATCCAGAACGAGAAAAACTATGGCCCACACAAATGAAAAGGATAGTTACAATGCTAAGCCTCCTGTCTTTGATGGAGAGAAATTCGATTACTGGAAAGATAGAATTGAAAGTTTCTTTCTAGGCTATGATGCTGATCTCTGGGACATTGTCACAGATGGATACAAACCTCCTATCACAGAGGATGAAGCTGAAGTTCCCAGAAGTAAGATGTCAGATGATCAGAAGCGAGTTTTCAAAAATCATCACAAGGCCATAACCATACTCCTCAATGCTATATCTTACAACGAGTATGAAAAGATCACCAACAGAGAAACAACCAAAGACATACTTGACTCTCTGAGGATGACTCATGAAGGAAACTCTCAGGTCAAAGAGACAAAGGCTCTGGCGCTTATCCAGAAATATGAAGCTTTCAAAATGGAAGATGATGAAGCCATAGAGGCAATGTTCTCTAGATTCCAAACTCTGATTGCAGGTCTCAAGGTTCTACACAAAGGATACACAACTGCAGACCACGTCAAAAAGATAGTCAGAAGTTTGCCAAAGAAATGGAGACCCATGGTTACTGCTCTGAAGCTGTCAAAGGATCTGAACAATATCAGTCTTGAAGAACTTGTCAGTTCCCTTAGAAGCCATGAGATAGAACTAGAGGAAGATGAGCCTCAGAAAAGGAACAAGTCCGTAGCATTAAAGTCCAGATATGAAAGACGCAAACCTGATAGAACCAAAGCTCTTCAGGCAGAAACTGAAGATACTGATGACTCTGAACCAGAAGATTCTGATGATGAAGAAGAATTGTCCCTCCTGACCAGAAGAGTTAAACAACTCTGGAAAAAGAGGAACAACAACTTCAGAAGACCAAGACCCAGAGGGGATCGATCAGAATCAACCTCAAAAGGTAAAACTAACAAAGATATTACTTGTTATGAATGTAAAGAAACAGGTCACTACAGGAATGAATGCCCCAAGCTAAAGAAAGACAATTCTAGAAAAGAAAGCTTCAAGAAAAATACCTTCAGGACAAAGAAAGGATTAATGGCTACCTGGGATGATAGTGAATCTGGGTCATCAGAATCTGACTCTGATGAACAGGCCAACGTGGCACTTATGGCTACCACATCCAGGAGCAGCTCAGATGAAGAATCTGAAGAGGTATTTTTTGAACTCTCTCGATCTGATCTAGAATCATGCTTGTCAGAAACTCTTAGCTCATATCAGAAATTAAAACAAAAGCTTAAAAACATAAAAGGCTGTCTTAAAGCAAAATTTGAAGAATGTGGCAAGCTTGAGATGACAATTCTAGCGCAGGAAGATACAATCAGATCTTTAACATTAGAAAGAGATGGAGCAAAAAGAAAAAGCTTAGAATTAGAAGAAGCGTTGTCTCAAGCACCACAAACTTCAAATAAATTAATTTATGAATACGAAGAAGCCTTTCAAGAATTTCTGAAAAATGGAATAGGTAGGAGTATTATGGCATCCATGATTTATGGAGTCAGTCAGAACAATAAAAAGGGAATTGGGTATGATCCTAAGGAAGTTAAAACTTCTTCTAGTGACCAACTTAAATCTCCATTTTCATATCACTATACACACACACAAGAACAAAAATTTGAAAATGCTAGAAAACCCAAAGTTATAAGAAACTCTGGGAAGACTAATCAGAAAGGACCCAAGAGATTCTGGGTACCGAAAGATAAGATTGTTTATGTTGCAGATATCCTATGCAGCAAAGTTCAGACACCAGTCATGGTACCTGGACTCTGGATGCTCGCGACACATGACGGGAAGAAAGTCTATGTTCCAAAGTCTGGAACTTAAAGACGCTGGATTTGTAGGTTTCGGAGGAGATCAGAAAGGAAGGATCAGAGGCTCCGGAACTATTGGTAATGGTACTCTTCCCTCTATATCTGATGTCCTTTACGTAGAAGGATTAATGCATAACTTGTTATCCATAAGTCAATTAAGTGATAACGGTTATGATGTAATCTTTAATCAAAAAACATGTAAAGCCATAAATCAAAACAATGGTTCAGTCCTATTCACAGGCAAGAGGAAAAACAACATTTATAAAATCAATCTTTCTGATTTAAAAGAACAAAATGTTAAATGTCTGATGAACGAAGAGCAATGGGTGTGGCATAGACGCTTGGGCCACATTAGCATGAGGAAACATTCTCAGCTAAATAAACTCGAGTTAGTCAGAGGCCTACCTAAACTGAAGTTTTCTTCAGATGCTCTGTGTGAAGCATGTCAGAAAGGAAAATTTTCAAAAACATCCTTTAAAAAGAAAAATGTTGTTTCTACCTCTAAGCCTCTGGAACTTCTCCACATTGACTTATTTGGTCCTGTGAAAACAGCATCAGTCAATGGAAAGAAGTATGGACTAGTCATTGTTGATGATTACAGTCGCTGGACATGGGTGAAATTCCTAAAGCACAAGAGTGAGTCTCACTCTGTATTCACTAGTTTCTGCTCCAAAGTGCAAAAAGAATTTGACTCTAAAATTATTAGAGTCAGAAGTGATCATGGTGGAGAATTTGAAAACAAAGATTTTGAGGAATTATTTGACTCTAATGGAATATCCCATGATTTCTCCTGCCCTAGAACTCCACAACAAAACGGAGTTGTAGAGAGGAAGAATAGGACACTCCAAGAGATGGCCAGAACCATGATCAATGAAACTAATGTGGCAAAGCACTTTTGGGCAGAAGCTGTAAATACAGCGTGTTACATTCAGAATAGAATCTCTATAAGACCTATTCTGGAAAAGACTCCCTATGAACTGTGTAAAGGAAGAAAACCAAACATTTCATATTTTCATCCTTTTGGATGTTCTTGCTTTATCTTAAACACTAAAGAACATCTGAACAAGTTCGATTCCAAAGCACAGAAAGGTATTATGTTAGGATACTCAGAACGCTCTAAAGGCTACAGAGTATACAACACAGAAACCAAAATTGTGGAAGAATCAATTCATGTCAGATTTGATGATAAGCTTGACCCTGAAAAGTCAAAGCTAGTTGAAAATTTTGCAGATTTAGAAATCACTCTTGCAGGATCTGATAAACCTCCAGAAGCAACTGTCACTCAGAACTCTGAAGAAATTAAATCCCCAGAAATCCCAAAGAAAGTTAAAAGTCGTATCAATGTATCCGAAGATTTGATTCTGGGAAACAAAGACGAACCTGTCAGAACCAGATCTACCTTCAGGACCTCTCAAGATACTCCTCTGGGACTAGTGTCTCTGATTGAGCCTACGTCCTGTGATGAAGCACTTCAAGATAACGACTGGGTTTCAGCCATGCAAGAAGAATTAGATCAATTCACAAAGAATGATGTCTGGGATCTTGTTCCAAAGCCTAGAGGCACTCACGTTATTGGAACCAGATGGGTATTCAGAAACAAGCTGAATGAGAAAGGAGAAGTCGTCAGAAACAAAGCTCGACTCGTAGCTCAAGGTTATAGTCAACAAGAAGGTATTGACTATAATGAAACTTTTGCTCCAGTCGCAAGGTTAGAATTTATTCGTCTTCTTGTATCTTTTGCTATTAACCATTCTATTAAATTATATCAAATGGATGTCAAGAGTGCATTCCTTAATGGTTATATATCAGAAGAAGTGTATGTCAACCAACCTCCAGGTTTTGAAAATCCAAATTTTCCAGAACATGTTTTTAAACTTAAAAAATCTTTATATGGACTTAAACAAGCTCCCAGAGCTTGGTATGAACGTTTAAGCAATTTTCTTCTAGAACACAATTTTATCAGAGGGAAAGTTGACTCCACACTTTTCTGTAAGAACCTTAACAATGATCTCATGATATGCCAGATATACGTTGATGATATTATTTTTGGTTCAGTTAACGCCTCTGTTTGTCAAGAATTCTCTGAGTTAATGCAGGCAGAATTTGAAATGAGCTTAATGCAAGAACTAAAGTTCTTTCTGGGAATTCAAATTAACCAAACTTCAGAAGTTACATATGTTCATCAAAGCAAATATATTAAAGATGTTCTGAAGAAATTTGACATGGCTGACTGCAACTCTGCAAAAACTCCCATTCATCCGACATGCATTCTTGAAAAGGAAGAAGTAAGCGCAAAGGTTTGTCAGAAGCTCAATCGAGGTATGATAGGCTCTCTTCTCTATCTGACTGCTACTCGTCCTGATATTCTCTTTAGTGTCTGTCTCTGTGCCAGATTCCAATCAGATCCTAGAGAATCTCATTTAACAGCAGTTAAGAGAATTCTCAAGTATCTGAAAGGAACTCCTAACCTAGGCCTGATGTATAAGAAAACATCAGAGTATAGACTTTCGGGTTACTGTGATGCAGATTATGCAGGAGATAGACTAGAACGAAAAAGCACATCTGGAAATTTCCAGCTTCTGGGAAACAATCTGATATCCTGGGCTAGCAAAAGACAGTCAACCATCGCTCTATCAACTGCAGAAGCAGAATATATCTCAGCATCACTGTGCACAACTCAGATGCTCTGGATGAAGCATCAGTTAGAAGATCTGCAAATCTTCGAGAGTAACATTCCTATCTTCTGTGATAATACTGCTGCCATTTGTCTAAGTAAGAATCCCATTCTACATTCCAGAGTTAAACACATTGAAATAAAACATCATTTTATCAGAGACTATGTTCAGAAAGGGATAGTAACATTGAAGTTCATTGATACAGATCATCAATGGGCAGATATCTTTACTAAGCCTCTAGCTGAAGATAGATTTCTTTTTATCTTAGAAAATCTGAACATTCAAAATTGCCCTGAATGAAGTGTGGCTCTGAAGATGTAAAATGAGACTCTGACATAAACAAATGTGTTTCTGCCTCTGACTCTGATACTTCTACCAGTTAAGAAGATATCTGAGTTAGAAATCTCCAGGAACCAATCCTTTGGTATTCCTAAAGATCAGATACATCAAAACACGTGGAGCACTTAGCATCTAACCCTAGAACTTCTAGACAGCTGTCCAGAAGAAAATCAAAGGTCAGACGATTGAGATCTCCTCGAGCAGTGTGCATACTGTTGGGATTAGACATTCATTAATGAGCCTTAATCATTTTTCCCCCAAGCGTGCTAACTTGTGCTTTGTGCTAACGCTGAATAGTGTGTCGTTTTGCATGTGTTTTCGTTTAGGGTATTTAAACACTTTTCTCACATTTCACACACTTATCACTCTCACTCACTCTCAAACCCTCTCTGAAGCATTTCTACAAACTCTTCATCTTCACCTTCATCTTCATCAACTATGGAGGCTCAACAACAACAAGTTTTCAACTTTTTTCAACAAATGGAATCCAACCCCACTGCCCAAAGTTCAAGCACTTCCACTCCAACCGTTACAGGGGTTTCCATTACTCCAGTGTACAAGGAACCCCATGTCCTTGATCGTCAACCTCATATCAACCTAGCAACTCCCTTTGAGGGACTGGATGTGTTATGTGAAACACTGGTGGACTTCGACAACATGAGGAGAAATGGAGTAGATCTTACTGAAGAACTCCGTCAACAAGGGTGGGAAAACTACTTCCAAAGGCTTTATGGCCCTGTTTACCCAAATCTCATCAAAGAATTCTGGAGATTTGCTGACGCTGATGACCATTTCATCGTCTCCTTCGTATTGGGAGTAAAGATAGTAATTACTGAAAAGTCAATTGCTTCTTTATTGAACATGGAGAAAGATGGAGGAATAAGGATTTACAACATCAACCCTAGGTCAAGGCGCGTTGCTCAGGAAATAAATCCAACCATTTTCAAACTCAACACTGAAGGCAATCCTTCAAAGAACAAAGAACTTCATCAGAACCTCAGAGTATGGCTCAAGATCATTCTGGGAACCATTCATCATCGCCCAACATCAAACTCCTCTGACTACATCAATACAGATCAGAAGTGCATTCTGTATTGCATTCACAAGGGTTTGAAGCTCTGCCTTCCTGCACTACTCTTCAGATATCTCAGAGACTCTGTAAGAGAGACAAGAAACAACATGAAACCCAGAACCTACATCCCCCTGGGAAGACTTCTGTCTGATGTCTTCATCGAAAATGGGCTTGTAGATCATCTGGAGAAGAACAAGCTTATGGAAGATCTGGCAATAGATACTGGAAAGCCTCTGAACGCCAGAAATCTCAAGAGCATGGGAATCTTGAAGAAGATTCAAGTCAGACCCACTATGGACACCTCCTGGGATGCCTTGAAAGATCAGAGGAAGCTGCCTCATGGTCTTGCAAGGTTCTATAAGAATGAACCCAGAGACGCTATCCTCTTCTATATGCAGCGTCTGAAGGACGAAGGAGTCGACATCTCCGACTTCATACTCGATGACTGTCTAGATTCAGAAGAAGATTTTGTCAGGTTCAAAAGAGGTCCCTCTTCAAAGAAGTCTTCAAAGGCAAAGAGAGCAAGGCTAGGAGAAACTTCTGGAACCAGATCTCCAGCGCCTCTGCAAGTAACTACTGGTACGTCTGCTCCCTCTATTCCCTCTGAACCTCTTGTGGCTTCCTCTTCTAATCCTCTCCCAACACCACCTATATACACATCCTCTGAAACCCCACCTTCTACAACCAGAACCTCACAACCTCCACCAAATTTTAATATCGCTCACACTACCACTTCCTCTTCATCATCTTCTGACCCAGAATCACCTCCATACCTTATCCTTTCCTCTGACCCAGAACACTCTGACCCTAGCTCTCCAACCCTAGCCCAAATTCAGGCTCAAAACCTTGCTTCACAACAACCAACACAATCTGAAGTAACTTCACCTCCCCCAGAACAAACAACCAACATCCCTTCTGAAGACCAACCTTCTGAAACCCAGCCCTTTGACCCCCACACCTCTGATATCACCCCTCCAAACACCTCCGCTGAACCTGAACCTGAACCTGAAGCTGAACCTGAACCTCTAACATTAAATCTCAGCCCTCCAACCTCTTCACCTCAAACCTCTGAAACTAACCTTTCTGTACCTACCCTTGAGGAAGCCATAATGCTGGTCGCAGGGGCTTCAGTACAAAAGGCCAAGTCTCTGACCATTAACTCTGAAGTCAGTGATGATCCTGATTTTGTAAGGACACACTGGAACAGAGTCATTGGCTGGATGACCTCTGAGGCTTTTAAACTGAAGAACATCTCTGAGCAAGTCAGAAATGGCTACATCAGAGATGCTGAGGCAAGACTACAGGAGAGACTTGCTAGAGAAGCTGAAGAGAAAGCCAGAAGGCTGGAGGAAGAAAGAGCAAGGGAAGCTGAAATCCTAAGGGCAAAGGAAGCTGAAGCTAAAGCTCTGGCCGATGCTGCTGCTGCTGCCGAAGCTGAAGCACAGACTGCTGCCGAAGCTGAAGCACAGGTTGCTGCTGAAGCTGAAGCAAAGGCTGTTGCTGAAGCACAACAGGCTCTGACTCAGGGGGAGTCCTCATCAGTTGTTCTTATGGTTCTCCAGACGCTGGAAGAACTGAAGAAAGATCAGAAGGAACTCCGTGCCAGAATGGATAAACAAGACTCTGTCAACGATAACATTCAGAACATGCTAGCTCAATTGCTTCAGAGAATGCCTCCGCCTCCCAACCCCTAGGCACTTAGGATTTTGTTTGCTTGTTGTTTTGTTTGTTTCTGATGTTTTACTTGTTCTTTTTGACCTTGTCTCTGTTACTTTTTTATCTGAATACAATGTTTTTCTCTTGCATTATTTTTTTTTCCTATGTCTTTTTGATTCTGACAAAAAGGGGGAGAAGTCATTAATAGCTCTGATGAAAATACTGTCTAAATACCTTAAGCACTCTGCAACATATGTTTCTTAAGAATAAATTTATCTAACACTAGACTTAAGAAATTGCAGAAGGTATCAAGAAACCTCATTGCTTGGAAGCTCTGGTAAGAACTTCTGAACTCCCTAGCCTATCTCAGGGGGAGCTCTTGTCTATCTGATCTGATATTGTTTACGTTTCATCTGCTAATTAAGTTTGTTTTGTCATCATCAAAAAGGGGGAGATTGTAAGAACAAAAATTGTTCTACAACAGATTCCATGGTTTTGATGATAACAAAGGATGAAACCAAAAATGGCACCCTAACGAAAAGTTTCTAAGTGTGCAGGGTTCTAAGGAAAGAAGGAAGAAATCATCAGATACAGAATCATATCAGATACAAATTATCAGAAGACCAGAAGCATCTGAAGTAGAAACACGTTCAAGAAAGTCTAACTCTGAGCAAAACAGCAAAATATCAGAAGCATCTGAACAAGAAGTACGCTCTAGAAGTTCTGACTCTGAACAACGGTATGTCAAACTCCAGAAGTTCTCAGCGCTATCTGAAGAAACCATCAGAACTCAAAAGAGATCAACATCAGAAGTTAGATAGCAAGATTCCAAGATCTCCAGAAACACGAAGACTCTGATCATGGATTTCCAAATAAAGGAAGAGTAACGTTAACTTCAAATAAAGGTTTGGAAATGGAATTCCTAATACAGAAAGAGACGTTAACTCCAAATTCAAATGAAAAGGAACTATATTTGGAAAGTAGTCATTCAAGGAGAGAAAGTTGTCTTGGCAAGAAGCTATATAAGTTATGGCATTAATTCAAATTATTGACCATCAGTTTTTACGACTACTTCAATCCTATATATAAAGGACTGCAAATCAACATTGAGAGATACAAGGTCCAAAGATGGTCATGAGTGATGCTTAAAGTGTAACATGAAGCCATGCATTTGAAATTGAGAAGTGGTCATAAGATTCATCCAAATAGAACCATGAAGAGTAACCATGCACAAGTCATTCAAACCTTGTCCAAATGAAGTTATTTTGGAGTTTTTAGAAAGGTGATATTAAGGCGAACAACTTTCATGTTGAACACCTTTTCATTTGAAGCTTGGATCATGATTAATTTTGAGGTGGAAGTTTGGGAAATCAAACATAATTGAAAATTTTCTAAGTCCTAAGTCGAATGTTCACTTCTTCCACCTTGAATAACTTTTGGTATGAGCTTCAAATGGAAAACGTTCCTTCATCAAAGTTGTATCTATTTCAACACTATTCAATTTGGTAACCAATTTGACCTTATTTGAATTTGGCATGAAGGAGTTGTGCATTTTAGAAGTTGAGGAAAATTGCTTGTTCAATGATGATGACCCAAAATGATCTATAATGTTTCCTCTTGGAACATAACCTTGAAAGATGAATTTTAAGTTTCTAAAAGAATAAAAGTTGGAGAGGACATATTTAAATTGATAGTTAAACTTGGATGGACTTCATCTCATAAAAATTGAGCAAGCTATTGTCCTTGGAAGTTGACCTCATAACTAGGGCACAGACAAAATGACCTATAATCTTTCACCATAAAAAATGACTTTACAAGAAAAACTAGATCTTAACCTTAACATGAAATTTTTTTAGAATGTCATAAGGAGTAACTTTACTCTTGTAATCATTTCATATGACAAATAATATAGGAGATAGGGTCTAGGGAACCCCAGTTTTGACATGTTGACTTTCTCTAGTCAACCTCTTTGAACCATCTTGCAAACTTGAAGTTATCTTGATCTTTGGGACTCATGGAGGATCATATATGTGTAAGACCCCAATTTTGGCCCTAAGACCCCTCATGGCTTCATATCATTTCATTGCATTGCCTCAAGGATCATTGGACACCTTGCTTCCTTCCCTGTGGGTGGGATCTTTCTTGAGAGTGGTTCTTGATCACCAAGCATTGCTTGCATTTGTATATCATTGCTTTTCTTTTAATCACTAACCAAAATGTACAAAAATATGTCATTAACCTTTGTTACTTGCAGCTTAAGCAGTCAACAGGTCAAGGCAATTTAAGTGAATCTTTTGTGCAAGAGATGCAGTGCCCATTGAGATATGGATCATGTGATCATTATTTTGAGCTTATGTGGGCTATAGGTTCATTTTGGAGCAAATTCCCCAAGTGGTTGAGGCCCAAATTCATCAGAACATTTTCAGGTCATCTGAAGACCTATGCCAGTCAACTGTGCAGTCAACTGTGGACTTTGAGGTTGGGGAGTTGATGGATACACTTCTTTCATGTTCAAACAAGTCTCATTTGACATTTCAAACATTCACATTGAAGAATTTGAGGTCCAGTCAAAAATTTCCAAAAATGGAAAGTGACCTATAATTTCAAGTTTCCAAAAATGGAAAGTTTTTGGTCCAACTTCAACTCAACTTTCCAACATCAAAGAAGCTTCAAATCAATTTTTGTCCAACATGAAAGTTGAAGATCTCTCTCTCCCATTTCCAAAAAGTCCAAGATCATGAGCATCCGATGAATGGTTGAGGAGATATGGTTCAATCATTGCCAAGTGTGCATGGAATTTCCAAAGGCCATAACTTTTGACTCATAACCCCAAATTTGGTGCCTCTTTTTCTAAAATGCTTCTCATGACATGAAGTTTCCAAACCATCCATAACATTGCATGAATTTCCATCATATGATCATTTGCTATTTCATGTCAATTTTGGAGGGAATTTTACAAATTTAAAAATGGTGCATCATGGGAATTATTTACCATTGCCATTGTGTTTGGAAGATGATTTTAAGTGAAATTAATCAGCCACATGGTACTGTTCACGTTGGAAATAGCCATGCACCCTCCAATTTGTCATTTTTGGTCATAACACCTTATCTTGATTAATCACAACTAAACCATGCCTAATTTTAATTAGTATGTGATTAGTGAAGCATATATATTGATAACCATAACAGAATTGAGGAGGATTCTAGATCTAGATCTCAAAATTCTCTCTCCCTCCAAAATTTTCTCCTAATCACAATTCAAATTTCTTCAACATAGCAACTGGTTTTTATTGAAGATTCATGATCAGTGAGTTGGATTGAGTGTGAATCCAGTTTTTGTTTGAAGAATTCGAGCATAATCAAGCAGTTGAAGCTCAAGAACTCAAGAATGGAAGTTGATTGTTAAGCTAGATCTACACGGTTTCAAGCTTCATTTTCTTCATCAAATATCATAGCAAGTGTTCTGGAGGATATTTGGAGCTTGCAAGGCCTTGGATCGTGCATTTCCAAAAGTTGATCTTCAAGAGGTTCAGTTTTCGAATCTCATAATTCTTAAATCTATTAACATGATAGCGTAGATCTTGTGTTGTTGATAATTCTGAGCAAAATTTCGTGTGAAATGGTGCATTATTGAGAAAGATATATGTGATTGAAATCTTGAGTGTCAATTTGTTTTTGCTTCGATTTGTATGAATCATGTTGAATTAGGATGAATTAATACTCGATCTGTATTCTCCATGACATGAGCTTTGAAATGATGTATGATTTTAAAAATTCTGGAAAATTTCGTTTGAACATCATACTGTTCATCATCGTCTCCACTCTGGTTCGCTAGGGTTTTTCGTGTGAAACGACTGCGTTTCAGTCAGTGGCGCGCGTTTTTGAATCTGGACATGGTTTGATTCCTGCTGGCTCCGCTTTTTCAAATTTCGCTTCCATTTATCCATTTCCCTCCAAATTTCATATGCTATGCTTCATTTTGATTTCAATTTTTCTTCCAACTTTGAAAATTCATAACAATTTGAAAAATGCTCCAAATAATCCCTGGTTTTTTGCTACTTGTTGATTGAGATGTTAAATTCTGAAGTTGTGCATGGATGGATTTTGGATTGTGCTAGACTTTGTGATCATGTGTACATTTGTGACCTTGCTCCATTCATCTTATCATGAAATGCTTGATATTGATCCAAATGCTTTGAAATTTTTCATGATTGTTCCTAACATGTTAATGGATGTTTGAGGCTTGATTGTGCATTTTTCTCATTTACCATTTCTGTTTTACACACATGTTTGTATGGTGTGACAATTTGTGTCACACAATTTGATGATCAACTTGTGCAATTTCATTTCCATATCAAATGACTTCTGTTGATTCTGAATTTTTGTATGATAATTGTACTGGATGTGTTGAATGCTCATGAATTTTTCCAGAATTATTTGAATCATTTCTGTTTTGATTTGGAATTTTCATTCTCAATGTCCAAATGTATGCTTTGAAATTGTCTTTGACTTCTCTTGCACATGAAATGCCTTTGCTTGATGATTTTGTTTTGGTCCTTTTTAGGACATGTTAATATGTGGTTGAAGTTGCATTGTGTTGAATATTAGCCCCTGTTTTGAATTTTTTCTTCACCTTTGACCCTAGGCTTTGACCTAGTGGTTTGTACTTACATGTGAGCTTTGAATTTCAGGACCAAGCACCTAATCTCCATGGTTGATGTTGCTACATCATTTGAATGTTGATATTTGCTATTGATTGCTAACATTTGGTTGTTTTGTAGGTTGAAGATAATTCACTTGAGTTTGCCTTATGGCTTATATGTTGTACATTGGGATTGTCTGTTTGTTGTTGACTATTGTCTGTTTGTCTGAATACTGTACTGATTTGTTTAGTTGTTTACACAGGTACCTAAGTTGCTTTAAGTTCTTTTGAACTTTGCTTTGCTTTGCTTATGGTTGGCATACCACTTAGGTATAATCCCTACTCTTCATGTAGTCTGGAAGACCTGCTGTTATTGGCAGGCCCCTGTCTGAAGCCCTCCTTAAGAGGCCATGTCTTTGTTTGTTTAATTTTGTGCTAAACAGGTTAAGTCCTCTTAAGAGCCAATTGGCAGATAGAAGGGACGTGCAATCCATCCCCTACTATTCAGTTGTGTCATTCACTTTGCTCACACCATGTGTTGATGCACTTTGAATAAAAAACCCAAAATCTTGTCCATAGAGTCAGTCATTTGTGGAGAAGAGTTCCTTCATTCTGAACTCCCACACTTTCTATTGATTAAAGCTCTCCCAGGCCAGGGATAAGAGCTATGAGGCATAACCCTCATCTCCATTTCATCTGCTTCACCCTAACTCTCAATGTTAGGGTTAAGAGCTCAAAACACCCATTTCCAGTTGGCTTGTTTGTCGAGGTTGATGTGACCCCTTGACTAAAGCCTAACCTTGCTTGAGCCTATTGATTGTGTATAGTGTGTGATAAGTGACTGCTTGTTTTCTTATTTGCCTATATGTGCATAATTGTTTGTGTGTGCCTCTGTGCATTCTTTTCATCTTTGAGCATTAATTGTATATCATTTCATGATCATTGTTCATACTTTGTGACATCTTGTTTTGTCCATTGAGGAGTCAATTGTAAGTCCATTTATTGGCAGTTGTTTCCTGTGATCTGGTAGGAGTTGGGACTAAGACCATTTATTGGCATTCCATTTCCTTGGAGTCGAGTGTAAGACCATTTATTGGCAACTTGTTTCCTCTTGCTTATTGCATTTGTTTTCTTTGCTTTGTGAGACTAGTGTAAGTCCATTGATTGGCATCTGGTATCCATGTTTTCTTTGTTTTGGGAGACTAGTGTAAGTCCATTGATTGGCATCTGGTATCCATGTCTTCTTTGTTTTGTGAGACTAGTATAAGTCCATTGATTGGCATCTGGTATCCATCTTTGTTTTGTGAGACTAGTATAAGTCCATTGATTGGCATCTGGTATCCATCTTTGTTTTGTGAGTCTGGTATAAGACCATTGATTGGCATCTGGTTTCCATTTATTTTGGCTGTCTCTGATACCATGTTTTACTTGCTTATTGCTTTGTGTTGCCTTATTCCAAAGGAACTTCCTTGGATCATTTCTATGATCTTGAGAAAGCAACTCCTATTCTTGTGGCTTTGTCCCTCAACCTTAACCCTTTTGTGCTTAACTTTGAACTTTTGTTTTCATCCTTAACCCAAAACCAGAAAACTTTTGTGCAAACATTCTCACTTGTTTTTAAAAAATTAGAAACCTAGGCCTTAAGCCTTTGATTTTCAAACTTCATTTACACAATACTTCTTTTGAATTGAACTTTAATGTCAACTTTGACCATCTTTGTGAATACTTCTAATTGGTTAATTTAACCCACTCAATTGCTTTTGTGGCCCTTGTCCACTTCTTAATCAAGTTTTCATACATTAGCCATAGATCTCAATTATCTTAGTGGTTGATGTGAATCTCACCTTTTGTCCTTAGTGATCGAACTGTAAGACTTCCATACTGAAAACAGGGTTAACCCCTCTAGTATGTCGAAGCTCTTCTCACGTGGTGGACTTGTGGTTGTATAGGTTGAGTTTTCTCCCGTGGATAATGAAAGACCTTAGGGCTTTTGTTTAAAATCAATCCATTTACTTTTTGGAAATCTTTTAGCCGAACTACGGCGTTTTGATCCTTATCTTTCATGAAAAGGTACGTAGGCAATGGGTTCATCCATCCAAACACAAAAATAACTAACTTGTATATTCTTTTCTCATCTCTTCAATCAATGTTTGCACAAAAATATTTCATAAACAAATAATTGATACAACATGTTGTGAAAAGAGGTTCCCTACGAGTACCTAGGATGCATTGGGTGCCTAACACCTTCCCTTTGCATAATTACCCCCTTACCCAGATCTCTGACCTTTCATTAGTTTTCTATGTGTAAAACTTCTTAGGCTTTTGTTCGCTTTCTAGCCATTCCTTTAGATAAATAGAAGTGTGGTGGCGACTCTATCTTTGTATGCTTTGCTTTTGATTTAGTCAATAAATCATAAAGTGACGAATACACCGCTACAAAAAAGTGGCGACTCTGTTGGGGATAATAGATATCCACTGAGGGTTTGCCTACTTTTCACACTTGTTGTATTATATTGTTTACTTGGTTATGACATATTTTTTTTGTACAATTTGGGATTACTGTATTGTTTGTAATGATTGATTTGCTTGATATATCAATTGCTTGCTTGCTTGGTGATCTCTGTGAGATGAGTTCTATACCCGGACTCGAGTGCACCCTATGATAGGAGAATGGCATAGTCTCGTCGACTTGTGTGGAGTTATTCCTTAGCAAGTTGACTTGCGAGTCCATTCACTTGGTGGAGGTCATGTCGGATTAATAATGTCACACAAGTTATTTGTGGTTAGGCATTATTCTTCCAATATGTGCCTTAGAAGCCAAGGACCTTAGTTTACCAAACCCATCTTGGCCTATTTTTAGGACGTAGTGCGGAGGTCGTTCAAATGTAAGATCTGATGCGATTGTTACACGATACTACACTCATAAGAGTCTCTCTTGAGAATATTTTTGGAATACGAGTATTCGTTCCTCCGATAATATTCGAAAGATGGAATGATGACTATGGGAACCTCTGGTAGAACATGTTCCGCAGGTTTAAACCATAGTACGCTCCCTTTGGGTGGTTCTTAACCGAGACTCCATGCTCGTGACTCACAACAAACCCGTGATTCATGGTTGATCTGTTCACACCTCCTTAATATCAATGGAACTTGGGTGTTGATAAGGTGTAAACCATAATCCACCAAAATGGATGATTGATATTAAGGATGGTTGAATCGTTCGTATATCGTTAATATCAATGGAACTTGGGTGTCGATAAGGTGAAAGCCATAATCCACCAAAATGGATGATTGATATTAAGGATAATACGAGCCACCCCATGACCTTTGTCTGGTGTGCTTTGCTTGATCCTTGAGTGTGATTGTTGCATTCATGCATTTATGCATTCATCTGCATCCATATCATCAGATAAAAAAATTTCAAGGAACTTAAGGGGTTTATTTGCAAAATTTTCAGATATGGAAAGACAAAAACGGCATACAAAGAAGTACAGCTTCAGACAACCCGATCAGAAAGAGTTAAGGAATCTGACATCCTATGTACTAGATCCCTTGGGTTTCAAAGCTCGTTATGGGAAGCTTCTGCCTCTGCTGACTACTCAGGTTGACAAAGGGTTGATGGGTACTTTGGCGCAGTTCTACGATCCGCTGTATCACTGCTTCTCTTTTCCAGACTTTCAGCTATTGCCTACCCTTGAAGAGTATGCTCATCTTGTGGGTATTCCCATTCTGGATCAGTTGCCGCTCAGTGGCTTGGAGAGTATTCCTACTTCTCGAGAGATAGCTGACATGTTGCACATAGATGAATCCTTGGTTAAAGCTCATATGACTACCAAAGGTGGAATTCAAGGTCTTCCTTCTGAGTTCCTCATCGCTCAAGCTACCGTGTATGGGAAGGCCATGAGTGAGGAAGACCTTTGAAGCCATATTCGTGCTTCCAATCTATGGACTGGTATTGTTCCCCAACATCGACAAATTTGTGGATGTGAACGCCATTAGGATCTTATCTGTTCTTAATCCCGTTCCGACTCTGTTGGGGGATACCTATGTCTCTTTGCATCTGAGGAATGCAAAGGGTGGTGGCGCTATTGTGTGCTGTTTGCCTCTGTTGTATAAGTGGTTTATTTCTCACTTACCTCAGACGGTCGCTTTCAAGGAGAACAAGGGATGCCTACGGTGGTCTACGAGACTTATGTCTCTCACTAATGATGATATCTCTTGGTATGATCGTGCATATGATGGTGTCCAGATTATTGATTCTTGTGGTGAATTCTCCAATGTGCCTCTTCTTGGTACATGTGGTGGGATTAGCTACAACCCTATATTAGCACGTCGTCAGCTTGGGTTCCCCCTAAAGGATAAACCTAATAACATTCTGTTAGAAGGTGTGTTCTTTCAGGAGGGTAAAGATCCCCAAGGCCTGAAAGCAAGGATGGTCCGCACTTGGCGCAAGATTCACAAGAAGGGTAGAAGTGAGTTGGGTCCGAAGAACTGCATTGCCTTAGAGCCGTATACGACTTGGGTGAGGAAGAGAGCATCCGAGTATCTCATGCCCTATGATTATACAAGACCTACACCTTTGGTTGTGGCTGGGCCTTCAACCCTCCCTAACCAAGGCGTAGAGGAGTTGAGAGACGAAGACCTTTCACGTGCCTGGATCCGTGAAAGAGAGGAGTTGCTTCAACAGCTTAAGGAGAAGGATGCTCTGATCGAGTTTCTCGAGCATGACGTGATTGACGATCCGAATGATGCATGGACTTCTCTACTTCCTCAGTCTTCCAAGTTCTGGAAAAGGAGGTATGACAGAGTCGCCAAAGATAAGGCGGATATGGAAGCAGCATATGAGAGAGAGATTAAGAGGCTTCGTGCAGCTTATCTTCCGGCATCCCGAGCTTCTAGGGATCCATAGGATGTTTATTTTCCTTTTCTCTTGTAATAATTGACAATGCTGTACTTCTTTTTCTCAAATATATTTGATGAGATATTTTCCATATGCGATTAAATGCTTAATATTTCAAAATTTGCAAATAATACCCAAAAGTTCCTTTGAAATAATAAAAAACAAAGCATGTGCACAAACATTACATGCATCATTTGCATAAGCAGGTGTTGTTCCGGTCTTCTTGTCTGTGGCCTAACTCTGTGCTCTTTATTTATTTTGAAGACAAGCTGACTCATCGGTACTACACCAGAGCCAACTCTACAAGATTAATGGATCATCTCGAGCAAGAGAACCGTGAGCTGAAGGATGAAGTTGCCAGACTCACTGCTTTGATGGAGCAATTCCTAGCTGCTCAGAATCAGCCGTCTCTACCACCTGCAACTCCTTCCCAGAGGATTGTTATCTCTGAGGTTGTTTCCTCGACAGTGCCAGCTGTTAGTGCCCATTTTGTGCCAACAGCCATGCCGCCCGGGTTTCCGTGGGGGATGCCTCCTAGTTATATCCCTGATATTTCAGCACCAATGTTTGCTTCCATACCGGCATCTAGCCCGGTCATTGTTGTGCCTCCTCCTGTCGTGCATACCATCCCTAGGGTAGACGACACCATCTATCATTCTGAGCTGTCTGATGGCCCAGATTTTCATGAGAAGATGGATGCGATGAATGACCAATTTCTTGAACTCCGCAAGGAATTGAAGACCCTTCGAGGAAAGGATTTGTTCGAAAAGTCTGCAGCCGAACTCTGTTTGGTTCCCGGTGTGAAGATTCCTGTCAAATTCAAAGTCCCAGACTTTGAGAAGTACAAGGGGAACACCTGCCCGCTCAGCCACCTGGTTATGCATGCCAGGAAAATGTCTACTCAAACGGATAATGATCAACTACTGATTCATTATTTCCAGGACAGTCTGTCCGGTGCTGCACTGCGATGGTATATGAGTTTGGACAGTGCAAACATCCGTTCCTTCAATGATCTTGGCGAAGCTTTCGTCAAGCAATACAAATACAACGTGGATATGGCACCCGATCGGGATCAGCTCAGAGCCATGTCCCAGAAGGACAAAGAGACATTTAAAGAGTACGCCCAGAGGTGGCGAGAGCTGGTAGCTCAGATTACTCCTACGCTGGAAGAGAAGGAAATGACCAAAAACTTTCTGAAGACTTTGAGTTCATTCTATTATGAGCGGATGATCGCTAGTGCTCCCTCTGACTTCACTGAAATGGTGAACATGGGGATGCGACTGGAGGAAGGAGTCCGAGAAGGACGGCTATCCAAAGACGAAGGCTCTTCTAGCAAGCGATATGGGGCGTTTGCGAAGAAGAAAGATGGGGAGGCACATGATGTGCAATCCCATATCAAATCCAAAAGACCCTCCGTGGGGAGGAAGCCTGTACGTTTAGCCACCAACCAGCATCAGGTGGCTCACATAGCACCTGTCTTCAGAGACAACAATCAGCAATATCAGCATCAGCAGCACAATAATCAACAACCACAGCAGCAGTATCAGCAACAACATCGTCCTCAACAGCAGGCCTACCAGCCTCGCAACAATAATCAAGCTAGTACGAGTTATGAAAGGAAGAAGATCACTTTCGATCCTATTCCTGTATCATACGCAGAGCTGTATCCCTCTTTGATAGAGCGAAAACTGATTACTCCGAGAGACCCTCCAGCTATACCGGTCAACCCGCAGTGGTGGTATAAGCCTTATCAGCATTGTGTTTATCACTCGGGTGCTCCCGGTCATGATGTAGAGAACTGCTTTCAGCTGAAGACTAAGGTCCAAGACCTTATGAGATGCGGTATTCTGAGCTTTGAGGACGCAGGTCCTAATGTTAAAAAGAACCCATTGCCCGAGCATGGGAAGTCGGTTAACATGGTCCAGGGTTGCCCTGGCAAGTACAAGGTCAAATATCTAAGCCATATCCGACAGTCATTGGTTGAGTTGCATCGTCTACTGTGTGATTAGAGTCATCTGGAGCACGACCATGACAAATGTCGTATCTGCTCTGTCAATCATTTGGGTTGTCGCCAAGTGCGAAAAGATTGCAAGAATTGTTGGATGATGGGACCATTGAGATTCTTCAAAACAGGAATGTTGATGAAGATGAGCCAGAGGTTAATGTGATTTCTCCTGTGTTCAAGATCCCTGAGCCTGTTGTCATTCATTATGATGGTAGCAAGCAGAAGGTTTCTCCTTCTCTGATTATCAAACCTGCCGGTCCAGTGCCTTATTCATCTGACAAAGCAATTCCATTCCGATACAATGTTGTCTCTGTCGAAGATGGGAAAGAAGTGCCTCTGCCTTCTCCATCTGTTGTGAACATAGTTGATGTCAGTGGGTTGACCCGTAGCGGTCGTGTGCTTTCTGCACCCCCGAAGCCTCAGGCTGTTGCTGATTCTGTTGAGCATCCGGTTGGGAATGTGGTTAATTCTCCGAATCCGGCACCTGTTGCTAAACCCTCCTCTGTACAAAAGACTCCTACTTCTTCTGTTGGCCCTGGTGGCACGGTGAATGAAGATTGTGATGAGATGTTGAGGCTCATCAAGAAGAGTGAGTATAATGTTGTAGATCAGCTTCTACAAACGCCGTCTAAGATATCTGTGCTATCGTTGCTTCTGAATTCAGAACCGCATAGGGAGGCTCTGCAGAAAGTTTTGGACTTGGCTTATGTTGATCATGATGTCACTATAGAACAGTTTGACAGCATTGTTGCAAACATCACTGCTTGCAACACTTTGAGTTTTTGTGACGCTGATCTTCCTGAGGAGGGAAGAGACCACAACATCGCTTTACATATATCTATGAATTGCAATAACGACGCCATGTCCAACGTGCTGGTGGACACTAGGTCATCTCTGAATGTATTTCCGAAGACCATTCTCTCCAGATTGTCATTTCAAGGGCCTCCCATGAGGCAGAGTGGAGTTGTTGTGAAAGCTTTTGATGGGTCGCGTAAGACCGTGATTGGGGAAGTTGATCTCCCAATCAAGATTGGACCAAGTGATTTCCAGGTCACCTTTCAGGTTATGGATATCCACCCATCTTATAGTTGTCTCCTTGGTAGACCATGGATTCACGAGGATGGCACCGTGACATCCACCCTACACTAGAAGCTGAAATTCGTTAAGAATAAGAAACTGGTTATGGTAGGGGGACAAAAGGCTCTCCTGGTTAGCCACTTGTCTTCTTTCTCATACATTGATGCTGAGGATGAAGTTGGAACGCCTTTCCAAGCTTTATCTATAGCTGAGCCGATTGAGAAGAGGTATCCTTCATTTGCTTCCTATCGAGATGCGAAACTGGCCATCGAATGTGGTGCAGTTGCTGGTCTAGGAAAAATGATCGAGCTTGAAGACAATAAGTCCCGGGCTGGCATTGGCTATTTTTCTGGGGTCTTCAACGACAAAGGGCTGTTCAAGAGTGGAGGTTTCATCCACGCCGATCAGAGCGAAGAAGCTACTGCTATTCTGGAAGAGGATGCAGAGGACTCAGACAACTTTGTCATCCCTGGCGGGATCTGCCACAATTGGGTCGCTGTAGATGTTCCTACGGTCATTCATAAGTCAGCGTAATATGTTTGCTTTGTTTAAAAACCCTTCTCCCATGCCAAAAGGAGAAGTGATGACATTGTTGGCATCACATATATAATGATGTTTCATCCAATAAATTCATGTTAAACATTTGTTTTTCCAATCATTTTCACTTTTTTCTTTTTTGCATGAAATCGGTGATCACAAAAAATCCTAAAAACAAGAATAAAAGCAATCTTTTCATCTGCATAATGATTTGTTTGTTTAAATTCTAAAGTTTTTCATTATCCAAAATCATTATGCAGGTTGATTCTAAAACCCATTGAACATAATGATCCAACGCCATCTCCCAATTTTGAATTCCCTGTATTCGAAGCAGAGGAAGATGATGTTGAAGGGGATTCCTGACGAGATTACCCGTCTTCTTGAGCATAAAAAGAAGATCATTCAGCTGTATCTTGAGAATCAGCAAACAGTCAAACTGGGGCATTACAAATGTAATGTAAAAAAAAAAAAAAAAAAAAAAAAGTAGAGGGTGAAAAACAAAATCAAAAAAGTCAAAAATCAAAATTTTTGTAAAAGGAAAAATAAAAGAAAATATACCCTCAAACCCCAAGTTGACTGATGCTGAATGGATCCAGAGTCGTTACGACCAGTTGAATCTGATTGAAGAGAAGAGATTGACTGCCATATGCCATGGTCAGTTATATCAGCAGAGAATGAAGAAAGCATTTGATAAGAAGGTCAAGCCTCGTGTGTTCCGAGAAGGTGACCTTGTGCTCAAGAAAGTCTTGTCTTTCGCGCCCGATTCCAGGGGCAAGTGGACTCCAAACTACGAGGGTCCATATGTTGTCAAGAAAGCCTTTTCAGGCGGAGCTTTGATGCTCACAACTATGGATGGGGAGGATTTCACTCGTCCTGTGAATTCAGATGTAGTGAAGAAATACTTTGCCTAAAAAGAAAAACAGAATAGCTCGCTAAGTTGAAAACCTGAAAGGGCGGCTTAGGCAAAAATGAGCGTCTCGGTGGAAAACCCGAAAGGGCGATCGAGGCAAAAATTAGAGACATAAAAAATGAATTTGCATCCCGCTAGATTGAGTACCTCACCCTGGGGCAATCTAGGCAAAAATTAGGGATTTGGCAAGTAACTGCATCCTGACAAGACTTTCTGTTTCACAACTGTCTTTTCGTCAGAGATTCTCGATTCGTCGCCAACTAAAGCTTCGAATACATCGGATTCACATTGGTAGAGAAATGATCATTATGTTCAATGTAGCCCTCTTCCAATATACATCACCGATTTCAAATTTGTACAGATCTATGGAGTCTTGCCATTTGCAGACTACCATTCCATCAAATCAATTTGAGCTTGTATCCAATTATTTGCACTCTTATTTGTTTCAATTCAACAAATGTTTTGCATGTTTTAATTGATAAAAATGTCATTGTTTTCAAAATAAACAAATTTTTCACAAAAACAACTTTTAAACAAAGTGAACATTCACAATGATCAAAGGATACTTAGGAAACTCTCAGTGCTCTCCCAAGGGGGGTTTGATTTCCAACAGGGTAAGACATTTGTTCATATCTCCAACATAACTGTATCTTTTTCCTGTAGAACCTTTCATGGTTTCTCCTCAGTGAGGTTGCTCAGTGCAGTGTTGGTTGAAGTTGTTCAGCTTCATTTCCCCGGCAGTACATCATTCTTCCTCCTAGCCTCTACTAGCCCCATGGTGGTTTTCATCCCCAGTGGAGTGTTGTTTTAGCCCTATTGTGGTTTTCATCCCCAATGGAGTGCTGTTTGAACATTTTTTTGTGGGCCAGTCCCGAGCAGAGTGTTTGTTGAAGACTTCAACTTGCCTCTCCAGCATTATTCTCTCCCCGGCATGGGTGCTTTTCTTTGGAAGATTCGGTATTTGGTGGGTTAACATCCCAGTACTTCGTCATTTCCTCGGATAGATCCCCAACAGAGTTGTTGGTATGATGAACTTCATCTATGCCGTCTATCCCCATCAGAGATCTGGTTGCTCCCTGGCATCTCTGATCCCTAGCGTGAGTTGTTGTTGTGGCATTTCTGCCTGTGCATTGAACTCATTGCTCCGGTTGTGACTGACGATCCCTCCGGAAACTTCTTGAGGCCTTCCTCCCCTGCAGAGCTTTGGTGATTGCCTGATACTTCTGATCCCCAGTAGAGTGGCTTGTGTGGCAGGATCTACTTGTGTGATCTTTTTCTCCTTCAGACGGGTCTTCCCCAGTGAAGTTGCTTAGAGTTGCTTTCGTGGCAGTTCTTGCTTGTGCAACGAGCTCTCTTTCCCAGTTGAGATAGATGATCCATCCTTGCAGATGATTTGGTTGTCTTTGATCCCGGCAGATTGTTTGCTCTCCGGCGATCCTGGCTTTCTCTCTCGAGATGTAGTACCGGGCGTTTACTTCCTGGACCTGTTTGTGTTAGACATGTCTGTTTGTCAGCATTCATCAAACATAAATCACGCATATTCATGCATACTTTCAACATTCAGATATTCATGTTGCATTCTTTTGCCATATATCTTTTGATTGTTGTCTCCTTCTAAGTGGTGATATAGATCTCCCAAGTAGATCTCCCCGAGCAGATGTCGGGTGTCTAATCTCTCAACATAGAGTCAGCCCCTTAAGCAGAAAGTGTCTGTCATTTCTTCTGCAGTTCCCCACTGAGTTATATCCTCGTGGATGACGGTTGTTTCCGTTCCCTCCTAACACATATATTAGGATGGGTTTCCTTTTGAGTTCTATCCTCATTAGGACGAGTCTTGATTCAGTTTGCCTTTTAGTTCGATCCTAAATTGGCCTTTTTGTGACTGTCTCTGGTGCTTCCCTGTGGTATAAATGAATAGTGCTTACTAACCGGCACTCATTCATCTTATCCTCAGTGGAACTTGTGGCCTTCTATCTACAAACCGGTAGTCGTAAGTCCTATCTGTGTGGTTTACTGCCTACTAACCGGTAGTTATAAATCCTACTTACGTCCCCTAGCAGAGGTAACCTTTGTGGTTCATTCTGGTTGATGGCGGATTTTGTGGTTTTCTACCCAGTATTCGGTAGTTATAAATCCTATCCTTGGGTCCTCAGCTGAGTCTTTGGTCTTCTACCTACTAACCGGTGGTTGTAAATCCTATTTTCTCGCTTTGTTCCTCAACGGAATCTTTGGTTTTCTACCCATCATCTTGGTAGTTGTAAACCCTATTTTCTCTCCTTGCAGAGTTAACCTTGTTGTTCATCCCAACCGATGACGGTTACTTTTCCGTGGTTTTCTGCCTACTAACCGGTAGATGTAATCCCCTCTTTGAGGTTATCATTACCCAGTTGGCGGTATTGATTTTCCTTTCCTTGTGGGTATTTGCTCCGAGTAAGCAATTTTATCCTTATCGGGTCCTTTTTCATTCGCCGTTTGCCGGTAATGTTTGTTGTCCCTTTTGATTGGTCATCATTATCATACCTAGTTTGGTATTTCGATGCCTTTCTTTTCGGTTGATATATCCTTTAACAACCTACAACCCGGTTATGGATAATCTTCCTTGCGAGTATATTATCTACGTTTTGACGGCTATAGATAATATATCTCATGCACTCTTCGGTCGGAGCCTTTCGTGTTTCCCCAGTCGAGTAAGATTCGTTGTCCCTTTGTGGAGTCGAATATTCACCTTTTGTTTGGATAGTTGTCGTATGCTTGCAATTTATCCCCAGTGAGTCATCTCTCGTCTACCCTTTTGTTGTTGGTAACGATTGTTTCTCTTTTCGGTTGATTTATCCTTTAACAACCTACAACCCGGTTATGGATAATCTTCCATGCGAGTCTATTATCTACGTTTTGACGGCTATAGATAATATATCTCATGCACTCTTTGGGTCAAATCTTTTGATTTTTTCTCCAGCAGAGTAAGATTCGTATTCCTTGTGGAATCGAATGTCCATCCTATAAACAAGTCTGCTTTTCCAGCTTTCTTCAGCGTGATGAGTGTTTTGGAACACAAACCAATTCACGTTTTCGGTCGATCTATCCTTTAACAACCTACAACCCGGTTATGGATAATCTTCCATGCGAGTATATTATTTACGTTTTGACGGCTATAGATAATATATCTCATGCACTCTTTGGTTGAATCCTTTGTTTGTTTCCCCAATTGAGTATGATTCGCATTCTTTACAGAATCGAATGTCCATCCTATAAACAAGTTTGATTTTCCAGCTTTCTTCAGGATGATGAGTGTCTTGGAACACACACCAATTCACGCCTTGGTCGGTCACCTGTTATATGCCTACAACCCGGTATCTTTGGTGTTCCTTCCTTTCTGCTCCCTATTATGACCTTGGTCCCCTGTGGAGTCGGATTTTCCTGAGTTGATGTACCTTTTTAGGTCTCCCTCGGATGTTTGGTCGATTGATATCTCTCACCCGTACACAGGTCTTAGATATTCATTCTTCCTGAGCTTGTTACTCACTAACCGGTAACACCTCATCCTTTTGCTTCCCCTGGAGAGTCTTTGTTAGACATTCACCAGCGGAGTTTCTGTTGTGATTTTACCCTTTTGCTGTATTGGCATAACTCCCCAATATATGCAATTTTTCCCCGGCAGGGAGGTTCTGTGTGAATCTTTCCCCAGTCAGAGTCCGGATTTTTTATCCGAAGTATCCTTTGTGGATAGTTTTGCTGTACTGGCGTTTCCCCCAATACACGCATCTTTGAGTCAGCTTGAGTCTTTCCATCGGATTTGTCTTCCTTTGGAACTTTTTTCCCCAGTTTGAGTCCTTTACTCCCTAGTAAGGTCTCCAGTCGAGTCGTGTCCTGCTCACGCAGTGTCAAGTTCTTTTTTTTCTGATTCAGACTCGTGTCCTGCTCACGCATTCTTTTTTCTTATCCCTATAAGAGTCTTGTTAGAGTCTCTGTTCCTGGTGAGTGTATTACTCCCATGGATCGTCTTTTCTTCTTTGTGGACCTATATTCCCCATAGAGTTTGTTTCTTTTGCATTCATACATTTGCATCATGAGGTCTCTTAAAGACCAAAATTCGTCTCATTATTGTTATTTAAGCCCATTCTACCGCGTCGAGATGAAGATTTTAACCTTCACTTCTCCGGCTAGAATGATCTTAAATAGGGGCATCTGTAAGAACCCAATTTTGGCCCTAAGATCCCTCATGGCTTCATATCACTTCATTACATTGCCTCAAGGATCATTGGACACCTTGCTTCCTTCCCTGTGGGTGGGATCTTTCTTGAGAGTGGTTCTTGATCACCAAGCATTGCTTGCATTTGTATATCATTTCTTTTCTTTTAATCACTAACCAAAATGTACAAAAATATGTCATTAACCTTTGTTACTTGCAGCTTAAGCAGTCAACAGGTCAAGGCAATTTAAGTGAATCTTTTGTGCAAGAGATGCAGTGCCCATTGAGATATGGATCATGTGATCATTATTTTGAGCTTATGTGGGCTATAGGTTCATTTTGGAGCAAATTCCCCAAGTGGTTGAGGTCCAAATTCATCAGAACATTTTCAGGTCATCTGAAGACCTATGCCAGTCAACTGTGCAGTCAACTGTGGACTTTGAGGTTGGGGAGTTGATGGATACACTTCTTTCATGTTCAAACAAGTCTCATTTGACATTTCAAACATTCACATTGAAGAATTTGAGGTCCAGTCAAAAATTTCCAAAAATGGAAAGTGACCTATAATTTCAAGTTTCCAAAAATGGAAAGTTTTTGGTCCAACTTCAACTCAACTTTCCAACATCAAAGAAGCTTCAAATCAATTTTTGTCCAACATGAAAGTTGAAGATCTCTCTCTCCCATTTCCAAAAAGTCCAAGATCATGAGCATCCGATGAATGGTTGAGGAGATATGGTTCAATCATTGCCAAGTGTGCATGGAATTTCCAAAGGCCATAACTTTTGACTCATAACCCCAAATTTGGTGCCTCTTTTTCTAAAATGCTTCTCATGACATGAAGTTTCCAAACCATCCATAACATTGCATGAATTTCCATCATATGATCATTTGCTATTTCATGTCAATTTTGGAGGGAATTTTACAAATTTAAAAATGGTGCATCATGGGAATTATTTACCATTGCCATTGTGTTTGGAAGATGATTTTAAGTGAAATTAATCAGCCACATGGTACTGTTCACGTTGGAAATAGCCATGCACCCTCCAATTTGTCATTTTTGGTCATAACACCTTATCTTGATTAATCACAACTAAACCATGCCTAATTTTAATTAGTATGTGATTAGTGAAGCATATATATTGATAACCATAACAGAATTGAGGAGGATTCTAGATCTAGATCTCAAAATTCTCTCTCCCTCCAAAATTTTCTCCTAATCACAATTCAAATTTCTTCAACATAGCAACTGGTTTTTATTGAAGATTCATGATCAGTGAGTTGGATTGAGTGTGAATCCAGTTTTTGTTTGAAGAATTCGAGCATAATCAAGCAGTTGAAGCTCAAGAACTCAAGAATGGAAGTTGATTGTTAAGCTAGATCTACACGGTTTCAAGCTTCATTTTCTTCATCAAATATCATAGCAAGTGTTCTGGAGGATATTTGGAGCTTGCAAGGCTTTGGATCGTGCATTTCCAAAAGTTGATCTTCAAGAGGTTCAGTTTTCGAATCTCATAATTCTTAAATCTATTAACATGATAGCGTAGATCTTGTGTTGTTGATAATTCTGAGCAAAATTTCGTGTGAAATGGTGCATTATTGAGAAAGATATGTGTGATTGAAATCTTGAATGTCAATTTGTTTTTGCTTCGATTTGTATGAATCATGTTGAATTAGGATGAATTAATACTCGATCTGTATTCTCCATGACATGAGCTTTGAAATGATGTATGATTTTAAAAATTCTGGAAAATTTCGTTTGAACATCATACTGTTCATCATCGTCTTCGCGAGGAAGACGATGTTTTCCAGCTTAGCGACGACCTAGCGTCCGGTTAGCGTCCACTCTGGTTCGCTAGGGTTTTTCGTGTGAAACGACTGCGTTTCAGTCAGTGGCGCGCGTTTTTGAATCTGGACATGGTTCGATTCCTGCTGGCTCCGCTTTTTCAAATATCGCTTCCATTTATCCATTTCCCTCCAAATTTCATAAGCTATGCTTCATTTTGATTTCAATTTTTCTTCCAACTTTGAAAATTCATAACAATTTGAAAAATGCTCCAAATAATCCCTGGTTTTTTGCTACTTGTTCATTGAGATGTCCTCTATTTGATGATGTTAAATTCTGAAGTTGTGCATGGCTGGATTTTGGATTGTGCTAGACTTTGTGATCATGTGTACATTTGTGACCTTGCTTCATTCATCTTATCATGAAATGCTTGATATTGATCCAAATGCTTTGAAATTTTGCATGATTGTTCTTAACATGTTAATGGATGTTTGAGGCTTGATTGTGCATTTTTCTAATTTACCATTTCTGTTTTACACACATGTTTGTTTGGTGTGAGAATTTGTGTCACACAATTTGATGATCAACTTGTGCAATTTCATTTCCATATCAAATTACAACTGTTGATTCTGATTTTTTGTATGATGATTGTATTGGATGTGTTGAATGCTCATGAATTTTTCCAGAATCATTTGAATCATTTCTGTTTTGATTTGGAATTTTCATTCTCAATGTCCAAATGTATGCTTTGAAATTGTCTTTGACTTCTCTTGCACATGAAATGCCTTTGCTTGATGATTTTGTTTTGGTCCTTTTTAGGACATGTTAATATGTGGTTGAAGTTGCATGGTGTTGAATATTAGCCCTTGTTTTGAATTTTTTCTTCACCTTTGGCCCTAGGCTTTGACCTAGTGGTTTGTACTTACATGTGAGCTTTGAATTTCAGGACCAAGCACCTAATCTCCATGGTTGATGTTGCTACATCATTTGAATGTTGATATTTGCTATTGATTGCTAACATTTGGTTGTTTTGTAGGTTGAAGATAATTCACTTGAGTTTGCCTTATGCCTTATATGTTGTACATTGGGATTGTCTGTTTGTTGTTGACTATTGTCTGTTTGTCTGAATACTGTACTGATTTGTTTAGTTGTTTACACAGGTACCTAAGTTGCTTTAAGTTACTTTGAACTTTGCTTTGCTTTGCTTGTGGTTGGCATACCACTTAGGTATAATCCCTACTCTTCATGTAGTCTGGAAGACCTGCTGTTATTGGCAGGCACCTGTCTGAAGCCCTCCTTAAGAGGCCATGTCTTTGTTTGTTTAATTTTGTGCTAAACAGGTTAAGTCCTCTTAAGAGGCAATTGGCAGATAGAAGGGATGTGCAATCCATCCCCTGCTATTCAGTTGTGTCATTCACTTTCCTCACACCATGTGTTGATGCAATTTGAATAAAAAACACAAAATCTTGTCCATAGAGTCAGTCATTTGTGGAGAAGAGTTCCTTCATTCTGAACTCCCACACTTTCTATTGATTAAAGCTCTCCCAGGCCAGGGATAAGAGCTATGAGGCATAACCCTCATCTCCATTTCATCTGCTTCACCCTAACTCTCAATGTTAGGGTTAAGAGCTCAAAACACCCAATTCCAGTTGGCTTGTTTATCGAGGTTGATGTGACCCCTTGACTAAAGCCTAACCTTGCTTGAGCCTATTGATTGTGTATAGTGTGTGATAAGTGACTGCTTATTTGCTTATTTGCCTATATGTGCATAATTGTTTGTGTGTGCCTCTGTGCATTGTTTTCATCTTTGAGCATTAATTGTATATCATTTCATGATCATTGTTCATACTTTGTGACATCTTGTTTTGTCCATTGAGGAGTCAATTGTAAGTCTATTAGTTGGCAGTTGTTTCCTATGATCTGGTAGGAGTTGGGACTAAGACCATTGATTGGCATTCCATTTCCTTGGAGTCGAGTGTAAGACCATTTATTGGCAACTTGTTTCCTCTTGCTTATTGCATTTGTTTTCTTTGCTTTGTGAGACTAGTGTAAGTCCATTGATTGACATCTGGTATCCATGTTTTCTTTGTTTTGGGAGACTAGTGTAAGTCCATTGATTGGCATCTGGTATCCATGTCTTCTTTGTTTTGTGAGACTAGTATAAGTCCATTGATTGGCATCTGGTATCCATGTCTTCTTTGTTTTGTGAGACTAGTATAAGTCCATTGATTGGCATCTGGTATCCATCTTTGTTTTGTGAGACTAGTATAAGTCTATTGATTGGCATCTGCTATCCATCTTTATTTTGTGAGTCTGGTATAAGACCATTGATTGGCATCTGGTTTCCATTTATTTTGGCTGTCTCTGATACCATGTTTTACTTGCTTATTGCTTTGTGTTGCCTTATTCCAAAGGAACTTCCTTGGATCATTTCTATGATCTTGAGAAAGCAACTCCTATTCTTGTGGCTTTGTCCCTCAACCTTAACCCTTTTGTGCTTAACTTTGAACTTTTGCTTTCATCCTTAACCCAAAACCAGAAAACTTTTGTGCAAACATTCTCACTTGTTTTTAAAAAATTAGAAACCTAGGCCTTAAGCCTTTTATTTTCAAACTTCATTTTCACAATACTTCTTTTGAATTGAACTTTAATGTCAACTTTGACCATCTTTGTGAATACTTCTAATTGGTTAATTCAAACCACTCAATTGCTTTTGTGGCCCTTGTCCACTTCTTAATCAAGTTTTCATACATTAGCCATAGATCTCAATTATCTTAGTGGTTGATGTGAATCTCACCTTTTGTCCTTAGTGATCGAACTGTAAGACTTCCATACTGAAAACAGGGTTAACCCCTCTAGTATGTCGAAGCTCTTCTCACGTGGTGGACTTGTGGTTGTATAGGTTGAGTTTTCTCCCGTGGATAATGAAAGACCTTAGGGCTTTTGTTTAAAATCAATCCATTTACTTTTTGGAAATCTTTTAGCCGAACTACGGCGTTTTGATCCTTATCTTTCATGAAAAGGTACGTAGGCAATGGGTTCATCCATCCAAACACAAAAATAACTAACTTGTATATTCTTTTCTCATCTCTTCAATCAATGTTTGCACAAAAATATTTCATAAACAAATAATTGATACAACAAGTTGTGAAAAGAGGTTCCCTAGGAGTACCTAGGATGCATTGGGTGCCTAACACCTTCCCTTTGCATAATTACCCCCTTACCCAGATCTCTGACCTTTCATTAGTTTTCTATGTGTAAAACTTCTTAGGCTTTTGTTCGCTTTCTAGCCATTCCTTTGGATAAATAGAAGTGCGGTGGCGACGCTATCTTTGTATGCTTTGCTTTTGATTTAGTCAATAAATCATAAAGTGACGAATACACCGCTACAATATGCTTAATATGATGTGAAATGAATTATACCTTTATATATTGGACCAATTGTAGAAGAAACTTATTGAGGAAGTTACACAAGATACCTAGATGAATTAGCGCTTCCAAGGCAAACAAGCTTCAAACTCTTGATGATTTCTTGATCCAAATGATAAACTAAGATCATGGGAATCCATATATGATGTTTGGAACCAATCTGAACCATCCCTTGATTGATTTCCTTGTATTGAGGGTCTTAAACCCTGGATATGAGCTTGATGAGGCATTAGTGAGTGCACACACTATGAGGCTTTCAAAATGGAAGATGATGAAAAAGTTGAGAATATGTTCTCAAGGTTTTAGATGCTTGTCACATGGCTTAAATTTATGAACAAATGGTACTCTACAACTGATCAGGTCAATAAAATTATCAGAATTCTTCCAAAATATGAAGATCTATGGTAACTTCCTTGAAGTTGGTTAAGGATATCAACAACATCAGTATTGAAGAACTTGTTAGTTCTTTAAGAAGTCACGATATTGGGCTAGAAGAAGATGAATCTCAAAAGATAGGTAAACTTGTAACTCTTAAATCCAAACCTGAGAAGACAAGAGAATATCAAGCTGAGGAAGAATCAGAAGGATCTGATGAAGACTCAAAAGATGATGATGATTTGTATCTAGTCTCAAAGAGAGTCAACAAACTCTAGAAACACAGGCAAAATGGTCAAGGGAAATTCAAAGGAGTTAGAAGGACTGTTGGTCGCTTCGAATCCTCATCTGGTCAAAAGAAGAAAACTTATGGAAAAGAAGTTATATGTTTTTAGTGCAAGGAGCTAGACCATTACAAGAATGATTTTCCTAAATTGAAGAAGGACAAAAGGCCCGAGAAGAACTTCTCTAAAGTCAAGAAGGGGCTTATGGCTACCTAGGATGACTTAGAATCTGAAGAAAAAGATTCTGATGAAGAAAAATCCAACGTTGCACTAATGGAAATCATTGAGGATCCCACAAGCTCTAAGGAACCAGAAGAATAGGTTTTATCAGAATCAGAATCTGACTCCGATTCTGAAGAGGTATTCTCTAATCTATCTCGTTCTGATATTGAAATTTGTCTTTCTAAAATGCTGGAAAAGTACCAGAGTCTTCAAAGTAAATACAAGGACCTTAAACATGTCCAAGTAACAACTTCTGAAACTTAGAAAGAGCTTGAGAATGATATTTCCTCTATAAACAAAAAATTATTTTCTTAGAAAGTAATAATTCTACTTTGAAAAGAAAAACTTCAAAACTAAAGGAAATAACTTTAGAAGCTTCTGGTACTGATTGCGCCGTCAGATATGACAGAGCATTCCAGTACTTTCTGGCTAAAAACATATATATAAGCAAAATAGCTTCCTTGATCTATGGAGTTAGCATAAATGGAAAGAAAGTTTTGGGTTGTACATAATCTATAAAACCTGACGAAAGTTAGAAGGTCAAACCAAAACCTCTCTATGTGCATTTCATGTCTGCTGGCACTAGGCCTGATACTTCTGCATAGACACAAAAGCATGCTAAGGATAAGAACTTTATTCTGAAACCTAAGTATCATGTAAAAATATCTCATGATTATCCTTATGCTAAAACACCCAAAGTTGTAAGAAAGTCTGGGAAAACTAACAAAAGAGGACCCAAAAAGTGGGTGCCTAAGGATACAATAATTTTCGTTACAGACATCCTTAATAGCTCAGTTGAGACACCAATCATGGTACCTGGACAGTGGATGCTCGCGACACATGACAGGAATAAGGTCTATGTTCCAAGATTTGGAACTTAAGCTTGGAGGCTTTGTTGGTTTTGGAGGAAACCAGAAAGAGAAGGTCATTGGCTCTAGAACCATTGGTAACGGTAAACTTCCTTCTATTACTAATGTTCTTTTAGTTGATGGTCTGATGCATAACCTATTGTCTATTAGCCAACTTAGTGACAATGGTTATGATATCATCTTTAATCAAATATCTGGTAAGGTTGTTAGACAGAAAGATGGGACAATACTTTTTAACGGAAAGAGGAAAAACAACATTTATAAAATTAAACTTTCTGATCTTGAAGATCAAAATGTAAAATGTCTAATGTCTGTTAATGAGGAGCAATGGGTCTAGCATAGACGTTTGGGTCATGTTAGCATGAGAAGAATTTCTCAGCTAAATAAGCTTGAATTATTCAGAGGTCTACCTAAACTGAAGTTCGCTTCAGATGCTCTTTTTGAAGCATGTCAGAAAGGCAAGTTTTCTAAAACTTCTGTCAAAGTAAAAACTGTTGTTTCTACTCTAGACCGTAAGAACTTCTGCACATTGATTTGTTTGGCCCAATGGAGACTTCTTCTATAAATGGAAAGAAGTATGGATTAGTCATAGTTCATGACTAAAGTCAATGAAAATGGGTAAAGTTATTGAAACACACGGATGAGTCACACTCTGTGTTTTCTACCTTCTGCTCACTAGTGCAAATATAAATGAATTGCAAAATAGTCAAAGTCAGAAGTGATCATGGTGGCGAATTTGAAAATAAACATTTTGAAAATCTTTTTAATTCAAATGGTATTTCCCATGATTTCTTTTGTCCTAGAACTCCACAACAAAATGAGTTGTAGAAAGGAAGAATAGGACATTGCAAGAAATAGCTTGCACCATGATCCAAGAAACTGATATGGCTAAGCATTTCTGGGCAGAAGCAGTCAATACAACGTGTTATATTCAGAACATGATTTCTATCTAGCTTATTATGGGTAAGACTCCTTATGAATTGTGGAAGAACAGAAAGCCCAACATTTCTTACTTTCATCCTTTTGGATGTGAATGTTTTATGTTAAATACTAAAGATAATATTTGCAAATTTGAGTCTAAGGCATATAAGTGTTTACTTTTAGGATATTCTGAACATTCTAAAGGTTACAAAATCTTTAATACAGAAACACGAATTGTTGAGGAATCAATTCATGTTAGGTTCAATGATAAGCTTAACTCTGAAAAGTCAAAGCTAGTTGAGAAATTTGCAGATCTGAAGATCAATCTTTCAAAATCCAAAGACTCCATCTCTGGAGAAAAAGACTCAGAAGGCAAAGCCAAAGAATCTGAAGAAATGACTCAACTAGAAGAAATAACTAATCCAACTCATCAAAAGAAGATCAGATCAAGAACTTCTCATTCTGAAGAACTGATTCTAGGAGATAAGAATGCTCCAGTCAGAATTAGATCTTCATTCAGACCTTCTGAAGAAACTTTCCTAGCTTTTGTGTCTCTGATAGAACCCACGTCCATTGATGAAGCTCTTCTGGATAATGAATGGATTTTGGCCATGCAAGATAAACTGAATCAATTCACCAGAAACGACGTTTGGGATCTTGTTCAGAAACCAAAAGGCTTCCATGTCATTGGAACCAGAGGGGTCTTTAGAAATAAGTTGAATGAAAAAGGAGAAGTTGCCAAAAATAAAGCTCAACTGGTAGCACAAGGTTATAGTCAGCAAGAAGGTATAGACTATACAAGAACCTTTGCTCCAATTTCCAGGTTAGAGTCTATTTGTCTTTTAATTTCTTTTGTTGTAAATCATAACATCCTACTTCATCAGATGGATGTTAAGAGTGCACTCTTGAATGGATATATTTATAAAGAAGTTTATGTGCATCAACCTCCTGGTTCTGAAAGTTCTCAAAATCCGGATTTTGTTTTTAAACTAAAAAAGTCTTTGTATGGTCTAAAGCAAGCTCCAAGAGCTTGGTATGATAGACTGAGCAACTTTATGTTGGAAAATGATTTTACCAAAGGGAAAGTGAACACAACTCTCTTTTGCAAAATCTTCAAGAATTACATTCTAGTTATGCAAATATAGGTTGATTATATTATTTTTGATTTTGTTAATGCGTCGTTGTGCAAGGATTTTGCTAAGTTTATGCAGACAAAATTCAAAATGAGTCTGATAGGAGAACTAAAGTTCTTTCTGGAAATCCAGATTGATCAAAGACCAGAAGGCACATATATTCATCAAAGAAAATATAAAAAGGAAATTCTGAAGAAATTCAACTTATCAGAATGTAAGCTAGCAAAGACTCTAATGCATCCTACATGCACTCTGGAGAAAGAAGAGGTAAGTGGTAAGGTAAATCAAAAGCTTTTTAGTGGTATGATAGGTTCTCTTTTATATCTAACATATTCTAGACCTGGCATCTTATTTAGTGTTTTCTTATGTGCTCACTTCCAATCAGATCCTAGGGAAACTGACTTAACTACAGTTAAGAGAATATTTAGGTATCTGAAAGGTACTGCTAATCTTGGTTTATTTTATATAAAATCAAGTGAATATAAATTAGTAGGCTATTGTGACGCTGACTATGCTGAATATAGAATTGAAAGAAAAAATACTTCTGGAAGTTGCCAATTTCTGGGAGATAACTTGATCTCATGGTCCAGCAAGAGACAGTTAACAATTGTGCTCTCAACAATCGAAGCTGAATACATTGGAGCTTCTGGATGCAGCACTCGGGTACTCTAGATGAAGAGTCGGCTGGAAGATTATTAGATATCTGAGAGTAACATTCCTATTCTCTATGATAATACTTCTTCTATCTGTTTATCTAAGAATCCTATCATTAATTCTAGGGCTAAGCACATTGAAATAAAACATCATTTTTTACGTGACTATGTTCAGAAGGGAATTTTTCAATTGAAATTTGTTGATACAGATCATCAATGGGATGATATGTTTACAAAACCCCTTACTGAAGATAGATTTATATTCATTTTGAAAATTTTATTTATGAAACAGTGTCCAAAATGAAAAGATGTATTTCAGAATGTTAAGTCTTTAGAACTCTAGATTAGATTCTAAGATTGTTATGCTTTCTGACTCTGAAACATGAAGCTTTCTGAAGTAAGGAAGTTTTCATGAATCAAAAAGGTTATAATCATAAGTAATCTTCTTGATGTGTCTTCCTGATTCTGAATAGTTGTTGCATATAATGGTTGTCTTTTCATTTGATTTCATGTGGTTCTTAGTGGAGACAATTGTCCCACTTTATAAGGATGTGTGAATAAAGCGTGACATATTGGTTTTAACAATTCTTGAAATTAGGTTTAAACCTTTACACTCCCCCCCCCCCCCCCCCCCCATGAATGTGCACTCCTTTTTGTCATCATTGCAAAATTTTCTATTTAAACCCACTTCACTCACATTTTCACACTACGCGCACAATTCTCCCATATTTTCAAGCTTTCAAACTTTAAACAACCTCTCCTCTCTGTCTTTGCAACTGCTCTTCATCTTCATTCTCATCCTCTTCAAATCAATGGTTGAACAACAACAATCATCAAAGGCAATTAAAAGCAACAACATGTTGGAAGGAATTCTTGAGTTAACTCGTCACACTCCAATCAATGAGTTAATTGTGTTGTGTGAAACCATCATTGATTTCAAAAACCTAAAGGATAACGATTTTGATTTCACTGAAATGTTGAATGTTTAAGGATAGAACACCTTCTTTGATAGACTCACAAGCCCAGTTTGCCTTGTGTTGGTAAAACAGTTTTGGGTTCATGCAACAGCTGAAAGGGAAACCATAACTTCCTATGTCATGAATAGGAAGATTGTCATCACTGAGAAGTCTGTTGTGGACCTTATTGGTCATTATGGCAAAGGAAAGAGGGTTCATAGTGCAACCATCACTGCTAAGAGAGATGCTGATATTTCTCCTGTCATATTCAAAGAAGAAATAAATTTCACTGATGAAAAAGGTCCTAGTGATAAGGACTTAACAAGGAACCTAAGGGTTTGGTTCAAGATCATTTTGGGGTGCATAAACCATATGCCAAGTACAAACAGTTCTGACTACATCAATAGACGTCAGAAAATCATGCTATTTCTTCTAGAAAAGGGTGTCAAGTTGGGACTCCCATCACTTCTATTTAAGTTCATAAAGGATTCTATTAGAGAATCCAGAACTGGTGGATCATCCAAGAAGGCTAGGAGCAAGTTCATTCAGAATTGTAGATTGATTTCAGATATTCTGGTGGAAAGCGGTCTGGTGGATGACCTTCTGGTCAGTGGCTTGACATAATAATTGGTAAGGATGCTTGAAAACTCATCTGGGGGAAGAATCTAAAGAGTATGGGTTTTATCTCTAGATTTCAAAGACCAGATGTCATGCTAACTAAGGATGATATAAGTTGTATAAGAAATCCTCTTGAGAACTACCCCATATTCACTAAAATTGTCCCTCCAAATGTTCTGATGGCTTACTTGGAAAGCTTTCTGAAGGACAAAATTGAACCTCAGGTGGATCCATTTAACCTTCCGGAAACTTACCCAGATGTTTATGGAAAGAGAAATAAAGAGTTTATAGGCGAAGGATCTTCTAGAGCTTAGAAGAAGAAGAAGATTGATATCTTTCAAGAAGAAGATGAGGTGCCTCTAAGTGAGCGTCACAAGGTTGTGATTCTGAAGGATACATTTGGGGTCTACCAGTCTTTAAGAGTTTCTGGTAGGCTTCCTTCTGATAACGCTTCTTTAGATTCTGATTCAATATCTTCTAGAATCTTACCAATTCCTCCTCCATCTCAATCTACTATTTTTGAACCAATTACAATCCCACCACCAGAAATAATTCCACAAATATCAACACCAATCGTAGAAATTCCACCAATAGACGTTTGGAGAAAGAAATGATTGTCAGACATTCTTCTACAAACCCTATTGCAAGTGATTCAACCTGGGAAGCTTATAAAAGTTGTATGAACTTCGAGAAAGCAAATTCCATATTGGGTTCGTACCCTTAATGGAATTATGGAAGCTGAGAAATTCCCAAGTATGCCTTCATGCACCAGAAATCAAGGAAGCCTCTCCAGAAGCTATGGAAGAAGAAGAAGAAGAAGCTTCGGAAATAGAAATTGTTCAACACGTTAAACCTGCTGCTCCAGAACCTACTACTCCTGAACCTCAAGACTTTTTTATGGAAGAATCTCCCAATTAGATAGTCACCTCAAAAGCTTCTTCTTCTCAGCCTATTCCAGTTTCTCTTCTGAGAATAATAGAGCATAATAAGGCTGATAATGCAAAGGTCAACGAGCGTCTGAATAAGAAAGATTTGATGTTTCAATTGATTATGTCAAGACTTCCTCATCCTCCTCCACATCCTCCCCATAACCCCTAGATTTTATTTACCTTAACTTTCTTGAAATTTTCTTTTGTTTCTTTTCATTATACTCTGCACTTCCTGTTAGCATATTTAATAAATGAAAAATTATTTTGTTTCTCTTTACTTATTTTTGTCTTTTTGATCAATGACAATGGGGGAGAAAACATAACGTTCTAAAGGGGAAGAATTAAGTGTTTATTTTGATACCTAAATTCATAAGTAAATACCCAAACATTTCTTAAATGCTTATGTTGACAAATACTTCGAAAAAGAGTTGTTAAGTGTTTTGCAGGGTTACTTCTCAAGAATCAGAATGGTTATGAATGTGTTACTTCTGAAAAATCACCTTATCCTTCAAGGAAGAAAAGATTCTAAAATAAAGCCTTTCAGAATAATAATGTTATCAAACAGGGTACTGGACAACATCAACTAACTTCTGAAGATAAACCAAATTCTGACTGAATATTCACTATGGTACTTTAAAAGGTAAATCGGGAAAGTGTTCTTTCATTTTGGTTTTATCTTCATAGGACTATACATCTCAGGGGGAGCTTTGTGCTTCTATAAGATGTATTCTTCTGTGATTACCCTGTACAAAACTATTCATCAAAATACATATTATGTCATCATCAAAAAGGAGGAGATTGTTAGAACAAGATTTGGTTTTGCATCTATACCTTGAGTTTTGATGATAACAATAGTGAATTTATGTGAGAGAAATTTTGGTACCCTAATGGTTTGTTATTGTGTCGCTTTAACAACTAGTTCTGATTGTGATCATATGATGTGCAACATCATCAGTTTCAGAACTTTGCCTTCCAAATATGCTTCTACGCTTACAATTAGAAGTTCTAAAAGACGTCAATATTGCTGCTGCAATGTTGTTTTCTGCTTCTGTGTTATTTCACCCATCAGAAGCTTCTAGGGAGACTTTATATTGCTGCTACAATATTATCTCAGTTCTTACTTCTGGACGTGACTCTGATCACCAAACTTCTGAAGAATGAAAAGCTTCTGAAGTTGTGTTACGTAGCTGAAGATTCTGAAGATCTCAAGATAGACAATTAAAGTTATTAAGGTTATGACTAAGGATTATAAAGACTCTGAAGATACTGAAGACCTCAAGTCAGACTACTGACGCTGTCAAGGTTCTGACTCAAGGTTCCAAAGCTTCTGAATCCAGCTCCTAATTTTCTCTACTTCATGCTTCAAACATCTTTTATCATAAGGCAATGAATCTTAAGATAGGACTAAAATGGGAACGTGATCAAATAGTATATGGTACAAATACTACCTAATTTCATGGGCAGGACTGTACTATACATCACACATGTCACTGAATTTGTGGGTGAAAGGACAGTACGTGGTATCATTCTTTTCCCATCCAACGGTGACAGTCTCTCAAGGAGTTTTCCCTATTTTTTCCTCCAACAGTCACATGCTTCCTCTATATAAGCATGCATTGGAGACTTGAAGAAAACTCTGATTTTTCAAAAGTATTTTGATAAGCTATTTTTCTTTGTGAAAAACTATCATTCTTTGTATACAGTTTTCTTTAAGTGTTTGTTATTCATTTGTGTAAAAATCTGCTTGTGTAGAAGCATCTTGTAACACACTAAATAATTCTTCAAACTATTTTTGTTTGAGTCCTTAAGGAGGTTATCCTTGAGAAGACAAAGAAAATTATTCTTTGTGAGTCCTTAAGGATACTATGGTTTAGTTGGATCCTTGATAAGACAAAGAATGTTAGCCTTTGTGTTTATTATAATCTGTTGATTATAGTGAATTAAGTTCTTGTGTATAAGACAAAATCACCTTGGCGGGTGGATTGGATTAGCTTTGAGTTCAAGCGAATCAGGATAAAAATCATTGTATTTTTATCTCTTTGTTATTAACTTGTTAGTGGTGTGTTTTTTTTGGAAAAAGCTTTTACTTTTAAAAATCCAATTCAAACTCCCCCTTTCTTGTGTTTTTCACACCTTCAAGAACGGTTAGCCATTATGTTAAGGTTGGTTAGAAGATATTAATTTTGTTAGAAATTGTTAAGTTGGGCTCAGCTAATATGGTTAGTTTGGATATTCATGAAGTTTTGTTGATTAATTAGTTAGTTGAGAATTAGTGAGTGTTAGAAATTCTATTATGTGCATGTTAGTTTTAACTATGAATAAATCAGTTGGTTTGAGGTTAACAATTAGGTGGAAAGAAATTAATGAAAATAGGAAACGAGTTACTAGTTTAGATTAATAGTTGTTCAGTAGTTACAGTTAGTTGTACAATTGGAAACTAGCTCTTGGATAGGCCATAGAATAGTTGGATTAAAAATCGGTTAGTGGCTATGAAGATTATAACGTGGAATGGAAAGTTAAGCTACATCAAATGGGATTTGGATAGCGATGGTTAGTATTATGATAAGATCGCTGTTGATTCTGTTATAAGAATGATTTAACTGTTTTGTTAACTAACTAACTATTGAATTGTTAGTGGCAATACTTTTGAATGGAATTGTGAAACTTGCTTGAATTGCTTAGCTTATTTAGGAATTATTGCTATGTTTGAAGTTGCATTGTTAGAAGAATGGTTAGCAAGTGTTGATGGTTTAATTGTTAGTGAAAACATGAATTCTTCTATATTAGTCTTGCACTGCCTTGTTATGGATCTGCTCATGTAATGCTTAATTGTTATTGTTGCTGGATTTGGGAGTTATTCAGTTGTCTGACTCTTTCAGAAATGGTTAATGCTGTAAATTAGATAGCTTGAAATTCTGAACGTTATTATAATATATAGATTCATGTTAGCTTTGAATGTTAGTTGTTGCTTATCTTTAGAACCAAGTTGTAGTTAGGTGTTAATTCCCCTATACTAGAAACTTTGTTAATGATCAATTAGAATAATATGAATGGCCTAGTTTTGTAGATTAGAAATTATGCAGGTGGTGCTGTTTGAGTTTCTACTCGAATTGACATGAGTTGCAGGAAGTTTTTCTATCATAATGTTAAACCAGGGTGCTTGTTAAATATTCTACCATTTTTTTGTTGGAAATTGATTGTGAACTCAATTGCTTGGCATGTTTTGAAGCATCGGAATTTGTTCATTGTTAATGGAATGAAGTTATATGTTAATGAATCCGTTAACTTAATTGGTTTTATTGATTTTGCAGGATGTTAATTAGAGTTCATGATGCAAAGATGGAGCATATTGGAAATGTTGAAAATGGCTTATGCTTGATTGCTTGGAAGGGGACTTGAAGATGGAAGTTGGAAGGAACTTAAATTTGTCCATCCTTGAAAATGTAACTTTTTGTTGTTTTGGATTGAATTGTATTGAAATTCAAGTTGTGTAGAAATTGTAACTTCATTTGCCAAAATTGTGTATTGAAATTGGAAATGTGAAATGTTGGTTTGAAATGAAAATGTGACTTGGCTTGTAATTTGAATGGAAATTGGTTTGTGGTTGTTATGTGATTTGAATGGAATATTTGGAATTGGAATGTGGATCGATGGAAAATTATGACTTTGAATGTAATTAATTGTTTGCAACTTTGAATGTAATGAATTGATTGGGTATTTATGGAAAGATTAAAATACATGTTTGTGGAGTTTAGGATTTATAGGAATTGAATAGAATTATTATAAGTTTTTAAAACAGGCTTGAACTTTGAAACTTGAATGAAAATGTGAAAATATTAATATAAATTGGGAATTGAAACATGTTGAATTAAATGGTTTTAAAGGTTAATTGAAGATTAACTTAAAATGGTTTCAAGAATGGCTTTGAAAAGTTAATTGGAAGGAAAAAAGTTAATTGAAATTGTTCCAAATGTCATCTTGGACAGTTTTTTTAGTCAATAGAAATTGTTTTGAGATGTTTGGAAATGTTAATTAACAAATTGAATCGAATGAAATATTTTTTAGAATCTCAGTTCTTCGAGACTTGGTTAATGTAAATGGAACAAAAATAATATCAATATTACAAATATAATTATTGGTCATGGTTAAAAACGACATGGAAATAGTATGCTAACAAGACAAGTTAGGTTTAGAAAGGCCATAATTGGAATGGTTGACTTTGGTCAACTGGTTGACCAGAAAGTCAATAGTTGACCAAAGTCAACTAGGAGGCATGAATTAGGGCTTCAAATTCATAGATAAAAGCTCATGAGGTCAAATGGTGGTTAAGTTAGAAATTAGGGCTTGAGTATCATGAATGTGACCTTTTTGAACCAAGGCCCAGAAGGGCATGAGATTAGGGTTTACAATCCATATTATGGGCAAGACTCCAATACCCAGGAAAAACCCTAGTTTTAATTAACCACAAGCTTTGAATCTATGAAATTGTATTAACATGAATGCATGATGCATATGAATGAAATATGAATGGCGAAGATGAATCTCAAGTTAAGTGTTGAATGAAAAGATGAAAAAGGGAGGGCAAATTTTGGGGTACGACAACTGCCCCTATTTAATCTTCTTAGACCTGGATGGTCGAATTGCGAGAGCTTTTCAGATATTCAGGGGTAGAGGGGATTAAATAGCAAAGTATCATAAAAATTTCCCGTTGAGGACGGTTATATGGGATATAAGGATGGCAATTTGACTTTTAGAAGTTCATCTATTGGAATTTTTAATGTACTGTAGGGATGTTGGTGGAAAATGCATGTCATTATATGCATGTTATTTGTATATTTGTATATTTTATGAAACATGATGCCATGTATGCTAGTCAGGGAGCCCATAAGTTTAAACATGAGAGTTCTGGAATACCCTTGCAAACAAGGGTTTTTAAAATTGAATCGTCAGTTCAAAAAAACTGGAAACAAAGTCAACCCTGGAGGCTTGAAAAAGAAAGGTCATTCACCCTTAAGGTTGGGAAAAAGTCCATCAACCCTGAAGATTGAAAAATGGTTCATCAACCATGGAGGTTGTAAAAAGATTCAACAATCACGAAGGTTGGAAACAAAGATTATCAACCCTTAAGGTTGGAAAAAGGTTTATCAATCCTGAAGATTGAAAAAAGGTTCACCAACCATGAAGGATGGAAAAAGATTCAACAACCACAAAGGTTGGAAACAAAGATCGTCATCCCTAAATGTTGGAAAAAGGTTATCAATCCTGAAGATTGAAAAAAGATTCATCAACCACGGAGGTTGAAAACAAAGATCATCAACCCTAGAGGCTGGAAAAAGATTCAACAACCATAAAGGTTGGAAACAAAGATCATCAACCCTAAAGGTTGGAAATAGAGGTCATCAACCATGGAGGTTGAAAAAAAGGTTCATCAACCCTAAAGGTTAGAAACAAAGGGTTATCAAACTTAAAGGTTGGAAAAGGATATCAAGCAAATTGGGGTTTAAAAGATGCCAATCAAGTTGGGTTTTGAAGGAAGTGTCAAACCAGACGGTTTTAAGAGGTACCAGGAAAGTTCTGGATTTGAAGATGCCAACAAAATACTAGGCTTTTGATTCCTCTGATTTGCACACATGACTTCATGTTATGCTAGATGAATGATATGCATGAGTGAAGCGACGTGATATGCAATGGTTAAGCCAAATGTTCATATAGAGGGAGGTGGGAATTTTGGGCTAGGATAAGGGTCACGTAGACATGATTCTCTGACACCTACTTCAAGCTAAAAACTGTTGTCATGCCTTTGGATTATGTCTGAAATATGGAGAGAGCTTGTACCTACGTAGCCTGCCTCTGCCCCAATATACTGAATATTTGTAACAACTTCCCCAGTCACAAGTTATGGAGTAGTCCCATCATCTAAAGCTTTCAAACTTTCTTGCCCCAACATCTTGAAACTGTATCCTCTTGATTAACCATCTTGGGAGTGATTGTCTTCTCGTGCTATTGAGTTGGTTTGCCCCAATATGATCCTTGAAGTAACTTTCCCCTGTCTGGATGATTCAGAGAGATTTGTAGAATCTCGACGTGGTTACCCCTGCTTGACTAACTCTTGAAGAGATTTGAGCTATGGGATATCGGGAAATTGTTCAATCTTCCCATTATGTAAGCTTCCTTAAAGTCGAATGCCCGTCCGTAAGTAAAAATGCTCATTTTGAAAATGATAATTGTAATGTCATGCTCATGCAAGTTTTTGAAACTCAAGTGTGTTCACTAAGTTTATAACATATACTGAATGAATCATTGATTAACATGCCATATTAGTATTAATATTATTGATAAGAAAATCTTTAGGAGTCAGCTTAACACGATGTTGCCATAGTACGCTTTCAAAATAAACCCTGCGTCAATTAGGTCTTTTGAGGGTTGTAACGTGGCCTGGTTCATGGTTTTAAAAAGAAAGTATATAAGACTCAAAACCTATTCTAACCCACCCATTCTTCGTGATATTCTCCAGTGCTATATTCAGTTATGTCATACCCTAATTTTTAACCCTAAGATCCCACATCTCATTTGCATTTTTTTGCATACAAGCAATGTCACATCTTTGAGTTTGCTTCTTGTAGGGATCACGAAGCACCTCTTTGTTCTACCTTTGTGTTATTTGATTCATTGCTTATCTAACCACTAATCAAAATACCAAAAAAAATTCTTGTTTCCCTTAATTTTATTGTGCAAGTTAGGGATTTTCAAATCAAGAGCATCTCAAAGTTGAGTTGCTTACTTCTCAAAGGAAAGTCAAAGGTTCATGTGTTTATTTCCATGCCTTCTTCAACAAGAAACTTCAAGCTTTGAGAAATTTCATCAAGAGACAATCAAGGAAAACTTATCTTGAGTTCATATGATCACCCATGTGCTTTCAAATGCAAGAAAGATCCAAATACACAAGCTTCTTCAAAGAAGTTTGACCTAAAAGTCAACATCTTGAAGTCAAAGTTACAAGGATCACAACTCCCTCAAATCTCAACATTTTTAGTGCCCCTTTTTGAATATGACTCTTCTTTACACCCTCTAAAACTTCTATTCACATGCTAAGAGCCAATTATGCTTGGAGGATGATCAAAACTTTGGAGACATTATAGGTCATTTATGGACTTAGTGAAATTTGACCTATTTTCAAGTGACTTTTTCCAAACTTTTAAGGATCATAAATTCTTAAATTTTCAACATATGAAGCTGATTCTTTTTGAACAATGTCACTGATGATACCCTCTAAAAGTTTTCTTCAAGGACCAAAGTCAAAATATGCTTGGAAGGACATGAAATTCATTAGGACATTATAGGTCATTTTCAGCCATGAAGCACTCAAATTTTTCTAAGTTACATAACCAGCTTTTCATGCCAACTTCAACATGCCATAACTTTGTACTGAAACAACCAAATGCAACCTTTCTTGGCACATTGTTATCTTGGCCATGATTTTAACACATTTAAAAAAGAATGGGGTCAAAAATCCTCTTGAGTAGGATAACTCATTGAGTTGAACATGGTGACTTAGAACTGAAGAAATCACCATTGCTCGAAATTTGATCATCACTAATCTCAATTCCAATATAAATTAACAAGTGTTTTGGTCCTAAACATGTTTAACCAAGTCCCCAAAAGTTAATTGACACTTAAAATGCATCATTTGGTTGAGTTTTGATGGGTTTCAAGCCACACTTTCACACACTTGGATCAAATTCATTTTGCACAAATTCTGCATCATTCAACAAGTATTTGCATCCAAACACATTCCCTATAAATAGAGGAAGATATTGCCTTCATTTGCAAGCTTTTGAGAGCCAGGAAACCCCTGCTGCAACTTGAAATTTTTCCAGAAAATTCAACTATCATGTTTAGAGTTTCAACCTGTTTCAATCCAATTTCTTGATTCCATTAGCTCCATCGACATCCTTTGAAACTTTTGCAACAATTCCTAAGCTCTGAGACCTTCTGAAGTGCACTAACCAGATCGAGCTTCATCAACTTGTGATCACCATCTAGACAAGGTAGTTCTCAGCATCATTTGAACTCAAACAAGTTACCACAACGTAGTCATTCACTCTCTAATGCTTTCCCCTAACTTATTTCGTGTTGATTGATCATGTTCATCATTTAATTTAATTTTTCATGGCTTTCTGAAACATCATTGAAATTCCCTTTGCTCGATTCACATAAATGAATTTGGAGTATGAAGTTGAATTCGGGATGAGAGTAGGATCATAATGGTGGTGGTCTCGTGTCTTGAATTTACCAATTGATGAAACTCCGGAAAGAGCTCATCGGAGAAGACGACCTGAGTTAAATTCAAACTGGATCCAATGTTTGGCTTGCAGCGTGTTTCATCGTGCATCCTAACCTTTGGAGTGTTGGATCTACCACATCAATTAATGAGGCATGATACAATGCTCTGAGTTTTTCGGATTTTAATTCTTTTTCTTTAAAAATTAATTGTAATTTCATTTTTCATCCAAAAAATCCCAAAATAATTTCTAAAATTCTCTTTTATTTTTCTTCATCTGATTTTTATTTATTTTCTATTTTTCATGAATTTTCTCTTTTCTCCTTTGTTTTCATTGGTTTTAAAATACTTCTTTGCATTTTAAAATTCTAAATAATTTATTATATGTTTCCATTTTATTTCTATTTTAAAAATCATTTAAAAATACCTTTGATGCATTTTTATTTTATTTAATTGCATTTTATATTTGTGTGACATTGTGATCTTCTGTTGCCTTGGATCATGATAGTTTGGACTTCAAGTCTCATCAAACTCAATGGATCTTGGGTGTTGATGGGGTGAAAATCCTTATCCACCAAAATGGATGATTGATTTTGATGATGACTTGATCAAACTTTTGGTCCAATTTGGGTGTGCCTTATCTTGTGTCTCTCTTCTTCATCTCCTTATTTTCCCTTTGATCGATTGGATGGCTTGTGTCCATCTTGTTCATGATGTGTGGATTGGTACTTGATAAACTTTCATCATTTCAAATATACCTTCTAGGTGATCATGAATCATTTAAGGTACTTTGGATTGATGCATAAGTTTTTCCTAAGTGTCATTAAGTATGGATTGAAGTAATGGACCACCCTTCTAGCCTTTGTGCTTGATCATCCCCTTTCTTCTTTTCTTTTCTTTTGTGGCATGCGCTTAGGAGAATGAGTTACATATCATTTCTCTAGCATGTATTAACACATACATTATTATTGACCGACCTCAGATAGTTGTGACTTCTACATAAGTCCAATTAGAATTGCTTTACATAGCGCTAAATTTGTCCCAAAGGCAATGGCATATTTTTAAGTGAGATTGTAAGTCTCTTATTCCTCATGGTATTATGTGAAAATGTCGCTCCTTTTTTCATTTGTGAGAGTTATTGGCATACTTGATGATTTTATCCAAGTTGGAGCCCTTCTCATAAATGTTGTATAGGTTCATATTTTCATGCTTGTGAGTGGATAGTTAAGTGTTTTCCAAAAACTGACAAGAACATCCTTTCATCTTCACTAACATCTTTTACTAACTTGTCTTAACTTCTATTTTAATTCCATTTACCTTATGCCTTTTATTTTATGCCATTTACTTTATGCATTTATTTTATGTCATTTACTTAATACTTTATATTTAGCATTTCATATCATAATGTTTGTAATTATGTCATTTTATTCTCTGTCCATTTAGACCCCTTTTTTATATCATTGTAAAGAAGACAATAAAATAAGGAAAAAACCTAAAAAGAAACTCGTTACTCCTAACCTATGGACTTGTGGTTACTACCCTTGGCATCATTGTGGGGTTATGGACTTAGAATTAGGATCTTGACCTTTTCTTTGGAACTTGTGACTGGAGACCTTGGAATTCATCTGAGACTTATGACTTTGGACATCGCTATAAAGACTTGACTTGGAGTTGGCTACGCTTGATCCGTTAGAGACTCTGTTTGCCAACATTGATTACTGCTGTAGCATTGTAATACCCCAAAATTTATCCTTCATTTTTCCTGGAAGCATGGGATTATGTTTTACACTTCATTAGCATCATATTAGGTCATACTCATTGCATACTGCATTAGTGGCATGGAGATCAGGTTTTGATCGATCACTCCTTAACAGAAGGAGCCCACACAAAGCAAGATTGTGAATTGGACTTCATTTTCTAAGTATACAAGTCTCAAGGGTCTCAGGGGGGTCCAAGTATCTTATTATGATCCTCTCTCGTTCATCTCATATGCCATGTATTAGAGGACTTTTACCTTGATTTTATTTGGTCCTTACCTCATTTCCTGATTAAATTATTCAGTGGACCCTTCGTGTGCATATTTTCATCTATTTGATTCATCTGTTATCTTTTATACTTGTTTCTCTCATTCATTCTTTCTATTGCTTGATTATTTAACATGTTCATACTCCCATGCATTGTTTAAATGCTCCATTATTTGATTATTTGGTTTGATTATATATTGTTTATTTATCCGATCTGATTGATAACTGTTGCTTACTTGTATGATGTATGAGGCATATATTCTTATTGTTTGTTTGCCATGAACAATCCCCATTCATAACAAATGTACCCCTCTCCCATAAAGTGTATAATATTTATTTCTTTATTTCTTTAGTCACCTGTTAATACAAGAATTAAAACGAACATCCGATAACCATTTCAAAATAAGATCAAAAGCTCGATCCAACATCGAGTAATCATTTTCAAAACTTAACAAAACCAACACGCATTCATCCATCCTCTTGTAAGTCGATTTCCCCAGGCATCGCCATCTACCTGTAAGTCGATTGCCTCCGGCATCGCCATCTACCCTTATCCGTAACTCCTCTCCGCGCTCCATCCGTCGACTCTTGTTCCGTTTAGGTAGCACCCATTAGGTAGAACCCTTTGTATGATAACATAGGTAGAATTCCCCTATTCTTTGCATGCTAACATTAGGTAGATGTTCCCCTTTGTAAATCCTAACACATAGGTCCATATTGCATGACAACTCTAGAGCAGAGCTTCCCCACTTTTAGACCTTTCGTGCGTCTCCGATCTTGTGGCATGTCAGTCCATGTTCAGATGGCAATCCTTAAGTTCTAGTTAGCCGAACTACGACAACTCTGATTCTCATGTTCAGATGAGATACGTAGACACGAGACACGATGTCTTGCCGAGTTTGACTGACGACTAACAACTAATCCTTTCTTGCTTTCGCCCTTGCTGCGATTCTTTTCTCTCGCCCTCGTTGCGATCGAGACCGTCCCTTTCCCTTGCCCTAGTTGCAATCGAGACCCTTGTTCCCGTAATTAGCCGAACTACGTTTTGCTCTGATTCTCATTCCAGATGAGATACGTAGGCATAAGACGCGACGTCTTATCGAGCACACTTATCTTTAACCCATAGGTAGCCGAGCTACGAAGACTCTGATTCTCATACTCAGATGAGATACGTAGGCAGTGGATGCGACATTCTTGCGAGTCATTTTCTTTTAACCTTCCTTTTAGTAAATAGTACTTTAGATATACCTACACCCTTTAGACTAGAACAACACTTATGAAAAGGGCTCCCTAGGAGTACCTAGGATGTTTTGGGGTGCTTAAAACCTTCCCATTGCATAACCAACCCCCTTACCCAGATCTCTGACATTTTTACTAGTTTTTGATTCGATAAAACTTTTAGGTTTTTGTTCGCTTTCTAACCATTCCTTTGGATAAATAGAAGTGCGGTGGTGACTCGACTTGTATGGTTTACCTTGGATTTAGTCAATATCTCTAATGGTAACGAATACCCCGCTACAAGCACGCGCCTCATTAAAAATAAACTTAGCGATAAGTATTCTTAATGATTAGTAACTGAGAGGTTAGGGCAGTTACTTTACCTTGTGCCGTACGTATCAACGTGCGAATGAGCACTAGCTGGACTTTAGATCTTAATGCCCCCGAGCCCGATCAAATGGAGCAAGATGCTCCCCACATTGGCACCTATGCACACACAACACCTGTTTTTCCTGACTCTTTTGCAAGTACCTCATCCGGACATCAACCATGCGAGGAGTATGACTACACCGCCATGAGAACAGCTCTTGACGACGTCCTAAGTGAGCATAGACACCGGAATGATACCGAGTCGGACCGTGATATCCTACTTAGGAACATTCAGATGTAGCGGGAGGAGATGAGGGTCTCCATTGATCAGATCAGGCAGACTCAACTTGAATTTGTCGAGCGGACGAAGCTCAACATAGTTGTCCTCATCGAGAATATGAATGGAGTGTATATGGAGGTGGCAGGTATAAGGGAGTACATGCAACATGTTCCCAACCATAGAGGGGGTTTTGCGCGACATAGAGGCCGCGGAAGACATCATTGAGCCACCCTACCAGGTTTCACTACTCCTTTCTTCGCCTTGCACTAAAACATTGAGGATAATGTTTGGTTCAAGTGTGGGGGAGGTGCTTTACCTCTTTTTTTTATTATTTATTGTTTTATTTTCATTAGTTTCCTACTTAGTTATTTTTAGCTTTTGGTCGAGTCCTATTGTGTGATATATTTTTTCTTTTATTTGAAAACTCACTTAGATTTGACCCCTAATGATGAAATTTTTTGTTCTGATTCAATGGCATGACACACCTTTAGTATAGTCCGTTTCTACTTTTTAGGCTTTGTTAGATAGACTTGGGAAAGTGTCGATAATATCGGTACCGTCCTAATTCCCTAAATTCCCTAAGTATGCAATACTGATTTGAATAACCATTATGTCAATACCTTAATTCTAAGTTTCTTTAAGTAACCCCTTGAGTAGTTTATATTAGTAGTCAACATCATCCTAAAACACACATGAGCAAGGAAGACGATGCAAATAAGTGTATGATCTCAAGCAAAAAGATAAAAATGAAAAATATAATGAATAAAATATGTGATAAGATTTGGCCCTTCTAAGTTAGGTGATCCTCACCCGATCATTTATCCCAACGGTACGAACTCTTAAGAATTTAGTTGATACTTAAGAAAATTTTTGCTAAGTGAGTGTGATAAAATTGAAATCGAGATCATAGTCACTAACAGGTTCGCCTACCTTGATGTGTACGGATAAGGGGCTTAATGTGATTGCGCTAGAATGAAAAATAGGTTGAAAAAGAAAGAAGAATGTAGGTCGAGTTATAATGGTATGATTCGAATTGATTTTGCATAGGGTGGAGTTTTTTTTCCGTGAAATGCGGATGTGTGTCACTATGATATCCTTATTTTTGGTATCTAGTACCTATTTATCTAACATTATCCTATCAGTATCGTACTACTTAGATTGTCGTCATGTCTATGTTTTAGACATTGTGTTTAATTGTTTATCATGTGTGTTGGGTGATTGCTTGAGGACAAGCAACGGTCTAAGTGTGGGGGAATTTGATAACGAGAAATCGTATCATGTTTTTAGGCTCAATTTATATGATATTCGCTTATGTTTTTATGCATTTTATTGTATTTTAATTCCATTTTATTTGTTTTGCAGTTATTATACGATACCATTGAAGTTTTGGAAGCCTCGCGGAAAAGGAGTGCAATAGGAGTTAAAAAGGCGCAAAAGAGCAAGTTTTATGCATTATGTCCATACGACATTCTCCATCTAAGAGATGGCGTTCGCCATTTACTTTGCTTCTACTTCATTTAAAATTGGAAAGAATGGTGCTCGCCATTCCCCTAATGGCATTCGCCATTATCGCGCAGTAACAGAACTGCACTAATGGGCAGTTCTTGACCATTTTTTATCCACTATTTTCCCTCCACTCTTCGTGCACAGTCCAAGGGAGTTACCAGGTCTCAAAACCTCTATAAATAGGATTGTGGGAGACTTTGGAAGGTATCCAAGTAGTGTGGGAGCCCTGCCGAAATCGTGTTTTAGAATTAAGCATAAATTATCTGTAAAAGTGACAATAACTCACATCGAGGGATTGTCACACCTGTTCTGTTTTATTTCTCATTGTACTCTTGGATTAAAGAACAAGCCTGCCGTTATTTATTTTTTTCAAGTAAATTTCAGTTTTATTTTATGCAATTTCAGGTTTTTTTACTGCTTTTAGTATTTGCATGTTTTACTGCTTTAATTACTTGTATGCCATGTTGCTCTTAATTTTGAATGTTTTAATTACGTTGTTCCTAAATAATATCATGTGTTGCTAATTTATTCTGAGTCTGGCGTATGAGGACCGTTGTTACTGACGGGACTCGGTAGAAATAATAGGTGCGAGTTTAAGATTTAACTATGTTATGGCTTTGGTTTCCAATTGTATGTTTTATTATTTTGGAACGGGAGTGTGAGGCAAGTTAAGGTTCAATCCGATAGCGCGAGAGTGTGAGGAAGGCACCAGATAGTGGATACTAGGCATCGATCCCAAAAACAACGAGAGCGCTTTAGGCATCGTTTAGGATCTCATTTAATTTCAAAATACACATTCTAATTAGAACGGAAGAGCGAGAGAAAAATCTTGTGGTTATGCGGTGTGGTCTTTGTCAATAGCGCGAGAGTGTGAGACGGGATCTTTAAGTTGGTATTTTCTACATAACACAATAGAATCATATTTAGTGCCAAATTCTACCTAATTCGTTAGGTATGCGGAATCTATATTCCAGACTTGTTTGTTGTCATAACTTTTAAATCGTTAGAAATTAGTATCTTCGTTTCCGTTCCTACCTTTATAATCTTTAGCCTTAGCTTAACACTGCAACATTAGATAGAATTAGTGTGACCATTAGTCCCCGTGGGTTCGATAATATTTTAAAACTACACGATAGGCTGTGCGCTTGTAGTCATAAATCGACAGACACGCCCGTCGCTCATCACATAGTGGCAATCGAGATTGTTCTTTCCTTACTCATTTATGGTTTGGTCATATTTCCTAACATTGACAATTTTGTTGATGTTAACGTTATGAGGATATTTTAAATTAGGAAATTGGTTTCAACTATGCTCGGTGATACTTATTTCTCCATTCATCATAGGATTTCTAAAGGGGGTGGAACTATTGTATGCTCTGTGCCCTTACTGTACATGTGGTTTATTTTGCACTTGTCGCAGTCCCTTGTCTTCCAAGAAAACAAGGATTGTTTGAGGTGCTCTCAAAGACTTATGTCTCTCACCAATGATGACATTACTTAGTACTCTTGTGTTTACGATGATGTTGAGATTATTGATAGTCATGGGGAGTTCTCTAATGTGCCTCTTCTTGGTACACAATGAGGAATCAACTACAATCCGGATTTGGCAAGACGTCAACATGGGTTCACTATGAAGGACAATCCGGCTTTGAAAGTCTCCTTCTCTTTCTGGGACATCGCCCTCAGCTGGTCCCTATCGGGAGCCATATCCACATTGTACTTATATTACTTGACGAAGGCCTCGCCAAGATCGTTGAAGGAGCGGATGTTCCCACTGTCCAAACCCATGTACCATCTGAGTGCAGCACCATACAGGCTGTCTTGGAAGTAGTGGATAAGGAGTTGATCGTTCTCAGTTTGCGTCAACATCTTGCGAGCATACATCATAAGATGTCTGAGAGGGCAAGTGTTTCCCTTGTATTTCTCAAAGTTAGGTACTTTGAACTTTACAGGGATCTTGACGTTGGGCACAAGGCACAACTCAGCAGCAGTCTTATCAAAGAGGTCTTTACCCCTCAGAGTTTTCAGTTCCTTGCGCAACTCAAGGAATTGGTCGTTCATCGAGTCCATCTTCTCATATATGTCTGGGCCCTCAGATGGCTCAGAATGATGGATGGTGTCTTCCACTCTGGGTAAGGTGTGCACGACGGGAGGTGGCACAGCAAGGACCAGGCTAGATGCCGGCAGAGAGGCGAGAGTTGGAGCAAAACCCTCGAGCACAAAGATGGCGGGTATCCCCCACGGGAACCCGCCTGGCATAGTTGGTGCAAAGTGAGCTGTTGCGGAAGGCACAGTGGAGGAAGCTACCTCAGAAATAACTGTCCTCGCGGGAGGAGTTGCAGGAGTTGGAGATGATTGGCTCTGGGCAGCCAACACTGACTCCGTCATGGCAGTCAGTCTAGCTACCTCCTCTTTTAGTTCCCGGTTCTCTTGCTCTAGATGATCCATCAGTCTCGGAAGATTGGCTTTGGAGTTATACCAGTGCGTCAGCTTGTCTTCAAAATAAATAAAGAGCAAAGAGTTCGACCACTGATCAGAGCTGAACAAAACCTGCTTATGCATATGATGCATGCAATGTTTGTGCATATGATTTGTTTTTTAATCGGAGGAACTTTTAGAGATCTATTTACAAATATTTGAAAATATTAATATTTTAAGACATATATGGAATACTCATAGAAATAATATTTGGAAAAAGTTTACACCAATGGAGAAGTGCAATCTTGGTAACCAAATACAATACAAGAGAAAAGGAGAGTAAACATCCTATGGAGCCCAAGAAACAATCTTTCAAAGCTCTCGATATCGAAAGATAAGCTGCACAAAACCTCTTCACCTCTCTCTCATAAGCTGCTTCCATATCTGTCTTCTCCTTGGCGAGCCGATCATACTTCCTCTTCCAAAACTTGGATGACTGAGGAAGAAGAGAAGTAACCACATTAATAGTCTCATCAATAACTTGATGCTCCAAAAATTCTATCACAACATCTTTATCTCTGAGTTACTGAAGTAGTTCCTCTCGCTCATGAACCCAAGCACGCGAACGGTATTCATCTCTCAACTCCTCTACTCCTTGGTTAGGGAGGGTTGAAGGCCCAACCATAACCATAAGGTTAGGTCTCGGATAGTCATAAGGCATGCGGTACTCAAGCGCTCTCTTCCTCACCCAAGCGGTGTAGGGTTCCAAAGCAATACAATTCTTCGGACCAAGCTCTTTCCTTACCTTCCTATGAATCTTGCACCAAGCGCGGACCATCCTGCCCTTCAAGTTTTGGGGATCTCTACCCTCTTGAAAGAATACACCTTCCAACAAAATATTGTTAGGTTTATCCTTTAAGGGGAACCCAAGCTGACGACGAGCCAAGACAGGGTTGTAGTTAAATCCACCACACGTACCAAGAAGAGGCATATTGGAGAACTCACCACAAGAATCAATAATATGGACACCATCATACACACGGTTTTACCAAAAGATATCATCATTAGTGAGAGACATAAGTCTCGTAGACCACCGTAGACATCCCTTGTTCTCCTTGAAGGTGAGCGTTTGAGGCAAGTGCGAAATAAACCACTTGTACAACAGAGGCAAACAACACACAATGGTACCACCACCCTTTGCATTCCACATATGCAAAGAGAAATAAGTGTCACCCAACAGAGTCGAAACGGGATTAAGAGTAGAGAAAATCCTAATAGCGTTCACATGCACAAAATTGTCGATGTTGGGAAATAACACTAGCCCATAGATGAGAAGTACAAATATGGCTTCAAAGGCGTCCTCACTCATGGCCTTCCTAAACAAAGTAGCTTTGGCAATGAGAAAATCAGATGGGAGACCTTGGATTCCGCCTTTGGTAGTCATATAAGCACCAATATCAGATACATCTACGTGAAGCATATCAAAAATCTCTTGGGAATAAGGAACCCTCTCCAAACCACTGAACGACAACTGATCCAAGATAGGTATGCCCACAAGATAGGCATACTCCTCAAGTGTAGGCAAAAGCTGAAAATCCAAAAAAGTTAAGAAACAGTACAAGGGATCATAGAACTGCACCAACACACTCATCATAACTTCATCCACCTGAGTAGAAATAATAGATAGAAGTTTCCTATGGCGAGCTTTGAACTCCAAGGGATCTAATACATAAGATGTCAAACTCCTTAACTCTTTCAAGTCGGGTTGTCTGAAACTGTACTTCTTCGTATTCCTTCTTTGCTTATCCATGTATGAAAATTTGCAAATAGACCTCTTAAGTTCCTTGAAAATTTTCTCATTGTTGATGATATGGATGCAAATGAATGCATGAATGCATGGATGCAACAATCACACTCAAGGATCAAGCAAGTCACACCACACAAAGGTCACGGGATGGATCAAGTCATCCTCGATATCAATCATCTATTTTGGTGGATTATGGTTTATACCTTATCAACACCCAAGTTCCATTGATATTGAGGATTTACGAGAACGGATCAACCGCGAATCAAGGGTTTGTTGCAAGTCACGAGCATGGAGTCTCGGTTAAGAACCACCCAAAGGGAGTGTAATATGGTTAAACCTGACAATCATGTTCTAAAAAGGTTCCCATGGTCATTATCTCATCTTTCGGATATTATAGGATAAACGACAACTCGTATTCCAAAAATATTCTCAAGAGAGACTCTTATGAGTGTAGTATCGCGTAACAATCGTATCAAATCTTACACTTGAACGACCTTCGCACTACGTCCTAAAATAGGCCAAGATGGGCTAGTTAATCTAAGGTCCTTGGCTTCTAAGGTTTATATTGGAAAGAGTAATACCTAACCACGACTACTCGTGTGACATTGTTGATAAAATGAGATTTTCAGTACATCAAAATCTGTTATTATTATTTTTGCAACTCATATCTTAAAGTTCCTTGGAAAATAACAATAATAACATTTACTTTTTCATATCATGCATCATGTTGCATATTGCTTTGAGCAAGTTTACTAGGGGTCCTATTTCTTTCTTGGTCTTCAAACAGACAAGTTGTCTCACTGGTACAATACTCGAGATAATCAGTTGAAAAAGATAGATGGCCTAAAGGAAGAGAATTGTGAACTCCGTGAAGAGGTGAAAACATTTAGGGACGGATATGACAAGCTTACTATTATGATGGAAGCTTTTTCGCCTGCTCAGAATAAGCCTCCACCTTTTCCTCCAACTCCGCTTCAGCGGACCGTGATTTCCTATTTATGGCTCCCATCAGTGCTTCGTAGCACAACATGCATTTTGGTTTCACTTGGGATATGCCTCCGAAATTTGTGCCTGAGCGGTACCAATCTGAAGTTCCAATGGCTCAACCTGTGATATCAGTACCACCTCGCATGGTTCATGTTGTTCCTTATGTGGAAGAACATGTTTTTCACGCTGACCAAAATGAGACTGTTGGTGTTTATGAGAGAATGGACAAGTTCCAAGATCTATTTCAGGCTATGCAGAAAGAGATTCAGGCTTTGAGGGGGAAAGATCTGTTTGGGAAGAATGCTCATGATTTGTGTTTGGTTCCTAATGTGAAGATTATGCACAAGTTCAAGGTTCTGGATTTTGAAAAGTACAAAGGTAACTCATGTCCTCTGAGTCATCTGGTGATGTACGCTCATAAGATGTCAACTCAGACTGACAATCATCAATTGTTGATCCACTACTTTCAAGACAACTTGACTGGGGCTGCTCTAAAATGGTATATGGGGCTAGACAATACTCAGATTTGAATGTTCAATGACCTAGGTGAGGATTTTGTTCGCCAGTATAAATATAATGTCGACATGGCACCGAACAGGGATCAATTTCATGCTATGTCCCAAAAAGATAAAGAAACCTTCAAGGAGTACACGCAGAGATGACGCGAGATCGCAACACAGGTCAGTCCTCTGTTAGAGGAAAAGGAAATGACAAAGCTATTTTTGAAGACATTGAGCCTGTTTTATTACGATCAGATGGTAGCAAGTGCGCCTAGTGACATTACTGAAATGGTGAATATGGGTTTGAGGTTAGAAGAAGGTGTCCGTGAAGGATGGTTGAAAGAAGGTGGTTCATCTGATAGTTCCAAGAAATATGGAATTGTTTACCCAAGAAGAAGGAACATGATGCAAACGCTATCTCGCATGAGAGACGTAAAAGGATTTTGAGGAACAGTCAATGTAATCATCTTGTGGCATCTGTAACCCCAGTTATTAGTTTTGCTCTAGTTGCTCAAGCAGCACCGAGTTATCAACCGCGTTTCCAACAATGCGTAAATCATCAGAATCAACAAAATCCTACCCATGGGCCTGTATAATTTGACCCAATTCCAATGACTTATACAGAGTTGTTTACTACTTTAATTCAGAAAAAATTGGTGTAAACAAGAACTCAACCAGTTGTTTCAAAAGAGCTTCTTTGGTGGTATAAACCTGATCAACATTGTTCATTCCACCAAGGAGCACTTAGCCATGATATTGAGAATTGTTTCGCCTTGAAGGTTGGGGTAAGAAGGTTAATGTAAAGTAGTATCTTGTCATTTGAAGATTCCAATCCCAATGTACATGCTAATCCACTACCCAAACATGGAAATGCAGGTGTGAATATGGTCGAATGATGTCCTGAAAATACCGAGTTTTTGACGTCAATCTAATCAAAAGGTCCTTAGTTGAAATGCATGTTGCTTTATGTGAATTGAGATATTATGAGCATGGCCATGCTTTTTGCCAAGTTTGTTCCAGAGATCCCTGAGGATGTTTCATTGTGAAAAGAGACTTACAAGAGATGTTGGATCAGAATCTTAATCAGGTTACGAGGGATAGAAATGAAGACGAGCATGAGGTGAACATCATAGTTCCCGATTTTAATCTCCCAGAGCCAGTTGTGATTGTGTATGATGGTCAAACGACTGATGTTTCTCTATTTGTTATTCGTTTGGCGGGCCCTACGCCTTACGAGTCTGATAAAGTTGTGCCTTACAAGTATAATGCTAATATGATAGAAGACGGCAAAAAAGTTCCTATTCCCGCCCTTCCATACGTTATGAACATTGACGACATAAGTGAGGTGACCCTAAGTGGTCGGTGTAGCGGGGTATTCATTACCTTTAGATTTATTGACTAAATCAAAAGTAAGCATACAATTTGAGTCGCCACCGCACTTCTATTTATCCAAAGGAAAGGTTAGAAAGCGAACAAAAACCAAGTAAGAAGTTTTATCAAATCAAAAACTAATAAAAATGTCAGAGATCTGGGTAAGGGGGTTGGTTATGAAATGGGAAGGTTTTAAGCACCCAAAACATCCTTAGTACTCTAAGGGAGCCCTTTTTGCAAAGATGTATTGTAGGTTGGTATTTGTGAGAAGATTTGTGCAAACATGATTGGGGAGATGAGAAGAGAATATACATATTTACAATTTTGTTGTTTGAATGGATGAACCCATTGCTTACGTACCATCACAAAGGTAGGATCAAAACCTCGTAGTTCGGGGTAAAAATCTCAATAAATTGGTGAATTGATTTGATCAAAAGCCTTAAGGTCATTTGTTATCAAAGGGAGAAAACTCAACCTAAACCAACAATCCACCATGTGAGGAGAGCTTCGACATACTAGTGAGGGATCCACCCTATAATGAGTATGGAAGACTTATAGTCCAATCACTAAGGATAAGGTGAGGTTTACATCAACCACTATGATAACTCAAACCTATGGCTAATGTTTATGAAAAAGGTTTTAACAAAGGTGGTCATTGGAACCACAAAAATAACTTGAAGTGAGATGTATTTACAAGTTAGAAGTTGACTTAAGATTCATTCAAAATAAGTATTAGTGAAGAGAGTTTGAAAAATCAAAGGCGTAAGGCCTAGGTTTCTAATTTGAAAACAAAGTCAATTTTTGCACAAAATGAGTTTGACTTGGGTTAGAGTGGAGAGAAGAAGAGAAGAGCTAGTCCTAAACATGTAATGATAAGAGAAGAGATAAAACCCTTGGAGTTCCCTTTCTTGAAATCATAAAGATGATTCAAGATGCTCCTTTCCTTTGGACTTAGCAATCACTTAAGCAATCAAACAAATATTATATTCAAGCTTCTAGGATCTCCATTTGGCTTGTCTCTCTTAACTTGGCTAGCTCATGACAATGGCCCTTCTTACTATCTCAAGTTCAGAATCCCTATCACACAAGAGCAAACATCAAAAAGTTCACCACACAATAAGAGAAATGGACAAAGAATGAGTTTAGATTAGGGATCATTTGAAGTCAACTTTTCAATTTTAGCATTCTAAAGGCATGAGGCCTAGTTGCTCTTCAACAAGTTTAGCATTCTAAAGGCATGAGGCCTAGTTGCTCTTGAACTCCTTTAAGCATAGGTAAGGTCCTAATTCTAAGTCCTTTCTCCTTTTTGCATTGGGTTCACACAAACAATCACAAAAACAAGTACGAAGCCACAATACATTTATTCACAATAATGTGCTTAAGTGAGCAAAAGGAAAATAGCATAAACATAAAATATGAGCTCAAGTGAGCAAAGGGAAAAGGCAATATGAATAAATGAGAAAGAAATTAAATTGCATTAAAGTAAATTGCAAAAAATTAAATGCTTGAATTAAAAGTTAGTAATTAGTAGTTAGTGTTAGTGTGTCATAAGACAATTTAGCGCTATGTTAAGCAATCGTAAGTGGACTAATGTAGTAGTCACACCTATCTGAGACCGTCCAATAAAACTATAGGCAAATTAATACAAGTTAGAGATCATGACTAGTAAGCCAAGCTCCTACAACTTGCCATGCCAAAAGAAAAGAGAGAAAACCTTGTATGGATTTTAGGTTTTTTGCTTGACCAAGAAGCAACCTATCTTGGACACAAAGCAACTCACTTGGTATTTGATCAAGATGAGTTTGATTTGGATCAAAGAAGGTTAAGCCTCTCATATGTCAAGGCTAACCACAAATCATTAACTCATTGGCCAAACAAAGAAGAAGAAGAAGATGAAGAAGAAATGAAATGGATAAAGAAGAATTCAAATGACATAATCAAAACACAATGATCAAATGTGAATGAAATCATTATCAACCAATGTAAAACAAAAGAGAAATGAAGATTAGAAGTCAACAAAGTCAAACATATTTTTTCGTTATTTTTGGAATTAAAATAAAACATAAAATAAAATGAACAAAATATGGTCAAACCTCAAATTCAATTCAAATCAACTTCAACAAGTCCAATTGAATCATCATAGGTCTAACATGGTCAAACAAGGTTTGACAAATTTTCTCAACATTTTTTGAAAACAGAAACTATTAAAAAACAATAACATATAACACAAATGAATTAAAATCTCAAATCAAATAAGAAATTGATGAGAATAATTTTCATAGACTTATCATGATCCATATGTATTAAGAATTTTTTTTTGGAATTTTTGAATGTCAAAAGGTAATTAAAATGAAATAAAAACTATTAAAAACAAAATAACTCACAAAAAATATTAAATGGAATTACAAAAATAATTAAAAATCAGATTATGAAACTAGATTTTTCAAGAAATTTTTTGCCATTGGTCTCATATTTTTGTGATTCCAAATAAAGTAGTTATGAATTTTTAAAATAAAAAGGAATAAAAGAAAAATAAAACAGAAATTAGAAAATGCTAAAAAAACAGGAGCGCTGGATCCACTTCATTAATTGATGTGGCAACATCCAAGGGCTCAGAAGCGCGCGCGTACCATGGTCACAAGTCAAATGCATCACACAATGAGTTAAAAAAAGTAAACAAAAAGCATGACCACGATTAGAACGTGTGAGTGAGATCCAAAGGCTCAGGAGGATCCACGTGGGGATGGTGGTGGAAACCACCATCTTCTCCGGTGGACCAACCAACTTCGGCCACCAGTTGCAGGTTTTTGAACCTCAATGAAAATACACAAACGTGGTACCAAAATGAAGCTGGGGTGGTGTACATCACCCCTGTAACCTTGGATTGTCCTCAAGATCTCTATCAAGTGAGAAATTTGAGCTGGAAATTCAAGGTGTGTAAACTGAAGTGCTTTAAAACATGAAATCACAGCCACCACTAGCTTGCCTCTTGCACAAGGACTTCAGAAAACCATTTGAACACAAGCAATGCACATTGTATGATGAGATTCAGATCAAAACAGTTGGATCATATACCTTTGAAGACCAACTTTGATCAGCACGATTCCTTCCAACTTTTGCTTCCAATTTGATCTTGAGATGTGATATGAGTGCAAGGCTAAGGAATAAGTCTTGAAGATCAACTGATTTTGTTGAAATTCAAGCTTGAATTGAGAAAATAAAAATCAGAATTCCTTTGGTATGGTTGGGTTTTGATTTCAGCAGAGCTTCATGTTGCCTTAAGGTTGATATTTGAATGAGGGAAGCATTGTATTTATAGTTGGAGCTGATGCCAAGTGAGGGAAAAACTCGTGTGCATGAAGCTTTGGGTCCTCCATGCATGGGCCTGTACAGGCACATGTGAGACCCAAAATCAAGTGTAATTGCAAGCTGAACTCATACCCAGTAGAAATAGACGTCCATTCTGAGTTGCATTGGCTTGTGCATGAAGATTCCATGTGAATTGCCTAATTGGTCACAAATGTTCACCTCTTCGAAAGTCACACATAAAAAATACAAACATAGGCATATGAGTAATGATTGGAAAGGTATTGAAATAAGGAAAAAAATCTATGTTGGGCGAAAATCCATTTGGAGTTTGGAAATTTGTGAAAGTTGGCCTTGAAGTTTGAGGTGCAAAACATGTCTTTGGAAAATTTGCCAAAACTGATCAACTTCAAGCCCTTATGTTTCATTGATGCAAGCCTCAAATGGAAAAACCTCCAACATAAAAGTTGTATATATTTTCAATATGATCAATTTTGACTTACATTTTGCATCATTTTGATTTTTAATGAGAAAGTTATGGGCACTTGAAGTTGGACATTTTTCACATTCAATGGATTTGGTCCAAAGTGACCTATAATGTTTTGTATTGTCACATGTGTTTCTTTTAGGATTATGAAATTTTGTCCAACATAACATTTGAAGTATACATATTAAGATTTCAAATTAAATTGGTCTTACCTTAAAATCATAAAAAATAAGTAAGTTAGATCCTTGAGAAGTTGACCCAAAATTAGGGTTTCAGTCAAAATGACCTATAATATTTTGAAATGAATGATGACCTTCCAAGTTTCAAATGAATTTTTGATGAACATGAAAGTTGTTCATATGGTTCTTAAGAACAGTTTTTCTCTTGGGATCATCTTCATTTGACAAACATATCAAACGTTAGATCTCAGTGGGTCTCAGTTTGGTTAGATGACTTGACTGGTCAACTTCTCAAGGCCACACCTCAAATCTTGATGAATGAATGATTGAGGATACTCACATAGGCTCATATATGCATAAAATAATGAATGAAAGAACTTCCCTTGATTTAATTTGATCATAGGTTGAGGTTGCTTCATGAGCAAGGCACAGTTGAAACACAGTTGAATTAGGGTTTCCTTGGGAAACAATCTTCAAGCCCTTTGGTTTATCTTGATCAAATTGGAAAATTGAGATACTTGGGGGACATATATGATGATTGAGAGATCTGTGTACCATTGTCATGCTTTATTTAATCTTCATCTAGCCATTTCATTGAGCTTAGGAGCCTCCTAGGAGCAAGGGCACATGTGATCACTTGAGCTTCAAAACAAAAGAGGTTAGTAACATATTTTTGTGCTTTTGGTTAGTAAACAAGATAAGAAAAGCAATAAATATAATTCAAGCATGCTTGGTGGTCTCAAACCAACTCTCACAAGTCCCAACCCTAGGGTAACGGAGCCACACATGCTATGATCCTTGAGGCAATGCATTGAGCAAATGATATGATGCCATGAGGGATCTTAGGGTCAAAATTAAGGTCTTACAGATGCCCCTATTTAAGATCATTCTAGCTAGAGATGTGAAGGTTAAAATCTTCGTCTCAACGAGGTAGAATGGGCTTAAATAATAACAAAGAGACAAATTTTGGTCCCTAAGAGACCTCATGATGCAAATGTATGCATGTAAAAGTTAATACTCTGTGGGGAAATATGGCCACAAAGGAAAAAAGAAATCAGAGAAAGATTGAAAGTTCATAGGATTAATACACTCACTAGGGAGACAGAGACTCTGGGGAAAATTGGGCAAAAATTCTTGAGCAGGTCACGACTTGAAAACTTGTTGGGAGACACGAAGGGATTCCATGAAAATAAATCAATGGAAAGACTCGAGCTGACACAAAGATGCATGTATTGGGGAATATGCCAATACAGCAAAAATTATCCACAAAGGATACTTCAGATAAAAATCCGGACTCAGGTGGGGAAATCCATGAAGGATCCAACTGAGGAAGAAATAACGAGATATTACCGGTTACTGAGTAATAAACTCAAAAAGAGACATGTGATCAAAACACCGGTATAAGGGTGAGAGAACAACACGCTCAGAGAGAAAGAATATCTAAGACCGCTATAAGGGTGAGAGATATCAATCATCCAAAACATCTAAAGAAAACCTAAAAGGTATATCTCAACTCAGGAAAGTCTGACTCCACAGGGGACAAAAAGTCATAATAGGGAGCAGAAGGAAGGAAACACCAGGGATAACGGTTACTAGGCATATAATCGGTGACCAACCGGGCGTGAATTGGGAATATATCCAAGACACTCATCATCCAAAAAGGAGGGCTGAAAAAGCAAACTCGATTTACAGGATGGACATTCGATTCCACAAGGAAATACGAATCTTACTCAACTAGGGAAGAAAAAGACTTCGACTGAAGAGCGAATGAGATACATTATCTATTACCGTAAGAACATAGATAACATACTCGCATGGAAGATTATCCACAACCGGTTACTGGGTTAATAAAGGATAAATCGACCGAAAAGAAAGGACATTGGGATACCGGTTACTGGGTATAAAATGATGACCAATCAAAAGGAGAAACAATCATTACCAAACAAAAAGGGTAAATGAAAGATGACTCGCGGGGGATAAATTGCTTGACAAAAAGTAATCATCCAAGAGATATCTCACCGGTTACTGGGTGAAATACTCAAAAATGAAGGAATATCAATACTGAATATTGGATAAAGATAATAACCAAAGAGGGGATTACATCTACCGGTTACTGGGTAGAAAACCACAGAAATAGGACTTACAACTACTAGTTACTGGGTAGGAGGCCACAAAGCTCCTCTAGGGAAAAGATGAACAATCACTGGTTACTGAGCAATTGAACAACTAAACCACAGGAGACCACAGGGGAAAAAACAAGAAAGGAGTCAATTTAGGAAAAATCTAGAAAGACACAATGAAACAAGACTCAACCCAATGAGGATATAACTCAGGGGAGTAATTCCATACCAATACATGATTAGGGAGGAAACTAAAACAAAAATCATCCACGAGGATATAACTCAGTGGGGAATATAGAAGGAAAGATAGACACTTTTTGCCTACGGGGCTGACTCTATATGGAGAGATCAGACACAGATATCTGCTTGGGGAAAAACGTTTCACCAATGGCAGGAGATAACAAGCAAAGATATATGGAAAAAAATGCGACATGAATATCTGAATGTTATGATTATGCATGTATATGTATGGTTTATGTATGATTAATGCTGACAAACAGACATATCTAACACAAACAGGTCCGAGAATCAATGGACAGACATCCGGTATAACATCTCAAAAGAGAAAGGCCAGGCCCACAGGAGAAATCAAATCTGGTGGGGAGTATCAAATACCAGGAGACACCAATCACCACTGGTGAGGGTGAGCAGAGGTCACAACTACCGATTGCTGGGGATCTCCCAACAATTCCCGAGAACATGCAGAGATATCAATAAGATCTGTCATAGAAGAAATCTATTGGGGATCTTATCGGGGGATGACATGAAACTCTGTGGGGAACAAACACCAAACAAACATACATCAAGTAAGCATTCTCTTCTAACTGCTGAAGAGACATCTCTGCTACCGGGAGAAGGGGCAAATTACTCTGTTAGGGAAGGAAACAACACATCTTCCTCAAAATTCCTCAAATGCTGGAAAATGTCTTCCACTCGGAGGGGAACACCAATGTCAAACCAAGATCAGGCAACGTCATCCTGGGAATATACAAAGGTATCGCCAGGGATTTGCTGTTGAACAGGCAAAAGATCCATCGTAGAGGAAACTCTACTAGGGAGCTCAACACAGACAAGATCCATTGTAGAAGAAATTCTATTGGGGAACTTATCAAGGAATGATATGAAACTCTGTGGTGAACAACCACCAAATAGAAGTTCCAACAATCAAAACACTTCCTCTTATCTGCCGGAGAGACATCTCTTCTAGGAGGAGAGAGAACCAAATGCTCCGCTGGGGAAGGTCACAACATTTTGACCACCAGCTCAACTTAGAGAAGACTTTCCAATAAGGAGGGAAAACAAAATAACAGGCTCCGATCAGGTAACTCCACTGAGGATAGGCTATAGGCGATCCAACTAGGGATAATCTGTTATATGCAACCCTGCTGGGGATAACTACGAGTATCTTCGGAGGAACTGTTTTGGCTAAAGGGATCGAAAAAGAATCCTACGTCAACATGTGCTATGCTTGGGATGAAAGAGGGGAACAAGCCCTTCACCAACCGCTCTAAGCAACTACTGCTGAGGAGATATCTGAAAGATAGCTTTGCAGGGAACACATGTTTACTCCTGCTGAGGACTTCCACTCATGCTAGGAATTTCCGCTCACTAGGGAAAGACAAACTTCCTCATGAATAGATAGCATACCAATTTTATCAATCTATAAGGGATTTTTTAGGTCAGTCCACACAAGGGATGATAACCATATAATTGATAAAACACAAATGCTAGACTCAGACTCTCTGAGGAGTTGAGGATGTTTGAGATAGAGGTATACACATCTCTAAAAAGATCAAGGCCAAAACTCCAAACTCTCTGGGGATTTGATGTTCTATCACCCTCCTCTGCGCTCGCTAGGGAGACAACCTGAAAGATGATGAAAAGGATACAAACATGCTAGAATATGAACAAATGTCTTACCCTTTTGGAGATCGTACTATCCTTGGGAGAGCACTGAAGACATTCCATTTATCCTTTCAGTCATTGTGAATGTTCACTTCATTTAAAAACAGTTTATAAAAACTTTATTTGTTTAAAAAATGATATTTATCAATTAAAACATGCAAACATTTGTTAAGCAGAAACAAATAAGAGTGCAAAGAATTGGATAAAGGCTCAAATTTATTTGATAGAATGGTAGTCCGCAAATGGTGAGACACCATGGATCTTTACAAATTTGAAATTGGTGATATATATTGGAAAAAGGGCTACGTTGAACATAATGACCATTTCTCCACCAACTTTGAATCCATTGTATCTGAAGCTTCAATTGACGATGACTGAGCGAGAATCTTTGACAGATGACAACTTGTAGAACAAAGTCTTGTCCGGATGCAGTTATTTGCCAGATCCCTAATTTTTGCCTATATTGCCCTAGGGTGAGGTACTCAATCTAGCGGGATATATATATTCATTTTTTCATGTCTCTAACTTTTTCCTGGACCGCCCTTTCGGGTTTTCAATCCACTGAGACGCTCATTTTTGCCTAAGCTGCCCTTTCGGGTTTTTAACTTAGCGAGCTATTCTGTTTTTATTTTTAGGCAAAGTATTTCTTGACTGCATTTGAATTCACAAGACGAGTGAAATCCTCCCCATCCATAGTTGTAAGCATCAAAGCACCGCCTGAAAAGGCTCTCTTGACAACATATGGACCTTCATAGTTTGGAGTCCACTTGCCCATGGAATCGGGTGCGAAAGACAAAACTTTCTTGAGCACGAGGTCACCTTCTCGGAACACGCGAGTTTTGACCTTCTTATTAAAGGCTTTCTTCATCCTTTGCTGATACAACTGACCATGGGATATGGCAATTAATCTCTTCTCTTCAATCAAGTTCAATTGGTCATAACGACTCTGAATCCATTCAGCCTCAGTCAACTTGGCTTCCATCAAGACTCTCATTGATGGGATCTCAACCTCCACGGGGAGTACGACCTCCATGCCATGAACAAGAGAGAAAAGGGTTGCCCCTGTTGAAGTGCGGTCAGATGTACGATAGCCATGCAAAACAAATGGCAGCATCTCATGTCAATCTTTGTACATAACAACCATCTTCTGGATAATCTTCCTGATGTTCTTGTTAGCAGCTTCAACAACCCCATTCATCTTGGGTCTATAGGGAGAAGAATTATGATGTGCAATCTTGAACTCGCTACACAACTCTTTCATCATCTTGTTGTTCAAGTTAGATCCATTATCAGTAATGATCTTGTCTGGCACACCATAACAGCATATGAGATAATTCTTGATAAACTTCACAATCAGTTCCCTGGTCACATTCGCATACGGTGCCGCTTCAACCCATTTGGTGAAGTAATCAGTAGCTACGAGAATAAAACGGTGACCGTTTGATGCCTTTTGCTCAATAATGTCAATCATGTCAATTCCCCACATAGAGAAAGGCCATGGTGAGGAAATAACATTCAGAAGTGTCGGGGGAATATGAATATTATCCACATAAATCTGACACTTGTGGCATTTCTTCACATACTTGCAGCAATCAGACTCCATTTTCAGCCAATAGTAGCCTACTCTCAACATCTTCTTTGCCATGGCATGTCTATTGGAATGAGTACCAAATGAACCCTCATGGACTTCAGTCATCAACATGACTGCTTCGTGTCTATCCACGCATCTGAGCAGAACCATGTCAAAATTCCTTTTATAAAGCACATCACCATTGAGGTAGAAACTGCCAGATAATCTTCTCAAAGTCTTCTTATCTTTAACAGATGCCCCTGGCGGGTATATCTGACTCTGGAGAAAGCATTTGATATCATAATACCATGGTTTATCGTTTTTCACTTCTTCAACTGCAAATACGTGAGTTGGTCTATCCAAGCGCATCACAGTAATATTGGGGACTTCATTCCAATATTTCACCATAATCATCGAAGCAAGTGTAGCAAGAGCATCTGCCATCCGATTCTCATCTCGAGGAATATGATGGAAATCAACCTCAGTAAAGAAAGTTGAAATCCTCCTCGTATAATCTCTGTATGGGATGAGGCCAGGCTGATTCGTCTCCCATTCACCCTTAATCTGATTAACAACAAGGGCCGAATCACCATAAACATCAAGATGTTTGATCCTAAGATCAATGCATTCTTCTAAACCCATAATACAAGCCTCATACTCCGCCATGTTATTCGTGCATTTGAAAGTTAGCCTTGCTTTAAAAGGAAAATGTGTGCCCTGAGGAGTAATAATTACTGCCCCAATACCATTTCCATACTGATTAACAACACCATCGAACACCATGCTCCATCAGGAACCAGGCTCTGGTCCTTCATCGAGCGTAGGCTCATCGCAATCTTTCATCTTCAAATACAGAATTTCCTCATCAGGGAAGTCGTACTGAACAGACTGATAATTCTCAATCGGTTGATGTGCCAAGTGGTCAGCCAAGATACTACCTTTAATAGCTTTCTGAGCTCGATACTCAATATCATACTCAGACAACAGCATCTGCCAACGGGCAATCCTCCCAGTTAAAGCAGGCCTTTCAAAGATATACTTGATTGGATCCATTTTGGATATCAACCAAGTCGTATGATTTAACATATACTAGCGTAAACGTTTAGCGGCACAAGCCAAAACACAGAATATTTTCTCAAGTATTGAGTACCAAGACTCACAATCAGTGAACTTCTTACTCAGATAGTATGTATCATACTCTTTCTTCCCTGATTCATCATGCTGACCTAGGACACAACCCATGGAGTCATCAAGCACGGTCAAGTACATAATCAATGGTCTCCCTTCAACAGGCGAGGACAGAATCGGAGGCTCAGATAGATACTCTTTGATACTGTCAAAGGCCTTCTGGAAATCCTCGGTCCAATAATGACGCTGATCTTTCCGGAGGAGCTTGAATATAGGTGCACATGTGGCAGTCATGTGGGATATGAATCTGGAAATGTAATTCAAGCGGCCAAGAAAACCTCAGACTTGCTTCTCAGTTTTGGGCGCAGGCATCTCTTGTATTGCTTTGACCTTGGCAGGATCAACTTCAATACCTCTTTCACTGACAATAAAGCCCAATAACTTGCCGGAATGGACTCCAAATGTACACTTGTTCAGATTCAGGCGGAGTTTGTACTTCCTCAAACGCTGAAAAAGCTTTAACAAATGCTCTACAGGTTCAACTTCCGTTTTCGACTTTGCAATCATATCATCAACATATACCTCGATCTCCTTGTGTATCATATCATGAAATAAGGTGGTCATCGCTCGTTGATACGTGGCTCCGGCATTCTTCAAACCGAAGGGCATCACTCGATAACAGAATGTTCCCCAAGATGTGATGAATGTTGTCTTCTCCATATCCTCGGGTTCCATTTTAATCTGGTTATAACCGGAAAATCCGTCCATAAATGAGAAGACATTGAATTTAGTTGTATTATCTACCAACATATCAATGTGTGGTAGAGGAAAATCATCCTTCGGACTAGCCTTATTCAAGTCTCTATAGTCCACACACATTCGGACTTTTCCATATTTCTTAGGCACATGCACAATATTGGCCACCCATTGAGGATATGTAGAAGTCACCAGAAACCCCGCATCAATTTGCTTCTGAACTTCTTCTTTAATCTTCACTGCCATGTCAGGATGAGTTCTTCTGAGCTTCTGCTTCACAAGCACACACTCAGGCTTCAAAGGCAGGAAATGTTGCACGATATCAATATCTAGACCAGGCATGTCTTCATACGACCAGGAAAAGACATCGACATATTCTCGTAGCAACTCAATCAACCCCTTCTTTACAGACTCTTCTAGGAGTGCCCCAATCTTCACTTCGCGAACACAGTCTTCAGACCCCAAGTTGACTGTTTCCAGATTCTCAAGATGCGGCTGAATGATCTTCTCTTCGTGCTTAAGCAGACGGGTAATCTTATCAGGAATCTCTTCTACATCATCTTCTTCAGCCTCAAATACAGGGAACTCAAATTTGGGAGATGGCGTTGGATCATTATGTTCAATGGGTTTGATCAACCTGCATAATGATTTTGAGTATAAAAGAGATTTTAGAATTCAAAAAAGGAAAATCATTATGCAGATGAAAAGATTGATTTTATTCTCTTTTTTAGGGTTTTATGGTGATCACCAATTTCATGCAAAAAGAAAAAAGGAAAAATAAATTTGGAAAAACAAACATTTAACATGTAATTTTTGAATGAATATCATTGTATTAATTAAATGTGCCAACAATGTCATCACTTCTTCTTTTGGCATGGAAGAAGGGTTTTTAAATAAAATGAACATATTACGTGGACTTATGGATAACTGTTGGAACATCAACAGCGACCCAAATATTGCAGATTCCACCAGGTATGACAAAGTTGCCAAGATCTCCCTCTTCATTATCTTCCACTATGGCAGCAGCCTCTTGATCTTCAACAGTGTGGATGAAACCTCCACTCTGGAATATCCCACACTCATTGGAAATGCCTGAAGAGTACCCTATGCCAGCCTGGGATTTGTTATCTTCCAGCTTGATCATTTGTCCTAAACCAGTAGTTGCGCCATGCTCAATGGCCAACTTCACATCATTGTAGGAAGCAAACGAAGAAGGTCCTTTCCTTGAAGGCTCAGCAATAGACAAGGCTTGGAACGGAGTCTCAACCTCATCCTCAGCGTCAATGTAGGAAAAGGAAGATAAATGGCTAACCAAGAGAGCCTTCTCTCCCCCTACCACCACCAACTTCTTATTCTTGACGAATTTTAACTTTTGGTGTATGGTGGATGTCACGGCGCCTGCCTCGTGAATCCATGGTCTGCCAAGCAAACAGCTATATGATGGGTGGATATCCATGAGTTGGAAAGTGATCTGGAAATCACTAGGTCCAATCTTGATCGGGAGCTCAACTTCGCCGATCACAGTTTTCCTCGATCCATCAAAAGCTTTCACTACCACTCCACTCTGCCTCATGGGAGGCCCCTGATAAGGAAGTCTAGCCAGAGTGGATATTGGCAACACGTTGAGCGATGACCATGTGTCCACCAACACATTGGATAAGGCGTCATCCTTACAAATCATAGAAATGTGTAGAGCCAAATTGTGGTCTTTTCCCTCCTCGGGAAGATCAGCATCACAGAAGCTCAAATTGTTACAAGCAGTTATGTTTGCAACAATGCTATCAAACTGTTCAATCGTGACATCGTGGTCCATGTATGCCACGTCCAACACCCTCTGCAAAGCTTCACAGTGTGGCTCAGAATTCATCAGCAAAGATAGGACAAATATCTTTGATGGCGTTTGTAGCAGCTGATCGACAACATTGTACTCGCTCTTCTTGATGAGCCTCAGCATCTCATTGCAACCCTCTTTCAAAATACCATGTTGGTCAACCAGGACAGGAGTTTTAACAGGTTTTTCGACAACAGGGGCAACGCCCTTCATAACAAGTGCCAGATTAGAAGAAGAAGAAGTCCCCACGAGACCGGCAGGATTAACAACAGCAGTTCTTCTCACGACATCTTTGTGGGGTTTCGGGGGCGCCGAGAAAACACGATCACTATGGGTCACACCACTAATATCTGATATACTCACAATAGAGGTGGAGGGAAACGACACCTCCTTTCCATCTTCTACCATAACTGTATTATATCTGTAAGGCACTACTTTATCTGATGAATACGGGATAGGGCCCGCTGGCTTGATCACAAGAGATGGTGACACTTTCTTCTTGCTGCCACCATATTTGATGACAACAGGCTCTGGTATTCTGAACACATGAGAAATAATATCAACTTCATCCTCATTGCGATTCTGAAGTATTTCGATCATTCCCTGATCCAACATCTCTTGGATGTCCTTCCTTACTTGTCGGCATCCTCTTTCATTGACAATGCACACCTGGCACCTGTCATGGTCATGCTCATAATGATGGTATCCACATAACAGTCTATGCATCTCAACCAAAGATTTCCTGATATCATTGACATATAGGACTTTATACTTGCCAGGGAAACCCTGGACCATATTCACAACAGCTTTCCCATGCTCGGGCAATGGGTTCTTCTTGACGTTAGGACCTACGTCCTCGAAAAGGGATCATAGAACTGCACCAACACACTCATCAAACCTTCATCCACCTGAGTAGAAAGAATAGACAGAAGTTTCCCATGACGAGCTTTGAACTCCAAAGGATCTAATACATAAGATGTCAAACTCCTTAACTCTTTCAAGTCGGGTTGTCTGAAACTGTACTTCTTCGTATTCCTTCTTTGCTTATCCATGTCTGAAAATTTGCAAATAGACCTCTTAAGTTCCTTGAAAATTTTCTCATTGTTGATGATATGGATGCAAATGAATGCATGAATATTGTCGCATACGCGAAAAACCGGCGGGAAAAAGACACAGAGCCGCCATTGTGCGTTATTTATCCCAAAAGGAGGGAAAGGAAACGCTCGAAGTAAACCCAGAAAGGATATGGTCTTACGACCAGAGATGCAAGGATCGGGAGTCGGTTATGCGAAGGGAAGGTATTAGCACCCCTACGCATCCGTCGTACTCGACGGGATCCACGCTCAGAAAGAATAGAATAAGGTTGCTAAATAACTGCTCAAAAACTGCACAAGACTGGAATGGAACTCAGATGAAAGAAGACGGAGAAAGCGGACTCGGCAAGATGTCGCATCTTGGGCCTACGTAGTTTGTCAGACACAAACATCAGAGTCTACATAGTTCGGGGAAACGGGAAACGTGCTCGTTAGGATGTCGCATCCTATGCATACGTATCTTCTCTAACCAGAGTAAGAATCAGAGCACTCGTAGCTCGGCTAACGCACGCCGAAACAAAACGCTGAAAGAAAACGCTAAGACGTCAGAGCAAACACACAACTGGAAACGAAATGCCAATCGCTGGTCTTACATCCAACTCCACAAAAGAAACAGGAAACAGGAAACCTAATGCCAATCGCTGGACTTACATCAGACTCCAAACAATCAACAACAAACGGGAAACCGAATACCAATCGCTGGACTCACATCGGACTCCGAACAAACAACACAAACAGGAAACTGAATGCCAATCGGTGGACTTACATCAGACTCCAAGCACACACACAAGAAGAAGAAGGGTCTCGATTGCAACTAGGGCAAGAGAAAGGGAAGGTCTCAATCGCAACGAGGGCGAGAGAACAGAAAGGATCAAAGTTAGTTGTTAGTCAAACTCGACAAGACATCGCATCTCGTGCCTACGTATCTCATCTGGACATGAGAATCAGAGTTGCCGTAGTTCGGCTAAACTATTTCTACTTGTTTTTGTGTTTTTTAGGTGGACAACGTTACTACGCAATCTACCGGATGCTCGACCTTTAGAGACTTACTCACCTGTAGTAGAAGGAGTCAACGTGTTCTTAAGGGAAGATAATGTTTGTTTGTGTTTTAGGAAAGCTCACGCAAGAAAGGAAGTCCTAGACGAAGGAACCGTGCTACCTTAATTGACATGCAAACGAGACTATGTGAAGTCTAGCAATCCTATGTGGATACAATCACACCACACAAACACATACAGCATGAAGTATACACACCAACAAGGGGCTCAAACATCAAGGGTGAGGCTTTAGTCAAGGGGTCATATCAACCTCGACAAACAAGCTGACACTGGAAGGGTATCTGAGGCTCTTAACCACTGACATTGACCGTCACAGTGAGTAGATGAAAGGTAATGAGGGTAAGACCTCATAGCTCTTAACCCGGGCCTGGGTGAGCTTCAATCAATGAAAACGTGTGAGTCCAGAATGTGGGACTCTACTCCACTTGACTGACTCTATATACAAGGATCTTGGGTGTTTATTCAAATGCATCAGCACGTAGTGCGAGCAAGATGAAAGACTCAACTGAATAGTAGGGGATGGATTGCACATCCCTTCTATCTACCAATTGCCTCTTCACTTAGGAGGACTTGAAGTACATGGCACAAATATAAACAATCACAGGCATTGCCTCTTAAGGAGGACTTCAGCCAAATGCCTGCCAAACAGAAATGACAGGGCTTCCAGACTACATGGAGTTAGAGGGATTACCTAAGTGGTATGCCAACCACAAGCAAAGCAAAGCAACTCAAGCAATGAGTTAGAGCGACTAAAGTACCTGTAAGAAAGTCAAAACAATCAGTACTATGTTCAGACAAATAACCAACAGTCAACAGTGTTACGACCAATATGTACACAAGTCAAGCTTTATGACTCAAGAATTCCAGTGATTCCACCACACTCCATGAACCTACAACACAAAGGATTAGTGCACAAGGTAATTTGCATCTCATGAAGTGAGATAACATCAATCATTAGGATTAGAAGCTTGAACCTGAAATACAAAGCTTAAAAAGTGAGTACAAACCACTAGCACCAAGGCTAGGGTTAAAGGTAAGGCAAAAAGTCAAAACAGAAACCAATATTCAACATGTAGCACATTTAATCTATCATGAACATGTCCTAAAAAGGACCAAGTCAAAAGCATTAAGAAAAGTCATCTCATGAGCAAAATATGGCAAAGACAATTTCAAAGCACACAATTGGACATCAAGAATCAAAATTCCATATTAAAACAGAAATGACTCAAACAATCATGAAATTTTTTATGAGCATACAACATGTCAAACATAATCATCATGCCAAAAATTAGAATCAACAGAGTTAAATTGACCTAGAAATGAAAATGCACAAGTAGGACATCAAATTGTGTGACACACATTGTCACACCATACAATCATGTGTCTAAAACAGAGATGAAAAATGAGAAAAATGCATAACTAAGCCTAAAAAATCATGCCACATGTTGGGAATCAGCACATAAAATTTCATGGCATTTGGACAATGTATGAGCATTTCACAATAGAATGAATGAAGCATGTCACATTTGCATACATGTCCAAAGAATCAATCACATTTAAAAATCCAGAAATGATAAAATCATGAAATTCATATCAAAAAATAAAGGACATCAAGATGATCATATAGCAAAAATTTGGAGGTGATTTGGATGTGTTTTCAAATTGTTATGAATTTTCTAAGTTGGCATGAAAATATATGAATTAATGAAGAAAATATATGATGAAATGGAGGGAAACGTAAAAATGGTTGAGCAATTTGAAAAAGTGGAAGAGGCTGGAATCGAACTAGGTATATACTAAAAATGTGTTGGAAAAGAAATGAAATCACAAAAGTGCATCCAGTGGGAATCGAATGGAGTTTGTGCGCTGAGAATTGAAACACAGTCATTTCAATTAACTGATGTGGCGCCAGCATCAGCAAAGTCCAAGCACATGTGGACTAGTCAACAGAAGCGTATCCAATTAATTGGCCAACAGGCATGGCGTGGTAGCTGACTGGGATAAAAACCCTAGCGCCTCAATCAATTGCAGACGGCGGCGGCCATGGTGGTTTCCACCGTCTTCCTCACGAAGACGGTGGCGCTACAGTGTCCATCAATAATTTTTTTTCCAGATTTTTGAATGGCATACATGGTTGGACTCGTCTTGAAGCCAGGAACACAAATCTACTATTATTTATGCCTAATTCTTCATGAATCAAGAGAATCGAGCCAAAACAAATTTGTCATTCAAACTTTAATTTCACATAACTCAGTCAATTCTCAACCAAATTTCATGAAATTTATATCAGTGCAACCAACATTCAAAGATCTACAACTCTATGTGCATAAAAAATAGAATTAAGAGGTTCGAAATTCACACCTCTTGAAGATCAATCAATGGCAGCAGTGGATTCAAAGGCCTAGCAATGTCCAAATCAACTATATCGAACTTGTTATGAAGTCTGATGTAGAAATTGAAGCTTGAAATGAACTAGATCTTGATTAATTTGCCACTTCCATCTTCATGTTCTTGAGCTTGCACACCTTGATTCTTCACCAAATTCTTCAATCAAGAGCTTGAATCCTACCAAATGCTGATCCAGGAGCAAGAATATGCAATAAAAATCATGTGTTACTTGAAGAATTTTTGAATTTTTATGGAGAGAAATTTTGGAGGGAAAACTTGGATCTAGATCTAGAATGAATGAAACTGAAAAATTCTGTTATGATTAGCCTTTTATATGCTTCCTTAATCACTTTGCTAATTACACTTAGGCATGGCTAATGAAATTTTAATGCAAAATGAGGTGTAGTGAAAATTTGGAAAATTCACCCCATGCATGCAACATGAACGTGAACAGTACCACCTTACCATTCAATTACACTTAAAATCCACTTATGAACACCATGGAATGATCAAAAAGCTCATGTGATGCACCAATTTTAAATTCATGATTTCCCTCCAAAAATCACATGCATGGCCAAATGATTATGTGAACAACTCTCATGCAATGCAATGTTGGTTTGGGAAAATATAGGTCATGACATGTATTATGCAAAAAGAGGCACTCAAATTGGAGTTTTATATCAAAAGTTCTGGCACTTGGAAGTTCCATGCACACTTGGTAATGATTTGATCATATCTCCTCAACCATTCATCAGATGCTCATGATCTTGGACTTTTTGGAAATGGGAGAGAAAGATATTCAACTTTCATGTTGGACAAAAATTCATTTGAAGCTTCTTTGATGTTGGAAAGTCAAGTTGAAAGTGGACCAAAAACTTGCCATTTTTGGAAACTTGAAATTACAGGTGACTTTCCATTTTGGGAAACTTTTGATCTGGCTTCAAAATCTTCAATGTAGATGTTTGACATGATGAATAAACTTCTTTGGGACATGAATGAAGTGTCTCAAACCATTTCTCCACCTCCTAGCCCTCAGTTGACTTTTATGGGGCACAGATGACCTGAAACTGCACTGTGATCTTTGAGCCTCTAGCACTTGGCAAAGTTGCTTCAAAATGAACCTTGATTCATATAAGCTCTCTAGAACAACCATAGGGCCTTTATCTCAGAAAAACCTTGCTCCTTTGCACTGAGGAATTCTCCTGATGCCAGTTTTGACTGATAAGATGCAATGTACTATGCAATGTTAAGGTATTGTTAATGTAATGTTAATGACCTAAAAATGAAATGAATGCATGAATGTGGGGTGAACCTTTGAGGTGCTACAAATGCATGGATGCAACAATCACACTCAAGGATCAAGCAAGTCACACCACACAAAGGTCATGAGATGGATCAAGTCATCCTCGATATCAATCATCCATTTTGGTGGATTATGGTTTATACCTTATCAACACCCAAGTTCCATTGATATTGAGGATATACGAGAACGGATCAACTGCGAATCAAGGGTTTGTTGCAAGTCACGAGCATGGAGTCTCGATTAAGAACCACCCAAATGGAGTGTACTATGGTTAAACCTGAAAATCATGTTCTAAAAAGGTTCCCATAGTCATCATCTCATCTTTCGGATATTATCGGATAAACGACAACTCGTATTCCAAAAATATTCTCAAGAGAGACTCTTATGAGTGTAGTATCGCGTAACAATCGTATCAAATCTAACACTTAAACGACCTTCGCAGTACGTCCTAAAATAGGCCAAGATGGGCTAGGTAATCTAAGGTCCTTGGCTTCTAAGGTTTATATTGGAAAGAGTAATGCCTAACCACGACTACTCGTGTGCCATTATTGATAAAATGAGATTTTCAGTACATCAAAATCTGTTATTATTATGTTTGCAACTCATATCTTAAAGTTCCTTGGAAAATAACAATAATAAAATTTACATTTTCATATCATGCATCATGTTGCATCTTGCTTTGAGCAAGTTCACTAGGGGTCCTATTTCTTTCTTGGTCTTCAAACAGACAAGTTGTCTCACTGGTACAATACTCGAGCTAATCAGTTGAAAAAGATAGATCTCCTAAAGGAAGAGAATTGTGAACTCCGTGAAGAGGTGAAAACATTTAGGGACGGATTTGACAAGATTACTGTTATGATGAAAGCTTTGTCGGCTGCTCAGAATAAGCCTCCACCTTCTCCTTCAACTCCGCTTCAGAGGACCGCGATTTCGGAGGTTGTCTATATGCCTATATTTATGGCTCCCATCAGTGCTTTGTATCACCACATGCATTTTGGTTTCACTTGGAATATGCCTCCGAAATTTATGCCTGAGGGATACCAATCTGAAGTTCCAGTGGCTCAACCTGTGATGTCAGTACCACCTCTCGTGGTTCATGTTGTTCCTTATGTGAAATAACATTTTTGCACGCTAACCAAAATGAGACTGTTGGTGTTTATGAGAGAATGGACGAGTTCCAAGATCAATTTCAGGCTATGCAGAAAGAGATTCAGGCTTTGAGGGGGAAAGATTTGTTTGGGAAGAATGCTCATGATTTATGTTTGGTTCCTAATGTGAAGATTATGCACAAGTTCAAGGTTTTGGATTTTGAAAAGTGAAAAGGCAACTCATGTCCTCTGAGTCATCTGGTGATGTACGATCATAAGATGTCAACTCAGACTGACAATCATCAATTGTTGATCCACTACTTTCAAGACAACTTGACAGGGGCTGCTCTAAAATGGTATATGGGGCTAGACAATACTCAGATTTGAATGTTCAATGACCTAGGTGAGGCTTTCGTTCGTCAGTATAAATATAATGTCGACATGGCACCGAACAGGGATCAACTTCATGCTATGTCCCAATAAGATAAAGAAACCTTCAAGGAGTACACGCAGAGATGACGCGAGATCGCAACACAGGTCAGTCCTCTGTTAGAGGAAAAGGAAATGACAAAGCTATTTTTGAAGACATTGAGCCCGTTTTATTACGATCAAATGGTAGCAAGTGCGCCTAGTGACGTTACTGAAATGGTGAATACTGGTTTGAGGTTAGAAGAAGGTGTCCATGAAGGATGGTTGAAAGAAGGTGGTTCATCTGATAGTTCCAAGAAATATGGGAATTGTTTCCCCAAGAAGAAGCAACATGATGCAAACGCTATCTCGCATGAGAGACGTAAAAGGATTTTGAGGATCAGTCAACGTAATCATCTTGTGGCATCTGTAACTCCAGTTATTAGTTTTGCTCTAATTGCTCAAGCAGCACCGAGTTATCAACCGTGTTTCCAGCAATGCGCAAATCATCAGAATCAACAAAATCCTACCCATGGGCCTGTATAATTTGACCCAATCCCAATGACTTATACAGAGTTATTTACTACTTTAATTCAGAAAAAAATTGTGTAAACAAGAACTCAACTAGCTGTTTCAAAAGAGCTTCTTTGGTGGTATAAACCTGATCATCATTGTTCATTCCACCAAGGAGCACTTGGCCATGATATTGAGAATTGTTTCGCCTTGAAGGTTGGGGTAAGAAGGTTAATGTAAAGTAGTATCTTGTCATTTGAAGATTCCAATCCCAATGTACATGCTAATCCATTACCCAAACATGGAAATGCAGGTGCGAATATGGTCGAAGGACGTCCTGGAAAATACCGAGTTTTTGACGTCAATCTAATCAAAAGGTCCTTAGTTGAAATGCATGCTGCTTTATGTGAATGGATCTATTATGAGCATGGTCATGCTTTTTACCAAGTTTGTTCTAGAGATCCCTGAGGATGTTTCATTGTGAAAAGAGACTTACAAGAGATGTTGGATCAAAATCTTAATCAGGTTACGAGGGATAGAAATGAAGACGAGCATGAGGTGAACATCATAGTTCCCGATTTTAATCTCCCAGAGCCAGTTGTGATTGTGTATGATGGTCAAAAGACTGATGTTTCTCTGTTTGTTATTCGTTTGGAGGGCCCTACGCCTTACGAGTCTGATAAAGTTGTGCCTTACAAGTATAATGCTAATATGATAGAAGACGGCAAAAAAGTTCCTATTCCCGCCCTTACATACGTTATGAACATTGACGACATAAGTGGGGTGACCCTAAGTGGTCGGTGTAGCGGGGTATTCGTTACCTTTAGATTTATTGACTAAATCAAAAGTAAGCATACAATTCGAGTCTCCACCGCACTTCTATTTATCCAAAGGAAAGGTTAGAAAGCGAACAAAAACCAAGTAAGAAGTTTTATCAAATCAAAAACTAATAAAAATGTCAGCGATCTGGGTAAGGGGGTTGGTTATGAAATGGGAAGGTTTTAAGCACCCAAAACATCCTTAGTACTCTAAGGGAGCCCTTTTGCAAATATGTATTGTAGGTTGGTATTTATGAAAAGATTTGTGCAAACATGATTGGGGAGATGAGAAGAGAATATACATATTTACAATTTTGTTGTTTGAATGGATGAACCCATTGCCTACGTACCATCACAAAGGTAGGATCAAAACCTCGTAGTTTGGGGTAAAAATCTCAAAAAATTGGTGAATTGATTTGATCAAAAGCCTTAAAGTCATTTGTTATCAAAGGGAGAAAACTCAACCTAAACCAACAATCCACCATGTGAGGAGAGCTTTAACATACTAGTGAGGGATCCACCCTATAATGAGTATGGAAGACTTATAGTCCAATCACTAAGGATAAGGTGAGGTTTACATCAACCACTATGATAACTCAAACCTATGGATAATGTTTATGAAAAAGGTTTTAACAAAGGTGGTCATTGGAACCACAAAAATAACTTGAAGTGAGTTGTATTTACAAGTCAGAAGTTGACTTAAGATTCATTCAAAATAAGTATTAGTGAAGAGAGTTTGAAAAATCAAAGGCATAAGGCCTAGGTTTCTAATTTGAAAACAAAGTCAATGTTTGCACAAAATGAGTTTGGCTTGGGTTAGAATGGAGAGAAGAAGAGAAGGGCTAGTCCTAAACATGCAAAGATACGAGAAGAGATAAAACCCTTGGAGTTCCCTTTCTTGAAATCATAAAGATGATTCAAGATGCTCCTTTCTGTAAGACCCCAATTTGGTCCCTAAGATCCCTCATGGCATCATATCATATAATTCATTGCCTCAAGGATCATTGTGCACCTTGCCTCCTTCCCTGTGGGTGGGTCATCTTTCTGAGAGTGATTCTTGATCACCAAGCATGTTTTGCATTTGTATATCATTGCTTTTCATTTGTTTACTAACCAAAAGTACAAAAATATGTCATCTAACCTTGTTACTTGTAGATGAAGCAATCTTAGGTCAAAGCAGTCAAAGGCAGTCTATGAGCAATAGATGGTGGCCATTCTAAAGAATTTGGACCCCATGATCATTAACCAAGAGTTCATATGAGTTATGAGATCATTTTGGATCAAAATCCCAAGTGGTAGAAGCTTGAATCTCATCAAGGCATTCTTCAGTCAACTAAAGCCCTAGCCAGTCAACTGTGATTTTTGGAGGTGGGAAGTGATGGGAAATACTTCATTCATGTTCAAACAAGTCTCATTTGACATTTCAAACATCAACATTGAAGAAAATAAAGTCAGGTCAAAACTTTCCAAAAATAGAAAGTGACCTATAATTCAAAATTGCCAAAAATGGAAAGGTTTTCTCCTCAAGATTACATGACCAAAAATGCTTCAAATGAAATTTTGTTGAACATGAAAGTTGTAGATATTTCTCTCCCATTTCCAAAATGTCCAAGAACATGAATTTCTCATTTGTGGTTGAAGAGATATGATCAAAACATGGCAAGGTGTACATGGAGCTTCAAACATGCATAACTTCTCAACCAAATGGCCAAATGGAGTGGTTCTTTTTGCCAAATTCCTCTCTTTAACTCTATTATCCAAATCTTGCATTACATTGCATCATTTCTCATTTCATGATCATTTGCAAAAATCTTGATTTTTGGAGGGAATTTTCACAATTTAAAATTGGTAATTCATTTGAATATTTTACAATTGCCAATGGTTTTAAAATGTGTTTTTAAGTGAAATCAAGTGAGCCACGTGCACTGTTCATGCACCATGCACATGCATAAGGGTGAAATGCAATTTTGGCCAAAACACCTCATTTTGCTAATTCACTTAACCAATTAATTAAACATGTTTAGAGAGTGATTAGTAGAGGGTCTTTAAACCAAAACCTAACAGAATTCTGTAACCACAATTCACAAATCTCAGATTTAGAAATTTTTCTCTCAATTTTCTCTCAAATTTTTCTCTCATTTTCTTCAAGCAACTTGCATAATTCTTGCTCTGTTCATCATCAAACCTCATCATAGAGTAAGCTGCGAGCAAGATCCAGGTGAATCCGTGCCATTTGAAGCAGTTTGAACTTGAAGAACATCAATGGTGAATTGCAAAATCCGTGGATTCAAGCTCAATTGAACATCCAAACCTCATCCAATACACTCCATAAGCTTGCTAGAACACGATTGGAGCACTGCAAGGGCCTGGAACACAAGAATTTGAAAGCTGCTCTTCAAGAGGTGTTGAAATCGATCCTCTCTTTTCTTAATTTTGTTATGTGATTGTTATAGATCTCATTTGTGTGATGATTCTGAGCTTTATTTCACTTGATTCCATGCTATATCCACTGAGTTTCGATGATTTGAAGTTTTCATGTTGATTCTTACTTGGCTCGATTCATGCGTGTTATACTGTTTTTGGATGTAATTGTTGTTGATTCTTGTTGCTTGATGTTGGATCTTCATAATGCTATGCCTAATTCATGTTTCTGGAGACTTTGAAAATTTTCTGGAAAATTGATGATGAAGATCATGAAGATCTTCATCGTGTTCTTGTTTGCTGCGTTTTACCTGCGAATTCTCCCACGGCCTTCATGCTAGTTCCTGCGGATTTTCCCGCGTGTTCATCCGCGTTACCTGCGGATTATGGATGTGCATGCGCTTAGGGCTTGGTCCAAAACGACCGTGTTTAGCCTTGGCGCGCTTGGATTTTCAAATCGTGCATGGCTTCGAATCCTGGCTCCATCATTTTCCAATTTGCTTCATGATATTATTTGTCTTATGTCCATTCATTCACATGCCTTGCTTTTATTTATTTTTTTAATTTTTCATCACTTTATAAAATCCATAAATAACTGAAAACAACTCCAAAAAATATGAGGTTTTTTGTGTTAGGTCCTATTTCCTGTCTACTTTTTTATGGCTATTTTTCCAGAATTTGTGCTCGATTGGAATTTAAATTTGCCTAGGGTTTGTGTATGCATATGCTATCTTGTACCTTGCTTGCCATTTGCTTTGTGAAATAATGATGGTTGATTCAATGAATGTGAAAATTGACATGCTTTAACTAGACACCTTGCTGGTAATTTTGGTATTGAGTTTGCATTTTTATCATTTTTGGTTGTTGAGATATGATCTGGTTAATGTAGGTGTAACAATGTGTGTCACACCTTTGCTTGCTCAATTTGTTAATCTTCTTTCCCATGCCAAATAAATGCCAAATGATGTGATTTTTTGCATGTTGTTTCTTCTGTATGTTAGGATTGATCATGATTTTTTGTAGAATTTTAGGGTTCATTTCTGATTTGTTTGGGTTTTTTCTTTTTGGATGGTCATGTTTGAACTTTTGATGAGTGTTGAACTTCAATGATTTGGGAAATGCTTATGCATTATCATATGAACTTGAAATTTTGCACATTGTTTCTAGACACTTTGAAGTTTATTGTGGCTTTGGTTTGAGTCATTTATCATTTGTCATTTCTGTTTTAGGATTGCCCTAAGTTAGTGCATCAAATTGTGTCCTATTTGAGCTTGTTTGTGCTTACCTTGTCTTAAGGAATTTCTTTTCCATGCTTAAACTTATCCAAATGCCTTGATTTTTTGTGTGTTGATTATGTGATGTGTTCTGTTTAGCCATGATTTTTCTTGAGATTAATTGAACCATTTTGGAATTAATATGCATTTGTTCATTCTATTGCTTCAATATGGTTTCAACTTGCATACCTTTCCTTCAATTGATCATAAAATGCATTTGGTAAATGATATTGATGTGAGACTTTCTGCTATGTGTCAATAATTGTTTGAGATTTCACCATGTCAAATTTCAGCTTCTGTTTTAAATTTGTTTCCCATCTTTGACCCTAGGCTTTGACCTAGTGGTTGGTTGCTCATGTTTGAGGTTTTGTTTCAGGTTACACATGCAAGTTACACAATTGATGATGCCTCATCTTGAGAGCATTTGATATTTGCTTTTGATTACTAATGTGTGTTTTGTAGGTTGATGTTGATTCAATTGAGATTTACTTGTGGCTTATGCCTTTGCCTATATTGGTTGTCTGTTGCATTAACTATTGGTTGTTTGTCTATATAGTATACTGATTTGTTTGATGTTTCCACAGGTACATTAGTTGCTTAAGTTCATTTTGAACTTGCTTTTGCTTGGTTGCTTAACCACTTTAGGTATAACCTCTCTTCTCCATGTAGTCTGGAAGACCTGGCTTGTTATGTGGCCAGGCACCTGTCTGAAGTCCTCCTTAAGAGGCAATGCTTGTGATTGTTTACTCTTTGTGCCAAGCAGGAAAAGTCCTCATATGAGGCAATTGGTAGATAAAAGAGATGTGTAGTCCATCTCCTACTATTCAGTGTGTCATCCCTTTGCTCACATTACATGTTGATGCATTGTGGATATTAACCCAAGATCTATAGAGTCATTCACTTGTGGAGAGAGTTCCAACTTTCTGAACTCCCACACCTTCTATCATTCAATGCTCTCCCAGACCAGGGATAAGAGCTATGAGGCACACCCCTCATCTCCATTTCATCTGCTTCACCTTAACTCTCAATGTTAAGGTTAAGAGCACAACTTACCCCATTCCAGTTGACTTTAAAGTCTAACCTTGCTTGAGCCTAATTGCTTGTGTATAGTGTGTGCTAAATGACTTTGTTTGATTGATTGCTTGATCCATCTGTGCATGCTTGCTTGTGTGCTTTGTGCATTTATCATCATTAATTGTTCATTATTGCATGATCATCATTTCATATCTTTGTGACACATCTTTGTTTGTCCATTGAGGAATCAACTGTAAGTCCATTCATTGGCCATTGTTCCTATGATTTGGAAGGGATTGAGTGTAAGACCATTTCATTGGCCACTTATGTCCTCTTTGCTTAGTGCTTTTGTTTGTTTGTTGTATGTGAGGATTCAATTGTAAGTCCATGTTGTTGGCATTTGTTTTCCCATGATCATCTGTTGGAGATTAGAGTAAGCCCAGATAGATTGGCATCTGACATCCATGTTTTGTTTTGCTTTAGGAGATTGGTATAAGTCCAGATAGATTGGCATCTGATATCCATGTTTTGTTTTGCTTTAGGAGATTGGAATAAGTCCATTTATTGGCATCTGATATCCTTGTTTGTTTTAGGAGATTGGTGTAAATCCATTGATTGGTATCCGATATCCACCTTTGTTTGTGAGATTGGTGTAAGTCCAGCAATTGGCATCCGGTATCATTTGTTTTGCTTATTTGTTATTGCTCATTTGCCTATTCCTGAGGACACACTTGAATCATCTTCCATATGATTTCAAGAGGTGAACATCTGAGAAGTTTTACACTCCCTCACCCACACCCTTTTTGTTCTAAACTCTTTGCACTTGTTGGCTTTCAAAACTTGAAAATGTTATTGTGCAAACTTTTCACCTGTTTTCAAATTAGAAACCTGGGCCTTAAGCCCTTGATTTTCAAACTCCATTTCTTATACACTTCTTTGAATTGAATTCTAATCATACTTTGACCATATTTTGTAAATACTCATAATTGGTTAATCACACTCATTCAATTGTTTTGTGGCTTTGTCCATTGCTGATATGTTTTCATACATTAGCCATAGGTTTCAATTATCATAGTGGTTGATGTAAATCTCACCACATCCTTAGTGAGTTGATTGTAAGTCTTCCATACTTATTATAGGGTTAACCCCTCACTAGTATGTCGAAGCCATCCTCGCATGGTGGATTGTTGGTCTTGGTAGAGTTTCCTCCCGTTGATAATGAAAAGCCTTAGTGCTCTTGTTTTAAAATCAATTCATCTACATTTTGGAAATCTTTTAGCCGAACTACGGCGTTTTGATCCTTACCTTCCATGGAGAGGTACGTAGGCAACGGGTTCATCCGTTCAAACACAAAAATAATAAATTGTACATTCTTTTCTCATCTTCCCAATCATGTTTGCACAATATGTCATAAACAAATAAACTTTTTTATACAACAAGTGTGAAAAGGGCTCCCTAGGAGTACCTAGGACGTTTTGGGTGCCTAACACCTTCCCATTGCGTAATTAACCCCTTACCCAGATTCTCTGATCTTTTCATTAGTTTTCTATGTGTAAAACTTCTTAGGCTTTTGTTCGCTTTTTAGCCATTCCTTTGGATAAATAAAAGTGCGGTGGCGACTCGATTTCTTTGTATGCTTTGCTTTTAGTTTAATAAATAAATCATAAAGTGACGAATACACCGCTACAGAAAAGTGGCGACTCTGCTGGGGACAACATTAGACCTTCCTTGGTGGTTTTGCCTACTTTTCACCCTTGTTGTATGATATTTGTTTATGTGTTATTTGACATATTTTTGTACAATTTGGGATAACTGTATTGATTGTAATGTTTGAATTGCTTGATATACAATTGCTGTTTGCTTTGGTGATCTCTGTAAAATGAGTTCTATACCCGAACTCGAGTGCACTTTAGGATAGGAGAATGGCGTAGTCTTGTCGACTGGTGTGGAGTATTCCTTAGCCAGTTGACTTGCGAGTCCATTCACTTGGTGGAGGTCATGTTGAATTAATAATGTCACACAAGTTATTTGTGGTTAGGCATTATTCTTTCAATCATGTGCCTTAGAAGCCAAGGACCGTAGTTTACCAAACCCATCTTGGCCTATTTTTAGGACGTAGTGCGGAGGTCGTTCAGATGTCAGTTCTAATGCGATTGTTACGCGATACTACACTCATAAGAGTCTCTCTTGAGAATATGTCTGGCAGGTTTAAACCCTAGTACACTCCCTTTGGGTGGTTCTTAACCGAGACTCCATGCTCGTGACTCTCAACAAACCCGTGATTCATGGTTGAGTCGTTCAAACATCCTTAATATCAATGGAACTTGGGTGTTGATAAGGTGCAAACCATAATCCGCCAAAATGGATGATTGATATTAAGGATGATTGAGCTGGTTCATGTACCGTTAATATCAATGGAACTTGGGTGTTGATAAGGTGAAAACCATAATCCACCAAAATGGATGATTGATATTAGGGATACTATGAGCTTTCCCATGACCTTTGTCTGGTGTGACTTGCTTGATCCTTGAGTGTGATTGTTGCATTCATGCATTCATGCACTCATCTGCATTCATGTCATCAGAAAAAGAAAAAAATTCAAGGAACTTAAAGGGTTTATTTGCAAAATTTTCAGACATGGAAAGACCTAAAAGGCATACAAAGAAGTACAACTTTAGACAACCTGATGTGAAAGAGTTAAGGAATCTGACATCTTATGTATTAGATCCCTTGGGTTTCAAAGCTCGTTATGGGAAGCTTCTGCCTCTGTTGACTACTCAGGTTGATGAGGGATTGATGACTACTTTGGCGCAGTTCTTTGATCCTCTGTATCACTGCTTCTCATTTCCGGACTTCCAGTTGTTGCCTACGCTTGAGGAGTATGCTCATCTTATTGGGATCCCGATTCTGGATCAGGTGCCGTTCAGTGGCTTGGAGAGTATTCCGACTGCTCGAGAGCTCGCAGACTTGTTGCACATAGATGAATCCCTGATTGAAGCGCATATGACCACCAAAGGTGGAATTCAGGGTCTTCCTTCCGAGTTCCTCATCGCTCAAGCTACCGTTTATGGGAAGGCCAAGAGTGAGGATGCCTTTGAGGCTTTATTTGTGCTGCTCATCTATGGTTTGGTATTGTTCCCCAACATCGACAAATTTGTGGATGTGAACGCCATTAGGATCTTCTCAGTTCTTAATCCCGTTCCGACTCTGTTGGGTGATGCCTATTTCTCTTTGCATCTGAGGAATGCAAAGGGTGGAGGAGTTATTGTGTGCTGTTTGCCTCTGCTGTATAAGTGGTTTATTTCTCACTTGCCGCAGACGGTTGCTTTCAAGGAGAACAAGGGATGTCTACGGTGGTCTCAGAGACTCATGTCTCTCACTAATGACGATATATCTTGGTACGATCGCGTGTATGATACTGTTTAGATCATTGATTATTATCGTGAATTCCCTAATGTGCCTCTTCTTGGTACATGTGGTGGGATCAGCTACAACCCTATTTTAGCACGTCGTCAGCTTGGGTTCCCCCTAAAGGATAAACCTCATAACATTCTGTTAGAGGGTGTATTCTTTCAAGAGGGTAAAGATCCCCAAGGCCTGAAAGCCAGATTTGTCCGCGCTTGGCGCAAGATTCAGAAGAAGGGTAGGAATGAGTTGGGTCCGAAGAACTGCATAGCTTTGGAGCCATATACTTCTTGGGTCAGACAGAGAGATGCCGAGTATCTGATGCCGTATGATCATCCGAGACCTACACCGTTGGTTGTGGCTGGGCCTTCAACCCTCCCTAACCAAGATGTAGAGGAGTTGAGAGAAGAAGACCTTTCACGTGCTTGGATCCGTGAAAGAGAAGAGTTGCTCCATCAGCTTAAGGAGAAGGACGCTCTGATTGAGTTTCTCGAGCATTAGGTGATCGATGATCCGAATGATACTTGGACTTCTCTGCTTCCTCAGTCTTCCAAATTCTGGAAGAGGAAGTATGATCGACTCGCAAAGGAGAAAGCGGACATGGAAGCAGCCTATGAGAGAGAGATCAAGAAGCTTTGTGCATCTCGTCTTCCAGCATCCCGAGCTTCTAGGGATCCATAGGATGTTTATTTTCCTTTTCCCTTGTAATAATCAACATTGATGTACTTCTTTGTTCAAAAATATATTTGATGAGATGTTTTCCATATGCTATTAAATGCTTTAAATATTCAAAATTTGCAAATAAATACCCTAAAAGTTCCTTGAAATAAAAAACAAAGCATATGCACAAGCATCGCATGCATCATTTTGCATGAGCAGGTGTCGTTCTTGGTCTTCTTGTTTGTGGCCTAACTCTGTGCTCTTCATTTATTTTGAAGACAAGCTGACTCACCGGTACTATACCAGAGCCAATTCTGCTAGAGTGATGGATCAATTGGAACAAGAGAACCGTGAATTGAAGGAAGAGGTCGCTCGTCTAAGTGCTCTGATGGAGCAGTTTCTGTCTGCCCAGAACCAACCTTTTCCACCTCCTGCAACTCCTCCCCAGAGGACGGTTATATCTGAAGTCGTTGCTCCGACTGTGCCAGCTGCCAGTGCTCACTTTGTGCCACATGCCATGCCAGCCGGGTTTCCGTGGGGTATGCCTCCGGGTTTCATGCCTGATATTCCACCTCCGACTTTTGCTTCCATGCCGGCATCTAGCCCGGTCCTTGCTGCTGCTCCTCCTGTCGTGCATACCATTCCCAGGGTAGACGACACCATCTATCATTCTGAGCCGTCTGAGGGCCCAGATGTTAATGAGAATATGGACGCGATGAATGATCAATTCCTCGAGCTGCGTAAGGAATTGAAGACCCTCCGAGGGAAAGATCTGTTTGGCAAGTCTGCTGCTGAACTTTGCCTTGGTCCCGGTGTAAAAATTTCGATCAAGTTCAAAGTGCCTGACTTTGAAAAGTATAAGGGGAACACCTTCCCTCTCGCTCACCTAGTTATGTACGCCAGGAAAATGTCTACGCAAACAGATAATGATCAGCTTCTGATCCATTATTTCCAGGATAGTTTGTCCGGTGCGGCTCTTCGCTGGTATATGAGCCTTGATAGTGCAAACATCCGATCCTTCAATGATCTTGGCGAAGCCTTCGTCAAGCAATACAAGTACAATGTTGATATGGTGCCTGACCGTGATCAACTCAGGGCCATGTCTCAGAAGGATAAAGAGACATTTAAGGAGTACGCCCAGAGGTGGCGAGAGTTAGCAACTCAGATTACTCCTCCGCTGGAAGAGAAAGAGATGACTAAGATCTTTTTGAAGACTCTTAGTTCATTTTATTATGAGCGGATGGTTGCGAGCGCTCCCTCTGATTTCACCGAGATGGTGAACATGGGGATGCGTCTGGAGGAAGGAGTCAGTGAAGGACGTCTGTCGAAGGATGAGAGCTCTTCTAAACGGTATGGGGCATTTAAGAAGAAAGATGGGGAGACACATGTTGTGCAATCCCATGCTAAACCAAGAAGACCCTCTATTAAGAGGAAGCCGGCGCGTCATCAGCATCAGGTGGCTCACATAGCACCTGTCTTCAGAGATAATGCTCAGTATCAGCAGCCCAATCAGCATCAGCATCAGCAACAACCTCAGTATCAACAGCAACACCGTCCACAGCAACAGGCTTACCAGCCTCGTGGCAGCACAAGTAACCAAGCCAATCTGAATTATGATAGGAAGAAGATCAGCTTCGATCCCATTCCTATGTCATATGCTGAATTGTATCCTTCCTTGTTGGAAAGGAAGCTGGTTACTCCCAGGGATCCTCCGGCTGTGCCTGCGAACCCGCAGTGGTGGTATAAGCCAGATCAACACTGTGTTTATCATTCCGGTGCTCCGGGACACAATATTGAGAATTGCTATCCGCTGAAGACTAAGGTGCAAGACCTTATGCGGTGCGGTATTCTGAGCTTCGAGGACTCAGGCCCGAATGTTACAAAGAACCCATTGCCCGAGCATGGGAAATCTGTGAACATGGTCCAGGGGTGCCCTAGGAAGTATAAAGTCAAATATGTGAGTCATATTCGACAGTCATTGGTCAAGTTGCATCGTTTGCTGTGCCAATACAGCCATATGGAGCATGACCATGACAGATGCCACATCTGTTCAGTTAATAGATTGGGTTGTCGCCAAGTGCGAAGAGAGCTTCAAGAGTTGTTGGATGAAGGTACTATAGATATTCTTCAGAACCGTAATGTTGATGAAGATGAACCAGAAGTGAATGTTATTTCTCCTGTGTTCAAGCTGCCTGAGCCTGTTGTCATCCGTTATGATGGTAGCAAGCCGAAGGTCTCTCCTTCTCTGATGATCAAGCCCGCAGGCCCTGTGCCTTATTCTTCGGATAAAGCTATCCCTTTCAGGTACAATCCCGTTGCTGTGGAAGATGGGAAGGAAGTGTCATTGCCTTCAACTTCTGTTACCAATATTGCTGACGTGAGCGGGTTGACCCGTAGCGGTCGTGTATTCTCTGCACCCCCAAAGCCTCACATTGCTTCTGATTCTGCTGAGCGTCCGGTTGGGACTGCTGTGAATGTTCAGAATCCGGCACTTGCTGTTGCCAAACCCTCCTCCGTACAAAAGACTCTTGTTTCTTCTGTTGGCCCGAGTGGCATTGTGAATGAAGAATGTGATGAGATGCTGAGGCTCATCAAGAAGAGTGAGTACAACATTGTAGACCAGCTTCTACAAACGCCGTCCAAGATCTCTGTTTTATCTCTGCTGCTGAATTCAGAACCCCATAGGGAGGCTCTGCAGAAAGTTTTGGATCTGGCTTATGTTGATCATGATGTCACCATAGAACAGTTTGACAGTATAGTTGCAAACATCACTGCTTGCAACACCTTGAGTTTCTGTGACGCTGATCTCCCTGAGGAGGGAAGAGACCACAACATGGCTTTACACATCTCTATGAACTGCAAGACTGATGCCATGTCCAACGTGCTAGTTGACACTGGATCATCTCTTAATGTATTGCCAAAGACCACACTCTCTCGATTGGCATATCAGGGGCCTCCCATGAGGCAGAGTGGTGTTGTTGTGAAAGCTTTTGATGGGTCGCGCAAGACCGTGATTGGGGAAGTTGATCTCCCAATCAAAATTGGACCAAGTGATTTCCAGGTTACCTTCCAGGTTATGGATATCCACCCATCATATAGTTGTCTCCTTGGTAGACCATGGATTCACGAAGCTGGCGCCGTGACATCCACCCTACACCAAAAGCTGAAATTCGTGAAGAATAAGAAACTGGTTGTGGTAGGGGGAGAAAAGGCTCTCCTGGTTAGCCACTTGTCTTCTTTCTTATATATTGATGCTGAGGATGAAGTTGGAACTCCTTTCCAAGCTTTATCTATTGCTGAGCCAATTGAGAAGAAGTCTCCTTCATTTGCTTCCTACCGTGATGCGAAACTGGCCATTGAATGTGGTGCAGTTGCAGGTTTAGGGAAGATGATTGAGCTTGAAGACAATAGATCCCGGGCTGGCATTGGCTATTCTTCTGGGGCATTCAACGAGCAAGGTTTATTCAAGAGTGGAGGTTTCATCCATGCTGATCAACCTGAAGAAGCTGCTGCTATCTTGGAAGAGGATGCAGAGGATCTGAGCAACTTCATCATACCTGGTGGTGTCTGCCATAATTGGGTCGCTGTAGATGTTCCTACAGTCATTCATAGATCAGAGTAATGGTTCACTTTGTTCAAAACCCTTCTCCCATGCCAAAAGGAGAAGTGATGACATTATTGGCAACATTTATACAATGATATTTTCATTCAATTAATGCATTGTTAAACATTTGTTTTCCATTTGTTTTCACTTTTTGCTTTTGCATGAAATCAATGATCACAAAAAACCCTAAAAACAAGAATAAAAGCAACCTTTTCATTTGCATAATGATTTGCTTGTTTAAATTCTAAAGTTTTATTATCCAAAATCATTATGCAGGTTGATTCTAAAACACATTGAACATAATGATCCAACGCCATCTCCCAATTTTGAATTCCCTGTATTCGAGGCAGAGGAAGATGATGTTGAAGAGATTCCTAATGAGATTACCCGTCTCCTTGAGCACGAGAAGAAGATCATTCAGCCACATCTCGAAGATCTGGAAACAGTCAACTTGGGGTCTGAGGATTGTGTTCGTATGGTGAAGATTGGGGCACTTCTTGAAGAGTCTTTCAAGAAGAGATTGATTGAGTTGCTACGAGAATATTCAGATATCTTTGCTTGGTCATATGAAGACATGCCTGGTCTAGATACAGATATTGTGCAACATTTCCTGCCTTTGAAACCTGAGTGCGTGCCTGTGAAGCAGAAGCTCAGAAGAACTCATCCAGATATGGCAGTGAAGATCAAAGAGGAAGTTCATAAGCAAATTGATGTGGGGTTTCTGGTGACTTCTACATATCCTCAATGGGTGGCCAATATTGTGCCTGTGCATAAGAAAGACGGAAAAGTCCGTATGTGTGTTGATTACAGAGATTTGACTAAAGCTAGTCCTAAAGATGATTTTCCTCTACCACACATTGATATGTTGGTAGACAATACAGCTAAATTCAAAGTCTTTTCCTTTATGGACGGATTTTCCGGTTACAATCAGATCAAGATGGCACCCGAGGATATGGAGAAGACAACATTCATCACACCTTGGGGAACATTCTGTTATCGAGTGATGCCCTTCGGTTTGAAGAACGCCGGAGCCACGTATCAACGTGCTATGACTACCTTGTTTCATGATATGATGCACAAGGAGATAGAGGTCTATGTTGACGATATGATTGCTAAGTCCCGAACGGAAGTTGAACATGTTGAGCATTTGTTGAAGCTTTTTCAGTGTCTGAGGAAGTTTAGACTTCGCCTGAATCCGAACAAATGTACATTTGGAGTCCGTTCCGGCAAGTTGTTGGGTTTTGTTGTCAGCGAGAGAGGTATTGAAGTTGATCCTGCTAAGATCAAAGCAATACAAGAGATGCATGCACCCAAAACTGAGAAGCAAGTCCGAGGTTTTCTTGGCCGCTTGAACTATATTTCCAGATTTATATCCCACATGACTGCCACATGTGCGCCGATATTCAAGCTCCTCCAGAAAGATCAGTCTCATGATTGGACCGAAGATTGCCAGAAAGCTTTCGACAGTATCAAGGAATATCTGTCTGAACCTCCGATCTTGTCTCCTCCTGTGGAAGGAAGACCTCTGATTATGTATTTGACTGTGCTTGAAGACTCGATGGGTTGTGTACTCGGTCAACAAGATGAATCAGGGAAGAAAGAATCTGCTATATACTATCTCAGTAAGAAGTTTACTGATTATGAGTCTCGATACTCTATGCTTGAGAAGACGTGTTGTGCTTTGGCTTGGGCTGCTAAGCATTTGCGCCAGTACATGATAAATCATACCACTTGGTTGATATCCAGAATGGATCGAATCAAGTATATTTTCGAGAAGCCTGCTTTAACCGGGAGGATTGCCCGTTGGCAGATGTTGTTATCTGAGTATGATATCGAGTATCGAGCTCAGAAAGCTATCAAAGGTAGTATCTTGGCTGACCATTTAGCGCACCAGCCGATTGAAGATCATCAGTCTGTTCAGTATGACTTCCCAGATGAGGAGATTCTATATTTGAAAATGAAAGATTGTGATGAGCCTACACTTGATGAAGGTCCGGAACCTGGTTCCAGATGGACGATGGTGTTTGATGGCGCTGTAAATCAGTACGGAAATGGAATTGGGGCAGTAATCATTACTCCTCATGGCACGCATATTCCGCTTACAGCAAGGCTAACTTTCAAATGCACGAATAATATGGCTGAGTATGAGGCCTGCATTATGGGACTGGAAGAATGTATTGATTTGAGAATCAAACATCTTGATGTGTATGGTGATTCGGCCCTGGTTGTCAATCAGATCAAGGGTGAATGGGAGACGAATCAGCCTGGTCTCATTCCGTACAGAGATTATGCGAGAAGGATTTCAACATTATTTACTGAAGTTGATTTTCATCATATTCCTCGAGAGGATAATCGGATGGCAGATGCGCTTACTACGCTTGCTTCCATGATTGTGGTTAAGTATTGGAACGAGGTACCCAACATTGTCGTGATGCGCTTGGATAGACCAGCTCACGTGTTTGCAGTTGAAGAAGTCAATGATGACTAGCCTTGGTATTTTGATATCAAGAATTTCCTTCAGAACCAGGTATACCCGCCTGGGGCATCTGTGAAAGATAGGAAAACTTTGAGAAGGTTGTCAGGCAGTTTCTACCTCAGTGGTGAAGTGTTGTATAAAAGAAATTTTGACATGGTTTTGCTCAGATGCGTGGATAGACACGAAGCAAACCTGTTAATGGCTGAGGTCCATGAGGGTTCATTTGGTACTCATTCCAATGGACATGCCATGGCTAGAAAGATGCTGAGAGCAGGCTACTATTGGCTGACAATGGAGTCTGACTGCTGCAAATATGTGAAGAAATGCCACAAGTGTCAGATTTATGCGGATAAGATTCATATTCCTCCGACACTTCTGAATGTGATTTCATCACCATGGCCTTTCTCTATGTGGGGAATCGACATGATCGGCATGATTGAACCAAAAGCGTCCAATGGGCACCGGTTTATTCTCGTAGCAATTGATTACTTCACCAAATGGGTTGAAGCCGCTTCGTATGCGAATGTGACCAGGCAGGTGGTTGTGAAGTTTATCAAGAACCAGCTGATTTGCCGTTATGGTGTGCCAGATAAGATCATTACTGATAATGGATCTAATCTGAATAACAAGATGATGGATGAGTTGTGCGCTGAATTCAAGATTGCACACCATAATTCCTCTTCTTACAGACCCAAGATGAATGGGGCTGTTGAAGCTGCTAATAAGAATATCAAGAGGATTATCCAAAAGATGGTTGTCACGTACAAAGATTGGCATGAGATGCTGCCATTTGCTTTGCATGGATATCGTGCATCTGTCCGCACTTCAACAGGGGCAACCCCTTTCTCTCTTGTTTATGGCATGGAGGTTGTTCTCCCAGTAGAGGTGGAGATCCCATCAATGAGAGTCTTGATGGAAGCCAAGTTGACTGATGCTGAATGGATTCAGAGTCGTTACGACCAGTTGAATTTGATTGAAGAGAAGCGATTGACTGCCATGTGTCATGGTGTAGCACCTCAAATTTGCACCTCCTATTTTGTACATTCATTTTTCATTTTAAGTCATTAGCATTGCATTGTCCACTGCATAACATTGCATTGTCCATTGCCCTAGTGCAAGTCATCAGTCAAGATTGGTCAGGAGATCCAGTTGTGCAAGCAAGCAAGTGCATTTCCTATGGAAGCAAAGCCCTAGGGTTGGTTCATTGAGTTCATATGACCTAGGGATCATTTTGAAGTGGTTTGACCAAAGATTGGAGGCTCAGAGATCATCATTCAAGATGAAATTCATCTGAAACCCTAGAAAGTCAACCAAAGTCAACTGTGCATTCAACCATGGATTTGAAGGTGGGAGATGGTTAGAGAGGCCTCATTCATGTCCATACAAGTCTCATTTGACATTTCAAACATCAACATTGAAGAATTTGAGGTAAAATGAAAACTTTCCAAAAATAGTAAGTGACCTGTAATTTGAAATTGCCAAAAATGGAAAGATCTTCTCCTCAAGATTACATCATCAAGCAAGCCTCAAATGAAATTTTGTCCAACATAAAAGTTGAAGATCTTGCTCTCACCTTTCCAAAAAGTCCAAGATCATGAACTTCTCATGTATGGTTGGAAAGATATGCATCAATCATGGTCAAGCAAATTTGAACTTCAAGAGTGCATAACTTTTGAACCATAAGGCCAATTGAAGTGGTTCTTTTTGCAACATTCTTGTTTTGACATGCACTATCCAATTCATGCATCATAAGCCATGCATTTTGATCACAAAAATATTTGACTTTCCATTTGAATTTTGGAGGGAAAAGTCAAATTCAAAAATTATGCATTGTTTTCACTTCCCACCAATTGCATTTGCTTCAAAATAGATTTTTGAATGAATTCCAAGCCAAACTCGGGTACTGTAGCATTGCTTCACATACATGAGGGTGAATTGGACAATTTGCATAAACACTTGGTTTTAGCTTAATCCACTTGCATTGGCTTAATTGTGATTAAGAGTTTCATTAGCGCAGCATATATATAGCATAATCATAACAGAAATTGGATGAACACTTCATTTTGCTCAGATCTAGATCCATTTGCATCATTCTCTTCATTTGGTTCTCTCACTTTTTCATCAAAATTCTCCATAAACCTTGCATTATTCTTGATCAATCCTTGATCCACAAGCATAATTGGACATTTTTGGAAGCAAGATTCACCAATTTTCGAGCTGATTTGGAACTGTTGAAGCTCACCTCCATTAATGGCAGTTGAAGATTCAAGCAAAATCGTGCAAGCTTAACCTCTAAACCTTCATCCATTCCATTGTACAAGAGTGTTGGAGCAACTGTTTGGACATTACAAGGCTTGAAAGCAGCAAATCCATTTCTGCACTTCCATTAAGGTTGGAAATCGCGTGCCTTAATTCTTGAAATTGTGATATGCATGTGATAGATCTTTCAACACTGAGTGCATTGAGCTTTGAATCACCAATTTCCATGGAGAAATGAAGTAGTTGTGTTGAATCTAAGTTTGATAGGTGAAACTTCTTTTGCTCGATCCATCCATGTTAGTTTGAATTAGCACTAATTAAGCATGGCATGATGTTGTATGTTGAAAGATGAGCGCAATGATGTGCTTAAATTTAAGATCTGGGAATTTTGTTCTTGAGTGAGTATGAATGTTCACTGTTCGTTCATGGCTGCGTGAAGAAGATGCTTGCAGAATTTTTTTGAGAACGCTTTTGATCCATTTGCCATGCCAAAGCGTTGCTATAGGTGTTTCTGTTAGGGCTTAACGCTGAGTGGCTGCATGAGCGCCCATGCAAGCTTCGTGATTGGCCAGGCGGGATGTTGACCTTGGTTGACCGCCAGCACATTAATGAAACGACCGCGTTTCATGTGCTGGCGCCTTATTTCAAAATTAATTAAATAATAATCCATTTAATTCATTCCCTTTGTCACGTTTATTTCATTTCTTTTTTAAAACTTCAAAAAATCATAACTCCATGAATATTGATCCAAATGACCTGGGAATTTTTGCATGTTGTTCCTCATCATGTCTAGTATTTTATGAGATTTTTTCCAGAAATTGTGCACGGTTGAAAAATATTTTGGCTTAGGGTTTTTGTATGCATGTGCTATCTTGTACCTTGCTTGCCAAATGCTTTGTGAAATGATGAGATTTCATCCAATGCTTTTGAAACTTTGCATGCTTAAACTAGACATCTTTACGGACCTTCTGGTGTTGAGTTTGCATTTTTAGCATTTCTGGTTGTTGAGATATGGTCTGGTTAATGTAGGTGTGACAATGTGTGTCACACCATTGCTTGCTCAATTTGATGATTTTCTTTTCCATGCCAAATAAATGCCAATTGATGTGATTTTTTGCATGATGCTACTTCTGGATGTTAGTATTGATCATGAATTTTTGTGGAATCTTTAGACTCATTTATGATTTGTTTGACATTTTTCTTTCTGGATGACCATTTGTGGACTTTTGAATAGTCATGAACTTCAATGATTTTTGAAATGCTGGTTGTGTATCCTATGAACTTGAAATTTTGCACTTTGATTCTAGACATATTGAAGTTTGTTGTGGCTTTGATTGGAGGTCTTTATCATGTTTGGATTCTGTTTTAGGCTTGTGCTAAGTGGATGTATGAAATTGTGCCCTATTTGAGCTTGTTTGTGCCTACCTTGCCTTATGGAATTTGATTGCTATGCTTAAACTTGTCCAAATGCCTTGATTTTTGGTGTGTCGATCATGCTATGTGTGCTGTTTAGCCATGATTTTTCTGGAGATTTAATGAACCATTTTGGAATTAATGTGCATTTGTTCATTCTGTTGCTTCATTGAGCTTCCAACTTGTATGCTTTGCCCTATTTGACTTGTGAAATGATTTTGGTGCATGATATGGATGTGGACCTTTTTGGATGATGTTCTCATTGGATTGAAGTTGATTCATGTCAATTTTCATGTTCTGTTTTGAATTATTTCTCCCTCTTTGACCCTAGGCCTTGTCCTAGTGGTTGGTGCTTATGTTTGAGCTTTGTTTTCAGGATAAGGAGCATATGGTCATGAGGGAATTGATTCATTTGCTTGAGTTGGACTATTTGGTTGATGATTAGCTAATCTTGACTTGTTTTGTAGGTTGCTTTTAGCTCATTTGAGTTGAGTTTGTGCCTTGCACATTGTAGCTTGCACTTGTTGTCTGTTTGACTATGTCTGTTGACTTTTGGATTGTCTGTTTGACTTTGTAAGTTGTGTACTTACTGAGTTAGATTGTTTTCAGGTACATTAGTTGCTTAAGTTCTTTTGAACTTGCTTTTTGTTGTTTGCTTGGTTGCTTAACCACTAGAGGTATAATTCACTGACTTCATGTAGTCTGGAAGACCTGTCCTGTTACTTGGGCAGGCACCTGTCTGAAGTCCTCCTTAAGAGGCAATGCTTGTGTTTGTTTGTTTTTGTGCCAAGCAGAAAAAGACCTTTGATAAGGCAATTGGCAGATAAAAGAGATGTGTAGTCCATCTCCTGCTAGTCAGTGTGTCATCCCTTTGCTCACATTACATGTTGATGCATTGTGGATATTAACCCAAGATCTTTGTTGAGTCAGTCACATGTGGATAGAAGAGTTCCTGCTTTCTGAACTCCCACACCTTCTATTTGAGTCAAGCTCTCCCAGGCCAGGGATAAGAGCTGTGAGGCACACCCCTCACTTCCTATTTCATCTGCTTCACCCTAACTCTCAATGTTAGGGTTAAGAGCTAACATCACCCGATTCCAGTTGGCTTGTGTTTCACAGCCTAACCTTGTGTGAGCCCACTTTGTTTGTATATAGTGTGTGCGAATTGTGTGTATGATTGCTTTGCCTGTGCTGTTTAGGATAGCTTGCTCCCTGTGCAAGTTAGATAGCAACCTTAACTTAGGGATGATATGCATGATAACTTCTAGGCTCGAGTCGTAGTCTCCCTAGTTGTGTCTCCCTTTGTATCTGGTTAGGCTAGTCCTTTGTCCCTGCGTAGGGGAACTACGTCGCCCTGATCCTCATACCAGATGAGGTACGTAGGCAGGAGATGAGCAGATCTCTTCGGGCGCCATTTTGTTTTGTTTGGGTGAGTTGTTTCTCCTTTTCTGATTGGAGTCCGATGTTAGTCCAGCGATTGGCATTCGGTTTCCAGTTTCTTTGTTGGAGTCTGACGTAAGTCCAACGATTGGCATTCGGTTTCCAGTTTCTTTGTTGGAGTCTGACGTAAGTCCAGCGATTGGCAGTCGGTTTCCTGTGTGTGTGTTTGTTGGTTCGGAGTCTGACGTAAGTCCAGCGATTGGCAGTCGGTTTCCATGTTTTCCTGTTTGTGTGGAGTCTGACGTAAGTCCAGCGATTGGCAGTCGGTTTCCTGTGTGGTTTAGTTTGGCGTGCGTTAGCCGAGCTACGAGTGCTTTGATTCTTCTTTAGTCCGAGAAGATACGTATGCACAGGATGCGACATTCTAGCGAGCACATTTCCCCCTGTCCCGAACTACGTCGACTCTGATGTCTGTGCCTGACAGACTACGTAGGCACAGGATGCGATATCCTGCCGAGTTGGTTTCTTTTGTCTTTCCTGTGTCTCTTTTCAGCTAGTGTTTGTGTTTTTGAGCAGTGTTTAGAAACCTTCATCCTTCCTTTCTGAGCGTGGATCCCGTCGAGTACGACGGATGCGTAGGGGTGCTAATACCTTCCCTTTGCATAACCGACTCCCGATCCCATCTCTCTCTGGTCGCGAGACCATGTCTTTCCCAAGTTTACTTCGAGCGTTTCCTTTCCCTCTTTTGGGATAAATAACGCACGGTGGCGGCTCTGTTGTTTCGTTTTCTCGCCGGTTTTTCGCGTAATGCGACAGCTGGCGACTCTGCTGGGGACATAGAGAAGTTGACCTCTTGCTGGTCCATCTTCCCTAAGCGAGTCTCTCCTAGCGATCTCTAGGTTAGGGTTTTGTTGCTTTTGCTGCTTTTATTTATTGCATTCATTTATTTATTGTTTGCATTTATGTATGCATTGATGTTTGCATTCATTCATATTCATCTGTGCTGGCTGTGTTGTGTTCTCTCTGTTGGGGTGGGAGTTACTCGAGGTAAAAGGCCCAATACCCAGGCTATGAGTGAAATCTAGGAAACCTAGGAATAGAGTGATTCATGGGAAGCGGGTGGTATGCGCCACTTAGCGGAACATTGACATCACAAGCAGTTCAGACCCTGATGGGATATTATCGTTACATACTTCGGGTGTGTATATGATGATATTCTGTGAAAGGTTATTTATGTTGCGTTTCTCTCGACCTTACCATGACCTAGATGACACCCGTGAGTGGGGAGGGTTTGAATCATTTGCAGGTACTGATGGTGACTATGGTTCAGATGGACTTATGGATATCTATCTCTGAGACGCCGGAATTCTGTCTGCGGTACTTATCAGCGGGTTCCGTTTATTTCGGATCCCCGGGTTGAATTTGAGAGTATTTGTTCAGAGGATCTGGTTGCCATCCGTTCAGTGGATGTTCCTGTGATGATAAGTGATGTAATCTCCGGTTCCGTTTATTTCGGAATTTCCCAAGTCGGATTTATGGTAACTTAGTCCCTCAGGTGACTGTGACTGGTTCAGAGATTTAATGGTTCTTCAGATGACTTGGAGATGGCACAGTGACCTGCCTGCATGCATTTGCATCATTCCCATTTCGCATTCATCTGCATTTAACCCATGTCTATCCGTACTAAGGGTCCATTTTTGATTGAGATTCCGGTCGAGAGACATCCGGATGTCAGAATGTTGTTGTTGAAATATTATCCGTCTCAATGAAGCTAGAATCAAAGGACAATGCTTCATACGGATAGACATTGCATGTGTGAGTCATAATAACCTGTTTGTTGTTTTGTAGGTGTCAGTATCTAGCCGGTACGCATAGCTCTTCCATTCAGATATTTGGCCAGACCCGACAAGTCCAAACTGATGGATCCATCCAACGCCGACATTCTCGAACTGAAAGCGATGATGAGAGAGTTGTTCAAAGTCGTGCAAGGGCTCGCCTTGGGGCAGAAAGCAATGGCCGAGAGATTAGAAAGGATTGAAGGCTGGATGATAGAGGAGAAAGTTCAGGGAAAGGCTCCGTCGTCCGAAGTAAACAAATCCTCTGGCACTGTGGTAAAGAAACCCTCTGGCAGTGGTCAGCTCAAAAAGGAGGTTGAATCAGGTGGGTTGCAAGCTAAAAAAGAACGCGGTAAGGATCATTATCACCCTTATGCTGCCACTGTAACCACTCTTGTTGGTAAGCCACCTGTACAACCGCAACAACCGCCACCTCAACAGAAAGCACCGAAAGCTAAAGGCCAAGTGAAGAGGGGGACGGATCGTCAGTTCGATAAGCCACCCGTGACTTATACCCTTCTGTTCAAGAGGTTGAGGGATATTGGGTTAGTTCGGCCGAGGATATTTATTCCTGTAGAACCGCATCGGAGGCCTACAAACTACGATGAGAATGCCAGATGCGAGTTCCATTCTGGGGCACAAGGACATAACATTGAGGGTTGTAGAGCTTTCAAGCACGTCGTCCAGGACATGGTGGATTCCAAGGCCATCAGCTTGGCACCAACACTGAATGTTAACCCTAACCCTGTGTCGAGTCCTGTGGGGGTGAAAGTAATGTCAAAGGACAAAAGAGAAACAGATGTGCCTGAAAGGAATCAGTTAAAAGCTCCCATGTCTGTGGTCTCAAAACATCTGATGAAGAGTGGAGCTTTCCCTACTGTTGATAATTGTTGTGCGGCCGTCGCCACAAATGGGTGCGTAGTGATGGGGGAAACGACCCAGAAGATGTCGGAAGTAGAAATGGACGGTGAAAAATTTGAAACACCAAGTCAGGTAGTTGAAACCGTCAAGGTAGAAAACGCCGTTGTTGCTGAGAAAGAGAAGAAGCTGTCCATTTCTTCTTACAAACAGGCCATGGAAGTGGTGAAGAACAGAGAAGCCCTAGGGTGGGGGAAGATCATAGACATTGTGGTAAAAGCGGATATGTTCGGGGTTGGCTATCAGCCAGATCAAGATTCGTCTAGACAAAACAGAGGACGTCGTCCACCGTACACCTTTGTCAGTGCAGGAATGTTGGATCCAGGTCACGCCTGTACAGTGGGTGAAAAGATCGACAGTGACCGCGAGCTGGAGTTGTGGATAAAGTCGTGCGTACCAGGGAACTGGAAGGCCTCAAAGATCGCCACTGTCGCTCATCCTGAAGAGTAGTATTTCTGTTTTTCAATTTTATTTGCATGAAAGCCATACGCTTTGCCCGAAACGTAATGGTCCATTGTAAGGGCCATCTCATGTGTTTCATTTTGCAACATTTTGCATCATTAATAAATGGATGTTTTTGTGATTAAAAGCGGTATTCCTTGTTTTTCATTTATTTTTGCAGTTTAAAAAATAAAATGGCAATGTTTATTTTCATTTTTCTTTCCTTTTGATTCGTCTTGTTCCGACCTCAAAAGTGACTATTCTCCTGATCTCATTGATAACAATTCGGTTACACCTCTGTATGACTTCGACAATCCGATCTATCATGCCGAAGAATAAGGCGAAGAAAATTGTGATCTGCTGGAATTAGCCAGGCTGTTAAGACAAGAGGAGAAGGTGATTCAACCGCACGAGGAGCGATTCAAGATTGTTACTCCAAGCACCACAGAGGTAAGAAAGGAAGTGAAAGTCGAGGCCGCTTCAGAGGCAGATGCCGAGAGCAGAATGGTAGCACTGCCGAAAGAGCATGTGGATACCTTCGCCTGGTCATGTCAGGATATGCCAGGGTTGGATACCGATGTCATTGGGCATAAGCTACCATGGAGAGAAGACTGTCCTCTAGAGAAGCAGAGCGCCGGTGCCACGTATCAGAGTGACTTTGTTTCATGATATGACTCATCGTGGAATCAAATGCTATGTCGATGACATGATAGCAAAGTCCCAAACATAAGAAGGGCATCTGGTGGATCCGGGGCAAGTCGTTTGACCGGGTTGAGACAACTCAGACTGAGGTTGGGTCCGAATCAGTGCACTTGTGGAGTGCTGTCCGGTAAACTGCTGAGGTTTATTGTGAACGAAAGAGGTATCGAGGACGATCCTGCTAAAAAAAGAGAGAGAAAGAAGAAAAAAAAAAGAAAAAAAGAAAAAAAGAAGAAAAAGCAATACGAGAAATGCCTGAACCGAAAAAAGAGCAAACGGTCAGGTGGATAAGGATTGCCAAGGGGCATTGAAAAATAAAAAGAATAAGTTGCAGGAACCTCTGATTTTGATGCCTCATGTGGAAAGAACAACTGTTAATCTGGTACTTGACAGCCCTCGAGGGGTCTATGAGGTGTGTACTGGGTCAGCATGACGAGTCTTGTCGAAAAGAGCATGCAATTTACCTGAGCAAAAAGTGTATCGACGGTGAAACAATATATTCACTGCTCGAGAAAAACTTGTTGTACTTTGGCATAGGCTGCTCGCCGACTGAGACAGTATATGCCGGTTCATACCACTTTGTGGATTTCTAAGATGGATCTGATCAAGTATGTGCTTGAGAAGCTAGTATCAACCGGACGGGTTGCGAGATGGAAAATAATTCTGACTGATTCATGATATACAGTAACCCATTGAGGATTATCAACCAAGGAAGTTTGAGTTCCCTGATGAGGACATCTCGAGGTGCTCAAATCGAAAGATTGTGAGGAACCGATCCCGGAGGAGGGGCCTGACCCTGAATCCGAACGGATTCTGATGTCTGATGGGGAAGTTAATATGGATGAGTCAGTGTTGCTTTGGTTACGCCAAAGAGATCCCACGTTCCCTTTGTTGACAATGGTGGCTGAGTACAAAGTTTGTATCCCGGGTACCGAACCTCGATGCGTGCATCTACTGGGGCAACGCCTTTCTCATTCAGTATGGGATAGAAGTGATATTACCTACTGAGGTCTAGGTCCCATTGTGAAGAGTCCTGATGGATGAGAAATTGGAAAAGGCTGAGTGGATAAGGACTCGGTATGACGCATGGAGCCTGGTTGAGAAAAAGAGGCTGGCACTTACTTGTCATGGGGCAGTTGTACCCAGTGAATGAAGCGTGTTGTTGACCGAAAAGTGCGACCTCGTGCGTATCATGTGGGAGACGTGTTGTTGAAAAGGATCCTTCCTCCTCAACGATCGTGGGGCAAGTGGACACCCAATCATGAATCCCCAGCATGGTCAAGAAGGTTTTCTCTGATAGAGCCTTGTTGTCGACAACCACGGATGAGGAAGATGTTCCATCCCCTGGGAATGCGGACACAGTTAAAAGATACTTCATAAAAGAGACCCGCTGGACGAAAAGAACAAAAGAGTCCAGGCAAAAAAGGGCATCCCGGCGAACCAAAAAAAAAAGAAGAAAAGGTTCGGGCAAAAATTAGAATGAAAAGAAACTGTACACTCGGCAAGTCGAAAACCCCACAAGGGCGACTTGGGCAAAAAAGGGTATCCCGGTGGACTGAAAACCCGAAAGGGCGGTCCAGGCAAAAGAGGGAATGAAACGAACAACTGCGTCCAGCATGATCGTTTGTGATTTAGATATGACTTGGATAATCTTCGACAGAGATCGATCGAAAGCGTCTTGTTCAGAAGACAGAAAGTGCGGAAAGTCTTGAGGACATACGAGGTGTAACTGAGTTGAAACCCGATGAGATCACGGTTTCACATTGCCATTAGGGTAGATTTTTCCTGTTGTGCGCAATCACCTCTTTTTAGGGATTGCTTCCCGTGTGTGCTCGGTTCTGAGCCTCCTTTTTGTTTCAGTCAATAAATGCATGTTCAGTCAAATAATTTTGTTTTTTGTTTTCATTACCGCTTTGATTGCAAAAAAAACATTTGTTTAGTTTGATAAAGAATATTTGCATTTTGAAACATAAAGGTCCCTTCCGATGCATGCTTATAAGATTGAAATCTGGAAATCTTATTCGGAAGTTTGAGTGACCTAGGTGTTGAAATGTTGGCACGCCTGGGAATGCTTTTATCTAACGATCTCTGTGCAGGTGCTGTTGGTTTGTTTTCACTCACTTGCAGTTTGTGATGTGAGGCCTTTTGACAAGAGATTCCCGCAGAGTCTAATCAGGGGCAAGGGATAGAAGAACGGTGAAAAGACGGTGAAAGAAGGACGATGATCCTGAATATTAATCAAGAAGACTCTTCAAAGTCTGAGGACTGGAAAGTTTGTATGAATCCCAGGAGTTCGATCCCCGTGGAGTAAGGAGAGGTCGGGAATACAAGGTGATGAATCAGAAAAGACCGGATGAGTCTGGGAGTTCTCAAAAGTGGAAAGTCAACACTGTGGTGGAATGGTGAATGCCAGTGTTCGACGAGTCGATGGGCGGTCCGTGTCGAATAAGCCATATCCCCAGTGGAAGCGTCGATGGGTAGATTGTTCCTAAAGGTTGAGGATGTACCCCCAGCGTGGTCGTGAACGCTTGTCCCCTGCAGGGTTGTGGATGTCTATCCCCAGTGTGGCCTAGCATATTATTTCCTCAGCAGCGTGGTGTAGGCCTTTCTCCAACAGAGTTATGTATTTCCCCATCAGGGTGTGGAGTGTTTCCCCTAGTGGATCTCCATAGCAGAGGGTTTGTGTTGATGGTTTTCCCCTAGCAGGGTCCCCAAGCGGATCGGGTTCGATGAAATTATCCCCAGTAGAGGTGAGCATTGGTGTTTTCCCCTAGCAGGGTAATCCCCAAGCAGTTCGGGTTCGATGGAGGTCATCCCCAGCAAGGGTTGTCTTTCCCCAGCAGGGTGGAAATTGCCGTGGTATTGAAATCCTCAGCATAGTTCCTGGAGCTCCCCGGTGTTGTCTCTGGAGGAGATGTGTTTTTATGCATTCATCATTTAGATAAGCATAGCATATTGCATCATTAGTGCGTAGCATTTCCATGATCATAGGGCATTGCGCTAAAAAAAAAACTCATGCATCAGCATTGCAAACATATCCATCAGCCCAAGGCCGTGGTGACCATCCGAGAATAGGTTGTTGGAAAGAGTTTAGCATCCCCATTGGATCGACTTCAGAATTGGGTTCCCCAGCATGGTTGAGAGGTTGGTGTTTTCCCAACAGGTGACTCCGTAGTTGAGCTGGTATCCCCAACAGTGTTACTCCTCAGAATTGGTAGCATCTTGCAAGCTTGGATCATTTCCCCTAGCAGATGCGGGTGTTTCTGATCTCTCCATATAGAGTCGACCCCTTAAGCAGAAAGTGTCTGTCATTTCCTTCTGCGCTCCCCACTGAGTTATATCCTCGTGGATGACGGTTGGTTCCGTTCCCTCCCTACACACATATAATGGGATGGGTTTTCCCTATTGAGTTCTTTCCTCATTAGGATGAGTCTTGATTCAGTTTGCCTTTTTGGATCGATCCTAAACTGGCTTCCTTGTGGCTGTCTCTTGTGCTTCCCTGTGGTATAAATGAGTAGTTGCTCACTAACCGGCACTCATTCATCTTATCCTCAGCGGAATTTGTGGCTTCTACCTAGGAACCGGTAGTTGTAAGTCCTATCTTTGCGGTCTTCTACCTACTACCCGGTAGATGTGAATCCTCTTTTCTCCCCTTTGTGGAGTCAACCCTTGTGCTCATCCTAGTCGATGACGGTTACTTTTCTGTGGTTTTCTACCTACTAACCGGTAGATGTAATCCCCTCTTTGTGGTTATCATTATCCAGTTTTGGTATTGATATTCCCTTTCGGATATTTGCTTAAGCAACTTTATCCCCAGCGGGTCTTCCCCTTCCTCGTGGGTAATTGCTCTGAGTAAGAAATTTTATCCTCAGCGGGTCCTCTTTCATTCACTGTTTACTGGTAATGTTTGTGGTTTCCCTTTTTGATTGGTCATCCTTACGTACCTAGTCTGGTATCCCGATGCCTTTCGTTCTTCGGTCGATTTATCCATTTAACAACCTACAAACCGGTTATGGATAATCTTCCATGCGAGTATGTTATCTACGTTTTGACGGCTATAGATAATATATCTCATGCACTCTCTGGTTGAACCCTTTGTTTGTTTCCCCAACTGAGTAAGATTCGTATTCCTTGTGGAATCGAATTCCCATCCTTTAACAAGATTGCTTTCGCTCTCTTCAGGATGATGAGTGTTTTGGAATACAAACCAATTCACGCTTTGGTCGGTCACCTGTTTTGTGCCTACAACCCGGTATCCTTGGTGTTCCTTCCTGTCTCCTCTCTGTCGTGACCTTGATCCCCAGTGAGCTACCTCTCTGTTGGTTTCGATAAACGTCGAGTTTTTCCTAGTTGTCCGTTGACATCTAGTTGTCTTTCCCACAGGTCATCCGTTGATGTCTGTTCTCCTCTCCGTTGGTGTCGATAAACGTCGAGTTTTTCCTAGTTGTCCGTTGACATCTAGTTGTTTCTTCCCCAGTGGGTTACCTCTCCGTTGGTTTCGATAAACGTCGAGTTTTTCCTAGTTGTCCGTTGACATCTAGTTGTTTCTTCCCCAGTGGGTTACCTCTCCGTTGGTTTCGGTAAACGTTGAGTTTTTCCCAATCGTCCGTTGACGTTTGGTTGTGATTAGCTTTTCCCCAGCAGTTTCTCCTCTCCGTTGGTGTCGATAAACGTCGAGTTTTTCCTAGTTGTCCGTTGACATCTAGTTGTCTTTCCCACAGGTCATCCGTTGATGTCTGTTCTCCTCTCCGTTGGTGTCGATAAACGTCGAGTTTTTCCTAGTTGTCCGTTGACATCTAGTTATTTCTTCCCCAGTGGGTTACCTCTCCGTTGGTTTCGATAAACGTCGAGTTTTTCCTAGTTGTCTGTTGACATCTAGTTGTTTCTTCCCCAGTGGGTTACCTCTCCGTTGGTTTCGGTAAACGTTGAATTTTTCCCAATCGTCCGTTGACGTTTGGTTGTGATTAGCTTTTCCCCAGCAGTTTCTCCTCTCCGTTGGTGTCGATAAACGTCGAGTTTTTCCTAGTTGTCCGTTGTCATCTAGTCATATCTTCCCCAGTAGGGTCTCCTTCTCCGTTGGTGTCGATAAACGTCGAGCTTCTCCCGTTCGTCCGTTGACGTCTGGTCGAGTTTTTCCCAGTCATTTGTTGATGTCTGGTCTCCTTCTCCGTTGGTGTCGATAAACGTCGAGCTTCTTCTTCTCCGTTGGTGTCGATAAACGTCGAGTTTCTCCTTCTCCGTTGGTGTCGATAAACGTCGAGTTTCTCCCTTTCGTCCGTTGACGTCTGGTCGAGTCTTCCAGTTCATTCATTAATGTATGGCTACCTCTCCGTTGGTTTCGATAAACGTTGAGTTTTTCCCATTCGTCCGTTGACGTCTGGTTGTATTCCTTTCTTTCCAGTCATTCATTAATGTCTGGTTACCTCTCCGTTGGTTTTGGTAAACGTTGAGTTTTTCCTATGCGTCCGTTGACGTTTAGTTGTATTACCCCCACAGGTCATCCTTTGATGGCTGGTTACCTCTCCGTTGGTTTCGATAAACGTCGAGTTTTTCCTAGTTGTCCGTTGACATCTAGATGTATTTCTTTCTTTCCAGTCATTCATTAATGTCTGGTCTCCTTCTCCGTTGGTGTCGATAAACGTCGAGCTTCTTCCTTTCGTCCGTTGACGTCTGGTCGAGTCTTTCTCCTTCTCCGTTGGTGTCGATAAACGTCGAGCTTCTCCCTTTCGTCCGTTGACGTCTGGTCGAGTCTTTCTCCTTCTCAGTTGGTGTCGATAAACGTCGAGCTTCTCCCTTTCGTCCGTTGACGTCTGGTCGAGTCTTTCTCCTTCTCCGTTGGTGTCGATAAACGTCGAGCTTCTGCCTTTCGTCCGTTGACGTCTGGTCGATTCTTTCTCCTTCTCCGTTGGTGTCGATAAACGTCGAGCTTCTCCCTTTCGTCCGTTGACGTCTGGTCGAGTCTTTCTCCTTCTCTGTTGGTGTCGATAAACGTCGAGCTTCTCCCTTTCATCCGTTGACGTCTGGTCGATTCTTTCTCCTTCTCCGTTGGTGTCGATAAACGTCGAGCTTCTCCCTTTCGTCCGTTGACGTCTGGTCGAGTCTTTCTCCTTCTCCGTTGGTGTCGATAAACGTCGAGCTTCTCCCTTTCGTCCGTTGACGTCTGGTCGAGTCTTTCTCCTTCTCCGTTGGTGTCGATAAACGTCGAGCTTCTCCCTTTCGTCCGTTGACGTCTGGTCGAGTCTTTCTCCTTCTCCGTTGGTGTCGATAAACGTCGAGCTTCTCCCTTTCGTCCGTTGATGTCTGGTCGAGTATTTCTCCTTCTCCGTTGGTGTCGATAAACGTCGAGTTTCTCCCTTGCGTCCGTTGGCGTCTGGTCGAGTCCTCCCCAGTCATCCGTTGATGTCTGTTACCTCTCTGTTGGTTTCGATAAACGTCGAGTTTCCTAGTCGTCCGTTGACGTCTGGTCGAGTCCTCCCCAGTCATCCGTTGATGTATGTTACCTCTCCGTTGGTTTCGATAAACGTCGAGTTTTTCCTGGTCGTCCGTTGACGTCTAGTTGTGATTTCTACTCCCATTCATCGTCCTTCGATGTATGGATGCGACTGTACCTTTGAAAAAAATCAAAATCCCCAGTAATAAATCTCAGATCCAGTTGAAGTTACTGTTGGATCCCCGCAGCGTGCAAATTTCTACGGTTCTTTGGTATTCAATCCCTGTTTACCCTGAAAGTCTGACAGCCGTTGCTCTCGTCCATTCGGGTTCCCAGTTGATTGAATAGGGGCAGCTGTAGCACCTCAAATTTGCACCTCCCATTTTGTACATTCATTTTTCATTTTAAGTCATTAGCATTGCATTGTCCACTGCATAACATTGCATTGTCCATTGCCCTAGTGCAAGTCATCAGTCAAGACTGGTCAGGAGATCCAGTTGTGCAAGCAAGCAAGTGCATTTCCTATGGAAGCAAAGCCCTAGGGTTGGTTCATTGAGTTCATATGACCTAGGGATCATTTTGAAGTGGTTTGACCAAAGATTGGAGGCTCAGAGATCATCATTCAAGATGAAATTCATCTGAAACCCTAGAAAGTCAACCAAAGTCAACTGTGCATTCAACCATGGATTTGAAGGTGGGAGATGGTTAGAGAGGCCTCATTCATGTCCATACAAGTCTCATTTGACATTTCAAACATCAACATTGAAGAATTTGAGGTCAGATGAAAACTTTCCAAAAATAGTAAGTGACCTGTAATTTGAAATTGCCAAAAATGGAAAGGTCTTCTCCTCAAGATTACATCATCAGGAAAGCCTCAAATGAAATTTTGTCCAACATAAACGTTGAAGATCTTGCTCTCACCTTTCCAAAAAGTCCAAGATCATGAACTTCTCATGTATGGTTGGAAAGATATGGATCAATCATGGTCAAGCAAATTTGAACTTCAAGAGTGCATAACTTTTGAACCATAAGGCCAATTGAAGTGGTTCTTTTTGCAACATTCTTGTTTTGACATGCACTATCCAATTCATGCATCATAAGCCATGCATTTTGATCACAAAAATATTTGACTTTCCATTTGAATTTTGGAGGGAAAAGTCAAATTCAAAAATTATGCATTGTTTTCACTTCCCACCAATTGCATTTGCTTCAAAACAGATTTTTGAATGAATTCCAAGCCAAACTCGGGTACTGTAGCATTGCTTCACATACATGAGGGTGAATTGGACAATTTGCATAAACACTTGGTTTTAGCTTAATCCACTTGCATTGGCTTAATTGTGATTAAGAGTTTCATTAGCACAGTATATATATAGCATAATCATAATAGAAATTGGATGAACACTTCATTTTGCTCAGATCTAGATCCATTTGCATCATTCTCTTCATTTGGTTCTCTCACTTTTTCATCAAAATTCTCCATAAACCTTGCATTGTTCTTGATCAATCCTTGATCCACAAGCATAATTGGACATTTTTGGAAGCAAGATTCACCAACTTTCGAGATGATTTGGAACTGTTGAAGCTCACCTCCATTAATGGCAGTTGAAGATTCAAACAAAATCGTGCAAGCTTAACCTCTAAACCTTCATCCATTCCATTGTACAAGAGTGTTGGAGCAACTGTTTGGACATTACAAGGCTTGAAAGCAGCAAATCCAGTTCTGCACTTCCATTAAGGTTAGAAATCACGTGCCTTAATTCTTGAAATTGTGATATGCATGTGATAGATCTTTCAACACTGAGTGTATTGAGCTTTGAATCATCAATTTCCATGGAGAAATGAAGTAGTTATGTTGAATCTAAGTTTGATAGGTGAAACCTCTTTTGCTCGATCCATCCATGTTAGTTTGAATTAGCACTAATTAAGCATGGCATGATGTTGTATGTTGAAAGATGAGCGCAATGATGTGCTTAAATTTAAGATCTGGGAATTTTGTTCTTGAGTGAGTATGAATGTTCACTGTTCGTTCATGGCTGCGTGAAGAAGATGCTTGCAGATTTTTTTTGAGAACGCTTTTGATCCATTTGCCATGCCAAAGCGTTGCTATAGGTGTTTCTGTTAGGGCTTAACGCTGAGTGGCTGCATGAGCGCCCATGCAAGCTTCGTGATTGGCCAGGCGGGATGTTGACCTTGGTTGACCGCCAGCACATTAATGAAACGACCGCGTTTCATGTGCTGGCGCCTTATTTCAAAATTAATTAAATAATAATCCATTTAATTCATTCCCTTTGTCACGTTTATTTCATTTCTTTTTTAAAACTTCAAAAAATCATAACTCCATGAATATTGATCCAAATGACCTGGGAATTTTTGCATGTTGTTCCTCATCATGTCTAGTATTTTATGAGATTTTTTCCAGAAATTATGCACGGTTGAAAAATTTTTTGGCTTAGGGTTTTTGTATGCATGTGCTATCTTGTACCTTGCTTGCCAAATGCTTTGTGAAATGATGAGATTTCATCCAATGCTTTTGAAACTTTGCATGCTTAAACTAGACATCTTTAGGGACCTTCTGGGGTTGAGTTTGCATTTTTAGCATTTCTGGTTGTTGAGATATGGTCTGGTTAATGTAGGTGTGACAATGTGTGTCACACCATTGCTTGCTCAATTTGATGATTTTCTTTGCCATGCCAAATAAATGCCAATTGATGTGATTTTTTGCATGATGCTACTTCTGGATGTTAGGATTGATCTTGAATTTTGTGGAATTTTTAGACTCATTTCTGATTTTTTTGACATTTTTCTTTCTGGATGACCATTTGTGGACTTTTGAATAGTCATGAACTTCAATGATTTGTGAAATGCTGGTTGTGTATCCTATGAACTTGAAATTTTGCACTTTGATTCTAGACATATTGAAGTTTGTTGTGGCTTTGATTGGAGGTCTTTATCATGTTTGGATTCTGTTTTAGGCTTGTGCTAAGTGGATGTATGAAATTGTGCCCTATTTGAGCTTGTTTGTGCCTACCTTGCCTTATGGAATTTGATTGCTATGCTTAAACTTGTCCAAATGCCTTGATTTTTGGTGTGTTGATCATGTTATGTGCACTGTTTAGCCATGATTTTTCTGGAGATTTAATGAACCATTTTGGAATTAATGTGCATTTGTTCATTCTGTTGCTTCATTGAGCTTCCAACTTGTATGCTTTGCCCTATTTGACTTGTGAAATGATTTTGGTGCATGATATGGATGTGGACCTTTTTGGATGATGTTCTCATTGGATTGAAGTTGATTCATGTCAATTTTCATGTTCTGTTTTGAATTATTTCTCCCTCTTTGACCCTAGGCCTTGTCCTAGTGGTTGGTGCTTATGTTTGAGCTTTGTTTTCAGGATAAGGAGCATATGGTCATAAGGGAATTGATTCATTTGCTTGAGTTGGACTATTTGGTTGATGATTAGCTAATCTTGACTTGTTTTGTAGGTTGCTTTTAGCTCATTTGAGTTGAGTTTGTGCCTTGCACATTGTAGCTTGCACTTGTTGTCTGTTTGACTATGTCTGTTGACTTTTGGATTGTCTGTTTGACTTTGTGAGTTGTGTACTTACTGAGTTAGATTGTTTTCAGGTACATTAGTTGCTTAAGTTCTTTTGAACTTGCTTTTTGTTGTTTGCTTGGTTGCTTAACCACTAGAGGTATAATTCACTGACTTCATGTAGTCTGGAAGACCTGTCCTGTTACTTGGGCAAGCACCTGTCTGAAGTCCTCCTTAAGAGGCAATGCTTGTGTTTGTTTATTTTTGTGCCAAGCAGGAAAAGACCTTTGATAAGGCAACTGGCAGATAAAAGAGATGTGTAGTCCATCTCCTGCTAGTCAGCGTGTCATCCCTTTGCTCACATTACATGTTGATGCATTGTGGATATTAACCCAAGATCTTTGTTGAGTCAGTCACATGTGGATAGAAGAGTTCCTGCTTTCTGAACTCCCACACCTTCTATTTGAGTCAAGCTCTCCCAGGCCAGGGATAAGAGCTGTGAGGCACACCCCTCACTTCCTATTTCATCTGCTTCACCCTAACTCTCAATGTTAGGGTTAAGAGCTAACATCACCCGATTCCAGTTGGCTTATGTTTCACAGCCTAACCTTGTGTGAGCCCACTTTGTTTGTATATAGTGTGTGCCAATTGTGTGTATGATTGCTTTGCCTGTGTTGTTTAGGATAGCTTTCTCCCTGTGCAAGTTAGATAACAACCTTAACTTAGGGATGATATGCATGATAACTTCTAGGCTCGAGTCATAGTCTCCCTAGTTGTGTCTCCCTTTGTATCTGGTTAGGCTAGTCCTTTGTCCCTGCGTAGGGGAACTACGTCGCCCTGATCCTCATACCAGATGAGGTACGTAGGCAGGAGATGAGCAGATCTCTCCGGGCGCCCTTTTGTTTTGTTTGTGTGAGTTGTTTCTCCTTTTCTGGTTGGAGTCCGATGTTAGTCCAGCGATTGGCATTCGGTTTCCAGTTTCTTTGTTGGAGTCTGACGTAAGTCCAGCGATTGGCATTCGGTTTCCAGTTTCTTTGTTGGAGTCTGACGTAAGTCCAGCGATTGGCAGTCGGTTTCCTGTGTGTGTGTTTGTTGGTTCAGAGTCTGACGTAAGTCCAGCGATTGGCAGTCGGTTTCCATGTTTGCCTGTTTGTGTGGAGTCTGACGTAAGTCCAGCGATTGGCAGTCGGTTTCCTGTGTGGTTTTGTTTGGCGTGCGTTAGCCGAGCTACGAGTGCTCTGATTCTTCTTTAGTCCGAGAAGATACGTATGCACAGGATGCGACATTCTAGCGAGCACGTTTCCCCCTGTCCCGAACTACGTCGACTCTGATGTCTGTGCCTTACAGACTACGTAGGCCCAGGATGCAATATCCTGCCGAGTTGGTTTCTTTTGTCTTTCCTGTGTCTCTTTTCAGCCAGTGTTTGTGTTTTTGAGCAGTGTTTAGCAACCTTCATCCTTCCTTTCTGAGCGTGGATCCCGTCGAGTACGACAGATGCATAGGGGTGCTAATACCTTCCCTTCGCATAACCGACTCCCGATCCCATCTCTCTCTGGTCGCGAGACCATGTCTTTCCCAGGTTTACTTCGAGCGTTTCCTTTCCCTCTTTTGGGATAAATAACGCACGATGGCGGCTCTGTTGTTTCGTTTTCCCGCCGGTTTTTCGCGTAATGCGACACATGGTCAATTATATCAGCAGAGAATGAAGAAAGCATTCGATAAGAAGGTCAAGCCTCGCGTGTTCCGAGAAGGTGACCTCGTGCTCAAGAAAGTCTCGTCTTTCGCGCCCGATTCCAGGGGCAAGTGGACTCCAAACTACGAGGGTCCATATGTTGTTAAGAGAGCCTTTTTTAGGCGGTGCTTTGATTCTTACAACAATGGATGGGGAGGATTTCACTCATCCTGTGAATTCAGATGTAGTCAAGAAATACTTTGCCTAAAAAAAAAAGTATATGCAAATGAAAAACAGAATAGCTCGCTAAGTTGAAAACCCGAAAGGGCGGCTTAGACAAAAATGAGCGTCTCGGTGGAGAACCCGCAAGGGTGATCTAGGCAAAAATTAGAGACATGAAAAAAAAAAGAATATTTGCATCCCGCTAGATTGAGTACCTCACCCTGGGGCAATCTAGGCAAAAATTAGGGATCTGGCAAGTAACTGCATCCTGACAAGACTTTCTGTTCCGCAACTGTCTTTTCGTTAGAGGTTCTCGATTCGTCGTCGACTGAAGCTTCGAATACATCGAGATTCAAATTGGTAGAGAAAGGATCATTATGTTCAATGTAGCCCTCTTCCAATATATATCACTGATTTCAAATTTGTACAGATCTATGGAGTCTTGCCATTTGCAAGCTACCATTCCATCAAATCAATTTGAGCTTTTTATCCAATTATTTGCATTCTTATTTGTTTCAATTCAACAAATGTTTTGCATGTTTTAATTGATAAAATGTCATTGTTTTAAACAAATAAATTTTTTCAAATTGTTGTTTTAAACAAAGTGAACATTCACAATGATGAAAGGATACTTAAGAATTTCTCAGTGCTCTCCCAAGGGTGGCATGATTTCCAATAAGTAAGACATTTGTTCATATTCCTGGCATGGTTGTATCCTTTTTATCCTGCTTTGTTGGTGGGGTTGTTCCCCAAGCATAGCTGTTGTTGTGGGTTGTTCCCCAAGCAGAGTGCTGGTTGAAGACTTCGTTTTCTTCTCCAGCAGTATTCTCTCCCAGCATGGGTGTTTTCCTTTTGGAAGATTCGGTAGGTGGTGGTTTGAAACCCAGGTACCCCGTCTCTCTCCAGAGCAGTCGCTAGCGGAGTCGTTGTTTCTCTCCTCAACATGGTTGCTTTCTTTTTGAAGAATCAGTGGTTGGTGGATTGATATCCTGGTACTTTATCACTTTCCTCAGCAGTCGCCTGCAGATTTGTTCCTATCTCCCCATCAGAGCGTTTAGCCGTCAGCAGAGTGGTGATTATTTTCCTCCTCGGCCGTTGTCTATTTGTGTTTGGAAGGTGTAGCATTCAGTGGTTGATTCCCCAGCTCTCCTCCCTATCCCCAGTGGGTCCCTCAGTGGATTCCCTAGCCGCCAGTAGATTTGTGGTTTGGTGGATTGTACTTATGCAAAATCCAAAAGAGTTGGTATCCCCAACAGAGTCAGGATTACATCTGTGATATACTCTCAGAGTCTCCGCCAGAGCTGGTATCCTCGACAGAGTTGCTTTTGTGGCAGTTTCTGCTTGTTGAAATCTCTGTTTCCCCAATAGGGTTAGTTGGTGGTCTAGCATCCAGAGATTGGGTTGATTCCCTGATTGCTCTTGATCCTCAGTAGAGTGGCTTGTTACAGAATCTACTTGTGTGATCTGTTTTTCCTTCAGTGGGTGTATCCCCAATGGAGTGGCTACTTGTGTCTTCCCCAGGAAGAGTTGCTTGTGCAGTAGATTCTACATGGATGACCTGTTCTCCCTTGGTGGGTTGTTCCCCAGTGGAGTTGTGTGGATTTGTTTTCATAGCAGTTCTCGCTTGTGCAGTGAACTTTTGATACTGAGATTCCCCTGCAGATATCTTGGGATTTCTCCCATTCCCCAACAGATTTGTCTTGGTGGCATTTGTTGCCTGTTGTGACCTGGTTGGGTTGATTGTTGATCCATCACTCAAAGATTTTGCGATATCTTTGATTTTTTTTGCCTTCCCACAGATCTTTGCTTTTTAGCATATGGATCTTCAACAGATTGGCTTTCCAGTTGGATTTCTTTGGTTTCTCCTCTGGAAGTGTAGTACCGGGCGTTTGATTCCTGGGCCTGTTTGTGTTAGATATGTCTGTTTTGTCAGCATTCATCAAACATAAATCACGCATATTTATGCATATTCATAAAACATTCAGATATTCATGTTGCATTTTTTTGCCATATACCTTTTGTTTGTTTGTCTCTTGTTATGGGTGATATAGATCTCCAATAGATCTTCTCCATGCGGATGTCGGGTTTTTAATCTCTCCATATAGAGTCAGCCCATAAGCAGAAAGTGTCTGTCTTTCCTTCTGAAGTTCCCCACCGAGATATATCCTCGTGGATGACGGTTTCTTCCGTTTCCTCCCAACACATATATTGGGATGGATGTTCCTATTGAGTTATATCCTCATTAGGGCGTGTCTTGATTCAGTCTGTCTTTTCGGTTTGATCTCGAATTGGCTATTTGTCAGCTGTTTCTTGTGCTTCCCTGTGGAATAAATGAATGAATTGCCCAGTAACCGGCAATAATTCTTTTACCCCCAGCGGAATCTCTCAGGGCCTCTACCCTCATACCGGTAGTTGTAAGTCCTATGTTCCCTCTTCTTGGTGGAATTTGTGGTTATATACCTTTTATTCCTCAGCAAGAGTCTTTGGTTTTCTACCCAATATTCGGTAGTTGTAAATCCTAGTTTTTCTGCTCTTCAGCAGTTTGTGGTTTGTTATAAACCCTATTTTGTTCCCGTGCGGAATTGTGATTCTTTCATTCCCACGCGGAGTTGGTCTTCTGCCCCGTATTCGGTAGATGTAAACCCTATCTTTTATCCTCATCAGAGTTTGTTGGCTACTACCCAGTATTCGGTAGTTGTAAGTCCCATCTTTTTTTCCCCTAGCAGAGGTAACCCTTGTGGTTCAGTCTAGCTGATGATGGATTTTGTGGTCTTCTACCCAGTATTCGGTAGTTGTAAATCCTATGTTGTTGTGGTTTTATTCCCAACGGAGTCTGTGCTTTTTGTGGATAGTTGTCGGTTGCTAGCAATCCTATCCCCAGCCAGAGTTTTGGTTTTCTACCCCGTATTCGGTAGTTGTAAACCCTAATTTCTCCCCTTTGCAAAGCTAACCTTGTTGTTCATCCTAACCGATGATGGTTACTCTTTGTGGTTATCTTCATTCAATATTCGATGTTGATATTCCTCCCTTGCTTCTGGATAATTGCCTTTTGCTAGCAATTGTATCCCCAGTAGTCTTCTGGATCATTGCCGTATGCTTGCAATGTTATCCCTTTGAAGTTGCCAGCAAGTCCTTGTGGATAATTGTTGTTTATGCAATTCATCCCCGGATCATTGATTTTGTATCAATGTATCCCCAGTGAGTCTTCTTTCATTTACCCGTTTGCTTGGTAATGATTGTTGTTCCCTTTGATTGGTCATCATTATATACCTGGTTTTGGTATCCCAATGCCTTTCTTTTCGGTCGATTTATCCTTTGTTAACCCAGTAACCGGTTGTGGATAATCTTCCATGCGAGTGTGTTATCCACGTTCTGACGGTAATGGATAATATATCTCATGCACTCTTTAGTCGAAGCCTGTTGTGTTTCTTTAGTCGAGTAAGATTCGTTATTCCTTTGTGGAATCGAATATTTGTTCTCTTGGATAATTGTCGGATGCTTGCAATTTATCCTCTGTGAGTTGTCTTTCGTTTAACTTGTTGTTGTGGTATCGATTGCCTCTCTTTTTGGTTGACCACCTATTATATACCTAGTAACCGGTATCTCTGGTGTCTCTTCCTTTTCGAGTGTTTTATTCACGTTCTGACGGTAATGAATAATATATCTCTTTCGCTCTTTGGTTGGAATCCTTTGTTGATTTTCCCCAGTAGAGCAAGATTCGTATTCTTTGTAGAATCGAATATCCATCCTTTTGGATGATGAGTGTCTTGGCATATATACCAATTCACGTTTTCGGTAGGTCACCTATTATATGCCCTAACCGGTATCCCTGGTGTTTCCTTCCATGCGAGAGTATTATCTACGTTTTGACGATAATAGATAATATGTCTCATGCGAGTATTCTATCCACGTTCTGACGGTAATGGATATTATATCTCATGCGCTCTTTGGGTTTGTGTCCCCAGCTGAGTAAGATTCGTTTTCCTGTTTTGGATTCGAATGTCCATCCTGTAAGTCGATTTGCTTTTTCAAGCCCTCCTTTCGGATGATGAGTGTTTTGGCATATATACCAATTCACGCTTTGGTCGGTCACCTGTTATATACCCAGTAACCGGTATCCCTGGTGTTCCTTCCTTTTTGCTCCCTATTATGACCTTGGTCCCCTGTGGAGTTAGATTTTTCTGAGTTGATGTACCTTTTTCAGGTCTTTCTCAGATGTTGGTTGACTGATATCTCTCACCCTTATACCAGTCTTAGATATTCATTCTTCCTGAGTTTGTTACCCTTATACCGGTAACACCTCATTTCTTTGTTGCTTCCCCAGGAGAGTCTTTTTGTTAGACCTTCTCCCGTGGATTTCTTGTGGTGATTTTTACCCTTTCTGCTGTATTGGCGTTTTCCCCAATATATGCAATCTGCCCGGCAGGGAGATTCTTTGTGAATCTGTTCCTTGGTCCGAGTCTGGATTTTTATCCGAAGTATCCTTTGTGGATAGTTTGAGTCAGCTTATGTCTTTCCAATGGATGTGTCTTCCTTTGGAATTTCTTCTTTTCCAGTGAGAGTCCTTCACTCCCCAGTGAGGTCTCTATTCCAGTCATGTTTTGTTCACGCGGTGTCAATTCGTCCCCTAATTCAGAGTCGTGTCCCGCTCACGCCTTCTTTTTCTTTCTATCCCCAATAAGAGTCTCCGTTCCTAGTGAGTGTATTACTCCGATGGATTGTCTTTTCTTCTGTGTGAACCATATCCCCACAGAGTTCGTGTCTTTTACATGCATACATCTGCATCATGAGGTCTCATAGGGACCAAAATTCGTCTCATTACTGTTATTTAAGCCCATTCTACCGCGTTGAGATGAAGATTTCTAAACTTCACTTCTCCGGCTAGAATGACCTTAAATAGGGGCATCTGTAAGACCCCAATTTGGCCCCTAAGATCCCTCATGGCATCATATCATATCATTCATTGCCTCAAGGATCATTATGCACCTTGCCTCCTTCCCTGTGGGTGGGTCATCTTTTTGAGAGTGATTCTTGATCACCAAGCATGTTTTGCATTTGTATATCATTGCTTTTCATTTGTTTACTAACCAAAAGTACAAAAATATGTCATCTAACCTTGTTACTTGCAGATGAAGCAATCTTAGGTCAAAGCAGTCAAAGGCAGTCTATGAGCAATAAATGGTGGCCATTCTAAAGAATTTGGACCCCATGATCATTAATAAAGAGTTCATATGAGTTATGAGATCATTTTGGATCAAAATCCCAAGTGGTAGAAGCTTGAATCTCATCAAGGCATTCTTCAGTCAACTGAAGCCCTAGCCAGTCAACTGCCAGTCAACTGTGATTTTTGGAGGTGGGAAGTGATGGGAAATACTTCATTCATGTTCAAACAAGTCTCATTTGACATTTCAAACATCAACATTGAAGAAAATAAAGTCAGGTCAAAACTTTCCAAAAATAGAAAGTGACCTATAATTCAAAATTGCCAAAAATGGAAAGGTTTTCTCCTCAAGATTACATGACCAAAAATGCTTCAAATGAAATTTTGTTGAACATGAAAGTTGTAGATATTTCTCTCCCATTTCCAAAATGTCCAAGAACATGAATTTCTCATTTGTGGTTGAAGAGATATGATCAAAACATGGCAAGGTGTACATGGAGCTTCAAACATGCATAACTTCTCAACCAAATGGCCAAATGGAGTGGTTCTTTTTGCCAAATTCCTCTCTTGAACTCTATTATCCAAATCTTGCATTACATTGCATCATTTCTCATTTCATGATCATTTGCAAAAATCTTGATTTTTGGAGGGAATTTTCACAATTTAAAATTGGTAATTCATTTGAATATTTTACAATTGCCAATGGTTTTAAAATGTGTTTTTAAGTGAAATCAAGTGAGCCACGTGCACTGTTCATGCACCATGCACATGCATAAGGGTGAAATGCAATTTTGGCCAAAACACCTCATTTTGCTAATTCACTTAACCAATTAATTAAACATGTTTAGAGGGTGATTAGTAGAGGGTATTTAAACCAAAACCTAACAGAATTCTGTAACCACAATTCACAAATCTCAGATTTAGAAATTTTTCTCTCAATTTTCTCTCAAATTTTTCTCTCATTTTCTTCAAGCAACTTGCATAATTCTTGCTCTGTTCATCATCAAACATCATCATAGAGTAAGCTGCGAGCAAGATCCAGGTGAATCCGTGCCATTTGAAGCAGTTTGAACTTGAAGAACATCAATGGTGAATTGCAAAATCCGTGGATTCAAGCTCAATTGAACATCCAAACCTCATCCAATACACTCCATAAGCTTGCTAGAACACGATTGGAGCACTGCAAGGGCCTGGAACACACGAATTTGAAAGTTGCTCTTCAAGAGGTGTTGAAATCGATCCTCTCTTTTCTTAATTTTGTTATGTGATTGTTATAGATCTCGTTTGTGTGATGATTCTGAGCTTTACTTCACTTGATTCCATGCTATATCCACTGAGTTTCGATGATTTGAAGTTTTCATGTTGATTCTTACTTGGCTCGATTCATGCGTGTTATACTGTTTTTGGATGTAATTGTTGTTGATTCTTGTTGCTTGATGTTGGATCTTCATAATGCTGTGCCTAATTCATGTTTCTGGAGACTTTGAAAATTTTCTGGAAAATTGATGATGAAGATCATGAAGATCTTCATCGTGTTCTTGTTTGCTGCGTTTTACCTGCGAATTCTCCTACGGCCTTCATGCTAGTTCCTGCGGATTTTCCCGCGTGTTCATTCGCGTTACCTGCGGATTATGGATGTGCATGCGCTTAGGGCTTGGTCCAAAACGATCATGTTTAGCCTTGGCGCGCTTGGATTTTCAAATCATGCATGGCTTCGAATCCTGGCTCCATCATTTTCCAATTTGCTTCATGATATTATTTGTCTTATGTCCATTCATTCACATGCCTTGCTTTTATTTTATTTTTAATTTCTCATCACTTTATAAAATCCATAAATAATTGAAAACAACTCCAAAAAAATGAGGTTTTTTGTGTTAGGTCCTATTTCCTGTCTACTTTTTTATAACTATTTTTCCAGAATTTGTGCTTGATTGGAATTTAAATTTGCCTAGGGTTTGGGTATGCATATGCTATCTTGTACCTTGCTTGCCATTTTCTTTGTGAAATAATGATGGTTGATTCAATGAATGTGAAAATTGACATGCTTAAACTAGACACCTTTCTGGTCATTTTGGTATTGAGTTTGCATTTTTAGCATTTTTGGTTGTTGAGATATGATCTGGTTAATGTAGGTGTGACAATGTGTGTCACACCTTTGCTTGCTCAATTTGTTGATCTTCTTTCCCATGCCAAATAAATGTGAAATGATGTGATTTTTTGCATGTCGTTTCTTCTGGATATTAGGATTGATCATGATTTTTGTAGAATTTTAGGGTTCATTTCTGATTTGTTTGGGTTTTTTCTTTTTGGATGGTCATGTTTGAACTTTTGATGAGTGTTGAACTTCAATGATTTGGGAAATTCTTATTCATTATCATATGAACTTGAAATTTTGCACATTGTTTCTAGACACTTTGAAGTTTATTGTGGCTTTGGTTTGAGTCATTTATCATTTGTCATTTCTGTTTTAGGATTGCCCTAAGTTAGTGCATCAAATTGTGTCCTATTTGAGCTTGTTTGTGCTTACCTTGTCTTAAGGAATTTCTTTGCCATGCTTAAACTTATCCAAATGCCTTGATTTTTGGTGTGTTGATTATGTTATGTGTTCTGTTTAGCCATGATTTTTCTTGAGATTAATTGAACCATTTTGGAATTAATATGCATTTGTTCATTCTGTTGCTTCAATATGGTTTCAACTTGCATACCTTGCCTTCAATTGATCATAAAATGCATTTGGTAAATGATATTGATGTGAGACTTTCTGCTATGTGTCAATAATTGTTTGAGATTTCACCATGTCAAATTTCAGCTTCTGTTTTAAATTTTTTTCCCATCTTTGACCCTAGGCTTTGACATAGTGGTTGGTTGCTCATGTTTGAAGTTTTGTTTCAGGTTACACATGCAAGTTACACAATTGATGATGCCTCATCTTGAGAGCATTTGATATTTGCTTTTGATTACTAATGTGTGTTTTGTAGGTTGATGTTGATTCAATTGAGATTGACTTGTGGCTTATGCCTTTGCCTATATTGGTTGTCTATTGCATTAACTGTTGGTTGTTTGTCTGTATAGTATACTGATTTGTTTGATGTTTCCACAGGTACATTAGTTGCTTAAGTTCATTTTGAACTTGCTTTTGCTTGGTTGCTTAACCACTTTAGGTATAACCTCTCTTCTCCATGTAGTCTGGAAGACCTGGCTTGTTATGTGGCCAGGCACCTGTCTGAAGTCCTCCTTAAGAGGCAATGCTTGTGATTGTTTACTCTTTGTGCCAAGTAGGAAAAGTCCTCATATGAGGCAATTGGTAGATAAAAGAGATGTGTAGTCCATCTCCTACTATTCAGTGTGTCATCCCTTTGCTCACATTACATGTTGATGCATTGTGGATATTAACCCAAGATCTATAGAGTCATTCACTTGTGGAGAGAGTTCCAACTTTCTGAACTCCCACACCTTCTATCATTCAATGCTCTCCCAGACCAGGGATAAGAGCTATGAGGCACACCCCTCATCTCCATTTCATCTGCTTCACCTTAACTCTCAATGTTAAGGTTAAGAGCACAACTTACCCCATTCCAGTTGACTTTAAAGTCTAACCTTGCTTGAGCCTAATTGCTTGTGTATAATGTGTGCTAAATGACTTTGTTTAATTGATTGCTTGATCCATCTGTGCATGCTTGCTTGTGTGCTTTGTGCATTTATCATCATTAATTGTTCATTATTGCATGATCATCATTTCATATCTTTGTGACACATCTTTGTTTGTCCATTGAGGAATCAACTGTAAGTCCATTCATTGGCCATTGTTCCTATGATTTGGAAGGGATTGAGTGTAAGACCATTTCATTGGCCACTTATGTCCTCTTTGCTTAGTGCTTTTGTTTGTTTGTTGTATGTGAGGATTCAATTGTAAGTCCATGTTGTTGGCATTTGTTTTCCCATGATCATCTGTTGGAGATTAGAGTAAGCCCAGATAGATTGGCATCTGACATCAATGTTTTGTTTTGCTTTAGGAGATTGGTATAAGTCCAGATAGATTGGCATCTGATATCCATGTTTTGTTTTGCTTTAGGAGATTGGAATAAGTCCATTTATTGGCATCTGATATCCTTGTTTGTTTTAGGAGATTGGTGTAAATCCATTGATTGGTATCCGATATCCACCTTTGTTTGTGAGATTGGTGTAAGTCCAGCAATTGGCATCCGGTATCATTTGTTTTGCTTATTTGTTATTGCTCATTTGCCTATTCCTGAGGACACACTTGAATCATCTTCCATATGATTTCAAGAGGTGAACATCTGAGAAGTTTTACACTCCCTCACCCACACCCTTTTTGTTCTAAACTCTTTGCACTTGTTGGCTTTCAAAACTTGAAAATGTTATTGTGCAAACTTTTCACCTGTTTTCAAATTTGAAACCTGGGCCTTAAGCCCTTGATTTTCAAACTCCATTTCTTATACACTTCTTTGAATTGAATTCTAATCATACTTTGACCATATTTTGTAAATACTCATAATTGGTTAATCACACTCATTCAATTGTTTTGTGGCTTTGTCCATTGCTGATATGTTTTCATACATTAGCCATAGGTTTCAATTATCATAGTGGTTGATGTAAATCTCACCACATCCTTAGTGAGTTGATTGTAAGTCTTCCATACTTATTATAGGGTTAACCCCTCACTAGTATGTCGAAGCCATCCTCGCATGGTGGATTGTTGGTCTTGGTAGAGTTTCCTCCCGTTGATAATGAAAAGCCTTAGTGCTCTTGTTTTAAAATCAATTCACCTACATTTTGGAAATCTTTTAGCCGAACTACGGCGTTTTGATCCTTACCTTCCATGGAGAGGTACGTAGGCAACGGGTTCATCCGTTCAAACACAAAAATAATAAATTGTACATTCTTTTCTCATCTTCCCAATCATGTTTGCACAATATGTCATAAACAAATAAACTTTTTTATACAACAAGTGTGAAAAGGGCTCCCTAGGAGTACCTAGGACGTTTTGGGTGCCTAACACCTTCCCATTGCGTAATTAACCCCTTACCCAGATTCTCTGATCTTTTCATTAGTTTTCTATGTGTAAAACTTCTTAGGCTTTTGTTCGCTTTTTAGCCATTCCTTTGGATAAATAAAAGTGCGGTGGCGACTCGATTTCTTTGTATGCTTTGCTTTTGGTTTAATCAATAAATCATAAAGTGACGAATACACCGCTACACTTTCCTTTGGACTTAGCAATCACTTAAGCAATCAAACAAATATTATATTCAAGCTCCTAGGATCTCCATTTGGCTTGTCTCTCTTAACTTGGTTAGCTCATGCCAATGGCCCTTCTTACTATCTCAAGTTTGGAATCCCTATCACACAAGAGCAAACATCAAAAAGTTCACCACACAATAAGAGAAATGGACAAAGAGTGAGTTTAGATTAGGGGTCATTTGAAATTAACTTTTCAATTTTAGCATTCTAAAGGCATGAGGCCTAGTTGCTCTTCAACAAGTTTAGAATTCTAAAGGCATGAGGCCTAGTTGCTCTTGAACTCCTTTAAGCATAGGTAAGGTCCTAATTCTAAGTCCTTTCTCCTTTTTGCATTGGGTTCACACAAACAATCACAAAAACAAGTACAAAGCCACAATACATTTATTCTCAATAATGAGCTCAAGTGAGCAAAAGGAAAATAACATAAACATAAAATATGAGCTCAAGTGAGCAAAGGGAAAAGACAATATGAATAAATGAGCAATAAATTAAATTGCATTAAAGTAAATTGCAAGAAATTAAATGCTTGAATTAAAAGTTAGTAATTAGTAGTTAGTGTTAGTGTGTCATAAGGTAATTTAGCGTTATGTTAAGCAATCGTAAGTGGACTAATGTAGTAGTCACACCTATCTGAGGCCGGTCAATAAAACTATAGGCAAATAAACACAAGTTAGAGATCATGACGAGTAAGTCAAGCTCCTACAACTTGCCATGCCAAAAGAAAAGAAGGAAAGCCTTGTATGGATTTTAGGTTTTTTGCTTGACCAAGAAGCAACTTATCTTGGACACAAAGCAACTCACTTGATCTTTGATCAAGATGAGTTTGATTTGGATCAAAGAAGGTTAAGCCTCTCATATGTCAAGGCTAACCACAAATCATTAACTCATTGGCCAAACAAAAAAGAAGAAGAAGATGAAGAAGAAATGAAATGGATAAAGAAGAATTCAAATGACATAATCAAAACACAATGATCAAATGTGAATGAAATCATTATCAACCAATGTAAAATAGAAGAGAAATGAAGATTAGAAGTCAACAAAGTCAAACATATTTTTTTGGTATTTTTGGAATTAAAATAAAACATAAAATAAAATGAACAAAATATGGTCAAACCTCAAATTCAATTCAAATCAACTTCAATAAGTCCAATTGAATCATCATAGGTCTAACATGGTCAAACAAGGTTCGACAAATTTTCTCAACATTTTTTGAAAACAGAAACTATTAAAAATCAATTAAAAACAATAACATATAACACAAATGAATTAAAATCTCAAATAAATCTCAAATCAATTAAGAATTTGATGAAAATATTTTTCATAGAGTTATCATGATCCATATGTGTTAAGAAAATATTTTTGGAGTTTTTGAATGTCAAAAAGTAATTAAAATGAAATAAAAACTATTAAAAACAAAATAATTCACAAAAAATATTAAATGGAATCACAAAAATAATTAAAAATCAGATTATGAAACTAGATTTTTCAAGAAATTTTTTGCCATTGGTCTCATATTTTTGTGATTCCAAATAAAGTAGTTATGATTTTTTAAAATAAAAAGGAATAAAAGAAAAATAAAACAGAAATTAGAAAATTCTAAAAAAACAGGAGCGCTTGATCCACTTCATTAATTGACGTGGCAACATCCAAGGGCTCAAAAGCGCGCGCGTACCATGGTCACAAGTCAAATGCATCACACAATGAATTAAAAAAAGTAAACAGAAAGCATGGCCACGATTAGAACGTGTGAGTGAGATCTAAAGGCTCAGGAGGATCCACTGGGGATGGTGGTGGAAACCACCATCTTCTCCGGTGGACCAACCAACTCCAGCCACCAGTTGCAGGTTTTTGAACCTCAATGAAAATACACAAACGTGGTACCCAAAATGAAGCAGGGGTGATGTACATCACCCCTGTAACCTTGGATTGTCCTCAAGATCTCTATCAAGTGAGAAATTTGAGCTGGAAATTCAAGGTGTGCAAACTGAAGTGCTTTAAAACATGAAATCAAAGCCACCACTGACTTGCCTCTTGCACGAGGACTTCAGAAAACCATTTGAACACAAGAAATTCACATTGTATGATGAGATTCAGATCAAAACAGTTGGATCATATACCTTTGAAGAGCAACTTTAATCAGCACGATTCCTTCCAATTTTGCTTCCAATTTGATCTTGAGATGTGATATGAGTGCAAGGCTAAGGAATAAGTCTTGACGATCAACTGATTTTGTTGAAATTCAAGCTTGAATTGAGAAAATAAAAATCAGAATTCCTTTGGTATGGTTGGGTTTTGATTTCAGCAGAGCTTCAGGTTGCCTTAAGGTTGATATTTGAATGAGGGAAGCATTGTATTTATAGCTGGAGTTGATGCCAAGTGAGGGAAAAACTCGTGTGCATGAAGCTTTGGGTCCTCCATGCATGGGCCTGTACAGGCGCATATGAGGCCCAAAATCAAGTGTAATTGCAAGCTGAACTCATACCAAGTTGAAATGGACGTGCATTCTGAGCTGCATTGGCTTGTGCATGAAGATTCCATGTGAATTGCCTAATTGGTCACAAATGTTCACCTCTTCGAAAGTCACACATACAAAATCCAAACATAGGAATGTGACTAATGGTTGGAAAGGTCTTGACATAAGGAACAAAAGCTATGTTGGGCAAAAATCCAGTTGGAGTTTGGAAATTTGTGAAAACTGGCCTTGAAGTTTGAGGTACAAAACATGTCTTTGGAAATTTGCCAAAAATGATCAACTTCAAGCCCTTCTGTTTAATTGATGCAAGCCTCAAATGGAAAAATCTCCAACATAAAAGTTGTATATCTTTTCAAGATGATCAATTTGGACTTACATTTTGAATCATTTGGAGTTTTAATGAGAAAGTTATGGGCACTTGAAGTTGGACATGTTTCACATTCAATGGTTTTGGTCCAAAGTGACCTATAATGTTTTGTATTGTCACATGTGTTTCTTTTAGGATTATGAAATTTTGTCCAACATAACATTTTAATTATACATCTTAAGATTTCCAATGCAATTGGTCTTACCTCAAAATCATAAAAAATAAGGAAGTTAGATCCTTGAGAAGTTGACCCAAAATTAGGGTTTCAGTCAAAATGACCTATAATGTTTTGAAATGAATGATGACCTTCCAAGTTTAAAATTAATTTTTGATGAACATTAAAGTTATTAATATGGTTATTAAGAACCTTTTTTCTCTTGGGTTCATCTTCATTTGAAAAACATATCAAAAGTTAGGTCTCAGTGGGTCTCAGCTTGGTCAGATGACTTGACTGGTCAACTTCTCAAGGCCACACCTCAAATCTTGATGAATGAATGATTGAGGATTCTCACATAGGCTCATATATTCATAAAAAAATGAATGAAAGAACTTACCTTGATTGAATTTGATCATAGGTTGAGGTTGCTTCATGAGCAAGGCACAGTTGAAGCACAGTTGAATTAGGTTTTCCTTGGGAAACAATCCTCAAGCCCTTTGGTTTATCTTGATCAAATTGGCAAATTGAGATACTTTGGGGACATATATGATGATTGAGAGCTTTGTGGACCATTGTCATGTTTGCTTTCATCTTCATCTAGCCATTTCATTGAGCTTAGGAGCCTCCTAGGAGCAAGGGCACATGTGATCACTTGAGATTCAAAACAAAAGAGGTTAGTGACATATTTTTGTGCTTTTGGTTTGTAAACAAGATAAGAAAAGCAATAATATATAATTCAAGCATGCTTGGTGGTCTCAAACCAACTCTCACAAGTCCCAACCCTAGGGTAAAGGAGCCACACATGCTATGATCCTTGAGGCAATGCATTGAGCAAATGATATGATGCCATGAGGGATCTTAGGGTCAAAATTAGGGTGTTACAGTCGGATATTTGTTGTTGCAGCTCCCAAGAGGATTGGAGATATGGTGATAGAGAAATCAAGTTCAGAGAAAACTCTTGTTGTATAAGCCGACCAATCTAGTATTGTGAATCAGAATGTTGATCAAGATGAGGTGTTGAAATTGATCAAGATGAGTGATTTCAATGTGGTGGACCATTTGTTGCATACTCCGTCCAAGATATTCGTGTTATCCCTACTTATGAGTTCGGAAGCACACTGAGAATCTTTGAAGAAGGTCCTAGATCAGGCCTATATGGACAATGACATGACAATCGATTAATTTGATGGCATTGTAGCCAATATTACTGCATGTAACAGTTTAAGCTTCAGTGATGAAGAGCTACCCGAGCAGGGGAGGAATCACAATTTGGCTCTGCATATCTATATGAACTGTCAATAAGATGATATGTTCAATGTTATAGTAGATATTGGATCCTCTTTGAATGTTCTGCCTAAGTCTACGTTGTCTAAACTTTCTTACCAAGGTGCTCCGATGAGATTCAATGGAGTTGTTGTGAAGGCCTTCGATGGTTTGAGGAAGACTATAATTGGGGAGGTTGATATCCCAATTAAGATAAGTTTGTGCTTATTTTAGATCACTTTTTAAGTGATGGATATTCATCCCGCGTACAGTTGTCTCTTAGGACGTTTGTGGATTCACGAGGCTGGGGAAATTACATCAACTTTACACCAGAAATTGAAGTTTGTGAAGAATGGGAAGTTAGTGATCACGGGTGGCGAGCAGGCCGTGTTGGTGAGTCATCTTTCTTCATTTTCATACATTGATGCCGACGGAGCCGAAGGGACTTCGTTTTAAGTTCTTTCTGTTGATAATATTGTTGTTAAGAATAATGGTGAATCCATGTCATCCTTAAGAGATGCCCAGTTTGTGGTAGAGAACAATCAATCCGCTAAACGCAGACAGGTTGTTGAGCTTGCTGAGAACAAGAACAATGTTGGTTTGGGGTTTTCACTTGGTGCAACCCAAAGAGGTTTAAAGAGAATTCAAGAAGTATTTCACAGTGATGGATTTATTCATTCTAAAGATCATTTTAATGTTGCAATCTTAGAAGACGATGAATAAACAATAGGGGCCAAACTTTGTGAAACGTGGATCGGTGTGCCAAAATTGGATTGCTATTGATGTTCCTTATGGTATTCACTTGTCGAAGTAATATATTTGTTTGTTTTGTTATTTTCAAAATCCTTTCACTATGCCCAAGGTGAAAGTGAATCTATGTGGGCTTCGTTTTAAATTTTATTATCATTAATAAAATGTTATTTCATTTATCCATATTATGTTTTTTCTTTTTGCTTATTCTGGAAAAATGGTAACATAAAAAACAAAATAATAAACACTTTTATATTTGTATCACAATGTGTGTTTATTTGTTCATATTCTAAAATCAAGCATAAAATTATTGTGCAGATTAATTGTTAAACCCATTAAAAATAATGACCATATGCCCTCTCCCAACTTTGAATTTCCTTTGTTCGAAATGGAAGAAGAGGATGATGAAAAGATTCCTGATGAGATTTATCGGTTGCTTGAGCATGAAGAGAAGACCATTCAGCCTCATAAAGAGCCATTGGAAGTGATTAATCAGGGTTCCGAAGATAACCAAAAAGAAGTCAGGATTGGGGCACTGCTTTGTCCAGATGTTAAGAAGAGGATGGTAGAGCTTCTTCGAGAATATGTGGATGTGTTTGCTTGGTCTTATCAAGATATGTCAGGTCTTGATACTAATATTATGGAGCATCGATTACCGTTGAAGCCAGAATGCATGTCAGTCAAACAGAAGGTGAGAAAAACTCACCTTAATATCGCTGTCAAGATTAAAGAAGAAGTGCAAATGTATATTGATGTTGGGTTCGTTGTTACTGCTGAGTATCCTCTGTAGGTGGCTAACAAAGTGCTTGTTCCAAAGAAATATGGTAAAGTTCGGATGTGTGTTGATTATAGAGACTTGAACAAATCCAGTCTGAAAGATGATTTTCCTCTACCATACATTGACATGTTGGAATACAATAAGGCTAAGTTCAATGTCGCGGTTATAATCAAATCAAGATGGAACCCGAGGACATGGAAAAGACAACATTTATTACACCCTAAGGAACATTCTTCTATAGAGTGATGCATTTCGGTTTAAAGAATGTTGGTGCAAAACGTACGAAAGAGCCATGACTACTCTTTTCCATGACATGATGCACAAAGAAATAGAAGTTTATGTTGATGATACGATTGCTAAGTCGAAGACCAAAGAAGATCATGTTGAATATTTGTTGAAGTTGTTTCAATGGTTAAGGAAGTTTAAAGTCCGGTTGAATCCTAATAAATGTACTTTTGGTGTCCGTTCAGGAAATTTGTTGGGTTTCATTGTCATCCAGAAAGGTATTGAAGTAGATCCTGATAAAGTCAGAGCTATTCAAGAGACGCATGCACCAAGGATAGAAAAACAATTTAGAGGGTTCCTCGAATGTCTGAATTATATATCCAAATTCATATCTCACATGATTGTCACGTGTGGGCCAATCTTCAAGCTTCTCCGTAAAGATCAATGTTGTGTTTGGACAGAGGAATGCCATAAAGCTTTTGACACCATCAAGGAGTATCTGCTTTAACCTCCTATATTATATCCTCTAGTGGAAGGAATACCTTTGATTATGTATTTGACCGTGTTAGAAGAGTCCATGGGTTGTGTGCTTGGACAACAAGATGAAACTGGTACAAGGAGCATGCTTTCTACTATCTGAGTAAGAAATTTAGAGATGGTAAGTCTCGGTACTCCATGCTTGAAAAGACTTGTTGTGGTTTAGCCTGGGTTGCTCAACATTTACGCAAGTATATGATCAATCATACCACTTGGTTGATATCCAAAATGGATCCAATCAAGTATCTTTGTGAAAAGCATACATTGACCGGAAGGATAGCTCGTTGGCAGATGCTATTGCCTGAATATGATATTCAGTACTGTACTCATAAAGAAATTAAAGGAAGTATTCTTGTAGATCATTTGGCTCACCATCTGATCAATGATTACTAATCCAACAGGTTTGACTTCCCTGATGAAGATGTTATGTACTTGAAAGCTAAAGATTGCGATGAACCGTTTCCAGGAGAAGGGCCATAGCCTGGATCTCATTCGAGTTTAGTGTTTGATGGAGCTGTTAATGCTTATGGAAATGGAATTGGGGCTATCATTATTACTCCTAAGGGTTATCATATACCTTTTACTACAAGATTGTTGTTTGATTGTATGAATAATATGGTAGAATATGAAGCCTGTATCATAGGTCTTGAAGAGGCCATTGATTTAAGAATTAAAATCCTTGATGTGTATGGGGATTCCGCCTTGGTGGTTAATCATATTAAAGGAGAGTGGGAGACTCGTCATCCTGGCTTTATTCCTTACAAAGATTATGCAAGGAGGTTGTCAACCTTCTTCAATAAAATAGAGTTTCATCGTATACCTCGTGAAGATAATCAAATGGTAGTGTAAGACCCCAATTTTGTCCCTAAGATCCCTCATGGCATCATAACATTGCACTGCATAGCCTCAAGGATCATTGAGCATCTTGGCTTCCTTTCCCTTTGGGTAGGGATCTCTTGTGAGTGGTTTGAGATCACCAGGCATGCTTGAATTGTATATCATTGCTTTTCTCATTTTGTTTACTAACCAAAAGCACAAAAATATGTCATTAACATTTTTGTTGTAGCTCAACCAATCACCAAGTCAAGAGCTTCAAGAAGATTCTTTGTGTAAAAGATGAGGTATTTTCTTGAGATGAGGATCACATGATCATTACAAGGAGCTTACATGAGCTAGGGTTCCATTTTGGAGCAATTTCATCAAATGATAAAGGCTCAAGTTCATCAAGACATTTCAAGGTCATCTAAGGACCAAAAAGTCAACTGTGCAGTCAACTGAGGACTATGAGGTGGGGAAATGAGTTGAGACACCTCAATCATGTTCAAATAAGGCCTATTCATCATTCTAAACATCCATCTTGAAGATTCAAAGGTCATGGCAAAATTTACTAAAAATGGAAAGTGACCTGTAATTCAAAGTTTCCAAATTTGGCAAGTTTTCAGTCCACATTCAACTTGACTTGTCAATGTCAAAGAAGTTCCAAATGGATTTTTGGTGAACATGAAAGTTGTATATCTTTGTCTCACCTTTCCAAAAAGTCCTAATTCATGCCCATATGATGATTGATTGAGAAGATATGGTCATTTGATCACAAGGTGTGCATGGAAGTTCAAAATGGCATAACTTTTGATACAAAGCTCCAATTTGGTCCATTCTTTTTGCAAAATGCTCCTCATGTTCAAGACATTTCAAATGAACCATTGCCATGCATGAGAGAGGCTTGTATGCTCATCATTCCTCAAATGATCATTTTGGAGGGAATTTCCATAATTCAAATTTGGCTTATGCTACAAGCAAAATACCAATTCCATGTTGATCCTTGGTTGATTTTAAGTGGATTCAAAGCTTAACATGAGCATGTGCACATGTGTTTTGGCCATGCAAGTTCAATGTGTAATTTTGCAAGACACTTCAATTCTCACTAATCATGATTAAACAAAGGCTAATTTGGATTTCAGTGTGATTAGCATGCCATATAAATACCAAACCCTAATCCTAACAACCATAACAGCACCATTTCAGATCTGAATTTTCAAGTTCCCTCCATTTTTCTCTCTCTTCGAATCTTGGATTTCTTCACACAAACACCAAAATTCCTTGCATATTCTTGATCATCATCATTCATTGATCAAGAATCATCATCTGTTTGGATCAATTGAGCAAGAATTTGTGTAGTTCATGTGAAATCTTCATGTTGATGGAATCTGAAATATGAGCTAGATCCAGGTGGTTTCAATTGATTCTTTTTGTTTAAAGCTTCAAGGCAAGGTTAAAGAAGAAGATCTGGAGCTGTAGAGTGCTTGAGGACACGAATTCAGAAGCTTCAATTTCCAAGTGAGTCAAAATTCGATCTCTTATTTCGCTGTTTTAAGGCCATATATTTGTAGATCTCACTTAGCAAAGCTTGTACATGTGTTTAGATCTTGATTTGGTTGAGTATTGTGCATGTTATGTGAACTAGAATTTTTGCTCATGAAAATGTTTTCGTTCGATCCATGCAATCTAGGAAGAATTAGGTTAAATTGAATTGATATTTGGATTCCTTGTGAGAGAGCGGTTTGAATGATGTACAATTTGTCCATTTCTGGAAATTTTTGGAAGCTCCACCGTGTGTGTGACCAGAGAAGACGACCAGAGACTGTAGCTCCGGCATCTGGTTATTTGCTAGGGTTTTGCTGATCTGTTTTCCACGTATGCGCTTGCTTGTACATTCCATTGGCTATGCTTCCTTTGAGTCGCTTGCGTGTGCGTTTGAGTTGCTGATTGTGCTGATGATGTGTTTAATGAAACGCATCGTTTCATTTATACTTGTGTGTTTCCATGTGGCCTGTTGCGTGTCTGTTTGATTGGTCCTGATTGCATTGATAGTGCCACGCTTGCCTTGACTTGCTGAGTGGCATGCTGATTGTATTAAATAAAGCTGTGCGTTTTGATGTTTAAATGTGATCCATTGGATTGCTTTGCGCGCGTTCGATCATGTGGATGAGAATATTCTGATTTAATTTGAATTTTGTTTTTCCCTCCATTTTATTTTGTTATTTCATATTATTTTGTTCATTTTGAAAAATGCATTAAAAATTGAAAAATGATCCAAATTAACTCCAAATTTTTTTCATAGATTTGTTCTGATGTCCAGATTTTCTTAGTATTATTTTCATGAATTGTTGATGACTGGATTTTTTTATGTGTGATTTTTGATTCCATGCCATGCTAATTTGATATGTTGCATTCATTGCTTTGTGAAATCTTCATCTTTGATCCAATTGATCTGATTTTTTGCATGCTTGATCTTCATACATGATGTGAATTTTTTATCACTAGTTTGGATTTTTTCTCAAATGCTATCATTGTTTTTGATACATGAAGATGTATGTGACAATTTGTGTCACATTTTGGACATTGCATTTGTGCATTTTTGTTCACCTATCATTTGAACCTTTATGGATTTGATTTTTTGCATGTTGTTCGTTCATGACATGAGAAACTCGCATAAAAAATTTCAAAGCCATTGCATACATTTCTGATTTGATTTGGATTTTCTAATTTGGATGTCCATTTTGTGCTCATTTGTTGGTCTTTGCATAGCATGAGCCATTTGACGCCTTTGCTTTTTGAATTGATGCTAGTCCTTTTGAGGAAATTTTTTGACATGTTTGAATGTGCATTATGTGGAAGATTGAGTTTTGTTTTGATCATTTGATTTGGTTTTGAACTTAATCTTTGTACTAGTGTTTTGTGCATATACTAATTGTGCTTTGTGTTTCAGGTTTGGACATTTAGCATTGATGGTTGATTTGTTCTCACTTTGTGAGATGCAAATGATTTGAATACTAACACATGTTTGTTTTGTAGGATCAAATTGATGTGCTTGAGCTCATGAGTGCTTGAGCATTGTTCATTAAGTTGTGTATTTGTTGGAAAGATTCACTGTTTGTCTGTTGATTTTCTGACTGAGATATTAACTGATTAGCTTTTGTACAGGTACATTAGTTGCTTGCTTTTAGCTCTTGCTTGAGCTTTGGATTGTGGTTGATACACCACTTAGGTAGTTATCTTCTTACTTCATGTAGTCTGGAAGTTCTATCACCTTTTTGGCAGGCATTTTGCTGGCAAGTCCTCCTTAAGAGGCTCTGTTTGTGTTTGTTTACAATTGTGCCAAAGACTTCCAAGATGAGGCATGTGTTACTTGATAAGTCCTCCAATAGTTGAGGCAATTGACGGATAAAAGGGATTAGCAATCAATCCCCCGTTATTCAGTGAGTCGTTCTTTATGCTCGCACTACGTGCTGACGCTTCTGAACATGTACCCAAGATCTTTATCCAGTGTCTGTCAAGTGGAATAGGATCTCACTTTCTGGATCCCCACACTTTCTTTGTCATGAGATCACCCCGTCCAGGGTTAAGAGCATGAGGTCTCATCCTCATTTCCATTTTGATCAACTTCACCCTAACTCTCAATGTTAGTGGTTAAGAGCTCACTTGATTACCCATTTCAGTTTGGCTTGTTTGTCGAGGTTGATATGACCCCTCTTGACTAAAGCCCACCCATTTTTTTGAGCCTCTTGTATGTATATAGATTGTGATGTTTGCTTTTGATGTGTTTGCTTTTGATGTTTGTTTGTTATGGTTGGGAGTCGGATATAAGTCCATGTATTGGCATTCTGTTTCCTTTTTGTTGTTAGGAGTCGGATATAAGTCCATGTATTGGCATTCTGTTTCCTTTTTGTTGTTAGGAGTCGGGTGTAAGTCCATGTATTGGCATTCTGTTTCCTTTTATTGTGGATCTCTTATGAGACTTGTTTGTTTGCTTTTGCTTTGTGCTTGCTTATTCCAAAGGATGGGAACTTACTTGGATCATCTATATGATCTCAAGAGAGGAACTCCTAGTCTGGTTTCATTTCTTAACCATCACCCTTTTTTCTTCATTTTCTCCACCCTAAGCCAAACCAAAAAACTATTTGTGCAAACATTTGACTTTGTTTTCAACATTAGAAACCTAAGCCTTATGCTTTTGATTTTCAAACTTTCTTTTCATAACACTCATCGTGAATTGAATCTTTAAGTCAACTTTGATCATTTTGTATATACTTCTAATTGGTAAATATAACCCATTCAAATATCTTTTGTGGTTCCATGTCCACTTCTTAATCAATTTTTTTTCATAACCTTGAGCTATTAGGTTTGAGTTATCTTTGTGGTAGATGTAATACTCACCTATGTCCTTAGTGATGGACAATGAGCCTTCCATGCTTATTATAGGGTTAACCCCTCACTAGCATGTTGAAGTTATCCTCACATGGTGGACTTGTGGTTTTTCAGGTTGAGTTTTCTCCCTTTGATAACAAAAGACCTTAAGGCTTTTGGACCAATCAATCCACTCATTTGTTTTGAAATTTTTTACCCGAACTACGAGGTTTTGATCCTAATCTTTTTATAAGAGGGTACGTAGGCAATGGGTTTATCCATCCAAACACAAAAATGTAAATAAACTTGTATATTCTTTTCTCATCTCTTCAATCATGTTTGCACAAATGAAAATTTTCACAAAACAATAACCTTTGCAACAAGCGTGAAAAGGGCTCCCTAGGAGTACCTAGGATGCTTTGGGTGCCTAACACCTTCCCATTGCATAACCAACCCCCTTACCCAGATCTCTGTTTCTTTTACTAGTTTTGTTTGTAAAACGTTTTAGGTTTTTGTTCGCTTTCTAACCATTCCTTTGGATAAATAGAAGTGCGGTGGCGACCCGACTTTGTATGCTTTACCTTGGATTTAGTCAATATCTCCAATGGTAACGAATACACCGCTATAGAAAAGTGGCAACTCTGCTGGGGACGAAAGTGCCTCAGTGGGCTTTGCCAACTTTTCACCTTTGTTGTATTATATTTGTTTGTGACATATTTTTGTGCAATTTGGGATTACTGTATTGTATGTAATGATTGAATTGCTTGATATATTAATTCCTTGCCTGCTTGGTGATCTTTGTGAGATGAGTTCTATACCCGGACTCGAGTGCACTTAGGATAGGAGAATGGCGTAGTCTCGTCGACTTGTGTGGAGTTATTCCTTAGCAAGTTGACTTGCGAGTCCATTCACTTGGTGGAGGTCATGTTGGGATCAATAATGTCACACAAGTAAGTTGTGGTTAGACATTACTCTTTCCAATATAGACCTTAGAAGCCAAGGACCTTAGTTTACCAAGCCCATCTTGGCCTATTTTTAGGACGTAGTGCGGAAGTCGTTCAAATGTAAGATTTGATATGATTGTTACGCGATACTACACTCATAAGAGTCTCTCTTGAGAATATTTTCGGAATACGAGTAGTCGTTTCTCCAATAATATCCGAAAGATGGGATGATGACTATGGGAACCTCTGGTAGAACATGTTTGACAGGTTTAAACCCTAGTACATTCCCTTTGGGTGGTTCTTAATCGAGACTCCATGCTCGTGACTTGCAACAAACCCTTGATTCATGGTTGATCCGTTCATGTATCCTTAATATCAATGGAACTTGGGTGTTGATAAGGTGTAAACCATAATCCACCAAAATGGATTATTGATATTAAGGATAATATGATCCATCCCATGACCTTTGGTTGGTGTGCTTTGCTTGATCCTTGAGTGTGATTGTTGCATTCATGCATTCATGCATTCATTTGCATCCATATCATCAAGATAATAAGAAGAAATTTTCAAGGAACTTAAGGGGTTTATTTGCAAAAAAAATCAGACATGGAAAGACAATTTTTCCCTGATATTATTTGATGAGATATTTCCATATGTGATAAACAGTTAATATTTCCAAAATTTGCAAATAAAACCCTAGAGTTCCTCTGAAATAAAAACAGATCATATGCACAAGCATTGCATGCATCATATGCATAAGCAGGTTTTGTTCCCGGCTTCTGGTCTTGTGGTCTAACTCTGTGCTCTTCATTTATTTTGAAGACAAGCTGACTCACCGGTACTACACTAGAGCCAACTCTTCCATATTGATGGATCATCTAGAGTAAGAGAACCGTGAACTCAAGGAGAAAAGGCTCTCCTGGTTAGCCACTTGTCTTCCTTCTCATACATAGATACTGAGGATGAAGTTGGAACTCCTTTCCAAGCTTTATCTATAGCTGAGCCTGTTGAGAAGAGAACTCCTTCATTTGCTTCCTATAGAGATGTGAAATTGGCCATTGAGTGTGGTGCAATTGCTGGTCTAGGAAAAATGATTGATCTGGAAGACAATAAGTCCCGGGCTGGCATAGGTTTTTCTTCTGGGGTCTTCAATGAGAAGGGGCTGTTCAAGAGTGGAGGTTTTATCCACACTGGTCAGGAGGAAGAAGCTGCTGCTATCTTGGAAGAGGATGCAGAGGACTCTGACAATTTTGTCATCCCTGGAGGGATCTGCAACAATTGGGTCAATGTGGATGTTCCTACAGTTGTCCACAAGTCAGCGTAATGATCACTTTGTTTAAAAAACCCTTCTCCCATGCCAAAAGGAGAAGTGATGACATTGTTGGCAACATAAATACAATGATATTTTCATTCAATAAATTCATGTTAAATGTTTGTTTTTCTAATTATTTTCCCTTTTTGCTTTTTGCATGAAATTGGTGATCACATAAAACCCTAAAAAAAGAATAAATTCAATCTTTTCATCTGCATAATGATTTGCCTTGTTTGATTTCTAAAAGCTTTTCATATCCAAAATCATTATGCAGGTTGATTTCTAAACCCATTGAACATAATGATCCAACGCCATCTCCCAATTTTGAATTCCCTGTATTTGAGGCAGAGGAAGATGATGTTGAAGAGATTCCTGATGAGATTACCCGTCTACTTGAGCATGAAAAGAAGATCATTCAGCCGCATCTTGAGAATCTGGGAACAGTCAACTTGGGGTCTGAGGATTGTGTGCGAAAAGTGAAGATTGGGGCACTCCTGGAAGAATCTGTTAAGAAGGGGTTGATTGAATTGCTACGAGAATATGTTGATATCTTTGCTTGGTCGTATGAAGACATGCCAGGTCTAGATACAAATATTGTGCAATATTTCCTGCCTTTGAAGCCTGAGTGCGTGCCTGTGAAGCAGAAGCTCAGAAGAACTCATCCTGATATGGCAGTGAAGATCAAAGAGGAAGTTCAGAAGCAAATTGATGCGGGGTTTCTGGTGACTTCTACATATCCTCAATGGGTGGTGTAGCGGTGTATTCATCGCTATATGATTTATTGATTAAACCATAAGCAAAGCATACAAAGAAATCGAGTCGCCACCGCACTTTTATTTATCCTAAGGACTGGTTAAAAAGCGAACAAAAACCTAAGAAGTTTTACACGTAGAAAACTAATGAAAAAGATCAGAGAATCTGGGTAAGGGGTAAATTACGCAATGGGAAGGTGTTAGGCACCCAAAACGTCCTAGGTACTCCTAGGGAGCCCTTTTCACACTTGTTGTATAAAAATGTTTATTTGTTTTTGACATATTGTGCAAACATGAATGGGAAGATGAGAAAAGAATATACAAGTTAGTTATTTTTGTGTTTGAACGGATGAACCCGTTGCCTACGTACCTTCCATCAAAGGTAAGGATCAAAACGCCGTAGTTCGGCTAAAAGATTTCCAAAATTTAGTGAGTTCATTTTAAAACACAAGCATTAAGGCTTTTCATTACCAATGGGAGAAAACTCAACCTGAATCAACAATCCACCATGCGAGGACGGCTTCAACATACTAGTGAGGGGTTAACCCTATAATAAGTATGAAAGACTTACAATCAACTCACTAAGGACAAGGTAAGGTTTACATCAACCGCTATGGTAATTGAAACCTATGGCTAATGTGTAAAATATATTAACGATGGACAAAGCCACAAAACAATTGAATGGGTGAAGTTAATTGATTATGAATATTCACAAAATATGGTCAAAGTATGATTAGGATTGATTCAAAGAAGTGTTATGAAATGGAGTTTGAAAAGTCAAGGACTTAGGGTCCAAGTTTCTAATTTGAAAAGACATGAAGATGTTTGCACAACATGTATTTACAAGTTTTAAAGTCAACAAGTGAAAATGTTTTGAAACAAAAAGGGTGTGGATGATGGAGTGTAAAACTTCTCAGAAAGGTTCACCTCTTGAGATCATATAGAAGATGATTCAAGTGTGTCCTTAGGAATAGGTAATGAGTAATAAGCAAATAAAAGCAAGGTGATACCGGATGCCATCAATGGACTTATACCAATCTCACAAACAAAAGCGGATACCGGATACCAATAAATGGATTTACACCAATCTCCTAAAACAAAACAATGATACCGGATGCCATCAATGGACTTATACCAATCTCACAAAGCAAAACAAATCATGGATGTCAGATTCCAATCTATCTGGACTTATACCAACCTCCAAAGGGTGATCATAGGAGTACAAATGCCAACAACATGGTCTTACAATTGCATCCTCACATAGCAAACACAAACAAAAAGATGGATGTCAGATGCCAATCTATCTGGGCTTACTCTAATCTCCAACAGATGATCATAGGAAATACAAATGCCAACAACATGGACTTATAATCATATCCTCACATACAACAAACAAACAAGCACTAAACAATGGACATGAGTGGCCAAATGAAATGGTCTTACACTCTATCCCTTCCAAATCATAGGAACAATGACCAATGAATGGACTTACAGTTGTCCTCAATGGGTAAACCAAAGATGGATCACAAAGATATGAAATGATGATCATGCAATAATGAACAATCAATGATGATAAATGCACAAAGGTATGCAAGCAAATATGTACAAATGAACCAAGCAATCAATCAAACAAAGTCATTTAGCACACACTATAACCAGGCAATTAAGCTCAAGCAAGGGTTAGACTTTAAAGTCAACTGGAATGGGGTAAGTGGTGCTCTTAACCTTGACATTGAGAGCCAAGGTGAAGCAGATGAAAGGATATGAGGGGTGTGCCTCATTTCTCTTATCCCTGGTCAGGGAGAGCATTGAATATCAGAAGGTATGGGAGTTCAGAAAGTTGGAACTCTCTCCACAAGTTAATGACTCGATAGAACTTGGGTTTTTACTCACTATGCATCAACACATGTGCTGTGAGCAAGGTGAGTGACACACAAAATAGTAGGAGATAGGCTACATATCTCTTCTATCTACCAATTGCCTCACATGAGGTCTTTTCCTGCTTGGGGACAAAGTTAAACAATCACAAACATTGCCTCTTAAGGAGGACTTCAGACAGGTGCCTGGCTAAGTAACAAGCCAGGTCTTCCAGACTACATGGAGACAAGAGATTCTACCTCAATGCTTAAGGAAAGCAAAGCAATAGGAAGTTCACAAAGGAACTATAGCAACTAATGTACCTGAAATCAATCAAATATAATCAGTATACCAATCACAGAGTCAAAACAGACAAGATAAGAACCAATAGTCAACACAATCAATCACATGTGCAAAGCACAAAATTCAAATGAAATGAGCTAGCATCCTACAAAACAAACCAAGTTAGTCCATAACAATCAAATAAACCAAACTCAATCAACTTGAATTAATCTCCTTAAAGCAATTGCTTCTTCAACCTGAAAATCAAACTCAAACATGAGAAGTAAACCCTTAGGCCAAAGCCTAGGGTCCAAGATAGGGAAAAAATTTAAAACAGAACCTAAAAATTAACCAAAATCAAGATTAATCAATTAAGAACCAAGTCCAATTGGTCTCATGTCAAAACTATGCACCAACTCCATTTCATAAGCAAATCATGTCAAACTAGGCAAGTTGAGATCACATTGATGTAAACAGAATGAACACAAGCATATCAATACCAAAATGGCTCAATAAATTCTAAGAAAACTCATGCTTAAAAAGAACACATTGAATGAGCAACACACCAAAATTCATTGCATTTGGGTAAGTGGAAGTATGTCAATTAAAATCAACAAGTCAAAGCATGTTCTAGCAAGCTCATACAAGGTACCAAATCAAGCATCAACTTCAAGCAAGCATAAAACAGAAATGACATGAGATAAATGAATGAAACCAAATCCATGACAAACTTCAAGATGTCTATAATACACATGCCAAATTTCAAGTCCATCCAATAAACACCAAGGATTTCACAAATCATATAAGATCATAACTCACAACATGTTGACAATTGGTCAAACAGGGGAGAAATTCTCAAACAAATAGAAAATGCATTCAAAAATTCCAGTAAAAATCACAAGTAAACTAGACATCCATAAGTATCAACATGCAAAAATCCAGAGCAATTCGCATAGGATAAGCATGGAAAATAAAATCAAGAACATGAACAAGAAATGGTATGACATACATTGTCACACCTCCAAAGATCACATCATATCTCACAATCCAGAAAGGAAAAAATCACAAACCATACACCAAAATGACCAGGAATGAGTCTAGAAAACACATGTAAAATTTCAAGAATTTCCAATTAAGCAAAAAGATTTCATGAACAAAATAGTAAACAAGATGCAACAAAGGACATGTGAAAACAAACCCTAGGCATTTATTTTTTCTACACGTGCACAAATTTATTAAAAATCATCAAAAAATAAAGGACATTGCAAGAATCATGATAGAAAAAATTGCATGTGAATTGGATCAATATTTTTTGAGTTATGATTTTTTGAATGTGAAAGAAAAATAAAAAAAGCATGGAAAGGCATGTGATACATGATATGCATAAGGGGAAGAAAAAACACAAGGCAATTGGCTGGATGCTGAAGCGGGGAATCGAACCCCTGAGTATTTCAAAATGAGCGCCACTTAAGTGAAACGCTGCGTTTCACTTAAGTGCATGGCGCGCTCTGATTGGCTCATGGCGAAATAAACACAAAATCCATGCAAAACCGAGGCAAGGTAAGATCTAAACGCGTTCTGGACACGAAATTGAAGCATCTTCATCGTGTTCTTGCTGCTCATCATCCACATGAACTTTTCATCACAGAAATCATCAAGCAATATACTAATCGAACCAGCATTCAACCTAGATCACTAATCTACCATTGATTTCAATTAATTTCACTCATAGCAAAAGGATCGAGCAAAACAAGTTTTAGCATCAAACATTCAAATCCATGTAACTTGCTCAAATCTTAATGAAAATGCACGATTCAAAGTTCATCATGCTCAGCAACGAAGGATCTATCAAAGCCATATGCTAATTGTGAGAATTGAAAGCATCGAGTTCTTACCTCTTGAAGATGCAGATCTTGATTCTGTTGGATTCAAAGCTCCAATGGTAGAAACAGATGCTCAGTGATGTTGCAGAAGGTGAATGAAAACAAGGCTTCAGCTCAACAGTGCTTAAACTCGAAGAAAAATCAAAACGCCATGAACATGTTCAAGCTTCAACAGTTAAGATCCAACATGAATTCTTCAATGTTTGCTTCAACAGATCTTCAATAACATCTGCAAATGATGATTAGCACAAGAGAAAGCAAAAAGAATGGTGAAATTCAATGGAAAAGTGAAAAAGTTTTTGAGAGAATTTTAGAGAATTTTAGAAGTTTTCAGTTTGGATCTGAGATTGTGATTGTTGATTTCGATTTTCTGTTACAATTAGTGCTTTATATCACTTGTTAATCCACTTGGTAAACATGATTAGCAACAAATGAAATGGATTAGTGAATTGCACATGTTATGCAAAAATGCCAAAATGCCCTTTTTCAAATAGAACCAATGGAACAGTGAAATTCTTCTTGCAGCAAATCCAAATTTCTGTTTTGAAGTGATTGGCATTGGTTTGGAGTGAAAATGATGTGTATTTTTCAAAATCACCTTTTTTCCCACCAAAATTTAAATGAAGTCACTTGAAAAATGGACTTTTTATGTGATGATTTTTGATGAAATGTGATGATGGATTATGATAGCTCATGTCAAATGGAGTTTGCTCAAAAAAGAATCACATGAATTGGCCATTTGGTTCAAGAGTTATGCCTCCTTGAAGTTCAAAATTTCTTGAGAATGATTTGATCGTAACTTGCCAACCACAAATGAGAAATGGATGTTCTTGGACATTTTGGAAAGGTAAGAGCAAGATCTTCAACTTTCATGTTGGACAAAATTTGATTTGAAGCTTTCTTGGACATGTAATTTTGAGGAGAAGACCTTTCCATTTTTGGCAGTTGGAAATTACAGGTCACTTGCTATTTTTGGAAACTTTTTGTCTGACCTCCAATCCTTAATGATGATGTTTGACATGTTATATGAGGCTTGTATGGACATGAGTGAGACCTCTCCAACCATCTCCCACCATCAAATCCCTGATTAAATGGACAGTTGACCACAGTTGACTTTGCTAGGGTTTTGGTTGACTGAGCAATGCCTTGATGAATTTCAAACCTCTTCCACTTGAGATCTTGATACCAAATGATGTCACAACTCATATGAACTTCTTATGAATGATCATGGTGCCCAAATTCTTCAAGAATGGCCACCATCTATTGATCAATGAATGATTTTGACTGTCTTGACCTAGTTTGCTTCATCTGCAAGTAACAAGGTTAGATGACAATATTTTTGTACCTTTGGTTAGTAAACAAATGAAAAGCAATGATATACAAATGCTAAACATGCTTGGTGATCAAGAACCACTCTCAAAAGATAACCCACCCACAATGAGGGAAGCAAAAGGTGCACAAAGATCCTTGAGGCAATGATGTGACATGATATGATGCCATGAGGGATCTTAGGGACAAAATTGGGGTCTTACAGATGCCCCTATTTAAGGTCACTCTAGCCGGAGAAGTGAAGTTTATAAATCTTCATCTCGACGCGGTAGAATGGGCTTAAATAACAGTAATGAGACAAATTTTGGTCCCTAAGAGACCTCACGATGCAGATGTATGCATGCAAAAGACACAAACTCTGTGGGGATATAGTTCACACAGAAGAAAAGACGATCCATCAGAGTAATTCACTCACCAGGAACAGAGACATTAACAAGACTCTCATGGGGATTCTTATTGGGGATAAAAAGAATGCGTGAGCAGGACACGACTTTGATTTAGGGGATAACAAAAACAGACTGGAGACTTTACTAGGGAAGTAAAGGACTCACACTAGGGATCAGAAAAAATTCCAAAGGAAAACACATCCATTGGAAAGACACAAGCTGACTCAGATTATCCACAAAGGATACTTCGGATAAAAATCCGGACTCGGACCAGGAAAAGATTCACAAAGAACCTCCCTGCCGGGGAAAACTGCACATATTGGGGAAAACGCCAATACAGCCAAGGGTAAAAATCACAACAGGAAACTCCACTGGAGAATGTCTAACAAAGAGACTCTCACGGGGAAAAGCAACAAGATGAGGCGTTACCGGTATAAGGGTAACGAACTCAGGAAGAATGAATATCTAAGACCGGTATAAGGGTGAGAGATATCAATCAACCAAACATCTGAGAAAGACCTAAAAAAAGGTACATCAACTCAGGAACATCTGACTCCGCAGGGGACCAAGGTCATAATAGGGAGCAGACAGGAAGGAACACCAGGGATACTGAGGTATATAATAGGTGACCGACCGAAATGTGAATTGGTATATATGCCAAAACACTCATCATCCGAAAGGAGGGCTTAAAAAAGCAAATCGACTTACAGGATGGGCATTCGAATCCACAACGGGAAAACGAATCTTACTCAATTGGGGACACAAACCCAAAGAGTGCATGAGATATAATATCCATTACCGTCAGAACATGGATAGAATATTCGCATGAGATATATTATCTATTACCGTCAGAACGTAGATAATATTCTCGCATGGTAAGAAACACCAGGGATACCGGGGTATATAATAGGTGATCTACCGAAAACGTGGATTGGTATATATGCCAAAACACTCATCATCCGAAACACAAACTGGTTAAAGGATGGATATTCGATTCTACAAAGAATACGAACCTTACTCTACTGGGGAAGATCAACAAAGGATTTCAACCAAAGAGCGAAAGAGATATATTATTCATTACCGGCAGACCGTGAATAATATACTCGAAAAGGAAAAGACACCAGAGATACCGGCTAGGGCATATAATAGGTGACTAACCAAAAAGAGAGACAATCGATACCAAGCATCCGGGTAAACGAAAGACAACTCAAAGGATAAATTGCAAGCATCCGGCAATTATCCAGAACAACAAAATATTCGATTCCGCAAAGGGAAATAACGAATCTTACTCGACTAGGGAAACACAAAAGGCTTCGACTGAAGAGTGCATGAGATATATTATCCATTACCGTCAGAACATGGATAACACACTCGCATGGAAGATTATCCACAACCGGTTACTGGGTTAACAAAGGATAAATCAACCGAAAAGAAAGGCATCGGGATACCAAACTAGGTATATAAAGACGATCAATCAAAGGAGCAACAATCATTACCAAGCAAACGGGTAAATGAAAGGCGATCTGCTGAGGATGCATTGGTACAAAAATCAATGATCCGGGGATGAATTGCATAAACAACAATTATCCACAAAGACTAGCTGGGGATATATTGAGAATCAATCAATAATCCGGGGAACAAATCACTAGCAAACGGTGAAAGGACCCACTGGCGACTTCAAAGGATAAAATTGCGAGCATACGACAATTATCCAGAAGACAACTTGCTGGGGATACAATTGCTAGCAACCGACAATTATCCACAAGCAAAAGAGAGGAATATCAACATCAAATATTGAATGAAGATAACCACAAAGAGTAACCATCATCGGTTAGGATGAACAACAAGGTTAACTCTGCAAAGGGGAAAAATTAGGGTTTACAACTACCGAATACGGGGTAGAATACCAAAAATCTGGCTGAGGAAACAAGAGGTTTACCACTACCGACTACTGGGTAGACAACCAAAGACTCAGCTGGGATAAAATTGCTAGCAACCGGCAATTATCCAACTGTACCACAAGGTACAAAACTCCAATGGGGGAGAACAACCAAAACATGGGATTTACAACTACCGAATACGGGGTAGAAGACCACAGACTCCACTGGGGAGGGGGTGAATGAAGGCCAAATACTGAGCACTTATTCAATTTATACCACAGGGAAACGCAAACTCTGTTGGGGATAAAGCCACAACAGCACAAAATCCACCATCAACCAGAACGAACCACAAAGGTTACCTCTGCTAGGGGAAAGGAGATATGACTTACAACTACCGAATACAGGGTAGTAGCCATACTCTGGTGGGAATACACACGAATTAGGGTTTACATCTACCGAATACTGGGTAGAAAACCAACAACTCCACGTGGGGATGGGGAAAAATCACAAATCCGCACGGGAAACAAATAATAGGGTTTATAACAAACCACAAACTGCTGGAGAGCAGGCAAACAGGATTTACGACTACCGACTACTGGGTAGAAAACCAACACTCTTGCCGAGGAATAAAAGGTATATAACCACAAATTCCATCAAGAAGAAGGAACATAGGACTTACAACTACCGGTTACTGGGTAGAGGCCCAAAAAGGTTCCGTTGGGGATAAAAGAATTAATGCCGGTTACTGGGCAGTTCATTCATTTATTCCACAGGGAAGCACAAGAAACGGTTGACAAGTGCCAATTCGGGACCAAACCGAAAAGACAGACTGAATCAAGACTCGTCCTATGAGGATATAACTCAAAAGGAACAATTCATCCCAATATATGTGTTGGGAGAAAACGGAAGAAACCGTCATCCATGAGGATAATCTCAGTAGGGAACTGCAGAAGGAAAATACAGACACTTTCTGCTTATGGGGCTAACTCTATATGGAGAGATTAAACACCCGACATCTGCTTAAGGAGATCTATAAAGAGATCTATATCACCCATAGCAGGAGAACAACAATCAAGAGATATATGGCAAACAATGCAACATGAGTATCTGAATGTTTTATGAATATGCATGAATATGCGTAGTTTATGTTTGATGAATGCTGACAAAACAGACATATCTAACACAACAGGCCCAGGAATCGCACGCCCGGTACTATACTTCTAGGGGACAACCAACTGGAAAGCCAATCTGCGGAGATCCACATGCTAAAAAGCAAAGATCTGGAGGAGGCACACAAGAGATATCATAGAATCTCTGAGTGATGGATCCATAACCAACCCAACCAGGGTACAGAAAGTCATAACAGGCAAACAACCACCAAGACCAATCTGTAGGGGGACGAGAGAATCTCGAGATTCTGCAGGGGATCCCAGTATCAACTGAGAAACAAAAGTTCATGGCACAAACAAGAACTGCCGTAAAAGCAACTCCAAACAACTCCGGGGAACAACCCACTGCGGGAGAATCATCCAAGTAGAATCTAACTGCACAAGCAACTCTACTGGGGAAAGCTGTCAGCTATCCTTCTAGGGAACAAACCACTGAAGGAGAAAGCACCACACAAGTAGATTCTGCAACACGCCACTCTACTCGGGGAGAACATACATCCGACGGACGCACAAGTAGAATCTGCAATAAGCCACTCTACTGGGATCACAAGCAAATCAGGAAACCACTCCGATCTTTGGGATGCTAGAGTCACCAACCAACCCTACTGGGGATTGAGAGTTTTCAACAGGCAAAAACTGCCACAACAACCCTTCTGGAGACTAAGCTGGAAAAAAATGGAAAGCAACCATGCTGAGGAGAGAAATAACAACTCCGCTGGCGACTGCACTGGGGAGAGACTACTGCTGGAGAAGAAAACGAAGTCTTCAACAACATCTCTGCTTGCGATTATACTGGGGAACGACCCCACCAACAACTCTGCCTGGGGAGCAACCCCAACAACAAAGCAGGAGAAAGAGGATACAACCAAGCCAGGAATATGAACAAATGTCTTACCTGTTGGAAATCATGCCACACTCGGGAGAGCACTGGGAAATTCTTGAGTATCCTTTCATCATTGTGAATGTTCACTTTGTTTAAAACAACAATTTTGAAAAAAATATTTGTTTAAAACAATGACATTTTATCGATTAAAACATGCAAAACATCTGTTGAATTGAAACAAATAAGAATGCAAATAATTGGATAAAAAGCTCAAATTGATTTGGTGGAATGGTAGCCTGCAAATGGCAAGACTCCATAGATCTGTACAAATTTGAAATCAGTGATATATATTGGAAGAGGGCTACATTGAACATAATGATCCTTTCTCTACCAATTTGAACCTCGATGTATTCGAAACTTCAGTTGACGACGAATCGAGAATCCTCTGACGAAAAGACGACTGCGGAACAGGAAGTCTTGTCAGGATGCAGTTACTTGCCGAATCCCTAATTTTTGCCTAGATTGCCCCAGGGTGAGGTACTCAATCTAGCGGGATGCAAATATTCTTTTTTCATGTCTCTAATTTTTGCCTGGATTACCCTTGCGGGTTCTCCACCGAGACGCTCATTTTTGCCTAAGCCGCCCTTTCGGGTTTTCAACTTAGCGAGCTATTCTGTTTTTCATTTGCATATACCTTTTTTTTAGGCAAAGTATTTCTTGACTGCATCTGAATTCACAGGACGAGTGAAATCCTCCCCATCTATTGTTGTAAGCATCAAAGCACCGCCTGAAAAGGCTCTCTTAACAACATATGGACCCTCGTAGTTTGGAGTCCACTTGCCCTTGGAATCGGGCACGAAAGACAAGACTTTCTTGAGCACGAGGTCTTCTTCTCGAAACACACGAGGCTTGACCTTCTTATCGAATGCTTTCTTCATTCTCTGCTGATATAACTGACCACGGCACATGGCAGTCAATCGCTTCTCTTCGATCAAATTCAACTGGTCGTAACGACTCTGAATCCATTCAGCATCAGTCAACTTGGCTTCCATCAAGACTCTCATTGATGGGATCTCCACCTCTACTGGGAGGACAGCTTCCATGCCGTAAACAAGAGAAAAAGGGGTTGCCCCTGTTGAAGTGCGTACAGATGTACGATAACCATGCAAAGAAAATGGCAGCATCTCATGCCAATCTTTGTACGTAACTGTCATCTTCTGGATAATCCTCTTGATATTCTTATTAGCAGCTTCAACAGCCCCATTCATCTTGGGTCTGTAGGGAGAGGAATTATGGTGTGCAATCCTGAATTCAGCGCACAACTCATCCATCATCTTATTATTCAGATTAGATCCATTATCAGTAATGATCTTATCTGGCACACCATAACGGCAAATCAGTTGGTTCTTGATAAACCTCACAACCACCTGCCTGGTCACATTCGCATACGAAGCGGCTTCGACCCATTTGGTGAAGTAGTCAATTGCTACGAGAATAAACCTGTGTCCATTGGACGCTTTCGGTTCAATCATGCCGATCATGTCGATTCCCCACATAGAGAAAGGCCATGGTGATGAAATCACATTTAGAAGTGTCAGAGGGATATGAATCTTATCCGCATAAATTTGACACTTGTGGCATTTCTTCACATATTTGCAGCAGTCAGACTCCATTGTCAACTAATAGTAGCCTGCTCTCAGCATCTTTCTAGCCATGGCATGTCCATTGGAATGAGTACCAAGTGAACCCTCATGGACCTCAGTCATCAACAGGTTTGCTTCGTGTCTATCCACGCATCTGAGCAAAACCATGTCAAAATTTCTCTTATACAGCACTTCACCACTGAGGTAGAAACTGCCTGACAACCTTCTCAAAGTTTTCCTATCTTTCACAGATGCCCCAGGCGGGTAGACCTGGTTCTGGAGGAAATTCTTGATATCAAAATACCAAGGCTTGTCATCATTCACTTCTTCGACTGCAAATACGTGAGCTGGTTTATCCAAGCGCATCACGGCAATGTTGGGGACTTCATTCCAATACTTCACAACAATCATGGAAGCGAGCGTAGCAAGAGCATCTGCCATCCGATTATCCTCTCGAGGGATATGATGAAAGTCAACTTCTGTAAAGAATGTTGCAATCCTTCTTGCGTAATCTCTGTATGGAATGAGACTTGGCTGATTCGTCTCCCATTCACCCTTGATCTGATTGACGACCAGGGCCGAATCACCATACACATCAAGAATGTTGCAATCCTTCTAGTCCCATAATACAGGCCTCATACTCAGCCATATTATTCGTGCATTTGAAAGTTAGCCTTGCTGTAAGCGGAATATGCGTGCCATGAGGAGTAATGATTACTGCCCCAATACCATTTCCATATTGATTTACAGCGTCATCAAACACCATCGTCCATCTGGAACCAGGTTTTGGACCTTCATCAAGTGTAGGCTCATCACAATCTTTCATTTTCAAATACAGAATCTCCTCGTCTGGGAAGTCATACTGAACTGACTGATGATCTTCAATCGGCTGGTGCGCTAGATGGTCAGCCAAGATACTACCTTTGATAGCTTTCTGAGCTCGATACTCGATATCATACTCAGACAACAACATCTGCCAACGGGCAATCCTCCCAGTTAAAGCAGGCTTCTCGAAAATATACTTAATTGGATCCATTCTGGATATCAACCAAGTTGTATGATTTATCATGTACTGGCGCAAACGCTTAGCGGCCCAAGCCAAAGCACAGCACGTCTTCTCAAGCATTGAGTATCGAGACTCACAATCAGTAAACTTCTTACTGAGGTAGTATATAGCAGATTCTTTCTTCCCTGATTCATCTTGTTGACCGAGTACACAACCCATCGAGTCTTCAAGAACAGTCAAGTACATGATCAGAGGTCTTCCTTCCACAGGTGGAGATAAGATCGGAGGTTCAGACAGATATTCTTTGATACTGTCGAAAGCTTTCTGGCAATCCTCGGTCCAATCGTGGGACTGATCTTTCCGGAGGAGCTTGAATATCGGCGCACATGTGGCAGTCATGTGGGATATAAATCTGGAAATATAGTTCAAGCGGCCAAGAAAACCTCGGACTTGCTTCTCAGTTTTGGGTGCAGGCATTTCTTGTATTGCTTTGACCTTTGCAGGATCAACTTCAATACCTCTTTCGCTGACAACAAAACCCAACAACTTGCCGGAACGGACTCCAAATGTACATTTGTTCGGATTCAGACGAAGTCTGAACTTCCTCAAACGCTGAAAAAGCTTCAACAAATGCTCAACATGTTCAACTTCCGTTCGGGACTTAGCAATCATATCATCAACATAGACCTCTATCTCCTTCTGCATCATATCATGAAACAAGGTAGTCATAGCTCGTTGATACGTGGCTCCGGCGTTCTTCAAACCGAAGGGCATCACTCGATAACAGAATGTTCCCCAAGGTGTGATGAATGTTGTCTTCTCCATATCTTCGGGTGCCATTTTGATTTGATTATATCCGGAAAATCCGTCCATAAAGGAAAAGACTTTGAATTTAGCTGTATTGTCTACCAACATATCAATGTGTGGTAGAGGGAAATCATCTTTAGGACTAGCTTTATTCAAATCTCTGTAATCGACACACATACGGAATTTTCCGTCCTTCTTAGGCACAGGCACAATATTGGTCACCCATTGAGGATATGTAGAAGTCACCAGAAACCCCGCATCAATTTGCTTCTGAACTTCCTCTTTAATCTTCACTGCCATATCAGGATGAGTTCTTCAGAGCTTCTGCTTCACAGGCACTCACTCAGGCTTCAAAGGGAGGAAATGTTGCACAATATCTGTATCTAAACCCGGCATGTCTTCATATGACCAAGCAAAGATATCGGAATATTCTCGTAGCAACTCAATCAATCTCTCCTTGATAGACTCTTCAAGGAGTGCCCCAATCTTCACCATACGAACACAATCCTCAGACCCCAAATTGACTGTTTCCAGATCTTCAAGGTGCGGCTGAATGATCTTCTTCTCGTGCTCAAAGAGACGGGTAATCTCATCAGGAATCCCTTCAACATCATCTTCCTCTGCCTCAAATACAGGGAATTCAAAATTGGGAGATGGCGTTGGATCATTATGTTCAATGGGTTTTAGAATCAACCTGCATAATGATTTTGGTTAATGAAAAACTTTAGAATTTAAACAAGCAAATCATTATGCAGATGAAAAATGTTTGATTTTATTCTTGTTTTTATGGGTTTTTTGTGATCACTGATTTCATGCAAAAGCAAAAAGTGAAAACAAATGGAAAAACAAATGTTTAACAATGCATTAATTGAATGAAAACATCATTGTATTAAATCCTGCCAACAATGTCATCAGGTTGATCAGCATGGATGAATCCTCCACTCTTAAATAAACCTTGCTCATTATACGCCCCAGAACATCTATGGATGACCGTAGGAACATCTACAGCGACCCAATTGTGGCAGACACCACCAGGTATGATGAAATTGTTCAGATCCTCTGCATCCTCTTCCAAGATAGCAGCAGCCTCTTCAGGTTGATCAGCATGGATGAATCCTCCACTCTTAAACAAACCTTACTCATTATACTCCCCAGAACAGTAGCCAATGCCAACCCGAGATCTATTGTCTTCAAGCTCAATCATTTTCCCTAAACCAGCAACTGCACCACATTCAATGGCCAGCTTCGCCTCTTTGTAGGAAGCAAATGAAGGAGACTTCTTCTCAATTGGTTCATCAATAGATAAAGCTTGGAACGGAGTTCCAACTTCATCCTCAGCGTCAATATATGAGAAAGAAGACAAATGGCTAACCAGGAATAAATCCATCAAAAGCACTCAGTCTGGCAAATTCCTCCTTGGGTTCACAGTTCTCTTTCTCAGGATGATCCATCAATCTGGAAGAGATGGTTCTGGTGTAGTACCGGCGAAGTGCGTCTCCAAAATAAATGAAGATCGCAGGGTCAGACCACAGGACGGGAGACCGGAACAAAACGCCCGCTTATGCAAATGATGCATGAAGTGTTCGTGCATATGCTTTATTTTTATTTCAAAGAAACTCGAGGGTTTTATTTGCAAACTTTGAAATATTAACATTTTGATCGTATATGAGAATATCTCATCAGATATATCAAGTGAAAAAAATTTCCGGTTTTTTCCATGTTTGAAATTTTTGCAAATAAACTCCTTTGAGTTCCTTGAAAATTTTCTCTTTTTTGATGACATGAATGCAGATGAATGCATGAATGCATGAATGCAACAATCACACTCAAGGATCAAGCAAGTCACACCAAACAAAGGTCATGGGAAAGCTCATTGTATCCCTAATATCAATCATCCATTTTGGTGGATTTAGGTTTTCACCTTATCAACACCCAAGTTCCATTGATATTAACGGTACATGAACCGGCTCAATCATCCTTAATATCAATCATCCATTTTGGCGGATTATGGTTTTCACCTTATCGACGCCCAAGTTCCATTGATATTAAGGGTATTTGAACGACTCAACCACGAATCACGGGTTTGCTGAGAGTCACGAGCATGGAGTCTCGGTTAAGAACCACCCAAAGGGAGTGTACTAGGGTTTAAACCTGCCAGACATGTTCTACCAGAGGTTCCCATAATCATCGTCCCATCCTTCGGATATTATCGGATAAACGAATACTCGTATTCCAAAAATATTCTCAAGAGAGACTCTTATGAGTGTAGTATCGTGTAACAATCGCATCAGATCTTACATCTGAAGGACCTCCGCACTACGTCCTAAAAATAGGCCGAGATGGGCTTGGTAAGCTAAGGTCCTTGGCTTCTAAGGCACATGATTGAAAGAATAATGCCTAACCACAAATAACTTGTGTGACATTATTAATCCAACATGACCTCCACCAAGTGAATGGACTCGCAAGTCAACTTGCTAAGGAATACTCCACACCAGTCAACAAGACTACGCCATTCTCCTATCCTAGAGTGCACTCGAGTTCGGGTGTAGAACTCATCTCGCAGAGATCACCAAAGCAAACAGCAATTGTATATCAAGCAATTCAAATATTACAATCAATACAGTTATCCCAAATTGTACAAAAATATGTCAAATAACACATAAACAAATATCATACAACAAGGGTGAAAAGTAGGCAATACCACCAGGGAAGGTCTAATGTTATCCCCAGCAGAGTCGCCACTTTTCTGTAGCGGTGTATTCATCGCTATATGATTTATTGATTAAACCATAAGCAAAGCATACAAAGAAATCGAGTCGCCACCGCACTTTTATTTATCCTAAGGACTGGTTAAAAAGCGAACAAAAACCTAAGAAGTTTTACACGTAGAAAACTAATGAAAAAGATCAGAGAATCTGGGTAAGGGGTAAATTACGCAATGGGAAGGTGTTAGGCACCCAAAACGTCCTAGGTACTCCTAGGGAGCCCTTTTCACACTTGTTGTATAAAAATGTTTATTTGTTTTTGACATATTGTGCAAACATGAATGGGAAGATGAGAAAAGAATATACAAGTTATTTATTTTTGTGTTTGAACGGATGAACCCGTTGCCTACGTACCTTCCATCAAAGGTAAGGATCAAAATGCCGTAGTTCGGCTAAAAGATTTCCAAAATTTAGTGAGTTCATTTTAAAACACAAGCATTAAGGCTTTTCATTACCAATGGGAGAAAACTCAACCTGAATCAACAATCCACCATGCGAGGACGGCTTCAACATACTAGTGAGGGGTTAACCCTATAATAAGTATGGAAGACTTACAATCAACTCACTAAGGACAAGGTAAGGTTTACATCAACCGCTATGGTAATTGAAACCTATGGCTAATGTGTAAAATATATTAACGATGGACAAAGCCACAAAACAATTGAATGGGTGAAGTTAATTGATTATGAATATTCACAAAATATGGTCAAAGTATGATTAGGGTTGATTCAAAGAAGTGTTATGAAATGGAGTTTGAAAAGTCAAGGACTTAGGGTCCAAGTTTCTAATTTGAAAAGACATGAAGATGTTTGCACAACATGTATTTACAAGTTTTAAAGTCAACAAGTGAAAATGTTTTGAAACAAAAAGGGTGTGGATGATGGAGTGTAAAACTTCTCAGAAAGGTTCACCTCTTGAGATCATATAGAAGATGATTCAAGTGTGTCCTTAGGAATAGGTAATGAGCAATAAGAAAATAAAATCAAGGTGATACCGGATGCCATCAATGGACTTATACCAATCTCACAAGCAAAAGCGGATACCGGATACCAATAAATGTATTTACACCAATCTCCTAAAACAAAACAATGATACCGGATGCCATCAATGGACTTATACCAATCTCACAAAGCAAAACAAATCATGGATGTCAGATGCCAATCTATCTGGACTTATACCAACCTCCAAAGGGTGATCATAGGAGTACAAATGCCAACAACATGGTCTTACAATTGCATCCTCACATAGCAAACACAAACAAAAAGATGGATGTCAGATGCCAATCTATCTGGGCTTACTCTAATCTCCAATAGATGATCATAGGAAATACAAATGCCAACAACATGGACTTATAATCATATCCTCACATACAACAAACAAACAAGCACTAAACAATGGACATGAGTGGCCAAATGAAATGGTCTTACACTCTATCCCTTCCAAATCATAGGAACAATGACCAATGAATGGACTTACAGTTGTCCTCAATGGGTAAACCAAAGATGGATCACAAAGATATGAAATGATGATCATGAAATAATGAACAATCAATGATGATAAATGCACAAAGGTATGCAAGCAAATATGTACAAATGAACCAAGCAATCAATCAAACAAAGTCATTTAGCACACACTATAACCAGGAAATTAAGCTCAAGCAAGGGTTAGACTTTAAAGTCAACTGGAATGGGGTAAGTGGTGCTCTTAACCTTGACATTGAGAGCCAAGGTGAAGCAGATGAAAGGATATGAGGGGTGTGCCTCATTGCTCTTGTCCCTGGTCAGGGAGAGCATTGAATATCAGAAGGTGTGGGAGTTCAGAAAGTTGGAACTCTCTCCACAAGTTAATGACTCGATAGAACTTGGGTTTTTACTCACTATGCATCAACACATGTGGTGTGAGCAAGGTGAGTGACACACAGAATAGTAGGAGATAGGCTACATATCTCTTTTATCTACCAATTGCCTCACATGAGGTCTTTTCCTGCTTGGGGACAAAGTTAAACAATCACAAACATTGCCTCTTAAGGAGGACTTCAGACAGGTGCCTGGCTAAGTAACAAGCCAGGTCTTCCAGACTACATGGAGACAAGAGATTCTACCTCAATGCTTAAGGAAAGCAAAGCAATAGGAAGTTCACAAAGGAACTATAGCAACTAATGTACCTGAAATCAATCAAATATAATCAGTATACCAATCACAGAGTCAAAACAGACAAGATAAGAACCAATAGTCAACACAATCAATCACATGTGCAAAGCACAAAATTCAAATGAAATGAGCTAGCATCCTACAAAACAAACCAAGTTAGTCCATAACAATCAAATAAACCAAACTCAATCAACTTGAATTAATCTCCTTAAAGCAATTGCTTCTTCAACCTGAAAATCAAACTCAAACATGAGAAGTAAACCCTTAGGCCAAAGCCTAGGGTCCAAGATAGGGAAAAAATTTAAAACAGAACCTAAAAATTAACCAAAATCAAGATTAATCAATTAAGAACCAAGTCCAATTAGTCTCATGTCAAAACTATGCACCAACTCCATTTCATAAGCAAATCATGTCAAACTAGGCAAGTTGAGATCACATTGATGTAAACAGAATGAACACAAGCATATCAATACCAAAATGGCTCAATAAATTCTAAGAAAACTCATGCTTAAAAAGAACACATTGAATGAGCAACACACCAAAATTCATTGCATTTGGGTAAGTGGAAGTATGTCAATTAAAATCAACAAGTCAAAGCATGTTCTAGCAAGCTCATACAAGGTACAAAATCAAGCATCAACTTCAAGCAAGCATAAAACAGAAATGACATGAGATAAATGAATTAAACCAAAGCCATGACAAACTTCAACATGTCTATAATACCCATGCCAAATTTCAAGTCCATCCAATAAACACCAAGGATTTCACAAATCATATAAGATCATAACTCACAACATGTTCACAATTGGTCAAACAGGGGAGAAATTCTCAAACAAATAGAAAATGCATTCAAAAATTCCAGGACAAATCACAAGCAAACTAGACATCCATAAGTATCAACATGCAAAAATCCAGAGCAATTGGCATAGCATAAGCATGGAAAATAAAATCAAGAACATGAACAAGAAATGGTGTGACATACATTGCCACACCTCCAAATATCACATCATATCTCACAATCCAGAAAGGCAAAAATCACAAACCATATACCAAAATGACCAGGAATGAGTCTAGAACACACATGTAAAATTTCAAGAATTTCCAATTAAGCATAAAGATTTCATGAACAAAATAGTAAACAAGGTGCAACAAAGGACATGTGAAAATAAACCCTAGGCATTTATTTTTTCTACACGTGCACAAATTTATTAAAAATCATAAAAAAATAAAGGACATTGCAAGAATCATGGTAGAAAAAATTTCATGTGAATTGGATCAATATTTTTTGAGTTATGATTTTTTGAATGTGAAAGAAAAATAAAAAAAGCATGGAAAGGCATGTGATACATGATATGCATAAGTGGAAGAAAAAACACAAGGCAATTGGCTGGATGCTGAAGCGGGGAATCGAACCCCTGAGTATTTCAAAATGAGCGCCACTTAAGTGAAACGCTGCGTTTCACTTAAGTGCATGGCGCGCTCTGATTGGCTCATGGCGAAATAAACACAAAATCCATGCAAAACCGAGGCAAGGTAAGATCTAAACGCGTTCTGGACACGAAATTGAAGCATCTTCATCGTGTTCTTGCTGCTCATCATCCACATGAACTTTTCATCACAGAAATCGTCAAGCAATATACTAATCGAACCAGCATTCAACCTAGATCACTAATCTACCATTGATTTCAATTAATTTCACTCATAGCAAAAGGATCGAGCAAAACAAGTTTTAGCATCAAACATTCAAATCCATGTAACTTGCTCAAATCTTAATGAAAATGCACGATTCAAAGTTCATCATGCTCAACAACGAAGGATCTATCAAAGCCATATGCTAATTGTGAGAATTGAAAGCATCGAGTTCTTACCTCTTGAAGATGCAAATCTTGATTCTGTTGGATTCAAAGCTCCAATGGTAGAAACAGATGCTCAGTGATGTTGCAGAAGGTGAATGAAAACAAGGCTTCAGCTCAACAGTGCTTAAACTCGAAGAAAAATCAAAACGCCATGAACATGTTCAAGCTTCAACAGTTAAGATCCAGCATGAATTCTTCAATGTTTGCTTCAACAGATCTTCAATAACATCTGCAAATGATGATTAGCACAAGAGAAAGCAAAAAGAATGGTGAAATTCGATGGAAAAGTGAAAAAGTTTTTGAGAGAATTTGAGAGAATTTTAGAAATTTTCAGTTTGGATCTGAGATTGTGATTGTTGATTTCGATTTTCTGTTACAATTAGTGCTTTATATCACCTATTAATCCACTTGGTAAACATGATTAACAACAAATGAAATGGATTAGTGAATTGCACATGTTATGCAAAAATGCCAAAATGCCCTTTTTCAAATAGAACCAATGGAACAGTGAAATTCTTCTTGCAGCAAATCCAAATTTCTGTTTTGAAGTGATTGGCATTGGTTTGGAGTGAAAATGATGTGTATTTTTCAAAATCACCTTTTTTCCCACCAAAATTTAAATGAAGTCACTTGAAAAATGGACTTTTTATGTGATGATTTTTGATGAAATGTGATGATGGATTATGATAGCTCATGTCAAATGGAGTTTGCTCAAAAAAGAATCACATGAATTGGCCATTTGGTTCAAGAGTTATGCCTTCTTGAAGTTCAAAATTTCTTGAGAATGATTTGATCATAACTTGCCAACCACAAATGAGAAATGGATGTTCTTGGACATTTTGGAAAGGTAAGAGCAAGATCTTCAACTTTCATGTTGGACAAAATTTTATTTGAAGCTTTCTTGGACATGTAATTTTGAGGAGAAGACCTTTCCATTTTTGGCAGTTGGAAATTACAGGTCACTTGCTATTTTTGGAAACTTTTTGTCTGACCTCCAATCCTTAATGATGATGTTTGACATGTTATATGAGGCTTGTATGGACATGAATGAGACCTCTCCAACCATCTCCCACCATCAAATCCCTGATTAAATGCACAGTTGACCACATTTGACTTTGCTAGGGTTTTGGTTGACTGAGCAATGCCTTGATGAATTTCAAACCTCTTCCACTTGAGATCTTGATACCAAATGATGTCACAACTCATATGAACTTCTTATGAATGATCGTGGTGCCCAAATTCTTCAAGAATGGCCACCATCTATTGATCAATGAATGATTTTGACTGTCTTGACCTAGTTTGCTTCATCTGCAAGTAACAAGGTTAGATGACAATATTTTTGTACCTTTGGTTAGTAAACAAATGAAAAGCAATGATATACAAATGCTAAACATGCTTGGTGATCAAGAACCACTCTCAAAAGATAACCCACCCACAATGAGGGAAGCAAAAGGTGCACAAAGATCCTTGAGGCAATGATGTGACATGATATGATGCCATGAGGGATCTTAGGGACAAAATTGGGGTCTTACAGGTGGCCAATATTGTGCTCGTGCCTAAGAAAGATGGAAAAGTCTGAATATGTGATCACGACTTTATGAGTCTATCGGGGTACTAACTGCAAGTGCACAGTCTAATCGCGTAGTTTTAAAAGATATCGATCCCACAGGGACTTAATGAATCGATCTACCGTTTTTCTAGGGTTACTGCGTAAAGCTAAGGCGGATGATACTTTAATGATTAGGGGGAAAAGTAAAACTAAATTTGGATCTAAATAAAATATAAAATAATATGGATATCAGTATGTAGTTCGTCGTAATTGGGGAATCAAATCTTCGTTGGTCTTTTTCTTAATTTTAAAATAAGTCTTTTCAGTAGACACTATTAATTAAAAGTCTTTTCCTCAAACTCTCGCTCTGTTGAATTAGACTATGACTTTATATTTTAACATACGCTCTCACTATTTCGTTAAATCTAAAATCACTTTTTGAAAATAATAGAATCTATAGAAACCCCTTTTGAGAAAATACTAACCGTTTAAACACCCTCGTCTCAAACTCTCGCTCTGTTGACTTAGATTATATGATTAAACTTAAATGCTTAACTCTCGTCCTCACATTTAACTTTTTAAAAATAATTTTTAAAAATGATTAGAATTTAATTAACCTTAAAAATTGCTTTCGCCCTGATTTAAAGTTAATGTTCAATTTACACTGTCCAGTTAAAAACTCAAACCGTCGTTCTATTGATTTTAACTTCTTTATGTCTTTTACTCTCGTACAAAAACCTTGGTATTAACTCTGTAAATTGAGACCAGAAAAAGAGTGACTATATTTTGAAATAAATTTAAAACCAACTCAATTTGAATTCCTTTATTCCGCTTACTTTACATACCGATATCTAAATTAATTAGCCAGACATGATAAACATGCACAAACAATAATCATGCATAAATACGGCCATATCTAACAAACAATATATATAAACAGCGGAACAAAGCATATGTAAATTAAAACGATAAATTAATTAATTAATGAACCTGGAAAAATACTAGAATTCTGGATTTTATCTCCTAGCTTCGATGCTCGAACACTCCACCACAAGTCGGTTGGATTTGTTCTTCACAATTCTCAATCAGATAGGAAAGTAAAAACAAGGAAATAAAATACTATGATCTAACGTAAGGTTAGATCCAGTAAAATTACACAATAATTTCCGGTGTAGAAACTATCGTGAGAAAATAAACTGTATGCTTCGGAAATTAAACTAGAAAAGAAAAGAAAATAAATTGCTTGAAAATTAGAATGCTGGAAAAATATTGCTGGAAAAATTGAACGGAGAAGAGAGAGCTTCAATTGGCTTTTGTGAGGTTTATTGATATTAACCTCCCAAAATAACTGTTTCCTAGAATGGGTCTTCAGTCTGGTTCAAAGCGTGCATGAGAAAATTTAGGGGAAAACGTCCACTGCGTTACGCACGTAAAGGCCAAAATATAGGAGTGGAATGTGTGACGTCCGTCACACTATGTGTTACGGTCGTAACACTAGGTATTAGGACGTGGTGATCGCCACGTGCTTGTGGCGGTCGTGACAGCCATTTCCTTTGTTCCAAACGTGGGCTGAGCTTTGGTGCTTCAGCTTGCTGCTTTTCCTAGAAAATCCTCTTTTTGCACCCCTCTTCTTTCTTTTTCACACGTGCTTTAAATAATGATACCTGAAATAAATAATAAGAAAATACCGAGTAATATCGAATAATATAAAATAAATTGAATCAAATAACGATATAATTTAATTAAATCAAGTCTAAAAATGTGATATAGTTTCATGTTATCAAACTCCCCCACACTTAGATTTTTGCTTGTCCTCGAGCAAGAAACAATGTAGAAACCGATTTAAAATATTAGCCAGATGAAATTTCCAAACACACATCAATTCGTAATAGGTTGCAAGTAAATCTCGTTAGAAATAACCTGAGTTTAATCTTAACATCGAAAACTACCGTAACAACACTAGATAACCCCACCTTGTGCAAACCAGTTTGAGTCATGCTATTATAGCTCAGCCTAGTTCTTTTACTCTTATTTCACCCGTTTTCATTCGAGCGAAATCACATTAAGCCCTTTATCTTTTCTCACACATAGTGGAGTAACCGGTTAGCGATTCTGATCCCCTTTTAGTTAGAAGTTCTGGTACATAAGTTGGATAACTTCTTTCTTTAGTCTATTGCAAATTGCGGGGGATCGGACCGTAGTCCGCCCTACCAAGTTCATCACCAGAAACCACTGAACCAACTCACAATGGATCGTTCATACTATGTTTTTGTAGGGTCCGCAACCTTTGGATTAAATGATCGGGTAAGGATCACCTAACTTAATTAGTGCATTTCTTGATTTTTAATATGTTATTTTGGGAATCATTCACTTGTATTCATCGGCTCTCCACATAGTTTGCTATTAAGATGGTGCCGACTTCTCGTATAAACTACTTGGGGTTACTATAAAACTAAAAGTTCAAGGAGTTGGTATAATAGGTACTTAAGCTGATCTAACATGCTGAGGTTTTTAGAGTGTTGGGGCGGTAATAATTTTGTCTTAATTTCACTCAAGTTTTATAAAATAGGCAACCTTTATACTTATTGAGTGTGTTGAATTTGGTTATGGCTCAAGAAAATTGAGGAGAATAGATAATAAAAAATTTCACACTAGGGACTTGACTTAAGAAAAAAAAAATTTATTGAAAGGGAAATAACATACTCGAAAGGGAAATATTGAAAGGGAAATAACATACTTGAAAGGGAAATAAACATAACTGAAACAAAGTTTTCCCCCCTACACTTAAATGAAACATTGTCCCCAATGTTTCAAAAAAAGGGAAAAAAGGAAAAAATGGAACCCAAACTCAATTCTGCCTGCGTCCTCTTGTTCTCGGACCTGGTGATCGTTAACGTACTGCCAAGTCATCAAACCTGTTAAGCAAGTCAGTGAACCTCTGGTCGGTTATTGCATTCCTCTCTTGTTGTTGTTGTTGCATCTGGCGCATCAGTTGCATTACTTCGTTATTCTGCGCATGCATGGCATCAAGCCGTTGGGCTTGATGTTCAATAGCGTCCATGATGTCATCATTTGTTGCAGGCCTTCTTCTTCGACGACGTCGGGAGGATGGACCAGCTACAGTATCGGAAGGATTATGTGGGACATAATGTTGTTCAGGACCTTGATCACCTTGCTCCATTTCGTCAAACTCGTCTGGGGGCGGGTTTGCTTGTGTAGGCATGGTAGGTTCGGGAGCATTCAGATCGTAGATGAATCTGTTGGGGTTAGTAACATCGGTGAGTGCAATGTTGGGCATAACGACGTTTGGGATTTCTTGGTTATTCACCATAAGATAATAATTCCCGCCTACCCTATTTTTGATTAAGCGGCAGGAGCGACAATAGCTGATATCCATAAACAGGGGTGGCGAAGATTGCAAATTCTGAAGTCGGTCCCCTAAATTTAAACCGAGTGCGATGGTGGTTATTAATCCTCCAATCACAAAAGGTTGATTTCCTCGAGCACAAAGGGTACGGATATGGTGAAGTAAGAAAGAGGCGGCGTTTACCTTTGTATCTGCTAAAAAGATGCAGTGTAGGAAGAATAATTCTTTCGCGTTAACTTTGTTGTTGTTGGCTCTTCCAAAGATGGCGTTTTGCAAAATACGGACAAAATACCGGATAGTGGGGTTGTGTATGTGTGAAGCAACTAATGCATCCCAATTGGTGGTTACCACACCGGATATTTTTCCAAAAAGTTCGAATGCGACCGTGTTCCACTCTGAGTTTGGAGGGATTCTTGGGTGGACGTGGTCTCCTTCAGGAAAACGTAGCATGGCACTCAGCTGTTCTTGAGATAGTGCGTACTCAGTGTTCAACATATGGAATTTTGCGACACCGGTTAAGTACTCGTCCTCACCGGTTGGAGTGGTGTATGAATAAGAGCTTAAAAACTCCAAGGTGAGTGATGGGTATGTTGGGTGATTTTGTATGCACAGAAAAGTTAAATCGGATAACCTAAGCAGCCATTGCACACCTTGATGTAATCCTAATTCTTGTAAGCAATTGAAATCTGGGTACCTGGTAGATGTGACACCGCGTTGTTGGAAACGAACAAACTGCTCCCGTTGATAGTTACTATCTTCAGTTCGGAAAATAATATTTCCAAATTGCATTTGATGTTGGTTCTCCGCCATTTTGATTGGTAGGTAGAATGAAGGAGAAAGGAAAAAAAATTGTATAGAATGGAATGATGTGGTGTAGGAAGAAATGTAGTGAAGGTATTTATAGGAAGAGTTTTGAAATTGGGAAGAGAAGTGGGTGAGAAAAAGTTAATGGGGATAGAGAGGTGAGTTGAATGGGGATAAAGAGGTGAGATGAATAGAATAAAGGTGAATTGAAAAGGGGAGTAACGGTCTGGTCATAACGGTCAACAACATTTACGAGAAAGCAAGTTGTCACGCTCGTGACAACATGCGAGACGGGCGTCATGGGGGTGTGGCGACCGTGACAGCATGTGTTACGCTCGTCACACCTCTGATCATGCAACGGTCAAAACGTTCGTGACAGCATGCGTGGGTGCTTTATTATTTTTTTATTTTTATTATTTTTTTGGTTTTATCTATTATATTTGTTATTTTTATTATGTTTTTTTTTGTCATGGATGCTACTTTACTACACCATAGAATATATATTATTTTTCTCTAATAAGCTATGTAAGTAGTAGCATACAATATATATCATCATTGGTAATTTTAGACAGTGCATAAATCAAAATGAAATTTAATTTAACCAATAATGCCAGTAGCTTCATAAAAATAAACATAATGTAATTTTTGACTGAAGATAAAATAAAGCATGCGAAAAATAAATCCTAAGATTAAAAATATTGTCAAACGAAACTATAAATTTCCTAAGACTAAAACTAGTTAACTGCAATTCTTCTAACCACTTGTAGAATCTCTCGTCGGAGGAGCAAAGGAATTGACACGGTGTAGCAACTCGTGAAATTGATTTGTCATTCTCCTCATGTATTCCATAAATTCATGTCCCATCATAGTTAACTCTTCTCTAATGGCATCTTGTTCTGACATCAAAGCCTGAATAGTGGTATTATAATCAGTTCCGGGCATATGATGTCTAAGATCAGGTACTGCCGATTCTGCGGACGGGATAGGATGAGGTGGAGAGGCAGCATCATGGTAACCAGTTGGTGTCTGCGGATCAGACTCAGCATTAGGAATCTGGTTGTCAAGAATCTCATAATCTTGGATGGTTTCAACAGATCTAACGGGAGAAGGCATTCCATCCAGGTTGTAGAGCCAATTATTTCGGTTATGGACACTAGTCATCGGGCTAGGCATGGTGAATAGGTAAAAAGCTTGGTTGTTAATTAATAGTTCAAACTCGTCAGGTCCAAGGTTTCCTATAAACATAGTGTTGAAAAGGAAAAGTATATTCATAGGCTGAATACCACAAAAGGGTTCAAATCAAGCATGGGTTGGCGCAATCCAATAGCATTAGCAATCATAGTTATCAATCCTCCTATTTGAATCAGTGCACGGTCATCTTGAATAAGGAGGTCAAAACTCGCCAACATATAAGTGGCACCATTCACTGGACGATTCTAGGAAGCACAAAATATTATGAAAAGTTCATCACGTGATACTGTGGTAATGTTTGATCTTTTCCCAAAAAGAGTGTGTGCTAGGATCTTGTGGAAATAACGAAAAGTTGGGTTATGTATGTTTCCAGAAAGAAACTCATGTTCCTCAGGTTCGTCATTTCCCGTCAAACTTCCCCTAAAATGCTCAAGCTCTCGATATTCAAAGAGTTCCTCAAGTTTTTGTCTCTGAGCTCTCCCTCGGAAATTGATACCCATGTGATCAATATGTGCCATCAGGTTAGTGTTAACTAAAGAAAAGAAAAACAAGAATTTTAGTCAGGATTTGGCCAGATGCCGAAAGAAGAAAAGAAGAAAAATTTAATAATATAAAGAGAATGAAGAATGAAAACTGAATAATATCAAAAGAATAATCAAAGAAAAATAAAAATTTGTGGGTTGTCTCCCACGAAGCGCTTTGTTTAATGTCGCAAGCTCGACATAAAACTATTAAATGTTAATCTATTAATTTTGGAGACAATACGTCTAAGTGCAGGACTTGCGAGTCTTCATTGTTTTCAGCATAATGATAATGTTTTAGACGCTGCCCGTTTACGATAAATGACTCAATAGATTTTCCTTTAATTTCTACAGCCCCACTAGAAAAGACATTAGTGACTTTGAAAGGGCCAGACCACCTAGAGCGTAGTTTTCCTGGGAATAACTTAAGTCTAGAGTTAAACAATAGGACTACATCGCCTTGTTTGAAAGTTTTCCTTGATATACATTTATCATGCCATTTTTTCGTTCTTTCCTTGTAGATTTTGGCATTTTCGTATGCATCTTGTCTAAGTTCCTCTAATTCGTTTATATCTAGAATTCGCTTTTCACCGGCGGTCTTATAGTTTAAATTTAAATTTTTAATAGCCCAATAGGCCTTATGTTCTAGCTCCACTGGGAGGTGACACGATTTACCACAAATAAGCTTAAATGGGGTTGTTCCTATGGGAGTTTTGTAAGCGGTTCGATATGCCCATAAAGCTTCGGGTAATTTTGATGACCAGTCTTTCCTCGATGTAGCGACAGTTTTTTCCAATATCTGTTTAATTTCTCTATTAGACACTTCCACTTGTCCACTAGTTTGAGGATGGTAAGGTGTTGCTACTCGATGTTTTACACCATACTTAAACAATAATTTTTTGAGTATTTTAGATATGAAATGAGATCCACCGTCACTGATGACTATTCTTGGGACACTAAATCTTGGAAAGATTATATTCTTAAAGAGTTTAATTACTACTCGTGTGTAGTTTGTTGGAGAAGCTATAGCCTTAATCCATTTTGATACGTAGTCAACCGCTACGAGTATGTACTTGTTACCAAAAGAAGATGGAAAAGGTCCCATGAAATCTATTCCCCACACATCGAAAAATTCTACTTCCAAAATGCCTTTTTGTGGCATTTCGTCACGTCTAGATATGTTTCCTGTGCGTTGACACCTATCGCATTTCTTGACAGCGGTATGTACATCCTTCCATATGTTTGGCCAATAAAGACCGGCTTGTAGGATTTTAGAGCAGGTTTTTGATGTACTTGCATGTCCACCATAAGGAGCGGAATGACAATGTTGGATTATACTTTCTACCTCTTCTTCAGGTATACAGCGACGGAAAATACCATAGGAGCCTCTTTTGAAAAGTAAAGGGTCATCCCAGTAATAATGTTTTATGTCATGGAAGAATCGTTTCTTTTGTTGGTAGGATAAATCAAGTGGAACCACTCCGGCGGCTAAATAATTGACAAAATCAGCGTACCATGGTGTAATGCATACAGCCAAGGTGGTTTCTACCTGTTTGTCAGCTTTATTTTCTTCCAAATTAGCTATAAGTTTATCGTACGAGAAATCATCGTTGATCGATGTTCTTTCCGGTTCCAGGTTTTCAAGTCTAGAGAGGTGATCTGCTACTACGTTTTCTGTTCCCTTTTTATCTTTGATTTCCAAATCAAATTCTTGTAGCAACAAGATCCACCTTAGGAGTCTAGGTTTAGCGTCCTCTTTTGTTAAGAGGTACTTAATGGCAGCGTGATCAGTGTAAACGATTATTTTAGCTCCGACCAAGTAGGAACGAAATTTATCTAGTGCAAATACTACTGCTAAAAGTTCTTTCTCGGTCGTGGCGTAATTCATTTGCGCTTCATCTAGAGTTCTACTCGCATAATATATGACGTGAAGTTTTTTATCCTTTCGTTGTCCTAAAACAGCGCCTACGGCGTAGTCACTTGCGTCACACATTATTTCGAAAGGTTCATTCCAATCCGGGGTCTGCATTATGGGCGTGGAGATCAATGCTTGTTTAAGTGTTTGAAATGCTTCTAAACATTTATTGTCAAAGATGAATTCAGCGTCTTTCATTAATAATTCGGTTAAAGCTTTAGTTATTTTAGAGAAATCTTTAATGAATCGTCGGTAAAAACCGGCATGTCTTAAGAAGCTTCGTATTTCCCTCACAGTTTTCGGAGGTTGAAGGTTTTCGATTACTTCTATTTTGGATTTGTCTACTTCAATTCCTCTATTTGATATGATGTGTCCTAAAACAATTCCTTCTTGTACCATAAAGTGACATTTTTCCCAATTAAGTACTAGGTTTACTTTTACACATCGTTCTAGAACTCTTTCTAGGTTTTCAAGACATTCTTCGAAACTTTGCCCGCATACGGAAAAGTCATCCATGAAGACTTCCATGATGCTTTTGAGAAAATCGGAGAATATTGCCATCATGCACCTTTGGAAAGTTGCAGGAGCATTGCACAAGCCAAACGGCATTCGTCGATAAGCGAAGGTACCAAAAGGACATGTGAACGTTGTCTTTTCTAGGTCATCAGGATGAATCGGTATTTGAAAGAAACCTGAGTAACCGTCCAGATAGCAGAAATGAGAATGCTTGGCTAGTCGTTCTAACATCTGGTCTATGAATGGTAAAGGAAAATGATCTTTTCGGGTTGCTTTGTTTAGCTTTCTATAATCAATGCATATTCTCCATCCCGATTCAATTCGTTTGGTTATAGTTTCTCCTTTTTGATTTTCAATCACTGTTATACCTCCTTTCTTTGGTACTACGTGTACAGGACTAACCCATTTGCTATCGGATATAGGATATATGATACCTGCCTCTAGTAACTTCGTTACTTCCTTCTTCACTACCTCACTCATGATCGGGTTTAGTCTCCTCTGATGTTCCCTAGAAGTTTTACAGTCTTCTTCTAGCATGATGCGGTGCATACAAATAGAAGGACTTATCCCTTTAAGATCGATGATGTTGTATCCTAATGCGGTTGGATATTTTCTTAAGATATGTAGGAGTTTTTCGGTTTCAAGTTTTCCTAGGTCTGCATTGACTATTACTGGTCGTTCAAGTTCTAAGTCTAGGAATTCATATCTCAGATTTTTGGGAAGTGTTTTCAGGTCGAGGGTTGGTTTCTTAAGGCATTGCGTAGGGTCTGATGTTATTGCTAAACATTGGTTCAGTCTGTCTTCTACATGATAGTCGGACAAATCGTCATTTTCGAATTCTGTTTCTTTTATGCATTCATCGATGATATCCATGAAGTAACATGTGTCTTCTATTGCAGGTGCTTTCAAAAATTTAGAAAGAATAAACTCAATTTTCTCTTCTCCTACTTCGAAAGTGAGTCGTCCTCGTTTTACGTCTATGATAGCACCGGCAATTGCTAAGAAGGGTCTTCCCAATATAATGGGGGTAACTTCATCTTCTCTTTTTCTACGATTTCCTTATTACACTCTTCCTTTTCCTTATGTTTACTTTCTTCCTCAGTTGACTTTTTAGAGTTTTGGTTCTCAATCCTTGGGTCAGATGGTCCTTCTACCTCTGTACCACTTCGTAATATAATTGCATGAGCGTGGCCTTTCGGATTAGGTTGGGGCTGTCCAGGAAATGTACCAGTTGGGGCAGCAGTAGGCGCTTGTTCTTGAGCTACTTGCGAGATTTGTGTTTCCAGCATTTTGTTATATGTAGCCAGGGCATCTACTTTACTTGCTAGTTGTTTAATCTGTTCGCTAGTGTGTACATTCTGGTTTAAGAACTCTTTATTGGTTTGCTGTTGAGAAGCTATAAAGTTCTCCATCATGATTTCCAAGTTGGATTTCCTAGGAACGTTATTGTTAGGTGTAGATGGCGTCGGCTTTTGATATCCAGGTGGTACAGCTGGAGCTTGACTGAGAGCTTGACCTGGTGCGTATAAAGCGTTGTTACTTTTATATGAAAAATTAGGATGGTTCTTCCAGTTTGAGTTATAGGTATGCGAGTAAGGATTTCCTTGAGCATAGCTCACCTGATCTGTTTGAATTCCTGTTAGGAGTTGATAATCTGTAGGAGTGTGACCTTCAATTCCACAGACTTCGCAATTTTGAGTTACGACAACCACGGTGGCTGGAGGTGATACGTTTAAACTTTCAATTTTCTGGGCAAGAGCATCCACTTTTGCATTAACATGATCAAGGCTACTTATCTCGTACATGCCCCCTTTGTTGGAGAATTGCCATCCAAGGCGCAGCGGAATTTAAAAATTTCTCCATTTAGTGATCCTTACGAATGGGCATGATCAGTGATAGAATCGTTACCTCTTGTGGCGATTCAAACCTTTGGTGCAGATCTCTTGAAACGACCAAAACCTTGGATATAAATCCATGGGGCGATCACGAACGTTGAACGATGACAACGTCTCTACTTAGTCCACACGAACGGATTCCTTCAATCGCAGTGCTAGCTGTTATGAATGAAGGCTTTGAGTGAGAGAAAGAGGGAAACAAAATTCCAAGTCTCTACTTGAATTTCTGTCTGAGTGGAGTGACAATGCTTCTACCCAAGGGGTTCTATTTATAGAACCACTTGTGTGGGCTTCAAGCCAAAAAGCCCACTTAAGTGTATTTTGCCCATAACTCATAATATGCCAAAATCACTTAAGTATTTGGCACCTTACCATATTTCGTTTCCACTTAAGTGCACCGTACCTTACGATGTTCCTTAATTATTCTATCTCTCATCAATCCGTCCTTTGTGTGTGACCCTATAGGTTTTCGCGGCGTTGGCAATTATATTAAATCACGCATTTAACATAATAAACAGTGAGCGGTATCTAGCAACACATCACTGCTACCCAAGTCACGAAAATGTCATGTGATCTGACAAAACCTCCTGTGATAATAATTATGTGTATAATTACCCCTTTGCCCTTATGTCTATATTGAACACAAGGTATAGACCGTGTCACCCTTGTCCAGTTCAATATTGGGCCCATAGACATTTATCCTGTTACGCAGGATTGGCAAATTCCATCTAGGACACTCATGTCCCTCAGCATGCTTTGTGGAGTACTCATCAACTGTCTTTATGGTCATCCAGTTACGGATAACGTTGGATCAGTAATAAGGCACTCAACTCTACATCTAGGATCCATAGTGGTTTCAGGTCGAAGAGTGGTATACACTATTATCACCATGAGAATAACTTATGACACTTTGCATAACTTTCTATATAGTATTCTCATAGCGGGTCAATCCGGTACAAATATTACTCCTAATATTCATACCTATGTTTAAGACTTGATAACTCTTTATCCATGATCCATGAGATGTGATCATCAGTCTACAAACATAATAGTCTTAATGCTTTAACGTTATCCCACTTCACATTAAAGCTCGACTACGGATACTTTAAGAATAGTGCCCTTATGTTTAATGGGTTCTCATGATTAAGTCACACTTAATACATTAAACGGACTATCTATTCTAGGGACTTTATTAATCAACCATAATAAAGAAAATGCCTTTAAATAATTCGATACAAGTACCAAAAGTATTGGCCTCTAGGGCTTACACCAACAATCTCCCACTAACACTAGAGCCAATCAGGCATACCCCGTATGCCCATTGATCTAGTATGGCCATCATGCTTCTGCTGCGCAAGAGGGTTTGTCAGTGGGTCAGCAACATTGTCAAGTGTAGGTACTTTACATATTTTCGCACAACGCCTAAGTATGTGTTTCGATCGTTGGTGAGATCTAGGCTCCTTAGCTTGTGCGATAACACCATTGTTATCATAATAGAGACCAATGGGATCCACAATGCTAGGGACTATGCCAAGTTTATTGATCCAAACAGCTTCCTTTGCTGCACTTAAGGCAGCAATGTACTCGGCCTCAGTTGTAGAATCAGCAACTGCATCTTGCGTTGAACTTTTCAAGCTCACAGTGCCACCATTTAAGCAAAACACATAACCAGATTGGAATCATTCATATTACTTTTTCTATGTATGTACTCTGACTTAGGCCAAGCAGTTTTGTGATCTATCTCTATAAATTCTGATTCCTAATATATAGGCTGCTTCACCTAGGTCCTCCATAGAAAAGCATTTCCCCAACCAAGACTTTACTTGTTGCAGGGTAGGGATATCGATTCCAATGAGTAATATGTCACCTACATATAATACCAGGAATATGATCATGCTCCCACTAACCTTCTTGTAGACACAAGGCTCATCTTTGTTCTTGATGAATCCATACAGTTTTACTGTTTCATCAAAACAAAGATTCCATGAGTAGGTCACAGGCTCATCTTGATCCATGAGTAATACATCACATAGATCAGATATCCATATATCTCAGGTAGGTGACGTATCCTGCCTGACCTACGCTGGTCTTGTTCTACTTGAGCAGGTTGCTCTTACACAACTACTTGTATTTCATGCTCTAGTTCCTCCATAGGTATATCGATACTTTGTGATTCTTGAATTTCTTCAAGCTCTACTTTCCTCCCACTCCAGTTCGAGCGACAAACACTTTGCCCTCTGAAGGATTGTAGAAGTAATACCCTCTTGTTTCTTTAGGATACCTCACAAATAAGCATTTGTCAGATTTGGGCTCAAGCTTAGTTGAAATTTGTCGTTTCACATAAACTTCGCAACCCCAAATCTTCATGTAAGACATATGTGGTCTCTTACCACTCCATATCTCATATGGTGTCTTATCAACCTTTTTGGATGGAACACGGTTAAGTGTGTAAGCTGCGGTCAACAGCGCATGTCCCCAAAAGGAGTTTGGAAGATCGGCTTGACTCATCATGGATCGGACCATGTCTAACAGGGTTCGATTTCTTCTCTCAGATACACCATTCCATAAGGGTGTTCCAGGAGGAGTGAGTTGGGATAGGATCCCACACTCTTTCAGATGGTCATCAAACTCTAGGCTTAAATACTCACCGCCTCGATCTAATCGAAGAGTTTTAATATTCTTACCTAGTTGGTTTTGTACTTCATTCTTGAATTCCTTGAACTTTTCAAAGGACTATGATTTGTGTTTCATTAAACACACACAACCATATCTACTGAAATCATCAGTAAATGTGATGAAGTACTGAAAACCTCCTCTGGCCGGCATGTTCAGTGGTCCACATACATCAATATGTATGAGGGCCAAAAGATCATTATCTCTTTCACCTTTTCCTGTGAATGGAGACTTTGTCATCTTTCCAATTAAACAAGATCTGCATGTCTCATATGATTCATAATCAAAAGAGTCCAACAGTCCATCTTTATGGAGTTTGGAAATGTATTTCTCATTTATGTGGCCTAATCGACAATGCCAAAGGTAAGTTGGATTTAACTCATTAGATTTCATCCTTTTAGTATTAATGTTATAAATAGGCATTTCAAGATCAATGACATATAGTCCATTGTTTCATTTGTGCAGTTGCATAGAATATATCATTCAAATAAATTGAACAACAATTGTTCTTTATTATGAATGAAAAACCGAACTTGTCCAAACAAGAAACGAAAATAATATTCCTGCTAATTGCTGGTACATAATAACATTTCTCTAACTGAATTATTAAACCACTAGGTAAAGTCAATTCATAAGTTCCTACGGCTAAGGCAGCAACCTTTGCTCCATTACCAACTCGTAGGTCGACTTCACCTTTTGCCAATTTTCTACTCCCTTTTAGTTCTTGCACATTTGTACAAATGTGAGAACCGCATCCAGTATCTAATACCCAGGATGCAGAAGTAGATAAATTAATTTCAATAACAAAAATACCTGAAGTTGGAGTCTCTACTCCTTTCTTCCTATCTTCCAGGTACTTTGGGCAGTTCCTCTTTCAGTGTGCGGTCTTACCGCAATGGAAGCAGGTGTCTTCCTTTTCTATGCTTCCACTAGGCTTTAAAGCAGCACTAGTGGGTTTGGGTTTGGCAACTTCCTTGCCTTTCCCTTTATCATGTTTGAGGACAATCCTCATGTCTCGGTACCAATCCAGAAAATTTGTCCCAGACAATTTTTCCATATCAAGGATTGATCGCAAGATGTTGTTAGAGGTGTTTGCTGTCATGGTAATCTACACAAGGATTAATGAAAATATAAGTATCATTGACATATTTAATTAGGCCTTTAATTAAATATACTCCCACTATTTTACTCAAAACAAATGACCCTCATCATCTGATTCGGAAAATCCCGTTGGAAGATTTTCTAGTGGGTCGAGATCCATATTTCACTTCGTTCTAAGTCCGCATAGGCGGATTACACAAAACTAGGTTATTTTAGGTAGGAACTCCTTCCAATTGTATCTCATACAACTCTCGAAAATTTCAATTGGGTGAATAACTCCTTATTCCAATCCATCATATGGATTATTCCCAACTCTTGCTTCTATACATATATATAATCTTATTATAATTTGTTTAGTTAAGTTTGACCCATTGTTTTAATAGTTGGATATTACAATTATCCCATCGCACCTTACTAATATAGAACATGCAACTCGCGTAGGCGAAACCTACATTATTCGATACTAGTCTTGATGAGTGTTAAAACTTGGAAAGCTTAAAACTTAATATTTAGTTTTGAGGGAATTGCAATTTTTCTGATCTCACCGGCTTGTTTATCATATAAACCGTCTCTCACATGCATCAACATACATTCATATGCATCAACATACATACATACATAATGAAACAGTTATGGCCCCTAGCGCAATTGTTCTCCCAAGCCAATGAGAGAACCTAAGCTAACCTACAACGATCTAAGCTTCTCCAAGCAAGATCTTCAAGGTTGTCCTCCTTTGGCACTGACTTCTTTGCTTTCTTCATATCATTATATTACATGAAAGAAACTCGTTTTACATACGAGGGAGTGAGATGAGAAAAGAAGTTACATTTGGGAGATTAAGAGAGAGGCACGACACGCAGGTCGTATTTTAAAAACCCAAAACAAAACAAAGGAAAACTAAGGCCATAACCGATCACCACAAGACAATAATAAACACTTTATTATTATAATTATTAATTCCTTTAATTAATTAAAATCAAATTAAATTTCGACGACCGATCACACTATGCAGAGTTAGCCGGGGGTCCACTGCCCGGACAGCGGGAACGGGTGTTCCGCTGCCAGGTCAGCGGACGGTGGTTCCGCTGACCGTTCAGCGGACAGGGGTCAAGGGGGCAGCGCCCCTTGCGAGGTCTAAGGGGAAGCACCCCTGCTCGAAAATTTTAATGAACAATTCATTTAAATTGACGTCGTCTTTCGTATCAACACTTGATACTTCAAAGCACTTTTTCTAGCCGAACCGGTGAATTTTTTTTTTCTTGCGTTAACCGGTTAACCATATGCGTTAACTGGTTAACACTGTTTGAAAACTTTTAGAAAATTCTTTTCTGCCTTGCGTTAACCGGTTAACCATATGTGTTAACCGGTTAACACTATTTGAAAAACTCAGAAAACTGAATTTCGTCTTGCGTTAACCGGTTAACCAAAAGCGTTAACCGGTTAACACTGTTTGAAAACACAAAAAATTTATTTCGCATTGCGTTAACCGGTTAACCATACGCGTTAACCGGTTAACACTGTTCGGAAAAGTGTTTAGAACGCACAACTCTTGTGCAGTCATACCCCAATCGCATAACTCTCTGACAACACAACCCTTGTGTCGTCACTAACCCTGATGCACCAATTTCAGACCGTCAAACACATCTCGATTGTTAATTCAGTATGATTGATCAACACGTCATTGCTTCACCATACTAATGTCGGATCAAGAAGCAAACGACCATTGATCGCTCAAAGGAAAACAATCATCGAGGGTTTGAATGAACGAAACAAGAACATTATATCATATATAATGTATTTTGCATCAGGGTTACATATATCACATATATGTAACTTGATCGATCTCAATTTAACCTTTGATTCATTCTGTCTTTAATCATATTATTACATAACAAAAACAGTTATCAGATTCATGGTTTCGTAAGTGGCTCTGATACCACTGTTGGAGAATTGCCATCCAAGGCACAGCGAAATTTAAAAATTTCTCCATTTAGTGATCCTTACGAATGGGCATGATCAGTGATAGAATCGTTACCTCTTGTGGCGATTCAAACCTTTGGTGCAGATCTCTTGAAACGACCAAAACCTTGGATATAAATCCATGGGGCGATCACGAACGTTGAACGATGACAACGTCTCTACTTAGTCCATACGAACGGATTCCTTCAATCGCAGTGCTAGCTGTTATGAATGAAGGCTTTGAGTGAGAGAAAGAGGGAAACAAAATTCCAAGTCTCTACTTGAATTTCTGTCTGAGTGGAGTGACAATGCTTCTCCCCAAGGGGTTCTATTTATAGAACCACTTGTGTGGGCTTCAAGCCAAAAAGCCCACTTAAGTGTATTTTGCCCATATCTCATAATATGCCAAAATCACTTAAGTATTTGGTACCTTACCATATTTCGTTTCCACTTAAGTGCACCGTACCTTACGATGTTCCTTAATTATTCTATCTCTCATCAATCCGTCCTTTGTGTGTGACCCTATAGGTTTTCGCGGCGTTGGCAATTATATTAAATCACGCATTTAACATAATAAACAGTGAGCGGTATCTAGCAACACATCACTGCTACCCAAGTCACGAAAATGTCATGTGATCTGACAAAACCTCCTGTGATAATAATTATGTGTATAATTACCCCTTTGCCCTTATGTCTATATTGAACACAAGGTATAGACCGTGTCACCCTTGTCCAGTTCAATATTGGGCCCATAGACATTTATCCTGTTACGCAGGATTGGCAAATTCCATCTAGGACACTCATGTCCCTCAGCATGCTTTGTGGAGTACTCATCAACTGTCTTTATGGTCATCCAGTTACGGATAACGTTGGATCAGTAATAAGGCACTCAACTCTACATCTAGGATCCATAGTGGTTTCAGGTCGAAGAGTGGTATACACTATTATCACCATGAGAATAACTTATGACACTTTGCATAACTTTCTATATAGTATTCTCATAGCGGGTCAATCCGGTACAAATATTACTCCTAATATTCATACCTATGTTTAAGACTTGATAACTCTTTATCCATGATCCATGAGATGTGATCATCAGTCTACAAACATAATAGTCTTAATGCTTTAACGTTATCCCACTTCACATTAAAGCTCGACTACGGATACTTTAAGAATAGTGCCCTTATGTTTAATGGGTTCTCATGATTAAGTCACACTTAATACATTAAACGGACTATCTATTCTAGGGACTTTATTAATCAACCATAATAAAGAAAATGCCTTTAAATAATTCGATACAAGTACCAAAAGTATTGGCCTCTAGGGCTTACACCAACACCCTTTTGTTTGAGGTTTTTCTACCATTGTTCGGTCGCTTCCCCACTGATAATGATTTTGGGCCATGCTCTCGATAAGTTGATAAGCGTCGGTGTAAGGTTTATCCATAAGCGCACCACCGGCGGCGGCGTCTATTGTTAACCTTGTGTTGTACAAGAGACCATTGTAGAAGGTGTGAATTACTAACCAGTCCTCTAAACCATGGTGTGGACAAAGTCTCATCATGTCCTTGCATCTTTCCCATGCTTCGAAAAGAGATTCGTTATCTTTTTGCTTAAATCCATTTATCTGGGCCCTCAACATAGCCGTTTTGCTTGGAGGAAAATATCGGGAAAGAAAGACTTTCTTCAACTCATTCCATGTGGTGACTAAGTTGGAAGGAAGAGACTGAAGCCATCTTCTTGCTTTATCTCTTAACGAGAAAGGAAAAAGATGAAGTCGAATTGCCTCTGAAGTGACACCATTAGCTTTAACAGTGTCAGCATATTGGACAAATACGGATAAATGAAGGTTTGGATCCTCGGTAGGATTTCCAGAAAATTGATTCTGTTGCACTGCCTGCAACAACGAAGGTTTAAGTTCGAAGTTGTTCTCTTCGATTGCGGGTGGAGCAATACTCGAATGCGGCTCATCCTACAATGGAGCATCGTAATCTCGAAGAGCACGAGCTGGTTCGGCCATCGCTGGTATCGTTAAAGGACGGAGATTTTTGAGATCAGGAATTTCGATTGGAGGAAGATTGTTTCTAGCACGATACTCCCAAATTCGTCGTAATAATCGGAGATATCGTTCAACGTCGTTGATTCGTAAGTAGTACGACTCGTCTTGTGAGCGAGTGTGTGGCATACAGATCAACGAAAAAGGGAAAAAAATAAAAATTGCCTTAGTCTCTACAGCGTAACAGAAGAGTTACGATATCGACTAAATAAAAGATCCCCGGCAACGGCGCCAAAAACTTGATCGCGACTTTATGATTCTATCGGGGTACTAACGGCAAGTGCATAGTCTAATCGCGTAGTTTTAAAAGATATCGATCCCACAGGGACTTAATGAATCGATCTACCGTTTTTCTAGGGTTACTGCGTAAAGCTAAGGCGGATGATACTTTAATGATTAGGGGGAAAAGTAAAACTAAATTTGGATCTAGATAAAATATCAAATAATATGGATATCAGTATGTAGTTCGTCGTAATTGGGGAATCAAATCTTCGTTGGTCTTTTTCTTAATTTTAAAATAAGTCTTTTCAGTAGACACTATTAATTAAAAGTCTTTTCCTCAAACTCTCGCTCTGTTGAATTAGACTATGACTTTATATTTTAACACACGCTCTCACTATTTCGTTAAATCTAAAATCACTTTTTGAAAATAATAGAATCTATAGAAACTTCTTTTGAGAAAATACTAACCGTTTAAACACCCTCGTCTCAAATTCTCACTCTGTTGACTTAGATTATATGATTAAACTTAAATGCTTAACTCTCGTCCTCACATTTAACTTGTTAAAAATAATTTTTGAAAATGATTAGAATTTAATTAACCTTAAAAATTGCTTTCGCCCTGATTTACACTGTCCAGTTAAAAACTCAAACCGTCGTTCTATTGATTTTAACTTCTTTATGTCTTTTACTCTCGTACAAAAACCTTGGTATTAACTCTATAAATTGAGACCAGAAAAAGAGTGACTATATTTTGAAATAAATTTAAAACCAACTCAATTTGAATTCCTTTATTCCGCTTACTTTACATACCGATATCTAAATTAATTAGCCAGACATGATAAACATGCACAAACAATAATCATGCATAAATACGGCCATATCTAACAAACAATATATATAAACAGCGGAACAAAGCATATGTAAATTAAAACGATAAATTAATTAATTAATGAACCTGGAAAAATACTAGAATTCTGGATTTTATCTCCTAGCTTCGATGCTCGAACACTCCACCACAAGTCGGTTGGATTTGTTCTTCACAATTCTCAATCAGATAGGAAAGTAAAACCAAGGAAATAAAATACTATGATCTAACGTAAGGTTAGATCCAGTAAAATTACACAATAATTTCCGGTGTAGAAACTATCGTGAGAAAATAAACTGTATGCTTCGGAAATTAAACTAGAAAAGAAAAGAAAATAAATTGCTTGAAAATTAGAATGCTGGAAAAATATTGCTGGAAAAATTGAACGGAGAAGAGAGAGCTTCAATTGGCTTTTGTGAGGTTTATTTATATTAACCTCCCAAAATAACCGTTTCCTAGAATGGGTCTTCAGTCTGGTTCAAAGCGTGCATGAGAAAATTTAGGGGAAAACGTCCACTGCGTTACGCACGTAAAGGCCAAAATATAGGAGTGGAATGTGTGACGTCCGTCACACTATGTGTTACGGTCGTAACCCTAGGTATTAGGACGTGGCGATCGCCATGTGCTTGTGGCGGTCGTGACAGCCATTTCCTTTGTTCCAAACGTGGGCTGGGCTTTGGTGCTTCAGCTTGCTGCTTTTCCTAGAAAATCCTCTTTTTGCACCCCTCTTCTTTCTTTTTCACACGTGCTTTAAATAATGATACCTGAAATAAATAATAAGAAAATACCGAGTAATATCGAATAATATAAAATAAATTGAATCAAATAACGATATAATTTAATTAAGTCAAGTCTAAAAATGTGATATAGTTTCATGTTATCAATATGTGTGGATTATAGAGACTTGAATAAAGCTAGTCCGAAAGATGATTTTCCTCTACCACATATTGATATGTTGGTAGATAATACAGCTAAATTCAATGTCTTCTCATTTATGGACGGATTTTCCGGATATAACCAGATTAAGATGGCACCCGAGGATATGGAGAAGACGACATTCATCACACCTTAGGGAACTTTCTGTTATCGAGTGATGCCCTTCGGTTTGAAGAACGCCGGAACCACGTATCAACGAGCTATGACTACCTTGTTTCATGATATGATGCACAAGGAGATTGTCAGGTAGTTTCTACCTCAATGGAGAAGTGCTTTATAAGAGAAATTTTGACATGGTTCTGCTCAGATGCGTGGATAGACATGAAGCAGACCTGTTGATGACTGAGGTCGATGAGGGTTCATTTGGTACTCATTCCAATGGACATGCCATGGCTAGAAAGATGTTGAGAGCAGGCTACTATTGGCTGACAATGGAGTCTGACTGTTGTAAGTATGTGAAGAAATTCCATAAGTGTCAAATTTATGCGGATAAGATTCATATTCCTCCGACACTTCTGAATATGATTTCATCACCATGGACTTTCTACATGTGGGGAATTGACATGATTGGCATGATAGAGCCGAAAGCGTCCAATGGACACAGGTTTATTCTCGTAGCAATTGATTACTTCACCAAGTGGGTTGAGGCAGCGTCATATGCAAGTGTGACCAGGTAGGTGGTCGTGAAGTTTATCAAGAATCAGCTCATATGCCGTTATGGTGTGCCAGATAAGATCATTACTGATAATGGATCTAATCTGAATAACAAGATGATGAAAGAGTTGTGTAGCGAGTTCAAGATTGCACACCATAATTCTTCTCCTTATAGACCCAAGATGAATGGGGCGGTTGAAGCTGCTAATAAGAATATCAAGAAGATTATCCAGAAGATGGTTGTCACGTACAAAGATTGGCATGAGATGCTGCAATTTGCTTTGCATGGATATCGTACATCTGTCCGCACTTCAATAGGGGCAACCCCTTTCTCTCTTGTTTATGGCATGGAGGCTGTACTCCCAGTAGAGGTGGAGATCCCATCAATGAGATTCTTGATGGAGGCCAAGTTGACTGATGCTGAATGGATTCAGAGTCGTTATGACCAGTTGAATCTGATAGAAGAAAAGAGATTGACTGCCATGTGTCATGGTCAATTATATCAACAGAGAATGAAGAAAGCTTTTGATAAGAAGGTCAAGCCTCGTGTGTTCCGAGAAGGTGACCTCGTGCTCAAGAAAGTCTTGTCTTTCACGCCTGATTCCAGGGTTAAGTGGACTCCAAACTATGAGGGTCCATATGTTGTTAAGAAAGCCTTTTCAGGCGGTGCTTTGATACTTACGACTAGGGATGGGGAGGATTTCACTCGTCCTGTGAATTCAGATGCAGTCAAGAAATACTTCGCCTAAAAATAAAAACAGAATGGCTCGCTAAGTTGAAAACCCGAAAGGGCGGCTTAGGCAAAAAAGAGCGTCTCGGTGGATTGAAAACCCGAAAGGGCGATCCAGGCAAAAGTTAGAGACATGAAAAAATGAATATATGCATCCCGCTAGATTGAGTACCTCATCCTGGGGCAATCTAGGCAAAATTTAGGGATTTGGCAAGTAACTGCATCCTGACAAGATTGTGTTCTACATCTGTCATCCGTCAGGGATTCTTGTTCATTCGTCTTCAACTAAAGCTTCGAATACATCGAATTCGGAATTGGTGGAGAAATGGTCATTATGTTCAATGTAGTCCTTTTCCAATATATATCACCAATTTCAAATTTGTAAAGATCTATGGAGTCTTGCCATTTGCAGGCTACCATTCCATCAAGTAAATTTGAGCTTTTATCCAATTATTTTCACTCTTATTTGTTTCTATTCAACAAATGTTTTGCATGTTTTAATTGAGAAAATATCATTGTTTTAAATAAACAAATTTTTCACAAATTGTTTTTTAAACAAAGTGAACATTCACAATGACGAAAGGATACTTAAGGGATCCTCAGTGCTCTCCCAAGGGTGGCATGATTTCCAACAGGGTAAGACATTCGTTTATATCCCTAGCATGACTGTATCCTCTTCCTCCAGAATTTTGTTGTGGTTTCATCCCCAAGTAGAGTGTTTGTTGAGGTTATTCACCTCCCCTCCCTTCAGCAGAGCAGTGGTTTTCCCTCCTCAGCAGATGTGTCCTCTTTGGAAGGTTCGGTATTTGGTGGTTGATCCCCGGATTCCTTCATTTCCTCAGATAGATCCCCAACGGAGTTGTTGGTGTGTTGGATCTTATCTATGATGATGCTATCCCCAGCAGAGATATTATTGTTTCCTCAGATAGATCCCCAGCGGAGTTGTTGGTGTGTTGGATCTTATCTATGATGATGCTATCCCCAACAGAGATATTGTTGTTTCCTCATATAGATCCCCAGCGGAGTTGTTGGTGTGTTGGATCTTATCTATGATGATGTTATCTTCCTCAGATAGATCCCCAGCGGAGTTGTTGGTGTGTTGGATCTTATCTGTGAGGATGTTATCTTCCTCAGATAGATCCCTAGCGGAGTTGTTGGTGTTGAATCTTATCTATGATAATGTTATCCCCCTGCAAAGATATGGTTGTTTCCTGGTATCTCTGATCCCCAGTAGAGTTGCTTGTGCGGCATATTCTACTTGTGTGATCTTTTCTCCTCAGCAGGTGTGACTTCCTTTGTGAGTTTGGTACTTGGTGTTGGATCACCAATTCCTCTTATATCCCTCAGATGGATTTCCCATTAGAGTTGCTCTTGTGGCAGTTTCTGCCTGCACAATGAACTCTTTTCTCCAGCTGTGACTGATGATTCCTCCGGAGCCATTTATGTTTTTCCTCCCGAGCAGAGTGTATGGTAAAGGTATTTTAGCCTCCTTCCTCCTCAGCAGGTGAGAGCTCTTGGTTCGTTTGACCTTTGGGAGCTTCTGGTTGGTGGTTGTATCCCCACAAGGATCCATCACCTCCTTTTTTAGATTTCCTCGGCGGAGTGGTCTCCCCAGCTGAACTTATTTGCGCCGTGATCCGGTTCACAGTCGGAATGATTGTTGTTCATTCCCCTGCAGAGATTTTTATGATTTTTGATATCTCTGATTCCCCTGTAGAGTTGCTTTTGTGGCAGTTTCTGCCTGTACAATGAGCTTTTTCCCAGCTGAGACTGATGATTCATCCCTGCAGAGATGTTGTTGTCTCTGATCCTCGGCAGATTGGATATTCTCTGGTGATCCTGGCTTTCTCTCTTGAGATGTAGTACCGGGTGGTTGATTCCTGGACCTGTGTGTGTTAGATATGTCTGTTTTTCAGCATTCATCAAACATAAATCACGCATATACATGTATAAGTACAACATTCAGATATTCATGTTGCATTCTTTGCCATATATCGTTGTTTGTTGTCTCCTGCTATTTGGTGATACATATTTCCCCAAGCAGATGTGTGTGTCTGATCTCTCCATATAGAGTCATCCCCGTAAGCTGAAAGTGTTTATCTTTCCTGCCATTTCCCTACTGAGGTATATCCTCGTGGACGACGGTTGTTTCCGTTTCCTCCCAACACATATATTGGGATGGGTTTCCCCTATTGAGTTATATCCTCATTAGGATGAGTCTTGATTCAGTTTGCCTTTTTGGTTTGATCCTAAATTGGCTTTTTGTGACTGTCTCTGGTGTTTCCCTGTGGTAGATGAATAATTGCTCAGTAACCAGTAATTATTCACCTTATCCTCGGCGGAGTTTGTGGTTTGCTACCCAGTATCCGGTAGTTGTAAATCCCATTTTTTGTCCCTCCCCGCGGAGTTTGTGGTTTTCTACCCAGTATCCGGTAGTTGTAAATCCTACACTTTCTTCCCCTAACGGAGTTTGTGGTTTTCTACCCTTATACCGGTAGTCGTAAACCCTATGTTCCTCCCTTCGCAGAGTTAACCTTTGTTGTTCATCCTAGTCGATGACGGTTACTCTTCTGTGGTTTCTTACCCAGTATCCGGTAGGTGTAATCCCCTCCTTGATGGTTATCTTCATCCAGTATTCGATGTTGATATTCCCTCTTTTTCCTGGGTAATTGCCTTGTGCTCGCAATTTATCCCCGGAGAGTCATCTTTCGTCTACCCTGTTGTTGTTGGTAACGATTATTTCTCTCCTGAATTGGTCATCATTATATACCTAGTTTTGGTATCCCGATGCCTTTTCTTTTTTCGGTTGATTTATCCTTTATTAACCCAGTAACCGGTTGTGGATAATCTTCCATGCGAGTATACTATCTACGTTCTGACGGTAATAGATAGTATATCTCATGCACTCTCTGGTCGAAGCCTTTTGTCCTTCCCCACTCGAGTAAGATTCGTATTCCCTTTGCGGAATCGAATGTCCATCCTATAAACAAGTTTGCGTTTCTGCTCTCTTTTGGATGATGAGTGTTTTGGGAATATTCCCCAATTCACGCGTTGGTTGGTCACCTATTATATGCCCAGTAACCGGTATCCCTGGTGTTCCTTCCTTTCGAGTATATTATCTACGTTTTGACGGCAATATATAATATATCCCATGCGCTCTTCGGTCGAAGCCTTTTGTCCTTCACCAGTCGAGTAAGATTTGTATTCCCTTTGCGGAATCGAATGTCCATCCTGTAAACAAGTTTGCTTTCTGCTCTCTTTTGGATGATGAGTGTCTTGGGAATATTCCCCAATTCACGCCTCGGTCGATTTATCCTTTATTAACCCAGTAACCGGTTGTGGATAATCTTCCATGCGAGTATATTATCTACGTTTTGACGGCAATAGATAATATATCTCATGCACTCTTTGGTCGAAGCCTTCTGTCCTTCCCCATTCGAGTAAGATTCGTATTCCCTTTGCGGAATCGAATGTCCATCCTGTAAGTTGAGTTTGCTTTTTCAGCCCTCCTTTTTGGATGATGAGTGTTTTGGGAATATTCCCCAATTCTCGCTTTGGTTGGTCACCTATTATATACCCAGTAACCGGTATCTCTGGTGTTCCTTCCTTCTGCTCCCTATTATGACCTCGGTCCCCTGTGGAGTCAGATTTTCCTGAGTTGAGATATATCTTTTCAGGTCTTCCTCAGATGATTTGGTTGATTGATATCTCTCACCCTTATACCGGTCTTAGATATTCATTCTTCCTGAGCTTGTTGTTCTCTCACCCTTATACCGGTGATCAGATCACATGTCTCATTGAGCTTGTTACCCAGTAACCGGTAACACCTCATCCCGCTGCTTTCCCTGAAGAGTCTTTTTAGATCTTCCCCAGCGGAGTTTCTGTTGTGATTCGCCTTTTGCTGTGTTGGCATATTCCCCAATACATGCATTTTCCCCCGCAGGGATATTTTGTTCATTCTTTCCCCAGCCTGAGTCCGGATTTTTATCCGAAGTATCCATTGCGGATAGTTTTACTGTGTTGCCGTTTTCCCCAACACATGCATTTTTGAGTCAACTCGATGTCTTTCCAATGGATTTATTCCCTTTGGAAACTCTTTTCCCCAGTGTCAAGTCGTGACCTTCTCACGCGGTTTCAGTCCTTTACTCCCCTAGTTTTGAGTCGTTCCCTGCTCATGCATTTCTTTCTTATCCCCATGAGAGTCCCCGGTAGAGTCTTTGTCCCATGGAGTGAATTACTCCTATGGATTTTTCAATATCTCCGGATTTCTTTTCTTCTTTGTGGACGCATATCCCCACAGAGTTTTGTTTGTTTTGCATACATACATTTGCATCATGAGGTCTCTTAGGGACCAAAATTTGTCTCTTTGTTATTATTTAAGCCCATTCTACCTCTTTGAGACGAAGATTTTAACATTCACTTCTCCGGCTAGAATGACCTTAAATAGGGGCATCTGTAAGACCCCAATTTTGTCCCTAAGATCCCTCATGGCATCATAGCATTGCACTGCATAGCCTCAAGGATCATTGAGAATCTTGGCTTCCTTTCCCTTTGGGTAGGGATCTCTTGTGAGTGGTTTGAGATCACCAGGCATGCTTGAATTGTATATCATTGCTTTTCTCATTTTGTTTACTAACCAAAAGCACAAAAATATGTCATTAACATTTTTGTTGTAGCTCAAGCAATCACCAGGTCAAGAGCTTCAAGAAGATTCTTTGTGTAAAAGATGAGGTATTTTCTTGAGATGAGGATCACATGATCATTACAAGGAGCTTACATGAGCTAGGGTTCCATTTTGGAGCAATTTCATCAAATGATAAAGGCTCAAGTTCATCAAGACATTTCAAGATCATCTGAGGACCAAAAAGTCAACTGTGCAGTCAATTGAGGACTATGAGGTGGGGAAATGAGTTGAGACACCTCAATCGTGTTCAAATAAGGCCTATTCATCATTCTAAACATCCATCTTGAAGATTCAAAGGTCATGGCAAAAGTTACTAAAAATGGAAAGTGACCTGTAATTCAAAGTTTCCAAATTTGGCAAGTTTTCAGTCCACATTCAACTTGACTTGTCAATGTCAAAGATGTTTCAAATGGATTTTTGGTGAACATGAAAGTTGTAGATCTTTGTCTTCCCTTTCCAAAAAGTCCTAATTCATGCCCATATAATGATTGATTCAGAAGATATGGTCATTTGATCACAAGGTGTGCATGGAAGTTCAAAATGGCATAACTTTTGATACAAAGCTCCAATTTGGTCCATTCTTTTTGCAAAATGCTCCTCACGTTCAAGACATTTCAAATGAACCATTGCCGTGCATGAGAGAGGCTTGTATGCTCATCATTCCTCAAATGATCATTTTGGAGGGAATTTCCATAATTCAAATTTGGCTTATGATACAAGCAAAATACCAATTCCATGTTGATCCTTGGTTGATTTTAAGTGGATTCAAAGCTTAACATGAGCATGTGCACGTGTGTTTTGGCCATGCAAGTTCAATGTGCAATTTTGCAAGACACTTCAATTCTCACTAATCATGATTAAACAAAGGCTAATTTGGATTTCAGTGTGATTAGCATGCCATATAAATACCAAACCCTAATCCTAACAACCATAACAGCACCATTTCAGATCTGAATTTTCAAGTTACCTCCATTTTTCTCTCTCTTCGAATCTTGGATTTCTTCAGACAAACACCAAAAGTCCTTACATATTCTTGATCATCATCATTCATTGATCAAGAATCATTATCTGTTTGGATCAATTGAGCAAGAATTTATGCAGTTCATGTGAAATCTTCATGTTGATGGAATCTGAAATTTGAGCTAGATCTAGGTGGTTTCAATTGATTCTTTTTGTTTAAAGCTTCAAGGCAAGGTTAAAGAAGAAGATCTGGAGTTGTAGAGTGCTTAAGGACACGAATTCAGAAGCTTCAATTTCCAAGTGAGTCAAAACTCGATCTCTTATTTCGCTGTTTTAAGGCCATAGATTTGTAGATCTCACTTAGCAAAGCTTGTACATGTGTTTAGATCTTGATTTGGTTGAGTATTGTGCATGTTATGTGAACTGGAATTTTTGCTCATGAAAATGTTTTCGTTCGATCCGTGCAATCTAGGAAGAATTAGGTTAAATTGAATTGATATTTGGATTCCTTGTGAGAGAGCGGTTCGAATGATGTACAATTTGTCCATTTCTGGAAAAAAATTGGAAGCTCCACCGTGTGTGTGACCGGAGAAGACGACCGGAGACTGTAGCTCCAGCGTCTGGTTATTTGCTAGGGTTTTGCTGATCTGTTTTCCACGTATGCGCTTGCTTTTACATTCCATTGGCTATGCTTCCTTTGACTCGCTTGCGTGTGCGTTTGACTTGCTGATTGTGCTGATGATGTGTTTAATGAAACGCATCGTTTCATTTATGCTTGCGTGTTTCCATGTGGCCTGTTGCGTGTCTGTTTGATTGGTCCTGATTGCATTGACCGTGCCACGCTTGCCTTGACTTGCTGAGTGGCATGCTGATTGTATTAAATAAAGTTGTGCATTTTGATGTTTAAATGTGATCCATTGGATTGCTTTACGCGCGTTCGATCCTGTGGATGAGAATATTCTGATTTAATTTGAATTTTGTTTTTCCCTCCATTTTATTTTGTTATTTCATATTATTTTGTTCATTTTGAAAAATGCATTAAAAATTGAAAAATGATCCAAATTAACTCCAAAAAATTTTCATAAATTTGTTTTGATGTCTAGTTTTTTTTAGTATTATTTTCATGAATTGTTGATGACTGGATTTTTTTATGTGTGATTTTTGATTCCATGTCATGCTAATTTGATATGTTGCATTCATTGCTTTGTGAAATCTTCATCTTTGATCCAATTGATCTGATTTTTTGCATGCTTCATCTTCATAAATGATGTGAATTTTTTATCACTGGTTTGGATTTTTTCTCATATGCTATCATTGTTTTTGACACATGAAGATGTATGTGACAATTTGTGTCACATTTTGGACATTGCATTTGTGCATTTTTGTTCACCTATCATTTGAACCTTTCTGGATTTGATTTTTTGCATGTTGTTCGTTCATGACATGAGAAACTCACATAAAAAATTTCAAAGCCATTGCATACATTTCTGATTTGATTTGGATTTTCTAATTTGGATGTCCATTTTGTGCTCATTTATTGGTCTTTGCATAGCATGAGCCATTTGACGCCTTTGCTTTTTGAATTGATGCTAGTCCTTTTGAGGACATTTTGTGACATGCCTGAATGTGCATTATGTGGAAGATTGAGTTCTGTTTTGATCATTTGATTTGGTTTTGAACTTAATCTTTGTACTAGTGTTTTGTGCAGATACTAATTGTGCTTTGTGTTTCAGGTTTGGACATTTAGCATTGATGGTTGATTTGTTCTCACTTTGTGAGATGCAAATAATTTGAATACTAACATATGTTTGTTTTGTAGGTTCTAATTGATGTGCTTGAGCTCATGAGTGCTTGAGCATTGTTCATTAAGTTGTGTATTTGTTGGAAAGATTCACTGTTTGTCTGTTGATTTTCTGACTGAGATATTAACTGGTTAGCTTTTATACATGTACATTAGTTGCTTGCTTTTAGCTCTTGCTTGAGCTTTGGATTGTGGTTGATACGCCACTTAGGTAGTTATCTTCTTACTTCATGTAGTCTGGAAGTCCTGTCACCTTTTTGGCAGGTATTTTGCTGGCAAGTCCTCCTTAAGAGGCTCTGTTTGTGTTTGTTTACAATTGTGCCAAAGACCTCCAAGATGAGGCATGTGTTACTTGATAAGTCCTCCAATAGTTGAGGCAATTGACGGATAAAAGGGATTAGCAATCAATCCCCCGTTATTCAGTGAGTCGTTCTTTATGCTCGCACTACGTGCTGACGCTTCTGAACATGTACCCAAGATCTTTGTCCAGTGTCTGTCAAGTGGAATAGGATCTCACTTTCTGGATCCCCGCGCTTTCTTTGTCATGAGCTCACCCTTGTCAGGGTTAAGAGCATGAGGTCTCATCCTCATTTACATTTTGATCAACTTCACCCTAACTCTCAATGTTAGTGGTTAAGAGCTCACTTGATTACCCATTTCAGTTTGGCTTGTTTGTCGAGGTTGATATGACCCCTCTTGACTAAAGCCCACCCATTTGTTTGAGCCTCTTGTATGCATATAGATTGTGATGTTTGCTTTTGATGTGTTTGCTTTTGATGTTTGTTTGTTATGGTTGGGAGTCGGATATAAGTCCATGTATTGGCATTCTGTTTCCTTTTTGTTGTTAGGAGTCAGATATAAGTCCATGTATTGGCATTCTGTTTCCTTTTTGTTGTTAGGAGTCGGGTGTAAGTCCATGTATTGGCATTCTGTTTCCTTTTATTGTGGATCTCTTATGAGACTTGTTTGTTTGCTTTTGCTTTGTGCTTGCTTATTCCAAAGGATGGGAACTTACTTGGATCATCTATATGATCTCAAGAGAGGAACTCCTAGTGTGGTTTCATTTCTTAACCATCACCCTTTTTTCTTCATTTTCTCCACCCTAACCCAAACCAAAAAACTATTTGTGCAAACATTTGACTTTGTTTTCAACATTAGAAACCTAAGCCTTATGCTTTTGATTTTCAAACTTTCTTTTCATAACATTCATCGTGAATTGAATCTTTAAGTCAACTTTGACCATTTTGTATATACTTCTAATTGGTAAATATAACCCATTCAAATATATTTTGTGGTTCCATGTCCACTTCTTAATCATTTTTTTCATAACCTTGAGCTATTAGGTTTAAGTTATCTTTGTGGTAGATGTAATACTCACCTATGTCCTTAGTGATGGACAATGAGCCTTCCATGCTTATTACAGGGTTAACCCCTCACTAGCATGTTGAAGCTATCCTCACATGGTGGACTTGTGGTTTTTCAGGTTGAGTTTTCTCCCTTTGATAACAAAAGACCTTAAGGCTTTTGGACCAATCAATCCACTCATTTGTTTTGAAATTTTTTACCCGAACTACGAGGTTTTGATCCTAATCTTTTTATAAGAGGGTACGTAGGCAATGGGTTTATCCATCCAAACACAAAAATGTAAATAAACTTGTATATTCTTTTCTCATCTCTTCAATCATGTTTGCACAAATGAAAATTTTCACAAAACAATAAGCTTTGCAACAAGCGTGAAAAGGGCTCCCTAGGAGTACCTAGGATGCTTTGGGTGCCTAACACCTTCCCATTGCATAACCAACCCCCTTATCCAGATCTCTGTTTCTTTTACTAGTTTTGTTTGTAAAACTTTTTAGGTTTTTGTTCGCTTTCTAACCATTCCTTTGGATAAATAGAAGTGCGGTGGCGACCCGACTTTGTATGCTTTACCTTGGATTTAGTCAATATCTCCAATGGTAACGAATACACCGCTACAGGTAGACGCTTTGGCTACTTTGTCTTCTATGTATAGAGTAAATCATTGGAATGACGTGTCCAGTATCACAATTATGCGCCTTGATAGACCGACTCATGTGTTTGTAGCATAAGAAGTTATAGATGATAAGCCTTGGTATTATGATATTAAATGTTTCCTCCAAAGTCAGGAATACCCACTTAGGGCGTCCAACAGAGATAAGAAGACTTTGAGAAGACTGGTTCGTAATTTCTTTCTAAATGAAGATGTGTTGAACAAGAGAAACTTTGACATGGTTTTGCTTATATACGTGGATAAACACGAAGAAGACATGTTAATGCAAGAAGTTCATGAAGGATCCTTTGGTATTCATGCTAATGGACATGCAATGGTTAAACATATGTTAAGGGCATGTTACTATTGGCTGACAATGGAATCTGATTGTTATAGATATATGAAGAAGTGCCATAAATGTCAGATTTATACTGATAAGATTCATGTGCCTCTGACGCTTCTCAATGTTATTTCATCTCCATGACCTTTATCTATGTGGGGAATTGATATGATTGCTATGATTGATCCTAAAGATTCGAATGGACATCGTTTCATCCTGGTAGCTATTGATTACTTCACCAAGTGGGTTGAAGCAGCATCTTATGCTAATGTGACCAAGCATGTTGTGGTCAGATTCAAGAATCAAATTATTTGGTGTTCCAAGTAAGATCATTACTGATAATGGGTCAAACTTGAATAATAAGACGAGGAAAGAACTTTGTGATGACTTCAAGATTGAACATCATAACTCTTCTCCTTACATGCCTAAGATGAATGGGGATGTTGAAGCTGCAAATAAGAATATTAAGAAGATTATCCAAACGATGGTTGTGACGTATAAAGATTGGCATGAGATGCTCTCGTTTGCCTTGCATGGATATCGTACATCCGTCTGCACTTCAATAGGGGAAACCCCTTTCTCTCTTGTGTATGGAATGGAAGCAGTTATCCCTGTAGAGGTTGAGATCCCATCAATGCGAGTCCTGATGGAAGGCAATTTGTATGAGGATGAATGGTGTCAGAGCAGATATGATCAGTTAAATTGGATTGAAGAGAAAATAATGACAATCTTGTGTCATGGTAAGTTATATCAAAAGAGAATAAAGAAAGAATTTGACAAGAAGGTTTGACCTTGTGTGTTCAAAGAAGATGACCTTCTGCTCAGGAAGATATTGTCTTTCAACATTGATTTTAAGGGCAAGTGGACTCCTAATTACGAAGGACATATGTTATTAAGAGAGCTTTCTCTGGTGGTTCATTGATTCTTACAACTATAGATGGTGATGAGCTCCCTCGTCTTGTGAATGCTGATGCAGTCAAGAAACACTTCGCCAAGAAAAATAAAAGAACAACTCGCTAATTTGAAAACCTGAAAGGGCGGTGTAACACCCAAAATTTGTCCTCCTCATTCATGCATTCATTTAGCATTTCATATTGCATTTCATCATGTCAATCAGAATTAGATCCAAAAAAAAAAAAAAAAAAAAAAAAAAAAAAACGAAAAAAAAAATAAATAATAATAATAATAATTTTTTACAAAAAAATAAATAAATAAATAAATAAAAATAATAATAAATAAATAAATAAAATATAATAAATTTTTTTGGACTTGGACCTTTCTCAAAATCCCACTAAGCTACCAATATTAGCCTATAAATACTAGAGTTTCATTGAAACAAAAGCCACACAGAAGAGGAGAAGAAGGAAGAGGAGCAAAATACTCTGAGGTTTCCTTGGAACAAAACCCTGAGGAAAAAGATAGTGAGAGAAGACCTAACGGAGTTCAAAGCAGCCTCCAAACCCCGAAGGGAACTCAACTACACAGAATCACCTCTGCCTCACATAAACCCTGAAGATTGTTTTGTAAACCTCACGGGTGCAACTCAATTTCAATCAAGCTCTCCAATCAGGTTTTCCTTTATTCCCATTACCTTTTGCTTTGAAGTTGAATACTCTGAATGTATGAGGTATGATGGATGAATTTCATTAGGTTTTTCGCCCATGGGTTTAATATGTATATGAATGTATAAACAATGCCTTGAATGTTTAACCGTTTAATTTTTGAGTGTATGCCACAGGGTTTGAGGTTTCTGAAACCATACTGTTATTCATGAAAAAAAATGCTTATGGTGTTTCACTAACCCTTTTGTTGAGTTTTTGTGAGGGCTCACATGACTTTTGCAGGGATAACTTGCGTGGTTTCCCACTTTATTTGTGGGATAGCCCCTGAGGTTCATTCTGATTACCTGTACAGACCCACTTTCTTTGATGATGTTAGCTTGGAAGGATCTTAGGGTTTCCCACTCCTCTAATTGCTGTTACTTCGGATCTTTATCCACGTGGTACTTTTACATTTTTCCCGTATTTTACTGCTTTCCTAGCTGGAAGACCTCGATAGGAGGCAACGTTTGAGCCCCTTGGTGGCATTTTACTTTGAGATACATGTTTTGTGTTTTGTATTCATATCCCTGCAGGTAGCGCGGTTCCTTCGTCAAGGACTGCCCTTTTTCCCTCGAGCATCCCAAACCCTAAAACCCAAAGCAACACGTTAACTCCTTCTACTACAGGCGAGTAAGTCTCCAAAGGTCGAGCATCCGGTAGATTGCGTAGTGACGCCGTTCGCCCAAAACTCAATCCATAACCCCGTAGTTAGCCGAACTACGTTTTGCCCTGATTCTCAGGCCAGATGAGATACGTAGGCATAAGACGCGATGTCTTAGCGAGCACACATCCCCCAACCCATAGGTCAGCCGAGCTACGAAGACTCTGATTCTCATATTCAGATGAGATACGTATGCAGTGGATGCGACATCCGCGCGAGTCATTTTCATTTAACCCTTTTTTTTTTTGGTAAACAGCACAAGATAAACCCACACCCTTTAGACAAGAACTACAATTGTGGATCCCGTAGAGTACTACGGATGCGTAGGGGTGCTAATACCTTCCCTTCGCATAACCGACTCCCGAACCCAAGATTTGGTTGCGAGACCCCGTCTTGTCCTTTCCTTTTTCAGGTTTACTTCGAGCGTTTCCTTTCCCTCCTTTGGGATGAATAACGCACGGTGGCGACTCTTCTGTCTTTTTCTTTCGCCGGTTTTTTTTTTGCGCACTGTATTTTTCAGGTTGCGACAGCTGGCGACTCTGCTGGGGACCCGGTTTCCCTAAGCGAGTCCCTCCTAGCTTTTGTAGTTTGTTTGTTTGTTGGGTGTTCATGCTTTTGTACAGTTATTTATTTACCTGCTTTACCTTATTGCATTGTGTACATATCATTGCTGTATCTGTTGGCTGGCTATGGCTGCTTGGTGATCTTTGTGAGATGAGTTCTATACCCGAACTCGAGTGCACTTAGGATAGGAGAATGGCATAGTCCTGTCGACTTGTGTGGAGTTATTCCTTAGCGAGTCGACTTGCAAGCCCATTCACTTGGTGGAGGTCATGTTGAGATCAATGATGTCACACAAGTAAGTTATGGTTAGACATTACTTGTTCCAATATAGACCTAAGAAGCCGAGGACCTTAGTTTACCAAACCCATCTTGGCCTATTCGTAGGACGTAGTGCGAAAGTCATTCAATTGTGAGATTTGATACGATTGTTACGCGATACTACACTCATAAGAGTCTCTCTTGAGAATATTGTTGGAATACGAGTAGTCGTTCCTCTGATAATATCCGAAAGATGGGATTATGACTATGGGAACCTTTAGTAGAACATGTTTGGCAGGTTTAAACCTTAGTACACTCCTTTTAGGTGGTTCTTAACCTAAACTCCATGCTCGTGACTTGCAACAAACCCTTGATTCATGGTTAATCCGATCAGGTATCCTTAATATCAATGAAACTCGGGTGTTGATAAGGTGTAAACCATAATCCACAAAATGGATGGTTGATATTAAGGATAACATGATCCATCCCATGACCTTTGTTTGGTGTGCTCTTAATTTCTCTCCAGACAGTGCAACCCGACAGATGTTCAAGCAGATACATCAATTCTGATTGACAGGCCTTTGCATTGCATAACATCATCTGCATATTTGCATCCAACATCTCATGCTTATTCATTTGCAGGGTATTCCCTTTCAAAACGGGGGTGCCTTAAAACTGAACAAGCAGTGCATCGCATACCATGCATATTAACCCTTGTCTGTTTTGCAGGTGTCACCGCAGTGTCTAATGTTTGTTCCCTGTATCAGGCAGTTATTGGTCCCAAGCAAGTTCACAGATACCCGACAAAGGAAAACCATCCACGACTAGCGATGGACCAAGTACAGAAAGAGCTGGCTGATATGCGTGAAAGGATGGATCAGTTCATGACATTGATGACTGGTATGGTAGCAGGTCAGGAAAAGCTGAGGGAATTGGTTGGGCAACCGAGGCCTGAGGTGGAGATACCAAATGTTGAGGGAAACCCTGGTAACCCTGGGAACGCTGATAACCCTGTGAACACTGGAAACGCGGGTAACACAAATGTTGATGGAAACCCGGGTAATGTTGGCAACACGGGGAATGTTGGGAATGGTATTGGTGGAAGATACAATGTGAATCAAGGAATTCGGATTAACGGGCACCCCGTTACTGAAGATTGTCAGTATGATCAATTTTCTTTGCACGACGAGGCCCTCGAGACCACTCGCCGTATGGATGAGCTTGCTGAGAAGCTCAAATCTTTGGAGTCTCAAAATTCCTTAGGCTTTGATGTCACAAATCTTGGTCTGGTTCAGGGAGTAAGGATTCCTCACAAGTTCAAACCCCCTACTTTTGAGAAATACAACGGGGCGTCTTGCCCACGCACTCATCTCCAATCTTATCTGGGAAGGTTGGGAGCTCACACGGAAGATGAAAAGTTGTGGATGTACTATTTTGAAGACAGTCTAACTGGAGCTTCTCGTGAATGGTATTCTCATTTGTCTCGTACTACCATCAAGAGCTGGAAAGACTTGGCAGAGGCTTTTGTCAAGCAATATCAATACAACTTGGACATGGCTCCAAATCGGACCTTGTTGCAAGGTATGTCTCAGACTGCCAAGGAAACCTTTAGAGAGTATGCTCAGCGTTCGAGACAGATTGCTGCGTCCGTCCAACCCCCTATGTCTGAAAGGGAGATGGCGGACATGTTCATGAGCACTCTTCAAGGAAATTATATTGAGAGATTGGCTGCTTGCCCGTCAATCAGCTTTGCAGAGATAGTAATTGCTGGAGAAAGAATCGAGAGTCTGTTGAAGATGGGCCGAATTCAAGACAATAGTGTTTCCAACTCATCAGGTCCCAAGAGACCGTTTGCTGGTAACGGTCAGCGAAGAAAAGAAGGCGAGACAAGCGCTGTGTATGCCGGCAGAGGCAGGGGTAGAGGACGCCCTAATTATTATCAAGATCAAGTGGCCGCAGTCACTATTCCAACACCTGTTCCTCAACCGCAATATCATCCGCAACAATAACCCAGGTACAACAATCAACAACAAGGAGGTAATCCGGGTCAGCAGAGACACTATCAACAACGTCCAAGGCAAACGGACCGGGTCATCGAGCCAATCCCAATGCCTTATTCAGTATTACTTCCCAAGCTGATTGACATGAATCTGGTTACGCTGAGAACTCTGGCCCCACCAATCGATCCCAATAATTTGCCTAGAGGTTATGATGTCAACGCCAGATGTGCTTTTCACTCCAACGCACCTGGCCATACTACAGATAATTGCAAGGCTCTCCAGTTAAAGGTACAAGATTTGAGAGATGCCCAGGCTATCAATTTTGCTCCGGTGCCTAATGCTATCCAGAACCCGATGCCGGCTCACGGCGGGCAGGGGATTAATGTTGTCGAAGTGGTTGAAGCTGGTAATGCCCAAGGCTGGGGCAAATTTGTGGAGCCAGTCATCAAAGAAGACAAGTTTGGATTGGGGTGTGCTCCGGGATCTCAAAAGAATGAAACCGGTACTCTCTCCAGCGGGGGTTTGGTTTCCCCCCACGTCGTCAATGCTGCAGATGAAGACAAGGCTGACAGCGACTGTGACTTAGATAGCTGGATTCACCCGTGTGTCTCGCGAGAAAAGCTCGACAATTGGTCGTCTGAAAAAACCGTTCGGGTTATTCTACTGAAAGAGTGATTTTTATTGTTTTCCTTTATTACATGCATAATAAAGTCTTACACTTTTCCCAAGGTGTAACGGCTCATTTGTAGGGCCATCCATTTAGTTACGTTTCGCAATTATTTTTATCATCAATAAAGGACGGCTTTTGCAAACAATTTTGTGTTCTCTTTCTTTCAGTTTTTTTTACTTTTTACCAAAAAATGGCAATGTTTCTTTTTTCGTTTTTCCTTTCTTTAAAAAAAATCTCTCTCATTCTAAGGTAAAGCATGATCCTCCATCATGCAGAGCCGACCACTCGGATCTCACTACTAACGACACTGCTATGGCCAAGTATGACTTCGACAATCCTATCTATCAAGCCGAAGAAGGGGCTGAGGAAGATTGTGAATTGCCTGAAGGGTTAGCCAGATTGTTGAAACAGGAGGACCGAGCTATTACACCTTATCAGGAGGTGGTTGAGACCATCAACGTTGGTACCGAAGACGACAAGAAAGAGATCAAGATCGGGGCCAGGCTACAGGCCGAGAGGAAAGACCGTTGATCATGTACTTGACTGTGTTAGAAAGGTCAGTGGGTTGTGTGCTCGGTCAACATGACGAGTCAGGTCGAAAAGAGCATGCAATATACTACCTTAGCAAAAGTTTACCGACTGTGAACAAAGATACTCATTGCTCGAGAAAACTTGCTGCGCTTTGGCATGGGCTGCTCGCCGACTAAGACAGTATATGTTGACTCACACGACTCTATTGATATCAAAAATGGATCCAGTCAAGTATATTTTTGAAAAGCCATCACTTACCGGAAAGGTTACTAGGTGACAAATGATACTGACAGAGTATGACATCCAATACACTTCACAAAAAGCCATCAAGGGAAGTGTCTTGTCAGACTATCTTGTAGAGAAACCGATTGATGATTACCAACCTATGAGGTTTGACTTTCCTGATGAGGACATCATGTTTCTCAAATCGAAAATTGAGAGGAACCACTCCCGGAGGAGGGGCCTGACCCTGAATCCAAATGGGTTATGATGTTTGATGGGGCAGTCCACGTCAATGGTCGCGGAGTTGGTATAGTGTTGATCACACCAGAAGGGGGTTCATATGCCATTTGGTGCCAGAATAACTTTTCCCTGCACCAACAATGAAGCCGAATACGAAGCTTGTATCCTAAGACTTGAGGAAGCCGTCAATATACAGATTAAAACCCTGGATGTATACGGGGATTCAGCTTTGGTCATCAATCAAACCAACGGGAAATGGTGCTATGCTGGAACTACGTACCCAGAATTGACGTATCTCGGTCAGAGACGAATGAAGAAAGCATTTGGTCAGAAAGTGCGCCCTCGGGGGTATCAAGTCGGTGAATTGGTACTCAAAAGATTTCTTCCTCCCAACACAGATCACAAGGGCAAATGGACACCGAACTATGAGGGTCCGTACGTGGTTAAAAGGATTTTCTATGACGGAGCTTTGATGCTAACAACCATGGATGGCGAAGGATTCCCGTCCCCTATTAACTCAGACACAGTTAAAAAAAAAATACTTCGCATAAAATAGACCCGCTGGACAGTAAAAAGAATAGTCCAGGCAAAAAAGGGGCATCCCGACGAACCAAAAAAAAGAATAAAGAGGTTCGGGCAAAAATTAGGGATATATAAAAAAAAAGAGTACACCCGGTGAGTCGAAAACCCAAAAGGGCGGCTCAGGCAAAAATGGGTATCCCAGTGGATTGAAAACCCGAAAAGGGGGCGATCCAGGCAAAAGTTAGGGAATAAGCGAATGACTATGATCTGAGTTCATCAGTGTTATATCACCGTTTCATTCAATCCGGCAATCTTCGAAGGTTAAAGATCGACTAATCATCCACTTCAGAAAGCAAGATGAGCAGAGCGTCTTGAGGACATACGAGCCGTAGCAGAGTCGAAACTCAGTGGGACCCCGTTTCCACATTGTCATTAGGATAGTTCTCTTTTTATAGCGATCACCTCTTTTCAGGGATCAGCTTCCTGATGCCCTCGCCTATTCCTGGCACAAATTTTCTCCCTAGTAAGAGTCGAATAATTCAGTTAAAGAGCCTCTTTATTTTTCATTTATCAGTTTGTTTGCAAAAATGTCCGAATTTTTGATAAAACATATTGCATATGAACATAATGGTGGCTTTTGCAGATGATTTGCACAGAAAAACATTTAAAATTGCTTTGAATGTGCTTAATCCCGGACGGTGAATTCAAACCGAGTAATTCCCTCGAGGCATACGTGTATTTTTGGTTGCAGGTCACAGGAACCGGATGCCAAGTCATGAAGCCTCATCCCTAAGCGGTTGACAAAATCTCTCCTCAGCAGAGCATGTTCCCCAACAGAGTTGACAGTATCCAGACTGTCTATCCCCAGTAGAGTTGACAGTATCCAGACTGTCTATCCCCAGCGGAGTTGACGGTGTCAGACTGTATCTTCCTAGCAACAGCGGAGTGGTTGCATACCCAACGGACAAGAGGGTGGTGTTCCCAGTGTTCATCTCATCCCCAGCAGATTATTTCTAACAGATTTGTTCTAATCCTCAGCTAGAGGACGATTAGCAAGTTCATATCCCCAGCAAAGGTCGTTTCCTACGACATTTCCCCAGGAAGTGTTTTCCCCACAGACTCTCCTCACAGAGCCTCGCCGAACCAAGTTTCCATAGTTGATACTCCCCCCGCAAGGTCGACTTTTCAAGCAGCCAATTTATTTTTGGTGGCTCATTGGTCCCGGCAGACGGATCATTCCCCACAGAGCATTCAAGGATTGATACAGCGATCTGTTCCCTACCGGAGTTTGCTTCCCCTAGCAGATTTCTTTTTTTCTTTTACACCATGCATAGCATTTGCATTCGCATGCATATCATATCAAGCATACACATAAGCTGATAAACAGGTTCTTCCAAGCAGACTGAAGAATTACTTTACAACCAAGGTCTTGAGATCCAGCCAGAGGATCAAGCGTGAGTGATCCAGCCTGAGGGTCATTTTGAAGATTCAGCCTGAGAATCGTTTTCCCGTGATCCAGCATGAGGGTCATTTTTGAAGATTCAGCCTGAGAATCGTTTTCCCAAGAGTCAGCCTGAGGCTCAATTTGAAGATTCCCCAGTGAAGTCGCCTACAAGCTTTATTTCCCCAGCAAGTCTAATTGAGGAGTCGTTACAACATGTTCTAGCCCGAAGAATATGTACGAAGCCCAAAAGTGGAATATTCTCGAAGTTGTATATCTAATATGAAGGTTGGGTGTAGATTTCAAAAGAGGGTCAACCAGCGCATGCCTCAGATGCGGGATCCTAATGATGGGAATTTATCATCAAAATAATCCAGATCTAGCCAGAAGATCGAAATAGATTCGGCCAGAGAATCGAAACAAAGGAGATCTAGCCAGAAGATCGAAGAAGATCTAGCCAGAAGATCGAAGTCAGGTCTAGCCCGAAGACCAGAAATAGATTCAGCCAGAGAATCGAAACAATTCAGATCTAGCCAGAAGATCGAAGTAGATTCAGCCAGAGAATCAAATTAAGTTCAGATTCAGCCAGAGGATCGACACTTCAGATCTAGCCAGAAGATCAAAGTCAGGTCTATCCTGAAGACCGAAAATGGATTCAGCCAGAGAATTAAAGGAAATAGATTTAGCCAGAGAATCGAAACGAAGGAGATCTAGCCAGAAGATCGAAGAAGATCTAGCCAGAAGATCAAAATCGTATCCAGCCCGAGGATCAAAATTAATATCCGACCAGAGGACTAAATTGAGTATAGGTTCAGCCAGAGGATCGAAACACCAGATTAAGCCAGAGGATCGGAAGAAAGATAAACAGCGCGGTGTATTTCCGCGTTTTTGTGGTATTCTCGGAGCACAAATTTCCGGTCTGTCTTTGGTATTCAATCACATCTCACCCCGTTTGTCTGATAAGCTGTTCGCTTTCATCCTACTCGGGTTAGCTGATGTTTGAATAGGGGCAGCTATAACACCCCAAAATTTGCCCTCCTCATTCATGCATTCATTTAGCATTTCATATTGCATTTCATCATGTCGATCAGAATTAGATCCAAAAAAAAAAAAAAAATTACAAAAAAATAAATAAATAAATAAATAAAAATAATAATAAATAAATAAATAAAATATAATAAAAAATTTTGGATTTGGACCTTTCTCAAAAGCCCACTAAGCTACCAATATTAGCCTATAAATACTAGAGTTTCATTGAAACAAAAGCCACACAGAAGAGGAGAAGAAGGAAGAGGAGCAAAATACTCTGAGGTTTCCTTGGAACAAAACCCTGAGGAAAAAGATAGTGAGAGAAGACCTAACGGAGTTCAGAGCAGCCTCCAAACCCCGAAGGGAACTCAACTACACAGAATCACCTCTGCCTCACATAAACCCTGAAGATTGTTTTGTAAACCTCACGGATGCAACTCAATTTCAATCAAGCTCTCCAATCAGGTTTGCCTTTATTCCCATTACCTTTTGCTTTGAAGTTGAATACTCTGAATGTATGAGGTATGATGGATGAATTTCATTAGGTTTTTCGCCCATGGGTTTAATATGTATATGAATGTATAAACAATGCCTTGAATGTTTAACCGTTTAATTTTTGAGTGTATGCCACAGGGTTTGAGGTTTCTGAAACCATACTGTTATTCATGAAAAAAATGCTTATGGTGTTTCACTAACCCTTTTGTTGAGTTTTTGTGAGGGCTCACATGACTTTTGCAGGGATAACTTGCGTGGTTTCCCACTTTATTTGTGGGATAGCCCCTGAAGGTTCATTCCGATTACCTGTACTGACCCACTTTCTTTGATGATGTTAGCTTGGAAGGATCTCAGGGTTTCCCATTCCTCTAATTGCTGTTACTTCGGATCTTTATCCGCGTGGTACTTTTACATTTTTCCCGCATTTTACTGCTTTCCTAGCTGGAAGACCTTGATAGGAGGCAACGTTTGAGCCCCTTGGTGGCATTTTACTTTGAGATACATGTTTTGTGTTTTGTATTCATATCCCTGCAGGTAGCGCGGTTCCTTCGTCAAGGACTGCCCTTCTTCCCTCGAGCATCCCAAACCCTAAAACCCAAAGCAACACGTTAACTCCTTCTACTACAGGCGAGTAAGTCTCCAAAGGTCGAGCATCCGGTAGATTGCGTAGTGACGTCGTTCTCCCAAAACCCAATCCATAACCCCGTAGTTAGCCGAACTACGTTTTGCTCTGATTCTCAGGCCAGATGAGATATGTAGGCATAAGACGCGATGTCTTAGCGAGCACACATCCCCTAACCCATAGGTCAGCCGAGCTACGAAGACTCTGATTCTCATATTTAGATGAGATACGTATGTAGTGGATGTGACATCCGCGCGAGTCATTTTCATTTAACCCTTTTTTTTTTGTAAACAGCACAAGATAAACCCACACCCTTTAGACAAGAACTACAAAAGTGGATCCCGTAGAGTACTACGGATGCGTAGGGGTGCTAATACCTTCCCTTCGCATAACCGACTCCCGAACCCAAGATTTGGTTGCGAGACCCCGTCTTGTCCTTTCCTTTTTCAGGTTTACTTCGAGCGTTTCCTTTCCCTCCTTTGGGATGAATAACGCACGGTGGCGACTCTTCTGTATTTTTCTTTCGCCGGTTGTATTTTTGCGCACTGTATTTTTCAGGTTGCGACAGGCGGCCTAAGCAAAAATGAGTGTTTTGGTGGATTGAAAACCCGAAAGGGTGGTCAAGGAAAAAGTTAGAGACATAAACAGAAAATAATCATCCTGGTAGATTGACCCCAAAAGGAAAATCTAAGAAAAATTTAGAGATTATGGTAAGAAACTACACCAGGCCATACTTGATCGTTCGAAGCGACCATGCCTATCACATGTTCCTATTTCAGTCATCGTCGGCCGAAGTTCAGGACATAGAAGAATTCAAAGCTGTTAGGGAGAATAGTGTTCATTGTATTTCAATGTAGACCTTACCATGACTTTACCATTTTCCGACTTGGTAATGATCCATGGAGTCACACCATTTGTGGACTACCATTCCATCAATCAAATTTGAGCCTTTTGCCTATTTCTTTGTTATTCTTATTTTGTTTCAGTTTATGAAATTTCATTTATTTTTGATAATCATTTTTGAAAATTTATTTAAACAATCATATTTTTGAAAATTTACAAAAAAAAGGATTTGTATTTTCCTAGACATATGTGAATATCAAAAAAGGAATGTTAATGGCAATTTCAAGAATGGTAAGATTCTAAATAGTGGAATTCAATGACTTCCCCAAGCCGGATCATCTTTTATAACAATCCCCCCCGTATTGAATTGCAAGAGTGTAAAAGCCCTAACAAATCTCTAACGACATCTCCATCTTGTTAATATTAGCCGAGTATCTGGTTGTGTTTTATTATTATTCTCGCGTCTTTATGTTTGTTTTGTCAGCATAATCAGACGCATATGCATAGCATCATGATGTTTATTTGTGCATTTTTCATTTTTGCAATAATTCCACACCACTCTCGAAAACTTTTCTCCTCGTAGAGTGTGTGTGTCCTCTCTCCAATAGAGTGTCAGTCTTAAGCAGAAAGAGTTTATCTTTTCTAATTCCCCACTGAGTCTGATCCTCGTGGAATATTTTAGTTCAGTTTCCCCCTCCAGTTCTTTATCTGGATGGAATAAATCTCCAATTGAGTTCATGTTCTCATTTGATTGAGTCCTCTTTAACCACTTCTCATCAGTTCAGTCATGGGTTGAACTTTGGTCCCCCTTGATTGGTTACCTTTGTTAAGTTACCACTTGGTTGGTAGTTGGTAGTCATTCCTTTTGAAATTATTACCTTTGTTAAGCTATCACTCAACTGGTAGTAGGTAATATTCCGTTTACCTTTGATTGGTTACCTTTGTTAATTTACCACTTGGCTGGTAGTTGGTAATCATTCCTTTTGAGCTTATTACCTTTGTTAAGCTATCACTCGGCTGATAGTAGGTAATATTCCTTTTACCTTTGACTGGTTACCTTTGTTAAGTTACCATTTCGCTGGTAGTTGGTAATCATTCCTTTTGAGCTTATTACCTTTGTTAAGCTCTCACTCGGCTGGTAGTAGGTAATATTCCTTTTACCTTTGATTGGTTACCTTTGTTAAGTTAGCACTTGGCTGGTAGTTGGTAATCATTCCTTTTGAACTTATTACCTTTGTTAAGCTATCACTCGGCTAATAGTTAGGTAATATTCCTCTCCTAACGGAGTCGGGGTTTTCCCATTTTGATGGTTTCTTTTCCCCGACGGAGTCTTGCTTTGGTAAGTCTTCCCCATTGAATCTTTGGTTCGTTTTCTAACCGTGCATTGGTTATTCTTGGGTTCTCCCTTTGTCCCTACGGAATTTTGTCTGTCCCAAGCTGGGTACCCTTTTGGAATTTGTCTTTCCCCTGCGAAATTCCAGTCTCCTCTTTTCTCTAGCAATTCTTGGCCTCTCGTGGCACTATATTCCCCACAAAGATTCTTGTTTGCATTCATATCATATCATAAACATCTTGCGGTATCTTAGGGCCAAAAATTGGGTATTTTCTATTTAAGTCTCTCCAATCTCGTCGACACGAAGATTTCAATCTTCATATCTCCAAATTGAAGAAACTTAAATAGGGGCATCTGTGATACCCTAATTTTTAACCCTAAGATCCCACATCTCTTTTTCATTTTTTTGCATATAAGCAAGGTCACATCTTGATCTTTCCCCTTGTCCATCTTTGAGGTTGCTTCTTGCATGGATCACCAAGCACATTTTTGTTTTACCTTTGTATTTATTTGATTCATTTCTTATCTAACCACTAATCAAAATACCAAAAATTTATCTTGTTTCCCTTAAGTTTATTATGTAGGGTAGGGCTTTTAAAATCAAGAGCATCTCAAAGTTTTGTTGCTTACTTCTTAAAGCAAAGTCAAAGGTTCATGTGTTTATTTCCACGCCTTCTTCAACAAGCAACTTCAAGCTTTGAGAAATTTAATCAAGAGACAATCAAGTCCACCTGATCTTGAGTTGATATAATCACCTATGTGCTTTGAAATGCAAGAAAGATCCAAATACACAAGCTTGTTCAAAGAAGTTTGACATAAAAGTCAACATTTTGAAGATATAGTTCAAAGGATCACAACTCCTTCAAATCTCAACATTCTTGAACTCGCATTTTTACGCATGACTCTTATCAACATCCTTTACAAGTTTTCTTTACATGACAAGAGATAATGATGCTTGGAGGATCATCAAAAGTTTGGAGACATTATAGGTCATTTGTGGACTTAGTGAAATCTGACCTATTTTCAAGTGACTTTATCCCAACTTTCAAAGATCATAACTTCTTCAATTTTCAACATATGAGGCTGATTCTTTTTGCATAATATCATTTGTGATACCGTCTATAATATGCTTGGAAGGTCATGCAATTCATTGAGACATTATGGTCATTTTCAGCCATGAAGCACTCAAATTTTTCTAAGTTAAATAACCAGTTTTTCATGCCAATTTCAACATGCCATAACTTTGTGCTCAAACATACAGATGCAACCTTTCTTAGAACATTGTAATCTTGGCCATGATGTTAACATATTGCAAAAAGAATGGGATCAAAAAAGCCTCTTGAGTAGGATGCCCCATTGAGTTGAACATGGTGACTTGGAACTGAAGAAATCACCATTGCCCAAAATTCGATCATCATTAATCTCAATTCCAAGCCAAAATAACAAGTGTTTTGGTCCTAAACATGTTTAAACAAGTCCCCAGAAGTTAATTGACACTTAAAACGCATCATTTGGCTGGGTTTTGATGGGTTTCAAGTCACATTTTTCACACACTTGGATCAAATTCGTTTTACAAGAATTCTGCATCATTCCACACGTATTTGGAAACACATTCCCTATAAATAGACTTATTGCAATTGTTCATTTAAAAGCTTTTGAGAGCCAAGAAACCCCTGCTGCAACTTGAATTTTTTCCAGAAAATTCAACTATCATGTTTTGAGTGTCAACCTATTTCAATCTAATTTCTTGATTCCATTAGCTCCATCGGCATCCTCTGAAACTTTTGTAACAATTCCCAAGCTCTGAGACCTTTTGAAGTGCACTAACCAGATCGAGCTTCATCAACTTCTAATCACCATCTAGACAAGGTAGTTCTTAGCATCATTTGAACTCAAACAAGTTACCACAACGTAGTCATTCACTCTCTGATGCTTTCCCCTAACTTATTTGGTGTTGATCGATCGTGTTCATCATTTAATTATTTTTTCGGGGGCTTGCTTGTTTCTGAAACTTCTATGAAATTCCCTTTGCTCGGTTCACATAAATGAATTTAGAGTATGAGGTTGAATTCGGGATGAGAACAGGATCACAATAGTGGTGGTCTCGTGTCTTGAATTTACCAAACAATGAAACTCCGGTGAGAGCTCACCGGAGAAGACGACCGGAGTTTTCCTCAGGTGGTCTGAGTTTTCCAATTTATTTCTATTTTAAAAATCATTTAAAATACCTTTGATGCATTTTTATTTAATTTAATTGCATTTTATACTTGTGTGACCTTGTGAACTTCAGTTGGCCTTGGATCATGATAGTTTGGACTTCAAGTCTCATCAAACTCAATGGATCTTGGATGTTGATGGGGTGAAAACCTTAATCCACCAAAATGGATGATTGATTTTGATGATGACTTGATCAAACTTTTGATCCAATTTGGGTGTGTCTTCTCTTGTGTCTCTCTTCTTCATCTCCTTCTTTTCCCTTTGATCAATTGGATGGTTTGTGTCCATCTTGTTCATGATGTATGGATTGGTACTTGATGAAATTTCATAATTTCAAATCTACCTTCTAAGTGATCGTCAATCATTTAAGGTACTCTGGATTTATGAATAAGTTTGTCCTAAGTGTCATGAAGTGTGGATTGAAGTAATGGACCACCCTTTTAACCTTTGTGCTTGATCATTCCCTTTCTTCTTTTCTTTCCTTGTGTGGCATGGCTTTAGGAGAATGACTTACATATCATTTTTGTAGCATGTATTAACACAAATATTATTATTGACCGGCCTCAGATAGTTGTGGCTTCTAGATAAGTCTAATTGTGATTGCTTAACATAGCGCTAAATTTGTCCCAGAGGCAATGACATTTTTTTAAGTGAGATTGTAAGTATCTTATTCGTCATGGTATTGTGTGAAAATGTTACTCCTTTTTTTCATTTGTGAGAGTAAGTGGCATACTTGTTGATTTTATCCAAGTTTGAGTCCTTCTCATGAATGGTGTATAGGTTCATATTTTCATGCTTGTGAGTGGATAATTGAGTGTTCTCTAAAAAATGACCAAAACATCTTTTCATCTTCACTAACATCTTTTACTAACTTGTATTAACTTCTATTTTAATGTCATTTACCTTATGCCTTTATTTTATGTCATTTACTTTATATCTTTATTTTATGTCATTTACTTTATAATTTATGTTTAGCATTTCATATCATATTCTTTGTGATTATGTCATTTTGTTCTTTTTCCATTTGGACCACTTTTTTATATCATAGTAAAGAAGACACTAAAATGAGGAAAAAATCTAAAAAGAAACTTTGTACTCATAACTCATGGACTTGTGGTTACTATCCTTGGTATCATTATGAAGTTATGGACTTAGAATTAGGATCTTGACCTTTTCTTTGGAACTTGTGACTGGAGACCTTGGAATTCATTTGCAACCTATGACTTTAGACATCTCTATGAAGACTTGGCTTGGTTTCTTTGGTTTCATCTGACACATGGATTATTATTTTCTTATTTTTCTTGCTTGAGGCTTAATCCAAAGGAGGGAACTCCTGCTTGACTTATTTCATAAAGCTTGTTATCTCTTGGTTAGATCTTTCCTCATTAGCTCTTACTTTATGCTTTAGGATAGTCTCTTCTCCTCTTCCCCCTTCTTTAATTTTCAAAATCTTGTGTCTTTTTTAAAAAACCTTCTTATTTCAAACTTGAACCACTTTCTCAATAAACCTTAACTTTTGTCAAGTGATTTTCCAAATCTTTTTCTTAATAAATGCTAATCCATCTTAAGCATACTTAGACCAATTTCAAAAAACTAAAAAATGCATAACTCTTCCAAACCTTTTTGTGCCCTGGTTGCACTTTTCTTTTTAAAACTTTTCTCAAGGTATTAGACATGAGTTATTTTTACCAGAAACTATGAGGTTTTGATCCTCCATTGCACTTTGTTTGTATGTAGGCATGAGACTTCAAAAGTCTTGGCAAACATGAAAAATAAGAAAAATATGCTTATTTTCCCATCTCTCCAATCTTTTAACAAGCAACACCTTTTTCAAACTAAAATGTACACATTTTCAAAGAGGTTTCCATGGAGTAACATGGATGTTTAGGATGCTAATACCTCCCATTTGCATAACTAACCCCCGGCCCCTTATCTCTTTTTATTAGTTTTATTTTAAAACTTTGGGTTTTGTTATTACATTTTCCCTTTTCCTTTGCAAACAATAAAAGCGCGGTGGAAAATCTTGCTTTGCGAGTTAAGTTAATCAATTACTTAATCTCAAAAATTTTACCGCTACAACTTAGCTTAAAGCAAGCGTTCATATTTCAGAAAAGGATTTTGAATAATATCAGATACGGTTAAGGAACCCATGAGAGCTTGGAGAGACATTCACTAACTTTTTGCTTTTGTTTGCGGTCATATATTTTTCTTGTTGAGGTATTTGATATTGATCCCCTTGTCTCTTTTGTTTTACTTTCCCTTATTTTATTCTGGGCTGATCCTTTGAGTCTGCAGCCCATCGGGATGCCCTAACTTTTGCCTAAATCAATCTTGTTTTCAAGCTTTTGACTTAGCAGGCTTTTGGTTTGCTTTTGATTTTTTTTCATTTCTCATCCTCTTTTTTTTTGTATTGGAGAAAATCTTATGACATTTGTTGCAAGATTTGTGACTGCCTCACTCCTTTTGTAGGTAAGGGATAACCATTATGAATTTGTGATTCCGTCCTCTTGAGAGGGATATGATATGATTGATCACTTAGTGGGATATTCTTCTTTTTGAAGTTTGACGCATGGTAAAACTAACTGAAGATTGTCCTGCCCCTGGTTAAACATGAGGGTTTTGTGTATGTAAAGAAAGAAACTCCTACTTCAAGGCCCAAAGAGGTTGACTAGGGATTGAAAAATGCCTTACATCATCACGATCTTATTGAAAAAGCATACAGGCAACAATCTTGTGCATTTTTAATTGCATCATTCTCTTTTAATTTTGTAGAGCAACAATTTGATACTGATAAATAAAATATGAATGAACACAAATGGATTTAAGCAAAAACACGTACATTTATTTCATTATTATTGTCATTTGAAAACCAGACAAGTTTTACAAATGAACAACAATTAACAAACAAGAAAATATTACAAATGAGACATGATTGAAGAATATTCTATTGGTGATATTACTAGCATTGATACTCCTCTGAAGAGGTGACTGAATCTGAGCAATCTTCACCACTAACTGCATTCATTATTTGTCCATAATGATCTGGCAACAGATTGGTTATGACGTTGGGCCCTACCTCAGAGAACGACAAGACCTTCTGATCAATCAACTCTTGAACCTTGGTCTTAAACATCATAAAATCTTCAATTCAGTGCCCTATATAGCCGACATGAAATGCACAATAAGCATTAGGATTATACTTCGGGCCATATGGGTAAACAGCTGGTGGTATTTTTTTTGGCACAATTGCCCCTTGCTGAACAAGATATGGTAGCAGCTTAGTATATGATATATGGATCTAGTCACATTTAGGACGCTTCTTATCATAACTTCTTCCCTGACCTTGACTCTGGTTTCAGTTATCTTGTGGAGGTCACTAATTCTTAGAAACTAAAGCCTATGGAGGTTGCTGATACTGAGGTTGGTATGCAGGTTGTTGATATTGAGTAGTGGCAATGTACGGATAAGGGTAGTATGGCACAAGAGCCATATGTGCTTGAACTTGAGGGTGGGCATTTGCTATCACAGCACTGGCCTCAGCCTCTTTTTTCTTAGCAAAACCTAGGATTTGTTGACCACTGTCTGGATATCAACACTAGCGATCTTTCTTGTTTTCATCCCATTCTCAATTCATTCTCCAATGGTTGCTATGCGGAAAAGTTGGACGAAGAGCTACCAACCATCTTCTCATAGTACAAACCTTGGAGTGTGCTCATGAAGATGTCAACTAATCCAACATCTGTCAGTGCAGGTCTAACTCTAGAGGCCATCTAATGCCACCTCTGAGTGTATTCTTTGAATATTTCACTGCTCTTACAGGCTTGATTTTGCAGCTGTAACTTGGTGGGAGCCATGTCAATGTTATATTTGTATTACTTGAGAAAGGCTTCAGACAACTCCTTCCATGATCTGATTTTACTATGTTCTAAGCTCATATATCAATCCAAGGATGCCCCAGATAAGATGTCTTGGAAGAAATGGATAAGGAGTTCATCATTATCGATGTAGGATGCCATCTTCCTACAATACATAATAACATAACTTCTCGGACAATTTAAACCCTTGTATTTTGGTAGGTCGTGAACTTTGAACTTAGGAGGAAGCACCATGTTAGGAACTAAGCATAGGTTCTTAGAATCCATGCCATAAGCAGAGAAACCTTTAATGGCTCTGATCCTTTCATTTAGTAACTAATAGTCTGCTCGTCTGTTCTGATCTAAACCAACAGCAATCTGATTAGCAGGTTGAACATTAGCTTGATGATTAGTGATTTGAACACCCTGAGAAGTTGCCTAAGCAATGACTAGAGTAGAAGCAACTGGGGATACCCTTGAGGATACATCAATTATGGATCCACCATCTAACCAACATTCTGACCATACTGACCCTGATATGGAGCATAGGGTGCCCCAGGATACACAAATGGAGGTGCAACAGCAGAAGATGCCCCATAATAAGGAGGAGGTATCTAAACACCTTGATTCAAATTCTGAACAATAGGTTGAGTAGCTCGAGGAGGAAGACAGAAGTGAAGGCTAGGGCCTTTATACTCATCTTTAATGTCATTAGGAATTTCAACAATCACTGGTGCAAAAGTTTTAAGAGCTTGTTCTGGGTTGATCTCACGGTTGTCAGCACTAACAATATGAGGAGAGTGAGTGGTCATGCCCTAAGGATTGTAAATAGAGTTCCGATTGGCGGGATGCACAACAAACTTTTGATATGGCACAAAAGCATTGACGTTAGTAGCTTGGGGAGTAAAGTTTAGAGGCAAACCCTAGGGATAGGCAAAAACATGCCTACTAGGACCCGACTGACAGATAGGCTGGCTCACCACAGGTTCAATTACAGTTTCCATAACAACATCAACAAAAGTGGTGACAACAATGGCATCAATAACCACGGTAGTGGCAGGACTAGTGACAGAGGTAGAGGTAGTAGCCTTCTGAGCATGAAGGTACTCCATTATGGTGATCATGTTACCTCGGAAAAGGTTCACTTTACCCTGGAAATGATCCAAGGTTTCCTTGTACATGGAATTCTCGTGTTCCATATTGTAGCGGGGTTTTCGTTACCTTTAGGTTTATGGACTAAACCAAAAGTAAACATACGATTCGAGTCGCCACCGCACTTTTATTTGTCCAAAGGAAAGGCTAAAAAGCGAACAAAATCCAAGGTAAGAAGTTTTTCAAATCAAAAACTAATAAAAATGTCAGAGATCTAGGTAAGGGGGTTGGTTATGAAATGGGAAGGTTTTACGCACCTAAAACATCCTTAGTACTCTAAGGGAACCCTTTTTGCAAATATATGTTGTAGGTTGGTATTTGTGAAAAGATTTGTGCAAAAGATTGGAGGGATGAGAAAAGAATAGATTATATTTACAAAAAATTTATTTGAATGGATGAACCCATTGCCTACGTACCATCACAAAGGTAGGATCAAAACCTCGTAGTTCGGGGTAAAAATCACAAAAAGGATTGATGAATTGATTTAATCAAAAGCCTTAAGGTCTTTTTTTATCAAAGGGAGAAAACTCAACCTAAACCAACAATCCACCATGTGAGGAGAGCTTCAACATACTAGTGAGGGGTTAACCCTATAATAAGTATGGAAGACTTATAATCCAATCACTAAGGATAAGGTGAGATTTGCATCAACCACTATGATAACTCAAACCTATGACTAATGTTTTTGAAAAGGTTTTAATAAGGTGGCCATTGGAACCACAAAAACAACTTGAAGTGAGTTATATTTACAAGTTAGATTCATTTACAAAATGAAATCAAAGTTGGATTAAAGTTCATTCAGAATGAGTATTTATGAAAAGAGTTTGAAAAAGTCAAAGGCTTAAGGCCTAGGTTTCTAATTTGAAACAAAGTCAAAATTTGAAAGAAAAGATTTTGGCTTGGTTAGAGTAAGGAAAAGAAGAGAAGGGCTAGTCCTAAAGCATACAAAGATAAGAGAGAAAAGATAAACCCTTGGAGTTCCTTTTCTTGAAATCATAGAGATGATTCAAGATGCTCCTTTCCTTTGGACTTAGCACACAATCAAGCAATCAAACAATTTGGATTCAATCTCCTAGGATCTCCAATTGGCTTGTCTCTCTTAACTTGTCTATTCATGACAATGGTCCTCTTTACTATCTCAAGATGGAATCCCTATCACACAAGAGCAAACATCAAAAAGTTCACCACACAATAAGGGTAATAGACAAGGAATAAGTTTAGATGAGAAGTCCTTTAAATTCAACTTTGAAATTTAGCATTCTAAAGGCATGAGGCCTAGTTGCTCTTCAACAAGTTTAGCATTCTAAAGGCATGAGGCCTAGTTGCTCTTAAACTCCTTTAAGCATGGGTATGTCCTAATTCTAAGTCTTTTCTCCTTTTGCATTAGGTTCACACAAAACAAAGACAAAACAACCACAAGACAACAATATATTTATATACAATAATGAGCTCAAATGAGCAAAAGGAAAATGACATAAACACAAAATATGTGCTCAAGTGAGCAAAATGAAAAGCAATATGAATAAATAAGCAAGAAATAAATTGCATTAAAAGTAAAGGAGAAGAAATTAAATGCTCAAATTAAAGTTAGTAATTAGTGAAGTTATGTTAGTTTGTCATAAGACAATGTAGCGATATGTTAAGCAATCGTAAGTGGACTAATGTAGTAGTCACACCTATCTGAGGCCGGTCAATAAAACTATAGGTAAATAAACACAAGTTAGAGATCATGACTAGTAAGCCAAGCTCCACAAACTTGCCATGCCAAAACAAAAGGGGAAGAGCCTTGTATGGGCTTTAGGTTTTTTGCTTGACCAAGAAGCAACCTATCTTGGACACAAAACAACTCACTTGATTTTGGATCAAGTTGAGTTTGGTTTGGATCAAAGAAGGTTAAACCTCTCATTTGTCAAGACCAACCGTAGGACATTAACTCATTGGACAAATTATAAAAAGAATGGGATGAAGATGAAATGGAAGGAAAGAGAATTCAAGTATCAAATTCAATTGATCAAATATGAACTAAGTCATCATCAACCAATGTCAAACAGAAAAGAAATGAAGATCACAAGTCAACAAGTCAAACATATTTTTTGGGTAATTTTTGAATTAAAAATAAATGCAAAATAAAATAAACAAAATATGGTCAAACTTCAAATTTAATTCAAATCAACTTCAATAAGTCCAATTAAATTCTCATAGGTCTAACATGGTCAAACAAACTTTGACAATTTTTCTCAACAATTTTTGAAATCATACACTATTTTAAAACAATTAAAAACAATGAAAAATAACACAATATGAATTAAAATCTCAAATAAATCTCAAATCAAATAAGAAATTAGGGAGGATCTCGTGGAGTTATCAGCTTCCTATCGATCAAGGAAGGATAAAGCTCAGCATATGTCATTGGAATTGGGTCAAAAGTTACCTTCTTCCTCTTGTAGTTGCTAGTGTTGGTGTTATTATTATTGTGAGGCTGGTAGGCCTGTTGTTGTTGATGATGTTGTTGTTGTTGTTGATGAACTTTTCTGAAAGCAGGTGCTATATGAGCCACCTGGTGTTGGTTGACGACTGGACACACATCCTTCCTCCTTACAGAGGCCCCTCTTTTAATATCGGAGGATACAGCATGAGTCTCTCCCTCCTTGTTCCTAGCAAAGCCTCCATACTTCTTTGCTGAGGAACCATCTTCTCTAGATAAACGTCCTTCGCGGACCCCTTCTTCTAATCTCATCCCCATATTCACCATTTCGGTAAAGTCTGAGGGAGCACTAGCAATCATTCTTTCATAATAGAAAGAGCTCAAAGTCTTCAAGAAAATCTTTGTCATCTCCTTCTCTTCCAGGGGTGGCACTATCTGAGCTGCCAATTCTCGCCATCTCTGGGCGTATTCTTTGAAGGTCTCCTTGTCCTTCTGCGACATTGCCCTCAATTGGTCCCTGTCTGGATCCATATCCACATTATATTTATACTGCTTAACAAAGGCCTTGCCTAGATCGTTGAAAGTGCGGATGCTTGCACTCTCCAGTCCCATATACCACCGGAGTGCAACACCTGTCAGGCTATCTTGAAAGTAGTGGATCAACAGTTGGTCGTTGTCAGTCTGTGTTGACATCTTGCGAGCATACATCACAAGATGGCTGAGTGGGCATGTATTTCCCTTATATTTCTCAAAGTCAGACACTTTGTATTTAATAGGGATCTTCACGTTGGGCACCAGGCACAACTCAGCAGCAATTTTCCCAAAGAGGTCCTTACCCCTCAAAGTCTTCAGTTCCTTGCACAACTCAAGGAATTGATCTTTTATTTCATCCATTTTTTCATAAACATCCGGACCCTCAGACGACTCAGAATGATAAATGGTGTCTTCAACACGGGGAAGAGTGTGCACAACGGGAGGTGGCACAGACAGGACCGGGCTAGATGTCGACATAGAAGCGAGAGTAGGAGCAAAACCTTCTGGCACGAAGTTGGGTGGCATTCCCCAAGGGAATCCAGCTGGCATAGTCGGAGCAAAGTGGGCTGTTGCAGTAGGTTTAGTTGATGTTGCTATCTCAGATATGACCGTTTTTGCGGGAGGAGTTACAGGAGTTGGTGAAGCTTGGCTCTGCACGGCCAGAACTGACTCCATCATGGTAGTCAGCCTAGCAATCTCTTCCTTTAAGTCCCTGTTCTCTTGCTCGATATGTTCCATTATCTTCGGATGATTTTCTCTGGTATTATACCGGTGTGTCAGCTTGTCTTCAAAATAAATGAAGAGCAAAGAGTTAGACCACTGATCAAGAGCTTGGAACAAAACCTGCTTATGCATATGATGCATGCAATGTTTGTGCATATGATTTGTTTTTTATCTGCGAAACTTTATAGAGATCTATCTGCAAATATTTAAAAATATTTAAATTTTAAGACATATATGGAATACACATAGTAATAATATTTGGGAACTTTTTTCACCAAAGAAGTAATACAGTTTTGGTAACCAAATACAATACAAGAGAAAAGGAGAATGAACATCCTATGGAGCCCTAGAAACAATCGTCCAAAGTCTTCGAGATCGGAAGATAGGTCGCACGAAGCCTCTTCACCTCTCTCTCATAAGCTGCTTCCATATCGGCCTTCTCCTTGGCGAGCTGATCATAATTCCTCTTCCAAAACCTAGATGAGTAAGGAAGAAGAGAAGTAACTACATCATCGGGCTCATCAATAACCTGATGCTCTAGAAATTCTATCACTGCATCCTTATCTTTGAGCTACTGAAGAAGCTCCTCACACTCATGAACCCATGCACGCGACCGGTCTTCGTCTCTCAATTCCTCTACTCTTTGATTAGGGAGGGTTGAAGGCCCAACCAGAACCATAGGGGTAGGTCTTGGATATTCGTACGGCATACGATACTCGAGAGCTCTCCTCTTCACCCAAGCGGTGTAAGGTTCTAAAGCAAAATAATTCTTCGGACCAAGCTCCTTCCTCCCTTTCCTATGAACTTTGCACCAGGCACAGACCATCCTATCCTTCAAGTTCTGGGGATCTTTACCCTCTTGAAATAACAAGTCGTCCAACAAAATGTTGTTAGGTTTATCCATTAAGGGGAACCCAAGCTGACGGCGGGCCAAAGCATGGTTGTAGTTAATTCCACCACACGTACCAAGAAGAGGCACATTGGAGAACTCACCACAAGAATCAATAATCTGAACTCCATCATAAACATGATTGTACCAAGAGATATCATCATTAGTGAGAGACATAAGTCTCGTGGACCACCGTAGACACCCCTTGTTCTCCTTGAAGGAGAGCGTCTGAGGCAAGTGCGAAATAAACCACTTGTACAACAGAGGCAGACGGCATACAATGGAACCACCACCCTTTGCATTCCTCATATGCAAAGAGAAATAAGTGTCACCCAACAGAGTCAGAACGAGATTAAGAGAAGAGAAAATCCTAATAGCGTTCGCATCCACGAAATTGTCGATGTTCGGAAATAACATTAGCCTATAGATGAGGAGTACAAACAAGGCTTCAAAAGCTTCTTTACTCATGGCCTTCCCAAACAAAGTAGCTTTGGCAATCAGAAAATCAGATGGGAGACCTCGAATTCCACCTTTGGTAGTCATGTTAGCAACAATGTCAGATACATCTACATGAAGCATATTAGCAATCTCTTGAGAAGACAGAATCTTCTCCAAGCCATTGAATGGCAACTGATCAAGAATAGGTATACCCACATGATAGGCATACTCCTCAAGTGTAGGAAAAAGCTGGAAATCCGGAAAAGTGAAGCACCGATACAGAGGATCGTAGAACTGTACCAACACACTCATCAGACCTTCATCTACTTTGGTAGTAAGAACAGACAGAAGCTTCCCATGGCGAGCTTTGAACTCCAAAGGCTCTAATACATAAGATGTCAAACTCCTTAACTCTTTCAAGTCGGTTTGTCTGAAACTGTACTTCTTCGTATTCCTTCTTTGCTTATCCATGTCTAAAAATTTGCAAATAGACCTCTTAAGTTCCTTGAAAACTTTTATTGTTGATGATATGGATGCATATGAATGCATGAATGCATGGATGCAACAATCACACTCAAGGATCAAGCAAGTCACACCATACAAAGGTCACAGGATGGCTCACGTCATCGTCAATATCAATCATCCATTTTGGTGGATTATGGTTTACACCTTATCAACACCAAGTTCCATTGATATTGAGAATGTACGAGAACAAATCAACCGCGAATCAAGGGTTTATTGTAAGTCACGAGCATGGAGCCTCGGTTAAGGACCACCCAATGGGAGTGTACTATGGTTAAACCTGACAATCATGTTCTAAAAAGGGTCCCCATAGTCATCATCTCATCTTTCGGATATTATCGGATAAGACGACTACTCGTTCTCCAAAAGTATTCTCAAGAGGGACTCTTATGAGTGTATTATCGCGTAACAATCATATCAAATCTTACACTTGAACGACCTTCGTACTATATCCTAAAATAGGCCAAGATGGGCTAGGTATCTAAGGTCCTTGGCTTCTAAGGTTTATATTGGAAAGAGTAATGCCTAACCACGACTACTCGTGTGACATTTTTGATCCCAATAAGACCTCCACCAAGTGAATAGGCTTGCAAGTCAACTTATTTAAGGAATAACTCCACACAAGTCAACAAGACTATGCCATTCTCCTATCATAAGTGCACTCGAGTTCGGGTATAGAACTCATCTCACAAGAAGCCACCAAGCATACAAGCAATTAATATCAAGCAATTCATACATTACAAACAATACAGTCATCCCAAATTTGCACAAAAATATGTCACCAATAAATATAAACATATAACACACATAAGCAAAAAGTAGGCTAAACCCACTAGGAAAGTGTATTTTTCCCCAGCAGAGTCGCCACTTTTCTGTAGCGGGGTTTTCGTTACCTTTAGGTTTATGGACTAAACCAAAATTAAACATACGATTCGAGTCGCCACCGCACTTTTATTTGTCCAAAAGAAAGGCTAAAAAGCGAGAAAAAAAAGCCAAGGTAAGAAGTTTTTCAAATCAAAAACTAATAAAAATGTCAGAGATCTAGGTAAGGGGGTTGGTTATGAAATGGGAAGGTTTTACGCACCCAAAACATCCTTAGTACTCTAAGGGAACCCTTTTTGAAAATATGTGTTGTAGGTTGGTAATTGTGAAAATATTTGTGCAAAAGATTGGAGGGATGAGAAAAGAATAGATTATATTTACAAATTTGTTGTTTGAATGGATGAACCCATTGCCTACGTACCATCACAAAGGTAGGATCAAAACCTCGTAGTTCGGGGTAAAAATCACAAAAAGGATTGGTGAATTGATTTAATCAAAAGCCTTAAGGTCTTTTTTTTATCAAAGGGAGGAAACTCAACCTAAACCAACAATCCACCATGTGAGGAGAGCTTCAACATACTAGTGAGGGGTTAACCCTATAATAAGTATGGAAGACTTATAATCCAATCACTAAGGATAAGGTGAGATTTACATCAAACACTATGATAACTCAAACCTATGACTAATGTTTTTGAAAAGGTTTTAATAAGGTGGCCATTGGAACCACAAAAACAACTTAAAGTGAGTTATATTTACAAGTTAGATTTATTTACAAAATGAAATCAAAATTGGATTAAAGTTCATTCATAATGAGTATTTATGAAAAGAGTTTGAAAAAGTCAAAGGCTTAAGGCCTAGGTTTCTAATTTGAAACAAAGTCAAAGTTTGAAAGAAAAGATTTTGGCTTTGTTAGAGTGAGGAGAAGAAGAGAAGGGCTAGTCCTAAAGCATACAAAGATAAGAGAGAAAAGATAAACCCTTGGAGTTCCTTTTCTTGAAATCAAAGAGATGATTCAAGATGCTCCTTTCCTTTGGACTTAGCACACAATCAAGCAATCAAACAATTTGGATTCAATCTCCTAGGATCTCCAATTGTCTTGTCTCTCTTAACTTGTCTATTCATGACAATGGTCCTCTTTACTATCTCAAGATGGAATCCCTATCACACAAGAGCAAACATCAAAAAATTCACCACACAATAAGGGGAATATACAAGGAATAAGTTTAGATGAGAAGTCTTTTAAAGTCAACTTTGAAATTTAGCATTCTAAAGGCATGAGGCCTAGTTTCTCTTCAACATGTTTAGCATTCTAAAGGCATGAGGCCTAGTTTCTCTTGAACTCCTTTAAGCATGGGTATGTCCTAATTCTAAGTCTTTTCTCCTTTTGCATTAGGTTCACACAAAACAAAGACAAAACAACCACAAGACAACAATATATTTATATACAATAATGAGCTCAAATGAGCAAAAGGAAAATGACATAAACATAAAATATGTGCTCAAGTGGGCAAAATGAAAAGCAATATGAATAAATGATGAAGAAATAAATTGCATTAAAAGTAAAGGGGAAGAAATTAACTGCTCAAATTAAAGTTAGTAATTAGTGAAGTTATGTTAGTTTGTCATAAGATAATGTAGCGATATGTTAAGCAATCGTAAGTGGACTAATGTAGTAGTCACACCTATCTGAGGCCGGTCAATAAAACTATAGGTAAATAAACACAAGTTAGAGATCATGACTAGTAAGCCAAGCTTCACAAACTTGCCATGCCGAAACAAAAGGGGAAGAGCCTTGTATGGACTTTAGGTTTTTTGCTTGACCAAGAAGCAACCTATCTTGGACATAAAACAACTCACTTGATCTTGGATCAAGTTGAGTTTGGTTTGGATCAAAGAAGGTTAAACCTCTCATTTGTCAAGACCAGCCATAGGACATTAACTCATTGGCCAAATTATAAAAAGAATGTGATGAAGATGAAATGGAAGGAAAGAGAATTCAAGTATCAAATTCAATTGATCAAATGTGAACCAAGTCATCATCAACCAATGTCAAACAGAAAAGAAATGAAGATCACAAGTCAACAAGTCAAACATATTTTTTGGGTAATTTTTGAATTAAAAATAAACAAAATATGGTCAAATCTCAAATTTAATTTAAATCAACTTCAACAAGTCCAATTAAATTCTCATAGGTCTAACGTGGTCAAACAAACTTTGACAAATTTTCTCAACAATTTTTGAAATCATAAACTATTTTAAAACAATGAAAAATAACACAATATGAATTAAAATCTCAAATAAACCTCAAATCAAATAAGAAATTGATGAGACTATTTTTCATTGACTTATCATGATCCATAAGTGTTAGGAAAATATTTTTGGATTTTTCAAATATCAGAAGGTAATTAAAAATGAATTAAAACTATTAAAAATTAAATAATTCACAAAAAATATTAAATGACGTCACAAAAATAACTAAAAATCAAAATATGAAACTAGATTTTTCAAGAAATTTTTTGGCATTGGTCTCATATTTTTGTGACTTCAAATAAAATATTTATGAATTTTTGAAAATAAATGGAATTAACTGAAAATAAAAGAAAATAGGAATAATAGAAAAATCCAGTGCCATAGGATCATTTCATTAATTGACGTGGCAAGGGATCAAAGGCTCAGAGGCGCGGATGCATGGTGAACTCAAGTCAAGCGCGCAACATATGGCATTAAAATAAGTAAACACATTGGATGGTCAAGATTATAACGTTGAGACATGATCCAAAGGCTATGAAGCATACCACGTGGTGATGGTGGTGGAAACCACCATCTTCTCCGGTGAACTACCAGAATCCGGCCACCACACGCAGGAAAATTTTTTGTTATGAAAATGAAATATAAGGACATCAAAATGAAGCTGAGGTGATGTACATCACCACTGTAACCATGGATCATCCTCACCATTCCTATTTAGAGAGAAATGTGAGATGGAAGATCATGGTGTATCAACTGGAATGGCACGATTTGAACAATTAAGACCACCACTGGCCTGCCTCAAGTATGAGGACTTCAGAAAACCACATAAACCAAAGAAAATCACATTGAATTGCAAGATCTATATCCAAAAAGTTTGAGATGCTACCTCTGAAATGAAGTTTCAAATGCCACGAATTCTTCAAGATCTTGATCTGCTTTTGCTCTGGAAGTGTGATGGAGATGATAGGTTAAGGAATTAAGCTTTAAAAATCAACTAATGATGTTGAATATCAAGCTTGAAAAAGAGAAAGAAAACTGAAAATTCCTTTAGTGAGGGTTGGGATTTCAATTCAGCAGCAATTCAGATCTCCACTTGGTTAAAAAATGAATGGTATTGAGCTCTTATTTATAGCTGAAAAGGATTGCAAGGCATGGTTCCCTCGTGTGTATGGGATTTGAATTCTTCTTGCATGGGCTTGTACAGGTGGATGTAAGGCCCAATGATGAGTGATACACCATGATGAGGTCAACTGGAAATGAATTGGACGTGCATAATGAACCACACAAGCTTGCACATCAAGTTATATCATGAAATGCAAAAATGACCATAAAGAGAAAGCTCTTCGAAACTCGCACATGGAAAGTCCAAAAAAGTAATGTGAGTAATGGTGGAAAGCCCTTGAAATAAGGAACAAAAGTCATGTTGGGAAAAAATTCATTTGGAATTTGGAAATTAGTGAAAGTTGGCTGTGAAAGTTTGGGCACAAAACATGTTTAAGTTACCCTTTGAAAATTTTCACCAAAAGCAAGCCTCTTCAATCCCTTTTCTTTCAATGATGCAAGCTTCAAATGGAAACATCTCCAACACCAAAGTTGTATATATTTTCGAGATGATCAATTTAGACTTAAATTTTTTATCATTTGGATTTTTCATAATAAAGTTATGGGCATTTGAAGTTAGGCATTTTTCAAATTCAATGACTTAGGTCCAAAGTGACCTATAATGTTTTGTATTATCATATGTATTTATTTTAGGATTATGAAATTTTGTCCAACATAACATTTTAAGTAGAAATCTTCATATTTCCAATGCATTTCGTCTCACCTCAAAATCATAAAAAATAAGGAAGTTAGGTCCTTGGGAAGTTGACCCAAAATTAGGGTTTCAGTCAAAATGACCTATAATGTTTTGAAATGAATGATGAACTTCCAAGTTTCAAATGGATTTTTGATGAACATGACATTTTTTCATATGGTTCTTAATAACATTTATTATCTTGGAGTCATCTTCATTTGACAAATACATTAAAAGTTGTATCTCAGTGATCTTCAGTTTAGTTAGATGACTTGACTGGTCAACTTTTTCAGGGCCAAACTTCCAATATTGATGAATGAATGATTGAGGAGCCTCGCATAGGCTCATATATGCATAAAATAATGAATTAAAGAACTTTCCTTGATTAAATTTGATCATAGGTTGAGGTTGCTTCATGAGCAAGGCACAATCAAAGCACATTGAATTAGGGTTTCCTTGGGAAACAATCCTCAAGCCCTTTGGGTTATCTTGATAAAATTGGCAAATTGAGATACTTGGGAGACATATGTGACGATTAAGACCTTTGTGGACCATTGTCATGCTTTTTCTCATCTTCATCTAGCCATTGCATTGAGCTTAGGAGCCTCCTAGGAGCATGGGAGCACATGATCACTTGAGCTTCAAAACAAAAAGAGTTAGTGACATATTTTTGTGCTTTGGGTTAGTAATCAAAAATAAGAAAAGCAATAATATACAATACAAGCATGCTTGGTGGTCTCAAACCACTCACACAAGTCCCAACCCTAGGGTTAAGGAGCTAAACATGCTATAATCCTTGAGGCAATGCACTGAGAAATGATATGATGCCATGAGGGATCTTAGGGTCAAAATTATGGTCTTACACATACCTTCCATAATTCTTGACTTGTTGGTCTCGTGAAGTATTGGTTTCGAAGAGTCGTCGTCTTTCTGGCTGAGGAAAGGACAGGGTGTTGATAGTCATGAGATGAAAATGAATGAATGCACACGTTAGGGATGAAATGAAAATAACTATGCAACATCCATAATTTCAAAGTAGTGACACTCTAATAATTTAGGGTCAAAACTCTGGCATATATATAGCAATGCAAAAATGATATGCAATAATGTATGTTAACAACATAAATCAATCTGGATAATCTGCGAATACTGCCTGATGCAGGACCAAAGGTTCGACGTCCATGGGAATAAAGGTATGTTGAGTTTATGGTTTCCTGCAAAAAAAACCCATATCCCCCTCGAAGGTAGGTTCTATCCTTCAAAGGCAACCTAAAAGGTTCCTAGAGTCAATCACCCATTTTGAGATACCATTGCCTTAGACGACTGACACGTCGGACAATGGTGCTCCCAAAAGGATCTACTCTTGATGTGATGTCTCATGTCAATCATGATCTTAGAATAACTCCACAGAGGGCAAACACGACTCTAATCACATTTTTATCCTGTGTTTGTACTCAAGCTCGGGTATATAGCTTTTATCTCATGTAACAATAGCCTAACCCAACAGACATCATAACAGATAATATCCAATCATAAACAATATTTAAAGCAATACAGAATGCGATAAATAAAGCAAGTAAAACATAAAGGTAAACACCCAAGAAAACGGAGAAGCAATCAAAACTAGGCTCGACTCCTTTTATCGACTAAGAAACACTCCAAGGAGCATAGTTCCCCAGTAAAGTCGCTAGTCGAAGCTAGCGGAAATATACCCGAACGCATCGCATGCTTGAACATACAACAGAGTCCCATCGAACTTTATTTATTTTTGAAGGAAAGGGAAAATATCGATAAAACCCAAGGGAAGAGATATACTGGGTAAGGAAGTCAGTTATGCAAGGTGTAGGTATTAGCACCCCTTACGTCCATGGTACTCCATGGGAATCATTTTGATTGTTCTAGATTTAATGGGTGTGATATCTATATATTACTCGCGAAATTATAAGGTAAAAAATAATGGAATAGATAGAGTGCTCGGTGAGGATTGGGGCCCTCGGGCCTACGTATTCTAATTGTGCAATGAGAAATCCATAGCTCCGTAGTTCATAGAACTAATGGCGGGATGTGAAAAGAGTTGTGATAACAAATATGGTCTAAACCAAAGGATTGTGTAAGACCCAAATTTTGACACTAATATCCCTCATCATTTGCATTGACTTTGGGATCACACCTTGGCATCCTCCTCGCCCCTCATTCATTGGGTTTTCATTGGGAGAAATCACCAAGCATTTTTGATTGTATCATACTTTATCTTTCTTTGTTTTAACAACCAAATACCAAAAATATGTCTAGTGTAGGGTTATTTCTTTTGTAGGTAGTGCGTGCATCCATCTGTGCCTCATTAAGCTTACATCTAGGGTTTAAGACCCTCAGTGCAAGGGATCAAGTTGGAAAAGGTCTACATTGACTCAAAGCATCATATATGGATCGTTATATTCTGTATTTGTCATTTTGATCAAGAATTCATCAAGAGTTTGATGTTTTTTTTTATGAAAGCCCTAATTCATTTGGGTATCTTGTATGCCTTCCTCGACACGTTTCTTCAAAATTTGGTCAAATATCATCAAGGGATACTCCTATTTTCTCTATCTTATGCATAAATGATCATCCATGATCCCCAAAGAGAAAAATAGCTTCAAGTTTGCAAGTTGGTTCAAGGAGGTTGACCAGAGAAAGTCAACTAGTCAAATCTAGGGTTCCCTAGACCCTATATCCTACAATTGTTTTCTAATGAAAATAACTCCAAGAGAAACGTTACTCTTTATGACATTCCAAACAACTTTCATGTTGGCATTAAGAGATAATTTTGCTTGGAAAGTAATTTTTTATAGTGAATGATTATAGGTTATTTTGTCTGTGCCCTAGATAGAAGGTCAACTTCCAAGAACCATAACTAGCTCAATTTTTATGATATGAAGATCATCCAAGTTTCATGATCCATTTCTTGATGTTTTCTCTAAATTTTCCTGATTGACTAAAGTCAAATTTCACTTTCAAGGGAATGTACTAATAGGGAACATTATAGGTCATTTTGGGTTATCATCATTGAACAAGCAATTTTCCTCAACTTCTAAAATCCATAACTCCATCATGCTAGATCCAAATTGTGTCAACTTTATGACCAAATTCAAGAGCATTGAAAGAGATACAACTTTTAAGATGGAACCAAAGTCATTTGAAGCTCATAGCAAAAGTTATTCAAGGTGGAAAAAGGGGTCATTTGACTTTTAACTTAGAAAGTTTTCAAGTATGTTTGATTCCTCCAAATTCCCCAGAAAATTCTTCATGATCCAAAGTTAAAATGGAAAAAGTTCCAACATCAAAGTTGTTCCCCTTCATGCTAGCTTTCCAAAGAGTCTAAGATCATGGCGTTTGGATTAAAATTGAGGGACTTACACATGATTATTTTGATTGGCCTTATTTGAAAACTTTTGAACTCAATTTTCAACTAACATTGCATGGCTTTATGAAGTGATCTCGGCATCAATTGTGCATGAATTTAGACTTGTTGCAATCATCATTTGGGCTTAAATGCATGCCCATGCACACAAGTTACTATTTTTGAAAAAAAAATAAAATGGTGTGGAAATGAATTCACAAGCTTATAAATACATGTCCATTGCCTCAGAATTGAGGACCCTTTCCCAAGCTTTGATCTACAAATCCCCCTAACCTCCATTGATAGAATACCTTGAAGATTTCACTTGAAATCGAGTTTTAGTTCTCCTTCTATTTTTGAACTATAACTTCAAGGATTCAAAGCCATTTGTGATCTAATAATCTCCTACCTTTGGCGTGTTGGATCTGCCACGTCAATTAATGAGGCGTGATCCAACGCTCCATTTTTTTTTTCTGATTTTAATTCTTTTTCTTTTATTATTTTTAATTTATTTTTCTTTAAAAATTCATAGTTATTTTATTTTTTATCCAAAAAATCCCAAAATAATTTATAAAAATTCTATTTTATTTTTCGACATCTGATTTTCATTTGTTCTCATTTTATTTCACTAATTTTCTATTTTTCATGAATTTTCTCTTTTTCCTTTGTTTTATTGGTTTAAAAATATTTTTCTGCATTTTAAAATACTGGAAATTTTATTATATGCTTCTTATTTTATTTCTAACCTTCCATAATTTTCTTGCCCATTTATTTGGTGTTTTGAAGGACTTTATAGATTTTCCAATTTATTTCTATTTTAAAAATCATTTAAAAATACCTTTGATGCATTTTTATTTCATTTAATTGCATTTTATACTTGTGTGACCTTGTGAACTTCAGTTGGCCTTGGATCATGATAGTTTGGACTTCAAGTCTCATCAAACTCAATGGATCTTGGATGTTGATGGGGTGGAAACCTTAATCCAACAAAATGGATGATTGATTTTGATGATGACTTGATCAAACTTTTGATCCAATTTGGGTGTGTCTTCTCTTGTGTCTCTCTTCTTCATCTCCTTCTTTTCCCTTTAATCAATTAGATGGTTTGTGTCCATCTTGTTCATGATGTATGGATTGGTACTTGATGAACTTTAATAATTTCAAATCTACCTTCTAAGTGATCATGAATCATTAAAGGTACTATGGATTTATCCATAAGTTTGTCCCAAGTGTCATGAAGTGTGGATTGAAGTAATGGACCATCCTCCTAGCCTTTGTGCTTGATCATTCCCTTTCTTCTTTTCTTTTCTTGTGTGGTATGGCTTTAGGAGAATGATTTACATATCATTTTTGTAGCATGTATTAACACAAATATTATTATTGACCAGCCTCAGATAGTTGTGACTTCTACATAAGTCTAATTGTGATTGCTTAACATAGCGCTAAATTTATCCCAAAGGCAATGACAGTTTTTTAAGTGAGATTGTAAGTCTCTTATTCGTCATGGTATTATGTAAAAATGTTACTCCTTTTTTTATTTGTGAGAGTAAGTGGCATACTTGCTGATTTTATCCAAGTTTGAGCCCTTCTCATGAATGGTGTATATGTTCATATTTTCATGCTTGTGAGTGGATAATTAAGTGTTCTCCAAAAAATGACCAAAACATATTTTCATCTTCACTAACATCTTTTACTAACTTGTATTAACTTCTATTTTAATGCCATTTACCTTATGCCTTTATTTTATACCATTTACTTTATATCTTTATTTTATGTCATTTACTTTATAATTTATGTTTAGCATTTCATATCATATTGTTTGTGATTATGTCATTTTATTCTTTGCCCATTTGGACCTCTTTTTTATATCGTAGTAAAGAAGACACTAAAATGAGGAAAAAAACTAAAAAGAAACTTGTTACTCGTAACTCATGGACTTGTGGTTACTATCCTTGGTATCATTATGAAGTTATGGACTTAGAATTAGGATCTTGACCTTTTCTTTGGAACTTGTGACTGGACACCTTGGAATTCATCTGCAACCTATGACTTTAGACATCTCTATGAATGCTTGGCTTGGTTACTTTGGTTTCATCTGACACATGGATTATTATTTTCTTATTTTTCTTGCTTGAGGCTTAATCCAAAGGAGGGAACTCCTGCTTGACTTATTTCATAAAGCTTGTTATCTCTTGGTTAGATCTTTCCTCATTAGCTCTTACTTTATGCTTTAAGATTGTCTCTTCTCCTCCTCTCCCTTCTTTAATTTTCAAAATCTTCTGTCTTTTTTAAAAAACCTTCTTATTTCAAGCTTGAACCACTTTCTCAATAAACCTTGACATTTGTCAAGTGATTTTCCAAATCTTTTTCTTAATAAATTCTAATCCATCTTAAGCATACTTAGACCAATTTCAAAAAACTAAAAAATGCATAACTCATCCAAACCTTTTTGTGCCCTTATGCACGTTTCCTTTTAAAAAATTTCTCAAGGTATTAGACATGATTTATTTCCATAGTTGAGATGTAATTCTCCTATCCCCATAGCATTGATGATAATTATTTTCCATTTACGAGAGCTAGTGGCATACTTGTTTTCCCTATCCAAGTTGGAGCCCTTCTCATGATGATGCAAAGTTCTCATACTTGTGGGTGACTAGTTGAGTATTCTCCTTAAAATGACAAAATGTTTTTTTCATAAAAAATGAATCAAAACAAAATCCCTTTGTTATTTTTATGAGAAACTATGAGGTTTTGATCCTCCATTGCACTTTGTTTGTATGTAGGCATGAGGCTTTAAAAGTCTTGGCAAACATGAAAAATAAGAAAAATATGCTTATTTTCCCATCTCTCCAATCTTTTAACAAGCAACACCTTTTTCAAACTAAAATGTACACATTTTCAAAGAGGTTCCCATGGAGTAACATGGATGTTTAGGATGCTAATACCTCCCATTTGTATAACTAACCCCCGACCCCTTATCTTTTTTTATTAGTTTTGTTTTAAAACTTCTTTGGGTTTTGTTATTACATTTTCCCTTTTCCTTTGGAAACAATAAAAGCGCGGTGGCGAATCTTGCTTTACGAGTTAAGTTAATCAATTGCTTAATCTCAAAAAATTTACTGCTACAACTTAGCTTAAAGCAAGCGTTCATATTTCAGAAAAGGATTTTGAATAATATCAGAGACGGTTAAGGAACCCATGAGAGCTTGGAGCAACATTCACTAACTTTTTGCTTTTGTTTGCAGTCATATATTTTCTCTTGTTGAGGTATTTGATATTGATCCCCTTATCTCTTTTGTTTTACTTTCCTTTATTTTTGTCTGGGCTGATCCTTTGGGTCTGCAGCCCATCGGGATGCCCTAACTTTTGCCTAAGTCAATCTTGTTTTCAAGCTTTTGACTTAGCAGACTTTTGGTTTGCTTTTGATTTTTTTTCATTTCTCATCCTCTCTTTTTTTGTATTGGAGAAAATCTTATGACATCTGTTGCAAGATTTCTGACTGTCTCACTCCTTTTGTAGGTAAGGGATAACCATTATGAATTTGTGATTTCGTCCTCTTGAGAGGGATATGATATGATTGATCACTTAGTGGGATATTCTTCTTTTCGAAGTTTTAACACATGGTCAAACTAACTGAAGATTATCTTGCCCCTGGTTAAACATGAGGGTTTTTTGTATGTAAAGAAAGAAACTCCTACTTCAAGGCCCAAAGAGGTTGACTAGGGATTGAAAAATGCCTTACATCATTATGGTCTTATTGAAAAGCATACAGGCAACGATCTTGCGCATTTTTAATTGCATCATTCTCTTTTAATTGTGCTAGAGCGACAATTTGATACTGATAAATAAAATATGAGTGAACACAAATGGATTTAAGCAAAACATGCACGTTTATTTCATTATTATTATCATCTGAAAACCAGACAAGTTTTACAAATGAACAACAATTAACAAACAAGAAAATATTACAAATGAGACATGATTGAAAAATATTCTATTGCTGATATGACTAGCATTGATACTCCTCTGAAGAGGTGACTGAATCTGAGCAATCTTCACCACTAACTTCATTCACTATTTGATCATAATGATCTGGCAACGAATTGGTTATGACATTGGGCCCTACCTCAGAGAAAGACAAGACCTTCTGATCAATCAACTATTGAACCTTGGTCTTGAACATCCCATAATCTTCAATTCAGTGCCCTATATAGCCGGCATGAAATGCACAAGAAGCATTAGGATTATACTTCGGGCCATATAGGTAAACAGCTGGTGGTATTTATTTTGGCACAATTTCCCCTTACTGAACAAGATATGGTAGCAACTTAGTATATGATATATGGATCTAGTCACATTTAGGATGCTTCTTATCATAACTTCTTCCCTGACCTTGACTCTGGTTTCGATTATCTTGTGGAGGTCACTAATTCTGAGAAACTAGAGCCTATGGAGGTTGCTGATACTGAGGTTGCTATGCAGGTTGTCGATATTGAATAGTGGCAATGTACGGATAAGGGTAGTATGGCACAAGAGCATTATGTGCTTGAACTTGAGGGTGGGCATTTGCTATCACAGCACTGGCCTCAGCCTCTTTCTTCTTAGCAAAATCTAGGATTTGTTGACCATTGTCTGGATATCAACACTAGTGATCTTTCCTGTTTTCATCCCATTCTCAATTCGTTCTCCAATGGTTACTATGTCGGAAAAGTTGGACAACGAGCTACCAACCATCTTCTCATAGTACAAACCTTGGAGTGTGCTCATGAAGATGTCAACTAATCCAACATCTGTCAGTGCAGGTCTAACTCTAGAAGCCATCTCATGCCACCTTTGAGTGTATTCTTTGAATATTTCACTGCTCTTAAAGGCTTGATTTTGTAGCTGTAACCTGGTGGGAGCCATGTCCATGTTATATTTGTATTACTTGAGAAAGGCTTCAGACAAGTCCTTCCATGATCTGATTTTACTATGTTCTAAGATCATATATCAATCCAAGGATGCCCCAGATAAGTTGTCTTGGAAGAAATGGATAAGGAGTTCATCATTATTGATGTAGGATGCCATCTTCCTACAATACATAATAACATAACTTCTCGGACAATTTAAACCCTTGTATTTTGGCAGGTCTGGAACTTTGAACTTAAGAGGAATCACCATGTTAGGAACTAAGCACATGTTCTTAGAATCCATGCCATAAGCAGAGAAACCTTCAATGGTTCTGATCCTTTCATTTAGTAACTGATAGTCTGCTCGTCTGTTCTAATCTAAACTAACAGCAATCTGATTAGCAGGTTGAAGATTAGCTTGATGATTAGTCATTTGAACACCCTGAGAAGTTTCCTAAGCAAAGACTAGAGGAGAAGCAACTGGGGATACCCTTGAGGATACATAAATTCTGGATCCACCATTTAACCAACATTCTGACCATACTGACCCTGATATGGAGCATAGGGTGCCCAGGATACACAAATGGAGGTGCAACAGCAGAAGATGCCCCATAATAAGGAGGAGGTATCTAAACACCTTGATTCAAATTATGAACAGTAGGTTGAGTAGCTCGAGGAGGAAGACAGTAGTGAAGGCTAGGGCCTTTATACTCATCTTAATTGTCATTAGGAATTTCAACAATCACTGGTGCAAAAGTTTTAAGAGCTTGTTCTGGGTTGATCTCATGGTTGTCAGCATTAACCATATGAGGAGAGTGAGTGGTCATGCCCTAAGGATCGTAAATAGAGTTCCCATTGGTGGGATGCACAACAAACTTTTGATATGGCATAAAAGCATTGTCGTCAGTAGCTTGGGGAGTAAAGTTTGAAGGCAAACCCTAGGGATAGGCAACAACATGCCTACTAAGACCCGACTGACAGATAGGCTGGCTCACCACAGGTTGAATTACAGTGTCCATAACAACATCAACAAAAGTGGTGACAACAATGGCATCAATAACCACAATAGTGGCAGGACTGGTGGCAGAGGTAGAGGTGGTAGCCTTCTGAGCTTGAAGGTACTCCATTATGGTGATCATGTTACCTCGGAAAAGATTCACTTTGCCCTGGAAATGATCCAAGGTTTCCTTGTACATGGAATTCTCGTGTTCCATATCTTCCATAATTCTTGACTTGTTACTCTCGTGTGTCGCATCCGCGAAAAACAACCGGCGGTCTAAAACAAAAAAAACAACACAGAGCCGCCACTGCGCGTTATTTATCCCAAGATAGGGAAAGGAAACGCTCAGAGAAACCTGGAAAGGAAATGGCCTCGCGACCAAAGAGAAAGGGTAAGGGAGTCGGTTACGCAAGGGGAAGGTATTAGCACCCCTCACGTCCGTCGTACTCGACGGGATCCACGCTCTAAGAAAAGAAAAGGTTGCTAAAATATCACACACACACACACAAGGAACACACGTGGGGTTAAGGGGAAAAGAGCTCGATAGGACATCGCATCCTATGCCTACGTATCTCGTCTGGAACGAGAATCAGAGCTGCCGTAGTTCGGCTCACGCACGCCAAACAAGCAAATAAACACACCGGCAAACATGGAGCCTGAATGCCAATCACTGGGCTTACATCAGCATCCGAACCAAAACACACACCAAAGGGCAAACGTGGAGCCCGAAAGCCAATCACTGGACTTACATCGGCATCCGAACCAAACACACACTAGAAGATAACAAGTAAACACACACAAAAAGAAAAAAAGTGCCCGGAGAGACCTCGCACGGTCTCCTGCCTACATACCTCGTCTGGAACGAGGATCAGGGCGATGTAGTTCCCCTCTAAAGGGAAAGAAAATCTAGCCAGAAACCAAGGGGAGACACACTACCAGGGAGCTGTACTCGAGCCTAGTGTTGTCATGCATCATTGCCCTATGTTACGGTTTCTACCTACTTGCACAACTGCAAACTAATCCTATCCAGGAAGAAAGCAAGCATACAAGCATACAAGCAAACAGAGCAAACAAATATTCACAAAGCACACACTATAGCCAATCAAGTGAGGCTCAAACAATGGGTTTGACTGCCGAAGCAAGTCATCTGTACATGGGTAGTATTCGCTCTTAACCTTGCCATTGCGGGGCTAAGGTGAAGCAGATGAAAGGTGAGTGAAGATTAGACTTCACAGCTCTTATCCCTGACCAGGGAGAGCTTCAGACAAAGGAGCGTGGGTCCAGAATGGAGGGACCCTTCTACGCTCAAGACTCTGACTCGATTGTGCAACAACACAAGATCTTGGGTTTGTGTCCCAATGCATCAACACACAGCCGTGTGAGCAGAGGGACGACTCAACAGAATAGTGGGGGATAGATTGCATATCCCTTTGATCCACCAATTGCCTCATAGAGGTCTTTACCTGCTTGGCACAAAAAGTAAACAACCACAATCATCGCCTCTTAAGGAGGACTTCAGACAGTTGCCTGGCCAAGTAACAGGCCAGGTCTTCCAGACTACATGAAGTATAGAGATTCTACCTCAAGTGGTTTAAAAACCAAGCAGCAGCAAGCAAGTTCTTAAAGAACTGTAAGCGACTAAATGTACCTGAAATCAATCAAGTATCATCAGTACTCAGACAAACCAACAATAAACAGCAAATGTCAATCTATACAGACAACACAAGTTAATGCACACAAGTGCAAGCTATAAGCTCAAGCTCAAGCATCAATCCCTACAAAACAAAACCAATGTTAGTTTACAACATCAAACAAACTCAATTCAAATTGCCTTGAAGCAATCTCCTTAAGCATTGTGCATTTCATCCTGAAAATCCAAACCAAATGTGAGAAACTAGACCACTAGGCCAAGCCTAGGGTCCAAAGGGATAAAAAAAATCTAAACAGCAAGCAAAACCAATCCAAAATCACATTCAAACAAATAGAAAGCAAATGCAATTGGTCTCATGCTCATATCATTCACCAATATCAATTCATGCACAATATACCACAAACTAGGTCAAATACAACACCAAAAGTCCAAACAGAATGACTTCAATCAAAGGCATACCGAAACAATTCCAAAAATCCTCAAATAATTCACATCTAAACAGGACACAATCAACAAGTAGCATGTCAATTTTCAGCTCAATTGGACAAAAGAAAGTAGGTCAATGAAAATCAAAAAGTCCAGACACAATCATGTAAGCCAATTCAAGACATCCAAGCAAGCATCCATTTCAATAATTCATAAAACAGTGACAACAATTAAGAAATGAATGGGACCAAAAGCATGATGTCCCACAATGTGTCTACAATCAACATATCAAATTTCATCTTCATCCAGTACCATATGAGATTTTCACAAAAGAAATGCCAACATGTGTCACACAAGGTCATCAAATGAGCATACGGAGAAGAAAATTATCAATCAATTTGAAAATGCAACCAAAAATCCCAGAAAAATTCACATGTTATCTTGACATATCAATGATCATTTATGCAAAATTTCAGCTCAAATCAACATCCCTAAGTATTTTAAATAAAATCATGAAGTTGACCTAACTTGGTGTGACACAAATTGTCACACCTTAATCCAAAAATTCATATCTAATCAACCAAGTATCCAAAATTCACAAACTCTACATGGAAATCACCATCAACATGTCCAGAATAAGCACAAAAATTTTCATTCATTTCTTTGGAAATATGAGCATTTCATGATAGATATGGCAAAGTGTACAAAAATATGACACATCAAACAATCCCTAAGCATTTTATTTTTCCATACATGCAAAAAAATTCACAAAAAATATCATTAAATTCTACACATTCTCATGAGAATAATGCAAAAAATTGCACTCAATTTGGATGAAAAATGAAGCCTATAGGATTTTTATAAGATCATGTAATTAAATGAAAAAACAAATGAAAAAGAAATAGAATAATTATTTATTTTAATACGCCAGTGGCATTTTTGAAAATAAGCTGAAACACGCCAAAACGACGTCACTTCAGGCGCGGAAAGGAAATGTTTCTATTGGCTGGAAGCGGCGGTAAACACCATATTCAAATGAAACTCCAGAAAAACGGATCAAACATGGATCTTCATCATCTCTCTCGCCCAGAAATTCCAGAAAATTCAAGAACATCATGAACATCAAATTTTCACTAAAATTGACAAACGGATAACCAATCTAACCGTCTGAACACCAGGATTTCAAATATGTAACCTAATTAACCTAATTCTCAACACATAAACTGGATCGAGCGATTTAAGAAATGAACATGAAACTTCCAAGCACGACTACTCTCTCAATACTTAATCAAAATCAAAACCACGAGCATCATGTTAATCTATGCTGAACAATCTACAAAACGCATATAATATTTCATGCAATGGTGAATTTCAAAAAATCACCTTGTGGAGATTGCAGATCTTGATCTTTGAGCTTCCACGCGTGAAAAGGTGAAACAGACGCAGCTTGATGTTCAGGAAGTTGATTACAATGCTTAGCTCGACCCAAAACAGCTCCAGGTGCAAGAACTAGCGAAATGCCATTGATGAGCAAGCCTTGGACAGTCGTGGTTCTTGATGCTTTGGCCTTGAATTCAGCAAAACAGTTCCTCTATGATGATGATGAAGCATGGATCCACGAAGAATCAACCAGTTTGATGAAGAATTGATGAAGTTTTTGTCAAAAAAGTGATGAAGTTTTTCTATGAGTTTGGGAGAAAATGGAGGGAAAATCAGTTAGGTTCTTGAGAATTGTGATTGTGATCCAAATTCAGTTATGATTAATGTCTTATACTTCCACTTAATCCATTCTTTAATCACTAATTAACCAAAATGCAATGGATTAGCTTAATGTGAATTTTCAATGCAAGGGCAAAATGGACATTTCACCCTAAGCCTTGTGACAGCTGTATGACAGCTCACACACTCTCCAATTATCAGTTGTGATGTGTTGGCATTTGTCTCATGGCAATTGGCTTTGTGTAACTCATTTTCACTATGTTATGCCACATCTTGCATTTTCAAGTGAAGCTTAAAAATGACTTGGCCAAATATTGAACCTTGAGCACTTGTGACAATTCAAACCATCTCCAATTGGCATATGTGAGGTGTTGCAAAAACTCCCATTCCAAAATTCCCATTATTTCTCAAGTTGGACCATTTTGCCCTTGGATCTTTAACTGTACACTTGAAAATTGACCTTTTGCATTGACCATTTTTGATGAATTCCAATTATGCACCATGAAAGTACATGTCAAATGGAGTTTTCTCATAAAAAGATCACTCAATTTGGACACTCCATGTGAAAGTTATGCCACTTTGATTATGGGTCATTTTTGAAATTGAATGGACCATAACTTGCCAACCATACATGGGAATTTCAAGTTCTTGGACTTTTTGGAAAGGTGAGAACAAGATCTACAACTTTCATGTTGAACAAATTTTCATTTGAAGCTTCCTTGGACATGTAATTTTATGGTCAAAAACTTTCCATTTTTGGAAACTTCTATTACAAGTCACTTTCTATTTTTGGCAATTTTTGTCCTGACTTTATTTTCTCCATTCTTAAGATTTGACATGTCAAATAACACTTGTTCCAACATGAATGAAGTGTATCCAACTCAATTCCACCTCCAAATCCATAAAATCAAGCACAGTTGACCACAGTTGACTTTTCAACTGATAGATGAATTTGGCAATGCACTGATCAATCTGATCCCCAATCTTCTGAGGAAATGGCTCAAGGATGAAACCCTAGCCTCAATATTCTCAATACAATCATGTGATGATCCCCATATCCACTGTAGACCCCATCTCCCTGCCATGCCCTGATTGGCCCAATGCAACTGATTAGGGTTGACCAGTGGTCAAAACCCTAATCTCAAGGAATGTGCTCCAACACTTGATGATGACAAACCATGATGATGATGATGTATCATTTCAAACAAGATGAAGACCAATCCCCTTGAGAATCATGAAACCCTAATTTGGACCTCCACATCCTCAGATGATTAATGACCAGTCCAATGAAACCCTAGCTTGCACATGACCTCCTATCTTCTGATCAAGACTTGGGAGAATGGCTTGCACAATGTAACCACATGATATGCAATATGCAATGCTTAATGACCTAAAAATGATATGCAATATGTTAAACTAGTTAGGGATGAAATGAAAATAACTATGCAACATCCATAATTTCAAAGCAGTGATGGTCTAATAATTTAGGGTCAAATGGCATATATACAGCAATGCAAAAATGGTATGCAATAATGTATGCTAACAACATAAATAAATCTGGATAATCTGCAAATACTGCCTGATGCAGGACCAAGAGGTTCGACGTCCATGAGAATAAAGGTTTGTTGAGTTTATGGTTTCCTGCAGAAAAACCCATATCCCCCTCTAAGGTAGGTTCTATCCTTCAAAGGCAACCTAAAAGGTTCCTAGAGTCAATCACCCATTTTGAGATACCATTGCCTTAGACGATTGACTCGTCGGACAATGATGCTCCCAAAAGGATCTACTCTTGATGTGATATCTCATGTCAATCATGATCTTAGAATAACTCCACAAAGGGCAAACACGACTCTAATCACATTTTTATCCTGTGTTTGTACTCAAGCTCGGGTATATAACTTTTCTCTCATGTAACAATAGCCAAACCCAACAGACAGCATAACAGATAATATCCAATCATAAATAATATTTAAAGCAATACAGAATGTGATAAATAAAGAGAGTAAAACATAAAGGTAAACACCCAAGAAAACGGAGAAGCAATCAAAACTAGGCTCGACTCCTTTTAGCGACTAAGAAACACTTCAAGTAGAATAGTTTCCCAGCAAAGTCACCAGTTGAAGCTAGCGGAAATATACCCGAATGCATTGCACGCTTGAACATACAACAGAGTCCCATCGAACTTTATTTATTCTTGAAGGAAAGGGAAACATCGATAAAACCCGGGGGAAGAGATATACTGGGTAAGAAAGTCAGTTATGCAAGGGGAAGGTATTAGCACCCCTTACGTCCATGGTACTCCATGGGAATCATTTTGATTGTTCTAGCTTTAATGGGTGTGATATCTAAATATTACTCACGAAAGTATAAGGTAAAAAATAATGGAATAATTAGAGTACTCGGTGAGGATTGGGGCCCTCGTGCCTACGTATTCTCATTGTGCAATGAGAAATCCAGGGCTCCGTAATTCATAGAACTAATGGCGGGTTGTGAAAAGAGTTGTGATAACAAATATGGTCTAAACCAAAGGATTGTGTAAGACCCAAATTTTGACACTAAGATCCCTCATCATTTGCATTGACTTTGGGATCACACCTTGACATCCTCCTCACCCCTCATTCATTGGGTTTTCATTAGGAGAGATCACCAAGCATTTTTGATTATATCATACTTTATCTTTCTTTGTTTTAATAAACAAATACCAAAAATATGTCTAGTGTAGTGTTATTTCTTTTATAGGTAGTGTGTGCATCCACATGTGCCTCATTAAGCTTACATCTAGGGTTTAAGACCCTCAGCGCAAGGGATCAAGTTGGCAAAGGTCTACATTGATTCAAAGCATCATATATGGATCCCTATATTCTGTATTTGTCATTTTGATCAAGAATTCATCAAGAGTTTGATGTTTTTTTTATGAAAGCCCTAATTCATTTGGGTATCTTGTATGCCTTCCTCGACATGTTTCTTCAAAATTTGATCAAATATCATCAAGGGATACTCCTATTTTCTCCATCTTATGCATAAATGATCATCCATGATCCCCAAAGAGAAAAATAGTTTCAAGTTTGCAAGTTGGTTCAAGGAGGTTGACCAGAGAAAGTCAACCAGTCAAATCTAGGGTTCCCTAGACCCTATATCCTACAATTGTTTTCATATGAAAATAATTCCAAGAGAAACGTTACTCTTTATGACATTCCGAACAACTTTCATGTTGGCATCAAGAGATAATTTTGCTTGGAAATTAATTTTTTATAGTGAACGATTATAGGTTATTTTGTCTGTGCCCTAGATAGAAGGTCAACTTCCAAGAACCATAACTTGCTCAATTTTTATGATATGAAGATTATCCAAGTTTCATGATCCATTTCTTGATGTTTTCTCCAAATTTTCCTGATTGACTAAAGTCAAATTTCACTTGCAAGGGAATGTACTAAGAGGAAACATTATAGGTCATTTTGGGTTATCATCATTGAACAAACAATTTTCCTCAACTTCTAAAATCCATAACTCTATCATGCTAGATCCAAATTTTGTCAAATTTATGACCAAATTCAAAAGCATTGAAAGAGATACAAATTTTAAGATGGAACCAAAGTCATTTGAATCTCGTAGGAAAAGTTATTCAAGGTGGAAAAAGGGGTCATTTGACTTTTAACTTAGAAAGTTTTCAAGTATGTTTGATTCCTCCAAATTCCCCAGAAAAATTCTTCATGATCCAAAGTTAAAATGGAAAACGTTCCAACATCAAAGTTGTTCCCCTTCATGCTAGCTTTCCAAAGAGTCTAAGATCATGGCGTTTGGATCAAAATTGAGTGACTTACACATGGTTATTTTGATTGGCCCTATTTGGAAACTTTTGAACTCAATTTTCAACCAACATTGCATGGCTTTATGAAGTGATCTCGGCATCAATTATGCATGAATTTAGACTTGTTGCAATCATCGTTTGGGCTTAAATGCATGCCCATACACACAAGTTACTATTTTTGAAAAAAAAATAAAATGGTGTGGAAATGAACTCACAAGCTTATAAATACATGTCCATTGCCTCAGAATTGAGGACCCTTTCCCAAGCTTTGATCTATAAATCCCCCTAACCTCCATTGATAGAAATACTTGAAGGTATCACTTGAAATTGAGTTTTAGTTCTCCTTCTATTTTTGAACTATAACTTCAAGGATTCAAAGCCATTTTTGATCTAATCATCTCCTACAAGAAAGAGGAAGCAAATCCTAGAAGAATTGCATCAAGATTAAGCCAAATCACTACAACCTGAAGGAGGATTTTCAGAAACTTTCCTTCTTCGGGTCTCTCTTATTTTTCCATAATTTTGCTTGATTTGTGGTTGGCTGATGCACTACCAATGTAGGCAACAAGATTTAGTTGCTTTGAGGTCAAATCGAAGCAACTCAGTTTGCATTCCTCATTTTTCAATTCCATATATATTTTCATATAGTGAGAATTGGAAGAATGGAGGTCAGATTCGTGTTCCCCTTGATTTTCTCTTCAAAACAATATGTGGATCTTTCATTTTTGTGAAGCTTTTGGTTGGACCAGTCAGGTGAGGGTCACCGAAGATGACTGGAGCTAGGGCTCCGGTGGTGCGCTGGAATGATTCAGGTCATCTTATCTGGTCCTTGGCTTCTAATTTTGACCCTTGGTTCTGATTACCTTGTTTTCCATGCATTGACTAGTGTCCACCATGGAATGCACGCGTGTGGCCATCAGATATGTCACTTCAATTAATGAGGGAGATCTGATGGGCCTCATTTTTTCTGATTAATTGTGTTTTTCCTTTTATTATTTTAAATAGTCTTTCCTTATTAAATTCATAATAATTTAAATTTTAATCCAAAAAACATATTGGGATTTCACCTAAACTCTTTAACTAATTTTCTTTTTCATATTTTGAATTAAAATCATTTTTTGGATTGGATTTGATATTTTTTGTGAATTTAATAGTTTTTGACTTATTCTTAATTAATTTTAAATACTTCTGGCTTTCCAAAAATTCTCAAAAAAATTGTCCAAGGTCCTTTGACCTAGGATAAATCTCTTGGCCATTTATTTGGTGATTTGAGGTTTTTCCCCTTTTAAATTTCATTTTTATTCATTTAAAAATTGATTTTATTTTGTTTAATTGCTTAAAAATTATGTTGAGCTATTTGGTTGACCTTGAGTTATTTCATCTTCTGTTTGGCCTTGATCATGGTTGATTTGAACTTGCATTTGATCAATACTATTGGATTTAGGGGGTTGATGAAGTGTAAACTTCATTCCTCAAGATGAATGGATAGTATTGATCAAATGAAATTCCTCCCTTCATCAATTTGGGATTCCATTTCCATTTCACTTCATATTCATCCCTCTTCTTCCCCAGCCCTCATTGACCAATGAATTCTCAAATGTTCAAATGCTAGTTGATTCATCAATGACCTTGTGTCAGGTGGATCAACATGAGCTTGTTGAGATAGGTTCATCCCATTTTATTTTTGTGTGTGTCATATGCTTTAGGAGCTTGGTCATTATACTTTCTCTCTAACATGCATTAACACCAATATTTTTATTTACCGGCCTCATATAGTTTGGACTTCCATATAAGTCCAATTACGATTGCTTAATATAGAGATAAATTTGTCCCAAAGGCAAAGAATTTTTGTAAGTGAGAATGTAAGTCTCCCATTCCTCATGGTATTATGCAAAGACTTAACTTTTTCTCCATTTGTAAGAGTTAATGGCATACTTGTTGATTTATCCAAGTTGGAGCCCTTATCATGGATGATTTCTTGGTTCATGTCTTCATGCTTGTGATTGGATGATTGAGTGTTCTCCAATGAATGACTTAAAACAATTCCTTTCTTCCATTAACATTTCACTAACATTTATTTGTATTTTGATTTTATCTTCAATGCCATTTATTTAATGCAATTTAAAATTATGCACTTTATCATTCATTTCCATTTACATTACATGCAACTTGTTTATGTTTCAGTCATTTTTTCTTTGCTCACTTGAGCCATTATATTTGTGCTTATGATATATTATGTGCTTGTGATTTTGTTCTATTTGTGGTCTTAGGACCTTAAAATACTTAATAACAACAAAAACCCTAAAAATATATTGGTGGATTGTGGGACCTCTGCCCTTGACTTGATCTGAGCCTTTGGACTTAGAATTGGCAACATCCTCATTCTTTGAAGGACTTGGCCAATGAAATTGAGTTATCTTGGCCAATAACATTCATCTGATACAAGCCTTGAGAGCCCAATTGGTTTATATGTTTCTTTGTCTTTGTGCTTAAGTTGTTATCTTGATCCTATTGTTTATATCTGATGATTGTTTCTATGAGTTTTCCATAAGGAATATTTCATCAGATACATTTGAAGACACTGAAGACTGCTTACTTTTGGAGTGCTTGCTTGGATGTTGGCTATCTTTATTTGATGCCTTTGATCTTCATATTAATTGCTTGGATGATTATGCTTGTTGTTTGCTCAATAGTCCATAGGAAACGAGTTTCTATCTGACATTCTTGTCTTGTGGATTACATCTCATTGGTTATATCTTTTCAACTCTTAACATTTTAAATTTTGTCTCAGATAGTCCCTTTGTCTCCTCATTTCCTTCTTAAATTTCAAAATCTCTCTCTCCTTTTAAAACCTTCTTTGTTTGTGTTTTCAAGTTAGACTTGGTAATGAGTAGAATCTTTGGCCTTATGTCATTGATTTTCAAAACATTTTCTTAATCAAACTTGTGAATAAAATTAATCATGTTGACTTTAATTTCAAAAATACAAAAAGAACTAACAACCTCATATAATCCTTTTGGCTATATTTTTCCTTTTTCTCTTAATCTTTTCAAAGGAGAGTATTTAGATTTGAGTTACCTTTGGTTGATTATTCTTCCATTGATAACAAAATATCTTTATGCTTTTGTTAAAATCAATCCACCAATCTTTGAAATTTTTACCACGAACTACGAGGTTTGATCCCTCATTTTATGTTGGTACGTAGGCATAAGACCGAAGGTCTTGTCAAACATAAAAATACAATAATTGAATTTTTTTCTCATCCCTCCATTCTATTTTTTTAACAAACATCATTTTCAACGAAAACACTTCCACACAAAAAGGGCTCCCTAAGAGTACCTAGGACACTTTGGGTGCTAATACCTTCCCTCTATGTAACCAACCCCCTTACCTGTAATCTCTGACATTTTATTAGTTTTGATTTGAAAACTTCTTATCTTTGGGTTTTGTTCGTACTTTTCCCTTTTCCTTTGGAAATAATAAAAGCGCGGTGGCAACTCTGTTTTATTGATGTTGAGTTAACTAAAAGCTCAATGCTCATGAATTTACTGCCACAGGAATAAAATGGTGACTTTGTTGGGGAGTAGTCCTCAGTGGATTTATCCTACCTTTTATGTGTATTATATTTTTTTATAGTTGATGCTTGTTTGTATAAATTGCTGTGTGATACTCTTTATCTGTTGTGCTTGGTGATCCTTGAGTGGTGAGATAAGTTCTAACCCGAACTTGTGTCTAATTAAGATAGGAGGATGGTATAGTCATGTTCGACTCGTGTGGAGTAGTCCTTAATGAGTTGGATTAAGATCCATCTACTCAGTGGAGACCCCTTGAAATTACTGATGTCACACAAGTAAGTCGTGGATAGACATTACTTTTTCCGACCTGGGAGTCCGAGAAGCTGAGGACCGTAGAACATTTAACCCAACTTGGCTTATTTAGGACGTAGTGCAGAGACTGTTCAAGTGTACACTTGATTACAGTTTTTACGCGATACTACACTCAGACGAGTTTCTCTTGAGAATACTATGGGTTGATGAATCAGTCATCCTAACCTATAGTATCTGATAACTTTTTAGAACATGCTCTACAGGTTTTTTATCCTTAGTACACTCCTTTGGGATGGTTCTTAACCTAACTCCATGCTCGTGACTCATAACAAACCCCTTGATTCTCGGTTGATCCGATCAGTTATTGTCAAAATCAATGGAACTTGGGTGTTGATAAGGTGAGAGCCATAATCCACAAAAATGGATGATTGATCTTGATGATGTATTGATCCCTCTCATGACCTTTGTGTGTGCTTTCCTTGTGTGTGATCCCTTATGTGTGCATTCATGCACTCATACGCATCATAACATTCATCACAGTAAAAAAAATTATAGAACTAAGGTCATGTTTACAAATGTTTTTAGACCATGGATTATGGAAGAAGGAACACTAAGAAGTACAGTTTCAGATGTCCCGACTTGAAAGAGTTAAGGATGTTATCATCCTTTGTATCATATCCCTTAGATTTCAAGAAACATCATGGGAAGCTTCTATCCGTGTTGTCTACCGAAGTTGTAGTATGACTCTTGAGTGTCTTGGTCCAATTCTGTTATCCTCTTTATCGGTGCTTCACTTTTTCTTATTATCAGCCTTTTCCCGTGTTGGAAGAGTATGGCCTTCTCTTGGGTATACTCGTGTCTAACAAGGTGCCTTTCAGTGGATTAGAGGAGATTCTGAGGTCTCAAATCATAGCTGAGGCTCTTCGTTTGAAGAAATCCGAGACTGATGCTAATATGACGAAGAAAGGAGGGATTCAAGGGTTAACTTCTGAGTTTCTCATTGGTAAAGCTACTTCTTTTTCTCGAGTTGGTAGCATGGACGTTTTTGAATCCATCTTTGTCTTGCTAATCTATGGTTTAACTTTGTTCCCTAACATTGACAGCTTCATTGATGTTAACTCCATTAGGATCTTCTTGATCGGGAATCTTGTTCTGACTTTGTTGGGTGACACGTATTTCTCTTTGCATTTAAGGAATTATAAAGGTGCTGGAACCATTATGTGATGTGTTCCTCTTATATACAAGTGGTTTATTTCGCACTTGCCTCAGACGGCAATCTTCTTGGAGAACAAACAATGTCTACGGTGGTCTCAGAGACTTATGTCTCTCACTAGTGATGATATTGTTTGGTGTGATTCTGATTTGGATGCTTTGGAGATTATTGACAGTTGTGGTGAGTTCTCTAATGTGCCTCTCATTGGTACACAAGGAGGAATCAACTACAACCTTGCTTTGGATCGTCGTCAGCTTAGGTTTCCGTTGAGAGATAAACCTAATAACGTTTAGTTAGAGGGTATATTCTATCAAGAGGGTAAAGATCCCCAAAATTTGAAGAGTAGAATGGTGCATGCTTGGCATAATATCCATAGGAATGGAAAAGACGAGCTTGGCCCGTGCAGTTGTGTAGCTTTGGAAGCTTACACTACTTGGGTGAAGAAAAGAACTATATCTATGGTTATGGTTGAGCCATCAACTCTCCCTAACCAAGATGTAAAGGAGTTGGAAGACACACTCACCTTGATGAAGCAAGAGAGGGACCTTTGGGAAGAGCGGTTCCATGCCTAGAACCGAAAGCATGTGGAGTTGCAACTCGAGTCGAAACACAAGGATGCACTCATTGAGGTTCTTGAAGAGCGTGTAGTGAAGAGACAGAGAGAGAGAGAATCGAAGGATTTATTTTCCTCTAGTATTCCTCAGCCTTCCGGTGCTTGGAAGAAGATTATTGATCAGCTCGTCCTTGAGAAAGCTCAGATGAAGACAACTTTTGATTCAGAGATCAGACGCATCTGAAGGAAGTATACACCCTTGGCTAGTTCAGCTGATTTAGTTGTTAGGGATCCTTAGGATGATACTTTCCTCTTCTCTTGTATTTGTACTTTTTGGTTTCTGAAGTTGTACTCAGTGTAATCCTTCCAAAATTTTATGAATAAAATGAGAGATTTTTATAGTCAAAAATTGTTAATACTGATTATTATTATTGATTATTGAACTATTTTCAAGTAGGACTTTGTATGATCCTTGAAATAAAAAATAAAAACATTGCATTTCATGCATCATTTACATAACAGGTTTCTTGCATTCCAACCTTCGGCCAGATGTCTTATTGTTCTCTCTCTTTGTATCAGACAAGCTGACTCATCACTATAATACTCGAGCTAATCGCCAAAGAAGAATGGATCATTTAGAACAAGAGAATCGAGAGCTCAAGGAAGATATTTCTATACTCACTACTTTGATGGAGTCTGTTATTGCTGCTCAGAATCAACCATCTCCGCCTTCCGCAACTCCTCCTCAAAGGACTGTCATCTCTAAAGTTGTTTTTGCACCAGTGCCTGTAGTTACCGCTAGCCAGTCTGCGCCAACTTTGCCTGTCGGATTCCCGTGGGGAATGCCTCATAACATCATGCCTGAAGGTTATGCTCCAACTTTTTCTCCTATGACGACATCTAGCCTGGTCATGATTGTACCTCCTCCTATTGTGCATAATTTTCCTCGTGTCGAGGAAACCATCTATTATTCGGAGTCGTCTGAGGGCCCTGATGTTTATGAGAAAATGAATGAGATGAAAGACCAATTTCTTGAGCTGAGAAAGGAATTGAATACCCTGAGGGGTAAAGATCTGTTCGGTAAGAGTGTTGTTAAGTTGTGTTTGGTGCCCAACGTCAAAATCTCTATCAAATTCAAGGTCCCAAACTTTGAGAAGTATAAGGGAAATACCTGTCCTCTGAGTCATCTTGTAATGTATGTTCGCAAGATGTCTACTCATACAGACAATGATCAACTACTCATCCACTACTTCCAAGACAGTTTAACTAGTGTTGCACTTCGATGGTATATGGGTTTGGACAGTGCAAGTGTTCGTACTTTCAACGACTTGGGTGAGGCCTTCATCAAGCAATACAAGTAAAACGTTGATATGGCTCCTGATCGTGATCAGATATGGTCAAAGTCTCAGAATAATAAGGAGACATTCAAGGAGTACGCACAGAGATGGAGAGAACTTGCTGCTCAAATTAGCCCACCCTTGGAGGAGAAGGTGATAACCAAGATACTCTTCAAAACTCTGGGTTCATCTTATTATGAGCGTATGATTACCATTGATCTTAATGATTTCATTGAAATAGTGAGCATGAGGAAGCAGTTAGAAAAGGGTGTCCGAGAGGGCCGGTTATCTCAAGATGAATCATCTACGAGCAAGAAGTATGGCGATAGTTTCTCTAAGAAGAAAGAAGGGGAAACCAATGTAGTGTCTGTAGGAAGGCAGAGAACGCCTCATGTGAGGAAGAATGATAAACCTCATTAGCAACATCATCAAGTATCATCAGTTATTCCTGTTTTTACCAATAATTCAGCAGTTCAATCAGTACCCGTTCAGCAGCAACATCAGAAACAGCAACAGCGTAGCCACAACAATCACTACAACAACAATCAACAAATTTTTAAGAGGAAAAAGGTCACTTTTGATCCTATTCCGATGAATTACACGGAATTATATCCTTCTTTGGTTGTCAAGAATTTGATCCAACCAAGAAATCCTCCACATACACCTGAACCTTTGCCATGGTGGTTCAAGCCCGATCTGCATTGTGCTTTTCATCAGGAAGCTCTCGGCCATGACATTGAAAATTTCTATCCTTTGAAGCATGAGGTCTAGAAATTGATCAAGAGTGGTATGGTGTCCTTTGAGGATTGTGCGCCTAATGTAAAATCTAATCCATTGCCTACTCATGGCAATGCTTTTGTAAATATGGTAGATGATTGTCCTGGTAGATGGTCTTTGGTAGAGATCCATAGAACTTTGTGTTTGATCAGTGATTGTGAGCATGACCATGATGGTTGTGTTATCTGCAGTGTCAACCCTCGAGGATATGTGATTGTCAAGAGGGATATCAGAAATTGGTAGATGAAGGTGTAATTCAGAGCAAACAATCCGGACATATGGGTAATAATGTAAATGTTATCATTCTAGTGTACAAAGTTCCAGAGTGAGTAGTTATCTAGTATGACAGTAGTAAGAATGACAATAAATCGGTATCATCGTTGGTAATATGGTTAGCGGGCCCAATCCCGTATGCATCTGATAAAGTTGTACCTTATAAGTACAATGCTATTATGATTAAGAATGGGAAAGAGGTTCCTCTTCCCACTACAAATTCAGTAGTAAGCATTACAAATGTTGTTAAGGTGACCCATAGCGGTTGTGTATTTCGCCCAGTATCTCCTAAAGTTGTGGAAGATATTGGTAAGAAGGATGATATTCCTTCAGTTTATTCGATTAACACTCCAGCTTGCCAGTCTGGTGAATCCAGCAGGTTGAAGGTTAATGATGATGATTGTTACGGTAAATTCATGACCATTAAGCTATGCATAAGCTTAACATCAATAAAATCAGAGTTGCCACCATGCTTTTATTGTTTCCAAAGGGAAAGGTAAAAGTACGAACAAAACCCAAAGATAAGAAGTTTTCAAATCAAAACGAATAAAATGCCAGAGATTATAGCTAAGGGGGTTGGTTACACAGAGGGAAGGTGTTAGCATCCAAAGTGTCCTAGATACTCCTAGGGAGCCCCTTTTTATGTATGCATATGTTTTTGGTATAAAAGATGTTTGATAAAATGGAGTGTGGGGATGAGAAAAGAATTCATTGATTATATTTTTGTTTGACAAGACCTTCGGTCTTATGCTTATGTACCAACATAAAAATGAGGGATCAAAACCCCGTAGTTCGTGGTTAAAATTTCAAATAAGTTGGTGAATTGCTTTTAACAAAAGTTTAATAAGAAAAAGGTACAAAAGTCCAAAAATTTGAGTGGAGTTGTTAGTTCTTTTTGTCTTTTGAAATTTAAGTCAATATGGTTAAGTTTATTTACAAGTTTTATTTAAGAAAAAGTTTGAAAATTCATTGGCATAAGACCAAAGTTTCTAATCATTAAACATGCCTTATTTTGAAATCACAAGTAAAGAAAGTTTTTGAAAGGAGGGAGAGATTTTAAAATTAAAGAAATGGAGGAGATGAAGAGGATATCCTAAGCACAAACTTAAAAGTTAAGAGTTGAGAAGATCTTACCAATGGGATGTAATCCAACAGACAAGAATATCATATAGAAACCCATTTTTCTTTGGACTTTAATCAAACAATAATCAACAACCAATTAGAAATATCTAGACATCAAGAAGATCAAGGCATCAAATAAAGATAGCCATATCCAAGCAAGCACTCCAATAGCTAGTAGTCTTCATTATCTTCTAAAGTATCAAATGAAATATTCCTTAAGCAACTCAGAATAAAATATCAATCACAAATAATCAAAATAAGCAATTAAGCACAAAGACAGAGTAGTAGATGAATCCAAAACTCTCAAAGGTCTTACATCAGATGAAGGCACAATTCAAGATAGCTCAATCTCAGAATGTTGGCATTGGCCAAGTCCTTTAGCATAGAGAATGTTGCCTAATCCTAAGTCCAAAAGTTTAGATCAAGTTCAACAGTCCATCAAATGTGTTTTTTAGGGTTTTTGTTGTTATTAGGTGTTTTAAGGTCCTAAGACCACAAACAAAATCAAAAGAAAACAAATAATATATACAATCACAAGATATGGCTCAAATGAGTAAAGTGAAAAGGACTTGAAACATAAACAAGTTATATGAAATGTAAATGGCAATGGATGATAAATGACTGAAATTTAAATTGCATAATAGTAAATGACTTAAAAGTAAAGCAATATCAACAAGATTTGGTCAATGGTTAGTCAAATGTTAGTGGTGAATTTTAATTGATTAAGTCATTCTTTGGAGAACACTCAACCATTCATTCACAAGTATGAATCATTAAACCAAGACATCTTCCATGAGAAGGGCTCCAACTTGGATAATTCAACAAGTATGCCACTAGCTCCCATGGAAGAAAAAAACGTCTCCATACAATGCCATGAAGGATGGGAAACTTACAATCTCACTTACTAGAATGCTATGCCTTGAGGGTCAAATTTAGCTCTATGTTAAGCAATCGTAATTAGACTTATGTAGAAGTCACAACTATCTGAGGTCGGGCAATAAAAATATAGGTGTTAATGCATGTTAGAGATTTCGCACAAAGAACCAACTTCCTAAAACATACCACACACTAAAAGAAAATGGGAAGGACCTATCTCAATCATACTTGTATTGATTCATCTGACACAAGGTCATTGATGAATCAATTAGCCTTTAGACATTAGAGATTTCATTGGTCAAATGAGGGAATGGGAAAGAATAGGGATGAAGAAAAAGATGAAGAGGAAGATAGAAACACAAATTGATCATGAGAGGAATTTCATCGAATCAAAACCATCCATTCATCTTGGGAGATGAAATGTACATTTCATCAATCCCCTAAATCCAATGGTTTTGATCCAACAAAATTCAAATCAACCATGCCTAAGGCCCAAACAGAAAGTCCAACATCACAAGACCTTAAAAATGGCTCAATAATATTTAAAGACATTTAATCAATTAAAAATCACATTAAAAATGAATTAAAATACATTTTAATTTGGTCAAAACCTTAAATCACTTCAAAACACCAAATAAATGGCCAATGGATTTATCCTAGGTCAAACATGGTCAAAGGACCTTAGACAAAAAAATTCACAATTTTTAGAAAGTCAGAAGTATTTTTAAAAAATTAAAAATATACACAAAAATACTTAATTCATAAAAAATACCAAAATCAATCCAAAAAATAATTTTAATTCAGAATATGGAATAGAAAAATATTTAAAGATTTTTGGTGAAAGTCCCATATTTTTTGGATAAAAAATGGATTTATTATGAATTAAACAAAATAAAACAATTAAATGGAAAATCAGGGACCATCAGATCTCCCTCATTAATTGAGATGGCAGATCTGATGGCCACGTGTGTGTGGAACACAATGGACCCTGGTCAATGCATCACACATGGTATTTAAAAGGGACGATCAAGATTAGAATGTGGGAACCAGATCAGATGGCTTGGACTTTGCCACGTACCACCGGAGCCCTAGCTCTGATCATCTTCTCCGGTGGACCTCACCGGACTGGTCCACCTTCAACCAAATGGAAAATTGAAAGTGAGGACATGTTTTTGAAGGAAAAATGCTCAGGAGAACAAATCTGACCTCCATTTCTTCCAATTCCAAGTATATTGAAAGATACATATATTTGAAAATTGAGGTTCATGATCTGAGTTGCTTCGACTTGACCTCAAAGCAACTCAGTACATTGGTAGGTCTTCAACCAACCAAAAATTACTTGAAATTATGGAGAATTGAGAGATAATCGAAGAGAGAAAGTTTCACAAAATTCACCTTCTGTTTGCAGTGATGAAGCTCGATTTGGATCTCAATTAGCTTGGGCTTGCTTCTACTTGCTTGTAGAAGATGAAAGAGATGGTCAAAAGGATTGGTTCCTTGGAGTTTCAATCCCAAAACAAAAATGGAATTGAAGCTCGATTTCAAGTGAAATCCTCAAGTTTATCCTTTCAATGGGGTTTAGGGAAGAAGCAGGTCAAAGCTTGGGCCAGAGGATCCTCATTCTCATCACCAAGGCCATGTATTTATGGAGTTCTTGCATTTATTTTCATACACTTTAAAAATTGGCCAAAATTGGAAAGGTTAGTGCATGCTTGCATAGGCGTGTGATATGCCCATGAGATGATTGGAAAAGATCCACAAATGATCATGAATGATGTTGAAAGTATAAATGAGGCCATGCATTTGTAATTTAGAAATGATCATGTGATTCATCCAAATGGAGATTCAAATCATGGGCCAATACTGAAGCAAATAAGACTTGTTGGGTTCGCCTAAAAATAAGTGTGGGCTTGGAGTGAAAGAGCTGGAAATATTCAACTTCTCACTCTTAAACTAATGGAAATGACGCATTCTAACGGATCACAATGCACCATGCCAGGTACTCTTGAAATTCAAATACGGAACACTGCATCAAAAGATTTTGGCTACTACCAACACAACCAATGGAAGAGGTGACTCAATCTGGTGGAAAGACCTCATTTTCGCAAGAACAACAACAACACCAGAAAAGTTCTGGTTCTCAAAAAACATTCACTGCAACTTGGGAAATGGCACAAAAATTGACTTTTGAATTGATAAACGGATGGGCGAACAACCTTTCGCTGCACTGTTCCCAACCCTCTTCGCCAACAGAATAAAAAACCTCAGCACGGTAGGAGAAAATTGCCATTGGATGAATAATAGATGATGCTGGAACCTAAATATCTCGGACAGTATTCCACATGTTGCCAAATAAGAACTTTTGGAAATCAGAGCAATTATAGAAGGACTATCACCTTTGAGGAACACTAAGGACTCTTGGAGATGAACACCTAATAGAATCACAGGTTTTACATTTAAATCACATTATGACACTTCGCTGAATTTTCTGTCTCTTTGCAGCTGGATGTCAGTCAAAAACAAATCATGGCAAACATCTATCTAAAATCAGAGTCTTCGGATGGAGAGTTCTCTCATATAAAATTCCAACAAAAATCAACCGTTGGAAAAGAGGTATACTAGCTGACATTGACAATACACTTTGTTCATTTTGTGGGATGCAATAAGAAGGAAACACACATCTCCTATTTTCTTGCAATAAAGTCAAAGGAATTTGTAATGAAAATCATGAATGGATGGGTATTCTAGTAGACAACAGTGTTGATGCCGCATCTCATGGCATACCACATATCTGAAAAATGAACGATAAAAAGTGCAAAAATAGGTAGGCAGTTAATATGGTTAGCTATGATTTGGGAAATATGGTTGCTAAGAAATGACATGATTTTTAGAGGAAGATTAACAACATTTTCGGAACTTGAGCACACAATACAAACTAAATTATGAAGTTGGTTGATAAGGAGGACAAAGTTGACAGCAAAATTCACATTTGAAGATTGAAAGATAGATCATATTCATTGTTTATGTAACAACTAAACTTTTAGTTAGTAAAAGCAATTTTAGATTGCGAGTTTCTCCCGCTTGAATTATTATAAGGATTGAGTACCCCTTGTACTCCTTTTAATAATATAAAAAAAACATGCACAACAATATATGCAGGTGGGTTGATCTGTCCCTGCATGTGGCTTGGGAGTTGCATAAATATGTTGTTACTTTTGACTTAAAGCATTTGTTTGTCTCTACAAGTCTAAGGGAAGGCAGGATACATTGCAATTGTAAGATAGAGTAATACAACAATATAGATACAAGTATGAAGAGTAACCATGCGCAAGTCATTCAAATCTTGTCAAATGAGGTGATCTTGGACTTTTTGAAAAGGTGACATCAAGGGGAACAACTTTCATGTTGAACACTTTTCCATTTGAAGCTTGGATCATGATGAATTTTGAGGTGTAAGTTTGAGAAATCAAGCATAATTGAAATTTTTCTAAGTACCAAGTCAAATATCCACCTCTTCCACCTTGAATAACTTTTTCTATGAGCTTCAAATGGAAAATGCTCCTTCATCAAAGTTGTATATCTTTCAATCCTATTTAATTTGGTCAGAAACTTGACCTCATTTGGACTTAGCATGAAGGAGTTATGCATTTCAGAAGTTGAGGAAAAATGTTTGTTCAATGATGATGGCCCAAAATGACCTATAATGTTTCCTCTTAGTACATGCATTTGAAGTTGAACTTGAAGTTTCTCAAAGCATCAAAGTTGAATACGACATATTTAAATTGATCATGAAACTTGGATGGTCTTCATCTCATAAAAATTGAGCAAGTTATGGTCCTTGAAAGTTGACCTCCTAACTAGGGCACAATCAAAATGACTTATAATCTTTCACCATAAAAAATGACTTTCCAAGACAAACTATCTCTTAATGTAAACATAACAATTGTTTGGAATGTTATAAAGAGTGACTTTGCTCTTGGAATCATTTTCATATGACAAAAATTGTAGGAGATAGGGTCTAGGGAACCCCAGTTTTGACCAATTGACTTTCTCTGGCCAACCTCTTTGACCCAACTTGCAAACTTGAAGTTCTCTTGATCTTTGGGACTCATGGAGGATAATATATGTATAATATGATGTAATATAAATTATCAATTTAAATATTTTATCAAATGATGAATAAACTTGTTGAGGAAGTCACATAAGATACCTAAATGAATTAGGGCTTCCAAGGCAAAAAAAACTTCAAACTCTTGTTTATTTCTTTACCAAAATGATAAGTGAAGATAATGGAGATCCATATATGATGTCTAGACCCAATGTAAACCATATCTTGATTGATCTCCTTACATTGAGGGTCTCAAACCCTAGATGTGAGTTTGATAGAGCATGGGTGGATGCACACACTACCTACAAAAGAAGTAAAGTTATACACATACATATTTTTGGCATTTTGGTTAGTAAATAATGAAAAACAAGGTATGATATAATCAAATATGCTTGGTGATCTCTCCAAATGCAAACCCAATGAATTAGAGGTAAGGAGGATGCCAAGGTGTGATCCCAAAGCCAATGCACGTGATGTGATATCATGAGGGATCTTAGGGTCAAAATTGGGGTCTTACAATGATGAAGTTCTCTGGTTAATTAAGAAGAGTGAGTTCAATGTAATGGAGAAGCTGCTCTAAATGCCATCAAAGATTTTTCGTGTTATCGTTATTGATGAACTCCGAAACACACAAAGAGGCTTTGCAGAAAGTGTTGGAGCAAGCATATGTAGAGAACGATGTAATAGTGGATCAATTTGATCACATTGTCGCCAATATCACTTCCTGCAACAATTTGAGCTTTTGTGATGAAGAGCTTCCTAAGGAACACAAAAATCATAACTTGGCACTCCACATATCCATGAATTGCAAAGAGGACGCTTTGTCCAATGTTTTGGTGGATACTGGTTTGTCATAGAATGTGCTACCAAAATTATCTTTGGCAAGGTTGTCTTATCAAGATGCACCTATGAGGTACATCGGTGTGGTGGTAAAAGCGTTCGATGGTTCTCGAAAAACTATCATTGGAGGGGTGGACCTTCCAATTAATATTGGTCCAATTAAGATGGTTCTCGAAAAACTATCTTTGACCATAAAAAATGACTTTACAAGAAAAACTAGCTCTTTATCTCAACATAAAATTTTTTTATAATGTATAAGGAGTAACGTTTCTCTTGTAATAATTTTCATATGACAAAAATTGTAGGAGATAGGGTCTAGGGAACTCCAGTTTTTGCCAGTTGACTTTCTCTAGTCAACCTCTTTGAACCATCTTGCAAACTTGAAGTTATCTTAATCTTTGGGACTCATGGAGGATCGTATATGCATAAGATGATGCAATATGAAGTATACCTTGAATTATTTGATCAATTGTTGAAGAAACTTGTTGAGGAAGTCACACAAGATACCTAGATGAATTAGGGCTTCCAAGGCAAACAAGCTTCAAACTTTTGATGAATTCTTGATCAAAATGATAAATGAAGATCACGGGGATCCATAAATTATGTATAGAAACAATGTGAACCATCTATTGATTAATATCCTTGCACTGAGGGTCTCAAACCCTAATTATGAGCTTGATGAGGCATTGGTGGATGCACACACTTCCTACAAAAGAGACAAAGCTATACATAGACATATTTTTGGCATTTTGGTTAGTAAATAATGAAAAATAAAGTATGATACAATCAAAAGTGCTTGGTGATCTCTCCCAATGCAAACCTAATGAATAAGGGGTAAGGAGGATGCCAAGGTGTGATCCCAAAGCCAATGCATATGATGAGATGGTATAAGGGATCTTAGGGTCAAAACTAGGGTGTTATAGCTGTTAAGAGTTTGCACCAGTATATGTTGAATCATACTACTTGGTTGATATCCAAAATGGATCCAATCAAGTACATTTTTTAGAAGCCTTCTTTAACTGAGAGGATTGCCCGTTGGCAGATGTTGTTATCTTGGTATGATATTGAATACCGAGCTCAAAAATCTATTAAAGGTAGTCTTGGCTGACCATTGGGCTCATCAACCTATTGAAGATTATCAGTCAGTGCAGTATGATTTCCCTGATGAAGAGATTTTATATTTGTAGATGAAAGATTATGATGAACCATTGCTTGAAGAGGGGCCAGAACCTGGTTCCCTTTGGGGCATGATATTTAATGGAGCTATTAATTCGTATGGTAATGGCATTGGGGCAGTGATTATTCCTCCTCAAGGCACTCATTTTCCGTTTACAACTAGATTGACCTTCAAATGTACCAATAATATGTTTGGGTATGAAGCTTGCATTATGGGGCTCGAAGAAGCCATTGATGTCATGATCAAATATATCGACGTCTATGGAGATTCAACTTTGGTGGTTAATCGGATCAAACGTGAATGAGAGACGAATCAACACGGTTTTATACCATATAGAGATTATGCGAGGAGGATATCAAATTTCTTTATAAAGGTTGAGTTTCATCATATTCCTCGAGATGAAAATTGGATGGCAGATGCTCTTGCAATGTTGGCTTCCATGATCGTGGTGAAGTTTTGGAATGAAGTTCCTAATCTGACTATGATGTAACTTGATAGGCCAGCTCATGTATTTGTTGTTAAAGAAATAAGGATGAAAACTCGTGGTATTATGATATCAAATGTTTCCTCCAAAGTCAGATTTACCCGTCTAGGGCATCTTTGAAAGATAAGAAGACTTTGAGAAGATTAGCTAGCAACTTCTATCTGAATGGAGATGTGCTTTATAAGAGGAGTTTCTATATGGTTTTGCTCGGATGTGTTGATAGACACGAAGTAAGCCTATTGATGACAGAAGTCCATGAAGGTTCCTTTGGTACTCATTTCAATGGACATGTTATAGCAAAGAAGATGGTGAGAGCAGGTTACTAATGGCTGACAATGGAATTTGACTGTTGCAAGTTTGTGAAGATGTGCCACAAGTGTCAAATTTATGCAGATAAGATTCATGTTCCCCCGACACTTTTGAACGTCATTTCCTCTCCATGGTCCTTCTCCGTGTGGGGAATTTATATGATTGGCATGATTGAGGCCAAAGTATTAAACAAACATCGTTTCATTCTGGTGGCTATTGATTACTTCACAAAGTGGGTTGAAGCGGCATCATATGCAAATGTGACCAAGCAAGTTATTGTAAGGTTTATCAAGAATCAGATTATATGTCGTTATGGTGTGCCAAGTAAGATCATTACTGATAATGGATCAAACTTGAATAATAATATGGTGGAAGCTCTTTGCAAAGACTTCAAGATTGCACATCATAATTCTTCTCCCTACAGACCCAAGATGAACGAAGTTGTTGAAGCTGCAAACAAGAATATCAAGAAGATTATCCAGAACATGGTTGTGATGTACAAATATTGGCATGAGATACTCCTCTTTTCTTTGCATGGGTATCGTACATATGTCTGCACTTCAACAGGGGAAAACCTTTTCTCTCTTATTTATGGCATGGAAGTTATGCTCCCCGTGGAGGTTGAGATCCCATCATTGTGGGTGTTGATGGAAGCCAAGTAAACTGAGGCTAAATGGTGTCAGACTAGATATGATTAGCTGAATTTAATTGAAGAGAAAAGATTATCTGCCATGTGTCATAGTCAGTTATATCAGCAGAGAATGAAGAAAGCTTTTGCTAAAAAGTGTAGGAGAATTGCCATCCAAGGCGCAGCGGAATTTAAAAATTTCTCCATTTAGTGATCCTTACGAATGGGCATGATTAGTGATAGAATCGTTACCTCTTGTGGCGATCACGAACGTTGAACGATCACAACGTCTCTACTCAGTCCACACGAACGGATTCCTTCAATCTCAGTGCTAGCTGCTACGAATGAAGGCTTTGATTGAGAAAGAGAGAAACGGAATGCAAGAGTGACAATGCTTCTACCCAAGGGTTCTATTTATAGAACCACTTGTGTGGGCTTCAAGCTAAAAAGCCCACTTAAGTGTATTTTGGCCCATATCTTATAATATGCCCAAAATCACTTAAGCGTGTGGTACCTTACCATATTTCGTATTCCACTTAAGTGCACCGTACCTTACGCTGTTCCTTAGTTACTCTATTTCTCATCAATCCGTCCTTTGTGTGTGACCCTGTAGGTTTTCGAGACGTTGGCAATTATATTAAATCACGCATTTAACATAATAAACAGTGAGCGGTATCTAGCAACACATCACTGCTACCCAAGTCACGAAAATGTCATGTGATCTGACAAATCCTTCTGTCATAATAATTATGTGTATAATTACCCTTTTGCCCTTATGTCTATATTGAACACAAGGCATAGACCGTGTCATCCTTGTCCAGTTCAATATTGGGCCCATAGACATTTATCCTGTTTCGCAGGATGGACAAATTCCATCTAGGTCACTCATGTCCCTTAGCATGCTTCGTGGAGTACCCATCAACTGTCTTTATGGTTATCCAGTTACGGACAATGTTGGATCAGCAATAAAGCACTCGACTCTACATCTAGGGTCCATAGTGGTTTCAGGTCGAAGAGTGGTATACACCATTATCACCATGAGAATAACTTATGACACTTTGCATAACATTCTATATAGTATTCTCATAGCGGGTCAATCCAGTATGAATATTACTCTTAATATTCATACCTATGTTTAAGACTTGATAACTCTTTATCCATGATCCATGAGACGTGATCATCAGTCTACAAACATAATAGTCTTCATGCTTTAAAGTTATCCCACTTCACAATAAAGCTTGACTACAGATACTTTAAGAATAGTGTCCTTATGTTTAATGTGATCTCATGATTAAGTCATACTTGATACATTAAACGGACTATCTATTCCAGGGACTTTATTAAATAAACATAATAAAGAAAAATGCCTTTTATTATTAATAAATAATTCGATACAAGTACCAAAAGTATTGGCCTCTAGGGCTTACACCAACAATCTCCCACTAGCACTAGAGCCAATCAGGCATATCCCTAATGCCCATAGATCTAGTATGGCCATCATGTTTCTGCTGCGCAAGAGGCTTTGTCAGTGGGTCAGCAATATTGTCGAGTGTAGGTACTCTACATATTTTCACATCTCCTCTATCTATTATCTCTCGAATGAGGTGATAACACCTAAGTATGTGTTTGGATCGTTGGTGAGATCTAGGCTCCTTAGCCTATGCGATAGCACCATTGTTATCACAATAGAGACCAATGGGATCCACAATGCTAGGAATTATGTCAAGTTCACTAATGAACTTTTTGATTCAAACAGCTTCCTTTGCTGCACTTGAGGCAGCAATATACTCGGCCTCGATTGTAGAATCAGCAACTATATCTTGCTTTGAACTTTTCCAGCTCACAGCGCCACCGTTTAAACAAAACACGCAACCAGATTGCGATCTAAAGTCATCCTTATCTGTCTGGAAGCTAGCATCGGTGTATCCAAATACAGCCAACTCTTCCTGACCTCCATATATCAAGAATGAGTCCTTAGTCCTTCTCAAGTACTTAAGGATATTCTTGACAACTACCCAATGGGCATCACCAGGATCAGATTGGTACCTACTCGTTGCACTTAAAGCATACAAGACATTTGGTTGAGTACATAACATGGCATACATTATAGATCCTATTGCAGATGCATATGGAATCTTATTCATGCGATCCCTTTCTTCCTCGGTTGAAGGGGATTGTGTTTTTGATAGACACAGGCCATGTTTCATAGATATGAATCCTTTCTTGGAATCATGCATATTAAAGCGTCTCAGCACTTTGTCTATGTACGTACTCTGACTTAGGCCAAGCAGTTTTTGTGATCTATCTCTATATATTCTGATTCCTAATATATAGGCTGCTTCACCTAGGTCCTTCATAGAAAAGCATTTCCCCAACCAAGACTTTACTTGTTGCAGGGTAGGGATATCATTTCCAATGAGTAATATGTCATCTATATATAATACCAGGAAAATGATCATGCTCCCACTAACCTTCTTGTAGACACAAGGCTCGTCTTTGTTCTTGATGAATCCATATTGTTTTACTGTTTCATCAAAACGAAGATTCCAGCTTCTGGAAGCTTGCTTCAATCCATAGATTGACCTTTGTAACTTACATATCTTTTGGGCTTCTTCTGGTATGTCAAATCCTTCAGGTTGTGTCATGTACATATCCTCAAGAAGATTCCCATTAAGGAAAGCAGTTTTGACATCCATCTGCCATATTTCATAATCATGATATGCAGCGATAGCAAGTAAAATCCGAATATATTTAAGCATTGCAACTGGTGAAAAGGTTTAATCATAGTCAACCCCATGAATTTGTTTATATCCTTTTGCAACCAGTCTTGCCTTATAGGTATGTACCTTACCATCCATGTCAGTCTTCTTTTTGAAGACCCACTTGCATCCTATAGGGTTGACTCCTACAGGAGGCTCTACCAAGGTCCAAACTTGGTTTGTGTACATGGAATCCATTCAGATTTCATGGCTTCTAGCCACTTCTCAGACTCGGGACCAGTTATGGCCTCTTGGTAGGTCACAGGCTCATCTTGATCCATGAGTAATACATCACCTTGATCTGTTATGAGATATCCATATCTCTCAGGTAGGTGACGTATCCTGCTTGACCTACGCTGGTCTTGTTCTACTTGAGCAGGTTGCTCTTCCACAACTACTTGTATTTCCTGCTCTAATTCCTCCATAGGTGTATCGATGCTTTGTGATTCTTGAATTTCTTCAAGCTCTACTTGTTGGAGAAGAGCCATCCAAGGCGCAGCGGAATTTAAAAATTTCTCCATTTAGTGATCCTTACGAATGGGCATGATCAGTGATAGAATCGTTACCTCTTGTGGCGATTCAAACCTTTGGTGCAGATCTCTGATAATGATCAAAACCTTTGATACAGATCCACGGGGCGATCACGAAGGTTGAACGATGACAGCGTCTCTACTCAGTCCACACGAACGGATGCCTTCAATCGCAGTGCTAGCTGTTATGAATGAAGGCTTTGAGTGAGAGAAAGAGGGAAACAAAATTCCAAGTCTCTACTTGAATTTCTGTCTGAGTGGATTGGAGTGACCATGCTTCTACCCAAGGGGTTCTATTTATAGAACCACTTGTGTGGGCTTCAAGCTAAAAAGCCCACTTAAGTGTATTTTGGCTCATATCTTATAATATGCCCAAAATCACTTAAGTATTTGGTACCTTACCATATTTCGTCTCCCACTTAAGTGCACCGTACCTTACGGTGTTCCTTAGTTACTCTATCTCTCATCAATCTGTCCTTTGTGTTTTACCCTATAGGTTTTCGCGGCGTTGGCAATTATATTAAATCACGCATTTAACATAATAAACAGTGAGCAGTATCTAGCAACACATCACTGCTACCCAAGTCACGAAAATGTCATGTGATCTGACAAAACCTCCTGTGATAATAATTATGTGTATAATTACCCCTTTTCCCTTATGTCTATATTGAACACAAGGTATAGACCGTGTCATCCTTGTCCAGTTCAATATTGGGCCCATAGACATTTATCCTGTTACGCAGGATTGGCAAATTCCATCTAGGACACTCATGTCCCTCAGCTTGCTTCGTGGAGTACCCATCAACTGTCTTTATGGTTATCCAGTTACGGACAACGTTGGATCAGCAATAAAGCACTCGACTCTACATCTAGGATCCATAGTGGTTTCAGGTCGAAGAGTGGTATACACTATTATCACCATGAGAATAACTTATGACACTTTGCATAACTTTCTATATAGTATTCTCATAGCGGGTCAATCCGGTATAAATATTACGCCTAATATTCATATCTATGTTTAAGACTTGATAACTCTTTATCCATGATCCATGAGATGTGATCATCAGTCGACAAACATAATAGTCTTAATGCTTTAATGTTATCCCACTTCACACTAAAGCTCGACTACGGATACTTTAAGAATAGTGTCCTTATGTTTAATGTGTTCTCATGATTAAGTCACACTTAATACATTAAACGGACTATCTATTCCAGGGACTTTATTAATCAACCATAATAAAGAAAATGCCTTTAAATAATTTGATACAAGTACCAAAAGTATTGGCCTCTAGGGCTTACACCAACACTACTTTCCTCCCACTGATTCCTTTGGAAATAAAATCCTTTTCTAGGAAAACTCCAGTTCGAGCGACAAACACTTTGCCCTCTGAAGGATTGTAGAAGTAATACCCTCTTGTTTCTTTAGGATACCCCACAAATAAGCATTTGTCAGATTTGGGCTCAAGCTTAGTTGAAATTTGTCGTTTCACATAAACTTCGCAACCCCAAATCTTCATGTAAGACATATGTGGTTTCTTACCACTCCATATCTCATATGGTGTCTTCTCAACCTTTTTGGATGGAACACGGTTAAGTGTGTAAGCTGCTGTCAATAGTGCATGTCCCCAAAAGGAGTTTGGAAGATCGGCGTGACTCATCATGGATCGGACCATGTCTAACAGGGTTCGATTTCTTCTCTCAGATACACCATTCCATTGGGGTGTTCCAGGAGGAGTAAGTTGGGATAGGATCCCACACTCTTTCATATGGTCATCAAACTCTAGGCTTAAATACTCACCACCTCGATCTAATCGAAGAGTTTTAATATTCTTACCTAGTTGGTTTTGTACTTCATTCTTGAATTCCTTGAACTTTTCAAAGGACTCTGATTTGTGTTTCATTAAATACCCATAACTATATCTACTGAAATCATCAATAGATGTGATGAAGTACTGAAAACCTCCTTTGGCTGGTATGTTCAATGGTCCACATACATCAGTATGTATGAGGGCCAAAAGATCATTAGCTCTTTCACCTTTTCCTGTGAATGGAGACTTTGTCATCTTTCCAATTAAACAAGATCTGCATGTCTCATATGATTCATAATCAAAAGAGTCCAACAGTCCATCTTTATGGAGTTTGGAAATGCGTTTCTCATTTATGTGGCCTAATCGACAATGCCAAAGGTAAGTTGGATTTAACTCATTAGGTTTCATCCTTTTAGTATTAATGTTATAAATAGGCATTTCAAGATCAAGGACATATAGTCCATTGTTCATTTGTGCATAAGCATAGAATATATCATTCAAATAAATTGAGCAACAATTGTTCTTTATTATAAATGAAAAACCAAACTTGTCCAAACAAGAAACGGAAATAATATTCCTGCTAATTGCAGGTACATAATAACAGTTCTCTAACTGAATTATTAAACCACTAGGTAAAGTCAATACATAAGTTCCTACGGCTAAAGCAGCAACCTTTGCTCCATTGCCAACTTGTAGGTCGACTTCACCTTTTTCCGAATCTCTACTCCTTTTTAGTCCCTGCACATTTGTACAAATGTGAGAACCGCATCCAGTATCTAATACCCATGATGCTGAAGTAGATAAATTAATTTCAATAACAAAAATACCTGAAGTTGAAGTCTCTACTCCATTCTTCTTATCTTCCAGGTACTTTGGGCAGTTTCTCTTCCAGTGTCCGGTCTTACCGCAATGGAAGCAGGTGCCTTCTTTTGCTATGCCTCCACTAGGCTTTAAAGCAGCAACGGTGGGTTTGGGTTTGGCAACTTCCTTGCCTTTCCCTTTATCACCCTGCTTAGTGGGCCTTTTGTTCTGTCTCTTTCCATTTCCGATCATCAGAATGGACTTCCCTTTTGACTTCAGATTCTGCTCAGCAGTTCTTAACATGGCGAGCAGTTCAGGAAGAGATTTGTCCATATTATTCATATTGAAATTTAGGACAAATTGACTGAATCTATCTGGCAACGATTGCAAGATCAAATCAGTCGCAAGTTCCTTTCCGAGGGGAAAACCCAATCTCTCAAGGTTTTCCACATACCCAATCATCTTGAGCACATGGGGACCTACAGGGGCTCCCTCAGCTAACTTGCCTTGAAAAAGGGCTTTTGAAACTTCAAAACTCTCATGCCTCGCTTGCTCTTGATAGAGCATCTTCAGGTGTTCGATCATATCGAACGCTGCCATGTTCTCATGTTGCTTTTGCAATTCTAAGTTCATGGTAGCTAGCATGAGACAAGCAGTTTCATTGGCATCATCGACATGCTTCTTATAAGCATCTCTTTCTGCCTTAGGTGCAGAACTATGAGGTTCCTCTTCAGGAACAGGTTTCTCCAAGACATACAGCTTTTTATCATGTTTGAGGACAATCCTCAGGTTTCGGTGCCAATCCAGAAAATTTGTCCCAGAAAATTTTTCTTTGTCAAAGATTGATCGCAAGATGTTGTTAGAGGTGTTTGTTGTCATGGTAATCTACATAAGAATTAATGAAAATATAAGTATCATTGACATATTTAATTAGGCCTTTAATTAAATATGCTCCCACTATTTTACTCAAAACAAATGACCCTCATCATTTGATTCGGAAAATCCCGTTGGAAGATTTTCTAGTGGGTCGAGATCCATATTTCACTTCGTTCTAAGTCCGCGTAGGCGGATTACACAAAACTAGGTTATTTAGGTAGGAACTCCTTCCAATTGTATCTAATACAACTCTCGAATATTTTAGTTGGGTGAATAACTCCTTATTCTAATCCATCACATGGATAATTCCCAACTCTTGCTTCTAAACATATATAATCTTATTATAATTTGTTTAGTCAAGTTTGACCCATTGTTTTAACAATTGGATATTACAATTATACCATCGCACCTTACTAATATAGAACATGCACCTCGCGTAGGCGAAACCTACATTATCTGATACTAGTCTTGATGAGTGTTAAAACTTGGAAAGCATAAACTTAATATTTAATTTGAGGGAATTTGCAATTATTCTGATCTCACCGGCTTATTTATCATATAAATCGTCTCTCACATGCATCAACATACATACACATGCATCAACATACATATATAATGAAACAGTTATGGCCCCTAGCACAATTGTTCTCCCAAGCCAATGAGAGAACCTAAGTTAACCTAATAACGATCTAAGCTTCTCCAAGCAAGATCTTCAAGGTTGTCCTCCTTTGGCACTGACTTCTTTGCTTTCTTCATAACATTACATTAGATAAAGAAACTTGTTTTACATACGAGGGAGTGAGATGAGAAAAGAAGTTACATTGAGAGATTAAAAGAGAGGCACGACACGTAGGTCGTATTTTAAAACCCAAAACAAAATAAAGGAAAACTAAGGCCATAACCGATCACCACAAGACAATAATAAACACATTATTATTATTATTATTAATTCTTTTAATTAATTAAAACCAAATTAAATCTCGACGACCGATCATATTACGCAGAGTTAGCCGAACGGGTGAATTTTGCCTTGCGTTAACCGGTTAACCATATGCGTTACCGGTTAACACTGTTTGAAAATATGTTCATAATTTGTATTCTGTTTTGCGTTAACCGGTTAACCAAATACGTTAACCGGTTAACACTGTTGAAAAATTGTTAGAAAGTTGTATTCCGTTTCGCGTTAACCGGTTAACCATATACGTTAACTGGTTAACACTGTTTGAAAATCTTTTAGAAAACAGTATTCCGTCTTGCGTTAACCGGTTAACCATATGCGTTAACCGGTTAACACTGTACGAAAATTTGTTAGAAAGCACAACTCTTGTGCAGTCACAACCCCAATCGCATAACTCTCTGATAACACAACCCTTGTGCCGTCACTAACCCTGATGCACCAATTTCAGACCGTCAAACACATCTCGATTGTTGATTCAGTATGATTGATCAACACATCATTGCTTCACCATACTAATGTCGGATCAAGAAGTAAACGACCATTGATCGCTCAAAGAAAAACAACCATTGAGTGTTTGAATGAACGAAACAAGAACATTATATCATATATAATGTATTTTGCATCCTGGTTACTTATATCATATATATAATTTGATCGATCTTAATTTAATCTTTGATTCATTCTGTTTTAATCGTATTAATACAGAAAAATAAACAGTTATAAGATTCATGGTTTCGTAAGTGGCTCTGATACCACTGAAGGAGAATTGCCATCCAAGGCGAAGCGCAATTTAAAAATTTCTCCATTTAATGATCCTTACGAATGGGCATGACCAGTGATAGAATCGTTACCTCTTGTGGCGATCACGAACTTTGAACGATGACAATGTCTCTACTCAATCCACACGAACGGATTCCTTCAATCTCAGTGCTAGCTGCTACGAATGAAGGCTTTGATTGAGAGAGAGAGAGAAACAGAATGCAAGAGTGTTAATGCTTCTACCCAAGGGTTCTATTTATAGAACCACTTGTGTGGGCTTCAAGCTAAAAAGCCCACTTAAGTGTATTTTGGCCCATATCTTATAATATGCCCAAAATCACTTAAGCGTGTGGTACCTTACCATATTTCGTATTCCACTTAAGTGCACCGTATCTTACGGTGTTCCTTAGTTACTCTATTTCTCATCAATCTGTCCTTTGTGTGTGACCCTGTAGGTTTTCGCGACGTTGGCAATTATATTAAATCACGCATTTAACATAATAAACAGTGAGCGGTATCTAGCAACACATCACTGCTACCCAAGACACGAAAATGTCATGTGATCTGACAAATCCTTCTGTGATAATAATTATGTGTATGATTACCCTTTTGCCCTTATGTTTATATTGAACACAAGGCATAGACTGTGTCATCCTTGTCCAGTTCAATATTGGGCCCATATACATTTATCCTGTTACGCAGGATGGGCAAATTCCATCTAGGTAATTCATGTCCCTTAGCATGCTTCGTGGAGTACCCATCAACTGTCTTTATGGTTATCCAGTTACGGACAACGTTGGATCAGCAATAAAGCACTCGACTCTACATCTAGGGTCCATAGTGGTTTCAGATCGAAGAGTGGTATACACCATTATCACCATGCGAATAACTTATGACACTTTGCATAACATTCTATATAGTATTCTCATAGCGGGTCAATCCAGTATGAATATTACTCTTAATATTCATACCTATGTTTAAGACTTGATAACTCTTTATCCATGATCTATAAGACGTGATCATCAGTCTACAAACATAATAGTCTTCATGCTTTAATGTTATCCCACTTCACAATAAAGCTTGACTACGGATACTTTAAGAATAGTGTCCTTATGTTTAATGTGATCTCATGATTAAGTCATACTTGATACATTAAACGAACTATCTATTCCAGGGACTTTATTAAACAAACATAATAAAGAAAAATGCATTTTATTATTAATAAATAATTCGATACAAGTACCAAAAGTATTGGCCTCTAGGGCTTACACCAACAAAAAGGTCAAGCCTCGTGTGTTCCGAAAAGGTGACCTCGTGCTCAAGAAGATTTTATCTTTCAAACCTGATTCTAGGGGAAAATGTACTTCTAATTATGAAGGCCCATATGTTTGTAATAGAGCCTTCTCAGGAGGTGCATTGATTCTTACAACTATGGATGGCGAAGAGTTCACTCGTCCTGTGAATGTCGATGCAGTCGAGAAATACTTCGCCTAGAAAAAGAAAAGAACAATTCGCTAAGTTTAAAACCTGAAAGGAAAGCTTAGGCAAAAATTAGTGTCTCGGTGGATTGAAAATCTGAAAGGGCGATCCAAGAAAAATTTAGAGATATAAAATAGAATAAATTATCCCGGTAGATTGAGTATCTCACCTTGGGGCAATCTAGGCAAAATTTAGGGATTATGGCAAGTAACTGTATCTAGTTGGTCCTGATCTTTGAAGCAGTTTTGAGCAGTCACTTGGTTATGATTCATCGTTATCAACCGAAGACAAAAGCATGGTGGATTTCAAAGTTGGTAGAGAGAGTAGTGGTTATTGTATTTGATGTAGCCCTTTTTCCATGTAAAATTACCATTTTCAAACATTGTAAAGATCCATGGAGTCCTGCCATTTACAGACTACCATTCTATTAAATAAAGTTGAACTTTTATCCAATTATTTGTTATTCTTATTTGTTTTTGTTTAATAAAATTGAAATTTTATGATGATAATTTTTGAAATCAATGAATAATCATTTTTCTAAAATAATAAGGCATTTACCTTAAGAAAGTCGAATTCAAAAAAGGAATGTCAACAGCAATCTAAGAACAGTAAGTCTTGATGTGTGAAGCATTTTTGTATTCCCCAAGCATTTGTTGGTGATTCTATTTACCTAACAGTTCGACGTTCATCCTCATCATGGTTGATGAGTTGCTCTCTAAGTAGTTTATCATTTATCCCTGATGGAGCTGATGTGTTGTTCTCTTTGAAGTTCATCCTTCCCCGGTTGAGGCTTTCTTGATTTTCATCCTCAGTTTTGCATTTGTGAATGAACCTTGGATCTCCGGTAAAACCTTTATTTGGTTTTCATATCCCCAGCACACCCTTATTTGGTTGTCGCATATCCGTGGCAGTATTTCCCCTGTGTGAGTCTGCAAATACGGTTAATATTTAGTACATTTGAATTGGTTTTTTTCTCAATCTCCAAGAAAAGTCTTATGACTGATTTTTATGTTGTTGATTGCATCCTCGTGTGGCGTATGATTTGTCCTGATGGATTTTATTCCCTAGTGAAGTTCCCGCAGAGTTGATATTGATTTATGGAATCCGCAGTGAGTCTCCTGGTTGCCCACTCAGAGTTTTTGCCTCGTGTTGTGAACGTGGATCCTCGCGGAGTTTCCTCTTCTAATGAAAGATCTCCTCACTTCATACAATGTTTGATTCTGAGCAGTTTTTAATGCAGTCATTTCCTGTAGGGTTGTCTCCCATTTGATATGGTGTTGACCTAAAATTCCTCGTAGCGTTGACTTGTTACTTTGAAGTATGCATATAAATCCCTCGGCTTGAGATATGGATCCTTGATAGATCTCTCATGTCCCCAGCATGTTGATTGATATCCTCAGCAGTGTTTTCACTCCCCACGAAGTTGCCAAGTTGTATTTCCTCCTCTCCTAGAGATTTTGAGCTTTAAGCAAGATCTTTGTCAATCATTTCTTACCCCCTAGAAGTTATTCCTGCTCTCTTGAGAGTCGAGTATTGAAGTTAGATTTATTATAATCCCCGTGACTACTACTGATATATGTATATTCTTTGTTTCCTCTGAGTGATGAGTCTTCAGCAGTTTTTGGTCGGATGCATGTTCTCCATGCCTTGCCCCAACTAGAGTTGAGCTTTGATTTAGATTGTGATATCCCCGGTCATCCTTGAGAACTTGGTTATGTGAAATCCCTAGTGAATTGAATATATTTGAAGTTAGGATTTATATCCTCGATGTTTATTTTCATCCCTAGCAGGTTCTCCAGTTGGTGTTCCCATCTTGTTGAGATTAGACAAGTATCTAGTTGTGATGATTGGATCTTCATGTTTTTATACTTTGTGCTCGTTTGTCGGCATAATCATATACATACTCATTCATATACATGCATAAAAATAGCATTAGCATATTTCATTACGCATTTTACGCATTTGACCTAATTTTTATGATCCTTTACTTTGGTGATATCATTTTCCCATGCAGTTTTGTTGTGTTTGTCCTCCTTCAATGTAGATTGTCGGCCCCTTAAGCAGAAAGAGTTTATCCTTTCTTCTTTTCCTCTGAGTTATTTCCTCATGGATGATTATTATTTTTGTCTCCTCCCTAATTCATTATCTGTATGGAACCACTCCCCTTGTGTTATATCCTCATCGGGTTGAGTCTTGTTTGACTGTTTCTTTCTAGTTCTTACCTAGATAGGTTTTTTGGTCCACAAGAGTTTATTACCCTGTAACCGATAATATTCTTCTTGATATTGATTACTTTACCTGTGTTAATTTATCCAATAACCGGTAAAAGGTAATTTACTTCTTTGTTTTTTCCAACGGATTCATTTTTTTCGTTTCCCCAAACAGTCTATCATTGATATGTTCACTTTAATCGGTGACGGGTATTCTTCCTTATGAGTTTATCCTTGATATGTTCACTTTAACTAGTGACGGATACTCTCTCTTTAGTCTTCTACCTAGTAAATTGGTAGTTGTAAATCCTTCTTTTCCAGCAAGTCTATCCTTGATATGTTCACTTTAACCGGTGACGAATATTCTTCTTGTTCGGTATTCTACCCAATAAATGGTAGATATAAATCCTATTGTTGTGAGGACTATCAACTTTGTTAAGCTACCATAACCGGTAGTTGGTGACTCTCCGTTTGAGTTTATCCTTGATATGTTCACTTTAACCGGTGACTAATATTCTTCTTTTTGAGTTTATCCTTTATATGTTCACTTTAACCGGTGACGGATACTCTCTCTTTGGTCTTCTACCCAGTAACCGGTAGTTTTAAATCCTATTGTTTCTTTTTTCAAGTAGGTTATTCTTACCCAGTAACCGGTAATGAATATTCCTCATTTTTCTCAACGAGTCATCCTTGATATGTTTACCTTAACTGGTAACGGATGTCCCTCTACCCGAGTGTATTATCTCCCTACCCAGTAACAGGTGGTAGATAATATATCTCTTTTACTCATGCGTTTAAGTTTTTTCTTCCCCAGTTGAGTTTGGATTCGTATTTCTTTGTGAAATCAAATTTCCTTTGGTGTCTGGGTATTTCAGCTTTGTTCTGATTTACGCATTTCCCCAACGAGTGTTTCTTAATGTGTTGGTGCTATCTTAATACATGCAGATTTTTCCCCAGTCCAAGTCTTTCCATTGATTTATTTTCGTGGAAATCCCCTCGTGTCTCCAGTAGTTTTTAAGTTGTAGCCTGGCCTATGCATAACTTTTTTTCCCCAGAGTCTCTGTCTCTTCAGTGATTTTTCCTTATGGAATGCATTGTGCTCCTGCAGACTTTCAGTCTCTCCCGGATTCTTTTCCTTTGTGGCAAAATATTCCCCACAAAGATTATTTTATGCATTCACATCATATGCATCATGAGGTCTCTTATGGACCAAAAAATTGTTTTTTCATGTTGTTACTTAAGTCCATTATACCGAGTTGATACGAAGATTTTAACCTTCACATCCTCGGCTAGAATGACCTTAAATAGGGGCAACTATAAGGCCTCAATTTTGACCCTAAGATCCCTCATCATTTACATTGACTTTGGGATCACACCTTGGAATCCTCCTCACCCTTCATTCATTGGGTTTGCATTGGGAGAGATAACCAAGCATTTTTTATTGTATCATACTTTATCTTTCTTTGTTTTATTAACCAAATACCAAAAATATGTCTAGTGTAGTGTTATTTCTTTTGTAGGTAGTGTCTGCATCCATTTGTGCGTCATTAAGCTCACATCTAGGGTTTAAGACCCTAAGTGCAAGGGATCAAGTTGTAAAAGGTCTACATTGATTCAAAGCATCATATATGGATCCTCATGTTCTCTATTGGTCGTTTTGATCAAGAATTCATCAAGAGTTTGAATCTTTTTTTGTCATGAAAGCCCTAATTCATCTAGGTATCTTGTGTGCCTTCCTCAGCAAGTTTGTTCAATATTTGGTCAAATATCATCAAGGGATACTCAATTGTGCTCCATCTTATGCATATATGATCCTCCATGAGCCTCAAATAGCAAAATAACTTTAAGTTTTCAAGTTGGTTCAAGGAGGTTGACCAGAGAAAGTCAACTGGTCAAATCTTGGGTCCCCTAGACCCTATCTCCTACATTTTTTGTCATATGAAAATGATTCTAAGAGAAACACTACTCTTTATGACATTCCAAACAACTTTCATGTTTTCATCCAGATCTAATTTTTCTTGTAAAGTCATTTTTTTATGGTGAATGATTATAGGTCATTTTGTTTCTGCCCTATATAAAAGGTCAACTTCCAAGAACCATAACTTTCTCAATTTGTATGATATGAAGATCATCTAAGTTTCATGATCCATTCCAATATGTCTTCTCCAACTTTTGTTCTTTTAGGAAGGTAAAATTTCACTTGAAAAGTCATGTACTAAGAGGAAACATTATAGGTCATTTTGGGCCATCACCATTGAACAAACAATTTTCCTCAACTTCTAAAATCCATAAATTTAAATGAAGAGTTTAAAATTTCTGCAAATTACCTTCAGTGGAGGTCTGAGCTTGCTAGATCTTGATCTGAATCGTGCTTGGCTTCACTTCAATAGCTTGTAGGAGAGGAATGGAAAGGCTTAGAAGCAATGGATTCCTGGAGAATTGAATTCCAAAATAGTGGAGATTCAAGCTCAAATTCAAATGAATTTATCAGGGTTATCCTCTTAGAGTGAAGGGTTTTCAATGGAGATTCAAAGCTGGCGTAATGTGTGTGTTAATTCTGAGCATAAGGGCCTCAATTTATAGGGAAATCAAATTATATTTGCACACTCTTTCCACTTTCCAAATTTGGTGAAATGATGATGCCATGCTGCAGGGCGCACAAAGGGCTTTTGGAATGATGGTTTGAAAGTCCAAATGAATGATCAGATACTTTGAATATGGATTGGATTGCAAGGTACATGTGCATTGTCACTTGAAGAATGATCAATGCCAAATGATATCAGCTTGTTTAAGCCATGCGCAGCCTATGCATTTCAAGTCCAAAATAAATGAATTTGAGCTTTTTGGAAAGGTGAGATCAAGAGGAACAAGTTTGATGTTGAACACTTTTTCATTTAGAGATTGGAACTTGGAGATATTTGAGGTGGAAGTTTGGGAAAATTTGACATATCAAAAAATTTCTAAGTGTCAAGCCATATGTCTCAAAATTCCACCTTGCTTAACTTTTTATGGGAGCTTCAAATGAGAAAAGTCTCTTCATCGAAGTTGTATCTCTCTCAAAGAAATTCAAAATGGTCACCAATTTCATGTCATTTGTATTTGAAATGATGGAGTTATGCATTTTTGAAGTTTGGAAAAATCACTTGATCAATGGTATAGGTCAAAAGTGACCTATAATGTAGCCTCATATCACATGTTCAAAGAAGTTGAATTAGATCCCACTCCAAACATAAAAATTGAAGTAGACACATTGAATTTGATTGTGCAACTTATAAATCTTTCATCTCATAAAAATTGAGCAAGTTATGGCCATGGGGAGTTGACTTTCAAATTAGGGTTTAGACAAAATGACCTATAATGTTTCAACATAGAAAATGATTTTCCAATAAAAACTAGATCTAGGTCTCAACATGAAAGTTGTTTATAATGTCATTTGGAGTAAGTTTTCTCTATGAATCATTTCCATATGGTGAAAAGTGTAGGAGATAGGGTCTAGGGAGACCCAGTTTTGATCAGATGAATTCATCTGGCCAACCACCATCAACTAACTTGCTAATCTCCAATTCTATTGACTTTCTTGGCTCATGGTAGATAATATATGCATAAGATGATGAAATTTTAAGTGCCCCTTGATAAATTTGATCAATTGGTGAGATAGCTTGTTGGAGAAGTTACTCAAGATACCTAGTCAAACTAGGGTTTCCAAGGCAAATCACCCTCAAACTCTTGAAGAAAACTTGATCAATATAACATGTAGATATCATTGGGACTCATATATGATGTTTATAACCATTCTTGAATCAATTCATGGTTGTTCTCTTTGTTCATGAGGGTCTTAAACCCTAGATGTGATCAATGAATCAATGAGATCATGCCCTACCTACAAAAGGGTTAGATGGATACAAAGACATATTTTTGGTATTTTGGTTAGTGAAATGATAAAATACAAGTATGATATAATCACAAAGTGCTTGGTGATCTCTCCCAAAATAAACCCAATGAAAGAGGGGTAAGGAGGATGCCAAGGTATGATCCTAATGCTAATGCTTATGATGAATTTGCATGAGGGATCTTAGGGTCAAAATTGGGGTCTTACACATGCTTGTGAATGGATGGCTGAGTGTTCTCCAAAGAATGACTTAATCAACTAAAAGGTATCACTAACACTTGACTAACATTTGACTAACTCTTATTAATATTGATTTACTTTCAAGTCATTTACTTTATGTGAAATTCTGGTATAGTCAGAGTTCAGATGTTCTACACGAAGTCATGACATTTGATCCAACATTGTTACTAATACAGCAAGACACTTATATAAATTAAAACCCAGTACTCATATGCACCCAGTCACAGATGTCAAGACATTTGTGAATATACCACCATGGAAAGAAGAACATCCAGTTTTGTCCATCTAGTGCAAAGACATAGTAGAGATCAAACATAGCCCTTATGTTTATTGATCCTGCCCAGTTATCAACATGATGTCTCAACATTGATTTGAACATCACATGTCCCAACATTACAGATGGGTGAACTGTAATAGACCAACCAGTCTATACATCAGTATTAGCAGTCAATAATGAATGTCATAACATTCTGTTTTGCATTCAGACTGCAGGCTATGTGTCAGGTCTGTTATTCCCTTCATAAACAGACTAGAAACAGACTGAGTTATAATAGATAAAATATAGTGTGCAGAAGGTAAAAACACCAATAATTATTAACCCAGTTCGGTATAATATTACCTACTCTTGGGGCATACCAAGCCAGGAAGAAGATCCACTATTAGCAGTATTAGTTCAGAGTTAAACTCCCCCGTTTATAACTCTTCACTTAATCCCTACCCAATGCAATCTATACCTAGGCACTCCTAGATAGAAACCTCCAGTTTCCATTCCTATCACTACAATTACCATGTAATGCTTAGACAACTTGAACATGCTTCACAGCTTCGTTCAAGAACATAACAACTCTTGCCTACAGGCTTTAAGTTACAAATAATCTCATGCTTTCAAGCACTGAGAAACACCTGGTAACCTTCCCACAGGTTGGGAGGTTTACCTCATACACACCCCTAATTTTTACATTGTTTGAGGCTTACAAAACCTAGGTTACAATCTGCTATTTATAACCTAACCACCCAACTGGATTTGGGCCTTCAGAAATCGCAGCAAGCTTCTCCTTTGCTGTTACAAAGCTGGCAAAATTCTTCTGCTACAATCAAGGTCTTCAATATTTTATTTCCTAAAAGATCTCCATATTTGGGAACTGTATATTTACCAAATCTTCTGATTGAATCTTCAAGATCTCCACGCAGGAGTTAGGATATTCACCAGATCTCCTAATTAATCACAAACCAAACCAGAATTAACTGATTCAGTTTTATACACATGTGAGATGTCACAGTCCCGATGTCGTGACATCTTACATGACATGTTGGTCCAGATGTTGAACTTCTTCAACCCAACATATTAAAACAACAGAGGTGATTACATTATTTGTTTTACAAAATTAATGCCAATCTTAAGGTACTAACAATTTCCCCCTTTGGCAAATTTTAGCTAAAACAAATAACCCAATATGGGTCTTCACTTCCTCTTTGTCTTTGACAGCCCTAATGCCACCACCACTGTTGGTATACATGAGGAAGAAGATGTACAAGGATCAGCTCCACCACAACCCTTCCCCTCAACAGTGGGGCTTCCTGAAGAATATGTAATGCTGAGTACATGGATAGTGTAACTCAGATCACAAGACACAACTGTCTTCTTAACTCAGATCACAAGACACAACTGATATACCCAGTTAGTGACTTTTGTGTCTGAATCCATCTTCTCCTTGCTACCAGATATTGCTTGTTTCTGGTGCATCCTCAGGACAATGTTTCTCTCCCCCTTTTAGCTAAACATTTAACAATGACACCTTCACAAAACCAGATCCAGGAGCAGTATGCCCAGATCTTAACAAACCCCATGGTTTAGAGGGAATGAAATGTCGCTCTTGTGAGAAGAGGAGTGCCGATACATCCTTTAAATAGGCCAGACCATGCTTAGGAATTAACGGTAGGAGTAAATACTTGGTCAAGATCCATAAATATTTGCTGAGAATCCGTCAGAGAATCACCACCAATATCCCAGACTATCTTTGAATACCTTTTACAGCTCTTGACTGTTTCCAGAAACAGCAGTTCCAAGACTATTCCATAAATGCTGTCAGACACGTTACAAGCTATGTCTTAACATATGACACTGCTTTTGTCTGCATTCTTCATATATTCTCCCTATCACCGTTTTCTAAAACCACTTTCTCACCTCCAATGGTAGCTTGACATCTAGCACCACACATCCACATTTCCTTATATAACATCCAGCAGGTACATAGGATATCTTATGTTAAGACATCATATATGACATCTTGTGAACACTCTGTCCTTTTTGTTCACAAGGCAAACTATCAGCAGTTAAACCACCTAACAGTAGTTTAATCAGCAGCAGAAGCAAAACAATTACTAGCTATGGCTACTAGTAATACACACATGCACAAGGGTACTTCCCCTCCCCCTAAATCTGTGCAACAATCAGAATTACTAGTTATGGATGCAACTAGTAAGACACACAAATGCACAATGCCCAAGGGTACTTCTTCTCCCCCTAAATCTATGCATTCATCAAATAACAACTGTTGTAACTCCAGCACCTGTACCAGCCAGAATGTCATACTGACATCTGCTTCCATATTTCCCTATGACTGTAAGTTTCAGAAGGAAATACCAATATTGTCCAAGGCAATGTCATGACATCCGGTCAGACATTCTTCTGCTCACTCAGCCTTGACACACACCATAACATCCCACTAACTAACAAGGTTCCATACCTTGTTATCAGGGAACACATAGACCACAAGCTTGATGATTACTTGCAGTGCAAAGACAGAACTCTCCATGTCATGAACACCCAACTCTTCTCTTAAAACATGGAGATCATACATGAACATATCCAACACCCCAAGGTTGGACCTTCACAAACTTCCTGATTCAAAGAGAACCCAAACCACTTGATGAATGGAAAACATAAGACGCATCTTCATGTCTTCAAGAGAACACCCTCTGTTCAACCCTCTTGACTGAACACATCCACACTCTGTGTCAATCTCTCTTCCAACCAGAACAGAAAACCACTTCTCAAAATGTTCTAACATGAGTTAGGACATCCTTCACAACATAACACCATCTGATACTCTTCAGCTATCACTGAGTCATTAGCTTGATCCACAAGAAATCAGACACAAATTGGGACATATACATTCTCATCCCATTACAAGAGATAGTCTTCCATATATAGCTCAACACACCTTCCACAAGCTCCAAGAGATGGATAGACAACACCTCCTTTTGTCTTCAACTTACTACTTTTCTGCTCAAAGTAAGTTGTCTCAGACCTTCCTCAAGAATAATCAGCTGCCATAAGTTGATTGTCTTGATCCTTCGAACTCACTTCTGAGATAGACCAAATGCCACTGGTTGATTACCTCCTTCATGAATCCTCATATGAAAAAGTCAAATGTCATTCTTTTGACCTCTCCACGTTTATCAGACTTCTCCCAAAGATATTCTGACCTTCCAAGTGAGACTTGAACTTCAAGCTACATGTTGAACAAAACTTAGATTTTCTAAGACATGAACATGTAACATCCTCTCTATCCAGCAACTCCAAAGAACTGCAACGAGAATGACCTTTTTGAAGTATCCAATCTACAACCCTGTAGACCCTTCTATCTCAAGTTGATGTGCCACTTCACCAACTAAGATTCTGATGTTGAACCAAATGTCATAACATTGTGTTTTGACATCTAACTGTTGAATTCAGTTCCTTCTTCTGCCACTTGAAAGAACTTCCTCCCTTCACAGAACAAGAGTTCAATGTTCTCATAGACTTGATTGTGGAACCAAGTTTGAGTAAACATCCTCCATCCTGCAGGTCTGCAGTTAAGTCATCCAACACTACGCCAAATAAGGGAAAAGAGGGCGCTTATTTTGGCCTATAACAGCGCTTTTAAGCGCCCTCTAAAGTGGCGCTGGCATAGGTAAAGACAGCGCTTTGTTTTCCTGGAGAAAGCGCTGTCTAAAGTGGCCCTTTAAGGGCCACATTATAGTGCGCTTTCAGAAAAAAGCGCCCTCTGGAGTGGTCACTAAAGGGACACCTTAGAGGGCGCTTTCTGGAAGAAGCGCCCTCTAAAGTTGTCAATGTAAAGTGTTTAGAGGGCGCTTTCTGGACAAAGCGCCCTCTAAAGTTGTCAATGTAAAATGTTTAGAGGGCGCTTCCTACATAAAACGCCCTCTAAAGTGTTAAGCGCCCTCTAAAGTTGTCAATGTAAAGTGTTTAGAGGGCGCTTTCTGGATAAAGCGCCCTCTAAAGTTGTCAATGTAAAATGTTTAGAGGGCGCTTCCTACAGAAAGCGCCCTCTAAAGTGTTAGTTGTTTTAAAAAAAATTGTTTGAAACACAGTGGATATTTAATTGGTAACCTGTTCGCATGCTGCAAAAGTGTAAAATTCATATTGATTTCATCCTTTAATCCAATGTTATACACCATTAATCCATTGATATATACAACATGAATCCATTTATATACAACATTAATCCTCCATATATACAACATAATATATGATTCTTTGATCAACAATATACAACAACATATTCATGAGTTAGTAAAAGTACAACAACAATATACAACATATATACAACAACAGCATACAACAACAACATTCCATACATATATGTACAACAATATACAACCTAGCTATATGATTCTTTGATCAACAATGAATTGACACAATTCATCCTTCATTTCATCCAAATGAGCTCTTGAGTAAGATTTGTATTCCTCAAAGTACTACAATTAAGAGAATAAAACATATTCATGATTTAGTAACAAATTAGATGAAATATCCGATAATATTAAAATAAACCCTAAGTTATTATTCCATACCATTTTTGGGATGTCTATACGATTCAACGCAATGATATCTCTCATAAATCTCAATACAAAAAATCCGCAATCGACCGAATTATTTTGCTGAGGACACTACACAGAAAAACAAACAATATATATATAGTTAATTTCTTACAAACACTATTATAAGCAAAAAAAAACAAACACTATTATAAGCAAAAATAAGATACTTAATATATACCTGAACTCTGATCCAGGTAATGTCCTTCCTATTGCGATAATTCTTTTTCGATCTAAATTTTATTATTACCCTAACAAAATAAAAACGTATATTGAGATCAATCTGACAGACATAATTAAATATACAAATACACACGAATATTTAGGGGAATTTCACTTACGCGTCAACCGTCTTCTTCATACTCGGATATTTACTCCAATCACCCGATAACGAATCGAGATAATACACTATTAGTCTCGAAAGATCCATAGCAACCAACACCCAGTGACCACTGTAAAATAAAACAAAAATTTAGATGAATGAAAATTTTCTACGTAAAAGATATACATAGATTAGAATGAAATTATTAGAAAGAAAATCTAACCCGTTGCCAGAATTAAACGGTAAAAAATACAAACTGGGTGTAGTCTTATCGCCGGCCGCCATGAATCTATCGACTAGATCATTCTTTACGGATGTTGGATTTTTCGTTATTAACGTTGCGTTGATACGGGAAGCAGCAATAAAATTGAAACGGTTACACAATTCAGTTCCCCGCAGCAATGTTACATACATATACCTTAAATAGAAACATAATAAACATTAGACTACTAATTGAAATGTGTAAATAAATTGTTCAACTAAGTAAATTATAGATTGATCGGAGTACCATATGTATGTATGAATGACAGCGATGCCCAATTCGTCGTGTTCAAAAAGTTGTTGCATGTCCTCCTTTGCAATTATTTCGAAATGAGCAGCTCCGAAAACACCTTCATCAAAATCTATAGTACGAATGGCCCCTTGCATAATATCGGACTCATTCACCATTTTCTCAAGACGCATCATAATTTGAGATTTTGTCCCGGACGTCGTTGGAGGAATATCGTTACCAGCTTTTTTCAACTTTCGACCGGGAACCTAAAAATTCATATAAATTAAATCATGACTTTTTGTGATGCAACAGAATCGTTGCGTATATAATTCAATAGGTATATATATATTTGTACCTCTTTTAGAGATGCAACCGACTCGATGCGTCTTGAAATCCCTTTACCAGCTTTATGCGTGGGTCTTGTAGGAGTCTAACATTACCATGTAATAAGGATTGATTAAATATCATAATTGTAGCTGAATTGAAATGTGAATACTAAAGATTCATAATCATTTAGAACATATATACCTCGGCATCTGGGAAAATTAGATCTGACGGCCATCCAACAAAGGATCCGACTGCTTCTCGCATCAACGTTGTCTCTGAAACAACGTCAGGTAATGGTAGAAGCGCGTGGTATCTAATACAAGGTCAACCGAAACTTTCATATATCCCACCGGGAGGGGATTATGGTGAAGTAATTCACCCGAAGTGTTGTGCACTTTTCCCTTGCCAACCATGCGATAAGTTGGTGACGATAGATACAGATGACAAGGTGAAATGCCCTAAACCAATAATAAATGTTATTGTTAACGTGTATATGTGTCAAGTAAAAAAGTGCTATTTTAATTTCATAATAACATATATAATTACCTCGGGAAATTTCGGTTGACAATTGATACTAGCTCGGTCACTAGTATCTTTTGCCTCGGAGGCGCACCTTTCCTCTCTATACCTTGCATTCTCGTTTTGCAGTTGGAGTACTTGTGCCCTTAACTCCGCCAAGGTCTCCATCACCTCTTTGTTGGTAGGATTTTTTGTTTTTGGTTTTTTATAAAATGACGACGGAGTCACACCAAAACCCTTACCCCTCACACGACCGGAATACTCAGGAACATTTAGTACTCGACTAAGTACGCTTCTGCAATCCTGGACCTCGGTTGAAGGTACGGTTTGGGATAAAGTCTCCTGAAATATTATTAGAGGAGATTAAAAATGAATTATATGTCTAACAAAATTTTCGATATAATTAAAGAAATAATGTTACATATACTTACACATTCGTCATAAACAGTTTGGACCGCTTCAACGACAGCCCCATCCTTCCCAACCCGAGCAGCCTTCCATAATACGTGCTCCGGAAGAGATGTTGCGTCACTTTTCTCCTCGGCTAGCTACACATTGAATTAGATTATAAGATCATCAATTATAACATATTGTAACAATGTATAAGATCATAGCATTTGAATATACTCACAATTCTTTGTTGTAACCGTGCATATCCCGTACGCCCTTTTTTGTACGGATACGCGGGTTTTGATGCCCTTTTCCGATTTATGTCGCTTACTTCCTGGATAAAAAAGTTTAAGGCATATTAGAACCAAGTAACTTAACAATTGTATAATACCATAATTAATAGACATTACATGGAATTTTTCGTTTCTTCGTTTGGCGACAAAGTTATTCCATTCATCGGCTGAAATAATCTCGGCATACTTCATTGGCCGTTCTGCTTCAACAAATTTTCCTTCCTCATCCTTGAGAAATTTGTTGGACAAAAAGGATCGAAATCCTCGGAGTCTTTTTCCGGCCAATTGAATACAATATTTTTGCCGGCTTTCATCGATGTGAAAGGATCTCTAAAAAACATACACATGGAGTGTGTTATTATAAAGTAATATTATAACAATATATGGTCAACAAATAGTCAACAAAAAAACATATAACAATATATGGTAAGTACTTGTATCTCCGACCATATTTTTTCTTTGCCAACCTTCAAGTCCGGACTTCTCCAATTATCACATGTAATCGGAATATGTTGTCGAACATGGAAACCAATGTAACTTGCCAACATTGAACCGTTAGGCTCAATTAGTTGGTCTTCAGCACTCCAATGTACTTCAAATTTTACACCCTTGTCTCTTGCACGAATGATTGACTTCATAACAGTCAATCCTCGTTTAATTTCTTTTTCAACATTGTTACGTGATCCATTCGCGTCATGGGTATCGTCCTGGTTAGCCATTTTATCTGTAATATAGAAATGATTCAATAAGACCCAAGTAAGACAATGATTCAATACGTGAACACATTCATATACCTTCCATTTCTCATGCAAAAAACCTACTGCATGCAAAAGACCAATGCAAACTCACACACACCTACTGCATGCAAAAGACCAATGCAAACTTATGGTGTTTGGAACATGAACAAACTTGCATCCATAATCATCAAACTTCCAAGCACAAGCTCAAACACACTTCAAATGATATCAGTTTTCAATCAGAAATAAAAAACTCTGTTTGCCCTAAACAACATTAATCAACATAATGCACAAAATGTAAAACTAAGTTTAGAAAATGCCCTAATCAAACACATGAAGAAAGTGAACGGTAAAGATGGAGAAGAGAAATACCTTCAAGGTGACGGTAACGATGGAGAAGAAAGTGAACAGTGACGGTGGACGTGAACGTGAACGCAGCAGCAGAAAAAGGCGACGGCGACGACGACGGTGAGGGAGGGAGAAGGAACGGAGGACGAGAGTAATCGCAGTAGACGGTGGACGCAGTAGAGAGAAAACCCAGTTACGTATACGAAATAGCTTGTAGAGAGGGAAAATAAAGAGACATGCAGTATATGTTATAATTTTAATGTTTACTAAAGAGGACCTTAGAGGGCGCTTTTGTAAAAAAAGCGCCCTCTAAAGGGGGCCTAAGAGGGCGCTTCTGAAAGCGCTCTCTAAGACTTTCCAAAAGCGCCTTCTAAACTGGAAATGTACATGGACTTAGAGAGCGCTTTTTTAAAAGCGCCCTCTAAGGGTAACCTTAGAGGGCGCTTTCAGTAAAGCGCCCTCTATTGTTGTCCCTCCATTTCCTCATTATTATTTTTTTACTTCACTTTAGAGGGCGCTTTGTTACAAAAGCGCCCTCTAAAGGGGGCCTAAGAGGGCGCTTCTAAAAGCGCTCTCTAAGGCTTTCCAAAAGCGCCTTATAAACTGGAAATGTACATGGACATAGAGAGCGCTTTTTCAAAAGCGCCCTCTAAGGTTACCCTTAGAGGGCGCTTTCAATAAAGCGTCCTCTATTGGTGTCCCTCCATTTCCTCATTATTTTTTCGCTTCACTTTAGAGTGCGCTTTGTTACAAAAGCGCCCTCTAAAGTGCGCTGTCTATTCCAATAGTATGCTCCTTATTTTTTCTCTTCACTTTAGAGTGCGCTTTTCTAATAAAGCGCCCTCTAAGGGGCGCTGTCTATTCCAGTTTTTGGCGTAGTGCAAGCTCACACCTTGATGAATCCCTGCTTCTTCTCCAAAGACATCAGACACTCTGATGCATGAGTCTTCAGAAGGACCAGTTAGAAACTCTCCCTACAGCTATACCAAGGATTCCACTTCCTAAGATAAGGCTGTTTCCATGATGTTAAGAATGCTGCCACTTATTCTTAACTCCACGGTGTGCATTAGCCAATGCACTTCCTTACCTAGATCAGAAGTAAACTGATCCAAGTAACCACCATCAAGACTATGATGTTTTCTTCTTTTCGTACACACCAAGGCTGAACATGTTCCTTGCCAGGAAACCTTTTCAGAGATCATATGCTTTTGCTGCCACCAAAGTGATAGATCATAAACCAATGTACTAACCTTCCTGTGATTCTGCACAGGGTCTTGAACACAAGATGTTCCAACATCTTTTAAAAACATCAGTTATCTTGAGTTCCAAGGATAATCAATTAAATACTTGTACTTGGCACAAGTAGACATTGATCTTAAATCCTTTCCCAATTTTCCTTTCAGATACTTCCACCATAAGAATACTGTGAGAATACTCTTCTTGTGTCAACATCTTCTGCTTGCAAGCACCTCAACAGTTTTGAGAATCTTTCCAGATTAAATTCACCCTTAGGAAAGAGAGGGATGAATCCTACCTTGCAAACGTGTCACCCAATAACCAGAACCCATGTGACACAGGTTAACGGCCAACCAGACCCTATGCTGACCAAACGTGAGGAGGTTAACCAAAACTCCCCCTCAAATTAACAATCATGGAAACTTCACACCAATATCCATGCATTATACACAAATGTCTCAACATGACATACATCACCCCTATCGGTGGCAATTAACTCTATGAGTTATACCTATACATACTCCAATCACACCAATCAGACTCCAGCTGACTATAAGTACTGGTGAAAGAAAACAACACCCATCAATAGTAGTTATGCATTTCCAGAGCATACTACCTCAACCAATCTCTGGATCTTCATATTCTCACTCCTTGAAAGAACTGTCACTTCTGAGCGTGGTGTTTGAATAACTAGATTCATGGTCCCAATCCTCTCAAATGAAATATCAATCAGGTTACCCCAGTATTGACTTCTAACATCCAGGGGACTTGTCTTCCAACACAGCATAGTACTTCAGGGAACAACTATCCAATCCTGATCAATCTATAGGAATAAGACAGACAGCAGGAAATTGCACCATGTCACATCTCAACCAGCTTCACTTCTAGAGATCAGGCATCTAAAAGTGACCTTCTTGAGCACTCATACAATTGACCCTACCCTTGTCAACTTAGCACACACGGATGTCTCCTCTTCCAGGTCAGGAGTAGGTTCCAAACAAAAGTATCCCTTTGTTTGACACCTAAACATATCTGCTCTTCAACCAGTAGCTGCATACTTGTTGAACAACATGTTCTAACATCACATAGAACATTAGTTCCACCTCCTTGGAACAAAGCCCTCCTTGAAAGTCTTCAAGGTCTTCATATACACTACCCAAGAGAGTAAAAGAATCAGTGATCAGGTGATTCTTACAATCCTGAAGTGAGAACGTCATGATGAGTGGACTTGAGGAGACTCAAGTATCTGTGACATCTTCAGTAGATTATGATGCAATCTTGAATACAGCAGCCTTTCATCCACATGAGGGGAAACTACATCAGAGTTTGAGTTTTTCCAGGTATTATGCAGCGGAAATCATAATACAACTCAACCTATGAACACACACTTCTCCAGATCAGCCTCCAAGATCATACCAAGATTGAATATGATTCAATACTAGTAGAGTTGTCCCACACAAAGGCCAATTGTCAACCTCCAGAGACAGGTACACACAATTCCTGTCATGAATAGTTCATCCACCTACTTCAAGGGACTATTCAGGGAAATCACAGAACCTTCCACAGGTTCCAGCATCAGTACTAACATAACTCCTTGCAAGATACCAGAAAGTATCACCCATGGATCTCATCCAGAAACAAAACAGGATGCCTGCTCTGATACCAATTGAAATTCTGGTATAGTCAGAGTTCAGATGTTCTACACGAAGTCATGACATCTGATCCAACATTGTTACTAATACAGCAAGACACTTATACAAATTAAAACCCAGTACTCATATGCACCCAGTCACAGATGTCAAAACATCTGCGAATATACCACCATGGAAATAAGAACATCCAGTTTTGTCCATCTAGTGCAAAGACACAGTAGAGATCAAACATAGCCCTTATGTTTATTGATCCTACCCAGTTATCAGCATGATGTCTCAACATTGATTTGAACATCACCTGTCCCAACATTACAGATGGGTGAACTGTAATAGACCAACCAGTCTATACATCAGTATTAGCAGTCAATAATGAATGTCATAACATTCTGTTTTGCATTCAGACTGCAGGCTATGTGCCAGGTCTGTTATTCCCTTCATAAACAGACTAGAAATAGACTGAGTTATAACAGACAAAATATAGTGTGCAGAAGGTAAAAACACCAGTAATTGTTAACCCAGTTCGGTACAACATTACCTACTCTGGGAGCATACCAAGCCAGGAAGAAGATCCACTATTAGCAGTATTAATTCAGAGTTAAACTCCCCCGTTTACAACTCTTCACTTAATCCCTACCCAATGCAATCTATACCTAGGCACTCCTAGATAGAAACCTTCAGTTTCCATTCCTATCACTACAATTATCATGTAATGCTTAGACAACTTGAACATGTTTCACAACTTCGTTCAAGAACATAACAACTCTTGCCTACAGGCTTTAAGTTACAAATAATCTCATGCTTTCAAGCACTGAGAAACACCTGGTAACCTTCCCACAGGTTGGGAGGTTTACCTCACACACACCCCTAATTTTTACATTGTTTGAGGCTTACAAAACCTAGGTTACAATCTGTTATTTATAACCTAACCACCCAACTGGATTTGGGCCTTCAGAAATCGCAGTAAGCTTCTCCTTTGCTGTTACAAAGCTGGCAGAATTCTTCTGCTACAATCAAGGTCTTCAATCTTTTATTTCCTAAAAGATCTCCATATTTGGGAACTGTATATTCACCAAATATATTTACCAAATCTTCTGATTGAATCTTCAAGATCTCCACGCAGGAGTTAGGATATTCACCAAATCTCCTAATTAATCACAAACCAAACCAGAATTAACTTATTCAGTTTTATACACATGTGAGATGTCACAGTCCCGATGTCGTGACATCTTACATGACATGTTGGTCCAGATGTTGAACTTCTTCAACCCAACATATTAAAACAACAGAGGTGATTACATTATTTGTTTTACAAAATTAATGCCAATCTTAAGGTACTAACATTATGCAATTTAAATTTCAGTCATTTATCATTCATTGCCATATACATTCCATTTAGCTTGTTTATGTTTGTGTCATTTTCCCTTTGCTCATTTGAACCATATCTTGTGATTGTATATATTGATTGTGCATTTTGATTTCGTTTATGGTATTAGGACCTTAAAAACACTTAATAAATAGCAAAAAACCCTAAAAAATATTTGGTGGACTGCTGACCTTGATCTGAACTTTTAGACTTAGGATTAGGCAATATTCCCTATGCAAAAAGGACTTGGCCAATGCCAACATTTTGAGATCAAGTTATTCTGAATTGAGCCTTCATCTGATGCAAGCCTTGGACTCTATTCGAATTCATTTGTTACTTTGTCTTAGTGCTAATTGTTATTTTGATCTTGTGTATGATGATTTATTCTGAGTTGATCAAGGGATATTTCAGTTGGTACATGGGAAGATAAAGAAGACTGCTAGCTATGGGATTTTCTTGCTTGAATGTGGTTATCTTTATTTGATGCATTGATCTTCTTGATGTTTGGATATTGCTAATTGCTTGTTGAGTATTGCTTGATTCAAAGTCCAAGGGGAAAGTGGGTTTTCTATATGACATTCTTGTTTGTTGGATTGCATCCCATTGGTTAGATCTTTTCAACTCTTAACTTTTAATTTTATGCTTAGGATAGCCTCTTAATCTTCTCACACTTCTTAAATTTCAAAATCTCTCCCCCTTTTCAAAAAACTTTCTTTTCTTGTGATTTCAAACTTAGACCTGATTTCAAATAGAAACTTTGGCCTTATGTCAATGGATTTTCAAACTTTTTCTTAAATCAAATTTGTAAATAAACTTAATCATATTGACTTAAAATTTCAAAAGACAAAAGGAAATAACAACTTCATTCAAATCTTTTGGCCCATTTGTGCCCTTTTTATTCAAACTTTTGTTAAAAGCAATTCACCAACTTTGAAATTGTTACCACGAACTACGAGGTTTTGATCCCTCATTTTTATGTTGGTACGTAGGAACAAGACCGAAGGTCTTGTCAAACACAAAAATATAATTAATGAATTCTTTTCTCATCCCCATATTCTATTTTTCTCAAACATCTTTTATACCATAAAATACATACACACATAGAAAAGGGCTCCCTAGGAGTACCTAGGACACTTTGGATGCTAACATCTTCCCTCTGTGTAACCAACCCCTTACTTGTAATCTCTAGCATTTTATTAGTTTTGATTTGAAAACTTCTTATCTTTGGGTTTTGTTCGTACTTTTTCCCTTTCCTTTGGAAACAATAAAAGCGCGGTGGCGACTCTGGTTTTATTGACGTTAAACTTATCCATAGTTTGATGGTCATGAATTTATCGCTACAATAACTCCATAAACCTTGCATGTCAAGATTCAACTTAGATTATTGATTCATATGCAATGTACCATGTTACTCCTAGGCATGATTTCTTTTCATCTTATATTGTTGGTGATTTTGGAACGATAAAAATGGGAAATGAGGGAGTTTGTAAAATTGTTGGTATGTAAGATGTTTGGGTTGAAACTGATGTTGGATGCAAGCTTGAATTGAAGAATGTGAGACATGTTCCTGATATTCATCTCAACTTGATATCGGGGTAAAGCCTTGGATATTGAAGGTTATCACACTTATTTTGGTAGTGGTGGCATATGTAATATCACCAAAGGGTCACTAGTTGTAGCAAAGGAGCAAAGTCCTACAACTCTTTATAGGGTGCATATAAAGTTATGCAAAGAGGAAGTGAATGCAGTTGAATACGCGTATAATGATTTATGGCATACACGCCTTAGTCACTTGAGTGAGAATGGTCTCAATATTCTTCTAAAGAAACTTTTTCTTCAAGTTAAAGGTACTCCTTTAAAAGCATGCACTCGTTATTTTTCTGGTAAGTAACAAAATTTCCTTTAATAGTAATGGTCCTTATATGAGGCTAAGTATTCTAGATTTAGTTCACACTGATGTTTGCATGATGGGTGGTAAATCTCTAGGTGGTATAACATATTTTTTTTTACTTTTATTGACGGTAACTCTAGAAAAGTGTGGGCTTTTATTTTGAAATCTAAATATAAGGTACTAGATGTTTTCAAGCACTTTCATGCAGGTGTTGAAAGAGAAAAAAGAAGAGAGTTGAAATGTGTCAGAGTTGATAATGGTGGTGAATATAGAGGTCTAATTGAATAGTATTGTAGAGAGCATGGAATCAAGCTTAATAAGATTGTTCCAAAGACTCTTCAACATAATGGAGTTGCATACATAATGAATCGTACGAATAATTACATAATCAGGTGTATGCTCTCTCATGCAAAGTTATCAAAAGCCTTTTGGGGTGAATCATTGACAACTGTAGTAGATTTGATCAATATTTCTCTTTGTGTTCAACTTGATGGTGATTTTCTATTGAAGAGTATAGACAGGAAAAGATGCCTCTTATGGTTACTTGAGAGTGTTTGGTTGTAGGTTTTATTTCATATCTCAAGAGATGAGAGATCCAAGCTTGATAAAAGATCTAAACAATGTGTGTTTGTAGTTTATGATCATGAAGAGTTTGGTTATAGATTGTGAGATCTAGTTGACAAGAAAATTATCAGAAGTCGTGATGTGGTATTTCTTGAAGACTAAATTATTGAAGACTTTGACAAAATAGAGAAGCCAAAGTCTGATGGTAGAAGTTACATTGATGTTGTGCCTAAACATCCTAGTGGAAATTTTGCTAATGGGAAATATATATAGGTAGATAATGATAATGTAACCAATGAACAAGAACCTTATCATGATGAGCAAGTTGAAGAGGTTCCACCTGAGCCATTGTTGAACCCGGGTTGAGAAGATCTACTAGAGAGTGTCAAGTTTCTCAAAGATATCCTCCACATGAGTATATGATAATCACTGATAATGGAGATCCAAAATACTACCAAGAAGCCATTTCAAATGTTGATAAAGAAAAATGGTTGAAGGTCATGCAAGAAGCGATGAATTCCTTACATGATAACCACACATTTGAGTTGGTGAAATTGCCTAAGGGTAGAAGACCACTCAAGAATAAATGGGTATACAAGAAAAATTCTGAAGATAATAAATCTCAACCAAGATCCAAAGTAGGATTGGTTGTGAAAGGTTTTAATTAGAGAAAGGGTATTGACTTTGAATAAGTTTTCTCACTTGTGGTAAACACGACATATATTCGAGTTATGTTGGGATTAACAACTAGCTTGAATCTAGAGGTTGAACAACTTGATATGAAGACTACTTTCCTTCATGGTTATTTGGATGAAGAGATCTATATGGATAAACCCGAGGGATTCAAAGTAAAAGGTAAATAAGAGCTTGTTTGTAGATTGAAGAAAGTTTGTATGACCTCAAGGAAGCTCTGTGATAATGGTATACAAAGTTTGATTCTTTAATGGAAAGAAATGGCTATGGTAAAACCATTGTTGATCATTGTGTGTTTGTAAAGAAATTCTCTGATGGTGATTATATTATTCTCTTGTTATATGTTGATGACATGTTGATTGTTGTTCTTGACACTAAGAAAATTCAAAGTTTAAAGAAAGAGTTAAGTAAGTCCTTCGCAATAAAGGACTTAAGTCCTGCACAACAAATCCTTGCCATGAGAATTTCTCCTGATAGGAAGAAAGGTAAATTATGGTTGTATCAACACAATTAGATTGAGAAGGTGTTAGAGAGGTTTAACATGAGCAATTAAAAACATGTGAGTAGTCCACTCGATAGTTATTTCAAAGTGAATTATGAGCAATGTCCTACAAGTGAAGAAGGCAAAGAAGATATGAAGAATGTTCCTTATGCATCTGCAGTTGGTAGTTTGATGTATGTTATGGTATATGCACGAGACCAGATGTTGCTCATGATGTTGCTGATGTTAGTCGATTTCTCTTATTCCTAGTAAAGATCATTGACGAGCACTGGAGTGGATTCTCGGATATCTTATAGGTACTTCTAGAATGTGCTTATGCTTTAAGAGTGGTGATCCTATGTTAGATGGCTACGCAAATGCAAATATAGCCGGTGATATTGATTCTAGAAAATCCACTTCAGGATACATTATGACTTTTGCAGGGGGAAAAGTTTCTTGGCAATCATGGTTACAAAAGTGTGTTGCTTTATCTACTATTAAGGTTGGGTATATCTTAACAACTGAAGCGTCTAATGAAGTTTTATGGATGAAGAAATTCCTACGAGAATTGGGTGTTAAGCAAGAGCAATTTATGTTGTTCTGTGACAATTAGAGCGTAATTCATCTTTGTAAGAACTTGAAGTTTCATTCCAGATCAAAGCACATTGAGGTGTGGTATCATTGAATACGAGATACATTAGAGACAAATTTGTTTTCACATGAGAAGATCCATATTGACGAAAATAATTTAGATATGATGACGAAGACTTTGTTTGTGACAAAGATGATTAACTACAGAAAGAAGGCATACATGCTGAAGCAGTTCCTTCCCACTTACGTCGTGAGGGGAGATTTGTAGGATGAGTTAATTCTTAAAGTGGGTCCCACCATTTATTTAGAAAAAAGATAAAAATAAAAATAGAAAAAAAAAGTTTTTATGTGAATTATTTTATTTGGGCCAAACCCAATAGGCATGTGTTTGAAAGAGATTTTTTAATCCTTAAAGCAACACCATAAATAACAAACTTAACCAGAGTTTCAAATAACTACAATAGAGAAGAGGAAAAGTCACAAGTGATAGATGAGTGTAGCAAACCTTTTAAGTTTGAGCTATAAATTCAGTATGTTGGTCTTATCACTTAGTTAATTCTATTTATATTCATGATGAGTAGTTTTACCTTTTCTTAGAGTTGTTTTGCTATACCCACATTTTGTGGAGAATTTGTTTATGGTGTGTTTCTCACCTTTATTGTTTATCGGTGAAGATTGTTATTTCCTAGTGCTATTAGGAAGACTTTTGTATACCCATTATTTATATAGTGAAAGGTTTTACTGGATTAGCTCTCGTGGTTTTAATTCTCTCACTTTGAGAGAGGTTTTCACGTTAAAAATATGGTGTTCTTGCTATTTTATTTGTCTGTTTTTTATTATTGTGCTCTAGAATTGATTGTGTTGGTTCTCTATTTAAATTGCACAAGTTTGGGAAAATATTCCGCTTGAGAAAAATATTCTAATTATTTTATTATTTCCCAACAAAGTGGTATCAAAGTCTAGTTCGACTAGGGGTCTTTATATCGAAAAGTTTTCATGGCAAGGGTGTTCAAGAAATGTGTTTCGTTGAGGTCATCTGATGATGATGCATGTAGATATGGATGAAAAAACTTTCATACGAGGGGAAACATATGCCCATAAGAATGAATGGACTCACACTTGTGGCGGGTTGTTGGTATATTAAGTGTGAATATGAGTCACACATCGGATGATGAAAAATCGAATGTTGAACACTTTATAAGTGAAAATACCCATAAACTCAATGCCTTAAGATTTTGATTTAATATGCGGTGTCTTTCTTACTTGTGTGGTTGCTCCTAAAGTCTTGTGTGATGATTCTCGGACCCTCTCATGATCCAATAATATAAAAAGTAAATAATTTGATGATCAATCAAACGAATTTAAGGACGAGTTCGAAATTGATAATAATATTTCTATTAATTGTCTCACCTCATATTTAAATATCAAGAGAATCCAAATTCAAATATTTGTCAATACAAATCTTTTTCATCAATCTTGGTCTGAGTTTGGACAAATTTTCTATTATTTGTCTCATCCCCTTCTTAAAATATTAGAGTCATACTTAATTCAAGTTCATACGAAATCATTTGTCATGTCCAAACATCAAATTATAAATAGAACTTAATATTTTCTAGAGTAAGATCATTGGATGAAATTTTTTTAAATAAAATAAAATTAAAAATAAAAAATAAAATAAAATACATAATTTAATCCATACTATTTTTCTAATTATAAATATAAAAAGATTAAGCATTTCATTTTACATAATTCCAAAAATTAATTTTAATGAAATATTACTATTAGATAAATAATTTGTAAATATTTTAAAAAAACAGCATTAATAAGTTTTTAAAAATATTAACTAATAAATAAAAAATAATCCTATACAAAAGTAAACTTAAAACCAAATGATATTGTTTTTTTTAAGTTATAGCATTACAGATTACTAGTAAATAACGAAACCAACCATGCTTTTAAAATTAAAAATTCTAATTTGTTTATATCATGCAAGAGGAAATATAAAAATTATAACCATCACGGGTTTTCTTATTTATATAAATTATTTATATAAATATAGTAGCAATAACAAAATATAAATGGTCCCTTTGCAATTCGAGGTGTTGTATTTTTATTTGAAAAAGACAAAAAAGAAAGTAATAAAATAATTAAAATAAATAAATGGAGGGAAAAAAGTGGCAAAGAGGGAAAATGCAACTAAAGATTGAAGACAGTTGGATATCGGGATTTGCCACGAGGAGTAGAATCGTCATTACACAATAAATAAATAAATAAAAGCAAAAATTAATAGAAATAAAAAATAAAAAATTCTTATTCTTATAGAGCTAACTATGTGTATGTATGAAAAAAAAAACAGAGGTAATAGATAGAGAGAGAAAGAGAGATTGTGCGTTTGCGTTTGCGTTTGCATATAGAAGAAGTGATTGTGATTCAATACAAGTAGTGAAGGTAAAGAAAAGTGATAAATACATTAGATAAATTAATTAAATAAATAATATCTTTGTTTGTTGTTAGTTATATTGCTTAGCGTTTTCTGTTCCGCTACTCTTCAATTCAATCAAAACCTCACTATTTTCTTTTTCTTTCTCTCTTCTTCATTTTCTCTCAACAACCACCACACTCTCTTTCTCTCTCTCTCTCTTGCTGTTAAATCCACCTTCCCTTTCTCTCTCTTCTTATTCTCTCTGTTTAGTTTGCTGCTGCATCGTTTTCTTTCATTCTAATTCTAACTGTTCATTCACTCTAATTCCATTTCTAATTCTAATTCTGTTTCTTAACCATTTTCTTCCTTCTCCAATACATTCATATTCCGTTTTCTTTCCTTTTTTCCGATGGAACCATCGGAGAATTGTTCCGTTAAAGTCGCTCTTCACATTCGTCCACTCATTGCTGATGAACGTCAACAAGGTTGCACTCAATGTGTTTCTGTGAACCCTGGAAAGCCTCAGGTACTATTCACTTCTTCTTCTTCTTCATCTTTTTTTCTTTCTGTTTTCAAAATAATTTATTACTAAAATATTGTTATGGTTGTTATTATTATTTTTGTCGTTTAGCTAATAGTTCATTAATTAATTGAGTGCCCAGTGTTTTTTAGGGTCGGGTTTGCTTAATTATCATTACCTAATTGTCGGTTTGCAAAAAAGTTCATTTCTGGATAATTTCTCGCTTCTTTATTTACAACAATGCAAATCTACTATTTAAATTGCAATGTTAAATAATACGGAGTACTAATAATAATAGTAATAATAATCAGAAATTCAATTTCATAGGTCGTGCTTAAAGTTTGAGTAAAAAAAACCTTGCACTATTAATTAAACTTCCAAGTTTGTTGATTTTTCTGTTCAGCATAATTTTACTGATTTACTTTTTTTATTCATTTGATACCGTTGCTGATGGAAAGTACAAGGACTTCCTACTGCTAGTAAAAAAACTACTTTTTTTCTTCATGAAAAATTAATTGTTTGACTATAATGTTAATATAACATTTATTATTTTTTTTATTATATTCTTATTATCTTTTCTTATGCACGTGATATTAATTAGATAGATGATACAATTAGAAAAAAAAAATATTTTACTTTAAATTGAATTAAATTAAATTAATCATTTTGTGATAAAAATGTTTTGGTAGGATGAGTTATTTTGGTATGGATAGAGTAAAAATTATTTCTAACTTATTTTTCAATATGTTCTTTGTCATGAGTTGTGTCAGTGTGTTAGGGTTGATGACACGTTTTCCTCTAAACGTTATTTTCAAATACCCTCATCCAGGTTTTTTTTTAATTCTTATAATAAATCCTGTTTTGTTTTGACTAAATAAAAAATCACTAGTCGGTGTGTGATGACTTTGAAATTGGTAGTGAGGACTACGGTTCAATCTCTCGCAACTGCGATCGGGAGAGACTGAAACCACTTGATGTCAAAATTGACCTCCGAATCAGATTAGTCAGTCCAGTGGATCGGATCGGATAGTAGCGGTGAAAAAAAAATCACTTAGTTTGCTAAATGTAAATATGTACTTAAAATTTCTGATAACATTTCAATGATTATATATGGAACAGTTAGAGTGACCTTTATAAGTTATAATTTGCATTATGGTATCAATTCCTGAGAATCTCATAGCATTTCATTGATCAGGTTCAAATAGGGTCTCATTCCTTTACATTTGACCATGTTTATGGAAATGGTGGATCTCCTTCATCTGAGATGTTTGAGGAATGCGTTGCTCCATTGGTTGATGGCTTATTTCAAGGATACAATGCTACTGTGCTTGCTTATGGTCAGGTTAGGTCCATAGTGCATGTTATGTACCCAAAGTTGAAAAAGATAATTCAATCCATATTTTCATTTGAAGCACATTTGAAATTCAATTCATATTTTTTTATTAAAAGCTCCTATTTGTTGCAGACAGGATCCGGGAAAACGTATACCATGGGAACTGCCTGCAATGACAATACCGGGATTGGATTGATTCCTCAGGTTATGAATGCCTTGTTCAACAAGATTGAAACTCTAAAGCATCAAACGGAATTTCAGTTGCATGTTTCCTTCATTGAGGTATATTTGTTATACCGCATGTCAGTGGGCATAAGCACACTTCTTCGCTACATTTTATTCTGAATCTAGAACTGTTACATCATGTATGTTCATTCAAAAGGTGTTTTATCTCAAAACTATGTGAAAATTGTCTCTCAGAGTGTGGCATTGCTTTTCTTACATAAAAGAAATTTTATCATGAACTATTATTCTTTTCAAGGACTTAATTGTGTTAAGGAAGAAGATAACGATGCACAGACACATGACACGTAGCACGCAGAAAAGATAAGTGTAATTGAGAGAAACAAATTGAACCTGAAATTTTGTATATATTCAAAGAGCTATTTATTTTGCAAAGATAACTCACTAACAAATTGTGCATTTATTTTTCAAGATTTTGAAGGAAGAGGTAAGGGACTTGTTGGACATGGTATCAATGGGAAAATCAGATAACTCTAGCTCTAATGGCCATTCTGGAAAAGTAACCATTCCTGGGAAACCACCGATACAAATTCGCGAATCATCAAGTGGAGTAATAACACTGGCAGGGTCAACTGAAGTTTCTGTAAGTACATTACAGGAGATGGCTGCTTACTTGGATCGAGGTTCATTAAATAGAGCAACAGGAAGTACAAACATGAACAACCAATCCAGGTACACAATGGGTTCTTACTCTTACCAAGTATAAAAACGGCTAATGAAAAATAATCCTTCATATTGGAAATTTAGATGATGTTTTCTAAATGGAAGTACTTCAATTGGAGGTAGAACTAACATGAACCAACCTCATTAAAGAGAGTAGAATTTTCTTTTCCTTATTTTGTCTTATGGGTGGTCAATAATCAGTAATTTGGTCAATAATCAGTAATTTGGTTGGAGTTCTTTGAAGAGGGGCAATTTTAAATCTTATTGTAATTTCCATTTGATTCTAAACTCATGCAAAAATTTGACTGATGGAGGAGTGTTATTTGTATGGATTCTGCTAGATTTGATATTTATAATCCAATAATATGTGGTTCTACTTTTGCTTGTATTAGTCGGTCACATGCCATCTTCACAATCACGTTAGAACAGATGCGCAAACTCCATTTATTTTCTTCCTGCAATGACACTTCGGATGAGGATATGGGAGAAGAATACCTTTCAGCAAAGCTCCATTTGGTAGATCTAGCTGGATCAGAACGAGCTAAAAGAACTGGTTCTGATGGTCTTCGTTTAAAAGAAGGTTTCCAAGACTGATTAACCTGAATACTCAGAACACATTTGTTTCAAAATATTTTTGAGCATCAGTTCTTTAATTGATAATGATGATGACAAATATTTCAGTGACATTGTCTTTTTTTTTTCCTTGTCAAAAGGTATACACATCAATAGAGGTCTTCTTGCGCTTGGTAATGTCATAAGTGCACTGGGGGATGAGAAAAAACGAAAGGAGGGTGTACATGTCCCTTATCGCGATAGCAAACTCACTCGACTTTTACAGGTTAGAGTTAACATTTTGGTTATATCAAATGGAGTGGTCTCTTGTAAGATCGAGGGGCTTGATGTCCTAAACAAATCACAACATTAAAAACTGCGTGATTTTTATTTTACTTCTATTCTTAGTTTCTCGGTATCAGAATATCAGTCTCTAAAATTCTCTTGATCAAGAGTTACGTGTCCTTGTTGCAGGATTCACTTGGAGGAAACAGCAAAACTGTCATGATAGGTAAATACTACTTTTGAAAGTTGAGTCCTAGCTAAAAACAGTTAAGCATTTTCATGATAGGGTTTCTTCCTAATGCTTTCCGCAAAATAATTTAGTGTTTTCATTTTTCTTCTTATATTTAATGAAAACTTCCCTTTTTGACAATCTGTATGCTGTATTTTGGACGTAATAAGAACACAGTTAAAAAAAAGTAAAATTGCTCATGTAGAAAAATACACTAAATAAGCACATCTTTTTTTGTTCACATAGATGTTGGTTGAGCAATAATTTGACAAAACATTAGATAGGCCCACTAAAACAAGATGAAATTTGGCCAAATATTCTTCATGCAACTTAAAAGACAAGGTTCTAATGTCAGACATTTCTGTCAACTTTGTTGCTGATCAGGGTAAAACATTTGTTGGCTTTGGATTCTATCTGATGAAACATAGTTATTAAATAATGTACTACGATTCCAATATAGTCATTGAATTATTTCCAGATATAGATATATTTACAATACTGTTTCCTTAATCAAAATAAAATTAGTTTGTTTTCTTAATCAAAATAAAATTTGTTCATGCTTTTCAATCACCAACTGGTTCCCTTTTTCAGCTTGCATTAGCCCTGCTGACATCAATACTGAGGAAACTCTTAATACCCTTAAGTATGCAAACCGTGCACGTAACATTCAAAATAAGCCTGTTGTAAGTTTTCATGATTCTTTGTAACTTCAAGTTCTTGTCCCATTCTTTACCTTAGGAAGTTGGGAGATTCATTTTGGTCAAATTCCACGTGTTACAATCTTTATTGTTAATTAATTTTACAGGCTAATCGAGATTTGCTATCCAATGAGATGCAGCAAATGCGCCAGCAGTTAAAGTACTTGCAGGCTGAGCTCTGTTCTCGAGGAGGTGGTTCAGTTGAAGTGCAGGTACTTATTGTGTTCCTAACTGAGATTTACATTTTGGATTATCATGAGATGAAATTAGTTTAATATATAGCATGATGCTGCTATTCTTGTATAGGTTCTTAAAGAAAAGATTGCTTGGCTTGAGGAAACTAATGAGGAACTCTGTCGAGAGCTTCATAAATATCGCAGTAGATCTTCTTTAGCAGAAAGATGTGATATTCACGAAACAGTATGTGAATTGGAAAAAATTTCAAATATTTGTCTGTTATTTTTTCTTCCTGTTGTTTTAAGAAAAATCATTGACATAATCAGAGCATCTAATGCACCTTATCTTTTTCCTTGGGAATTTTGTTATTTTTTCTTTTCCTAGGATGGACATATTCATCTCATGAAAAATAACGGGCTTGAGAGACACTTTGCAAGCTCGGAATTAACTGACCATCTAATGGCGGGAAGCATGTCAGGTAGACATTTAATCTGTAAGATCCTGGTTGAGTTTATAATTTTATTTTGATATATAGGAATTTAGAACCTAGGGGTTTTACATCTACATTTATGGAATGTGTGAATTCATATTAGACGGGCACTATAATCTAAAGATTACCCGGATAAACAATGGTTTGCCGTTTGGTTGTTATATTATGTGTTTGAGACATTGAATTCATCTTAAACATTCACGCAATCTCTCTTTTACCTTCTTTTTGTAGGTGAGGTTTCAAAGGAAGCTGATGAAGTAGAAAAAGAATTGGAGCATACACTGCTGCTAAATACCATGGATAAAGAAATGCACGAGTTAAATAAGCAATTGGAGCAGAAAGAGGTTTCATTTCATGATTTGTTTTAAATTCATATATACTAGTGATCTAATGTATATATATTTGTAAATTCAGTGTTGAATTTAAGGTGTTTCTTATATTGGTGAACATTAATCTATTTTTTGTTTAATAAAGCTTAGTGATTAAATTTTAACCTTATCAGTGTATATGAACTTATGCTCACTTTTCCTTGCAGACGGAGATGAAGCTTGTGGGAGTTGATACTGAAGCACTCAGGCAGCACTTTGGAAAGAAAATGATGGAACTCGAGGAAGAGAAAAGAAAAGTCCAGGTAAAACTGGACATATTTTAATTTAAAATAGCTATCAGCGTTGCACAAAAAGTATCTATTTTTACGTATTGACATATTTCGGACTGATAACGACAGCAAGAAAGGGATCGGTTATTGCATGAAGTAGAGAATCTTGCAGTTAATTCAAATGGATTGGCACATAAAACACATGATGTTCGTGGCCAAAAATTGAAAGCATTGGAAGCACAGGTGAACTTTGACTTACATTGATGTCATTCTTAAGTCTCTCGGTTATCATTCTTCACCAATGTTTTTCCTTTCATTTTATATTTATTTTTTAAATGTTGAAACTCAGATTTTAGAGCTCAAGAAGAAACAAGAAAACCAGGTGCAGCTACTAAAGCAAAAGGAAAAGAGTGAAGAAGCTGCCAAAAGACTGCAAGCTGAGATACAGTATATCAAGGCTCAAAAGGTGTGCTAATTATTATGATTATTATTTTTATTTTTTATTTAATATTCATATCTGACATTTGTGCTCATATATATTGCAGGTTCAGTTGCAGCATAAAATAAAACAAGAGGCAGAACAATTTCGACAATGGAAAACTTCCCGTGAAAAGGAGTTACTCCAGGTGGTTTACTTGCTTTTTTAAAGATATCATGATAACTGTGTTTTCTAGTTTAAAAAATTTAGAGGAATTGTAAATTTCCTAACTGTGATCAGTTTTGAATGAATGGTTATACCTTCCAAATTCCACATTTTGTCTGAGCGTGTGGCATCCTGGATTTATAATCAGTGTTGTGTTTCAAGTATTTATGTGCTCCTTACCCATCAAATAAAAGAATCCATGACTGCTTATTGTGTTAAAAGTTGAAATGAATATTGTGAGATATAAAACAATTAATGGATTTTCATGCATAACATAGTTCATTTGGAATAGTTGGTTCTTGACATGTTATTAGAAACAATTGATCCTATATGTTGAAAGAGTCCCACGTCGCACAATAGCCTGAACATGTGCTTATAAATGGGGATAATCCTCACCTTGCAAATCGGTTTTGTATGGTTGAGTTATAAATGGGGGCAATCCTCACCTTGCAAGCCGGTGTTTTAGGGTTGAATTAGGCCCAACCACACATTATTAAAACTATCTATAAGAAATTTTGTAGATTTGCAGTTGTGTTGTACACCAAATTAATTATGATGTGGTTATATTTAAACATTGGTTTATTTGTGTGCTTTTATCATACAACTCTTGTTAAATCTGGTTGGTTATAACTTTAAACAGTTAAAAAAGGAGGGAAGAAGGAATGAGTATGAAAGGCATAAACTTGAGGCTCTAAACCAACGCCAGAAACTGGTGAGTTAAAGATAGAAAGTTTGTTGTTTTCTGTGCTCATTTTGTTGTGAAGATATTTCTACCTTCATTCTTGTCTTTTACCTGGCCTTTTCACATGAATTGGATCTAAATAAGGCGAGAAATAACCGTGTGATTGTTATATTAGAATGATGTAGATAGATAATAGAAACCATACACATAGAACTAGGATTCTCATTTTCACATCTCGCAATTAAGGATTTTACAAAAGCTAATGTCACTCAATTTTTATTTGCAGGTTCTTCATAGAAAGACAGAGGAAGCAACAATGGCTACCAAAAGGCTAAAGGAATTGTTAGAAGCTCGCAAATCTTCTCCGCGCGACCATTCTGGTAGAACTTCAAGTGGTTGTGTTTCCGTTTGCTACATACTTGAGTTTACTAACTATTGTTTGTCCCTTTCAGTTTATTCAAATGGACATCTACAGCCTGGGCAGGTAATGAGCTATACTTAGCTTGTGTTTTATACAATTTGACAAATTAAGAGGCGACAAAAACGTTTTAACAAAACAATTTAGCTTGGTATGTTTAGCACTATATAAAACAATTTTAATCTAACTTTATGTCCAGATTAGTGAAAAATCCCTCCAGAGGTGGCTTGATCAGGAGCTGGAGGTAATGGTACATGTGCATGAAGTCCGTGCTGAATTTGATGAACAAAACCAAGTGTATGTGATCACAATTTTTTTTCCTCGAGTAATCGCATTCCAAAACCATATTTTCACTTTACCATTTATGATTTGAATATTATATTTAGTCATGCTGCACTGGAAGGAGAATTGGCTTTTCTGAAACAAGTGGATCAGCTTTCAGATAGGCAGTGTATCCCCACAGGAAACAGTCGATATTCACGGTAGAAACTTTTCGTGAATCTTTGGATGCAGGATGTCTTTATACTTCTATTTTGGTTTAAATCATTATTTATCTAACTTAAATTTATACCTTGTTCCCCATTTGTTAGACTGTTATCCATGTCACCAGATGCAAAAGCTGCAAGAATAACTTCTCTTGAAAACATGCTGGGCACGTCGTCAGCGGCTTTGAAAGCAATGACTTCACAACTTACCGAGGCAGAAGAAAGGGAACGTGCATTAAATAACCGTGGACGATGGAATCAGTTACGCTCAATGGGAGAGGCAAAAAATGTGCTTCCGTATTTGTTCAATGCTACCGCAGAAGCAAGGTGCTATCCGTCTTCCAAGAATCTGATTAAGCTTTTCTGTACTAATATATATAATTAAATATAGAATAGATATAGTTTTCAATTACAAGATATGAACTTTTCAAAGTGGTTCATGGAAAAAGTAACTGTCTATCTGGAGGCTTTTTGTTTCCTATTCTAAACAATGGGAGTTCGCATCATCTATAACAGGTGTCAATTGTGGGAAAAGAATATGGAACTGAAGGACTTAAAAGAGAAACTTAATGAGCTTGTAACACTACTACAACAAAGTGAAGCGCAGAGAAAGGAACTTGAAAAAGAGAAAGCGATTGGTGAACAAGCAGTTGCCATCACATTGCATACGCCACCGTCGGTGAGATTTTACTCATTTTTATCAGCAATTTGTAGCTAAATGTTTCAACTCCTAAATTTGCATAACTCAAAATATAATGTCTCTCATTCATTCATTTATATAATAGCATGTTCCTTATTCAAACTTACAGGAAAGCTCACGGTCCTTGAAACACCTTGCGGATGAAATGAGTGGTCCGTTGTCCCCAATGTCGCTTCCTGCGCCAAAACAACTCAAATTCACCCCTGGAGTTGTTAACGGGTCAGTGAGGGAGTCAGTTACATTTATAGATGACGGACGGAAGGTATATCCCTGCTTCAATCTGTAATCTTTGATGCCCATTTTTTGTTTTCAAGTTAGTAGTAATGATTTTATTTTCAGATGATACCTATTGGAGAATTGTCAATGAAGAGACTAGCAGCTATAGGACAAGCCGGAAAACTTTGGAGGTGGAAGAGAAGTCATCATCAATGGCTGCTACAGTTTAAATGGAAGTGGCAGAAGCCCTGGAAACTCTCAGAATTGATCAAACACAGTGATGAAACAATCATGAAATCAAGGCCTCGAGGACAAGCTTTGATTAATGTTGCGTGATGTTGAGCTCATATAAAGGGGCATTAATGTCTCTTTGAATGCTGACCGCATTTTTTCATCATGGCTTGACAAGATACGGATAGTTACAGGTAATCGCTACCTTGTTGTTTCTCATGCCTATTATAATTGTATATTGAGTTTACAATGTCCATAAATTTGTTTGACATCCAAGACAGCCCAACTCAACAAAATATGTTTCTATAGATTGCAAAAACGCTAATCAAAATGCTGGTTGTACGTTTTTTGTAAAACTATTCTTATAATCTGTAGTATCCATGCAGGCATGATGTAAATTGCATGTGTTTTTTGTAACTTGTCAGGGAAATTTTGCTGAGATACAATTTGGCTGATGGAGAAAGCTGTCTTGGCTCTCTATAGGTTATACACACAATAGGCGTATCCTGACATTGACAATATCAGAGGAAAGAATTGATTTTAGAAGGTTGAAAGAGAAAATGTTGTTCTCTTGCATATATTAGAATATACATATAGATGCGCCGAAGCTGTTCAATGTTAGATATGTAGTTTTCTTTTAAACAAATTTTGTAAACTGTGATTAGTGTAGCGTAAGAGTCTGTTGTTGAGTTGTTGTACAGATGAAGTATTTTCCAAAATAACTGTATATTATGATACTAGTTGATTTTCTTCATAATCAATGTTTCTATTGAATGTGCATTGAGATCCCGAACTCTAACTCGAAACGATCGAGTGGTTGAACTAAAATTTGAAGGCAGTACTAATATGATGGTTTTGTCATGCCTCAACTATGATGGTTACCTGCCTACTCAAATTCTCTTAAGATCTCCTTAATACTCCACAGATTTACAAGAGTAGGATTTGCCACAAAAAGTATATCATCCGCAAAATCAAGATGAGATACCACAAAATCAGATGATTACATCCTAAACTCTGAGTAAAGACCAATCTTCCAAATCCTAGCAACTAAGCTGTTTAGCCCCTATTCCATAAGCAAGAAAAAGAAAGGAGTTAGTAGATCCCCTTGCTTCAAGTCTCTTTGGATGCTAATATCTTGAGTTGGACATCCATTAACCAACACAAGGTTACCAACGAACACACAAGCTTTCATCCAAGCCTTCCACTTCTCAATAAATCGAATGTGATTAGCATATAATCCAGAAAGCTCTAACTAGGCGAATCATATGTTTTCTCTAAATTCATCTTGGTCAAGTCTATCACCTCATTGACAACCATCACTCCATCCACAAGCATTTCCCTTTTAAGAAAAACTGATTGATTAAGGGAGATGAGTTTCTCTATCACTATCACAAGTCTCTGGCTTATAGAAAGACATCACTAAAGAAATTAACCTAAATTTTCCCAAATGCTAAGGAGATTTAATATTGGGTATCGTTAAGAAATGTGGTTGGGCCTAACTACCCTACAAAATCGACATATAAGGTGAGGATTGCCCTCACTTATAAAGACATGTTCAGGCCATATATTGTCCGATGTGGGACTCTTAACACACACCCTCACGCTAAGGACTGGACATGTTAAGAAATGTGGTTGGGCCTAACTCAACCCTACAAAATCGATTTGTAAGATGAGGATTGCCCTCACTTATAAAGACATGTTCAGATCATATATTGCCCGGTGTGGGACTCTTAACAGCTATCAAATCCAAAGTAGGATGAAAAACTACAAGTTAGAGATGAAAAGCAGTGAAATTGATCAAACATGACCCCTAAATAAACTCTAAGATTGCAGAACCTTTTGAAGAAAGAAAAATTGAAGTCATCAGAATTTGAACTCCTATTATCATTACAATTGGACACAACACAATCTAACTCTTAGAGACTATAATGGACCATCAAAACAAGATTATTATCTTTTGAAAGAGAGTGGAAGACGACACTCTCAATACGTGGTCTATCAACATTCAATTCTCTACAAATATCACTGAAATGTCTAACAACCTTTTGCCTAATTTTTGACACGATTTCAATCCAATCTTCAGGGTTAAGATAGTTGATCATGGCATTCTAATTGTTTTTCAAGAGTGTTTTATCTTCAAATCTTAAGAAGTTTGGTATCCATTTGGTGCCTTTTATTGTTTTTCAAGAGTGTTTTATCTTCAAATCTTAAGAAGTTTTATATCCATTGGGAGAGAGGTCATAACTAGAAGAGAGTTTTAGGAAGGCACTCCTGATAAGGTCATTCTACATAAATCTTAACAGAGACACAACATGCATTGCAATATATGAGGTAGAGAAGGAATAATGGTGTTAGATATACACAATAGTTGTATTATGTAAATATTTTGAAAATTTGTATGGTTAGTTGTATTTTATGAATGACTGGTGTATGGTTTACGAATGAGTTATGAAAATTTGCTCTTAGTTATGACTTACTTATGTTTATGATTTATTGTGTAAATAATGTATGGTTTTCAAATGATATGAAAATTTCTTCCTAATTACTATAAAGAGGTTCATAATGTTGTCCAGGGGTTTGTCCAAATTTTGAAATTCAGATTCACCCCATTGTTTTAAAATAAATACCCAAGCAATGCATAAAATACTATGCAAAGGGTGACAATATTTTTTTAACATACACAAGTAAAACATAAAGACAATGTTGTTTTAAGGATAGTCCGAAGATTGAAATCCAAAAACATTTTGGGAATTTCTTATCCTATCCTATGAGGTGGAAGAACACCTTATGGAAAATCTAAAATGTCCTTTAGATTCTGAAGATGCATCTCCGACGCACTTTGTCTTAAGTCAAAACGTTAACTGATCTGGAGATGCATCTCTGTAATATTTCAAAACACACTCCATACATCCCTCTTTGAAAGACTCATTTTACACATTTATTATTCCGGAAATGCATTTCTGTTTAGGGTTTACGGAGATGCATCGCCGTAAACAATCAAAATAGTGCAAGTTAATTTTATGGTTACTCAGATGAACGATTTATAACTGTTAAGGTCTTTATTATGTGATGAGCAGTAAATCATACAATCGATAAGCAAAAAATGACATATATAAATTCAAATGGTGAAAATAAGTCATCAGCTGATACACAATGAAGTTGAAATAACTCAAAATAAAATACAATCGATAATAAATTCAAAGTATAAATATGATCAACTATTATGCATGCCGGACTAGAGCTCATCGGGCTCCTCTAACCCCCATCCTCTAACACTGTCTCCGGTACATTAGCGCCTTCCGTGCCTCCGTCATAATGGCATCTAAGACCTGCCTCACCTCAGAACCATCAGAAAAGATAAGGGGTGGGGATGTGCCTAAGATAAAGCAAGAGTTGAGAAAAACATAAGTCACTAAGAGACGAAACCGACAAAAGAATCATGTTGGTCGAAAATGCATTATGTCGACTGAACTGAAGACTGGGACTTAAGGAATTTCTAGTTGTGTCAAACACATAGAAGACAGGGTCGACCTAAATACCTTGGCGGGAGAAGTTTGAAATTGAAAATGACTAGCAGTTACAAGAAGACTAGGCGCCAGAATGTGAAGCGGTTTGCAGAACGTGTATAGAGCAGTTTGCAGATCGTGTGGCACGACGTTTGCTATTTTTTAGAAGTTTTTGGCCTGTAGGCAGTTTCTTTAATTTAGTATAAATAGGATATCCCACGAGGGGCTCGGGGTGTTCACCTTGTACTAAAACCACTTGTAAAAAACTTCTCATTCTCAGCGCGAGGAAGCAAGAGTTTTAAGAGTGTTATGTACGTGAATCACCACATTTATTTCAATGCAACTTCCTTACTTTTCAATTGTTCCCGTTGAACATTTTATTTTAATTTCATTTACTTTTGAGTTATCACTTTACGTTGTCGTCTACGTTGTCAACATTGATTCTATTACGATAATAGAGTTCACCAAAAGCGTGTTCATCGTGTACGTCTTTTGAATGTTGTAGTGTTGTCGGTCACGAGTCACCCATAGGCTATAGCATCATTTAAACCTTTCGTGTGGAAAAAACCTGCGCTTGTTCAATACTTTGTCAGGAGTCGTTCCTCACAAAGTTGTGATGTCGAATTGAATAAGCCACACTTGCACTAGCACATGTCTTAGGATCAACTAGTCGATCTTGCACGTAACCCTTAGTTTTAAGGCCTAGGGAGGACCAGCGGTTGTTTACCAATTTCCACAGTAAACAAAATGGCACACCCGGCGGGACGTTGCTAGTGCAGTTACGAAATTGCATGAAACTTAGAAGTGGCAAATTTTATAGTAAGCCACAAGAAACTACGAAAATGTCAAACTCCAATACAGATGAAGTGCCACAAGGGACTTTATCCACTACGGAAACAGTAATCTCACAGGTTGCAACTTTGTCGCCGATGACAAGTGCAACCTCAACGATGTCGACTACGGGTGCGGTTGGAGCATCAATTCCTTTGCCTCCACCGGGAGGTTCAGGATCAACGATAACAACGTTCCGACCTTATGTGCCTCGCTTTGGCACCACAAATCCTCTTTATGGAATGTCGTATTCCTTAATGCCAGGATATCAGTCGACATCAAGTGCAACATTATTTTCAGACAACGCTTAAAACACGAATCCCTCCTTGCAAGGATCAACGCAAGGGGCAATGTTCAGAATAGGAATAATACTCAGAATAGAACCATGCCGCTGTCGAACACTTCAATAGCGGTGTTGAGGCAGCAAATAGATGATAGTAACCATGAGTTGGTTAATATGTTAACTAATCAAATAGGTACAGTTTTTAATCATGTGATACAGGAATCTGCTGAAACAAATAGGCATGTGGCGAATCAATTGACGCGCTTGTGTAATTTTCTGGGGGCACCGGCTCGACAGATGGCACAAGTGGTTAGACAAATCGTTCCTGCTCAGATGGAGATAGGGGCAGCAGAAGATGAGATAGTCCACGAGGGACAAATCCTTAGACCCCAGCAAAATCAAGGCGTGGAATCAGGAGTAGCAGGACGTAATCAAATGGTGTTGGTTAACCGACACCAAGATGCTGATCAAATTGTCGATCAACATCGACAAGAAGACCTAGCAGTAGAAAATAATTTGACAACTATTGTAGAAAGGATTATGGCTAGGAATGGTATGAGTGCTACATTGCAAAGGACATTATATGCTTCCCCGTTGGCTGAATTTATTCTCCAAACTGAGGCACCTAGAGGAATGAAAGTGCCTAAGTACACTAAGTTTGGGGGAGAATCTGGTGAGTCGACAATAGAGCATATTGCCAGATATCTAACAGAGTCAGGAGATTTAGCTCATAATGAGTGTTTGAGAGTAAAAAACTTTCCTTCCTCTCTGACTAAGGTTGCCTTCACTTGGTTCACTTCTTTGGCCCCAAGTTCGATTGATTCGTGGGCCAAGTTAGAAAAGAAGTTCCATGAACAATTTTACGAAGGACACTCCAAAATTAGTTTGGCAGAATTGTCTAGTATCAAGAGAAGGTTTGCTGAGAGCCTCGACGATTATCTGAATAAATTCAGATCATTAAAGGTCATGTACTTTACACAAGTACCAGAACATTAACTTATTCAGATGGCTGCTGGGGGTTAGATTATTCCATTAGGAAGAAAATAGACCCAACTTTTGTGAAAAGTATGTCACAATTGGCTGATAGAGTTCGACATCTCGAACGGCTAAGGTTAGAAAAGGTTAGACACAATAAGGCTAAGAAAGAAAAAGTAGCGTTTGTCGACTATGACATGACAGATCCAATATACGAGGCTGATTATACCTCATCGACCGAATTAGAAATTGACGTGGCTGAGTTAAAGCCATGATCTGCCTATGAGTGTCGATCATTACTTCCTGCGCAAGGAAAAAATCCTGTCGAAAACAATCCAAAATTCCCTTCGAAAACTTATACTTTTGATGTGACAAAGTGTGAGGAAATTTTTGATTTGTTAGTTAAAGATGGCCAAATGGTGGTGCCACCTGCTACTAAAATACCACCATTAGAACAAAGACAGAAAAGAGGATTTTGTAAGTATCATAATTATCTTGGTCATAATACCTCTAATTGTTACCTTTTCAGGGATTTGGTTTAGAAAGCGATTCAAGAAGGCAGGCCGAAATTTGCTGGCCGCAGAATGAAGATCGACGATGACTCTCTCCAACAGGAGGAAGCTCTATTCGTGGAGCCAGTCGAGATCAACATGGTCGAGATCACCGAATACGATGAGGCCGACATGCTGGAGCAAATTGGTGAAAGCCCAGACGTCGACATAGCTGAAGTCTATCCAAGGGCTGATGAAGACTTGGTAGATTTCCTGTATCGATGCAAGAATAAGGGTTCACAAGTGTGCTTGTGCCCTAGATGTGGTGTTGTCACCGACAAAATAGCTGCTGAAAATTTCCATAAGTTACAATTGGGCAAAAGCAAAAGAAATGGGTTGAACAGAGAGCGCCATAATGAAAGAGTCCCAAAGAAGGCTGTGGAAAGTGCTTAGGCGAGGCCTAGGAGCTTCGTACCATCGACAAGTGTTCCTAGAGGCACCTGGGTCAAGCCTCAGGGGAAACAAGAAACCCCACAAGGGGTTGCCGTGCTAGAAAAGATCTAGCAATTAATTACAGGCGTGAGTTCAAGTCTGAGAAAAGGACTCATGTCTCTGAAAATTATTTAGGGAAGAACCCTATGTCGAGGACTCAATGGAGACGCTTTCAGAGGCGTAAATAGGCCGAAAGAGAGGCTGCTAGAGGAATAGCTGGAAAAGGCATCGCCAGTGGGGTGAATGCTGGAAAGAAAGTTGTTGTGAAGGTTGACACAACAGCAAAAGAACAGATCAGGGAGTGTGGCCACCGACCAACTGAGAAATGTTCTGATGAAGTTACTGATGACTTCAATTCAGAATCTGAAGCAAGTCTGGACATCTTAGTCAACGTGGTGTCAATTCTACCACAAGAATATAATTGCGTGACTGAGGTGGATGAGTCGGTAGATGACGCCGACGCTGAAGAAATGGCTTTACATTAGCCAAGATGCTACTTTGTGTTGAATGATGGCTCCGCTGAGAGCCAAGAAGCAGTTTTTGAAAGGCCCACGATGACTATGAAAAATCATTTGAAACCATTGTTGATTAGGGCCAAAGTGGAAGGTGTGACTATCAACAAAGTGTTGGTAGACTGTGGCGCCACTGTCAATATCATGCCACACCATATTCTGAGGAAGATTGACAAATATGATACTGATATTAGATCCAACAATGTGGTCTTGTCCGACTACAGGGGCAAAACAAAAAGCACCATGGGTGTGATCATGGTGAATATCACGGTTGGTTCAATAACTAGACTGACAATGTTTATGGTAATAGATGTCAAGCCAAGCTACAACTTGCTATTTGGCAGAGAATGGCTCCATGGTGTCGGAGTTGTACCTGAAGGAGAATTGCGGTCCAAAACGCAGCGGAAATAAAAATTTCTCCTTTAGAGATCCTTACGAATGGTCATGATCAGTGATAGAATATTTACCTCTTGTGACGGTTGAAACCTTTGGTGCAGATCTCTTGTGACGATCAAAACCTTTGATGCAAATCCACGAAGCGATCACGAACGTTGAACGATGACAACGTCTCTACTCAGTCCACACGAACGGGTTCCTTCAATCTCAGTGCTAGCTGGTACGAATGAAGGCTTTGAGTGAGAGAGAGAGAGAGTGAGAAAACGAAAATAATGCAACCGCAAATTTTTGCTTCTGCACAAGGGTTCTATTTATAGAACCACTTGTGTGGGCTTCAAGCTAAAAGCCCACTTAAGTGTATTTTGGCCCATATCTTATAATATGCCCAAAATCACTTAAGCTCATGGTACCTTACCATATTTCGTATTCTACTCAAGTACATCGTACCTTACGATGCTCTATAACTCACTTAAGGGCACCGTACCTTACGGTATTCCTTAGTTACTCTATCTCTCATTGTCATACCCCAAAATTTGCCCATTAATCTTGCGAAACATTTCTCGAAGTACTCCGACTTATTCTGCAAGACACTGACCTTAAAGGAACAAAAGCCCAGCTCACAACAGGCCCAATCCAGAAAATGACCCAAACTGGCCTGCTCGCTAGGCGAGCAATTCCTTCGCCTAGCGAACCCCTCGTTATGACACTCGCCCCAGCGAAGCACCAGATCCAGAAAAAGTCCAAACTAGCTGGCTCGCTAGGCGAGCAACTCCTTCGCCTAGCGAAGCTTGCGAACATCAGAATTTTCGGGCTTCATTCTGAGCCCATTAGGTCACAACAAGAGCATTATAAATAGCCAAGCTTCAGTCACGAAAGGGGAACGAAAAACTGAGGAAGACGGACGGAAACCCTGGCATAGAAACCCTGAAGATCAACTTAGAGTATTCCGAGTGAAGAAACCCTGAAGGCCGCTCATCCGCGCCGAAGCTACCGCCGCCCAACTCCATTCGATACCAAGCTCAGTTACAAACAGGTTTGTGTATCACTAATGTTTTATGCTTTTAATCGATAATCTTTACATATATAAGGCATCATGATTAAATTTTCGGATGTGTAATATGATTTCATGTATGAATTTAAGTATGCCTGAATATCCTGAATGTTTGTCCATGCTATTCCTATAATTAAAAGCCATGAAGGTCAGGGTTCCAGAGATCATGCTGCTGTCAAACTCAAAATCCGTCGCCGCTCGCTAGCACATCGCTAAGCGAGCCTGGAGCGAGCCCTCGCTAAGCCTTCGCTAGGCGAAGCAGGGGCGAACGGGACAGTGGCTGTTTTGTTTCTTTGCTGTTCTGCCTTATGTTTATCTGATCAATATTCATTATAATTCTGCATCATTTGACCTGAGTTCATGACTGTGGTGTTTATTTTATGGTGCAATTTTCAAATTGTACTTTATCTCGATGCTTTAACCCGTGTGTTGAATTGTGTAAAGGCTTACATATTTCCGAGGAGACGACCGGCTAGGTATTCCACCTTATGCGTGGGATACCCTTATGGAGATGGATTCTGAATCACTTGATTTTAATGTGGAGATGCCTCCTAAATTACCTAGCTGATTTTAATGTATTGATTTCATCAATTTTAATGTGGACCTAATTACCTAATCGATTACGACTATATAATTAATTGTAAAACTTGGCCGTTAAACGTGCGATCTCGGACCTCTCTTTGTTACCCTACGGTATTACGCATTATGGTCATGTCCCGCGAATATGGGGATACACTTAGCAAAGACCCTTCGGTTAAATCATCATAATCCCTCGAATGTTGCCTTTGTCCCTCGATGACCCTTCGGTGTAGCCTACGGTTAAGTGATGATAGTCCCTTCGAACGCTAAGGTATCCTCACAACTGTTGCCTTCAATGACCGGTCGATGACCCTACGATGTCCCTTCTACATCCGAAGGATAAAACTACTTACTTCTCAATAGTAAGGACAGTTTTACCCTCATAAGGATAGGAAATGCCCGTAAAGACCTTGGACAGGTATAACCCTTAATTGCCCATTCATAACCTAAACTACTTTTCACACTTCACAAATACTAGAAAATCACCACTTGGTATACATTCATACTAGAATCATTACTGAGTTATATTTTTCTAAACTATTTTCAAAACTAAACGAGATAACCACTTTGTATACATTCATACGAGAATCATTACAAAGTTAAATTCTCTTTTTCAAAACATTTTCTAAGCAGTTCACAAACACTTTTTTCAGACAAGAAAAATAACATAAGTGATTGAGCAATTAAGAGCCCATGGATAACCATGGATACAAAGGGTGCTCACACCTTCCCTTTGTATAATGTACCTCCCGAACCTAAGAATCTAAATTAAGGTCTTTCCTGTTCTTTTCCACCTTTCCTTATTGGATAAAAGAAAAGTCGGTGGCGACTCTTGCTAACCGCGACATTTGCTTTCCAAAGCAAAAACACATTAAGGTCAGTTCACCGTATGACAGAACTGGCGACTCTGCTGGGGATAAGGGAAGAGAGGTTACCTTAAAAAACAAGACCACTTATTCAAAATGTCTGATTTACTTTTAAGGGATTACTTGGGTATTTTATGCTTGAGTGAAAGATCCTACACCCGGATCTAGTGTACCTTAGGTAAGTAGCAATAGATCATCGCGACTATCCGGCGTATACTTGAATGGTTAAAATGATGGCTATGGTTAATGTGACACTTTGGATGTCCTGATGTTCCTCATGTTTACTTGAGGAAAAATTTGGCATTCGCGTGGTGTCATTAAAGCATTAACCAGACCTTTAGAACCCTAATTGACTCATCCTAGCCATTAGAAAGTAGTGAGATAACTGACTTCAGTTCCGACTGAGGTTGGTTGAGACTCGATACTACGCTCTTTGAGATTGGACTTTAGGGAAGCTTCGGTCAACCACCTGGTGTTGCACTGAAGTGGACTTAAAGGAAGGTCAATGATTTGAGATCCTTCTAGAACCCGGTTACTATTCTAGGACAGGTTGAACCAACTAAACTTCAGTGGGGAGGGTACTTACCTATGGAACTCATGCATGTCTTAAAACCTAGGAATGATTGTGTGACTTGTTTATGCTTATTATTTGCATAACCTCATAACATCATAACAACATAACATCATAACATCATTGCACTAACCATTTCAAGGACTTAGGAATTTAGCTTTGCTCTGTTAAACAGGTTATGGCTTCCAGGAAGACTATCTGGATCAATTTTGTAGTCATCTCTCCTCAACTCAAGGATTTAGTGTCAGAACTTCCCGATCATGCTCAGTTCATCAAGAAACATGGTTCTCTCCTCAATTTGGTTACCACCGGTTTCAAGGAAGATATGATGAGAGTTTTATTCCAGTTCTTCGATCCTAAACATCATTGCTTCACCTTCCCAAATTATCAATTGGTACCCACATTAGAAGAATTTTCCAGGCTGCTTGGGATACCTATCCTTGATCAAACACCTTTCAGTGGTTTAGAAAAGATTCCGAAGTATGAAGAAGTTGCCGCAGCTTTACACATGACAAAATCCGACATTGAAACTAATTGGGTAACAAGAAGTGGAGTTAAGGGTTTACTTGCCAAATTTCTGATGAATAAGGCCCGAGAATTCCTAAAAGTTATGGATGTCCATGCTTTCGAGGATGTTCTAGCATTACTAATCTATGGTTTGGTGCTATTCCCTAATCCGGACCAATTCATAGACATGAATGCTATTAAGATATTTCTCACTCATAACCCTGTGCCTACCTTGCTCGGAGATATTTTGCATTCCCTTCACACCCGTACTATGAAGAGACAAGGGACTCTCATGTGCTGCGTACCCTTATTGTCTAGGTGGTTTATTTCGCACCTTCCTCAATCAGTCTTGAAGAATGATCAAAATCTGAAATGGTCTCAAAGGATAATGGCACTCTCCCATTCAGACATCCGCTGGTGTCCTCATCTCAAAGAAAATGTTATCATCATTGACCGTTGTGGGGAACTCCCTAACGTACCACTCCTGGGGATAAGAGGAGGTATTACTTATAACCCAGCTTTAGCCCTACGCCAGTTTGGTTATGCTCGAAGAGATGGTCCACATGAAATGATTATTCAAGGTACGGTGTTTGACTATGACAATGACCCTCAAGGTCTCCGTCAAAGGTTTGTACGAGCCTGGGGCATGGTGAAAAGAAGCACTTTAGGACAAAAAAACTCTATTCCTATGGAGCCGTATCTCAGATGGGTACGCGCCAGAGCTCGTGAACTCGTCATGCCATACCTTGCAGTCGGACCGCTGATTGTTGAACCAGAAGTTGAAGGAGGTACTTCTCAGATCATTCCTTATCCAGATATGCCTACCGATGTTGAGGAATTGAGGAGATCCTGGACCCAGTTGAGAGAGGAAAGGGATACTTTCGAAATTCAGTTCAATGCAGAAAAGAAGAAAGTACTAGAGCTCACCAGCCAGCTTAATGAGGAGCGAAGACTCAATGCATATCTTCGCCCAAAAAGAAGCCGTCCCTGGGAGACTTGAGCTTTTGTTGTATTTTATTTATTGTAAGGAACATTGATTAAAAATTATTAATAAAAGTTTCCCTCTTTTTGGTAGTTTACGCAAAGTTAAATTCCAAAAGTCCTTGAAAACATTTCATACATTGCATCGCATGACATAACATTGCATAACAGGTGTTCCAAAAGATCATATTCTCACGGTCTTCCTCTTAAACAGAAAAATGGCTCTCGAACAAACTGTCAAAGATCTCCAGGCTCAAAATGCTCAATTCCAGGAGATGATGCTGAGCTTATCCAAGGGGCAGGAAGAACTGAAGGCTCTCTTGCTTGAGAAAAAGAAAGACCAGAAACCTGTGGGTTACATTAACCCGGGAAGAAGGCTTAAAAGACAGGCCGCGGGAGGCAAGTTTGGAATTCCGAATGGTCCGGAAGAGGGGACGGATTCAGAAGATGAGAATGTTGATCCTTTCAGCCAGGAGGATGATGATGAAGATTATGAAAATGAACAATCCTCTCCAAGAGATGATAAGTACAAGTCGCTGGAAGAACGTATGCTAGCCATGGAGGGTCAGAAGGCGCCCGGTCTGGATTTCGAAAGTTTGGGTCTGGTCTCCGATGTGACCATTCCTCGCAAATTCAAGATCCCCACTTTCACTAAGTACGATGGTGCGTCCTGTCCTCAGATGCATCTGAGAGCTTATGTGAGAAAGATTCAACCGCATACCACTGATAGGAAGCTATGGATCCACTTCTTCCAAGAGAGTCTGTCTGGCACTCAGTTGGAATGGTATTATCAGCTCGAAAGTTCTAACATCCGCACCTGGACTGATTTAGCAACAGCTTTCTATAAACAGTACCAGTATAACTCTGAACTAGCGCCTACTCGGCTACAGTTGCAGAATATGACTATGGGATCCAAAGAAAGCTTCAAAGAATATGCTCAGAAATGGAGAGATTTGGCTGGCAGAGTCAAACCCCCTATGACTGATCGAGAATTGGTAGACATGTTCATGAGTACGCTGACTGGCCCATTCTACAACCATCTACTGGGAAGTTCTTCTTCGGGTTTCACCGAACTTATAATGACAGGCGAACGGGTGGAGAGCGACATTCGAAGTGGAAAGATACAGGCGACTACTTCTGCAAGCACCAAAAGGTCCTATCAGGGGAGGAACGAATCAAATGCTGTGTACGGTCAAAAGGGTCGTAGCAAGAAAAATCGTGACCATACCATTGGAGCAGTTACGATTGCAGCCCCGCCAGCTCAAAACTTCCAGCACCGACAGGACAGACCGAGAAGGCAGTTCACTAAGATCAATATGACTTTAGCACAGGCACTGCAGGGTATGCTAAAAGCAAATTTGATTACCCTCAAAGATCCTCCTACGAATCCCAACACTACTTCTCCTCGTTATAATCCCAATGCCAGGTGTGCGTATCACTCTGATAGCCCCAGGCATGATACAAACGATTGTTGGTCGTTGAAGAATAAAATTCAGGATATGATCGACGCTGGGGAAATTGAATTTGAGCCTCCGGAGACTCCTAGTGTCATCACTGCACCTATGCCTAATCATGATAAGGCTGTTAATGCTGTGGATGACTACTCTCATATTTCTAATGTAGCTGACTTAGCATCTCCTCTCCTGGCCATCAAGAAGAAGTTGTTGCAAGCTGGTTTATTTCCAGGTTGTGCTGAAAATTGCAATCTCTGCATACTCCGACCCAATGATTGCCTGAAATTGAGGAATGGTATTCAACGGCTGATAGATGATCGTATAATCCTCTTTGAAAGGATTCCTAAGGTGGAAAACACTGTTGAAGAAATATCTGTGATTGCAAGGTCCAAAGCTCCAGTGAAGATTACTGCTCCCAGAGTACCAGTGAAGATTACTGTTGAGTCCAAGGTAGCTCCCCTAATCATTACCGCACCTGGCCCAGTACCGTATTCCTCAAGCAAAGCTATTCCGTGGAATTATGGAGGTGATGTTTACATCCATGGCGTAAAGCAAGTTGGTAATTCTGCTAATCCTAATGACATTGTTGGGACTAGTAAAGTTACTCGAAGCGGAAGGATTTTCTCTCCAGAAATCTCACCCCCCGCCCCTGAAACTCGAGGAAAGGAACCAGCAGTCAACCCTTCTCAGTCAGAGACATCGGTCGAAGTTACTACTGAAGATGTTGCCAAACAGGAAATGGAGGAAATGCTGAAAATCATTCGCAAGAGTGATTTTAATGTGGTAGAACAATTGGGGCATACCCCGTCTAAGATCTCGATGTTATCCTTGTTGTTATCTTCTGAATCTCATGCCAATGCCTTGATAAAGTTCTTGAAGACTGCTCATGTACCTCAGGAGACCTCCGTCGATCAGTTCGAAAACTATGTTGCTAACCTGACTGTTGACAATGGCCTAGGTTTTTCCAATGCTGACCTGACACCAGCAGGGAAGAATCACAATAAAGCTCTGCATATCTCCGTTGAGTGTAAGGGGGTCACCTTGTCTCATGTGTTGATCGACAATGGCTCTTCTTTGAATGTGCTACCGAAAGCCGTGCTCGATAAACTTGACTGCAGGAGCATTGAACTGAAGCCTAGCGACATTGTGGTGCGTGCTTACGATGGTGCGAAGAGTGTTGTCCATGGTGAAGTGGTTCTCCCTATCAAGATAGGACCTCAAGTCTTCGACACTACCTTTCATGTAATGAACATTCGGCCTGCCTATTCCTGCTTGCTGGGACGCCCTTGGATTCACGGGGCAAGTGTTGTAGCTTCATCTCTCCATCAAAAGCTGAGATATCCCATAGAGGGTAAGATCGTCACTGTGTGTGGGGAAGAAGAGTATATCGTCAGTAGTGTGCATACCTTCAGATACGTTGAGATGGATGGTGAATTCTTTGAGACTCCGTCTCAGTCATTTGAGGTAGTTCCTCCGACTAATCCTGTCCTTAAGCCAACTTCCTGTGCGCCCAAGGTTATTCGTGCTCCTCCTGCTATGATTTCTCTGAAAGATGCTCAAGCCGTGGTTGAAGATAGCGGTCGTACTGGCTGGGGTCAACTAATCGAGGTACCGTACAAATCTGATAAATTTGGCCTGGGATTCAACTCTGAAAAGATAGTCAAAGACCAGATTAATGTTGTAGAAGATGCTGACAGCGATTGCGACCTGGATAGCTGGATTTACCCGACAATTGGTGACGGACCCAATAATTGGAAGGCTGAAGACACTATCCCGATTTCCTTTAGTCAGGAGTAATTGATATTGTCTATTTTAGTGTTGCAAATTTTTTTAGTTTTTCGATTGAACTTCTTAAAGCATTGTGTCTATGCCCGGGGCACAATAGCTAATTTGTTAAGGGTTTCGTCATTTTCATAAGCATATTCATATTCAATAAATCAATGGACTTTTTGCATTCAAATATTGCGCCCTTTATCTTTCTTGTCATCTTCCAAACAAGCTATGTTTTCTTACACACACCCACGTAATAAATTGCAGATCCATACCCACTCTGGATCCTGTCGATAATAGTTCCACTACTGTTCACTATGACTTTGAAAATCCGATCTACCAAGCCGAGGATGGAAGTGAGGAAGATTGTGAAGTACCTGGAGAACTTGCCAGACTGTTACTGCAAGAAGAAAGGACTATACAGTCGCATGAGGAGACAATCGAAATTGTAAATCTGGGTACTGAAGTAGACAGAAAAGAAGTCAAAATAGGAGTAGGCTTGGAAAATAGTGTCAGAGAAAGATTGATTCAGATGTTACATGACTATGTAGAGATTTTCGCTTGGTCTTATGAAGACATGCCCGGATTGGATACTGATATAGTAGTGCATCGGCTGCCGATGAAGGAAGATTGTCGTCCTGTTAAGCAGAAGGTTCGTCGCATGCGCCCGGAAATGTCTGAGAAAATCAAAGCCGAAGTTATGAAACAATTTAACGCCGGTTTCCTAGCCGTTACTTCTTATCCTCAATGGGTTGCTAATGTGGTACCGGTACCGAAGAAGGATGGTAAGGTGCGAATGTGTGTAGATTACAGAGATTTGAATAAGGCGAGTCCCAAGGATGACTTTCCACTTCCGCATATTGATGTTCTGGTAGATAACACCGCTCAACACAAGGTATTCTCATTCATGGACGGCTTCTCAGGTTATAATCAGATTAAAATGGCACCTGAGGACATGGAGAAAACTACGTTTGTGACGCAATGGGGCACTTTCTGTTACAAAGTAATGCCATTCGGTTTAAAGAACGCCGGGGCAACGTACCAGCGCGCTATGGTGGTCTTGTTCCATGATATGATCCATCATGAGATAGAAGTATATGTGGATGACATGATAGCCAGATCTCATACTGAAGAAGAACATCTCGATCATTTGTACAAATTGTTTGAGAGGTTGAAGAAATACAAGCTGAGATTGAACCCGAACAAATGCACCTTTGGAGTAAGATCCGGTAAACTCTTGGGATTTATTGTCAGTGGTAAAGGAATTGAGGTTGACCCGGCTAAGGTGAGAGCTATCCAAGAAATGCCAGTGCCCCGTACAGATAAGGAAGTCAGAGGTTTCTTGGGACGTTTGAATTACATTGCCCGGTTTATCTCCCATTTAACTGCTACCTGCAAACCCATCTTCAAACTACTAAGGAAGAATCAAGAGATGATATGGAATGACGAATGTCAAGAAGCTTTTGACAAAATCAAGAAGTATCTCCAGGAACCTCCGATCCTGATACCACCAGTTGAAGGAAGACCTCTAATCATGTATTTGACCGTGTTAGAAAATTCAATGGGGTGTGTGTTGGGGCAACATGACGAGTCTGGTCTAAAAGAGCATGCCATATACTACCTTAGCAAAAAGTTTACCGACTGTGAAACAAGACACTCACTGCTCGAGAGAACTTGCGGTGCTTTGGCCTGGGCTGCTCGCCGACTAAGACAGTATATGCTGAACCATACCACTTTGTTGATTTCTAAGATGGATCCCATCAAATACATATTTGAGAAACCTGCCCTCTCCGGAAGAATAGCGAGATGGCAGATGATTTTAACAGAGTATGATATCCAGTATACTATCCAGAAAGCAATCAAAGGAAGCGTGCTAGCCGATCATTTGGCTCATCAAGCAGTGGATGATTACCAATCTATGAATTTTGAGTTCCCAGATGAGGATGTCATGCTTGTTACTGATTATGAAGAACCTGGACCGGATGAAGGACCCGAACCGGGATCCCGATGGACTATGGTTTTCGATGGATCTTCTAATGCGTTGGGTAATGGCGTTGGTGTCGTAATTATTTCTCCCAAGGGTTGCCATACGCCTTTCACTGCTAGACTATGTTTCGACTGTACCAATAATATGGCCGAGTATGAAGCATGTATTTTGGGACTCAGAGCTGCTATAGACCTGAGAATCAAGTTTTTGAGTGTGTACGGAGACTCAGCATTAGTAATCAGTCAGATCAAAGGAGAATGGGACACTAAACATCCGAATCTCATCCCTTATCGAGAGCGGGTGTTGACATTAATCCCATACTTTGAAGAGATTACGTTCGAACATATTTCACGAGAGGAGAATCAGTTGGCAGACGCCTTGGCCACCATGTCATCTATGTTCAGAGTCAGATGGGACAATGAAGCTCCCAGGATCACCATTGAACGACTAGATGAACCAGCATATTGTTATGAACTTAACGCTGATGAAGTAGAAGAGAAACCTTGGTTCCACGAAGTAAAAAGATATTTAGAAACTCAGGAATACCCTGGAGGGGCGTCCATCAATGACAGAAAATTCCTGAGGAAGTTCTCCGCTAGATTCTTTTTGAGTAATGGAATATTATACAAACGTAATCATGATTCGACTCTGCTTCGCTGTGTGGATAGAAAGGAAGCAGAAAGGATTATGGAAGACATGCATGACGGTATTTTTGGGACTCATTCTAGTGGACATACAATGGCCAAGAAGATACTGAGATCAGGGTATTATTGGTCTACCATGGAAGCTGATTGCCACCATCACTCCAGAACCTGCCACAAGTGTCAGATCTATGCGGATAAAGTACATGTGCCTCCTGCTCCATTGAACGTGTTGACAACACCATGGCCCTTTCCAATATGGGGCATCGATATGATTGGAGAGATTAAACCTACTGCTTCTAACGGACATCGTTTCATCCTTGTTGCTATTGATTACTTTACAAAGTGGGTAGAGGCGGCCTCATTTGCTTCTGTCACCAAGAATGTGGTGGCACGGTTCATCAAGAATAGTCTCATTTGTCGGTATGGCATCCCTGAAAGAATGATCACTGACAATGGTACTAATTTGAACAACAAGATGATTACTGAACTCTGCACGCAGTTCAAAATAAAACACCATAACTCTTCTCCGTATCGGCCAAAGATGAACGGCACCGTGGAGGCTGCTAATAAGAATATTAAGAAGATTATACAAAAGATGACAGTAACATACAAAGACTGGAATGAGATGTCACCATTTGCTCTTCATGGTTATCGCACTTCAGTACGCACTTCGACAGGGGCAACTCCTTTCTCTTTAGTCTACGGAATGGAAGCCGTCTTACCAATGGAAGTTCAGATTCCCTCTCTAAGGATCATGAAAGAGGCGGATTTAGACGAGGATGAATGAATTCAAACTCGACTCGATCAGATAAATTTGATTGATGAGAAGAGACTTGCGGCTGTTTGTCATGGGCAGATATATCAGAAGCGCATGACCCAGGCATTTAACAAAAAGGTCAAGAGACAGGTGTATCGAATTAGCGACTTGGTGATCAAGCGTATCATTCTACCACAAGGTGATTCCAGAGGCAAATGGACTCCCACATACGAAGGGCCATTTGTAGTTAAGAAGGTATTCTCCGGTGGAGCCATGATACTGGCTACGATGGATGGCGAAGACTTCCCACATCCCGTGAACGCAGACATAGTTAAAAAATACTACGCATAAAAGAGACCCGCTAGGTCGACGTACCTAGGCAAAAGTAAGGGCATCCCGGCGAACCAAAAGGGTTCGGGCAAAAATTAGGGATAAACATATAAAGACGTACACCCGGCAAGTCGAAAACCTGAAAAGGCGGCTTGGGCAAAAAAGGGTATCCTGGGGGACTGAAAACCTGAAAAGGCTGTCCAGGCAAAAATTAGGGATTAAAGCGTATGACTATGTCCCGTTTTCCGTCAGCTTCATCCAAGTTCCGAGGACTGAACAAGCCAATCACTTCTATCCGACAGCAGGGGATGAGATGCTTGAAGACATAATGACAGTAGTGGAGTTAAAATCAATAGGACTTTTTCTGCATAGCTTTCTCTTTGTTTGCCTGACAATTTCCTCTTACTAGGATTTCTGTCTCCCTGTACACGAATTGCCTGTTTACAGGCCCTCTTTCAAAATCAATACAATTTTATTTCCAAAAAGATGATTTCGTTTTTACTTTTCTGTTTTGTTTGCGTAAACGTCCATTGATTTAATTTGAATTGATTTATGCATTTGAATATGATCAATGTTTACCAAATACATGCCTAAAATAGCAATAGCAATTACTACACGACTTCAGGATCGAGGAGAAGGTCTAATCACGCTTCCCAATGAATCCGTTGCTAATTCGATTCCCCGGCAACGCCAGTTATTCCCCAGAAGAAATTGGCATCACTAGACAGACTGGTCATCTCTTCTACCCCTGGCCGAGCTCTGCCGAATGTTTCTGCCATCGGATAAAAATCAAATACCCCCAGCTGAGACAGGGTCATCAATACGAATATCTCCAACCAGAAGACTGAGATTTATTTCCCCAGTAGAGTCCCCTGGAAGAACGTTTCAGGCGCATAGGGCATTCATTACATCATCTCATAACATATACATGCATACAATATTCGCATTTATTTCAGACGCATAATTCGTTCATTACATCATTTCACAGCATGCGCATGCATACATTGTTCGCATTCAGTTCCAGAAACATAAAACATCTCATACATCATGACATAGCATGAAGCTAACTTTATTTTTCAGGTTAGTCATCCTCCTGATACAGTCAAAGTAAAGATCCAGTCAAACGGATACTCCTATTGATTACATTCCAGACATTTGTTGCAAGTACACCATATACAAATACTATCAGATATAGCCTAGCGTACGGTTCATTCTGATTCAGCTCAACATATGACTCCTTCGACTCAGATGCGATCTAACGTACGGTCCATTCTGACCTTCAACAGCTCCAATACGGTCTAACGTACGACCCAGTTAGACCTTCAACTCCTCAGATGCTACCTAGTGTATGGTACATTCTGACGGGTAGTCTAGCGTACGACTACCCCCTTCACAATCAGATTCAGCCTAACGAACGGCTCATTCTTCTACTCAGATACGATCTAGCGTGCGATCCGGTCTGACCTTTATTTCATCAGATGCAGCCTAACGAATGGCTCATTCTGCTGCTAAGATGCTACCTAGCGTATGGTACATTCTGACATGATCTAGTATACGACTACCCTTTCATCCTCAGATGCGGCCTAACATACAACCCCTTGGGATCTTCAACTCAGATACGATCTAGCGTACGATCTATTCTAATTCCACTATCCTCAGATACGACTTAATGGACGGCTCATTCTACAACTCAGATACGATCTAGTGTACGATCCATTCTGATTCTACCTTCGTCAGATTCAGCCTAACGAACGGCTCATTCTGCAACTATGATACGATCTAGCATACGATTCATTCTGATCTTCCATCCCCAGCAAAGTCATCCGCCTAATGAACAACTCACTCTGGTATTCAGATACGGTCTAGCGCATGATCCATTCTGATCCCTTATCCCCAGCAGCGTATAACACACCCTGACTCCCCGACGAAGTCGACAGCATAATGGAGGACTCACTATACGGTCTAGCGTGTGACCCACTATGACATCCATGTCTTCAAATATCGTCTAATATACGACACACTCTGAAGCTTCCATCATCAACTTCCTGGATGGCATCGTTAAGCCCACCTCTCGATTGACAAGTGTAAATTTTTGGGGCATTCTAGTGTTCAATAATCTTCCACCTCCAGACCATGAACGGCATACTTGCCATCCTAACTCTCTCGGTTCAAGAATATTGAACAGGGGCAGCTGTCATACCCCAAAATTTACCCATTAATCTTGCGAAACATTTCTCGAAGTACTCCGACTTATTCTGCAAGACACTGACCTTAAAGGAACAAAAGCCCAGCTCACAACAGGCCCAATCCAGAAAATGACCCAAACTGGCCTGCTCGCTAGGAGAGCAATTCCTTCGCCTAGCGAACCCCTCGTTATGACACTCGCCCCAGCGAAGCACCAGATCCAGAAAAAGCCCAAACTAGCTGGCTCGCTAGGCGAGCAACTCCTTCGCCTAGCGAAGCTTGCGAACATCAGAATTTTCGGGCTTCATTCTGAGCCCATTAGGTCACAACAAGAGCATTATAAATAGCCAAGCTTCAGTCACGAAAGGGGAACGAAAAACAGAGGAAGACGGACGGAAACCCTGACATAGAAACCCTGAAGATCAACTTAGAGTATTCCGAGTGAAGAAACCCTGAAGGCCGCTCATCCGCGCCGAAGCTACCGCCGCCCAACTCCATTCGATACCAAGCTCAGTTACAAACAGGTTTGTGTATCACTAATGTTTTATGCTTTTAATCGATAATCTTTACATATATAAGGCATCATGATTAAATTTTCGGATGTGTAATATGATTTCATGTATGAATTTAAGTATGCCTGAATATCCTGAATGTTTGTCCATGTTATTCCTATAATTAAAAGCCATGAAGGTCAGGGTTCTAGAGATCATGCTGCTGTCAAACTCAAAATCCGTCGCCGCTCGCTAGCACATCGCTAAGCGAGCCTGGAGCGAGCCCTCGCTAAGCCTTCGCTAGGCGAAGCAGGGGCGAACGGGACAATGGCTGTTTTGTTTCTTTGCTGTTCTGCCTTATGTTTATCTGATCAATATTCATTATAATTCTGCATCATTTGACCTGAGTTCATGACTGTGGTGTTTATTTTATGGTGCAATTTTCAAATTGTACTTTATCTCGATGCTTTAACCCGTGTGTTGAATTGTGTAAAGGCTTACATATTTCCGAGGAGACGGCCGGCTAGGTATTCCACCTTATGCGTGGGATACCCTTATGGAGATGGATTCTGAATCACTTGATTTTAATGTGGAGATGCCTCCTAAATTACCTAGCTGATTTTAATGTATTGATTTCATCAATTTTAATGTGGACCTAATTACCTAATCGATTACGACTATATAATTAATTGTAACACTTGGCCGTTAAACGTGCGATCTCGGACCTCTCTTTGTTACCCTACGATATTACGCATTATGGTCATGTCCCGCGAATATGGGGATACACTTAGCAAAGACCCTTCGGTTAAATCATCATAATCCCTCGAATGTTGCCTTTGTCCCTCGATGACCCTTCGGTGTAGCCTACGGTTAAGTGATGATAGTCCCTTCGAACGCTAAGGTATCCTCACAACTGTTGCCTTCAATGACCGATCGATGACCCTACGATGTCCCTTCTACATCCGAAGGATAAAACTACTTACTTCTCAATAGTAAGGACAGTTTTACCCTCATAAGGATAGGAAATGCCCGTAAAGACCTTGGACAGGTATAACCCTTAATTGCTCATTCATAACCTAAACTACTTTTCACACTTCACAAATACTAGAAAATCACCACTTGGTATACATTCATACTAGAATCATTACTGAGTTATATTTTTCTAAACTATTTTCAAAACTAAACGAGATAACCACTTTGTATACATTCATACGAGAATCATTACAAAGTTAAATTCTCTTTTTCAAAACATTTTCTAAGCAGTTCACAAACACTTTTTTCAGACAAGAAAAATAACATAAGTGATTGAGCAATTAAGAGCCCATGGATAACCATGGATACAAAGGGTGCTCACACCTTCCCTTTGTATAATGTACCTCCCGAACCTAAGAATCTAAATTAAGGTCTTTCCTGTTCTTTTCCACCTTTCCTTATTGGATAAAAGAAAAGTCGGTGGCGACTCTTGCTAACCGCGACATTTGCTTTCCAAAGCAAAAACACATTAAGGTCAGTTCACCGTATGACACTCATCAATCCGTCCTTTCTGTGTGACCCTGTAGGTTTTCGTGACGTTGGCAATTATATTAAATCACGCATTTAACATAATAAACAGTGAGCGGTATCTAGCAACACATCACTGCTACCCAAGACACGAAAATGTCAAGTGATCTGACAATTCCTTCTGTGATAATAATTATGTGTATAATTACCCCTTTGCCCTTATGTCTATATTGAACACAAGGCATAGACCGTGTCATCCTTGTCCAGTTCAATATTGGGCCCATAGACATTTATCCTGTTACGCAGGATGGGCAAATTCCATCTAGGACACTCATGTCCCTCAGCATGCTTTGTGGAGTACCCATCAACTGTCTTTATGGTTATCCAGTTACGGACAACGTTGGATCAGCAATAAAGCACTCGACTCTACATCTAGGATCCATAGTGGTTTCAGGTCGAAGAGTGGTATACACTATTATCACCATGAGAATGACTTATGACACTTTGCATAACTTTCTATATAGTATTCTCATAGCGGGTCAATCCGGTATAAATATTACTCCTAATATTCATACCTATGTTTAAGACTTGATAACTCTTTATCCATGATCCATGAGATGTGATCATCAGTCTACAAACATAATAGTCTTAATGCTTTAATGTTATCCCACTTCACACTAAAGCTTGACTACGGATACTTTAGGAATAGTGTCCTTATGTTTAATGTGTTCTCATGATTAAGTCACACTTAATACATTAAACGGACTATCTATTCTAGGGACTTTATTAATCAACCATAATAAAGAGAATGCCTTTTATTATTCGATACAAGTACCAAAATGCATTGGCCTCTAGGGCTTACACCAACAGTACCATCTTCAGCACACCAAAGATTGGTGATTTGGAGAGAAGATGGAGTGGTCGAAAATATCGAAGCCGACCAAGGGTACTTCATGGCTGACGTGAACAGTGTCGGCAAGAAGGAATTCGAGAGAAAGCTGGCCAACATTTCTCCTTGTTTTCCAGCTGAGGATGTGTACGCTAATCTGAGTGAGGCTTTTGTTTCTCTAACTCTGCACGAGACTCATGGCTTCATTTGGTATGTGGAACGTTTAGATGATCCACCCTATACAGGTATCTGGCCGACAGGCTGGGGAGATGTCACTGATGATGACTGAGCTAGAAGCTCTAAAAAGGATTTTGGCATACGTTGTCGAGAACAAAATAAAATCGGCTCTAGAGGCTGAAGAAAACATGGTTTTCGAAGCCTATGTGTTAAAGAAAGAAGGTAATATGGCTATTGAGCCAGAACCTCCAAATAAGCCAATTTTGGCTAAAGGAAACGCCAACATGCAGCGTTTGGACTGCATTTATGACGATGAACCTTTAGGGTTTGAAAAAGACCCAAAGATGCCAGAAAAGATGCGACCAAAAGACCCCTTAGAAGAAGTCGACCTTGGCAAAAATGGCGACAAAAGGCCAACATACATCAGCGCTAACATCGACAAAGAGTTAAAATCTGAGGTAATATCTTTACTTAAAGAATTTAAAGATTGTTTTGCTTGGGATTATAACGAAATGCCTGGTTTAAGTAGGGATTTGGTCGAACTAAAACTGCCAATAAAAACTGGAAGAAAGCCAGTAAAGCAGACGCCTAGACGTTTCGCACCAGAGATCATGGCAAAGATAAAAGCTGAGGTAGAAAGGCTCCTCAAAAGCAAGTTTATACAAACTGCAAGGTATGTCAAATGGTTGGCCAACATTGTGCCAGTGATTAAGAAAAATGGGTCTTTAAGAGTATGTATTGACTTTAGGGATCTAAATGATGCTACCCCCAAAGATGAGTATGCCATGCCCATAGCAGAAATGCTGGTCGATTCTGCCGCTGGGTTTGAATATTTAAGTATGTTAGATGGTTATTCTGGATATAACCAAATTTTTATTGCAGAAGAAGATGTGCCGAAGACGGCGTTTCGATGCCCAGGAGCCTTAGGTACATATGAGTGGGTTGTCATGCCATTCGGCTTGAAAAATGCCGGAGCGACATATCAGAGGGTAATGAACTCAATGTTCCATGATTTTATTGAAGATTTCATACAAGTATACATTGATGATATTGTGATAAAATCAAATGGTCGACTTACTCACGTCGAACATCTCCGAAAGGCCTTTTTAAGGATGAGGAAATGTGGATTGAAAATGAATCCATTAAAGTGTGCTTTTTGTGTGCAAGCGGGTGATTTCCCTGGCTTTGTGGTGCATAAAAAAGGTATTGAAGTAAACCAAAGCAAAACAAAAGCCATTATGGACGTCAAACCTCCGTCGACCAAAAAGGAACTGCAATCTTTGTTGGGCAAAATAAATTTTCTTAGAAGATTTATATCAAATTTAAGTGGCAAAACTAAAGCCTTTTCACCACTACTTCGACTGAAGAATGAGGACTTTAAGTGGCAAGAAGAGCACCAAGAGGCTTTCGACAAAATTAAAGAGTATTTGACTAAGCCTCCAGTACTGGCCCCTCCTGTTAGGAATAGGCCAATGAGGTTGTATATTGCAGCTTCAGAATCGACTATAGGAAGTATGTTAGTCCAAGAGGATGAAAAATGTGTCGAAAGACCTGTGTATTACCTTAGTCGAATGCTTAATGATCCTGAAACTAGGTATAGTGATATAGAAAAACTATGTATATGCCTGTATTTTTCTTGTATGAAACTAAAGCAATATATTAAGCCTATTGATGTGCATTTGTCTTCTCACTTTGATATTATTAAGCACATGTTATCTAAACCAATTTTGCATAGTCGAATTGGTAAATGGGCTTTAGCGTTAACTAAGTATTCTCTGACGTACGTGCCTTTAAAAGCGATGAAAGGGCAAGTGGTGGCAGATTTCCTTGTCGACCATTCAATGGTCAAAATGGCGCAAAATTACGTAGACATAGTGCCATGGAGACTATACTTCGACGGTTCAAGGCATAAGAACGGATCTGGGATATGGGGAGTCATAATTTCTCCAGATGGAATTCCAGCAGAGTTCAAATACAAAATTGAAGGAGTATGCACAAACAATGAAGCAGAATATGAATCGTTGATTACAGGACTTGAACTTCTGCTAGAATTGGGGGCAAGGAATGTCGAAATTATGGGAGACTCTGAGTTAGTAATTAAACAGGTATCAAAACAATACAGGTGTGTTAAAGAAAATTTAATCATGTATTTTATGGTTACCATCAGATTACTCAAGAGGTTTGAGCAAGTAAGCCTCCAGCATATACCACGGAAAGAGAACCAGAGAGAAAACGATTTGGCGCAGGAAGCTTCAGGGTACAAAGCGTCGAAAGACCAGGATGAAAAAGAAGTCCAAGTAAGAGAGAAGGCACGAGCGACATTGTTATCACCATCAGACTTGTCGATTATAAAGTTGGGAGCTGTAGATAAATACCATTTTGAAATTCTGACCGTCGACGACGAGGGGAAAGTGATTGGCGTAAACCGCTAGTAGATTATTTACGTAATCCTATAGGGTCGAAAGATCGAAAGATGAAATATAAGGCCCTTAGCTACGTCTTGGTGAATGATGAGTTGTTCAAAAAGACAGCTGAGGGAGTTTTACTAAAATGCCTGGGAGAAAGTGAGGCATATGTGGCTGTGTCTAGTGTACATAGTGGAGAGTGTGGGGCGCATCAAGCGGGACTGAAGATGAAATGGCTTTTGACGCGCTCAGGATTTTATTGGCCTTCAATGTTGAAAGGTTGCATTGAATTCGCTGAAAGCTGTCAGGAATGCCAATTGCATGGGGGCATACAGCATGTGCCTGCAAGTGAGTTGCATACAATTGTGAAGCTCTGGCCTTTCCGAGGATGGGCATTGGATGTGATTGGAGAAATAAAACAAGCTTCGTCAAAACAACAAAGGTATGTTTTGTTCGGTATCGACTATTTCACAAAATGGGTCGAAGCCATAGCATTGACAAATGTAGATCAAGAGGTTGTGATAGACTTTGTCCAAAGTCACATCATCTGCAGATTTGGTATCCCACAAACAATTACAACTGACCAAGGGTCAGTCTTTACTGGTCGAAAAGTGCAAGATTTTGCAAAAGAAATGGGAATCAAATTATTAACTTCTACCCCATATTACGCACAGGAAAATGGCCAAGTCGAAGCGGCCAATAAAGTGATCATCAGCCTAATAAAGAAACATATAGGCAAGAAGCCAAGAAATTGGCATAAGACGTTAGATCAAGCTTTGTGGACATGTCTTAGGATCAACTGGTTGATCCTGCACGTAACCCTTAGTTTTAAGGCCTAGGGAGGACCAACGGTTGTTTACCAATTTCCACAGTAAACAAGTATCTCCTGATGAGTTGGTCTCGGTGGATCTCCTGAAGCAGTCTGCATCGTATACGAATGTGACACCCTGAAGAATCACCTAATGTATCCGTCGACATAGCTCAATTCGCTCTCAGTTATAGTACTTTGTACCTCCTCCAGTACCAAACGACTAAGATAATCATCAAACATGACTTTGAACTTGGTTGGTTGATTTTGAGAGAATATGAGTTTAGAGAGTTTGAGAAATGTTTAGAGTGTTTTTTTAGAAGTGAGGAAGATGAAGGATTTTGGCTCGTTTTAAAACAAATATTGTTCGGAGATGCATCTCCATAATATTTATGAAGATGCATCTTCGTAGGTTTTTAACGTTAAGTCAAATTTCAATTGACTCAGGGTGTGTTCGGAGATGCATCTCCAAAAACTACGGATATTTTTATATTTTCACATAATGCTCTAATAATATATAGGATGCATTAAGAAATCCCAAAATATTTTTTTACTGGAGTACTTTTTGAAGAAGAAATTTATTATATAATTGGTAAATCTAATTTCAATCTCCGTACAGCACAAAATAGTTTTTTTTTTTAAGTTCTCATATGATCAGTAATCTACATGTTTCTTTCTTTCAAAATTATTACTCCCAAAAAAGTCCAAGTGATTATGTAATTGACCTGTCTTTGAAGGATTGATGAATTTGTCATATGCCTTTAACATTCTTGATATATTTTTTAAGGTTTCTCTAAAACTTGCTCCTTTTTGCTTCCTTTATCTTATGGCCCTTACTTTATGTTGCCTATAAGAAATTTTAGGTGTGCTGAATTACTAGAACTGATATGGTGATGCTTTTGTACACATTTGTGCCTGAATGTTCTTTACCATCACACTTAAATACAGCATTCGTTGCTTGTCAGCTCAGATAAAAACCGAGTAAAATTTGAATTAAGCTAAAATACATTTATATAAATTTCATTTTCTAGTGTTATATATAACTAGTATAACACCCCACTAAAAAATCACTGATGATTCCTCATGTTTTGCAGAATAACTCGTTGAGATTTCCTCAAAAAAGGTGTTTAACCTTTAAACTTGACATGCAAAGTCACTTCCCCCCCATGAGCAATTTTCTTCAATCTTCAAATAAGAGGAGATAACAGTACTTGTTGTGATTGTTTTCTCTGCATAAAATCAAATCCGATTTGAAAACAAACTATGTCAGTCCAGTGAGTTCAGTGTCCTCCATCGAAATACTATCCTTTATTCCTTGTATCATCTTAAGAACTTGCCACATAGCTGGCCTCTGCTCTGGCGAAGTCGCACTGCAAATACTGGCAACCTCGGTGAGCATTTCTAACCGGTTATCTTCGCTAAAATCATCATCCCTCATTGCTCTAACCCAATCTTGTAAATCCGTTGGGGTAAGGAAAGGATGTTTGGAAGGATGCTTGCCCGTCAAAAGCTCCAACAGCAGCACACCAAAAGCATACACATCAGACTTTGAACTCACCCTGCGGTAAGATTTTCGAACCTCTGGGGCTTTGTAGGCTGCAGAATCAGGATCTTCAATGACTGAAGAATCGGTGAGGAAGGCCAAACAATAGTCGGTTATGCAAGCTTCAAAGTCTCCTCCAAGAAGAACATTAGAGGATTTTAGATTTCCATGAATCAAAGGCGAAACTTGATGTATATAAGCAAGTCCATGAGCTACATCTTCTGCTATTTTTAAGCATGATGTCCAATGCAACGGCTTGGCTCTCGCCGATCTTGAACCTGCACATGCATCAACTACATTAGTGTTTAGAAATAATCACCAATCATCAGAGAATTAATAAGAATTAAAGTTGATTCTCTAAAAAAAATTGAATCGACAATGAGAAAAACATAGTAGTCAACTTTAACATGCCAAACATTCAAATTCAATGAAACATTTAGCCTAAATAGTCAAACATAGTACCAAAAACAACCCAACCCTTTAAATGTGAAGCGAACTGAATTCAGCTCTCTGTTCACACACCTTGACTATAGCCTACATTTTGAAATATTATTTTAAAGCCAATTAGATAAAACTCTAACACAACCCCTCCAATCTTTCCTCCTTGATAGTGATTATCCTAAAAACAGTACCCTGGGTCCCAAAACTAGATAAACAATAGAGGCAATGATAAAAGAAACAATCAAGAAATAACACACACCTAGTTGCCCAATCCAAACACATGACATCACACAACAAGGACAACCAATAGCAAAACAACACAACACAACACATCATCCATAAAATCAAACTCTAATTCCAACACCAAGCCCCACAAATTTTGCCCACCCTATTCTTCCATTTGTTCCTTCTTTCATCGGAACTAGCTATAATAACATAACCTGTACATGTGGAGTCCCAACTGAATCCCTCCCGAGTTTGAGGGGAAAAAACTACTTTGATTAGGTTTGAGTTCAAGTTTGAATTTTCCCAATTACAAAATATGGGGAAGGTGGGGCAATAGAGATTGTTCAGTAATTTGAGTTTGGATACGAGGAGATAAAACCGTCCCGACCCACCCCGTTGTCCTGCCTAATCATAATTCAAACCCATCTTCCCGTTTCCACAGCTGCAACGTTCCAATTACCCAATTTGACAGTAAAAAATCAAATATCATAAATGTAATGACTCACTAGAATTAGAAACTAATAATATCACATTCACATCACGGAAACAGATCATAATAATAAGCTAAATGCTGCAAAACACAAATGAATAATAATGAATAAATACCATGAACAAGATTGAAGAGGCTTCCATTAGGTTGAAAATCATAGATAACAAGCCTCTCTCCTTTCGCTTGGAAGAAAGCCTTCACAGGAACCAAATTAGGATGACCAAGTCTACCCACAATCTCCATATGCTTCTGAAATTCTTCACCACTTGTCACACCACTTTTTCCGGCGTCCAATCTCTTCACCGTTAATATCACATTCGAATCCATTACCGCCTTGTAAGTGGTCCCCACACTCCCTCGTCCCAAAAGCTCCGCAGAAGCTCTCATCAGCTGCTCCAGCGTATACTCCTGCACCTCCCCACAGCAGAACACCAACTTCCCACTCCTATGCGCTTCCTCCATCATCTTCACCTTCGTAACGGTTTCCACTTCGGTTCTCACTTCGGATACCGCAACCGCCGGTAGAGTTTCCGACGCCGAGGATTCGGATTTCGATTTCGCCCCGGTGTTCTGTTTTCTAACTAACCCTATTATAATCACCGTAAAAACTGTGAGAATCGCAACACCAACTATTAAGCCGAAAACCAAACCGATTTTCTTATGGTTCCTTTTCTTGGAAGAAGGCGAAGGGACCACCACGATACCCTGCGATTCCTCGCTCTGACTCAGCGGTGCTGAGGAAGAAACGGTGGCGTTTGATGAACCGAAGAATCTAGAACGATGACCGCATTGTTTGTGAATAATCTCACCGCAAAGACCCGGGTTCTCGGAAAACAACGCCGGTTTGAACCGTGTCAGAGTTTCAGTGATAGGAACCGGACCGGTGAGGTTATTAGCGGAGATGTTAAATATTTTTAACTCGGTTTGGTTGAGTGGAGGAAGAGGACCAGTGAACGAGTTGGAGTCAAGCCGAAGCGAAATGAGACGGTCGAGGAGAGTTAACTGAACCGGAAGTGAACCGGTGAGGTTGTTATGAGAGAGGGAAAGAGTAATGAGACGGTGGAGGAAGAGAATAGAAGGAGGGAAAGAACCGGAGAAGTTATTCCGGTCGAGGAAGAGTGATTTAAGGTTGATAAGCGGTGAGAGATCCGGAATGGGTCCGAATAAGGAGTTGTTACGGAGACTCAAGACTCGAAGTTGGTCGAGGCGGGTTAGGGTGTCTGGAGGGAAAAAACCGGCTAAGCCGAATCCTTGAACGACGAAGCGTACGACTCTGCCTTGTGCACATTTGACTCCTTGCCACTCGCAGTAGTCGTAGGGTTCGTTTAGTGTGTAAAGGAGTTTGTCGTTTTGGTCAGCGTTATGCTTGAACGAGAGTAGGGAAACAGCGTCTTGAGAAAAGGTTGAGTTTGATGAGGAAGATAGTGTGAAGGTGAAGAAGAGGTAAAAGAAGAGAGTTATTAAACGAAGCATTGTTTAGTCTTGAGAAAAGGTTAGAAACATGTTGTGGAAAGTAATAAGAAAAAGAGGAAAGAGGGAGGGAGTGTTGAAGTGGTGATAGTGTGCTAAGTGGGAGTATGTTAATGGCTATAGTACTAGTAGGAAAGTAGTGCGGAGCAGCTGGTTTTGTAGTAGCACTCACGTGAAAGTGGGGAAACGCTGGAAATTTGTTTCGGATTTTACTTCGTTTCTCTGTTTTTATCTATCTCTGTGACTCTGTGTGTGAACTCAGATTTATTTTATTTATTTATTATTTATCCATGTTTAGCTTGCTTTTGTATGCTTCCCAGGGAAGAAAAGAAAAATTTTAGAATATGAATTTGGTGGCTTTTATGATACACATGTTGTTAACTTTGTGTCTAAAGTGTTTTTTTTCTATACATTTAATTTTTTTAAATTTAATGGCTTAGATTTGTGAAGAATATTTTATAAACAAAATTTTAAAATAAATGAAATTTGTGTTTATAATTATATATTCATAAGAATATATTAAATGAAAATAATTTAAATTAAAAAATATTAATTTATAGTTCTTGCTAATTAATAGTTTTGTAATTTAAGTAGACAATTTATCAAAACTTAAAACAAGTCATTTTAAATAATTTAATACATATAAAAACAATATATATATATATATATATATATATATATATATATATATATATATATATATATATATATATATATATATATATATATATATATATATTTATAGTGATATAATTTAGAGAGATTTTGGGTGGAGCGAGGTACACTTTTGGTCTTTCGTCATTTTCAAATCGCTTTTGCACTAGTTTGAATGTCTTCCTTTTGGTTCGAGTGCCTCGTGTCCATATATGACTTAACTAAACTTCCTGTATTCCAGGGAATCAACCACTCATGCTTAGAGTGGTTACTAAATTATAGGGGGCTGGGTTCAAGCCCATGGGATATAAATACATCATTATCACCATATTGATGGAAGAACCAACAAGAACACATAGAATCACACATATATAGTTATTTCTCACCTCACGTGAGCTAGCTCGCCATACCTTAACTATCTTGAAGACTTTGACAATCTGAGGTTGTCACGCTTATTATACTTTTAGAGAGTACAATTGGCGTTCATCGTAGATTCCTTATAAAACTGGCATGGACCACCCTCACTCATTCAACCAGAATATTGTTTTTGCGCTCATCCCACTCACTGTGAACAAGAAGACAGTTACACCGACCAACGAAGTGTCTGGCAGCGAGGAAAACGTCATAATGCAGATGTGTGCAGTTATGAATGACCTTCACCGTCATAACCAAACCTTGCAAGATAATGTTCTTCATATTCAGCAATGCCATCAAGAAAAGGGCGTGATGGATGAATTGGAAGTGTTGGACCCCAACCTTTATTAGACGAGATATCTCCGACACCTGATCCAATGAGCTTTAAACTAACATCATTGACTAAGTTTAATGGTCACAACGACCCGTATGAGCATATGGCCTTTATTAACACTCAGATAGTCGTCATTGCGACACATGTTTTCATGAAATGCAAGCTTGTGTTCGACACCTTTAGAGATGCAGCCTTAAGATGATATACAGGTCCCCCTAGACTCTCTGTCACCCACTATCAACACCTAGTAAAAATGGTATTCCATCAATTCGCCACAAGTAGGCACCAGAAACTGTGTGCCACTAGTTTATTTAATATACGTCAAGGCTAATTAAAATAGTTGAGAGAGTATCTCACTTACTTCAACGGAACTACATTCAATCAATGTAGTCATCCAAACTAGAAAATTTAATGTAAATTCTTTTTTACATATCTAAAGCCATTAAATTTTAAATTATTAATTCAGTGGTCAAAGAGGCTCTTGTATATGGTACACAAACTTGTCTATCAGAAAAGCAACCCATGAATTTATGATCTAATTAGACATCTAAGATGTATCAAAAGGTGACGAATAGACGATAATAATTGGTCGATTGTGTTTTGGAGGTGAGAACGTATGTGTAAACATTTGACAATCAAGTTAACAAAAATTGTGAGTGTGGAATTTAGAATTTTAAATAGAATGTATGTATACGAGTTTAAATTGCTTTTTGTATTTATTTATAATAGGAATTTAGGGTTTAGATTCATTAGGATCCGTTAAACTTTGTCATCGGATATTTTAGAAGTAGATCAATTTTAATTTTGTTTATTTCTAAGGCATGTTCATCTTTTAATCTGTCATAATTTATGATATTTGAATGACTTGATTTGATTGAACTTTGCTTCGTCAAAAACAATTCTCAAATTTATGTTTATGATAAATTAGAAACACATTATTATCATAGTTTATGATATTTGAATGATTTGATTTGATTGAAGTTTCTTTCGACAAAAATAATTCTCAAATTTATGTTTATGATAAATTAGAAACAGATTGTGTTCTAATTAACAATATATATTGAGGAAGGTCAGAGGAGTTTAGAGTATATTTGGATTAAGTATTTTAGCGAGGAAAAATATTTTTTTTTTAAATTTAAAATGATTTGATCAAAATCTGTTGTTTTGATGAAAAATATAGATAATTGTTAAAATTATGTAAATTTACGAAGTATTTTATCAAAAAAAAAATAAAGAATTTAAAATTGTTTCATCATTCTATATAATACAAATGTTAAATTATTTATTATTTATTTTTTAAATTTTGCAAGATGGTCCTCATATTTTAAAAATAAAATAAAATTAATTTATAAAATTTCAAAAAATTATAAATAAATTCCTAATAATTTTCAAATTTTATAAATTAGTTCCTTTTCAAATTTTATAAATTAGTCCTTATTTTTTATATTTTAAATTTGATTTAAAAAATTTAAAACTTATGAAAAATGACCTCAAAAATTTAACAATGAATCATTTTAATACTTCATTTAAATAAAATAATTTAAAAATAAATAAATTCTAATTAAATTATCTAAATTATTTAAAAACTTAAATTTCTTTAAAATTCTCAATTATCTCATCTAAACATGATGATTAAATGGAAGAATTTTTTAGTAACTTAAGATACTCTTTTTTTTTCTATTGTATATAGAACCTTTTATCTCTTATATATATTACTCCATCGAGTTGTTGAAAGAGTATCTTGGAGTGAGAGAGGTTGGATCGAATAGATTGTAACTCTTTTAGAATATATTAGTAGTGTATAAGCTATAGTCATCACGTAATAGTCCTTACCTAATGACTAAGAGTTAAGGCTTTAATAAAATACTTATTTAATAAAAAATGTTAGGCTCCAAACCACTTAACAAAACCTTTTTTTCTTATGAGATTTTTTTGTTGTTAATTTAAATATTAGTTTACATAAATAGTTAGACACATTATAATGTATTATTATAAACCATGATTGAAATAAATTATATAGTTTTCTGTTACAAAATATATTGTTAGTAAAAAGTATATTCTTTAAATATGATCTTAAATAACTTATACAAAAATATTAATTGACCTAATAAATTTCAAAATATAATTTAAGTTAATTGACCTATTAATATTAATTCAAATTTAATCCAAAAATAATAGTTTGACAAATAACAAATAAATTTAGTGTTTAATTCTTTTCTTTGATTTAGTAGTTTCTTAGCAAAAAAAATATTTTTTATAAGTGAATAAGTAGAAAGTTTTAAGTTTAATTTCGGACTTTTGTATTTAATATTTCTGCACAATAATAATTGAGTTGGGTTAACATTTTAAATTTTAAATTTTAATAAAAATTTTATCTTACAAAAACCTAATCTCACTTTAACCTACAATATTAATAATACTTTAACCTATAATATTAATAATAACTTTTAGTATTAATATTGATTTAAAAAATATTAAATTATTATTGTCCTGTGATTATAATTTTAAAAACTGAGTGGGGGACTCCCACTGCACGCCCGTGAACAGCATATTTTATTTTATTTATAAATACCAAAAGTGAGCAATTTCAATATTCAGGACTAAAGTCTGAATCTTGCATGTCAAAGAATATACTAGTGCATAAAAATAAAAAATATTACAACAACCAAAGTCACTATCTTTACCAAAAATAAATATACAAATAAACAATGGGAGTCTTCTTGAAGAAGCATCGGTGAATGAAGAAGAATGAATATGACAACTCGAAAATGGTACAGTTAATTAACCATATTTTATTTCTTCTTTCGTTTTCCTTTTCATACAAATTTGTTATTTCATTACCTTTTCACATACACACTTCTCACAAGGAAATTTGTATCCATGTGACATCAAATCTTTTATGGAAATTATATTGAATGGATGGATGACCATGTTATGAAGCTGCATCTCACAATCAATGTCTTCCACCTTCGTTTGATCACCATTTCCAAACATGGAATAGTCAAACTCTCCCATGCGTTTAATTGTGAAATGACGGAAATTAATTTTAAGTTTTTCATATTAGTCAAATTGTATTAAAATTGAGTACTAGGGCTTATACAAAGAGAGAAGAAGGGGGTTTCTAAAGAGACGATATATATTTGAGAAAAGCTGAGTGAGATTTCTTTAGAAAACCATAAAGACAAAACAACCTACAACTAAATAAAAAGACATAATTTTTTCTTTAAAAAACCAGCCAAGCGCTTAAAGAATTCCAGCAAGTGAGCCAAAAGATAATTCTTTTTGTTGAAGAGGCGTATTAGAAATACCTATCCATCTTTGCAGGATATCCCAAACATGAGAAGCAGCCGGGAAGAATAAGAAAAGGTGATCGAGATCTTCCAATGGGCCAAGACAAAGCGGATAAACGAGATTATGCGCACTAACGATAATACCTCTACTAATAAATTCGTCTAGAGTAAGAAGTCTTTAGATAAACAAGATTACGCGCACTAAAGATAATACCTCTTTACAAGTATCGTATCCTAATTTTGGACCCATTTATTTTGATTTTTTTTAAAAATATTTTTTATAGTGTTAAATATTTTAGTGTAAAAAAAATTTACAAAGAAATTTTTCATAAAAGTTTCAAATGAAAATTTGGTTTGAATAATTACTCTTAAAATATTATTTTAGGTATTTCATCATTTTATGAAAAAAAAAATTGAATGTCAAAATTTCAAAAAATCACTTAATAAAAATCATTTTTGAGATACAATTTTTTGAAAAAATTGTGATTTTGACTATATTTTGATCTTCAATAATGTATTATAGAATGAACAATTCAATCTTTTAATTTATAAAAAACAAATTTAGAAAAACTTGTAATATTTTGAAAAACATTTTTGTAGAATCTATTTTCAAAAATACAAAGAAAAAATTCATTTTTTTAAAACTAAAACAAACCGGCCCTTTATCCCATATTTTTATCTACTTTAAGTCAAGTATTATCTCATTTGAAAATTAAAAAAAAATACATATTCTTAGTACATTACATACATCATATATCAGACATCATTCAAAATCATTCATTACAAATTAACTCTATCAAAGTCAACAAAAAGTCATCCTCTGACCATTTGCATAACTATACGGTTGCATCATTTCAAATAAATTCATATCATTCATCATGCATTATTCAAAGTCAACAAAAATAATGTTAAAGTTGATTAAAATATTCAAGTCATTTTGCAACATTTTTATTTTTTGCATCATCTGCATAAAAAATAAAAAAATATAGTAAATTCCATGAGAATAAAATTCAAGTCAAATTCTCATTAAACCATCATTTTAAATCATTTCATTTCTCATTTCATCATCCAACATTAATTTCAAAAGTTAAAGAAAAAGTCAAGATTTTGGACATAAAAGACAAAAAATGATCACACTTGTTTTGCCTCATCACACTTTTCATTCACACCTCATTTGATCACATCTAATTATACTACATATCAGAATTTGATATTAGAATTGAGATATTTTCATGCTAAATTCAAATTCACATTCAAATACATTCAAATTCATCCAAATTTACTCACATTTTTTATATTTTTTCATAATTTCTAAACCATCATTTAACCTAATTCTAGAGCCTATAAATCAACACCATTTCATTCACAATCTACACATCAATCACTATTAAACAACCCCAAAATTTTGCATCAAATTCAACATCAAAGTTCTAATTTCTTCATTTTGAAGAAACTTGGAGTTTGAGAAAAAAACTCTCCAACTTATCCAATTGCCATCCATTTTCTTTGAATCATTACATGACATTAGCGCCACCATAATCCCTACAAAAAACATACAAGAAAATCTATTCATTCAAGTTTATTTTTAACTCGATTTCAGAAAAATTGTCGAAATTGTAAAATAATGCTAAATTGAGGAAGAGAAAGTTGCAAGGAGTCTAAGTCTATAAAGAAAAGTGGAAAACTCACCTCACCAGAGCCTCGTCGGAATTCGGGTTTCTCGTTGAAAAGTTCATAGAGTTCTTCATGTTCTTTATCTATGTAGCCTTTAATGCTTGTCGTTTCTTGATTTTCTTACATTATTATGTTTATGCATACCTCATGATCATTAAGCATCACATAATTGCATTAAAACACCATTAATTTGGATTTTAAAAAATCAAGGATTTGAGTGTTCCTGAGCAACTCAAGAATACAAATCCAAAATGATCAAAATCGACCTATTTTAAACAGAATAATATACTTAGTGGATTCATAACATCACCCTAAGCATGAATCTATAGTTTGTTTGTCATGAAAATAACTAGAATTGTCAAATCAAAGCCTTGTGCATCCCATTGTAAGCGAGTAATTTTTGAAAATTTTAGTTGTTGTTTGTTGATATTAGAGTATGGCATTATGCTCGTGAGATCGAGTAAATGAATTTTCATTATTCATTTGTGTGATTTCGTAAAAATTTGAAACAGTTACTTATGGATTAAAGAGACTAATAATGTATTTTTTTTTTAAATTTGCTGCTATTATATGTGGTTTTTCTTTTCTTATGGAGGAAGAAAATGATCTTGGGTGGGCCCCACGTGAGCCACACCCCCTACCTCTTTTTTATAAATATTTTTTTGTCATGTTTGGATAGCTGGCCTTTGGCCCATTCTCTCTTTCTTTTTGCTTGCATATCACCCATATGTATAAATGCACCCCTCTCGTTACTTTTGTTAATTTTTTTTCATTATTTGAATAAGTCATGACAATATTTTAATAAATAAAAATTAATATTTTTAAATTAAAAACTCTTGATTAATATCAAAATTTTCAAAATCTTTCAAAAATCTTTATCTCAAAATGAAACTGTCGTGTTACGAAAAATACAACCTAAGAGCGTTTGTGCGCTCGTCGAGTGATTGAACAGAGTCTTCACCGAACTTTATTTATTTCAAATAAGGAAATGTAAAATATCGATAAAACCCATAGAAGAAATAGAGAATGATTGTCGTAATCAAATTCGAGTTCGGGAGTTGATTATGCGAGGGGAATATATTAGCATCCCTCACGTCCATTGTATTCAAGAGGAATCATTTAGTTAGATTTGCGATTTGAATGTTAGCTTATGTTAATTTCTTTCTTCGAGTGATAAAAAGTGTAAAGGTAAAATAAAAGGGGTCACAAAAAGATTTTTATTAGGGTGTTTGACAAGATAGCGGGTCTCGCTCCTACGTATCCTAAGGTACAATGAGGAATTAAAAGCTACATATTTCGTATTAAGACAAAATATATTTTTGGGTTTATGGTTATAATGCTTGACGAGACGGTGAATTTCACTCCTAGGTATCCTCATGTGCGATGGGAGACTCAAAGCTACGTAGTTCTTGGTAGCAAATGAATGTTGGTTGATTGGTTTTAGTGAACAAATATTTAAGTCGCATTTCAGCGGTTACACGTTGCTTGTATGCTCGCGCATTGGAAGCTTAAACTTTTGTTTGTATTGCGGCAGAAAGGATTTTTCTTGATCACGTTTTAATGGTTAAACATTATTTGTATGCTCACACATGGGAGGCTTAAGAGTTTGTTTGTATCACGGTAGAATGGATAAAATATTATTCGTTTGTGAAAAGATTTTCGATCATGCGAGGGTGAGAAATGATAAGTTTGAGGTGTTGAAGTTTATTTTTTAGTGATGGAAAATATTCAAACGGTAGGCTAATTACAACCACCACACGAATGTTCGGGGTTAGGAGGGACAAGTGTGTTCAACCTAACCTTTTTCAACATAGTTATTTATAAATTTTGTATGGCGAATTAAGTCGTATCTCTTCAACAGATGACGAGTACTCACAGAGGAGGCTAATTACGGCCATCATACAATTACTCGAGATTACGAGGGACAAGTATGTCAAACCCAATATTTTTCGTCCACGAAAGAATGAATTTGATTCGGTTATTTAATGTATTTTGAGGAGGATGCCGAATATTCGAACGCTATCTATTTACGGTCATCCCATGAATATTCCGAGTTGGGAAGGACAAGTACGTTCAACCTAACCTTTTTTCATCCGAGGTTTATTATGAAAGAATTTTTGAGTTTCCATGGAATTTTAAAAAAAGAACATGACAAGAGTCAAGGTTTTGATTTTTTTGCATTGAGAAAATATTTATGAAAATGGCTTGATTCAATTTTGAAAATGGATGATTCGATTCTCATTAAGAATGAAATATCGTTTTTATTCATTTATCATAACATTAATCAATTAATCAAATTGAATAAAAAATAAGATATATTATATAATATATATATATATATATATATATATATATATATATATATATATATATATTTAAATATATTTAATATATATATATATATATATATATATTATATATATATATATAATATATATTATATATATATATATATATATATATATTTATATATATTAATATATTTATATATATATATATATATATATATATATATATATAATATATATATATATATATATATATATATATATATATATATATATATATATATATATATATATATATATATATATATATATATATATATATATATATATATATATATATATATATATATATATATATATATATATATATATATATATATATATATATATATATATATATATATATATATATATATATATATATATATACACACACACGATGCAATGTTGAAATGTAAAAGTCAAGATGATCATCTAATATATCATATAATCGTTGGATGGTATGTATGAAATGTGGTTTGGAAGTGCCACTTGCTAAAATCTTTGGAGTTTTAATCTATGAAAAAGGAATTGAGGTTGACAAAAATAAATTTAAGAAAAGTGAATTTTCTAAGACGCTTTAACTATAATTTGTTTAAAAAAAGAAGAATTTTGCTCCATTAGTGTAGTTAAAAATTGAACATAAATTTAGTGGGAGACTCATTATCAAGAAGATTTTAATGAAATACCAATGTATTTCATCTTTCTTAGGTGTATGTTAAAATTAAAGTATGAGTGTACCATTAATGAAGTCGAATATGCAACTTATGTGTGGGTTATTTTCAACCCACACACAATTATTACTCTGTTATTTTCAACCACAAGTCTCGGTTATTCAAAACCGATTTTTTTTTACAAAAATAATTCATTTTTTTAAGGAAATTTATAAAATATCCCTAGTTTCAAAAAAAATCTCAAACTATCCCACTTTTAGGAGGAGGCGCCAATTCAATTGGCGACTCCTCTTAAATACTTGAATGGAGACGGCAATTGTATTGGCTAGGGCATGTGCCATAACCAATCTAATTGTCGCCAATGTGTATAAGTTGATAGGAGGCACCGATTGGATTGACACCTCAGTGTAAAATGCAATTTTTTTTGGTAAGTGGTATACATGATAGATAAATTTTAAATAGGACCAATTGATATTAATAAAACTTGCCGTTTACACAAAAAAGCCTAATGATGATGGCTGAGATCACCTAGCCGACCTCCGGTCCCACATCCTCTAGCTACCCTAACCCGTGGCCCTAACCCACGTTGATGATTCAGTACCGGTGTTTGAGCATCTGAGGGGCCAGGAGCGTCACTACCAACTACAGGAGAAGGCCTGTTGAGGTAGTCAGACAAGTCGACATAGTCTTCAGTATGCATCGATGGTGTACCGTCGTAGCTGAGCTCATGACCCATGCCAAAGAAGTTGGGTTGTGGTTGACTCATTGATGGGCGACCAGGACGGTTGAAGGGAGACATGGGTGTGAACGATGCGTCGAGGAAAGGTTGGAAAGGTTGTTGGGGTGTTTGGTAGAGATAGGGTTGTTGGATATTTTGGTTTTGCGAGGTTTGGGCTTCTTAGCTATGGTAGGAGGAGGGACAGTTGGTGTTGAATGATCGTTGGGTGTTCTGACTAAGGCGACTTTGGTAGGGTGATGGGGTGGGTGTGAAGCGATGTTGCTTCTCAGGTTGATGGTCAATTTGTTGGTGGTGTTATGGGGTATGCTCTTGGTATTGGGGTTGGGTGTATGACATGTTTTGGTGCTATGTTTGTGTGTTGGTTGAACGGAACGTTTGACGGACAGGAGGTTGTGTGTATCCGGTCTGACACTGTTGTTAGGGGTTTGATGTTAAGGTGTCAGGTGTGTAAGTCATATGACGTGGGTCGTACAAGTACATATCCTCGACGATGAACTGAAAACCAACCGATTTGTACCAAGCCATATAAGTATGACTTGGTTTTTCTTCAGTTGGCATGACTGCGTCAGTTAAGACATGGTCATGTCGGTGCTTCCATTTGCGACACTCCGATCTTGCGAAGCTTTGCCATGAATTGAAGTTCCATTGGTCGTTAACTTTGCGCATATGCCATTCTCCTAGGCTAGCTGGGGGATCTAGGATGTTTTGGGGCATACCGAACTGCAGCTTCACACGATCACTGTTGTGCATCTCCACAATTGTGAACCGTATTATCGGTGTGCATGCAGTCCATACGGCTGCGTCTTCAGCGTTAACCTCATGGTCATGATCCAAATTAAGGTATGGATGCCAAATGAACTGAAATGTGAAAGAAGATAGGATTATAATCTAGGTAGAAGAAGTTAACAAAATATAACAAAATAATTAAGTTATTATCCTTACGTCTGTCGGTCGAAGGTGATCCAACAGGTTGCGATACTGAGTAATACAGTGTCTTGGACATCTGTTGTAACTTATACCACGTGCAGACCATCTACACCAAAAAGTCAAAAAATATTAGTTAGAGATGATAATCTTTAAAGAAGTAAGTAAAGATATAGCAATTTAAACAACTTACTTTTGTGCATACGGAAATGTGAAAGGGTTGTTGTTAACGGGTGCTAGGGACGGTAGTCTTGACCAACCCCATGCTTGTAGCAAAACAGCACATCCAGAAAATATAGATGTGTCTTTGTGTGAGTTTTTGCATAAGGAGCTATAGAGATAAGCTAGACAAGAAGATCCCCAATTGTAACTTCCTATTCTATCTCCATGTCTAAGTAAAGGTAAATACATAATATGCATGCTAGAACCACTACCTTCGGGAAATAAAAACGAGCCAATTAACAGCATAATGTAACACCTAGTTTTTATTATTCGAGCATCTTCGGTAGAATGCTCATCTAAGTATAAACTATTATAGTACGACTTAAGGCGTGAAAGTAGTATACCTTGACCTCTTGCGTTATCATCTAACAAATCAGTCTCCAAGAGATCCATGCAAATTGAATTTACAGGTTGATTACATGTTGAACAACGACATTGAAGATGATGATCATGAATATTCGGGATTGGGAAGGACAAGTAAGTTCAACCTAACTTTTTTCATCCGAGATTTATTATGAAAGAAATTTTGAGTTTCGATGGAATTTTAAAAAAAGTACATGACATGTGTCAAGATTTTTATTTTTTTACATTGAGAAAATAGTTATGAAAATGGCTTGATTCAATTTTGAAAATGGATGATTCTTTCATTCTCATTAAGAATGAAATATTGTTTTTATTCATCTATCATAATGTTAATCAATTAATCAAATTAAATAAAAAATCAAATAATATATATATATATATATATATATATATATATTATATATATATATATATATATATATATATATATATATATATATATATATATATATATATATATATATATATATATATATATATATATATATTATATATATATATATATATATATTATATATATATATATATATATATATATATATATATATAATGAATGTTCAAATGTAAAAGTCAAGGTGATAATCTAATATATCATATAAATATGTATGAAAAGAAATAATTGGAAAATAAAACTAAAAAATATGGTTTTTAAGTGCCACATGCTAAAATCTTTGGAGTTGTATGTTGGATTAATTTATTATTAATTAGGTGTGATTCATGTAAACAATATTTGACTTAAATAAAAGACACATAAATGTGATGATTATTTTGGTAGATGGATAATTAAGTCAATGGGGTTTTATTTTGAAATTCAAAATACAAATCCCTCTTCTCTCTCTTCATGACTGTTGGGACATGACTCTTGGGGTGGAATATGACTGTTGGAATAAAGTGTCTATAAAAGGACACATTTAGGCAACCAACACGAACTTTTCTCATTCCTTCTCATTTTCTCACAAATACACAAAAGTATCTTCATCATCAAAGATACAAATAAGAAAGAAGGAAGAGAGGAGAAAACAATTGCAAACAAGGATCAATAAATCAGACAAGAATCAACGTCATGGATCCGGGTACGCTTTTACGGTTTTATTTATAGAATCTAAAACACTGTGAAAATCATGATATCAAGATCCAAAACATAAAATTTTGTTAACAAATGGTATCAGAGCTTTGTTACCGGTATTATGATTTTTCGGTGTTGATTATCGATATTATGATTTTTTTTAAGTAGTGATTGTTTAATGAGAATCATAGTTTATATTAGAAAGTATCATGATATGTATGTATGCTATGCATAAAATTGCTTTTGAAGTTTTTTTCAAAGACGTTACGGTGATGGCACTGGAATTTATATACATGTTCCAGAATTTCCAATGCATGTGTTAATAGAGAATCCAAAATATCCTATATATGCTACATTGCCATGCTAAATCTCATTTAAATGTTACTGTTTTAAAATTGTGTATCGTTATTTTTTTTTAATTTTTTTTTAATAGATATAATTTATTGTTTTGAAATTATTATATTAAAAATTTGCAATCACCAAAGTGATCAAATTTATTAAAGTGTATAATTTTAATCCGATGCTATACAAATAACATGTTTATGTTAAATAATAGTATTTATTATTATAAGATATATAGAGATCATCCAAAGATGAATCATGACTTATAATTAATAAAATTAAAGTTTTTATCATACTTGTTGCTTGTATATCCAAAGATAGACATGCATGTTCTTTTGAGTATGTTATTGAAATGTATGTAGATATCATCCAAAGGTGAATTTAGATACATGATTAAAGTTACAATTAGTTTGAATCCATGAAGTTTATTCAAAGCATTAACGCATGAGCATGTGTAAATGTTTACAGTTGCTACTAATATGTTTGCCTTGGGCAACGCAATGACAAAGTTCAATGGGCTAAACTATGCTGATTGGTCTGAAAAGATTCAGTTTCAACTGGGTGTTATGAACTTGGATATGGCATTGATAATAGACGAGAAGCCCGCAACCATTACGGAGGACAATACGGAAGAGGGAAAAGCTCCTCTAAAGGTTATTGAGGGCGGAGTCCAAAAGGAAAAGAAATGTTATTTCTGTAAGGAGAGCGGACACTTCAAAAAGGATTGTCCTAAAAGGAAGATGTGGTTCGAAAAGAAAGGTATGTTTTATGTTTTCATAAATTTCGAATCAAATCTTATTGAAGTACCAAATAATACTTGGTGGCTTGATTCGAGTGCGACTACTCATGTTTCACATATTATGCAGGGATTCCTTTCGATCCAAACCATAAAAGGAAGTGAAAAGTTTCTTTAAATGGGAAACAGAATGAAGGCACGAATAGAGGGAATTGAGACGTATAGATTGGTCTTAGATACTGGATATCATATAGATCTGAAAAGTTGTCTTTATGTACCTGGGTGTGCTAGGAATTTAGTTTCTGTTGCAAAGTTGGATGAATTGAATTTTAATTTTAAGATTGGAAACGGTGTATTTACTTTGTTTAAAGATACATATTATTGTGGTTCTGGTACTTTAGTTGATGTTTTATATCGTTTTAATCTTGATGTTAATTTTAAAGAATCTCTATTTAATATTGAACATATTGTTGGTAGTAAGCGAAGTACAAATAATGAGAGTTCTGCTTATTTGTGGCATCAAAGGTTAGGTCACATATCTAAAGAAAGAGTAATGAGGTTAATGAAAGGTGAAATATTACCTCAATTAGATTTTGGTGACTGGAATATATGTTTGGATTGCATTAAAGGAAAACATTCCAAACAAATATCCAAAAAATTCGTCTACAAGAAGCAGTGAACTCCTTGAATTGATACACACTGATATTTGTGGTCCTTTCGACGTCCCTTCTTGGGGAGGAGAAAAGTATTTCATCACTTTTATTGATGACTTCTCACGTTATTGTTACTTATTGCATGAAAAATCTCAATCAGTGGACATGCTAAAAGTATTCATTGATGAGGTGGAAAGGCAATTAGATAAAAAGGTAAAGATAGTGAGGTCTGATAGAGGTGGTGAGTATTATGGAAAATATAATGAGAAGGGACAATGTCCAGGTCCATTTGCAAAGTTCCTCGAAATTCGTGGCATATGTGCACAATATACTATGCCAGGCACACCACAACAAAATGGTGTGGCTGAGAGGCGGAATCGTACTCTTATGAATATGGTTAGGTCAATGTTAAATTATAGTAATGTACCTTTATCATTGTGGACCTACGCATTAAGGACCGCTGCGTATTTGATTAATAGGATTCCTATCAAGAAAGTTCCTAATACTCCTTATGAACTATGGACGGGAAGGAAACCTAGTTTGAGGCATCTTCATGTTTGGGGATGCCAAGCCGAAGTAAGGGCGTATAATCCACATGAAAAGAAACTTGATGCAAGAACCATTAGTGGGTTTTTCATCGGGTATCCTGAAAAATCGAAAGGGTATAGATTTTATTGTCCTAATCATAGTATGAGAATAATTGAGTCTGGTAATGCTCGGTTTATTGAAAATGGGCAGTTTAGTGGGAGTGAGAAATCACGTAAAATGGATATTATGGAGACTCGTGGAGAATCTTCTTCACCTAAAGAATCTTCTCAAGTTGTTGTCCCTCTGGTTGTGGTACCGTCATACAACCCAAATAGACAACAAATTAATATTCAAAACCCACAAAATGAACATATAGTTGATGAACCAGTTGACAAAATACAAGTCACAAATGAGCAAGAACAAGTGACTGAAGAAACACAAGAAATAGCAGTAAGAAGGTCTGAAAGGCAAAGGAGACCAGCTATTTCAAATGATTATGTTATTTATTCACTTGAACATGAATGTGACTTTAGCATTGATGAGGATCCAGTATCATTTAAACAAGCCATGGAAAGTGACAATTCTAAAAATTGGTTCAATGCTATGAAAGAAGAGTTAAAATCAATGAGTGACAATAATGTATGGGATCTAGTTGAGTTACCTAAAGGTTCAAAATGAGTCGGTTGCAAATGGGTCTTTAAGACCAAACGAGACTCAAAAGGTAATATTGAAAGATATAAAGCTAGACTTGTCGCCAAAGGTTTCACTCAAAAGGATGGTGTTGACTACAAAGAAACCTTTTCTCCTGTTTCAAAGAAAGACTCTTTGAGAATTGTTTTGGCTTTGGTGGCTCATTATGACTTAGAGCTTCACCAAATGGATGTAAAAACCGCCTTTCTAAATGGTGACTTAGAGGAAGAAGTGTATATGGCTCAACCTGAAGGTTTTGTTACTGCAGGAAAAGAAAATTTAGTGTGTAAATTAAAGAAGTCAATATATGGATTAAAGCAGGCTTCTAGAAAATGGTATCTTAAATTTAACAATACTATTTTGTCATATGGTTTTGTAGAGAACACTGTAGATCAGTGTATCTATATGAAGGTCAGTGGGAGAAAATTCATAATTTTAGTCTTATATGTTGATGATATTTTACTTACGGCCAATGATTTTGCTTTGTTGCATGATGTAAAGAAGTTTCTCTCCAATAAATTTGAAATGAAGGATATGGGTGAGGCATCATATGTGATAGGAATAGAAATATTTCGTAATAGATCACAAGGACTATTGGGAATGTCTCAGAAAGGCTATATAAATAAAATTTTAGAGAGATTCAGAATGGACAAATGCTCTGGAGGGACAGTTCCTATTCAGAAAGGAGACAAGTTTAGTCAAATGCAATGTCCCAAAAATGAATTAGAGCGAAAAGAAATGGAGTCTATTCCCTATGCATCAGTGGTTGGGAGCTTGATGTATGCCCAAACATGTACCCGACCGGATATTAGTTTTGTTGTTGGTATGTTAGGTCGATATCAAAGTAATCCTGGAATGGATCACTGGAAAGCTGCAAAGAAAGTTCTTAGGTACTTACAAGGAACCAAAGATTACATGCTCACATATAGAAGGTCAGATCACCTTGAAGTGGTTGGCTACTCAGATTCAGACTTTGCAGGATGTGTGGACTCAAGAAAATCCACATTTGGATATGTTTTTCTTCTGGCTGGAGGAGCAATATCATGGAAGAGTGGAAAACAGTCCATCATTGCTACTTCTACTATGGAGGCAGAATTCGTGGCATGCTTTGAGGCCACAATTCAATCATTATGGTTGCGGAACTTCACCTTAGGGCTTGGTATTATCGACAGTATAGCTAGGCCGCTAAGGATTTATTGTGATAATTCTGCAGTTGTGTTCTTCTCTAAGAATGATAAATATTCCAAAGGTGCTAAACACATGGAATTGAAATACTTATCAGTGAAAGAAGAAGTGCAGAAACAAAAGGTGTCATTTGAACATATTGGAACAGATTTAATGATAGCGAATCCGTTAACTAAAGGTTTACCGCCCAAAACATTTATTGGTCATGTAGAAAGGATGGGCATTATGTAAAAGTCCTTGTTAACATTGTATTATTTTTGGTATATATACAAGTATAGTTTAATGTTCGTATTGTATGACAATTGTGAATTCAATTAAAGTTATGTTTCTGTTGAGTTTTGACATCCATATTATATTATACATGTTATTGTAATATGTGATGACTAGGTGTCTTTGAAAAGACATGAGAGACACATTATTGTATCCCCTAAAGTTATTTGAATTGAATTGATTCGTGATACATGGAAGGAATCAAGTTGATAAATAATTTGTGACCGCCATGATTCGATCATATCAATTCATTAAAGATAATAACTTGGTGCTTTAAATGAATGGTGCATAATTATGGTATAAGATTGAAACATCAAGATGTCACATGAGTCAAGTGGGAGATTGTTGGATTAATTTATTATTAATTAGGTGTGACTCATGTAAACAATATTTGGCTTAAATAAAAGACACCTAAATGTGATGATTATTTTGGTAGATGGATAATTAAGTCAATGGGGTTTTATTTTGAAATTCAAAATACAAATCCCTCTTCTCTCTCTCTTCATGACTGTTGGGACATGACTCTTGGGGTGGAATATGACTGTTGGAATAAAGTGTCTATAAAAGGACACATTTAGGCAACCAACACGAACTTTTCTCATTCCTTCTCATTTTCTCACAAATACACAAAAGTATCTTCATCATCAAAGATACAAATAAGGAAGAAGGAAGAGAGGAGAAAACAATTGCAAATAAGGATCAATAAATCAGACAAGAATAGACGTCATGGATCCGGATACGCTTTTACGGTTTTATTTATAGAATCTAAAACACTGTGAAAATCATGATATCAAGATCCAAAACATAAAATTTTGTTAACATTGTAAACTATGAGAAAGTAATTGAGGTTGACAAAAATAAATTTAAGAAAAGTGAATTTTCTAAGACGCTTTAACTGTAATTTGTTATAAAAAAAAAGAATTTTGCTCCATTAGTGAAGTTAAAAATTGAACATAAATTTAGTTGGAGAGTCATTATCAAGAAACTTTTAATGAAATAACAATGTCTTTCATCTCACTTAGGTGTATGTTAAAATTAAAAAATGAGTGTACCATTAATGAAGCCGAATATGAAACTTGTGTGTGGGTTATTTTCAACTCACGCATAATTATTACTATGCTATTTTCAACCACAATGCTCGGTTATTCAAACCCAATAGATAACAAGTCCAATCAATATTGAGATGAAATTATTTTTCTCTCAAGCTTCTTTGAGTTTCAACAATGGTTAGGTTTGAATCTTAGAATTTGAAACATGTTGTATCAAATACATTGCGAATCTCGTAAATATTCTATTAAATCAATTTTTGTTAAAGTTTTAATATATATAAATGTAAATTTTCAAAACAAACAAAATTATAAAAGAGCCAAACTAATTTTTTTATTGGATTCAACTATATTTCATACGTATCAAGTTTTAATCGACAACATTAACAAATCTAACTAATGTAGTAACATTGAAGGCGGATGTCCATCAGAATGATAATGATCAAAATATATTTCTTACACAATCATTATTTTAAAGTTATATTTTTTACATTTTTCTATAATTTCTATACCATCCTTTAACCTAATTCTAGCGCCTATAAATTAACATAATTCCATTCACAATCTACACATCAATCACTACTAAACAACCCCAAATTCCTGCATCAAATTCATCATCAAAGTTCTAATTCCTTCAATTTGAAGAAATTTGGAGTTTGAGAAAAAAAACTCAAACTTGATCCAATTTCCATCCATTTCCTTGGAATCATTACATGACATCAGCACCACCATAATCCCTACCAAAAACCATACAAGAAACTCCTATTCATTCAAGTTTATTTTTAACTCGATTTCAGAAAAGTTGTCAAAATTATAAAATAATGCTAAATTGAGGAAGAAGAAGTTGCAATGAATCTAAATATGTAAAGAAAAATGGAAAACTCACCTCACTAGAGTCTCGCCGGAATTCGGGTTTGTCGCTGAAAAGTTCTTAGTGTTCTTCGTGTTCTTTGTCTAGGTAGCCTTTAAAGCTTGTTGTTTCTTGATTTTCCTTACATTGTTATGTTTATGCATACCCCATGATCCTTAAGCATCACTGAATTGCATTAAAACACAATTAATTTAGATTTTAGAAAATCAAGGGTTTGAGTGTTCCTGAGCAACTCAAGAACACAAATCCAAAATGATCAAAATCGACCTATTAGAATAATATACTCAGTGACTTCACAACATCACCCTAAGCATGAATGCATAGTTTGTTTGGCATGAAAGTAACTCAAATTGCCAAATTAAAGCCTTGTGAATCCCATTGTAAACGAGTAATTTTCAAAAAATTTAGTTGTTGTTTGTTGATATTTGAGTATGTCATTATACTTGTGAGACCGAGTAGATGAATTTTCATCATTCATTTATGTGATTTCTTGAAAATTTGAGACAACTACTTATGGAATAAAGACACTAATAATGTATTTTTTTTTCAAAATTGCTTTTACATTTGCTGCTACTGTATGTGGTTTTTCTTTTCTTATGGAGGAAGAAAATGATCTCAGGTGGGTCTCACGCGAGCCACACCCCTCCCTTTTTTTATAAATATTTTTTAATATTTTATTATCATGTTTGGATAGTTGGCCTTTGGCCCGTTCTCTCTTTCTTTTTGCTTGCATATTACCCATATGTACAAATGCAACCCTCTCCTTACTTTTGTTAATTTTTTTTCATTATTTGATTAAGTCATGAAAATATTTTAATAAATAAAAATTAATATTTCTAAATTAAAAACTCTTGATTAATATCAAAATTTTTAAAACCTTTCAAAAATCTTTATCTCAAAATGAAACTGTCGCATCACGAAAAATACAACATAGGAGCATTCGCGCGTTCGCCTAGTGATTAAACAGAGTCTCCACCGAACTTTATTTATTCCAAGGAAGGAAATGAAAAATATCGATAAAACCCTTAGAATAATAAAGAATGATTGTCGCAATCAAATTCGAGTTCGTGAGTTGATTCGTGCGTTTTATGATTTTCTTTGAGCCAAATGTTCACTTCATGGAGTAGAATAAGATGCAAAAAGAATCACCCTAAGAGAATATTTGAGGTGAAAGTTGTGGTCTTATGAAGTTAAGACCGTGACCTGAAAAATGGGCTAGGCAAATGGTCAAGCACCTTGAAGCATGTTAGGTCATGTTGAGGTCTAATGCTTATGATGCCATAACTTTTGATTCCCTCATGCATTTTAAGCCAAATTTGGGCCAAATTATCTTTGCCATAAGCTTAACACAATGCAAACATAATGGTGTCAAAAGGATAATTGAGCTGAAAATGGCAAGGGGTCATGGCAAGATTTTGGCCCAAATTGGCAACTTGGCCAATGACACAAATGAGGTCTCAAATGGATGAATTGATGTTTGGCCCTTGAATTAAAGTTGTAGAGGATCCCAAAAGTCACATTTGGCTCAAAGAAGCTTGTCATTTGGATGAAAATTGAATAAGTTATGGAGTTTGGATCAAAAGTAGGGCATACTTGCAAATTAGATCAACCACACTTGTACACTTCTTGCAAACTTGATATTTTCTTGCTTTCCAAGCCATGTTGATGACATAGTGAGAAACCCTAAATGAAATCTTAATTATGGCTTGAGTGAAATTGAAGATAGCTTAAAAATTAAGTGATGTGGCATGGAAATAAACACATGAACCATCTTTGAATCACCATGAACAAACTTGCATTCCTCTTGGCCTAAAAGACCTTGTTCTTGCCTTGATTTGAAGCATGACTACCTACCTGAGTAACAAGAACAAACAAGTACCACTTATCCATGAAATTAAGGTTAGTTGACAAGCAAAACAAGAGGAAACCCCAAGGTTAAGATACAAACCACAATATGACCATGCATGTGATTCCATGACTGTCGCAGCCTAAAAAATATAGATGCGAAAAAATAACCGGCGAGAAAGAAATGACAGAAGAGTCGCCACCATGCGTTATTTATCCCAAAGGAGGGAAAGGAAACGCTCGAAGTAGACCTGGAGAAAGGAAAGGAAAAAACAAGGTCTCGCAACCAAATCTTGGGTTCGGGAGTCGATTATGCGAAAGGAAGGTATTAACACCCCTACGCATCCGTAGTACTCTACGGGATCCACGTTTGTTGTTCTTGTCTAAAGGGTGTGTGTTTATCTAATATACTATTTACTAAAAGAAAGGTCAAAAGAAAATGACTCGCACAGATGTCGCATCCACTGCATACGTATCTTATCTGAATATGAGAATCAGAGTCTTCGTAGCTCGACTACCTATGGCTTAAAGAGAAGTGTGCTCGCTAAGACATCGCGTCTTATGCCTACGTATCTCATCTGGAATGAGAATCAGAGAAAACCGTAGTTCGGCTAACTACAGGAACAAAGGGTCTCGATTGCAACTAGGGCAAGAGAAAAGGAAGGTCTCGATCGCAACGAGGGCGAGAGAAAAGAATCGCAACGAGGGCGAAAACAAGCAAGGATTAGTTGTTAGTTGTTAGTCAAAAAACAAAAAACTCGGCAAGACATCGCATCTTGTGCCTACGTATCTCATCTGGAATGAGAATCAGAGTTGTCGTAGTTCGACTAACTAGGGATTGCCATTTGAACATGGACTTACAAAGGAGGACACCAGTTGTGTCAAAGGAGAGTGGGCAATGTATTCACGTCCTAGCAGCAGGTGTCGCAGCTCGCTGAATCGAGTCTTAGGCAGTTACCTCTTTGCAATAGAACGGACCACATGCCACAGGATCGGAGACGCTCAGAAAGTCTAAAAAATGGGGAAGCTCTGCCCTAGAGTTGTCATGCAATGTGGACCTAAGTGTAAGGATTTACAAATAGGAACATCTACCTAATGTTAGCATGCAAAGAATAAGGGAATTCTACCTATGTTATCATACAAAAGAATAAGGGAATTCTACCTAATGTTATCATACAAAAGAATGAAGGAATACTACCTATGTTATCTGTAGCGGTGTATTCATCACTTTATGATTTATTGATTAAACCAAAAGCAAAGCATACAAAGATAGAGTCGCCACCGCACTTTTATTTATCCAAAGGATTGGCTAAAAAGCGAACAAAAGCCTAAGAAGTTTTACACATAGAAAACTAATGAAAAGGTCAGAGATCTGGATAAGGGGTTAATTACGCAATGGGAAGGTGTTAGGCACCCATCACGTCCTAAGTACTCCTAGGGAACCTCTTTTCACACTTGTTGTATAAAAGAGTTTATTTGTTTATGACATATATTGTGCAAACATTGATTGAAGGGATGAGAAAAGAATATACAATTTTTATTATTTTTGTGTTTGAACGGATGAACCCGTTGCCTACGTACCTTCCATGAAAGGTAAGGATCAAAACGCCGTAGTTCGGCTAAAAGATTTCCAAAATATGAGTCGGTTCATTTTAAAACAAAAGCCCTAAGGTCTTTCGTTATCCACGGGAGAAAACTCAACCTTATACAAATAACAAGTCCACCATGTGAGAAAAGCTTCGACGTACTAGAGGGGTTAACCCTGTTTTCAGTACGGAAGTCTTACAGTTCGATCACTAAGGACAAAAGGTGAGATTAACATCAACCAACTAGGATAAATCAAACCTATGGCTAATGCATGAAAACATGAGTGAGAAGTGGGCTTGGGCCACAAAAGCAATTGAGTGAGTGAGATTAATTGATTTGAGTATTCATGAAAAGTATGGTCAAAGTATGATTAGAATTGATTCAAAAGAAGTATTGAGAAAATGAAGTTTGAAAAGTCAAAGGCTTAAGGCCTAGGTTTCTAATTTGAAAAAAGATGAGAATGTTTGCACAATAGATGTCAAAGTTTCTGAATTAACATGTGAAAAGAGGGTTTTGAAAACACACACAGAAATGGGAGGGTGAGGAAGTAAAACTTCTTAGATGTTCACCTCTTGAAATCATATGGAAGATGATTCAAGTGTATCCTTTGGAATAGGAAACAATGCAAGTAATAGGTAAACAAAGTATCAGGCAAAGTTAACAAAAGCGGATACTGGATGCCAATTACTGGACTTATACCAATCTCCTAAAACAAAGATGGATACTAGATGCCACTCAATGGACTTATACTAGTCTCCTAAAGCGAAACAAAGAAATGATACCGGGTGCCAAACAACTGGACTTACACCAATCTCACAAAACAAACTGGATATCGGATACCAATAAATGGATTTACACCAATCTCCTAAGACAAACAAACATGGATATCAGATGCCAATCTATCTGGACTTATTCCAATCTCCAACAGATGATCATGGGAAAACAAATGCCAACAACATGGACTTACAATTGAATCCTCACATACAACAAACAAGCAACATCACTAAGCAAAGAGGACACAAGTGGCCAATGAAATGGTCTTACACTCAATCCCTTCCAAATCATAGGAACAATGGCCAATGAATGGACTTACAGTTGATTCCTCAATGGACAAACAAAGATGTGTCACAAAGATATGAAATGATGATCATGCAATAATGAACATTTAATGATGATAAGTGCACAAAGGCAAACAAGCAAACATGTACAGATGAACCAATAAGCAATCAATGATTCAGTTAGCACACACTATATACAAGCAATTAGGCTCAAGCAAGGGTTAGACTTTAAAGTCAACTGGAATGGGGTAAGTGGTGCTCTTAACCTTAACATTGAGAGTTAAGGTGAAGCAGATGAAAAGGAGATGAGAGGTGTGCCTCATTGCTCTTATCCCTGGTCAGGGAGAGCATTGAATATCAGAAGGTGTGGGAGTTCAGAAAGTTGGAACTCTCTCCACAAGTTAATGACTCTATAGATCTTGGGCTTTTACTCACTATGCATCAACACATGTGGTGTGAGCAAGGTGAGTGACACACAGAATAGTAGGAGATGGACTACACATCTCTTTTGTCTACCAATTGCCTTATCAAAAGGACTTTTCCTGCTTGGGGACAAAGATAAACAATCACAAACATTGCCTCTTAAGGAGGACTTCAGACAGGTGCCTGGCCAAGTAACAGGCCAGGTCTTCCAAACTACATGAAGAAGAGAAAGTATACCTCAATGCTTAAGCTATCAAGAAAAGCAAAAGCAAGTTCACAATGAACTATAGCAACTAAGGTACCTGAAAACAATCCAACTCAATCAGTTTTCAATTCAAAAAGTCAAGCAAGTAATCCAACAGTCAACAGACAATACACAATAAACAATCAAGGCTACATTGTGCAAGGCACAAGCTCAACTTAAATGAGCTCAAAGTATCCTACAAAACAAATCAAAGTTAGTCCATAACAATCAAACAAACCAACTCAAGCCATATGAATTAATCTCCTTAAAGCCATGTGCTTCTTAACCTGAAAACAAACTCAAACATGAGAAGCAAACCCTTAGGCCAAAGCCTAGGGTCAAAGGAGGAGAAATAGACCAAAACAGAACATGAAAATTGGTAAGAATCAAGATTTATCAATTAAAAACATCATCCAATTGGTCTCATATCAAAAGCATTCATCAAATTCATTTCATAAACAAATCATGTCAAAGCATGCAAGTTGAAAGCTCAATGAGGTAAACAGAATGAACTAAAGCAAATCAAACCAGAAATGGCTCAATAAATTCCAAGAAAAATCATGTCTAAACAAAACACATCAAATGAGCAACATACCAAAAATCATGGCATTTGGACAAGTATAAGCATGGCAAATAAAATCACCAAGTCAAGGTATGCACAAACAAGCTCAAACAAGACCACAAATGGTGCATCAACTTAAGGCAATCCTAAAACAGAAATGACATAAGATAAATGACTCAAACCAAATCCAAGACACACTTCAATGTGTCTAGAAAACATGTACAAAATTTCAGGCTCATATGATAAGGCATAAGAATTTCACAAATCATGAAAGTTCAACACTCAACAAAAGTTCACAAATGGCAATCCAGAAAGAAAAATATCAAACAAATCAGAAATGGATCCTAAAATTCTACAAAAAATCAGGACCAAACTTAACATCCAGAAGAAACATCATGCAAAAATTAAGATCATTTGGCATTTAATTAGAATGGTAAATAAAATCAGCAAATTGGACAAGAAATGGTGTGACACACATTGTCACACCTATATTGATCAGATCATATCTCAACATCCAGAAATGCAAAAATTGCAAACTCTATACCAAAAGATCAATCAAAGTGTCTAGATTATGCATGTATATTTTCAGCTTCATTGGATCAAGCATCATGATTTCATAAAAGAAATGGCAAGCAATGTGCAATGAATGACATGCAAGAACAAACCCTAGGCAATTTTTAAATCCAACCGAGCACAAATTCTGGAAAAATATCAAAAAAAAAGTAGACATTACAAGGAACATGGCAAAAAAAAACTCATGTGAATTGGATCATTATTTTGAGAGTTATGAATTTTCTAATGAGATGAAAAATTAAAAATGCATGAATGACATAGATGAACATGAATAGCATAGGTGAAAAAATACAAAACAGCCAAGATGGAAAATGCCTTGGAGCGGGATCGAACCGCTACACCATTCAAATTGAGGCGCTCACTTAATGAAACGCGCCGTTTCATTAAGTGATGTGGCGTGCTGTGATTGGTACATGGGAGACAAACAACAAAATACATGCAAACACGGCTCATGAAAGATCAAACGCGATCTGGAGAACTAAAACCCTAGTGTTCATCGCGTGTTCATCCTGTTCTTCATCATCATGATCCAAACATCACAGAAATTCATGAAACATACATCATTCGATTCATCTTGCATCACACATCAATAATCCAGCATCAATTTAACCTAATTCTACTCATGTTCAAAGATTCAAGCGAAGAAAGTTTCATATGTTAACATTCAAATCTACATAACTACCTCAAAACTCAATGAAAATCCATGATCTAAAGTTCATTACAACCAGCAACAAAGGATCTACAAGATGCATATCATAATTTCATGAATTAGAGCATTCGAATTCTAACCTCTATGAAGATGCAGAAGCTAATTTGCTGGATTCAAGGCTTGGAATGCAAAAACAGATGTTCTCCTAAGCTCAGGTGAATGAATGGATGCAAGAGAATAGCTCAACAATGCTTGATCTCGATGGAATCTTCAACTGCCATGGGAGATGCAATGCTTCAACAGTCACGATTCTTCAAGGATGCTTCAAGATCCAGCTTCAATCTACTCCAATTATGCCTGTAGATGATGAATAGAACAAGAAGCAAGCAAAAGAAATGAAGAAAATCGATGAAAAGTTGAGAGAAAATTTTAAGAGCAAAAGTTTAGATCTGAAATTGTGAAGTTGTTGTTAGCATTTTATGTTAGGATTATGTTTAAATACCACCTGCTAATCAAACTTGTTAATCATGTTTTACCAAAAACCCCAGGATTAGTGAAATGGAATGGTTTATGCAAATTACCAAAATCACCCTTATGCTCACATGGCCAATGGAATAGTGCGATTTTCACTTGTAACAAGCTCAAAAATCTGTTTGGAGGCAAAGGCAATTGATTGGAATTGAAAATAATGCACATTTTTCAAATGGATATTTTCCCTCCAAAAATCAAATTAATTCAAGTGAAAAATGCAATATTTTTGTGATGAGAATTGATGAAATGTGATGCATGATTATGATAGAGCATATCAAGAGAGAAATGTTCCAAAAAGAACCACATGCATTGGCCTTGTGGTGTGAAAGTTATCCTCTTTTGAACTTCAAATTTTCTTGGCAAAGATTGATCCATAACTTTTCAACCACAAATGAGAAATGGATGTTCTTGGACATTTTGGAAAGGTGAGAGCAAGATATTCAACTTTCATGTTGGGCAAAATCTCATTTGAAGCCTGTTTGATGATGCAAATTTGAGGAGAAGACCTTTCCATTTTTGGCAGTTTGAAATTACAGGTCACTTACTATTTTTGGAAACTTTTCATCTGACCTCAAATTCTCCAATGTTGATGTTTGACATGTTATATGAGACTTGTATGGACATGAATGAGGTCTCTTTAACCCTCTCCCACCTTCAAATCCATGATTGAATGCACAGTTGACTTGTGTTGACTTTTCTAGGGTTTCAGTTGACCTGGCTGTGATCATATGAAATCCAAGCCTCTACCACTTGAGATCTTGATCCAAAATGATATCATGGTTCATATGAACTCTTATGAATGCTCATGGTGCCCAAATTTTTCAGAATGACCACCATCTATAGCTCAAAGAATGCCTTTGACTGGCTTGACCTAGTGTTGCTTCATCTGCAAGTAACAAGGTTAGATGACAAAATTTTTGTACTTTTGGTTAGTAAACAAATGAAAAGCAATGATATACAAATGCAAAACATGCTTGGTGATCAAGAACAATACTCAAAAGGATAACCCACCCCTAGGGAAGGAGACAAGGTGCACAAAGATCCTTGAGGCAATGGTATGATATGCTATGATGCCATGAGGGATCTTAGGGACAAACTTGGGGTCTTACATTATCATACAAAGGGTTCTACCTAATGGGTGCTACCTAAACGGAACAAGAATCGACGAATGGAGCAAGAAGAGGATAAGGGTAAGGGTAGATGGCGATGCATGAAGCAATCGACTTACAAGAGGTAGATGGCGATGCATGAAGCAATGGACTTACAAAAGGAATGAATGAATACGTGTTGGTTATGTTAAGTTTGGAAAATGATTACTCGACGTTGGATCGAGGTTTTGATCTTGTTTTGAAACAGTTATTGGATGTTCTTTTATTTCTTTTATTAACAGGTGAATAAAGAATGAAAGAATAAATATTATACACTTCATGGGAGAGGGGTACATTTGTTATGAATGAGGGTTGTTCATGGCAATCACACAATAAAAATATATGCCTCATACACCATACAAGTAGGCAACAGTTAACCAAACAAATCAGATATAAACAGGTATATGATCAAATCAAATCATCAAAGAATGAAATGAATGAGCATTAGACGATGCATGAGAAGTATAAACATGTTAAATAATCAAACAATAGAAGCATGGATGAAAGAAACAAGTATAAAAAATATCAGATGAATCAGACAAATGCAACTATGCACACAAAGGATCAATGAATAATTTAATCGGGAAATGATGCAAGGATCAAATAAAATCAAGATGAGAGGCCTCTAATACATGGCATATACGATGGAAAAGGGAGGATCAAAAGATCTCTTCAATTTCCATAGGCAATCCCTTAAGTCAAACATCAATCATAGAAAAGTCAACTGAAAAGTCAAGTCAACTTAAAAATTATGAAATAAATAGTAAATTAATCACAAAAATTATGAAAATTTAATCTAAGTAAGGTGGGGTCAGGACATCATCATCCCCCAAAAAGATTTTAAAAATAATGAAAATTGGTTATTGAATTAATTGAAATAAAATAGAAGTCAAATGAAAAGTCAACCAAGCAAACTAGGTCAAAAATAAATCCAAAATAAATTGAAAATGAGAAATAAAATTCCAATAAAAGGTCAAGTTGACCATGAGATATTGGTCAACCCTCATCCCAAAAGTCAAAAGTTAAAAATAAATTTAAGTCATGAAAATAAAATAAATGAGGAAATGTATGCTTAAAAGAACCACTTGAAATAAATAATTAAAATAAAATATTAACATTAAATAAAATATGAAAATAAAAATTAAATAAATTAAATAAAACATTAAAGAATGTGAAAAGTATTTTTTGGTATTTTTATGAATAAATAAAATATTTTTATTAGTTAAAATGAAAACAGAAATTAAATATGGAATTAAAAAGAAAATAAATGTGAATGTGGTATAATAGTAATGGGCCAGGCATATGGGGGTGGAAATAGCAGCTGGGGCGCGGGCCCGGTGTAGCACCTCAAATTTGCACCTACCATTTTGTACATACATTTTCATTATTAGGTCATTAACATAACATAGTCCACTGCATAGCATTGCATTGTCCTTTGCCCAAGTGCAAGCCATCAGACAAGATTAGGTCAACTGGTTAGGAGGATCAGTCAAACAAGCAAGCAAGTGCATTTCTCAAGGAAGCAAAGCCCTAGGGTTGGTTCAACATGTTCACATGACCTAGGGGTCCTTTTGAAGTGGTTTGGTCAAGGATTGGGTGCTCAAAAGTCATCAGTCATTGTTCAATCCCCCAGAAACCCTAGAAAGTCAACTGTGGTCAACTATGCTTGAATTAATGGATTTGAAGGTGGGAGATGGTTTGAAAGGCCTCATTCATGTCCATACAAGTCTCATTTGACATATCAAAGATCAACATTGAAGAATTTGAGGTCAGTTGAAAAGTTGCCAAAAATAGTAAGTGACCTGTAATTGGAAATTGCCAAAAATAGAAAGGTTTTCTCCTCAAATTTACATCATCATACAAGCTTCAAATGAAATTTTGTCCAACATGAAAGTTGAAGATATTGCTCTCACCTTTCCAAAAAGTCCAAGAACATCCATTTCTCATTTGTGGTTGGCAAGTTATGATCAAATCATTGTCAAGAATTTTTGAACTTCAAAGTGCGATAACTTTCACACCATTTGGCCAATTTGAGTGGGATTTCTTGCTACATTTCACATTTGACATGTTCTATCCAAATCCTTCATCATATTTCATCAAATCCCATCACATAATTATTTGGTTTTTCACTTGATTTTTTTGGATGGAATTTTCAAATCTTAAATAATGCATTGTTTACATTTGGCAACAATTCCATTGGCTTACAAACAGAGTTTTGAGTGGATTTAGGCCCATTTTCGTGTACTGTAGCATGCACCCCATGCACATGAGGGTGATTTAGCAATTTGGCCATAACACTCATTTCATTAATCCTTTTGGCTTGGCTTAATCTGGTTTAGCAAAGATGATTAATTCATGGTATATATTGATAATCAAAACAGAAAACACATTAGCATTTCATTTCTACTCAGATCTAGATCTAAAAGTGAAAATTCTTTCAACTTTGTTCTTCATTTTTTTCTGCAAAATCTTCATAGAGCTTGCATTGGTCCTTGTTGTTTCAACATACCCAAGCCTTTTGGAAGTGAATTGAAGCCAGGAATTACCATTTTCGTGCTGTTTTCTGGAACTGTTACATTGAACATCATCCATGGCAGCTGGATATTTCTTCGAGCTTGAGCATTGTTGAGCTAATTTTTTGCACTCATTCATCAACTGGAGCATTATTGAGCTTCTGTTTACACATTCCAAGGCCAAACAACCACGGATTCAACACTGTCCTCACTTGAAAGTTGGAATTCGATTCTAATCATTGTTGAAATCATGCTATGCTTCTTGTAGATCTTTGATTGTAGATCACCCTGCACTTTGTAGAATTAAAATTCATTAAGATTTGAATGAGATATTGTAATTTTAAGTTTGGTTGTGAAAACTTTCTTGGATCGATTTGTTTAACATGATGAGAATTAGGTCAAATTGGTTATGTATTGTTGTTGTGCTTGAGAAGACGAACATGATGATATATAGTTTGCTAATTTCTAAGAAAAAGTTCATGTGATGATGAACATGATGAAGGTGCTATGAAACCCTAGCCAAATCGTGCCCAGATCGCGTCAGATCTTTGTTATTGCTGTTTTGCATGGTTTTGGTGTTCGCGTGCCATGAAGCCATTCATAGTCTGCCACGTCATTAATGAAACTATGCGTTTCATGTAGGAGCGCCCCATTCAAAATCCGCGTGTGTTCGATTCCGTGCACTGGACATTTCTCCTTTGGATTTTGGCATTAAGTTCATTCATATTTCACATGTTTACCATGCTTTGTTCTTGTTTTTTTTAATTTCTTTCCACACTAAATAAATCATAACTCACTCAATTTTTGTCCAAATAATATGAGGTTTTTTATGCCATGATCCTTATGATGTCCTTCATGTTTTGATGATTTTTAATAAATTTGTGCACGGGTAGAAAAAATATTTGCCTAGGGTTTGCTTTCACATGTCACTTCTTGCACCATGCTTACTAATTTGATCATGAAATGATGATGCTTAATTAGAAATTATTGAAATTTTACATGTGTGTTCTAGAAATCTTAAGGAGCATTTTGGTATGTGGTTTGTGATTTTTGAGTTCCTGGATTGAGAGATATGACATGATCATTAGAGGTGTGACAATTTGTGTCACACCATGTCTTGTGAAACTTCATGATTTTTGATACCATGCCATATGAACTCTAAATGACTTGAATTTTTGCATGTTGAATCTTTTGTATGTTAAGATTGAATGTGAATTTTTGTGGATTTTTTGAGTGCATTTCCAATTTGATTGAGATTTTCTTCCCTGTTTGACCAATTGTTGACTTTTTGTGAGTCATGTTTTTATATGATTTGGGAAATTCTTGTTGTTAATTGGATGGACTTGAAATTTGGCATGTGTATTATAGACATCTTGAAGTTTGCCATGGATTTGGTTTCATTCATTTATCATGTTTGGTTTCTGTTTTATGATTGCTTGAAGTTGATGCACGTTTTGATGCCTTGTATGAGCTTGTTTGAACTTGTGTTGACTTGATGAATTTCATTGACTTGCTTCCCTTGGTCCAAATGAGCTGAAATTTGGTGTGTATATCATGTTATGAATTCTGTTTGACCATGATTTTTTTTGGGGATTTATTGAAATGTTTGTGAGTTGATTTGAATTGGATCTTTCTGTTTGGTCCTTTGAGGTTCTAAATTGCATGTTTTGTACTCTTTGCCTCATGAAATGATATTGATTGATGATATGAACATTAGACCACTTGGATTTGATTCTTGATTGTTTGATCTTGATTTTTGATAAGTTTCATGTTCTGTTTTGGGTTTTTGCTCTCATTTTGACCCTAGTCTTGTACTAGTGGTTTGTGCTCTCACATTTGAGCTTTGTTTCAGGTTTAAAGCACAATTTGCTTATGCTTGATGATGTGCACTCAATTGGAGTTGGCTTGTTGCTTGTTTATGACTAACTTTGAGTTTGTTTTGTAGGGTTTGAGACTTGTACCTTGTGCCTAATGGCTTGCACCTTTGTGCATTGACTGTTGTTTGCTTGTGTACAGTTGTACAGTTAACTGTTGACCTTTGCTGTTTGATTTCTGTTTGAGTTGAGTACTGACTATCTTGGATTGTTTTCAGGTACTTTAGTTGCTTTAGTTCCCTTGTGAACTTGCTCTTGCTTTTCTTGATAGCTTGAGCATTGAGGTATAACATCCTAACTCCATGTAGTCTGGAAGACCTGGCCTGTTACTTGGCCAGGCACCTGTCTGAAGTCCTCCTTAAGAGGCAATGTTTGTGTTTGTTTACATTTGTCCTTGTACATATTCAAAGACCTCCTGAGTGAAGAGGCATTGGCAGATACAAGGGATGTGCAATCCATCCCGTGCTATTCAGTTGAGTCATCCCCCTGCTCACACTACTGTGTTGATGCATTGGGATATTAACCCAAGATCCTTGTACTGTTGTACAGTTGAGTCAGTGTCTTAAGTGTAGAAGGGTTCCCACTTTCTGAACCCACACTTCATTGTCTATAGCTCACCCAGGCCAGGGATAAGAGCTGTGAAGTCTCATCTTCACTCACCTTTCATCAGCTTCACCCTAACTCTCAATGTTAGGGTTAAGAGCTAACATCACCCTGATACAGTTGGCTTGCTCTTGCAGCCTAACCTTTGTTTGAGCCCCGTTGATTGCATATAGTGTGTGCTATTTGTGCTTGTGTGTTGGTGTTTTTTAGTTTAGCTTGCTTCCTGTGCAAGTTAGGTTTAGTTTGGCTTGCTTCCTGTGCAAGTCATGTTTAGGATAGCTTGCTTCCTGTGCAAGTTAGATAGCAACCTTGACTTAGGGATGATTTTGCATGATAACATCTAGGCTCGAGTCGTAGTCTCCCTAGTTGTGTCTCCCTCTGTTATCTGGTTAGGCTAGTCCTGTGTCCCTGCGTAGGGGAACTACGTCGCCCTGATCCTCATACCAGATGAGGTACGTAGGCAGGAGATGAGCAGATCTCTCCGGGCGCCCTTTTTGTTTTGTCTTTGTGTGTGTCAGGAGATGGATGTAAGCCCAGCGATTGGCATTCCGTATCCTCTTGTTGTGTGCTTGGAGTCATGTATAAGTCCATCAAGTGGCATCTGGTTTCCAGTGTGGGTGCGTTTGGTTCGGAAGCTGATGTAAGTCCAGCGATTGGCATTCGGGTTCCATGTTTGCCCGTGTTTGTGTTGTTTTGTTTGCCGTGCGTGAGCCGAGCTACGAATGCTCTGATTCTTCTTAGTCCGAGAAGATACGTATGCATAGGATGCGACATCCTAGCGAGCATGTGTTTTTCCCAGTTCGAACTACTTCGACTCTGATGTCTATGCTTGATAGACTAAGTAGGCCCAGGATGCGATATCCTGCCGAGTCAGTCTTGGTTGTTTTCTTGTGTCTCTTTCAGCCGGTATTTGTGTTTTTGAGCAGTGTTTTAGCAACCATTTTCCTTCCTATTGTGCGTGGATCCCGTCGAGTACGAAGGATGCGTAGGGGTGCTAATACCTTCCCTTCGCATAACCGACTCCCGATCCCATTCTCTTTGGTCGCGAGACCATGTCTTTCCCAGGTTTACTCTGAGCGTTTCCTTTCCCTCTTTTGGGATAAATAACGCACGGTGGCGGCTCTGTTGTTTTCGTTTCCCGCCGGTTTTTCGCGTAATGCGACAGCTGGCGACTCTGCTGGGGAATTAGAGAAGTTGACCTCTTGCTGGTCCATCTTCCCTAAGCGAGTCTCTCCTAGCGCTCTCTAGGTTAGGGTTTTGGTTGTTGTGTACTGCTTTATTTATTGCATTCATTATTCATTGTTTGCATTTATTGTTTGCATTTATGTTTGCATTCATGCATATTCATCTGTTCATCTGGCTGTGTTTCTCTGTTTGGGGTGGGAGTTACTCGAGGTAAAAGGCCCAATGCCCAGGCTATGAGTGAAATCTAGGAAACCTAGGAATAAAGTGATTCATGGGAAGCGGGTGGTATGCGCCACTTAGCGGAACATTGATATCACGAGCAGTTCAGACCCTGGTGGGATATTATCGGTGCATACATCGGATGTGCACAGGATGATATTCTGCGAAAGGTTATTTATGCTGCATTTCTCTCGACCTTACCCTGGCCTAGATGACACCCGTGAGTGGGGAGGGAATGATCATTACAGGTACAGTTGGTGACTTGTTGGTGACTTTTGGTACCGATGGTGACTGTGAATTATGGACATTTATTTCTGGGACGCCGGAGTTCTGTCTGTGGTTTATCAGCGGGTTCCGTTTATTTCGGATCCCCGGGTCGAATTTGAGAGTACCTGTTCAGAGGATCCGGCTGTCATCCGTTCAGTGGATGTTCCTGTAATGGTAATGATATATCTCTCGGTTCCGTTTATTTCGGAACTTCCCAAGTTGGATTTATGGTGACTTAATCCCTCAGATGATTGTGATTGGTCCAGAGATTTGATGGGTCTTCAGATGACTTGGTGGCACAGTGGCCTGCACTCATGCATTTGCATCATTATCATTTCGCATTCATCTGCATTCAACCCCTGTCTATTCGTACCCAGGGTCCATTTTTGATTAGGATTATGGTTGAGAGACATCCAGATGTCAGAGTGTTATGGATGAAAAATTATTTGTCTCTGTGACGCTAGAATCAAAGGACATAATATTCCTGGTACGGATAGACATTGCATGCATGAGTCATACTAACCCATTTGCTGTTTTGTAGGTTTCAGTATCTAACCGGTGCACATAGCTCTTTCGCTCAGACATCCAGTCAGACTCAACAAATCCAAGCTGATGGATCCTCCCAACGCCGACATCCTCGAACTGAAAGAGATGATGAGGGAGTTGTTCAGTGTTGTGCAAGGGCTTGCCTTGAGGCAGAAAGCCATGGCTGAGAGATTGGAGAAGATTGAGAAATGGCTGATGGTGGAGAAAGTTCAGGGAAAGGCTCCGTCATCCGAAGTAACAAATCCCTCTGGCATTGTAGTAAAGGAACCCTCTGGCAGTGGTCAACTCAAGAAGGAGGTTGAGTCAAATGGTGTGCCAGCAAAGAAAGAACGCGGTAAAGATCGCTATCACCCTTATGCTGCCACTGTAACCACTCCTGTTGGTAATCCACCTGTACCCCCGCAACAACCGTCACCTCAACAAAAAGCACCGAAGTCTAAGAGCCAAGTGAAGAAGAAGAAGGAGGATCGTCAGTTTGAGGAGTCACCTGTGACTTATACCCTTCTGTTCAAGAGGTTGAGGGATCTGGGGTTGGTTCGGTCGAGGATTTTGATTCCCATAGAACGACATCGGAGGCCTGCACACTATGATAAGAGTGCTAAGTGCGAGTTCCATTCTAGGGCACCTGGACACAACATTGAGGGTTGTAGAGATTTTAAGCATATCGTCCAAGATATGGTGGACTCCAAGGCTATCAGCTTGACACAGATAATGAATGAGGATGTCAACCCCGTACCCAGGCAGGGTCCCGTAAAGGTAAAGATGGTGAAAAACAAACAAGAGAGGAATGGAAATGGCTGAGGAGAATCAGTTAAAGGTTCCAATGTCTGTGGTCCCAAAACCTCTGATGCAGGACGGAGCTTTCCCTGGTGTTGATAATTGTTGTGCGACCGTCACCACGGAGGGGTGTGTATTGATAAAAGACACGACCCAGAAGATGAAGGAAGTAGAAATGGACGATGTAAGATGTAAGGCACCCAGTCTGGCAGTTGAAACCGTCCAGGTGGAGAATGCCCTTATTGCTGAGAAAGAGAAGAAGCTGTCCATTTCTTCTTATAAACAAGCTCTGGAAGTGGTGAAGAACAAAGAGGCCCAAGGCTGGGGAAGGATCATTGACATCGTGGTAAAAGCAGACATGTTTGGGGTCGGTTATCAGCCAGATCAAGAGTCGTCTAGACCAAACAGAGGATGTCGTCCACCGTACACCTTTGTCAGTGCAAGAATGCTGGATCCTGATCATGCTTGTTCAGTGAGTGAAGAGATCGACTGTGACCGCGAGCTCGAGTTGTGGATAAGGCCGTGCGTACCAGGAAACTGGAAGGTCTCCAAAAGCATCACTGTCGCTCATCCGGAAGTGTAGTATTTCTGGTTTTTAATTTTGTTTGCATGAAAGCCATACGTTTTGCCCGAAACGTAATGGTCCATTGTAAGGGCCATCTCATGTGTTTCATTGTGCAACATTTTGCATCAGTAATAAATGGATGTTTTTGTGATTAAAAGCGGTGTTCCCTGTTTTTCATTTATTTTTGCAGTTTTGATAAAATAAAAATGGCAATGTTTTTTCATTCTCTTTCCTTTCGAAATTATCTTGTTCCCACCTCAAAAGTGATTATTCTCCTGATCTCATTGATAACAATTTGGTTACACCTCTGTACGACTTCGACAATCCGATCTATCATGCCAAAGAAGAAGGCGAAGAAGATTGCGATCTGCTGGAATTAGCCAGGTTGTTGAAACAAAAGGAGAAGGTGATTCAACCGCACGAGGAGCGAGTCAAGGTTGTTATTCCGGATACCGCCGAGGTCTGAGGCGAGTCGAGAGCAGAATGGTAGCCCTGTTGGAAGAGGTTGTAATATCTTCACATGGCTGTATCAAGATACACCCAGGTGGAATACCCATGTTGTGGGGCACAAGCTACCATTGAGAACAGACTGTCCTCTAGAGAAGCGGAAGATGGCGCTGGAAAAGATGAGAAGATGAGAATGTGTGTGGGCTACCGAGATGTGAATAGAGCCAGTTTGAAGGATGAATTCCCGGTACTTCACATTGATGTATTGGTTGATAACACAACTCAATTCTTGGTATTTTTCTTCATTGATGGTTTTGCTGGCTGTGACCAGATTAAACTGTTGCCAGATGATATGGAGTAAACGTTACCCATCACACCAGGGGGCACATCTCTTGTTGTAAGATGATGTCATCTAGTTTCAAAAAGGCCGGTGCCACGTATCACAGGTCAGGAGTGACTTTGTTTCATGATATGATTCATCGTGAAAGTGAATGACATGTTGAGGACATGATGACAAAGTCCCAAATAGGAGAGGGGCATCCGGTAAACCGGAGTAAGTTGTTTGACCGGTTGAGGTAACTCATACCGTTGAGTTCGAATCAGTGCACTTATGGAGTGCTGTCCGGCAAGCTGCCGAGGCATGTTGTGAATGAAAGAGGAATCGAGGTCGATCCTGCAAAAAAAAAAAAAAAGAAAGAGATCAAACGGTCAGGTAGGATAAGGTTTGCCAAGGGCCATTGAAAAACGAAAAGAATAAGTTGCAGAAACCTCTGATTCTGATGCTTCCCATGGGGATGATTGTTAATCTGGTGCTTGACAGCCCTCAAGGGGTCTATGAAGTGTGTACTGGGTCAGCATGGCGAGTCTTGTCGAAAAGAGCATGCAATTTACCTAAGCAAAAAGTTTATCGACTGTGAAACAATACACTCATTGCTCGAAAAAGCTTGATGTACTTTGGCATAGGCTGCTCGCCGACTGAGACAGTACATGCTGGTTCATACCACTTTGTGGACGTCCAAGATGGACCTGATCAAGTATGCGCTGGATAGGCTAGCATTGACTGGACAGGTTGCGAGAGGGCAAATGATCTTGACTGAATACGATATTCAGTACACCTCCTAGAAAGCAATCAAGAGGAGTACTGTATGATTATCTCAGCAACCCATTGATGATTCTCAACCAAGGAAGTCTGAGTTCCCTGATGAGGACATCTCGAGGTGCTCAAATCGAAAGATTGAGAGTAACCGATCCCGGAGGAGGGGCTTGACCCTGAATCCGAACGGATTCTGATGTCTGATGGGGAGTTTAAGGTGGATGAGTTAGTACTTCTCGGGTAACCTACGAATGCACCAACGATGGTGGCTGAGTAGGAAGCTTGTATCCTGGGTTGGGTGCGTACATCTACTGGGGAAACACCTTTCTCACTCAGGTATGGGCTGAAAGTTGTACTACCATTTGAGACCCAGGTCGTCATGAAGAGTCCTGTTGGACATAAAGTTGAAAAAAGCTGAGTGGATAAGGACTCGTTATGGTGCAGGGAGCCCGATTAAGAAAAGAGGGCTAGCAGTTACTTATCATGGGGCAGTTGTACCCGGTGAGTGAAGCGTGTTGTTAACCAAAGAACGCGACCTCGTGCGTACCACGTGGGAGAGTTAGTATTGAAAAGGATCCTTCCTCCTCAAGACGATTGTGGGGCAAATGGATAAGCAGTTATGAATGTCTATTCGTGGTCAAGAAGGTTTTCTCTAACAGAGCCTTGTTGTTGACGACCACGAATGGCGAAGATTTTCCATCCCCTATGAATGCGGACGCAGTTAGAATATACTTCGTGAAAAAAAAGAGACCCGCTGGACAAAAAGAATAAAAGAGTCCAGGCAAAAAAGGGCATCCCGGCGAACCAAGAAAAAAGAGAAAAGGGTTCGGGCAAAAGTTAGGGATAAGAAAAGAAAACAAAATGTACACCCGGCAAGTCGAAAACCCCACAAGGGCGACTTGGGCAAAAAAGGGTATCCCGGTGGATCGAAAACCCGAAAGGGCGGTCCAGGCAAAAGAGGGAATGAAACGAACAACTGCGTCTAGCATGATCGTTTGTGCTTTGGACATGACTCGGCTAATCTTCGATAGAGATCGATCGGAAGCGTCTTGTTTAGAAAACAGAAAGTGAGGAAAGTCTTGAGGACATATGGGGTGTAACCGAGTGGGAACCCGATGAGATCATGGTTTCACTTTGCCATTAGGATAGTTTTTCTCCTTTTGTGTGCAATCACCTCTTTCCAGGGTTTGCTTCCTGTGTGTTGCTCGGTGGTGAGCTATCTTTTGTTTCAATCAATAAAGTGTGTGTCCAGTCAAATAAATTTTGTTTTTGTCTTCATTACCGCTTTGATTACGAAAACATCCGTTTATTTTGATAAGAATATTTGCATTTTGAAACATGGAGGTCCCTTCCGATGCATACAGATAAGATTGAAATCTGGAAATCTTATTCGGAAGTTTGAGTGACCTAGGTGTTGAAATATGGGGCACGCCTGGGGCACGCTTTTATCTGACGATCTCTTGTGCAGGTACTGTTAGATATCTTCGTTCACTAGCAGGTTATGACATGAAGTCTTTTGAAAAAGAGATCCCTGCAGAGCCCGACCAGGGGCAAAGGATAGAAGAATAGCGAAAGGACGGTGAAGGATTACGACGACGATCCTGGAAGATTAATCAAGAGGACTCTTCAAAGTCTGATGACTGGAAAGTTTGTTTGAATCCCAGGAGTTCGATCTCTGTAGAGTACAGAGGAGTCGGGAATGCGAGATGATGGAGCAGAAAAGTCCAGATAAGTCTGGGAGTTCTCAAGAGTGGAGAGTTGACACTGTGGCGAGATGATGAACGCTAGTGTTCGATGAGTTGACAGGTGTTCCAGGTCAAATAAGTTGTATCTCCTCAGTGGGTTTGAGGGTGTTGTCTCCTCGGCATATGTCAAGATCAGGAATTCCTCAGCAGGGTTGAACGTGATTCCCCAGCTGAGTGCCCAGTGGGTGTTTCCTCAGTTGATTTCCCCACTGAGTTGGAAGGATGTTGTATCCCCAGCGGAGTAAGCCGGTTCCGCCAGTGGAGTGGTTTTGTTCCCCAGCAGTCGGGTGTGAAGTACTGTTATCCCCAGAATGGCCGTAAGTGCTTCTCCCCAGAAGGGTTGTAGATGTCTATTTCTAACATGGTATGGTATGTTATTATCCCCAACAGAGTTGTTACTCTCCCCACCAGCGTTGTCTCTCCTCAGCAGAGTGGTGTGGGCCTTTCCCCAGTAGGGTTTGTGTATGCCTGTTCCTGTCAGGATGGCGAAGTTTTCCCTAGCAGATCTCCCGAGCAGATTTGTGTTGATGACTTTTGTCATACGGTGAACTGACTTTATGTGCTTTGCTTTGTAAAGCAAATGTCGCGGTTAGCAAGAGTCGCCACCGACTTTTCTTTTATCCAATAAGGAAAGGTGGAAAAGAACAGGAAAGACCTTAATTAGATTTTGGGTTCGGGAGGTACATTATACAAAGGGAAGGTGTTAGCACCCTTTGTATCCATGGTTATCCATGGGCTCTTAATTGCTTGATCACTTATGTTATTTTTGTCTTGTTTGAAAAAAGTGTTTGTGAATTGTTTAGGAAATGTTTTGAAAAAGAGAATTTAACTTTGTAATGATTCTCGTATGAATGTATACAAAGTGGTTATCTCGTTTAGTTTTAAAAATGGTTTAGAAAAATATAACTCAGTAATGATTCTAGTATGAATGTATACCAAGTGGTGATTTTCTAGTATTTGTGAAGTGTGACAAGTATTTTTAAATTGTGAGTAAGCAATTAAGAGTTATACCTACCCAAGGTCTTGATGGGCATTTCCTATCCTTGTGAGGGTAAAACCGTCCTTATTATTGGGAAATAAGGAGTTTTATCCTTTGGATGTAAAAGGGTCATCGTTGGGTCATCGATTGGTCATTGAAAGCAACGGTTGTAAGGATACCTTAGCATTCGAAGGGACTATCATCATTTAACCGTAGGCTACACCGAAGGGTCATCGAGGGACAAAATCATATATTCGAAGGCAACATCCGAGGGGCTATGATTTATTTTAGAGGGACATGATGATTTAATCGAAGGGTCTTGGCTAAGGGTATCCCCACATTCGCGGGACATGACCGTAATACCGTAAGGCAACAAAGAGAGGTCCAAGATCACATATTCAAAGGCAATATTTTGCAATTAAGTATTTGAGATGAATTTCCACAATAAAATTAATTAAGTAATTAGGATGAATCTCCACATTAAAATTAATTAGGCAATTAGGATGAATCTCCACATTAAAATTAAGTAATTCAGAATCCATCTCCATAAGGGTATCCCACACATAAAGTGGAATACCTAGCCGGCCGTTTCCTCGGGAATATGTAAGCCTTTACACAATTCAGCACACGGGTTAGAACATCGAGATAAAGTACAATTAAAAATTGCACCACAAAATAAACATAACAGTCATAAAGTCAGGCCAAATAATGCAGAATTATAATAAATCTTGATTAGATAAACATAAGGCGGGACAGAAAAGAAACAAAACAGCCACTGTCCCGTTCGCTCCTGCTTTGCCTAGCGAAGGCTTAGCGAGTGCTCGCTACAGGCTCGCTTAGCGATGTGCTAGCGAGCGGCTACGGGTTTTGAGTTTGATAGCAGCATGATCTCCAGAACCCTGAACTTTATGGCATTTGATTACAGGAATAGCATGGACAAACATTCAGAACATTCAGGCATACTTAAATTCACATGTGAAATCAAATTACATATCCGAAAATTTAATCATGATGCCTTATGTATGTAGAGATTACCGATTAAAAGCATAAAACAGTAGTGATGCGCAAACCTGTTTGCAACTGAGCTGCGATGTTGAAGGGACTGACCACTCTTGGTATCAGATGGAGTTGGGCGGAGGTAACTTCGGTGCGGATGAGCGTCCTTCAGGGTTTCTTTACTCGGAATTCTCTGAGTTGGTCTCCAGGGTTTCTATGCCAGGGTTTCTGCCCGTCTTCCTCTGTCCATTTTCGTGACTGAAGTGTCGGTATTTATAGTGATTGTGGTGACCTAATGGGCTCAGAATGAAGCCCGAAAATTCTGATACTCACAAGCTTCGCTACGCGAGCGTGTAGCGAAGGGTTCGCTAGGCGAAGGAGTTGCTCGCCTAGCGAGCAGGCCAGTTTGGGCCATTTTCTGGATTGGGCCACTCGTGAGCTGGGCCTTTGTTCTTTTAAGGCCAATCCCTTGAAAAATGAGTTGGAGTGCTTCAAAAAATGTTTTGTAAGATTAACGGGCAAATTTTGGGGTATGACAGCTGCCCCTGTTCAATATTCTTGAACCGAGAGAGTTAGGATGGCATGTATGCCATTCGTGGTCTGGAGGTGGAAGATTATTGAACACTAGAATGCCCCAAAAATTTGCACTTGTCAATTAGTCTTGATGGAGATGGGCTTAAAGATGCCATCCAGGAAGTTTGATGATGAGAACTTCCGATTGTGTCGTACGTTAGACGATATCTGAAGACATGGGTGTCATACCGGGTCATACGCCAGACCGTATAATGAGTCATCCATTAGGCTGTCGACTTCGCTGGGGAGTCGGAGTGTGTTATACGTTGCTGGGGATAAGGGATCAGAATGGATCGTACGCTAGACCGTATCTGAATAGCAGAGTGAGTCGTTCATTAGGCGGATGACTTCACTGGGGATGAAAGATCAGAATGGATCGTACGCTAGATCATATCTGAGGGGATGACCATCCAAATGGGTCGTACGCTAGGCCATATTGGAGTTGCAAAAGGAGCCGTCTATTAGGCTGTATCCGAAGAAATAAGGATCATAATGGATCGTATGCCAGATCGTATCTGAATTGCAGAATGAGCCGTCCATTGGGCTGCATCCGGAGAAGTAAAGGTCAGACCGATCGTACGTTAGATCGTATCTGAGTAGCAGAAAGGGCCGTCCGTTAGGCTGAATCTGATGATGAAAGGGGTAGTCGTACGCTAGACTACACTTCAGAAATGTACCGTACGCTAGGTAGCATCTGAGGACTTGAAGGTCTAACTGGGTCATACATTAGACCGTATTTGAGTAGTTGAAGGTCAGAATGGATCGTACGTTAGATCGTATCTGAGTTGAAGGTGTCATATGTTGAGCTGAATCAGAATGAACCGTATGCCAGGCTATATCTGATAGTATTTGCATATGTTGTATTTGCAACGAATATCTGAGATGTAGTCGAATCTTGAATGTAATTGATAAAGATGTCCGTCTGAATGGACCTTTGTTTTGACCGTATCAGGAGGATAATTAACCTGAAAAATAAAGTTAGTTTCATGCTATGTCATGATGCATGAGATGTTTTATGCTTATGAAAATAAATGCGAACAATGTATGCATGCGTATGCTGTGAAATGATGTAATGAATGAATTATGCATCTGAAATTTTTTTCCTGGCGACTCCCTGGGGAAAATAAATCCCCATCTTCCGGTTGGAGATACTTGTATTGATGACCCTTTCTCAGCTAGGGATACTTGATTTCTTTCTGATGGTGGAAATACTTAACAGAAGCCTGGCTGGGGGTGGAAGAGATGACCAATTTTTCTAGTAATGCCAATTGCTTCTGGGGAATAACTGGCTTTGCTGGGGAATAGAATTAGCAACGGATTCATTGGAAAGCATGGTTAGACCTTCTCCTCGATCCTGAAGTCTTTCGTAATTGCTACTTCTATTTTATGCATGCATTTTTGGTAAACATCGATCATATTCACATACACATATCAATTCAAATTAAATCAATGGACGTTTATGCAAGCAAAACAGAGAAAGTAAAACAAAACACCTTTTTGGAAATGAAATTGTATTGATTTTGAAAGAGGGCCTATAGACAGGCAATTTCGTGTACAAGGAGACAGAAATCCTAGTAAGAGGAAATTGCCAAGAAAACGAAGAGAAAGCTATGCAGAAAAAGTCCTATTGATTCTAATTCTGCTACTGTCATTATGTCTTCAAGCATCTCATCTCCTGCTGTCGGATAGAAGTGATAGGCTTGTTCAGTCCCTTTGACTTGGGTGAAGCTGACCGAGAACGGGACATAGTCATACGATTTAATCCCTAATTTTTGCCTGGACCGCCTTTTCAGGTTTTCAGTCCACCAGGATACCCTTTTTTGCCCAAGCCGCCTTTTTAGGTTTTCGACTTGTCGGGTGTACATGCGTAGTACTTTTTAACTATGTCCGTGTTCACGGGATGCGGGGACTCTTCGTCATCCACTGTAACAAGCATCATGGCTCCACCAGAGAATACCTTCTTAACTACAAATGGCCCTTCGTATGCGGGAGTCCATTTGCCTCTAGAATCACCTTGTGGTAGAATGATACGCTTTATTACCAAGTCGCCACTTCGGAATTATGGTGTTTTATTTTGAACTGCGTGCAGAGTTCAGTAATCATCTGGTTGTTCAAATTAGCACCATTATCAGTGATAGCTCTTTCAGGAGATAGCAGATTTCGCAAATGTGTATTTGATAAGATCCATCTTAGAAATCAATAAAGCGGTACGATTCAACATATACTGTCTTAGTCGGCGAGCAGCCCAGGCCAAAGCACAGCAAGCTTTCTCGAGCTGTGAGTATCTTGTTTCACAGTCGGTACCTTTTTGCTAAGGTGGTATATTGCATGCTCTTTTCGACCAGATTCGTCATGTTGCCCCAACACACACCCTATTGAATTTTCTAACACGGTCAAATACATGATTAGAGGTCTTCTTTCAACTGGTGGCATCAGAATTGGAGGTTCTTGGAGATACTTCTTGATTTTGTCTCGGTAATTTGGAGATGGATTCGCAAGTAGCGGTCAAATGGGAGTTAAATCGGGCGACGTGGTCCAGATTTATGATTTCGATCGATGCTCCATGCGGCTGAATAGTCTTTTCTTCTTGCAGTAGTCTGGCAAGCTCTCCAGGTACTTCACAATCTTCCTCACTTCCATCCTCGACTTGGTAGATTGGATTTTCAAAGTCATAATGAACAGTAGCAAAGTTATTACCAACAGGATCCAGAGTGGATATGGATCGGCAAATTGTTACGTGAGTGTGTGCAAGAAAACATAGCTTGTTTGAAAAATGACAGGAAAGATAAAGAGCGCAATATTTGAATGCAAAAAGGTCCGTTGATTTATTGAATATGAATGTGCTTATGAAAATGACAAAACCTTTAACAAAATTTAATACATTAAAATAAGCAATAACAATTACTCCTGACTAAAGGAAATCGTGATAGTGTCTTCAGCCTTCCAATTATTGAGTCCGTCACCAATTGTTGGGAAAATCCAGCTATCCAAGTCATAATCATTATCAGTATCTTCCACAGCATTGACAGTCTCGTCACGATTAGGCAGAGGAGCAATGATGACATTAGGAGTCTCCAGAGGATCAGAGGTAGCCGCCTGTATCTTTCCACTTCGAATGCCGCTTTCAACATGTTCACCTGTTAATATAAGTTCAGTGAAACCCAATGAGGAATCTCTCAATAGATGGCTGTAGAATGGGCCAGTCAGTGTGCTCATGAACATGTCCACTAACTCTCTGTCAGTCAGAGGAGGTTTGACTCTGCCAGCCAAATCTCTCCATTTTTGAGCATATTCTTTGAAGCTTTCTTTAGATCCCATAGTCATATTCTGCAACTGTAACCGAGTAGGTGCTAATTCAGAATTATACTGGTAATGCTTGTAGAAAGCTGTCGTTAAGTCAGTCCAGGTGTGGATGTCAGAGCTCTCGAGCTGATAGTACCATTCTAACTGTGTGCCAAACAGACTCTCTTGGAAGAAATGGATCCATAGTTTCCTATTAGTGGTATATGGCTGAATCTTTCTCACATAAGCTCTCAGATGCATCTGAGGACAAGATGCCCCATCATACTTAGTGAAAGCAGGGACCTTGAATTTGCGGGGAATGACCACATCAGAGACCAGACCTAAGCTTTCGAAATCCAGACTGGGCGTCTTTTGACCCTCCATAGTTAGCATGCGTTCTTCCAGCAAGTTATACTTATCCTCTTTTGGAGAGTACAGTTCATTTTCATAATCTTCATCATCGTCCTCATGGTTGAAAGGATTAGCATTCTCATCTTCCGAATCATTTTCTGTTTCCTCTTCTTGATCCTTTGGAAGTCTAATCTTGACTCCCGCAGCCTGTCCTTTAAGCCTTCTTCCCGGGTTAATGTAACTCACAGGTTTCTTGTCTTTCTTCTCGAGCAATAGAGCCTTTAGTTCCTCCTGCCCCTTGGATAAGTTCAAGAGCATCTCCTGGAATTGAGCACTCTGAGCCTGGAGATCTTTGACAGTTTGTTCGAGGTCCATTTTTCTATTTGGAGGAAAACTGTGGGAACATTGATCCCTTTAGAGTATCTGTTATGCAATGTGATGTTATGCTATGCAATGTATGAAGTGTTTTCAAGGTTTTAAAGTCCTTGAAATGGTTAGTACAATGCCATGATGTCATGATGTTATGATGTTATGATGTTATGATGTTATGATGTTATGATGTTATGATGTTATGATATTATGATGTTATGATGTTATGAGGTTATGTAAATAACAAGCACAAGCAAGTCACACAATCATCATTCCTAAGTTTTAAGGCTTGCATGAGTTCCATAGGTAAGTACCCTCCCCACTGAAGTTTGGTTGGTTCAACCTGTCCTAGAATAGTAACCGGGTTCTAGAAGGATCTCAAATCATTGACCTTTCCTTAAGTCCACTTCAGTGCAACACCAAGTGGTTGACCAAAGCTTCCCCAAAGTCCAATCTCAAAGAGTGTAGTATCGAGTCTCAACCAACCCCAGTCGGAACCGAAGTCAGTTATCTCACTACTTTCTAATGGCTAGGATGAGTCAATTAGGGTTCTAAAGGTCTGGTTAATGCTTTGATGACACCACGCGGAAGCCAAAATTTTCCTCAAGTAAACATGAGGAACATCAGGACATCCAAAGTGTCACATTAACCGTAGCCATCATTTTGACCATTCCAGTATACGCCGGATAGTCGCGATGATCTATTGCTACTTACCTAAGGTACACTAGATCCGGGAGTAGGATCTTTCATTCAAGCATAAAATACCCAAGCAATCCCTTAAAAGTAAATCAGACAATTTGAATAAGTGATCTTGTTTTTTAAGGTAACCTCTCTTTTTAAGGGTCCCCAGCAGAGTCGCCAGTTCTGTCATACGGTGAACTGACTTTATGTGCTTTGCTTTGTAAAGCAAATGTCGCGGTTAGCAAGAGTCGCCACCGACTTTTCTTTTATCCAATAAGGAAAGGTGGAAAAGAACAGGAAAGACCTTAATTAGATTTTGGGTTCGGGAGGTACATTATACAAAGGGAAGGTGTTAGCACCCTTTGTATCCTTGGTTATCCATGGGCTCTTAATTGCTTGATCACTTATGTTATTTTTGTCTTGTCTGAAAAAAGTGTTTGTGAATTGTTTAGGAAATGTTTTGAAAAAGAGAATTTAACTTTGTAATGATTCTCGTATGAATGTATACAAAGTGGTTATCTCGTTTAGTTTTGAAAATGGTTTAGAAAAATATAACTCAGTAATGATTCTAGTATGAATGTATACCAAGTGGTGATTTTCTAGTATTTGTGAAGTGTGACAAGTATTTTTAAATTGTGAGTAAGCAATTAAGAGTTATACCTACCCAAGGTCTTGATGGGCATTTCCTATCCTTGTGAGGGTAAAACCGTCCTTATTATTGGGAAATAAGGAGTTTTATCCTTTGGATGTAAAAGGGTCATCGTTGGGTCATCGATTGGTCATTGAAAGCAACGGTTGTAAGGATACCTTAGCATTCGAAGGGACTATCATCATTTAACCGTAGGCTACACCGAAGGGTCATCGAGGGACAAAATCATATATTCGAAGGCAACATCCGAGGGGCTATGATTTATTTTAGAGGGACATGATGATTTAATCGAAGGGTCTTGGCTAAGGGTATCCCCACATTCGCGGGACATGACCGTAATACCGTAAGGCAACAAAGAGAGGTCCAAGATCACATATTCAAAGGCAATATTTTGCAATTAAGTATTTGAGATGAATTTCCACAATAAAATTAATTAAGTAATTAGGATGAATCTCCACATTAAAATTAATTAGGCAATTAGGATGAATCTCCACATTAAAATTAAGTAATTCAGAATCCATCTCCATAAGGGTATCCCACACATAAAGTGGAATACCTAGCCGGCCGTTTCCTCGGGAATATGTAAGCCTTTACACAATTCAGCACACGGGTTAGAACATCGAGATAAAGTACAATTAAAAATTGTACCACAAAATAAACACAACAGTCATAAAGTCAGGCCAAATAATGCAGAATTATAATAAATCTTGATTAGATAAACATAAGGCGGGACAGAAAAGAAACAAAACAGCCACTGTCCCGTTCGCTCCTGCTTCGCCTAGCGAAGGCTTAGCGAGTGCTCGCTAATGGCTCGCTTAGCGATGTGCTAGCGAGAGGCTACGGGTTTTGAGTTTGATAGCAGCATGATCTCCAGAACCCTGAACTTTATGGCATTTGATTACAGGAATAGCATGGACAAACATTCAGGACATTCAGGCATACTTAAATTCACATGTGAAATCAAATTACATATCCGAAAATTTAATCATGATGCCTTATGTATGTAGAGATTACCGATTAAAAGCATAAAACAGTAGTGATGCGCAAACCTGTTTGCAACTGAGCTGCGATGTTGAAGGGACTGACCACTCTTGGTATCGGATGGAGTTGGGAGGAGGTAACTTCGGTGCGGATGAGCGGCCTTCAGGGTTTCTTTACTCGGAATTCTCTGAGTTGGTCTCCAGGGTTTCTATGCCAGGGTTTCTGCCCGTCTTCCTCTGTCCATTTTCGTGACTGAAGTGTCGGTATTTATAGTGATTGTGGTGACCTAATGGGCTCAGAATGAAGCCCGAAAATTCTGATATTCGCAAGCTTCGCTAGGCGAGCGTGTAGCGAAGGGTTCGCTAGGCGAAGGAGTTGCTCGCCTAGCGAGCAGGCCAGTTTGGGCCATTTTCTGGATTGGGCCACTCGTGAGCTGGGCCTTTGTTCTTTTAATGTCAATCCCTTGAAAAATGAGTTGGAGTGCTTCAAAAAATGTTTTGTAAGATTAACGGGCAAAGTTTGGGGTATGACAACTTTCCTCAGTAGTTCCCCGGGTGGAGCGGGTTCAAAGAAATTTATCTCCAGCAAATCTATCCTACCTGTGGATCAGATGAGTTTTCCGTAGCGAAGTGAGATCTGCATCCTCAGCTGAGTCTTTCCTACCTGTGGATTGGATGGGTCGTCCCCAGCGGAGTAGCATTCCCCACAGCAGAGTTTATCCTATTTGAGGATTGGTTGAGTCTTCCCCAGCGAAGTCGCTTTATCAGTCCCTAGTAAAGTCGCCTTGTTTACTCCCCAGCGAGTAGTTTCTTTGCTTCACCAGAGAGTCGCCTGGTTTATTCCCCAGCAGAATCATATTGATTGCTTCCCGAGCAGAGTCCCCGAGTGGATTGGGTCCTATGAAGGATGTCCCCAGCGGAGGTTATCCTTTCCCAGCAATGGTATTGTTTCTCCCGCATGAGTGAGAAGTCGGTGCTCTCCCCGCAGAGTATCCCTCAAGCAGAGTTCCCCACAGAGGAGTATCTGATCATTTTGGCTCCCCAGCCAGGGTTCATGTTGCATTTTGCATATAGTAATCATTGCATCCTCAAAATGCGTAGCATTTCCATTCAATATGGAGCATACGCCATAGAAAAATTCAAACATATGCATTCATGTGTTGGAACCCCAATCAGACCGTATCCCCGGCAGAGGCGGATTTTTGTTCAACCTGTATGGCACGTTTGCTACAGTTGCTCCTGACAGCATTCAGGATTGATACCCCCGAAGAGGTTTATTTCCTCATCCGTTGGTGAAAGGAAAGTTTGATTCTCCCCAGTGAGATCCCCAACAAGTGTTTAGCCTTGCCCTGACATATGTAGATGTCATCTTGTGATACTGGTCAGTGTCCTGTTAGCACCCGTGTCTGGTCTTCTTTTGGTGTCGGTAAACACCATCTTTCGGTGCTTTCCCAGTCATCGGTCAATGTCTGGTCTTCTTTTGATGTCGGTAAACATCATCTTTCGATGTTCATAACGTCGTCCTCCTTCCCTAGTGAAGCATTCCTCCTCTCCGTTGGTGTCGATAAACGTTGAGTTTTTCCCAATTGTCCGTTGACGGTTGGTTGTGTTCATTATCCCCAGTAGAGTTATCTCTTCGTTGGTTTCAATAAACATTGAGTTTTTCTCATTCGTCCGTTGATGTCTGATTGTATATCCTATTCCCCAGTCATTCGTTAATGTCTGGTCGATCCCCAGTAGAGTCGTCGGTAAACGTCCTGTCTGGTCTCCTTCTCCGTTGGTGTCGATAAATGTCGAGCTTCTCCCGTTCGTCCGTTGACGTCTGGTCGAGTCTTCCCATTCATCCGTTGATGTCTGGTCTCCTTCTCCGTTGGTGTCGATAAACATCGAGCTTCTCCCGGTCGTTCGTTGACGTCTGGTCGAGTCTTCCCATTCATCCGTTGATGTCTGGTCACCTCTCCGTTGGTTTCGATAAACGTCGAGTTTTTCCTGGTCGTCCCCAGTTGGCTTACCTCTCCGTTGGTCTTGGTAAACGTCGAGTTTTTCCTGGTCGTCCCTAGTTGGCTTACCTCTCTGTTGGTCTTGGTAAACGTTGAGTTTTTCCTAGTTGTCCGTTGGCATCTAGTTGTGATTTCTGTTCCCATTCATCGTCGTTTGATGTTTGGAGGTGACTTTACCCTTTGAAAAAATCAAAAAACCAGTAATAAACATCAGACCCCAGTGGACGTTTCCGTTGGTGGATCCCCGCATTGTGCAAATTTCTACGGTTCTTCGGTATTCAATCCCTGTTTACCCTGAAAGTCTGACAGTCGTTGCTCTCATCCGTTCAGGTTCCCAGCTAATTGAATAGGGGCAGCTGTAGCACCTCAAATTTGCACCTACCATTTTGTACATACATTTTCATTATTAGATCATTAACATAACATAGTCCACTGCATAGCATTGCATTGTCCTTTGCCCAAGTGCAAGCCATCAGACAAGATTAGGTCAACTGGTTAGGAGGATCAGTCAAACAAGCAAGCAAGTGCATTTCTCAAGGAAGCAAAGCCCTAGGGTTGGTTCAACATGTTCACATGACCTAGGGGTCCTTTTGAAGTGGTTTGGTCAAGGATTGGGTGCTCAAAAGTCATCAGTCATTGTTCAATCCCCCAGAAACCCTAGAAAGTCAACTATGGTCAACTATGCTTGAATTCATGGATTTGAAGGTGGGAGATGGTTTGAAAGGCCTCATTCATGTCCATACAAGTCTCATTTGACATATCAAAGATCAACATTGAAGAATTTGAGGTCAGTTGAAAAGTTGCCAAAAATAGTAAGTGACCTGTAATTGGAAATTGCCAAAAATAGAAAGGTTTTCTCCTCAAATTTACATCATCATACAAGCTTCAAATGAAATTTTGTCCAACATGAAAGTTGAAGATCTTGCTCTCACCTTTCCAAAAAGTCCAAGAACATCCATTTCTCATTTGTGGTTGACAAGTTATGATCAAATCATTGTCAAGAATTTTTGAACTTCAAAGTGGGATAACTTTCACACCATTTGGCCAATTTGAGTGGGATTTCTTGCTACATTTCACGTTTGACATGTTCTATCCAAATCCTTCATCACATTTCATCAAATCCCATCACATAATTATTTGGTTTTTCACTTGATTTTTTTGGATGGAATTTTCAAATCTTAAATAATGCATTGTTTACATTTGGCAACAATTCCATTGGCTTACAAACAGAGTTTTGAGTGGATTTAGGCCCACTTTCGTGTACTGTAGCATGCACCCCATGCACATGAGGGTGATTTAGCAATTTGGCCATAACACTCATTTCATTAATCCTTTTGGCTTGGCTTAATCTGGTTTAGCAAAGATGATTAATTCATGGTATATATGCATAATCAAAACAGAAAACACATTAGCATTTCATTTCTACTCAGATCTAGATCTAAAAGTGAAAATTCTTTCAACTTTTTTCTTCATTTTTTCTGCAAAATCTTCATAGAGCTTGCATTGGTCCTTGTTGTTTCAACATACCGAAGCCTTTTGGAAGTGAATTGAAGCCAGGAATTACCATTTTCGTGCTGTTTTCTGGAACTGTTACATTGAACATCATCCATGGCAGCTGGATATTTCTTCGAGCTTGAGCATTGTTGAGCTAATTTTTTGCACTCATTCATCAACTGGAGCATTATTGAGCTTCTGTTTACACATTCCAAGCCCAAACAACCACGGATTCAACACTGTCCTCACTTGAAGGTTGGAATTCGATTCTAATCATTGTTGAAATCATGCTATGCTTCTTGTAGATCTTTGATTGTAGATCACCCTGCACTTTGTAGAATTAAAATTCATTAAGATTTGAATGAGATATTGTGATTTTAAGTTTGGTTGTGAAAACTTTCTTGGATCGATTTGTTTAACATGATGAGAATTAGGTCAAATTGGTTATGTATTGTTGTTGTGCTTGAGAAGACGAACATGATGATACATAGTTTGCTAATTTCGGAGAAAAAGTTCATGTGATGATGAACATGATGAAGGTGCTATGAAACCCTAGCCAAATCGTGCCCAGATCGCGTCAGATCATTGTTATTGCTGTTTTGCATGGTTTTGGTGTTCGCGTGCCATGAAGCCATTCATAGTCTGCCACGTCATTAATGAAACTATGCGTTTCATGTAGGAGTGGCCCATTCAAAATCCGCGTGTGTTCGATTCCGTGCACTGGACATTTCTCCTTTGGATTTTGGCATTTAGTTCATTCATATTTCACATGTTTACCATGCTTTGTTCTTGTTTTTTTTAATTTCTTTCCACACTAAATAAATCATAACTCACTCAATTTTTGTCCAAATAATATGAGGTTTTTTATGCCATGATCCTTATGATGTCCTTCATTTTTTGATGATTTTTAATAAATTTGTGCACGGGTAGAAAAAATATTTGCCTAGGGTTTGCTTTCACATGTCACTTCTTGCACCATGCTTACTATTTTGATCATGAAATGATGATGCTTAATTAGAAATTCTTGAAATTTTACATGTGTGTTCTAGACATCTTGAGGAGAAGTTTGATATGTGGTTTGTGATTTTTGAGTTCCTGGATTGAGAGATATGACATGATCATTAGAGGTGTGACAATTTGTGTCACACCATGTCTTGTGAAACTTCATGATTTTTGATACCATGCCATATGAACTCTAAATGACTTGAATTTTTGCATGTTGAATCGTTTGTATGTTAAGTTTGAATGTGAATTTTTGTGGATTTTTTGAGTGCATTTCCAATTTGATTGAGATTTTCTTCCCTGTTTGACCAATTGTTGACTTTTTGTGAGTCATGTTTTTATATGATTTGGTAAATTCTTGTTGTTAATTGGATGGACTTGAAATTTGGCATGTGTATTATAGACATCTTGAAGTTTGCCATGGCTTTGGTTTAATTAATTTATCACGTTTGGTTTCTGTTTTATGATTGCTTGAAGTTGATGCACGTTTTGATGCCTTGTATGAGCTTGTTTGAACTTGTGTTGACTTGATGAATTTCATTGACTTGCTTCCCTTGGTCCAAATGAGCTGAAATTTGGTGTGTATATCATGTTTTGAATGCTGTTTGACCATGATTTTTTTTGGGGATTTATTGAAATGTTTGTGAGTTGATTTGAATTGGATCTTTCTGTTTGGTCCTTTGAGGTTCTAAATTGCATGTTTTGTACTCTTTGCCTCATGAAATGATATTGATTGATGATATGAACATGAGACCACTTGGATTTGATTCTTGATTGTTTGATATTGATTTTTGATAAGTTTCATGTTCTGTTTTGGGTTTTTGCTCTCATTTTGACCCTAGTCTTGTACTAGTGGTTTGTGCTCTCACATTTGAGCTTTGTTTCAGGTTTAAAGCACAATTTGCTTATGCTTGATGATGTGCACTCAATTGGAGTTGGCTTGTTGCTTGTTTATGACTAACTTTGAGTTTGTTTTGTAGGGTTTGAGACTTGTACCTTGTGCCTAATGGCTTGCACCTTTGTGCATTGACTGTTGTTTGCTTGTGTACAGTTGTACAGTTAACTGTTGACCTTTGCTGTTTGATTTCTGTTTGAGTTGAGTACTGATTATCTTGGATTGTTTTCAGGTACTTTAATTGCTTTAGTTCCCTTGTGAACTTGCTCTTGCTTTGCTTGATAGCTTGAGCGTTGAGGTATAACATCCTAACTCCATGTAGTCTGGAAGACCTGGCCTGTTACTTGGCCAGGCACCTGTCTGAAGTCCTCCTTAAGAGGCAATGTTTGTGTTTGTTTACATTTGTCCTTGTACATATTCAAAGACCTCCTGAGTGAAGAGGCATTGGCAGATACAAGGGATGTGCAATCCATCCCCTGCTATTCAGTTGAGTTATCCCCCTGCTCACACTACTGTGTTGATGCATTGGGATATTAACCCAAGATCCTTGTACTGTTGTACAGTTGAGTCAGTGTCTTAAGTGTAGAAGGGTTCCCACTTTCTGAACCCACACTTCATTGTCTATAGCTCACCCAGGCCAGGGATAAGAGCTGTGAAGTCTCATCTTCACTCACCTTTCATCAGCTTCACCCTAACTCTCAATGTTAGGGTTAAGAGCTAACATCACCCTGATACAGTTGGCTTGCTCTTGCAGCCTAACCTTTGTTTGAGCCCCGTTGATTACATATAGTGTGTGCTATTTGTGCTTGTGTGTTGGTGTTTTTTAGTTTATCTTGCTTCCTGTGCAAGTTAGGTTTAGTTTGGCTTGCTTCCTGTGCAAGTCATGTTTAGGATAGCTTGCTTCTTGTGCAAGTTAGATAGCAACCTTGACTTAGGGATGATTTTGCATGATAACATCTAGGCTCGAGTCGTAGTCTCCCTAGTTGTGTCTCCCTCTGTTATCTGGTTAGGCTAGTCCTGTGTCCCTGCGTAGGGGAACTACGTCGCCCTGATCCTCATACCAGATGAGGTACGTAGGCAGGAGATGAGCAGATCTCTCCGGGCGCCCTTTTTGTTTTGTCTTTGTGTGTGTCAGGAGATGGATATAAGCCCAACGATTGGCATTCCGTATCCTCTTGTTGTGTGCTTGGAGTCCGGTATAAGTCCATCAAGTGGCATCTGGTTTCCAGTGTGGGTGCGTTTGGTTCGGAAGCTGATGTAAGTCCAGCGATTGGCATTCGGGTTCCATGTTTGCCCGTGTTTGTGTTGTTTTGTTTGGCGTGCGTGAGCCGAGCTACGAATGCTCTGATTCTTCTTAGTCCGAGAAGATACGTATGCATAGGATGCGACATCCTAGCGAGCATGTGTTTTTCCCAGTTCGAACTACTTCGACTCTGATGTCTATGCTTGATAGACTAAGTAGGCCCAGGATGAGATATCCTGCCGAGTCAGTCTTGGTTGTTTTCTTGTGTCTCTTTCAGCCGGTATTTGTGTTTTTGAGCAGTGTTTTAGCAACCATTTTCCTTCCTATTGTGCGTGGATCCCGTCGAGTACGACGGATGCGTAGGGGTGCTAATACCTTCCCTTCGCATAACCGACTCCCGATCCCATTCTCTTTGGTCGCGAGACCATGTCTTTCCCAGGTTTACTCTGAGCGTTTCCTTTCCCTCTTTTGGGATAAATAACGCACTGTGACGGCTCTATTGTTTTCGTTTCCCGCCGGTTTTTCGCGTAATGCGACACCCGGTCCAGCAGGATATTCATGTGTGACAACATGAATAAAACATTTCATTAAAAAAATTATGTGAATCTAATCCAATTGGGCACATTTTCATTAAACACAAGAAGAAAAAATAGCAACGGATGGACGAGATTGCAAGGAGCGCATGGGATCGGATGGATGCTACGCGGACACGTGTCTGCTCTGCATGAAAAAATAAAAAGAAAAATAGCAGCCATGCATGCAAGGGCTCGTGAATACGCAGAACATTTCTCTCATCTTCCACAACGAATTACTCTCGCTACAATGCTCCAAATAAGATGATGTAAAAAACAAAGTTCGAGTTTGGAACATGTAGAACACAAGGGTGTCTTGTTTTATTAAAAATAATGGCTCTAGCATGTAGAAAAGCGAACAACAAGGGGGCTTCATGCACCCGGATTCAACACACATGAAAAATGCAGCCTATTTCCTCCATTTTCAAACCAACATAACTAATGCTACAGGGCTCCAAATGAGGTGATGTAAAAATCAAAGTTTGAGTTTGGAACATGTAGAACACAATGGTGCTTTGTTCATTAAAAATAATGGCCTTAACATGTAGGAAAGCGAACAACAAGGGGGCTTCATGCACCCGGATTCAACAAAAAAAATGTTACAAAATTAAAGTTAAAAGCAATGCCTCGTGTTTAGGGCTTTGTAAGCATGCATAGCATATTATTTACATGGACAATAAGCATAGAACAAGCATGGCATAAATGGAAAATAACATGAAATATGGATGGTAAGCATGAAAGAATAGTAATGAACAATGCTAAACATGGATATATGGTCATAAAAATGGAGAAGTGAAGGTACCTAGTGGATGCAAGGTCCACTGCCCTTTTGAAAATGGAAGAAAAATGAGATGCTTTGAAACTTCAAGAACCTTGTGGAAATGCAATGGAATCAAACTTGGTCTTTTCTCTCCTTGCATTGCCTCCTCTGAAAATAGCAACCTCTATTCTGATTAGGGGTTTAGAAGTTTATATGTGTAGGTCTAATGTGACTAATGGGCTTGAAATGTTGGTTTTGAGTCATGAACAAAATGTGCAAAAATGAGGTGTGAAAAGAAATGGCTAAATGTAGCAAAACTTAAGTGAATGAACCAAAAGCAAATGGCCAAATGGGGTAAAAAGTGTGTTGGTCGTTTTTGGTGGTCTGACTTGGTTTGGCTTGTGCAGCACAAAAATAGTCCAACAGGGTGACTTTAAGACCTTGTATCTTGATGAATATGTAACCAAATGGTAAGGCAATGCAAACAGTAGAAAGAGGGCATGGAGCTTAACATCTTTCATGTTGAACACAAGTTGAAATGATGAGTGGAAAGAGGTGAAAAATGGCCATAAAGTTCAGGTTCCATAGCTGCAAAATGGTTGGGCCAGTTTGGCCTGAATGCTGTCAAAAAATTCAGTCTATGATACCAACTTTAGATGAGTGTATCTTTCAAACCAATGATCCAAATGGGGTGGTTCTAAAAATGTGTGAAAAAGGACATATCAAGGTACAACTGTCATGAAGAAAGTATTTTCAAAAGATGCCTTGAAGTGCAAGAAATATGACCCATAAGTCTTGAAAAATCTTGCAGATTTTGGACTTAGAAAATTTTCTAAGTGTTCTAAAATAATGTCTCATTTTGGCCAAGCATAAATTTCTCAATTTTAATCCAAATGAAATAAACTTTATATCTCTAGAAAGCTTGGAACAAGAGGAACAACTCTCATGTTGGAGAAATTTTCAAATTGAGCTTTCATCTTGATGGAATATAGGCTTAAAGTGGGTGTAAAAACCATAAAAACTTGCCTTAAATGGAAAGTCAACTATTTCCAAATTTGGTAATTTTTCCAACTCCTGATTAAATGATGAATCCATGATCCAACCTTGATCAAATTTCACATGTAGGCTCCCTTAGGCATGAATTTTGAGATTCCACCTTCAAAATGTCAGGAGTTGACTTTTCTGGCCCCATAGTTGACTTTTCCCAAACTGTCTGATTTCTGAATCCATTGATCAATTGAAGCGCCTTCGGCTCAAATGAAGAGATGATTTTTTGTATGTAGACCCTTGTGGACATATGGAGGGCCATGGAAATGAGTTTCACCCAAGGAATCAGAAATAAACCGATTTTATGCAAAAACCCTAGTTTAGGGCAAAAATGCTCAAGAACTGATGGCACTGACCGCCAATGGATCTTTGTGAGATGATTATGAATCTTCCTAGGCCAAGATGCCTCTATAATCATGACATGAATGAGCCCCTCTACTTCCAATCAAACATTTCCTGTTGCAGATGGCCATGAAACCTTAATTTCCTGATTAAATCCAGATGCACCCTCTAAGAGCTCTAAATCTTCCACTGATGAACTGAGGACCATAATAAGACATATGGAACTCCTTGAGACCCTTGAGACTTGTATAATTGGAGAATGAAGTCCAACTCTCAACTTTGTTTTGTGTGGGCTCCTTCTGGTTAAGGAGTGATCAATCAAACCCTGATTTCCCAAGTCACTGATGCAGTATGCAATGAGTATGACCTAGTATGATGCTAATGCAATCCCATGCTTTCCATGAAAAAGTGAAGGGTAAATTTTGGGGTATTACAACTGCCCCTATTCAATCAACTGGAGACTCGAAAGGAAGATAGCAACGACTTTCGCACTTTCGAGGTATCAAGGGATTGAATACAATAAAAAACCCGGAAATTTACACTAAAGTGAAGTAACAATGCCTGTCAGAATCGGTAAAGAGGTGGTTTTGAGCAAGAATCCGTCTGGTACGGTGAAAGTCGGTCTGAACACCGAAAAAAGAGAATGTTAGCCTGGATACCAAAATAAATGGTAACACAGAGATAACCATGGCCTGAATACCGCTCATCAGTCTGAATACTGGAAATGATTTCGATCTGAGCATCTAAAGATATGAGATTATTAACATTGGTCTGAATACCGAGAAACTGGCCTGAATGCCATAAGTTGCGTTGACCTGAATGTCGGAAACTTCTTCGATCTGAACATCGGAAAATTGGCCTGAATGCCACTTTGGTTTGAATACCGGAAACTGGCCTGAATGCCACAAGTTGCATCGACCTGAATGTCGGAAACTTCTTCGCTCTGAATATCGGAAAATTGGCCTGAATGCCACTTTGGTCTGAATACCGGAAACTGGCCTGAATGCCACAAGTTGCATCGACCTGAACGTCGGAAACTTCTTCAATCTGAACATCGGAAAATTGGCCTGAATGCCACTTCGGTCTGAATACCGGAAACTGGCCTGAATGCCACAAGTTGCATCGACCTGAACGTCGGAAACTTCTTCGATCTGAATATCGGAAAATTGGCCTGAATGCCACTTCGGTCTGAATACCGGAAACTAGCCCGAATGCCACAAGTTGCATCGACCTGAACGTCAGAAACTTCTTCGATCTAAACATCGGAAAATTGGCCTGAATGCCACTTCGGTATGAATACCGGAAACACTGGCCTGAATGCCTCAAGTTGCATCGACCTGAACGTCGGAAACTTCTTCGATCTGAATATCGAAAAATTGGCCTGAATGCCACTTCGGTCTGAATACCGGAAACTGGCCTGAATGCCACAAGTTGCATCGACCTGAATGTCGGAAACTTCTTCGATCTGAATATCGGAAAATTGGCCTGAATGCCACTTCGGTCTAAATACCGGAAACTGGCCTGAATGCCACAAGTTGCATCGACCTGAACGTCGGAAACTTCTTCTATCTGAACATCGGAAAATTGGCCTGAATGCCACTTCGGTCTGAATACCGGAAACTGGCCTGAATGCCACAAATTGCATCGACCTGAACGTCGGAAACTTCTTCGATCTGAACATCGGAAAATTGGCCTGAATGCCACTTCGGTCTGAATACCGAAAACTGGCCTGAATGCCACAAGTTGCATCGACCTGAACGTCGGAAACTTCTTCGATCTGAATATCGGAAAATTGGCCTGAATGCCACTTCGGTCTGAATACCGGAAATTGGCCTGAATGCCACAAGTTGCATCGACCTGAACGTCGGAAACTTCTTCGATCTGAACATCGGAAAATTGCCCTGAATGCCACTTCGGTCTGAATACCGGAAACACTGGCCTGAATGCCACAAGTTGCATTGACCTGAACGTCGGAAACTTCTTCGATCTGAATATCGAAAAATTGGCCTGAATGCCACTTCGGTCTGAATACCGGAAACTGGCCTGAATGCCACTTCGGTCTGAATATCGGAAAGTTTCATGCCTGTCAGCATCGGCAGAAATAAGGAAAATGATAATTGAGGTGGCACGTGGGCCAACGACCCATGCTGGGGATAATACGTCATGAACAACCTTCAGTTTGAGCACTGGAAACAACTTCTGGCTTATCACTTGGGATACCGAGAATGTTTTATGTTTCACATGCATATGTTTGAATTTTTCAATGGCGTAATGCTCCATGAAAATGGAAATGCTACGCGATTTGGGAGGATGCAATGCAATATGATTCTACATGCAGAGATGCAAAATGCTAGGGAGAATGCCAAGCCGAGGCAAGGAATCCTGCCGGGGAAATGATTACAATCTTCTAGACCCTGGCAATGTTGTTGGAAATACACAGCACAATGAACCCTGTGGGGAAATAACCCACTACACGGTGTTCTGGTAATAACAAAATACTGAGACTCTGACTGGAGAGAGAATGGCACTGAAAAGCCTGCTGTTGGGGAAAGCGACGGTGATTCTGGCAACCAAAATTTGCGAGAGAGACGACTCAGCAGGGGAAGAAAACACCGATACAGTACCGAGATTCTGCTTCAAGGAAAGAGACCACGGATCTGGTGTCGATATCATCGATCTGGCATCGAACTCTGAGGAGCAACCGCTTCTGCTGGGAAAATAAAGTCTGACACTGTCAACTCCACTGGGGATATACAGTCTGGCACTGTCAACTCTACTAGGGAGTGTATAATCTAAAACAACCGCTTGGGGAAGTACAGTGGTGGGAACCTGCTGGGGATTGAAAAATCCAATGCTTGGACCAAACTCTACAGGGATAAGATACCACACTCTAACTGTTGAAGCAAAACGATCGCGATCATCTGCTGGGAACCTTAAGGGAATGCCCCGAGTGTACCTGTCCTGAATAGACGATCCAAAGCACATAAAATTTGCAGCAATTTTAAATGTTTAGTAAGCATGTACCTGTAAAGCTCTTATGTTTCATGATGTAATGTTTATCAAAAATTCGGACGTCATTTTTGCAAACAAAACAGTAGAAATGAAAATGAGAACAGAGATATTCTGAATAACATTATTTCATTGATTGAACGGCCTCTAAATAGGCATTTACATCAGGAAGCAATCCCTGGAAAGAGGTAATCTCACAAAAGATAAAAATAGAAATTAATCTAATGGCCATGTGAAATGGATTTCTATCGGGTTCCAATTTTGTTATGACTCGCTCGTCTTCAAGATCCTCCAGATGATCAACTTTCTGAAAAAGGTGATTGAACTGTTTCCTATCCTTTGAAAATTTTCGGTTATCGATACAGGATGAGATTCAAAACTACTCAGAATGCAGTCATTCGCTTAATCCCTAACTTTTGCCTGGATCGCCCTTTCGGGTTTTCAATCCACCGGGATACCCATTTTTGCCTAAGTTCCCTTTTCAGGTTTTCAACTTACCGGGTGTACAATCTTTTCATTTTTAATCCCTAACTTTTGCCCGAACCTTTTTCATTTTCTTGGTTCGCCGGGATGCCCATTTTTGCCTGGACTATTCTTTTTATCGTCCAGCGGATCTATTTTATGCGAAGTATTTTTTAACTGCGCCTGAGTTCACAAGGGAAGTGAAGTTTTCACCATCCATAGTTGTAAGCATTAAGGCTCCACCATCAAAGATCTTGGTGACAATATATGGTCCTTCATAGTTAGGAGTCCACTTGCCCCTGTGATCTGTCTGAGGAGGAAGGATCCTTTTCAACACTAAATATCCGACTTGGAAACACCGAGGACGCACTTTTCGATCAAAGGCTCTCTTCATCCGACTCTGATACAACTGCCCATGGCAAATGGCTGCCATTCGCTTCTCTTCGATAAGATTCAACTCGTTGAACCTTGTTCGAATCCATTCAGCTTCGTCTAACTTGACATCCAACATGACTCTTAGAGAAGGAATCTCCACTTCAACAGGTAGGACTGCTTCCATACCATACACAAGGGAGTAAGGGGTTGCCCCGGTCGATGTACGTACTGAAGTACGGTACCCATGCAAGGTGAAGGGTAGCATCTCATGCCAATCTCTGTACGTAACGACCATCTTCTGCACAATCTTTTTTATGTTCTTATTTGCTGCCTCAACAACACCGTTCATCTTAGGACGATAAGGGGAAGAATTGTGATGCTGAATGTTGAAGTTTTGGCACAACACCTTCATCATTTTGTTATTGAGATTAGAACCATTATCAGTAATGATTCTTTCGGGAACCCCATAACGACAAATGATTTCTTTCTTAATGAATCGGGCAACCACATGTCTGGTGACCTTCGCAAATGACGTTGCTTCGACCCACATGGTGAAATAGTCGATGGCAACAAGGATGAAGCGATGCCCATTAGAACCAGTCGGCTCAATCCTTCCAATCATATCAATGCCCCACATAGCAAACGGCCACGGCGAAGACATCACATTCAGAGGATTTGGCGGCACATGCACCTTATCAGCATAAATCTGGCATTTATGGCACTTCCGAGCATACTTGAAACAATCAGATTCCATGGTCATCTAGTAATAACCTGCTCTCAATAATTTCTTAGCCATTGCATGTCCGCTGGCATGAGTACCGAAGGAGCCTTCATGAACTTCTTGCATTAACATGTCTGCTTCGTGTCTATCCACGCATCTGAGCAAAACCATGTCGAAGTTTCTCTTATACAATACATCGTCTTTGTTCAAGAAGAAACTGCCTGCCAATCTTCTCAAAGTCTTTCTATCATTGTTGGATGCCCTTGCAGGGTACTCTTGATTCTTTAGAAAGCACTTGATGTCGTGATACCAGGGCTTGTCATCAACTACCAGTTCAGCAGCAAACACATACGCGACCCTATCAAGGCGCATAACATCGATCCTAGGAGCATGGTTCCAACGAATCACCTTGATCATGGAGGATAGAGTAGCAAGAGCATTTGCCATCTGGTTCTCATCATGAGGTATATGGTATAACTTTACTGTTGTGAAGAAAGTCAACAGTCTTCTCGTGTAATCTCTGTAGGGGACCAGAGTAGGCTGGAGAGTATTCCAGTCACCATTCACTTGATTGATCACCAGAGCTGAATCTCCGAAGATGTCTAAAGTCTTGATTCTCAAATCAATGGCTTGCTCAATACCCAAGATGCAGGCCTCATACTCAGCCTCATTATTAGTGCACTCGAAAGTCAGACGAGCGGTGAAAGGAATATGGGCACCTTTCGGAGTGGTAATGACAACACCAATTCCACTTCCTCTGGCATTGACGGCCCCATCAAATGTTAAAGTCCACTTCTCATCTGGATCATGTCCCTCCTCAACAACTGGCTCTTCACAGTCTTTCATCTTGAGGAACATGATGTCTTCATCGGGAAAATCAAACTTCATTGGCTCATAATCTTCAATCGGTTGTTGAGCAAGATAGTCTGACAGAATACTCCCCTTGATGGCTTTCTGGGATGTATACTGGATGTCGTACTCTGTCAGTACCATTTGCCAACGAGCAACCCTTCCGGTGAGAGCTGGCTTCTCGAATATATACTTGACTGGATCCATCTTGGAGATCAGTAAGGTTATGTGAGTCAGCATGTATTGTCTCAATCGCTTAGCAGCCCATGCAAGTGCACAACATGTCTTCTCAAGCATTGAGTATCTCGACTCGCAATCTGTGAATTTCTTACTCAGGTAGTAGATGGCATGATCTTTCCTACCTGTCTCATCGTGTTGACCGAGAACATAACCCATGGAATTGTCTAGTACTGTCAAGTACATAATCAGCGGTCTCCCTGGGACTGGAGGCATGAGGATAGGGGGATTCTGCAAATACTCTTTTATCTTTTCAAAATCCCTTTGACAATCGTCATTCCACCTGATAGCCTGATCTTTCCTCAGCAATTTGAAAATTGGCTCACACGTGGCTGTTAGGTGAGAGATGAACCTTGTAATGTAGTTCAACCTCCCCAAGAAACCACAGACTTGTTTCTCTGTTCCTGGCTCAGGCATTTCCTGTATCGCTTTTACCTTGTCAGGATCCACCTCAATCCCTTTTCCACTAACAATAAAACCCAGCAGCTTTCAAGATCTCACCCCGAAAGTGCACTTGTTCGGATTAAGCCTCAGCTTGAATTTCCTCAACCGCTCAAACAGTTTCTGCAGATTCACCAAATGTTCTTCTTCTGTCTGAGATTTGGAAATCATATCATCAACATAAACCTCGATTTCATGATGAATCATATCATGGAAAAGAGTCACCATAGCTCGTTGATATGTTGCCCCAGCGTTTTTCAGACCAAACGACATCACCTTGTAGCAGAAGGTGCCCCATGAGTTTATGAAAGTTGTCTTCTCCATGTCTTCTGGTGCCATCTTGATTTTATTATAGCCAGAAAAGCCATCCATGAAGGAGAATACCGAGAACTGAGCCGTGTTATCCACCAAAACGTCAATGTGAGGTAATGGGAAATCATCTTTAGGACTAGCTCTGTTTAGATCCCGATAATCAACACACATCCGTACCTTTCCATCCTTCTTAGGTACAGGAATGATGTTTGCAACCTATGGCGGATAATTGGTAACTGCTAGAAATCCTACATCCAACTTGTAAGACCCTAATTTTATCCTTAAGATCCCTCATGGCATCATAACATTACATTTGCATTGCCTCAAGGATCATAAGCATCTTGGTTCCCTTTACCTTTGGGTGGGACCTCTTGTGAGTGGTTTGAGATCACCAAGCATGCTTGAATTGTATATTATTGCTTTTCTTATTTTGTTTACTAACCAAAAGCACAAAAATATGTCACTAACATCTCTTGTTTATAGCTTGAGCAATCACAAGGTCAAAAGCTTCAAGGAGATCCTTTGTGTAGAGATATGGCCAAAAGGAGAGGAAAGCAAGCATGGTAATGGTTCCCAAAGCTCTCATCCATCAAATATGACTCCCTAGTATCTCAATTCATCATTTTGATCAAAGCAAGTCAAAGGGTTTGAGGTTTGTTTCCCAAGGAAACCCTAATTCATCTGTGTACCACAATGCCTTGCTCTTGAAGCAACCTCAGCCCATGATCAAATACAATCAAGGGAAGTTTCTTTAATTCATCATTTCATGCATATTTGAACTTATTTGAGTGTCCTCAATCATCAATTCATCAAGATATGAGTCATGGACTTAAGAAGTTGATTAGTCAGTTCATCTAATTATTTTGAAATGTACTGAGACCTAACATTTTATGGGTTGGTCAAATGGAGATGATCCCAAAAGCAAAAATGTTCTTAAGGATAATATGAACAACTTTAATGTTCATCCAAAATTTATTTGAAGCTTGGAAGGTCATCATCCATTCCAAAACATTATAGGTCATTTTGACTGAAACCCTAATTTTGGGTCAATTTACCAAGAACATAACTCATTCATTTTCCCAGCCAGTTTTCATCATCTTGAACATGCCAAATTATTTTTTTCCCAACATGACTTTTGTTCCTTATTTCAAGGGCTTTCTAACCATTACTCACATTAGTCTTATGGATTCACCATTTGGGAGATTCAAAATTCTTTTCATTTAGGTGCATTTTAATATTTTATGGTGAAACTTGAATTGGAAGCTTGTTCAGTCCAATGTGCACGTCCAAATGCATTTCACTTGAGCTCAGCAAGTTATTTCAGCCATCATTGGGCCTTCCACACGCCTACAAAGGCCCATGCAATTCAAATTCCATTTGCCATGCACATGAAAGAAGCGTGTGATCAGCCACATTCAACTATAAATAACACCTTCATGAGCTTCATTTAAAAAAACCTTTTGGAGATCCCAAGTGCTGCAGAAGTGAAACCATATCCCTCACCAAAGGAATCATTCCATTTTTTCTCTAATTTTCGAGCTTGAAATTCAGCATCATTAGCTGAGTTTTAAAGCCAGATTCCTTAGCCAATCACTTCCATTACATTCATAGATCAAGAAGGAGCAAAGATCTTGGAGAATTCGTGGCCAGAAGTTCATCCATTTGAAGGTATCCATTCAAACTTTTTGGATATGAATATCCCAATTCAATGTAGTATACTTGTGTTTCTGTGGTTTTCTGAAGTCCTCACACTTGAGGCAAGTTGTTGATGCTTTCAATTCTTCATTTCATGAGCAATCTGTGTGGACACCATGATTTTCTCCTTCACCTTTCTCTCAATATAGGAAGAGTGAGGGAGATCCATTGGTACAATGATGATCTACATCACACGAGCTTTATTTCCATGGCCTTGTTTTTAATTTTTATTAAGATTCATTTCTCTACAAATTTGGCCGGATTCTGTTGCTTCGCCGGAGAAGACGGTGGTTTCCACCACCACCACCACGTATCTTTCTCCTTGGCCATTAGATCTCCATTTTAGGATCTAATCGTGTGCATCCATTTTGATTACTTCATTTAATCCTTTGTGTGGCGCGTTTGACTCATGAGTAGCGTGTTCCCTCAGATCCAAACCATTGCCTTGTGCCACATCAATTAATGAATGCATCTGATGGCTGTGTGTAATACCCCAAAATTTACCCTTCATTTTTCTTGGAAGCATGGGATCATGTTTTACACTTCATTAGCATCATACTAGGTCATACTCATTGCATACTGCATTAGTGACATGGAAATCAAGTTTTGATTGATCATTCCTTAATAGAAAGAGCCCACACAAAGAAATATTGAGAATTGAACTTCATTTTCTAAGTATACAAGTCTCAAGGGTCTCAAGGGGGTCCAAGTATCTTATTATGGTCCTCAGTTCATCAGTGAAGGATTCAAAGCTATCAGAGTGTTCATTTGGATTTAATCAGAAATTAGGGTTTCATGGCTACCTGCAATAGGGAATGTTTGGTTTGAAGTAGAGGAGATCATCCATGTCATGATTAGAGAGGCATCTTGTCCTAGGAAGATTCACAATTATCTCAGAAAGATCCATTGGCAATCAGTGCAATCAGTTCCTGATCATTTTGCCCTAAAACTAGGGTTTGGTATAAAATCAGTTTATTTCTGATTCTTTGGATGAAACTCTTTTCCATGGCCCTCCATATGTCCACAAGGGTCTACATACAAAAAATCAGCTCTTTATTTGAGCTAGAAGTACTTCAATTGATCAATGGAATCGGGAATCAGACAGTTTGGGAAAAGTCAACTGTGGGGCCAGAAAAGTCAACTCCTGACATTTTGAGAGTGGAATCTCAAAATACATGCCTAAGGGAGCCTACATGTGAAATTTTATCAAGGTTGGATCATGGATTCATCATTTAATCAGGAGTTTGAAAAGTTACTAAATTTGGAAATAGTTGACTTTCCATTTAGGGCAAGTTTTTATGGTTGTTGCACCCACTTTAAGCCCATTTTCCATTAAGATTAAAGCTCCATTTGAAAATTTCTCCAACATGAAAAGTTTTCCCCTTGTTCCAAGCTTTCTATAGATATAAAGTTTGTTTCATTTGGATTAAAATTGAGAAACTTATGCTTGGTCAAAGTGAGATATTATTTTAGGACACTTAGAAACATTTCTAAGTCCAAAATCTTCAAGATTTGTCAAGACTTCTTGGCCAGTTTTATTGTACTTCAAGGCATATTTTGAAAACACTTTCTTCATGACAATTGTACCTTGCCATGTCCTCTTTCACATCCTTTTAGAATCATCTCATTTGGATCCATGGTTTGAGAGATACATTCATTTAAAGTGGGCACCATGACTTGATTTTCTAGGCAGATTTTGGGTCTGGCTGGCCCAATCAGATTTTCTGAGCATGTTGCACAAACCAGTCACGTTTTTTTTACCTATTTTGGCCATGCATTGGACATCCATTCACTTAAGTTTGGCCCAAAATAACAACATTTTACACCTCACTTCACACTTTTATTCTTATGGATAAATCACTTATTAAAAAGCCCATGAGAACACCTAATCCACCCTATTTAAGAAGCTGAAACCCTAACCCTAAAGGAGCATTGGAATTTCGTGGCAAGGAGGTAAAGCTTCATCACATATCAGATTCCATTCCACTTCTATTTTCCATTAGGTAATCATCTCTTCCATGACCATGTTTTGATATATCTACGCTTGCTTACCATGCTCATCACCATTAATCCTTCCATGTTCATATTTCTTTTTCTTATTTAAAATATTTTCTTCGTCCACAAAATTACCCAAAAATATTTTTCACTTTTCTTAACGTTTTATTTAATTTTATATAATTTTTATTTTCGTATTTTTGTAATACTAATGTTTTATTTTAATTATTTATTCTAAATGGTCCATTTTAACACACTTTTTTATTGATTTTATTTTTATGACTTAAAATTATTGTTAGCATTTGATTTTTGGGATGAAGGTTGACCACTGTCTCATGGTCAACCTGACCTTTTCTTGGAATTTTATTTCACATTTTCAATTTATTTTGGATTTATTTTTGACCTAGTTTGGTTGGTTGACTTTTAATTTGACTTCTGTTTTATTTTAATTAATTCACATACCAATTTTCATTATTTAAAAAATATTTTTGGGGGATGATGATATCCTGACCCCACCTTACTTAGTTTAGTTTTTCATAATTTTCTTGATTAATTTACTATTTATTATTGATTTATTTCTAACCTAGTCTTATTAATTGACTTTTGGTTTGACTTATGTTTTGTTTTAATTAATTCACGTGCCAATTTTCATTATTTTTAAAATCTTTTTGGGGGATGATGATGTCATGACCCCACCTTATTTAGTTTAATTTTTCATAATTTGCTTGATTAATTTGCTATTTATTTGTTATTTTTTAAGTTGACTTGAATTTTCAGTTGACTTCTTTATGATCGATGTTTGACTTAGGGATTGCTTATGGCAATTGAAGAGATCTTTTGATCCTCCCTCGTTCATCTCATATGCCATGTATTAGAGGCCTTTTACCTTGATTTTATTTGGTCCTTACCTCATTTCCTGATTAAATTATTCAGTGGACCCTTCGTGTGCATATTTTCATCTGTTTGGTTCATCTGTTATCTTTTATACTTGTTTATCTCATTCATGCTTTCTATTGCTTGATTATTTAACATGTTCATACTCCCATGCGTTGTTTAAATGCTCCATTATTTGATTCTTTGGTTTGATTATATATTTTTTTATTTATCCGATCTGATTGATAACTGTTGCCTACTTGTATGATGTATGAGGCATATATTCTTATTGTTTGTTTGCCATGAACAATCCCCATTCATAACAAATGTACCCCTCTCCCATAAAGTGTATAATATTTATTTCTTTATTTCTTTAGTCACCTGTTAATACAAGAATTAAAACGAACATCCGATAACCATTTCAAAATAAGATCAAAAGCTCGATCCAACGTCGAGTAATCATTTTCAAAACTTAACAGAACCAGCACGCATTCATCCATCCTCTTATAAGTCGATTGCCTCAGGCATCGCCATCTACCTGTAAGTCGATTGCCTCCGGCATCGCCATCTACCCTTATCCGTAACTCCTCTCCGCGCTCCATTCGTCGACTCTTGTTCCGTTTAGGTAGCACCCATTAGGTAGAACCCTTTGTATGATAACATAGGTAGAATTCCCTTATTCTTTGCATGCTAACATTAGGTAGATGTTCCCCCTTTGTAAATCCTAATACATAGATCCATATTGCATGACAACTCTAGAGCAGAGCTTCCCCACTTTTAGACCTTCCGTGCGTCTCCGATCTTGTGGCATGTCAGTCCGTTCTATTGCAAAGAGGTAACTGCCTAAGACTCGATTCAGCGAGCTGCGACACCTACTGCAAGGACGTTGAACACACTGCCCACCCTCCTTTGACACAGCTGGTGTCCTCTTTTGTAAGTCCATGTTCAGATGGCAATCCTTAACCCCTAGTTTAGTCGAACTACGACAACTCTGATTCTCATGTTCAGATGAGATACGTAGGCACGAGATACGATGTCTTGTCGAGTTTGACTGAGGACTAACAACTAATCCTTGTTTGCTTCCGCCCTTGCTGCGATTCTTTTCTCTCGCCTTCATTGCGATCGAGACCTTCCCTTTCTCTTGCCCTAGTTGCAATCGAGACCCTTGTTCCCGTAGTTAGCCGAACTACGTTTTGCTCTGATTCTCATTCCAGATGAGATACGTAGGCATAAGACGCGACGTCTTACCGAACACACTTCTCTTTAACTCATAGGTAGCCGAGCTACGAAGACTCTGATTCTCATACTTAGATGAGATACGTAGGCAGTGGATGCGACATCCTTGCGAGTCATTTTCTTTTAACCTTCCTTTTAGTAAATAGTACTTTAGATATACCTACACCCTTTAGACTAGAACAACACTTATGAAAAGGGCTCCCTAGGAGTACCTAGGATGTTTTGGGTGCTTAAAACCTTCCCATTGCACAACCAACCCCCTTATCCAGATCTCTGACATTTTTACTAGTTTTTGATTCGATAAAACTTTTAGGTTTTTGTTCGTTTTCTAACCATTCCTTTGGATAAATAGAAGTGCGGTGGCGACTCGACTTGTATGGTTTACCTTGGATTTAGTCAATATCTCTAATGGTAACGAATACCCCGCTACACTGTGCAATTTTCGTTTATTCCATTTTCTTTTTATTTTCTATTAATTCCTTTTATTTTCAAAAATTCATTAAAAATTCATTTGAAGTACGAAAAATATGAGACCAATTCCAAAACATTTCTTGAAAAATCTAGTCATATTATGATTTTTAATTATTTTTGTGACTTCATTTGATATTTTTTATGAATTACTTGGTTTTTTAATGCTTTTAATTAATTTTAAAATACTTTTTGACTTTTAAAAAATCCAAAAATATTTTCATAGCATTTACGGATCATGATAAGTCAATGAAAAATAGTCTCAATAATTTCTTGATTATTTTGAGATTATTTGAGATTTTAATTCATATTATGCTATTTTTAGTTATTTTTAATTAGTTTTAATTAGTTTTAATTACTTTCTGATTTCAAAATTTTATGAGAAAATTAGTTAAAGCTTGTTTGACTATGTTGAACTTATGAGAATTTAATTGGACTTTTTGAAGTTGCTTTAAATTTAATTTGAGGTTCAACCTTATTTGTTTATTTTTTATTTGTATTTTATTTTAATTCAAAAAATGCCAAAAAAATATAATTGACTTCTTGACTTGTTATCTTCATTTCTCTTCTGTTTGGTGTTGATTGAGGTTGAATTGATTGAACTTTGATCAAATTAATTGAATCTTGTGGTTTGAAAGTCCTTATGGATCATCACTTAGAAAGATGAATGAATTTGATCAAGGATGAGTCGTCCCTTGATCAATTGGGATTGTTTGTTGATTTTTTACCCCCTCCCTTTCATCTTCATCCCTTTCTTTCCATCAATGGCCAATGAGTTAAAGTCTTGAGGTTGGTCTTGACAAATGAGAAATTTAACCTTCTTTGATCCAAACCAAACTCAACTTGATCCATGATCAAGTGAATTATTTTGTGTCAAAGATAGGTTACTTCTTGGTCAAGCAAATAACCAAAAGTCAATACAAGGCCTTTTCCCTTTTGTTTGGCATGGCAAGTTTATGGAGCTTGGCTTACTAGTCATGATCTCTAAATTATGTTCTTTGCCTATATTCTTATTGACCGGCCTCAGATAGGTGTGACTACTACATTAGTCCATTTACGATTGCTTAACATAGCGCTACATTGTCTTATGACAAGCTAACATAACCTCACTAGCTACTAACTTTAATTTGAGCTTTTAATTTCTTGTCATTTACTTTTAATGTCATTTATTTCTTGCTCATTATTCATATTGATTTTCATCTTTGCTCATTTGAGCACATATTTTATGTTTATGTCATTTTTCTTTTGCTTATTTGAGCCCATTATTGTATATAAATATATTGCTATTTTATGTTGTTTATGTGTGTTTTGATGTGAACAAAAATGCAAAAGGAGAAAGGACTTAGAATTAGGATCTACCCATGCTTAAAGGAGTTCAAGAGCAACTAGGCCTCATGCCTTTAGAATGCAAAATATGTTGAAGAGCAACTAGGCCTCATGCCTTTAGAATGCTAAAATTCAAAGTTGACCTCAAAAGGACTTCCCCTCCAAACTTATGCTTTGTCCATTCCCTTTATTGTGTTGTGAACTTTTTGATGTTTGCTTTTGTGTGATAGGGATCCCACCTTGAGATTGTGAAAAGAGGACCATTGTCATGGGTAGCCAAGTTAAGGGCCAAGCCAAATGGAGATCCTAGGAGCTTGAATTCAAATTATTGATTGCTTGTTTGTGTGCTAAGTCTAAAGGAAAGGAGCATCTTGAGTCATCTCTATGACTCCAAGAAAAGGAACTCCAAGGGTTTTTCTTTCCCCTCTTATCTTTGTATGCTTTAGGAATAGCCCTTCTCTCTTCTCCCCACTCTAACCAAGCCAAAAATCATTTTCAAAACTTTGACTTTATTTCAAATTAGAAACCTAGGCCTTAAGCCTTTGACTTTTCAAAACCATTTTTCATAAATACTCATTATGAATAAACTTTAATCCAACTTTGACCTCATTTTGTAAATAAATCTAACTTGTAAATATAACCCACTTCAAGTTGTTTTGTGGTTCCAATGGCCACTTGTTAAAACCTTTCAAAAACATTAGTCATAGGCTTGAGTTATCATAATGGTTGATGTAAATCTCACCTCATCCTTAGTGTTGGATTATAAGCCTTCCATGCTTATTATAGGGTTAACTCCTCACTAGCATGTTGAAGCCTTCCTCACATGGTGGATTGTTGGTTTAGGTTGAGTTTTCTCCCTCTGATAACAAAAGACCTTAAGGCTTTTGATTAAAATCAATTCACCAATCTTTTAGATTTTTACCCCGAACTACGAGGTTTTGATCCTCCTTTGTGATGGTACGTAGGCAATGGGTTCATCCATTCAAACAACAAAATTTGTAAATATAATCTATTCTCTTCTCATCCCTCCAATCTTTTGTACAAATCTTTTCACAAATACCAACCTACAATACATATTTGCAAAAAGGGTTCCCTTAGAGTACTAAGAATGTTTTGGGTGCGTAAAACCTTCCCCCTTACCTAGATCTCTGACATTTTTATTAGTTTTTGATTTGAAAAACTTCTTACTTGGCTTTTGTTCGCTTTTTAGCCTTTCCTTTGGACAAATAAAAGTGCAGTGGCGACTCAGATTGTATGTTGACTTTTGGTTTAGTCAATAAACCTAAAGGTAACGAAAACCCCGCTACAGAAAAGTGGCGACTCTGCTGGGGAAGAAAACTTGCTCCAGTGGGTTTAGCCTACTTTTTGCTTGTATGTGTTGTATGTTTATATTTATTAGTGGCATATTTTTGTGCAAATTTGGGATGAATGTATTGTTTGTAATGTATGAATTGCTTGATATATTAATTGCTTGTATGCTTGGTGGTTTCTTATGAGATGAGTTCTATACCCGAACTCGAGTGCACTTATGTTAGGAGAATGGCATAGTCTTGTTGACTTGTGTGGAATTATTCCTTAACAAGTTAACTTGCAAGTCCATTCACTTGGTGGAGGTTCTTATTGGAATCACTAATGTCACACGAGTAGTCGTGGTTAGGCATTACTCTTTCCAGTATAAACCTTAGAAACCAAGGGCCTTAGATACCTAACCCTTCTTGGCCTATTTTAGGACGTAGTGCGAAGGTCGTTCAAGTGTAAGACTTGAGGCGATTGTTACGCGATACTACACTCATAAGAGTCTCTCTTGAGAATATTTTTGGAGGACGAGTAGTCGTTTTATCCGATAATATCCGAAAGATGGGATGATGACTATGGGAACCTTTTAGAAAATGATTGTCAGGTTTAACCATAGTACACTTCTGTTGGGTGGTTCTTAACCGAGACTCCATGCTCGTGACTTACAAAAAACCCTTAATTCGTTATCGATCCGTTCTCGTATATCCTCAATATCAATGGAACTTGGGTGTTGATAAGGTGTAAACCATAATCCACCAAAATGGATGATTGATATTGACGATGACTTGAGCCATCCCGGGACCTTTGTGTGGTGTGACTTGCTTGATCCTTGAGTCTGTTTGTTGCATTCATGCATCCATGCATTCATTCGCATTCATGTCATCAATAATAAAGATTTTACAAGGAACTTAAAAGGTCTATTTGCAAATTTTCAAACATGGATAAGCAAAGAAGGAATACGAAGAAGTACAGTTTCAGACAACCCGACTTGAAAGAGTTAAGGCATCTGACATCTTATGTATTAGAGCCCTTGGAGTTCAAAGCTCGCCATGGGAAGCTTCTAGATATTCTTTCTACCAAGGTGGATGAGGGTCTGATGAGTGTGTTGGTGCAGTTCTACAATCCTTTGTATCGGTGCTTCACTTTTCCGGATTTCCAGCTTTTGCCTACACTAGAGGAGTATGCTTATCATGTGGGTATATCTATTCTTGACCAGTTTCCGTTCAGTGGTTTGGAGAAGATTCTGTCTTCTCAAGAGATTGCTGACATGCTTCATATGGAGGTACCTGACATTGTTGCTAATATGACTACAAAGGTGGAATTCAAGGTCTCCCGTCTGATTTTCTGATTGCCAAAGCTATCTTGTTTGGGAAGGCCATGAGTAAGGAAGCTTTTGAACCCATATTTGTACTCCTCATCTATGGGCTAGTGTTATTTCCCAACATCGACAACTTCGTGGATGTGAACGCTATTAGGATTTTCTCTTCTCTTAATCCCGTTCCGACTCTGTTGGGTAACACTTATTTCTCTTTGCATATGAGGAATACAAAGGGTGGTGGTTCCAGTGTGTGCTGTTTGCCTCTGTTGTACAAGTGTTTTATTCCGCACTTGCCTCAGACGCTTGCCTTCAAGGAGAATAAGGGGTGTCTACGGTGGTCCACGATACTTATGTCTCTAACTAATGATGATATCTTTTGGTATAATCGCGTTCATGTTGGTGTTCAGATTATTGACTCTTGTGGTGAGTTCTCCAATGTACCTCTTCTTGGTATATGTGGTGGAATTAACTACAACCCTGCTTTGGCTCGCCGTCAGCTTGGGTTCCCCTTAAAGGATAAACCTAACAACATTTCGTTGGAAGGCTTATTCTTTCGAGAGGGTAAAGATCCCCAAAACTTGAAGGATAGGATGGTCCGCGCCTGGCGCAAGGTTCCTAGGAAAGGGAGGAATGAGTTTGGTCCGAAGAATTTTGTTGCTTTGGAGCCTTACACCTCTTGGGTAAGGAAGAGAACTCTTGAGTACCGCATGCCGTACGAGTATCCAAGACCTACCCCTATGATTATGGTTGGGCCTTCAACCCTCCCTAATCAAGGAGTAAAGGAGTTGAGAGACGAAGATTGTTCGCGTGCTTGGGTTCGTGAGCGTGAGGAGCTTCTTCAGCAGCTCAAGGATAAGGATGCAGTGATCGAGTTTCCAGAGCATCAGGTTATTGATGAGCCTGATGATGTGGTTACTTCTCTCCTTCCTCACCTGTCTAGGTTTTGGAAGAAGAGATATGATCAGCTCGCCAAGGAGAAGGCCGACATGGAAGCAGCTTATGAGAGAGAGGTGAAGAGGCTTCGTGCGACGTATCTTCCGATCTCGAAGGCTTTGGACGATTGCTTTTAGGGCTCCATAGGATGCTTATTCTCCTTTTCTCTTGTATTGTATTTGGTTACCGAGACTGTACTACTTCTTTGGTGTAAAAAGTTTCCAAATATTATATTGCTATGAGTATTCCACATATGTCTTAAAAAGTTCAATAATTTCAAAACATTTTCAAATAGATCTTTATAAAGTTCCTTTGATAAAAAACAAATCATATGCACAAGCATTGCATGCATCATATGCATAAGCAGGTTTTGGTTCTGAGCCCTTGATACAGTGGTCTAACTCTTTGCTCTTCATTTATTTGAAGACAAGTTGACGCACCGGTACAACACCAGAGCAAATCATCAGAAGATCATGGAACACCTTGAGCAAGAGAACCGAGATCTGAAAGAGGAGATTTCCAGGCTGTCTGCCATGATGGAGTCAGTTCTTTCCGCTCAGAGTCAAGCTTCTCCAACTCTTGCAACTCCTCCCGCGAGGACAGTCATTTCTGAAGTGGTTACCTCAACAGTGCCTGCTGCCACCGCCCACTTCGCTCCTAATCTGCCTGTTGGATTCCCTTTGGGGAATGCCACCTAACTTTGTACCAGAGGGTTTTGCTCCCACTTTTGCTTCTATACCGGCATCTAGTCCGGTCCTGTCTGTGCCACCTCCCGTTGTGCACACTTTTCCGCGTGTTGAAGACACCATTTATCATTCCGAGCCATCTCAAGGCCCGGACGTTTATGAGAAGATGGATGAGATGAAGGATCAATTCCTTGAGTTGTGCAAGGAACTGAAGACGCCGAGAGGCAAAGATCTGTTTGGGAAGAGTGCTGTTGAAATATGCTTGGTGCCCAACGTGAAAATCCCAGTCAAAGTCAAAGTTCCTGAATTTGAGAAGTATAAGGGAAACACGTGTCCACTCAGTCATCTTGTGATGTATGCTCGCAAGATGTCGACCCAGACAAATAATGATTAACTACTGATTCACTATTTTCAGGATAGCCTGACAGGTGTTGCGCTCCGTTGGTATATGGGGCTAGAGAGTGCAAGCATCCGCACTTTCAATGATTTGCTAGAGGCTTTCATGAAACAGTACAAATACAACGTGGACATGGCTCGGGACAGAGATCAGCTGAGGGCGATGTCCTAGAAAGACAAAGAAACCTTCAAGGAATACGCCCGAAGATGGAGAGAATTGGCAGCTCAGATAGTGCCACCCTTGGAGGAGAAGGAGATGACAAAGATCTTTCTGAAGACTGTGAGCTCTTTCTACTATGAGCGCATGATTGCTAGTGCTCCCTCGGACTTTACCGAAATGGTAAATATGGGGATGAGGTTGGAAGAGGGGGCCCGCAAAGGACGGCTGTCCCATGATGATAATCCGGCGAAGAAATATGGAGGATTTTCCAGGAAGAAAGAAGGGGAGACTCATGTTGTTTCTTCCTATATTAAAATAAGGCCATCTGTGAGGAGGAAGGAAGTCCGACCAACTCTTAACCAACACCAGGTGGCTCATATAGCACCTGCTTTCAGAGAAGCTCAACAACCACAACAACAACATCGTCAACAACAACAAGCTTACCAGCCTTGCAACAATAACAATAATAGCACCAACAACTATGAGAGGAAGAAGGTGACCTTTGACCCGATTCCTATGACCTATGCTGAATTGTATCCTTCCTTAATTGATAAGAAGTTGATAACTCCACGGAATCCTCCTGCTGTGCCAGCCAATCCTCAGTGGTGGTACAAGCCCGGACTTCATTGTGTGTATCATTCCGGTGCGCCCGAACATGATGTGGAGAACTGTTTTCCGTTGAAGACTAAGGTGCAAGACCTTGTGAGGAGTGGGATACTATTTTTTGAGGATGTAGGCCCAAATGTGAAGAAGAACCCATTGCCCGAGCATGGGAAGGCAACTATCAATATGGTTCAGGGTTACCTTGGCAAATATAAAGTCCTTTATGTGAATGACATAAGGCAATCCTTGGTAGAGATGCATAAGTTGCTGTGTGAGCAAAGTCATTATGAGCATGATCATGATAGATGCCATGAGTGCACTGTCAGTGAAAGAGGATGCCACAAGATAAGGAAGGACATCCAAGAGATGCTAGACCAAGGGATGATTGAGATACTTTAGAATCGTAATGAGGATGAAGTTGATATTATTACCCCAATGTTTAAAATTCCTGATCCTGTTATCATTAAGTATGATGGCAGCAAGAAGAAGGTGTCGCCAACTCTTGTGATCAAGCCAGCGGGCCCTGTCCCGTATGTGTCAGATAGAGCGGTTTCGTACCGTTATAATGCTGTTATGCTGGAAGATGGGAAGGAGGTGCCGTTGACCTCAACCTCTATCGTAAGCATTTCCGATGTTAGTAGAGTGACCTATAGTGGTCGTGTTTTCTCGGCTCAGCCGAAATCCCATGAAGACATCGTGAAGAGAGATGTTATCAAACCTGCCGGTCCCGTGGGGACTTCTTCTTCAAATCATGATGTTCCTATTGTGAAGGGTGTTGACCCCGTTGTTGTCAAAGCTGATAAAGCTCTTATCCTGGTTGGCCAGTCTGGCATGTTACGAGAGGATGGTGATGAGGTGCTGAGGCTCATCAAGAGGAGTGAGTACAACGTTGTGGAGCAGTTGCTTCAAATTCCATCAAAGATATCTGTCCTATCTTTGTTGATGAATTCAGAGCCACACCGTGAAGCGTTACAAATGGTGTTGTGTTGGTGTAAGCCCTAGAGGCCAATACTTTTGTTACTTGTATCGAATTATTTATTAATAATAAAAGGCTTTTTCTTTATTATGTTTGTTTAATAAAGTCCCTAGAATAGCTAGTCCGTTTAATGTATCAAGTATGACTTAATCATGAGATCACATTAAACATAAGGACACTATTCTTAAAGTATCCGTAGTCAAGCTTTATTGTGAAGTGGGATAACATTAAAGCATGAAGACTATTATGTTTATAGACTGATGATCACATCTCATGGATCATGGATAAAGAGTTATCAAGTCTTAAACATAGGTATGAATATTAAGAGTAATATTTATACTGGATTGACCCGCTATGAGAATACTATATAGAATGTTATGCAAAGTGTCATAAGTTATTCTCATGGTGATAATGGTGTATACCACCCTTCGACCTGAAACCACTATGGACCCTAGATGTAGAGTTGAGTGCCTTATTGCTGATCAAACGTTGTCCGTAATTGGATGACCATAAAGACAGTTGATGGGTACTCCACGAAGCATGCTAAGGGACATGAGTGACCTAGATGGAATTTGCCCATCCTGCGTAACAGGATAAATGTCTATGGGTCCAATATTGAACTGGACAAGGATGACACGGTCTATGCCTTGTGTTCAATATAGACATAAGGGCAAAAGGGTAATTATACATATAATTATTATCACAGAAGGATTTGTCAGATCACATGACATTTTTGTGTCTTGGGTAGCAGTGATGTGTTGCTAGATACCGCTCACTGTTTATTATACGTGATTTAATATAATTGCCAATGTCGCGAAAACCTATAGGGTCACACACAAAGGACGGATTGATGAGAGATAGAGTAATTAAGGAATAATGTAATGAACGGTGCCCTTAAGTGAATTATAGAACATTGTAAGGTATGATGTACTTAAGTAGAATACGAAATATGGTAAGGTACCACGCGCTTAAGTGATTTTGGCATATTATAAGATATGGGCCATATACACTTGAGTGGGCTTTTTAGAAGCAAGAGTTGGAATTGATCCATGTGATGGATTGGAATAAGGAGTTATTCACCCAACTAAAATATTCGAGAGTTGTATTAGATACAATTGGAAGGAGTTCCTACCTAAATAACCTAGTTTTGTGTAATCCGCCTACACGGACTTAAAACATTGTGAAATATAGATCTTGACCCACTAGAAAATCTTCCAACGGGATTTTCCTAACCCACTACCACTCACTCACTGTCAGTAAGAAAAAACAAAAAAAAGAGGAGAAAATGAAAAATGGGGGTCACTGAGAGTGGTTTCTCTAAAAACCACGTGCCACATCTTCTTCTCCAAAAGGACCTTCTGTAGAAAAGAAAGGGGAAGAACAACCTTCCCTTGGCCGCTCTCATTTCCGTCCAAAAGTTCACCTTCATGAACCAAATCGTAAACCACCACACAAACTCTCACAACCTTGGACCCATTCAAAAGACTTCTTCTTCCTCTTTAAACTTACCGCGTAACCACAACGTAACCACCGCCGACGAACCTTTCGCTCTCATCTCGGTCATGACAACCGACATCGAAACCCTCCTCTCTGTTCACACCACAAATCACCGCCGCTCCAACCTCCACAACAGCCTTCCACCGCCGTCTCCGTCGGCATCCACCAACCTCCGTCGCGAATCCAATGCCACCATCGTAAAACCGCCGCTCGAACCTCCACAACAGCCTTCCGCCTTCGTCTCCGTCGGCATCCACCAACCTCCGTCACGAGACTAATGTCACCACCGTAATGAAACCTCCCAATCCAAAGCTTACGCCACTGCCGGTGACCACCATCTCCGCCGCCACGGTAACATTTCGAATACGGTTCTGCTTCTCAATAACATCAAATTCAGGCAACAACGTTTACGGTAACGACGGTAAGGGCAACAACAGTTTTAACATTATTTAGTATCGAGTTATTTTGATATTAATGTCTACTGCATTTGGATTTGGATTTTTGATAACCTTGGATCTTGGAGTTTGGTTTAAATTTCGGCTTTGCATTAAGTTTTGTGATTTGATTTTACGGCGACATCGGTATTCTTTGGACTGATACGCTCTGCTAAATAACATTTCCAATGATCCACTCGATTTGCTATGAGTGAGAGTTTGAGGTTTGTTAAGCAAAAGTTTTAATTATTTATGATTTGGGTACTGTATAAAGGGGTAATATATTATCATTGTTCTAAGTACCAGAAAAGGATTTTGATATCTAATATGAAAAACAATTGTTGCAGCCTTTAAACAATAAAACATATCCTTAAAGGAATTGCAACGTTCATATGGTAACATTGTGATTTCTATCTCCTTTAGTATCTTACTGTTGTCAATGTGCTCATTAGTAGGATTGCATGGCCTTTCGCTCATTTTGCAAATTAATTTTGGTTGTGCTAGCACCATGTATGCTGGATTTGTTTTCATTTAGGATACTGAAAATATATCCTAGGCTGCCGGCTATTTTATTTCAGTATAATAAATCGTTTTTTAATCTACGGATTCGACGTTATACCATCAAAGTTTCAATAAATTAGTGGAATATTTTGTCACATTAGGATTTAGCGAATGACATCAAGTATGTTATCATTGCGTACTAACCGATTTTTGAGCACATCATCGTCAATTCATATTAATTAAATGTACATTATCACATATTTCTTCCTTTTTTTTAATTAAATTGATTAATTAATTAAAATTTTGTTTAATTAATTTAATTTTGATTAATTAATTTTAATTAACCTTGATTATTTGATTTATTTAAATAATTTTGGTAATTAATCTTAATTAACTAAATTAATCAATTTAACCGAATTTCAAATCAATTAATTTGAATAATTAAAATGTTGATCGATTTCTTCTGCCATCAAAATTTCACAATCATTCTCAAATTACCAACTTGATTTCATTCAATTTCATCATCAATTTAAAACCACTTTAAACCATTAAAATCACATATTTCTCGATTCAACATTGGGTCCGTTTGCCACACCCTTGTAAGCCGATTGCTTTTAAGCATCGCCAACGACCTCACATAGCTTACTCTTGGGCTTTCTTACAATGAGACCTATTTAATTTTATTTAATCGAGTAGAAGAACAATACACTAAAGTAGTTCAATTCATTCACAAAATACAAATTTAAAACCTCGATCCAACATCAAGTATTTTTATCCAAATAAAATTAAAATACCCAATCACAATTAAATACCATTTCATTTTGGAAATGAAAAGGGGGATGGCTTTGTGTTTTCAATTCCTCTCCTCGGTTATTTGAATACGAGTTCTTTTACTCGGTTAGTCAAGTAGTTGTCATTCCTAATCCACCTAAGCACAATCAAATCGAATCATTTTATGAATAAGAAACGAAAAGGGAGATGACTTTGAGTCTTCAATTTTTCTCCTCGATTATATGAATACAAGTTCTCTTACTTGGTTAGTCAAATAATTTTCGTTCCTCTACAGACTTCCAAACCCCGATAAAATCAATACACTTTCAAAATGAGCTAAATGAAAAGGGAGTCGACTTTGAGTTTTCAACTTCACTCCTCAATTGGACGAATACGAGTTTTCTTACTCGGCCAGTCGAACAATTGTCATTTCTCCGCAAATATACAACTTAATCAAACCATTTTCATAACAAATTATGCGAAAAGGGAGATGGTCTTGAGTCTTCGATTCCTCTCCTCAAATGCTTGGATATGAGTTGTTTTACTCAGTCATTCGAGTATTTGTCGTTCATACTAAAATACGTCAATCTTATACAACCTTATTTTCATAAATATTCAGATGAAATAGAAATCGGTCTAGAGTCTTCTATTCCTTTTCCCGATTATTAGGATACGAGTTGTCTTACTCGATTATCCAAGTATTCATCATCCGTTCAAAACACCTTAACTATTATTAAATCCTTTCTCTAATTAAGGATGAAAAAGAAAGTGGTCTGGAGTCTTCCACTCCCTTTCCCGACTGTTAGGATACGAGTTGTCTCACTCGACTATCCGATTAATCGTTATCCAACCAAAAACATCTCAACCAATCAAAACATCCAACATATTAATCCAACTTGTCACCCTCGTGTGACCAAAACTCTCTTTAAAAAGAACACTTTTTAATCCTTTCTAATGCGCACAACAAACTAGTGCTTAAGCCTCCGCCGAGAGTAGACAAGCCAACATTTAGCGTTTAGAACGCAATCTAAACAGTCGTTCATTAAAAAACACCGACAAACCGTAGTTCCCCGAACTACGAATGCTCTGATTTCCTTATTATACCATAAGGATACGTAGGCAGGAGATTGTTGTATCTTCGCGAGCACACTAATAAAAAACCTCCCCTTTCGCCTTTCTGAGGTTCCCATCCTTTTCTATTCTCAATATATTTATAACCCAAAGATAACAAACAAACATAAATTAACACTCTAAACACACATTAGAACTAAAAGGTTCCCGTTGAGTACAACGGACGTAAGGGCTGCTAATACCTTCCCCTTACTTAATCCACTTCCGAACCCGAATATGGTTGCGACGACCATTATTCTATTTCCTAAAGGTTTTTATCGATATTTCCCTATCCCTTTATTGGGATAAATAAAGTTCAGTGTCGACTCTGTTCGAACGTGATTTTTTCCGCGACCATCGCGAGGAATCGTATTTTTTGAGATGCGACAGTGGTAGAGGAAAATCATCTTTCGGACTAGCCTTATTCAAGTCACGGTAATCCACACACATTCGGACTTTTCCATCTTTCTTAGGCACATGCACAATATTGGCCACCCATTAAGGATATGTAGAAGTCCCCAGAAACCCTGCATCAATTTGCTTTTGAACTTCCTCTTTAATCTTAACTGCCATATCAGGATGAGTTCTTCTAAGCTTTTGCTTCATAGGTACACACTCAGGCTTCAACGGCAAGAAATGTTGCACGATATCAGTATCTAGACCGGGCATGTCTTCATATGACCAGGAAAAGACGTCGACATATTCTCGTAGCAACTCGATCAACCCCTTCTTTACAGACTCTTCAAGGAGTGCCCCAATCTTCACCTCACGAATGCAGTCTTCAGACCCCAAGTTGACTATTTCTAGATTCTCAAGATGTGGCTGAATGATCTTCTCCTCGTGCTTAAGCAGACGGGTAATCTCATCAGGAATCTCTTCAACATCATGTTCTTCTGCCTCAAATACAGGGAACTCAAAGTTGGGAGATGGTGTTGGATCATTATGTTCAATGGGTTTGATTAACCTGCATAATGATTTTGAGTATAAAAGAAATTTTAGAATTCAAACAAGGCAAATCATTATGCAGATGAAAAGATTGATTTTATTTTCTTTTTAGGGTTTTATAGTGATCACCAATTTCATGCAAAAAAGTGAAAAAATGAAAAATAATTTGAGAAAAACAAACATTTAACATGCGATTATTGAATGAATATCATTGTATTAATCAAATTATGCCAACAATGTCTTCACTTATCCTTTTGGCATGGGAGAAGGGTTTTTAATCAAAATAAACACATTATGTTGACTTATGGATAACTGTTGGAACATCAACAACGACCCAATTATTGCAGATTCCTCTAGGTATGACAAAATTGCCAAGGTCTTCTTCTTCATCATCTTCAACAATGGCAGCAGCTTCTTGATCTTCAACGGTGTGGATGAAACCTCCAATCTGGAACAACCCACGATCATTGGAAACACCAGAAGAGTACCCTATGCCAGCCCAGGACTTGTTATCTTCCAACTTGATCATTTTCCCCAAACTGGTAGTTGGACCATGCTCAATGGCCAACTTTGCATCATTATAGGAGACAAATGAAGAAAGTCCTTTCCTCGAAGGCTCGGCAATAGATAAGGCTTGAAACAGAGTCCCAACCTCATCCTTAGCATCAATATAGGAGAAGGAAGATAAATGGCTGACCAAGAGAGCCTTCTCTCCCCCTATCACCACCAACTTCTTGTTCTTCACGAACTTCAACTTTTGGTACAGGGTGGATGTCACGGCGCCTGCCTCGTGAATCCATGGTCTGCCAAGAAAACAACTATAAGACGGATGAATATCCATGATCTAGAAGGTGATCTGGAAATCACTAGGTCCAATCTTGATCGGGAGTTCGAATTTGTCGATCACAATCTTACGCGATCCATCAAACGCCTTCTCTACCACTCCACTCTGCCTCATGAGAGGCCCCTGATATGAAAGTTTGGCAAGAGTGGACTTTGGCAATACATTGAGTGATAATCCTGTGTCCACCAACACATTGGATAGGGCATCGTCTTTAAAATTCATGGATATGTGTAAATCCAAATTGTGGTATTTTCCCTCCTCGGGAAGATCATCATCGCAGAAGCTCAAATTGTTGCAGGCAGTTATATTTGTAACAATGATATCTAACTGCTCAATTGTGACATTGTGGTCCACGTATGCCAAGTCCAACACCCTCTTCAAAGCTTCACGGTGTGGCTCTGAATTCATCAACAAAGACAAGACAAATATCTTTGATGGAGTTTGTAACAGCTGATCAACAACATTATATTCACTCCTTTTGATGAGCCTCAACATCTCATCACCATCCTCTTTCAAAATGCCAGACTGGCCAACTAGGATAGGAGTATTATTGGTTTTCACAACAACAGGGTCAACACCCTTCATAACAGGAACGAACGGATTATTTGAAGAAGAAGTCCCCACGGGACTGGCAGTAATAACATCAGTTCTTTTCACAACGTCTTCAGGGGATTTCGGCTGAGCCGAGAAAACACGACCACTACGGGTCACTCCACTGACATCTGAAGTGCTCACCACAGAAGTTGAGGGCAACGACACCTCATTTCCATCCTCTAGCATGACTGCATTATATCGGTAAGGAACAACTTTGTCTGATACATACAGGACAGGGCCCACTAGCTTAATCACAAGAGTTGGCAAAACTTTCTTCTTGCTGCCATCATATCTGATAACAACAGGCTCAGGAATTTTAAACACGGGGGCGATAACATCGACTTCATCCTCATTACGATTCTGAAGTATCTCAATCATCCCTTGATCCAACATCTCTTGGATGTCCTTTCTGACTTGACGACATCCTCTCTCATTGATAGTGCACACCTGGCACCTATCATGAGCATGCTCATAATGGTTGTGTTCACACAACAACTTATGCATCTCGACTAAGGACTGCCTTATGTCATTCATATAAAGGACTTTATATTTGCCAGGGCACCCCTGAACCATATTAACAGCTGCTTTCCCATGCTCGGGCAATGGGTTCTTCTTCACATTAAGGCCTACGTCCTCAAAGAACAGTATCCCACTCCTCACAAGGTCTTGCACCTTGGTCTTTAATGGATTGCAATTCTCAACATCATGTCCGGGAGCACCAAAATGATATACTCAATGGAGTTCAGGCTTGTACCACCATTGAGGGTTGGTTGGTATAGCAGGAGGATCACAGGGAGTTATCAGCTTCCTATCAATTAAGGAAGGATAAAGCTCAGCATAAGTCATCGGAATCGGGTCAAAAGTTACCCTCTTCCTCTCACAGTTGCTGGTGTAGGTGTTGTTATTGTTGCGAGGCTGGTAGGCCTTTTGTTGTTGTGGTTGTTGTTGATGAACTTCTCTGAAAGCAAGTGTTATATGAGCCACCTGGTGTTGGTTGACAGTTGGACATACATCCTTCCTCCTCATAGAGGGCTTTCTTTTAACATGGGAGGACACAACATGAGTCTCTCCCTCTTTCTTCCTAGCAAAGCGTCCATACTTCTTTGCTAAGGAACCGTCATCTCGAGATAAACGTCCTTCACGGACCCCTTCCTCTAGCCTCATTCCCATATTCACCATTTCGATGAAGTCTGAGGGAGCACTAGCAATCATTCTCTCGTAATAGAAAGAGCTCAAAGTCTTCAGGAAGATCTTTGTCATCTCCTTCTCTTCCAGGGGTGGCACTATCTGAGCTGCCAGTTCTCGCCATCTCTGGGCGTATTCCTTGAAGGTCTCCTTATCCTTCTGTGACATTACCCTCAACTGGTCCCTGTCTGGAGCCATATCCATATTATATTTATACTACTTTACAAAGGCCTCGTCTAGATCGTTGAAAGTGCGGATGCTTGCACTCTTCAGCCCCATGTACCACCGGAGCGCAGCACCTGTCAGGCTATCCTGAAAGTAGTGAATCAGCAATTGGTCGTTGTCAGTCTGGGTTGACATCTTGTGAGCATACATCACAAGATGGCTGAGTGGACATGTGTTTCCCTTATACTTCTCAAAGTCAGGCACTTTGAATTTAACAGGGATCTTCATGTTGGGCACTAGGCACAACTCAGCAGCATTTTTCCCAAAGAGGTCCTTACCCCTCAAAGTCTTCAGTTCCTTGCACAACTCAAGGAATTGATCTTTCATTTCGTCCATCTTTTTATATACGTCCTGGCCCTCAGATGGCTCAGAATGATAAATGGTATCTTCTACACGGGGAAGAGTGTGCACAACAGGAGGTGGCACAGACAGGACCGGGCTAGATGCCAGTATAGAAGCGAGAGTAGGAGCGAAGCCCTCTGGTATGAAGTTGGATGGCATTCCCCAAGGGAACCCGGTTGGCATAGGCAGAGCAAAGTGGGCTGTAGCAGCAAGCACTATTGAAGTAGCTACCTCAGATATGACCGTCCTTGCGGGATGAGTCGCAGGAGTTGGAGAAGCTTTACTTTGTGCAGCCAGAACTGACTCCATCATGGCAGTCAGTCTAGCGATCTCTTCCTTTAGATCCCTGTTCTCTTTCTCGAGATGTTCCATTATCTTCAGATGATTTTCTCTGGTGTTATACCGGTGCGTCAGCTTGTCTTCAAAATAAATGATGAGCAAAGAGTTAGACCACTGATCAAGAGCTCGGAACAAAACCTGCTTATGCATATGATGCATGCAATGTTTGTGCATATGATTTGTTTTTAATCGGAGGAACTTTTTAGAGATCTATTTGCAAATATTTGAAAATATTGAACATATAGGGAATACTCATAGCAATAATATTTAGAATCTTTTTACACCAAAGAAGTAGTACAGTTTTAGTAACCAAATACAATACAAGAGAAAAGGAGAATAAACATCCTATGGAGCCCCATAAGCAATCATCCAAAGCCTTCGAGATCGGAAGATAAGTAGCACGAAGCCTCTTCACCTCTCTCTCATAAGCTGCTTCCATATCGGCCTTCTTCTTGGCGAGCTGATGATACTTCCTCTTCCAAAAACTAGATGAGTGAGGAAGAAGAGAAGTAACCACATCATCAGGCTCATCAATAACCTGATGCTCTAGAAACTCTATCATTGCATCCTTATCCTTAAGTTGCTGAAGAAGCTCCTCACGCTCATGAACCCAAGCACGCGAACGGTCTTCGTCTCTCAACTCCTCTACTCCTTGATTAGGGAGGGTTGAAGGCCCAACCATAATCACAGGGGTAGGTCTCGGATACTCGTATGGCATACGGTACTCGAGAGCTCTCCTCTTCACCCAAGCGGTGTAAGGTTCCAAAGCAATACAATTCTTCGGACCAAGATCATTCCTCCATTTCCTATGAATCTTGCGTCAGGCGAGGACCATCCTATCCTTCAAGTTCTGGGGATCTTTACCCTCTTGAAAGAACAAGCCTTCCAACAAAATGTTGTTAGGTTTATCCTTTAAGGGGAACCCAAGCGGACAGCGAGCCAAAGCAGGGTTGTAGTTAATTCCACCACATGTACCCAGAAGAGGTACATTGGAGAACTCTCCACAAGAGTCAATAATCTGAACGCCATCATAAACACGATTATACCAAGAGATATCATCATTAGTGAGAGACATAAGTCTCGCAGACCACCGTAGACATCCCTTGTTCTCCTTGAAGGCAAGCGTCTGAGGCAAGTGCGAAATAAACCACTTTACAACAGAGGCAGACAACACACAATGGATCCACCACCCTTTGCATTCCTCAAATGCAAAGAGAGATAAGTGTCACCCAATAGAGTAGGAACGGGATTAAGAGAAGAGAAAATCCTAATAGCGTTCACGTCCACGAAGTTGCCAATGTTGGGAAATAACACTAGCCCGTAGATGAGGAGTACAAATATGGCTTCAAAAGCTTCCTTACTCATGGCCTTCCCAAACAAAGTAGCTTTGGCAATCAGAAAATCAGATGGGAGACCTTGAATTCCACCTTTGGTAGTCATATGGGCAACAATTTCAGATACATCCACATGAAGCAAATCAGCAATCTCTTGAGAAGACAGAATCTTCTCCAAACCACTGAACGGCAACTGATCAAGAATAGGTATACCCACATGATAGGCATACTCCTCAAGTATAGGCAAAAGCTACAAAATTCGGAAAAGTGAAGCACTGATACAGAGGATCGTAGAACTGCACCAACACACTCATCAGACCCTCATCCACCTTAGTAGAAAGAATAGACAGAAGCTTCCCATGGCGAGCTTTAAATTTCAAAGGCTCTAATACATAAGATGTCAAACTCCTTAACTCTTTCAAGTCGGGTTGTCTAAAACTGTACTTCTTCGTATTCCTTCTTTGCTTATCCATGTCTAAAAATTTGCAAATAGACCTCTTAAGTTCCTTGAAAATCTTTATTGTTGATGATATGAATGCGAATGAATGCATGAATGCATGGATGCAACAATCACACTCAAGGATCAAGCAAGTCACACCATACAAAGGTCACGGGATGGCTCAAGTCATCATCAATATCAATCATCCATTTTGGTGGATTATGGTTTACACCTTATCAACACCCAAGTTCCATTGATATTGAGGATATACGAGAATGTATCAACCGCAAATCAAGGGTTTGTTAAGAGTCACGAGCATGGAGTCTCGGTTAAGAACCACCCAACAGGAATGTACTATGGTTAAACCTGATAATCATATTCTAAAAAGGTTCCCATAGTCATCATCTCATCTTTCGGATATTATCGGATAAAACGACTACTCGTATTCCAAAAAATATTCTCAAGGGAGACTCTTATGAGTGTAGTATCGCGTAACAATCGCCTCAAGTCTTACACTTGAACGATCTTCGCACTACGTCCTAAAATAGGCCAAGATGGGCTAGGTATCTAAGGTCCTTGGCTTCTAAGGTTTATATTGGAAAGAGTAATGCCTAACCACGACTACTCGTGTGACATTATTGATCCCAACAAGACCTCCACCAAGTGAATGGACTTGCAAGTTAACTTGTTAAGGAATAACTCCACACAAGTCAACAAGACTATGCCATTCTCCTATCATAAGTGCACTCAAGTTCGGGTATAGAACTCATCTCACAAGAAACCACCAAGCATACAAGCATTTAATATATCAAGCAATTCATACATTACTAACAATACAGTCATCCCATATTTGCACAAAAAATATGCCACAAATATATATAAACATACAACACATATAAGCAAAAAGTAGGCTAAACCCACTAGGAATGAAGATCCCTAGCAGAGTCGCCACTTTTTTGTAGCGGGGTTTTCGTTACCTTTAGGTTTATTGACTAAACCAAAACTAAACATACAATTCGAGTCGCCACCGCACTTTTATTTGTCCAAAGGAAGGGCTAAAAAGCGAACAAAAGCCAAGGTAAGAAGTTTTTCAAATCAAAAACTAATAAAAATGTCAGAGATCTGGGTAAGGGGGTTGGTTATGAAATGGGGAGGTTTTACGCACCCAAAACATCCTTAGTACCCTAAGGGAACCCTTTTTGCAAAATATGTGTTATAGATTGGTATTTGTGAAAAGATTTGTACAAAAGATTGAGTGGATGAGAAGAGAGTAGATTATATTTACAAATTTTATTGTTTGAATGGATGAACCCATTGCCTACGTACCATCACAAAAGGAGGATCAAAACCTCATAGTTCGGGGTAAATATCTCAAAGATTAGGGAATTGATTTAATCAAAAGCCCTAAGGTCTTTTGTTATCAAAGGGAGAAAACTCAACCTAAACCAACAATCCACCATGTGAGGAAGGCTTCAACATACTAGTGAGGGGTTAACCCTATAATGAATATGGAAGACTTATAATCCAATCACTAAGGATGAGGTGAGATTTACATCAACCACTATGATAACTCAAACCTATGACTAATGTTTTTTTGAAAAAAAGGTTTTAACAAGGTGGCCATTGGAACCACAAAAACAACTTGAAGTGAGTTATATTTACAAGTTAGATTTATTTACAAAATGAAGTCAAAATTGAATTAAAGTTTATTCACAATGAGTATTAATGAAAATGGTTTTGAAAAGTCAAAGGCATAAGGCCTAGGTTTCTAGTTTGAAACAAAGTCAAAGTTTGAAGAAAAGATTTTTGGCTTGGGTTAGAGTGGGGAGAAGAAGAGAATGGCTAGTCCTAAAGCATACAAAGATAAGAGGGATAAGATAAACCCTTGGAGTTCCTTTTCTTGAAGTCATATAGATGACTCAAGATGCTCCTTTCCTTTGGACTTAGCACACAAACAAGCAATCACATAATTTGAACCCGAACTCCTACGATCTTCATTTGGCTTGTCTCTTAACTTGGCTATTCATGACAATGGTCCTCTTTTAACAATCTCAAGGTGGGATCCCTATGACACAAAAGCAATCATCAAAAAGTTTACAACACAAATAAGGGGAATGGATAAAGAATAAGTTTGGATGAGAAGTCCATTGAGATCAACTTTGAATTTTAGCATTCTAAAGGCATGAGGCCTAGTTGCTCTTCAACAAATTTATCATTCTAAAGGCATGAGGCCTAGTTGCTCTTGAACTCCTTTAAGCATAGGTAAGTCCTAATTCTAAGTCCTTTCTCCTTTTGCATTAGGTTTACACAAAACAAACACAAAGCAAACACAAGATAGCAATATATTTATAAACAATAATGAGCTCAAAGGAGCAAAAGAAAAATGACATAAACATAAAATATAAGCTCAAGTGAGCAAAGGGAAAAGCAATATGAATAATGAGCAAGAAATAAATTACATTAAAAGTAAAGGGAAAGAAATTAAATGCTCAAATTAAAGTTAGTGATTAGTATGGTTATGTTAGTTTGTCATAAGACAATGTAGCGCTATGTTAAGCAATCGTAAGTGGACAAATGTAGTAGTCACACCTATCTGAGGCTGGTCAATAAAAATATAGGAAAATAAACACAAGTTAGAGATCATGACTAGTAAGCCAAGATCCACAAATTTGCCATGCCAAAACAAAAGGGGAAAGGCCTTGTATGAACTTTAGGTTATTTGTTTGACCAAGAAGCAACCTATCTTAGACACAAAACAACTCACTTGATCATGGATCAAGTTGAGTTTGGTTTGGATCAAAGAAGGTTAAACCTCTCATTTGTCAAGATCAACCATAAGACATTAACTCATTGGCCAAATGATGAAAAGAATGGGATGAAGATGAAAGGGAGGGAAAATAAAGACAAGTACCAAATTCAATTGATCAAATGTGAACCAAGTCATCATCAATTAATGCCAAACATAAAAGAAATGAAGATTACAAGTCAACAAATCAACCATAATTTTTTGGTATTTTTTGAATTAAAATAAAATGCAAAAATAAAATAATCAAACAAGGTCAAACCTCAAATTCAATTCAAATCATCTTCAACAAGTCCAATTAAATTCTCATAGGTCTAACATGATCAAACAAACTTTTGACAAATTTTCTCAACAATTTTGGAAATAAGAAAATATTTTAAAACAATAAAAAACAATAAAAAATAACACAATATGAATTAAAATCTCAAATAGATCTCAAATCAAATAAGAAATTGATGAGACTATTTTTCATTGACTTATCATGATCCATAGGTGTTAAGAAAATATTTTTGGATTTTTCAAATATCAGAAAGTATTTTAAAATGAATTAAAACTATTAAAAACCAAATAATTCACAAAAAATATTAAATAAAGTCATAAAAATATTTAAAAATCAAAATATGAAGCTAGATTTTTTAAGAATTTTTTTGGAATTGCTCTCATATTTTTGTGACTTCAAATAAATTTTTTATGAATTTTTGAAAATAAAAGGTATTAACTGAAATTAAAATGAAAATTGAAATAATAGAAAAATCCAGCGCCACAAGATCAACTTCATTAAATGACGTGGCATGGATGAATGGATCAGATGCAAGAGCGCATGGTACACTTGAGTCAAACGCGCGGCATGTTGAATTAAAATAAGTAAACATAAGGAATGGTCAGGATTATAACATGGCATGGCAATCCAATGGTCAGGAAAGTGCACACGTGGTGATGGTGGTGGAAACCACCATCTTCTCCGGTGAGATACCAGATTCCGGCCACCACTTGCAGAGAAAATTTTTGTAACAAAAATGAAAGACAAGGACATCAAATTGAAGCTCAGGTGATGTGTATCACCACTGTATCCATGGATCTTCCTTACTCTTCCTATTTTGAGAGAAATGTGAAGTGGAAGATCATGGTGTTCAAACTGAAAGTACACGAAATGGAAAATTGATACCACCATTGGCCTGCCTCAAGTGTGAGGACTTCAGAAAACCACACAAACCAAAGAAAACTACATTTAATTGCAAGATCTAGACCCAAAAAGTTTGAAGTTCTACCTCTGAAATGGAGCTCTTAAGGCCATGAATTCTTTAAGATCTTAATCCCTTTTTGCTCTTGAGATGTAATGGAGATGATAGGCTAAGGAATTGAGCTTTGAAAATCAACTAATGATGTTGAATTTCAAGCTTGAAAATGAGAGAAAAATATGAAAATTCCTTTGGTAATGGGTTGGGACTTCAGTGTTGCAGCATTTCAGGTCTCCACAAGGTTGATGAATGAATGAGAGGGAGCTCTTATTTATAGCTGAAATGTGGTTGAGCTCATGATTCCATCGTGTGCATGGCAATTTGAACTTTGGTGCATGGGCCTGTACAAGCGCATGTGAGGCCCAATGATGGGTTCTAAACCATGCTGAGATCAATTGAAATGGAATTGGACGTGTAATTTGGACGGAAATGGCTTGCACATTAAATTTCACCATGAAATGCAAAAATGAACATAAAGAAAGAGCTCTTCAAAACTCACACATGGAAAGTCCAAAAAAGTAATGTGAGTAATGGTTGGAAATCCCTTGAAATAAGGAACAAAAGTCATGTTGGGCAAAAATTCATTTGGCATTTGGAAATTAATGAAAACTGGCTGTGAAAGTTTGGGCACAAAACATGTCTAAGTCACCCTTTGAAATTTTTCACCAAAAGCAAGCCTCTTCAAGCCCCTCTATTTGCATGATGCAAGCTTCAAATGTAAAAACCTCCAAAATAAAAGTTATGGATCTTTTCAGGATGATAAATTTAGACTCAAATGTTGCATCATTTGGATTTTTCATGACAAAGTTATGGGCATTTGAAGTTGGGTACTTTTTCAAATTCAATGACTTAGGTCCAATGTGACCTATAATGTTTTGTATTATCACATGTATTTATTTTAGGTTTATTAAATTTTGTCCAACATAAAATTTGAATTAGAAATCTTAAGCTTTCCAATGCATTTGGTCTCACCTAAAAATCATAAAAATTAAGGAAGTTAAGTCCTTGGGAAGTTGACCCAATTGGGGTTTCAGTCAAAATGACCTATAATGTTTTGAAATGATTGATGACCTTCCAAGTTTCAAATGGATTTTTGATGAACATAAAATTTTTTCATATGGTTCTTAAGAACATTTTCTATATTGGGGTCATCTTCATTTTACAAACACATCAAAAATTATATCTCAGTGATCCTTAGCTTAGTCAAATGACTTGACTGGTCAACTTCTCAAGGCCAAACTTCCAATCTTGATGAATGAATGATTGAGGATCCTCAAGTAGGCTCATATATGCATAAAGTAATGAATTAAAGCACTTACCTTGATTAAATTTGATCATAGGTTGAGGTTTCTTCATGAGCAATGCACAGTTGAATTAGGGTTTCCTTGGGAAACAATCCTTAAGCCCTTTGGGTTATCTTGATCAAATTGGCAAATTGAGATACTTGGGAGACATATATGATGATTAGGAGCTTTGTGGACCATTTTCATGCTTTTCCTCATCTTCATTTGGCCATTTCATTGGGCTTAGGAGCCTCCTAGGAGCATGGGAACACATGATCACTTGAGCCTCAAAACAAAAAGAGTTAGTGACATATTTTTGTGCTTTTGGTTAGTAATCAAAATAAGAAAAGAAATAATATATAATACAAGCATGCTTGGTGGTCTCAAACCACTCACGCAAGTCCCAACCCTAGGGTTAAGGAGCCAAACATGCTATGATCCTTGAGCCAATACACTGAGCAATGATATGACGCCATGAGGGATCTTAGGGCCAAAATTAGGGTCTTACACGGTGAAGTCACCCATATGTAGTTTCTCCTCTTCCAGAGAGTTTGAGCTTTAAGCAAGATCTTTGTCAACCATTTTTTAACCCCTAGCAGTTATTCCTCCTCTCTCGAGAGTCGATTTTCGAATTTGGATTTGTTTTAATCCTCGTGACTGCTACTGATATATGTATTCTTCATTTTCTCTGAGCGCTGAGTTTTCAGTAGTTTTTGGTCGGATGCATTTTCTCCATGTCTTTCCCCAACCAGATTCGAGCATTGAATTCAGATTGTTATATCCCCAACCTTCCTTGAGTACATGGTTGTGTATTATTCCCAAGGATTTGAATATTTTAAGATAGGATTTATATCCTCGATGAATTATTTTCATCCCTAGTAGGTTCTCTAGTTAGACTTCCCATCTTGTTGAGATTAGCCAAGAATCTAATTTTGATGATTGGATCTTCATTCTTGTATCCTTTGTGCTCATTTGTCAGCATAATCATATACATATTCATGCATAAGCATAGCATCAGATATTCCATTGTGCATTTTTACACATATATCTGATTTTTATGATCCCCTGCTTTGGAGATATCATTTCCCCACGCAGATGTGGTGTGTCTATCCTCCTTCAATGTAGAGTGACATCCCCTTAAGCAGAAAGAGTTTATCCTTTCTTCTTCCCCACTGAGTTATTTCCTCGTGGATGAATATTACTTATGTTTCCTCCTCAGCTCATTATCTAGATGGAACTACTCCCCTTGAGTTATATCCTCATTGGGTTGAGTCTTGTTTGACTGTTTCCTTCTAGTTCTTACCTAGATAGATATCTTGGTCCTCCGAGAGTTTATTACCCAGTAACTGGTAATATCCTTCTTGATGTTGAGTACTTTACCTGTGGTAATTTACCCAATAACCGGTAAAAGGTAATTTACTTCTATGATTTGCTCAGCGAATTTACTTTCGTTTCCCCAACGAGTTATCTTTTCGCCAGCAGATTATCATTGCTCAATTACCCAGTAACTGGTAAATGTTTATCCTTTTCTCCAACTGGTCTTTTTTCCTTTATCTACCCAGTAACCGGTTGTTAACAAGAAAAATCTCTTTGAATTTTCTCCGGCAGTTTATCCTTGATACGTTACTGATCAGTGCATTTTGATACACATTCTTCTATAATTATACTTAGGTATTTCTATAATTTAGTCTATTATTTTTACTATTTTAGTGTGTTTTTATATTTAAGTTTATTTTTGGGTTTATTTTATTTTTGTACTTTATTTTCAGCATAAATAGTTATTTGATACCTTGTCACTATTCAGATCATAACTTGGGCTATAGGACTCGGATTGACGCGTTCTAATATACGTTGGAAAGTTAAGAGGAAGAAATACAAGTTTCATGTTGAAGTAAAAAGCATATTCGGAATGAAGAATGGTCGAATAATTTGTTGAAGTTCCAGACTTAATTAAAATAGTTAGTTTGGGCCGGTTTTTGTAATTTTCGGGTCGGATCCCATAAGGGACCGAATTTCCCTTTTATTAAATTAGCTCTTCCACTGCTACATGAATCCGAATTTTGAATTTTGATGAGACAATACTGCTTAGAAGATTTCATGGAGAGCTAATTCCCAAAGAGCTGATTTGTTGTATTCGAATTCCACTTTGAGGTTTTTAATAATTTCAGTTTAATTTCGATTTCTTTTCAATTCTTCCTCTAAACTCATTTGCTTAATTTGATTACTTTCATTTGCTTAATTCTATTGTTTCTTATAGGATAGAGTTGATTAAATTTAATTGTTTGTACGATCCTTAACTATAATCACGTTAGCGTAGCTTTTTCGTTATCGTGTTTGATTAAGTCGCGTTTGCTTAATTCGCGTCTTCTTAAATCCGTTTGCTTAATTCGGAAATTAGGAACATACATCATATAATACCAATTTGCACTTGTCAGTGGGTATTGTAATCGAATGGGATTGAATCTGCTAGGTGTAATACCCCAAAATTTACCCTTCACTTTTTCATGGAAAGCATGGGATTGTGTCTTACATTTCATTAGCATCATACTAGGTCATACTCATTGCATACTGCATTAGTGACTTGGAAATCAGGGTTTGATTGACCACTCCTTAACCAGAGGGAGCCCACACAAAGCAAGACTGAGAATTGGACTTCATTTTCCAAATATACATGTCTCAAGGGTCTCAAGGAGGTCCAAGTGTCTTCTTATGGTCCTCAGTTCATCAGTGGAGGATTCAGAGCTCTCAGAATGTGCATATGGATTTAATCAGGAAACTAGGGTTTCATGACTATCTGCAACATGCAATGTTTGGTGGGAAGAAAAGGGGGCTCATTCATGTCATGATTAGAGAGGCATCTTAGCCTAGTAAGATTCACAATCATCTCACAAAGATCCATTGGCAATCAGCGCAATCAGTTCCTGATCATTTTGCCCTAAAACTAGGGTTTGGTATAAAATCGGTTTATTTCTGATTCCTTGGGTGAAAATCCTTTCCATGGCCCTCCATATGTCCACAAGGGTCTACATACAAAAAATCAGCTCTTTATTTGAGCCAGAGGTGCTTCAATTGATCAATGGAATCGGGAATTAGACAGTTTGGGAAAAGTCAACTGTGGGGCCAGAAAAGTCAACTCCTTACATTTTGAAAGTGGAATCTCAAAATTCATGCCTAAGGGAGCCTACAAGTGAAATTTGATCAAGGTTGGATCATGGATTCATCATTTAATCAAGAGTTGAAAAAGTTACTAAATTTGGAAATAGTTGACTTTCCATTTAAGGCAAGTTTTCATGGTTGTTGCACCCACTTTAAGCCAATTTTCCATCAAGATGAAAGCTCCATTTGAAAATTTCTCCAACACGAAAGTTGTTCCTCTTGTTCCAAGCTTTCTAGGGATATAAAGTTTGTTCCATTTGGATTAAAATTGAGAAAGTTATGCTTGGTCAAAGTGAGACATTATTTTAGGACACTTAGAAAATTTTCTAAGTCCAAAATCTTCAAGATTTGTCAAGACTTATGGGCCCGATTTCTTGCACTTCAAGGCATCTTTTGAAAACACTTTCTTCATAACAATTGTACCTTGACATGTCCTCTTTCACATCCTTTTGGAGTCATTCCATTTGGATCATTTGTTTGGGAGATGCACTCATCTAAAGTTGGCATCATGAATTGAATTTTTAGGCAGCATTTAGGCCAAACTTGCCCAACCATTTTGCAGTTATGGAACTTGAACTTCATGGCCATTTTTCACCTCTTTCCACTCATCATTTCAACTTGTGTTCAACATGAAAGATGTTAAGCTCCATGCACTCTTCCTACTGTTTTCATTGCCTTGCCATTTTGTTACATAATCATCAAGATATATAGCCTCAAAGTCACCTGTTAGACTGTTTTTGTGCTACACAAGCCAAACCAGTCATACCACAAAATCGACCAGCCCTTGCATTTCCTCATTTGGCCATGTACTTTTGTTGTCAACTCACTTAAGTTTTGCCACAATTAGAGTTTCCTTTCACACCTCACTTTTTTGCACTTTTTGCTCATGAATCCAAACCAAATATTTCAGCCCATTTAGACACATTAAACCCTACATATTTAAAGCACATAAACCCTAATCTGAAAGGGAGGCTGCTATATTTTGAGCTAGGCAAGGCAAGAGGAAGAAGACCAAGTTTCATTCCTTCTCCATTTTCACAAGCTTCTTGAAGCATCAAAACAACACCTTATTCTCCTTCCATCTTCAAGGGGCAGTGGACCTTTCATCCACTAGGTAAGCTTTCACTCCTTCTTCCATGGACATGAATAACTCTTTATGCTCACCATTATGCTATTGCTTCTCACTGTTTTTTATTTTATTTATTATTATGCCATTGCCATGTCCATCATCATGTTGTGTTCTATTTAAATACCATGCTATGTTTGTTGCTGAAGCCCTCACCATGAGGCATTGCTACTAAGCTTAAGTTTGTGTTGTGAAATTTCTGTCATATCCGTGTGCGTGTAGCTCCCTTGTTGTTCACTTTTCACCATGTTTAAGTTACCATTTCCTTCAAAATAAAGCACCATTGTGTTCCTCTCATTTCGTACTTGAGTTTTGCTTTTTATATCATCCCATTTGGTGAGCCATAGCATGAGAAATCTTGTGTGGAAAAGGGAAGAAATCGCCTGCATTTTGCGTTTCCAGCATGCATGTTATTAGGGATTTTTTACGTTGCATGAAGATACAATGCCGTGTCTCTCCCACAGCCGTCCGATCGCGCGCATGGCTTTAGATCTCGTCCCCCAATTTGCCTTTTTGTCTTTTTGTGACTTACAATGTACATTTATTTTTTGCTGTCATGCGCCTGGATCAAATGCTGATGTTTGGACTATGGGCCTTACACAATGCGCTGTTGACACCCCCTCATGGCCCATGATCCATTATTTCACTTCATTTCCATTCTTCATTTTTTATTCTTATTTTATTTTGCTGTTTGTTTTTAATTCTTAAAAATACTTTTATTTATTCATAAAAATACAAAAAAATACTTTTCGCATTTCTTAATGTTTTATTTAATTTATTTTAATTTTTATTTTCATATTTATTTACTGTTAATATTTTATTTCAATTATTTATTTCAAATAGTTCATTTTAATACACATTTTTTTATTAATTTTATTTCCATGACTTAGATTTATTTTTAACTTCTGATTTTTGAGATGAGGGTTGACCAATGTCTCATGGTCAACCTGACCTTTTATTGGAATTTTATTTCCCATTTTCAATTTATTTTGGATTTATTTTTGACCTAGTTTGTTTGGTTGACTTTTCATTTGACTTTTGTTTTATTTCAATTAATTTATACACTAATTCACATTATTTTTAAAATCTTTTTTGGGGGATGATGATGTCCTGACCCTGTAGGTGCTTAATTGGCTGCATTATATGGTAAAACACTAGATGGTTACTAATGTCTTGACTGATGTCATGACATGTAGATGTGACTACATTGTAGTTACTGCAGGACTAGCTAACACAGGTTTTATTGAATGTCAAACTGGATGCTGTGACATTCATACCTGTCAACAGATACTAAGGACAGCAGGAGTTCTGTTAGAACTTAGTATTTATTTCCAGTCTGGTTATCAAGGAAAGACCAGACCTGGCATAAGGCCTACTGACTGAAAGTCAAACTGGATGTTATGACTTTCATCATTGACAGCAGCTGCTGAAGATTAGACAGAGTGGTGTTCTGCTATACTTCAGCATGTAACTTAGTTTGTTTTTCAAAAAGAACAACATAACTAACTTAAGGCCAATTGTGTAAATGTTAAGTTGGACACTTTGACATTTATTAATGTAAGCTTTCACTGTAGTATGGTCATTTTGATCATGTACAGGTCAGCAAAATTGTACAGTCTGTTTTCTGGAAAAACAGACTCAGCATATGAACCTTGATGTCAAGCTGAATGTCGTGACATTCATGCCTGACAGCATATGCTACATTGTAGGTTGTTCAGTTTTCTGTTTCAGCTTTTTCTCAGGCTATTCTTCAGGAAGTCAACAGCTTAGAGAAAAACCAGGAAATCAACAACCAATCTACATTCAATGAACCTAACAAATAGCCTATTTGTTAGTAACCTAAATGTTGAATTTATGGAAAATTGTGTGACCTTAAATTCAGGAGAATACAGGTGCAAAAGCCCAGGATACTGCAATATAAAAGGAAGGCGTTCCTTCATTCAGTTTCAGGGATTTTGAGGCGTGAAGATTAAGTGTGTCCATCATACTTCACTGCTGTATTTTTGTGAGTCTTGTATTAGACGTATCTTGTAAGCCAAGTCATTATCAAGTAGATGATAGCTTTGGCATAGGGTGTTCATTGAGTTGTAAGTGTTGTGTCACTCAAAGCTTTTAAGCGTGAGTGCTGTGTATCTTGATTAAAGCTGTGAAGCACAATCAAGAGTTGTTTGAAGTGTGACTTCAACTTGTCTTTAATATTGTTTAAAGATAGTAATCACTGAGGTGATTGAGGGGGAGTGAGTAGGAACTCTGATCTTAGGTTAAGATTGAAATTGCATTGGGTAGGGATTAAGTGATAAGTTGTAAACGGGTGAGTTTAGCTTTGAATTGATACTACTAATAGTGGATTTCCTCCCTGGCTTGGTAGCCCCCAGACTTAGGTCATGTTGGACTGAACTGGGTGAACAATTACTTGTGTTATTTACTGCACTTACTGTTAAGTTCTGCATAATCCCTGTCAGTGCAGAATTGGATGTCATAACAACCAGTGTGACATCCAAAGTCTGATAACTAGAATTTCAATTGGCATCAGAGCAGGCACCCTGCCTGTGAATTTCTGGGTGAGATCTAGGGAAGTTACTTTCTAGTACCATGGACAAGGATTTAGGACACTCAAACAGACCACCCATGTTGGATGGCTCTAATTATGATGACTGGAAGCCTCGTATGATAGCCTTCTTAAGGTCTCTAGACAGCAAAGTCTGGAGAGCTGTCAACAAAGGATGGGAACATCCAATGAGGACAGGTGAAGATGGAGTCAGTGTGCAGATTCCTGAAGAAGAGTGGGACAAGGAGCAAGAGGCATTAGCTCTTGGAAATTCCAAGGCCTTGAATGCATTGTTCAATGGAATCAGCAAGAACATCTTCAGGCTGGTACACCACTGTGAACTAGCTAAGGAAGTTTGGGATACCCTCAAGGTAACTCATGAAGGTACTTCCAAGGTGAAGATGTCCAAACTTCAGATGCTGACCACCAAGTTTGAAAATCTGAGGATGAAAGAGGATGAGACTATTCATGACTTTCACATGAATATTCTTGAAATTGCAAACACCTCTGGTGGACTAGGTGAGAAAATGGCTGAAGAGAAACTTGTAAGAAAGATTCTCAGGTCCTTGCCTAAGAGATTTGCTATGAAGGTCACAGCCATAGAGGAGGCGCAGGACATCTGCAACATGAAGGTGGATGAACTCATTGGTTCCCTCCAAACCTTTGAAATGGGCTTGGGTGAGTATGCAGATAAGAAGAACAAAAGTATAGGTTTTGTATCTAATACTGAAGAGGAGTCAGAAGCAGGATATACTGGAGGTGATGAAAGTATATCAGAAGCCTTAGCCATGCTTGGGAGACAGTTCAACAAGTTCGTGAAGAAGATTGATCAAAGAGGTAGACCCAATGTCAAGAACATCCCGTCTGACATTAAGAAAAGATCAACTTCTGATGAGAAGTTCAATCACGGCAAGGGAATCCAGTGTCATGGCTGTGAAGGGTATGGACACGTCAGAGCTGAATGCCCTACTTACCTCAAATTGCAAAGTAAGGGGTTAGCTATCACATGGTCTGAAGGAGACTCTGAAAGTGAGTCTGAAGGAGAATCTGCCAAACATGTCACTGCACTAACCAGTGTTTGTGCCTCTGAAGATGACTCAAGTGCAGATGAACTGGCCTTTGATGAACTTGCTGCAGCCTATAAGAAGCTGTGTTCCACCAGTGCAGAAGTGCGTGCACAAGGAGAAAAGCAAAAGAAACTCATCAAGGAACTGGAAGATGAGAGACAGACGCAACTGTCTGTCATAGAGGGTCTAAATGATGAGATAACCCTGCTGACTTCCAAGCTGAATCAGATGACTAAATCCATCAGAATGATGAATAAGGGAACTGACACCTTAGAAGAGATTCTAAAGGTGGAACAGCAGTCTGGAACCAAATCTGGCCTTGGATTTGGGAAAAGATCCTCAACTGAACACAAACGCCCAAAGGCTAAAGTTCAGAAGTTCAAGCGGAAGTCAAAGCCAATGTCTCAACATCGAGGAACTAGGATGAATGATCATCAGAAGAGGAAATACCAGGAGTGAAGGTGTCACCACTGTGGTAGGCTTGGTCATATAAAAGCCTTCTGCTACTGGATTCAGGGTTTCCCTAACCAAGCCTCACAGGTCAGGCCTAAGCATAAAACACATAAGCGATATGTTCCCATTAAGAAGCAACAATGGTATGCTAGGATAGCACACACTGCTCTAAGGGCTTCTACCAGAGAGGACTGGTACTTTGACAGTGGATGCTCAAGGCATATGACTGGTATGGAAAATCTACTGGTAGATATTCAACCTCACACTACCAGCTATGTGACCTTTGGTGATGGTGCTAAAGGAAAAATAAAAGGTGTGGGCAAACTGGACCGTTCTGGAGTGCCAAAACTGAATAATGTGCTGTTAGTAAGAGGACTAACTGCAAACCTCATCAGCATAAGCCAGCTGTGTGATCAAGGGTTTCATGTTCAGTTTACTAAGGAGCTATGCATTGTGACAAATGGTGACAATCAGGAAGTTATGAGAGGAACCAGGTCCAAAGATAACTGCTACCTGTGGGAACCTGAAGTCTCTAACTTTTCCACAACATGCTCCTCAGCCAAGGAAGAACAGGATGTGAAGCTGTGGCATAGACGCCTTGGACATCTCCACTTACGGGGAATGAAGAAGATTATATCCAAGGAAGCAGTCAGAGGAATTCCAAAGCTTCTGATTGATGAAGGAAGAGTCTGTGGAGAATGCCAGGTGGGCAAGCAAACCAAGACGTCACATCCGAAGTTGGGACATCCCACAACCTCCAGAGTTCTGGAACTGTTGCACATGGACCTAATGGGACCTATGCAGGTTGAAAGTCTTGGTGGGAAGAAATATGCATACGTGGTGGTGGATGACCATTCCAGATACACGTGGATAAGCTTCATCAGAGAGAAGTCAGATACATTTGATGTCTTCAAAGACCTGTGCATAAGACTTCAAAGGGAAAAGGACTGTTGTGTGGTCCGGATTAGAAGTGATCATGGTACGGAGTTCAAGAATTCCAAGTTTGATGAGTTTTGCTCGTCTGAAGGAATAAGTCATGAGTTCTCCTCTCCTATAACTCCTCAGCAGAATGGAATAGTTGAAAGAAAAAATAGAACTATTCAAGAATCTGCCAGAGCAATGATTCATGCAAAGAAGCTCCCCATGCACTTCTGGGCTGAAGCAATGAATACCGCGTGCTATGTTCACAACAGAGTCACCTTGAGAAAAGGAACCTCCTCCACTCTATATGAAATATGGAAAGGCAGAAAACCCACTGTGAAGTACTTTCATATCTTTGGAAGTAAATGCTACATCCTCACAGATCGTGAACAGAGAAGGAAGCTAGATCCCAAAAGTGATGAAGGTATATTTCTGGGATACTCCACTAACAGCAGAGCCTACAGAGTGTTCAACTACAGGACCAATGTCCTGATGGAATCCATAAATGTTATTGTGGATGATAAAGAGGAAGGAACCGATGTCATGGAGGATGTTGAAACATTCCTTGACAGTTCAACTGACAGTCCAGTCAAGTCTGAAGAAGTACAGGAACCTCCTCCTGAATGTGAAGTAGATGTAACCACCAAAGTGCCATCTATCAGAATTCAGAAAGACCACCCTAAGGATCTTATCATAGGGGATCCCACCAGTGGTGTAACTACCAGGTCAAGAGGAATAAACTCAAATTCCTGCTTTGTATCCAAGGTTGAACCAAAGAATGTGAAAGAAGCCCTGACTGATGAATACTGGATCACTGCCATGCAAGAGGAACTTGAGCAGTTCAAAAGGAATGAAGTATGGGAACTAGTTCCAAGACCTGAAGGGACCAACATCATTGGTACCAAGTGGATCTACAAAAACAAATCTGATGAGAAAGGAGTAATTACTAGAAATAAAGCAAGACTAGTAGCTCAAGGATACACTCAAGTTGAAGGGGTAGATTTTGATGAGACATTTGCTCCTGTGGCTAGGCTTGAGTCCATCAGATTGCTGTTGGGGGTAGCATGCATCCTGAAGTTTAAGCTATTCCAAATGGATGTGAAGAGTGCATTCTTGAATGGCTACCTGAATGAAGAAGTCTATGTGGAACAACCTATAGGGTTCTGTGATCCTAACTAACCTGAGCATGTATACAAGTTGAGGAAAGCCTTGTATGGGTTGAAACAAGCTCCTAGAGCATGGTATGAAAGGTTAACCGAATTTCTGACCTCAAATGGATACAGAAAGGGTGGCATAGATAAAACCTTGTTTGTGAAGGATGAAGAAGGCAAAATCATGATAGCTCAAATCTATGTTGATGATATAGTCTTTGGTGGAATGTCAGAACAAATGGTTCAAAAATTTGTTCACCAGATGCAGTCTGAGTTTGAAATGAGTCTAGTGGGAGAACTGACCTATTTCCTTGGAATGCAAGTAAACCAAATGGAGGACTCTATGTTTCTCTCCCAAAGCAAGTATGCCAAGAACATAGTTAAGAAGTTTGGTATGGATAATGCCAGGCACAAGAGGACTCCTGCTCCCACTCATCTGAAGTTGACCAAAGATGATGGAGGGCCTAGTGTTGATCAATGCTTGTATAGAAGCATGATAGGTAGTCTGCTGTACCTAACTGCAAGTAGACCTGACATTTCTTATGCAGTAGGAGTGTGTGCCAGATATCAGGCAGAGCCTAAGGTGAGCCACTTGAATCAAGTCAAACGGATTCTCAAGTACATCAATGGGACCTGTGACTATGGGATGCTGTATTCACATGGGTCTGAGCCTGTCCTATCTGGATACTGTGATGCTGACTGGGCTGGGAGTGCTGATGACAGAAAAAGAACATCAGGTGGATGCTTCTTCTTAGGAGACAACCTCATATCTTGGTTCAGCAAGAAGCAGAATTGTGTTTCTCTGTCCACTGCAGAGGCTGAATACATAGCTGCTGGAAGCAGTTGTTCCCAACTGGTTTGGATGAAACAGATGCTCACTGAGTACAATGTCACTCAAAATGTCATGACATTGTTCTGTGATAATCTCAGTGCCATCAATATCTCCAAGAATCCCATCCAACACAGCAGGACCAAGCATATTGACATTAGGCATCACTTCATCAGAGATCTGGTGGAAGACAAGGTGATCACTTTGGAACATGTAGCCACGGATCTTCAACTGGCTGACATATTTACAAAGGCTCTGGATGCTACTCAGTTTGAAAACTTAAGGAGCAAACTAGGAATATGTCTCTCTGAGACCTTATAGCAACCACTGATGCTTGGGATAAATTGTTTAATATCTCTGCCTATTAAACAATTTGTACTAGGCTATGATTGGTCACCAGATCATAGCTATGCTACCTGCAACAAGGATGGATACAAGAGGGTAAGGAGACACCCTACTGTGAGAAGGCCAATGTACCTGCAGGAGTTCAAGGATGCTGTTCATGCAGGAGTGGTTCTGGATGTCATAAACAACATCATGGCATCTGATATGGTGGTACCTACTGTAAAGCAAAAGTGGGTGATTACTTGATCAAAGCTGTGAAGCAAGATCAAGTGGTTGGTAACTTGGTTGAAACTGTGAAGTAAAACCAAGTTTGTAACTCTGTCGTTATTCTCTGGTTATGTTGTTGGCTTTGGCAACATTTTTGACAAAAAGGGGGAGTAACCCCTGAACAAACAGAGTGGGTGTGTCTCTACAACAGACACTCATGGGTCTCTACAACAGACTCTCAGGACGACAGATTCCTCCCCTGTGTGTGCTGCTGTGTGAAGTTTTTTTACTTCTGTATGTGTGTGAGTGTGCTGCCACTCTGAGTGTATTAGCTAGTAATATTTCTTGCTAGGTGTGTGATTCCGCTGCCATGAACTCTGTTATGGGGATCAAAGTGTTTTAGCCAAAAATTTGCCAAAGGGGGAGTTTGTAGGTGCTTAATTGGCTGCATTATATGGTAAAACACTAGATGGTTACTAATGTCTTGACTGATGTCATGACATGTAGATGTGACTACATTGTAGTTACTGCAGGACTAGCTAACACAGGTTTTATTGAATGTCAAACTGGATGCTGTGACATTCATACCTGTCAACAGATACTAAGGACAGCAGGAGTTCTGTTAGAACTTAGTATTTATTTCCAGTCTGGTTATCAAGGAAAGACCAGACCTGGCATAAGGCCTACTGACTGAAAGTCAAACTGGATGTTATGACTTTCATCATTGACAGCAGCTGCTGAAGATTAGACAGAGTGGTGTTCTGCTATACTTCAGCATGTAACTTAGTTTGTTTTTCAAAAAGAACAACATAACTAACTTAAGGCCAATTGTGTAAATGTTAAGTTGGACACTTTGACATTTATTAATGTAAGCTTTCACTGTAGTATGGTCATTTTGATCATGTACAGGTCAGCAAAATTGTACAGTCTGTTTTCTGGAAAAACAGACTCAGCATATGAACCTTGATGTCAAGCTGAATGTCGTGACATTCATGCCTGACAGCATATGCTACATTGTAGGTTGTTCAGTTTTCTGTTTCAGCTTTTTCTCAGGCTATTCTTCAGGAAGTCAACAGCTTAGAGAAAAACCAGGAAATCAACAACCAATCTACATTCAATGAACCTAACAAATAGCCTATTTGTTAGTAACCTAAATGTTGAATTTATGGAAAATTGTGTGACCTTAAATTCAGGAGAATACAGGTGCAAAAGCCCAGGATACTGCAATATAAAAGGAAGGCGTTCCTTCATTCAGTTTCAGGGATTTTGAGGCGTGAAGATTAAGTGTGTCCATCATACTTCACTGCTGTATTTTTGTGAGTCTTGTATTAGACGTATCTTGTAAGCCAAGTCATTATCAAGTAGATGATAGCTTTGGCATAGGGTGTTCATTGAGTTGTAAGTGTTGTGTCACTCAAAGCTTTTAAGCGTGAGTGCTGTGTATCTTGATTAAAGCTGTGAAGCACAATCAAGAGTTGTTTGAAGTGTGACTTCAACTTGTCTTTAATATTGTTTAAAGATAGTAATCACTGAGGTGATTGAGGGGGAGTGAGTAGGAACTCTGATCTTAGGTTAAGATTGAAATTGCATTGGGTAGGGATTAAGTGATAAGTTGTAAACGGGTGAGTTTAGCTTTGAATTGATACTACTAATAGTGGATTTCCTCCCTGGCTTGGTAGCCCCCAGACGTAGGTCATGTTGGACTGAACTGGGTGAACAATTACTTGTGTTATTTACTGCACTTACTGTTAAGTTCTGCATAATCCCTGTCAGTGCAGAATTGGATGTCATAACAACCAGTGTGACATCCAAAGTCTGATAACTAGAATTTCAGACCCCACCTTAGTTAGTTTAATATTTCATAATTTTCTTGATTAATTTACTATTTATTTGATAATTTTCAAGTTGACTTGACTTTTTCAGTTGACTTTTCTATGATTGATGTTTGACTTAGGGATTGCTTAGGGCAATTGAAGAGATCTTTTGATCCTCCCTTGTTCATCTCATATGCCACATATTAGAGGCCTTTCATCTTGATTTTATTTGATCCTTGCATCATTTCCCGATTAAATTATTCAGTGATCCTTTGTGTGCATAGTTTCACCTGTCTGATTCATTTGATATTTTTTATACTTGTTTCTTTCATCCATGTTTCTGTTGTTTGATTGCTTAACATGTCTATACTTCTCATGCATTGTCTAATGCTTCATTATTTCATTCTTTAATTCCTTGACTTGATCATATACTTGATTGCTTATCTGATTATTTGATAACTGTGGCCTACTTGTATGTTGTATGAGGCACATATTGCTATCGTTTGACTACCATGAACAACCCCTATTCATAACAAATGTACCCCTCTACCATGAAGTGTATAATGTTTATTCTTTCATTCTTTATTCATCTGTTAATAAAAAAATTAAAATGAACATCCGATAACCATTTCAAAACAAGATCAAAACCTCGATCCAACGTCAAGTAATCATTTTCAAAACTTAACAGAACCAGCACGCATTCTTCCATCCTTTTGTAAGTCGATTTCTTCATGTATCGTTATTTCTCTTTAAGTCGATTGCTTCATGCATCGCCATCTACCTGTAAGGCGATTGCTTCGTACATCGCCATCTACCCTTTACCCCACTTCTCTTCTTGCTCCATTCGTCGACTCTTGTTCCGTTTAGGTAGCACCCATTAGGTAGAACCCTTTGTATGATAACATAGGTAGTATTCCCTTATTCTTTGTATGATAACATAGGTAGTATTCCCTTATTCTTTGTATGATAACATAGGTAGAATTCCCATATTCTTTTGTATGATAACATAGGTAGAATTCCTTCATTCTTTGCATGCTAACATTAGGTAGATAGTCCCTTTGTAAATCCTAACACTTAGGTCCACATTGCATGACAACTCTAGGGCAGAGCTTCCCCACTTTTTAGACCTTCCGTGCGTCTCCGATCCTGTGGCATGTCACTCCGTCTTATTGCAAAGTGGTAACTGCCTAAGACTCGATTCAACGAGCTGTGACACCTACTGCTAGGACGTGAACACATTGCCCACTCTCCTTTGACACAACTGGTGTCCTCCTTTGTAAGTCCATGTTCAGATGGCCATCCTTAACCCCTATGTAGCCGAACTACGACAACTCTGATTCTCATGTTCAGATGAGATACGTAGGCACGAGATGCGATGTCTTGCCGAGTTTTTTTGACTGACAACTAACAACTAATCCTTGCTTGTTTTCGCCCTCGTTGCGATTCTTATCTCTCGCCCTCGTTGCGATTGAGACCTTCCCTTTCTCTTGCCCTAGTTGCAATCGAGACCCTTGTTCCCGTAGTTAGCTGAACTACGTTTTGCTCTGATTTTCATTCCAGATGAGATATGTAGGCATAAGACGCGATGTCTTAGCGAGCACACATCTCTTTAACCCATAGGTAGCCGAGCTACGAAGACTCTGATTCTCATATTCAGATGAGATACATATGCAGTGGATGCGACATCCGTGCGAGTCATTTTCTTTTGACATTTCTTTTAGTAAATAGCACATTAGATAAACATACACCCTTTAGACAAGAACAACAAGAGTGGATCCCGTAGAGTATTATGGATGCGTAGGGGTGCTAATACCTTCCCTTCGCATAATCGACTCCCGAACCCAAGATTTGGTTGCGAGACCTTGCCTTTTCCTTTCCTTTTCTCCAGGTTTTCTTCGAGCGTTTCCTTTCCCTCCTTTGGGATAAATAATGCACGGTGGCGACTCTTCTGTCATTTCTTCCTTCGCCGGTTGTTTTTTCGTATTCTATATTTTTTGGGTTGCGACACTAGGGAATTAAAATTATAAGAATCGATGATAAGTCGGAAATCGATACAATAGATTAGCTTATTTATCAATTTTGATTTTACCTTTAATAATCATCGATTTAATTTTTGAACCTTAAAATCCCCTTATTTTTATTCGTTTGGTTATAACATTCAAGAGTCCTTGTGATACGATATTCGAGTGTCGCTTCCGTTTTACTACACTTTTAAACTCGTTTTTGACCCGTGTGCCACAGCGAATCAAATTGGCGTCGTTGCCGGGGACTCTTGTAGATTTTAACCATTATTATAGTCATAGGTGTTGTTGTTTTTTTGCATTTTTTTGTCTTAACTTTCTTCTGTTCCGGTCTTTTTGCGGTTTAGGAAAAAAAATATGTTTTTAAGAAAATCATCTCAGGTTATTCCGATTATTTGTCGATTTATTAGGAAAAAATCAGGGATCAAAAGCCTCTATTTAGGAACTAAATAGTGGATGTCGCCCTAATAAATCGAAAATCCCTATTTTTCTATTTTTTATGATTTATTTTTTGTTTTGGTAGTTTCAAAAAATTCTGAAACAATTCTCAAAATTCTTAATTGACGTTATTAGATTAATTTTTATGTTTTTGTATTTTTTGTATTTTATTTTAATCATTTTTTTCGTATTTCAATTGTTTGTTCTTAATAGGGACATTATCGGTATTTTCCTATTTGTTGCTGCATTGCTGAATTAGTTATGTATTTTCTCATTGTTTGTTGATTTTTTTCTGTTGAGTTTAATATGGCTGACCAAAGAACTCTGAGAGAACTTGTTGCTCCTGATATGAATTACAATGGTTTATGTATTGAATATGATGATGTTACTGTTCCTTTTGAGTTGAAATCTGGTTTAATACACTTGTTGCCAAGGTTTAGTGGTCTTGCAGGTGAGAATCCACATAAGCATCTTAAGGAATTTTAGGTTGTTTGCTCTACACCATTGAGACCTGAAGGAATCACCGAAGATCACAGCAAGCTGAGAGCCTTCCCGTTTTCACTACAGGATGCTGCCAAGGATTGGTTATATTATCTTGAGTCAAATTCTGTCACGACTTGGAATGATTTGAAGAGAGTCTTCCTAGAGAGATGCTTTCCTGCCTCTAGGGTTGCATCAATCTGAAAAGAAATATGTGGTATTAGACAGGGAAATGAGTCATTGGTTGAGTATTAGGAGAGATTCAAACAATTAGTATCCAACTGCCCTCAACATCAAATTACCGAACAACTGCTTATTCAGTATTTTTATTAGGGATTGTTACCAATGGATAGAAACATTCTTGATGCTGCTAGTGGTGCATCACTTGTCAATAAAACTCCAGTTGCTGCTAAAGCCCTGATTGAGAACATGTCACTCAACTCCCAACAATTCATAACCAGAAATAATTCTATGGTCCAAACAAAATATGTGAATGACATTCAGGTTTCCTCTTCCAACAAGGCTTTAGAAACCATTGAAGAGCTTACTTCTTTAGTGAAACAAATGGTAGTGAGCGAACCTCAAACAACAAAGTTGTGTGGTATTTATACTTCTACTGAACATCCTACTGACACATATCCTATTCTTCAAGATGATTCGGTCACTCAGTTTCCTCAAGCATATTCATCTAACTTTTTCAACCAAAGAAACAATCAGAGAGGCTACAACATTCCTGACTTGTCCACCAACAAATATCATCCCAATTGGAGGAACCATCCAAACCTTCGATGTGGAAACCAGCAGCCCACCCAACAACAATTAGTCATACCCTTGCCATAACCATAGACCACTCCCCAAGTCTCCACCTATGCACCTTCTGGACCTTCATTGGAGGATCTTGTCAAACAAATGGTTGTTAACAATCTCCAATTTCAGCAACAAACAGATTCCAGTATTCAGACTTTGCAGGCACAGATTGGACAGCTTGCCACTTTGATGAATGGCATGTAGCAAGCCCAAGGATCAGACCAACTTCCTATCCAAACAGTTGTGAATCCAAAAGGCCCTAATGCTAATGTGAGTGCAATTTCGTTGAGATCCGAGAAGGTAACAGAACCAGCCCCAGAAAAAAATTAAAAAATTCTTGAGGTAACACCTGAACCTTCTTCCGTTGTGATAGAAATTGAACCCTCTGTTGTGGTAGAAACTGAAAAAGAAAAAGAAAAGGAGTATGTGCCACCAGTTCCCTTCCCACATAGAATACTGAAAAATAAAAGGATTGGTGATGGAGACAAGGAGAGAGAGATTTTAGATGTGTTCAGAAAAGTGGCGGTAAACATTCCGCTTCTTGATGTTATTAAGCAGGTTCCAAAGTATGCAAAATTTCTAAAAGACTTATGCACAAGTAAGAAAAGGTTGAAGGGCAATGAGAGAGAAAATTTGGGACGAAACATTTCAGCCCTTATCTAGCCTAAACATTCACCTGAAAAAGTTATTGTTTCATCCCTCAATCAGGCCATACCCTAAAAGTGCAAGGATCCAGGAACTTTTGTTATTCCATGCACCATTGGGGATAGTAAATTCGAAAATTGCATGCTTGATTTGGGAGTAGGCATTAATGTTATGCCTACTTCTGTTTATAATAACCTTGATCTTGGTCCTTTATAGCATACAGGTTTAATCATTCAACTAGCGAACAGAAGTAATGCTCGCCCTATTGGAGTAGTGGAAGATGTGCTTGTTCAAGTTAATGACTTGATTTTTCCTGCAGATTTCTACATTCTGGACATGTATGGAGAAATAAATTCAAGTAGATCGCCCATCATTTTAGGCAGACCGTTCATGAAAATGGCGAAAACAAAAATTGATGTCGACGATGGAACCATGTCCATGGAATTTGGTGACATTGTCGCAAAATTTAACATTTTCGATGCCATGAAACATCCCTTGGAGGAGCATTCTGTTTTTCATATTGAATTGATCTCTGAGTTGGTTGATGACACTTTTTCTGAATTGTTTTCACTTGATTTTCCATCTCTATCTGGGTTTGATGATGTTTATTCATGTGATGATTGTACTGACACTACCCTTTGTGTTGTTTGTGTTGAGATTGACGTTGCCTTGTAGGATGATAGTATAAACGAAGTTGTTTATGTGGATGAAGCTCTTGACATTTCGGCTGCCCCAATCATACCATCCATTGAACAACCACATTCTTTAGAGCCTAAACCACTTCTCGAGGATTCATATTATTCATAAAAGCTTCAACTTAAGCAGAAATATAAGAAGGAAATTGGATGGACCTTGGCTGACACTCGTGATATTAGCTCATCCATATGTATGCATAGGATCTCATTTAAAGATGAAACAAAAGTAGTGAGGCAACCCCATAATCATTTAATTCTTGATGTTGTAAAAAAGGAGATCACTTTCACATGTTCATTCAACACTTTTACTTATCGAAGATACTTCTTTGATCCTGGAATACAAGACAAATGCACTAATCAAAATTTCAATGTCAATGGACACTCCCCAAAGCTACTCCATGAGAACCCGATTTTGGAAGAAGAGACTGTAGAAGAGCTCTCTTTGGGAAAGGCTGCTTATGCAATCACTTATCCGCCTTGACTCCTCGGGTGTGTTCTTTCCTTTCTCTCACTCTTATTTTATATTTATGCTCTTTCATTAAGGACAATGTATGTTTTAAGTGTGGGGGAGAGAACCATTTATTTGTTTTGTTTTCTTTGTTTTTCTCTGTTTTGGTTTTTGTTTTCTTTCTTAAAAAAAATATTGCATATTTTTTTCTTTGATTTTTGAGTTACAATTATGAGTATTTTTCTTAGTTCTCTTGACTAAAGTTTTGTGGTGTGATGTGAAAAATTTGCTGTGCATTTTTAGTATGATAGGTATGACTAAACTCTAAATTGTATATCTTTAGCAGTAGATCATTAACCTTGGTGAGCTTTGAGCCTTATATGGATAACATACAAAAAATCATCTCTTTCTTTCTTGTGTGATTCACTCATGTCTGTTAGTCTCTAGAACTTGAATTGACTCTTGTTGATGTTGTTGTTTACTTGTGCACACTGATATGATAAAGACAATTTTGTTTTTGTATTTTTGTTTTTTTTAGCCAATTAGCCAAAAAGCCAACCCTGAAATAATTTCATCCCTTGTTTGAAACCCCCTTGAGCCTATTCTCCCTTTTTTGTTTAAAACTCATTACAAGCCGAGAAGTGAAAAACAATGTTATCACTCTATTCAAAGGGTTGAAACAGTCTTGTTTTGAGTTGTGTGGTGTTGAATAATTATGTTTGTAATATTTCAGAAGTTAGTAGAAAAAGAAAAAAAATAGAAAAAGAAAATAGAAAAGAAAAAAAAAAGGAATGAAAAAATAGAAGGATAAGAGGAAGAAAAAAATAGATGCTAAGAGGAAGAAAAAAAAGGAATTATGTTTGTAATATTTCAATACATGTCAATACATACTCCTTCAAAAAAAATGAATAAAAAGAGGAAGGAGAAGAGAAAACAATTGCTATAGAGTTGTTCAAGTGAATGAAATATTTTGTAAATTCAACTCCCGCAGTTTCTTTCAAGTCTCTTTTATCTCTTTGAATTTTAGCCTAGTACCCCTTAGGATTTATCTCACCCTTACCTTGGCCACATTACAACCAAATAAAAGTCATTTTGATCTTTGTGTATATGTATTTCAACTGTGGATGTTAGAGTCCTTTCAAGCTTATGGTAGTACTAATTTTCATGTTGTGCTTTGAGGGTAAACAGTTAATCTAAACACTTGAGAGTTGAGTGAATTATATTCTGTGAGGATCTTACTGTTGTTGATGTACTTTTTGGTAATCTGTTATTCTATCTGCTTTAAATGTAACAAAAAATTGCTTACCAACACCATATTCTTGAAGCTTAGACTTAGAATTATGCTTATACCTTGTATCTTGAAAACTTTTGGAAGTGCATGTTGTGTTTCTTTCTTTTTGTTTTGAAATTGTAATTTTGCTCGGAGTGCAAAAGTTCAAGTGTGGGGTGATTTGATCAGTGCATTTTGATGAACATTCTTCTATAATTATACTTAGGTATTTCTATAATTTAGGCTATTATTTTTACTATTTTAGTGTGTTTTTATATTTAAGTTTATTTTTGGCTTTATTTTATTTTCGTACTTTATTTTCAGCATAAATAGTTATTTGATATATAGTCACTATTCAGATTATAACTTAGGCTATAGGACTCGGATTGACGCGTTCCAATATATGTTGGAAAGCTAAGAGAAAGAACTACAAGTTTTATGTTGAAGTCAAAAGTATATTCGGAATGAAGAATGGTCGAATAATTCGTTGAAGTTCCAGACTTAATTAAAATAGTTAGTTTGGGCCGGTTTTTGTAATTTTTGGGTCGGATCCCATAAGGGCCCAAATTTCCCTTTTATTATATTAGCTCTTCCACTACTACATGAATCTGAATTCTGAATTTTGAATAGACAATATTTCTTAGAAGATTTCATGGAGAGCTAATTCCCAAAGAGCTGATTTGTTGTATTCGAATTCCATTTTGAGGTTTTTAATAATTTCAGTTTAATTTCGATTTCTTTTCAATTCTTCCTATTAACTCATTTGCTTAATTCGATTACTTTCGTTTGCTTAATTCGATTGTTTCTTATAGGATAGAGTTGATTAAATTTAAGTGTTTGTATGATCCTTAACTATAATCACGTTAGCGTAGCTTTTTCGTTATCGTGTTCGATTAAGTCGTGTTTGCTTAATTCGCGTCTGCTTAAATCCTTTGCTCAATTCGGAAATTAGGAACATGCATCATATAATACCAATGTGCGCTTGTCAGTGGGTATTGTAATCGAATGGGATTGAATCTGATAGGGAATTGTAATTATAAGAATCGATGATAAGTCGGAAATTGATACAATAGATTAGCTTATTTATCAACTTTGTTTTCTCCTTTAAGAATGACCAATTTAAGTTTTGAACCTTAAAAATCTCCTTATTTTCATTCGTTCGGTTATAACATTCAAGAGTCCTTGTGATACGATATTCGAGCGTCGCTTCCGTTTTACTACACTTTTAAACTCGTTTTTGACCCGTGTACAACAGCGAATCAAATTGTACCCAGTAACTGGTAACAAATATTCTTCCTTTGGTCTTCTACCAAGTAATTGGTAGTTGTAAATCCTACTTGGGGTCTTCTATCCAGTAACTGGTAGTTGTAAATCCTACTTTTTGGTCTTCTACCCAGTAACTGGTAGCTGTAAATCCTACTTTTTCATTTCCCTAGTAGGTTATTCTTACTCAGTAACCGATAATGGATATTCCTCCTTTTTTAGTATATTACCTAGTAACTGGTAATATAACTCTTTCATGTGGTTGATTACCTTTGTTAATCTACCCAGTAACTGGTAGTTGGTAATTCTTCCTCCTTTTCCTCAGCGAGTCATCCTTGATATGTTGCCTAGGAACTGGTAATGGATGTCCCTCTACCCGAGTATATTATCTTCCTTTTTAAACTATCCAGTAACAAGTAGTAGATAATATATCTCTTTTACACCTATGTTGAAATTTGACCTCTCCAGTTGAGTCTGGATTCGTATTTCCTTGTGAAATCGAACTTCCTTTTGAACGTATGGGTACTTCAGCATCGTTCTGATTTACGCCTTTCCCCAGCTGATGTTTTGAGTGTTTTGGCGTTGTTCGAATTCACTTTTGCTTATTGATTATCCTTCATTTACCAGTTAAGCATGGTAGTTGATAATTCACGCTTTTCCCTAGTGGATATTTTCCTACTATATTGATGGTATCCCGATGCATGTAGATTTTTTCCGAGTCTGAGTCCTTCCATTGATTTATTTTCATGGAAATTCCCACGTGTCTTCAGTAGTTTTTCAAGTCGTAGCTTGGCCTACGCATAGCTTACTATCCCCAAAGTCTTTGTCCCCTCAGTGAGTTTTCCTTATGGAAAGGATTGTGCTCCTGTGGACTTTCAGTTTCTTCTGGATTCTTTTCCTTTGTAGAAATATATCCCCCACGAAGATTATATTTTTCATTCTTATCATATGCATCATGAGGTCTCTTAGGGACCAAAATTTGTTTCTTGTTGTTAATATTAAAGTCCATTCTACCGCATTGGTACAAATATTTTAACCTTCACATCCCCGAATAGAATGCCCTTAAATAGGAGCAGCTATAAGACCCCAATTTTGACCCCTAAGATCCCTCATGCCATCTCATAGCTTTGTATTGGCGTTGGGGTCACACCTTGGTATTCTCCTCACCTATAATTCATTGGATTTGAATTAGGAGAGATCACCAAGAATATTTGATTGTATCATACTTTTTTTTCTCTTTGTTTACTAACAAAAATATAAAAATATGTCTAGTGTAGTTTTGTTTCTTTTGTAGGTAATGTGTGTGCCCATTTGTGCCTCACTAAGACCACAACTAGGGTTTGAGACCCTCAATGTAAGAGATCAAAGAATAAAAGTTACATATTGGTTCTAGACATCATATATGGATCCCCATGTTCTTTATTTGTCATTTTGATCAAGAGTTCATCAAGAGTTTGAAGCTTATTTGTCAAGGAAGCCCTACATCATTTGGGTATCTTGTGTGCCTTCCTCAATAATTTTCTTCAACAATTGGTCAATGATATCAAGGTATACTTAATTTTATATCATCGCAAGCATATATGATCCTCCATTAGCCCCTAATAGCAAAGAAACTTCAAGTGTGCAAGTTGATTCAAGGAAGTTGACCAAAAAAGCCAACTGGTCAAATCTAGGGTTTCCTAGACCCTATCGCCTGCAATTTTTGTCATAAGAAAATTATTCCAAGAGAAAAGTTACTCTTTATGGCATTCCAAACATATTTCATGTTGCATCAATAGATTATTTTTCTTGGAAAGTCATTTTTTATTGTGAAATATTATAAGTCATTTTGTCAGTGCCCTAGATAGAAGGTCAACTTCCAAGAGTCATAACTTCCTCAATTTTTATGATATGAAGATAATCCAAGTTTCATGATTAGTTTCAAGGTGTATTATTAAAATTTTATACTTCGATAAAGATAAAATTCTACTTGCAAAGTCATGTACCATGAGGAAACATTATAGGTTCATTTTGCTCCTCATCATTGAACAAGCAAATTTCCTCAACTTCTAAAATCCATAACTCCATCATACAAACTCCAAATGGTGTCAAATTTATGATAAAATTGAATAAAATTTAAATGGATACAACTTTTTAGAAGGAACCAAATTCAGTTGAAGCTCATATCAAAAGTTATTTAAGGTGGAAAGAAGGTTCATTTGACTTATAACTTAGAAAAATTTCTAAGTATGTTTGATACCTCCATCTTCAAGGTCATAATTCTCCATTTTCCAAGCTTCAAATTGAAAAAGTTCCAACATAAAAGTTGTTCCTCAAGTTGATACCTTTCCAAAGAGTCATTTGGATGAGAATTGAAGGACTTGTGTATGAGTTCTTTCCATGGCTTGATTTAGCAAGTTTTGAACTTCAAACTTTGTACAACTTTGCATGGACTCATGTGATGACTTCAGCAATCATTTGGCATGAATTGGAGTGGATTGCAATCACTCATTGGGCCTGTGCATGTACCCATGCACCCATGCAACATAATTAGTCATTTTTTATTTAAATTTGGAAGGGTGTGAAAATGAAATGCTTGGCCTATAAATTGAAGTGCTTTAGCTCAAAATGGAGGAGAACCCTTGCCCAAGCTTTTCCAGCCATTTCCATAACCTCAGAATAGAGAATACCTTGAAGATTTCTTTGAAATCGAGTTTTTGTTCAACTCAAGATTATGAACAAAAATTCCAAGGATCCATTGCCATTTTCATTCCATTGAACTTCTGCAAGCAAGAGGAAGAGAAACCACTGAGAATTGCATGAAGAATCAAGACCAAAGCTGCTCACTGAAGGTGATTTTTCTCAATTTTCATCTCTTCGATTCTCTCTCAATTCTCTAGATCTGGACTCAATTTTGTGATTGGTGAAGTCCTACCAATGTAGGCAATGTTCCTGAGTTGTTTTGGACTTGAATCGAAGCAACTCGGGTTGTACACCTTGATTTTCATCTCCATTTTTCTAATTATAGAGTGAGAGTTGGAATAAATGGAGGTGATATTAACGATCCTTGCAACTTTCTCTTTAAAATGATGTATGACCCATGAATTTCTTGATGTTTTTGATTTCACCAGTCCGGTGACCTTCACTGGAGAAGATGACTGTAGCTAGGGCTCCGGTGGTGGCATGACTTGTCCCTCACCCTCAGATCTTCGTTTCATGTTCTAATCTGGACCATTACTTTTGATTACCATGAATGTGGACGCGTTGACTGAGTGTACCATGGAACATGCGCGTGTGTCCATCAGATCTGCCACCTCAATTAATGAGAGAGATCTGATGGCTCTTATTTTTCTGATCTTTTTAATTTTTCTAAAATGATTTTTAAATAGCATTTTCTTTTAAAATTCACCATAATTTCATTTTTGATCCAAAAATTATGGGACCAACACCAAAAATTTACAAATATTTTTCTTTTCCCACTTTTGATTTAAAATTAATTTTTGGATTAAGTTTGATATTTTTGGCGAATTTTGTGAGATCTTAAGCTCGTTTTAATTGGTTTTTAATTACTTCTGAATTTTGAAAAATGCCAAAAAAAATTAGTCAATGGTCCTTTGACCTTGTTTGACCTAGGATAAATACCTTGGCCATTTCTTCGATGTTTTGAAGGGGTTTTAGGTTTTTGACCTTTGAACATTTATTTTCTTCATTTTAAAAATAGTTTAATTAGTTTAATGCTTTGATGAGATTTTGTATTGACTTTGTGTTGACCTTACTTCTGCTTGGCCCTGGTCTTGGTTGAATTGGACCTTGACTTGGTCAATACCATTGGATTTAGGGGGTTTATGAAGTTTAAACTTCATCCCTCAAGATGAATGAATGGTATTGTTCAAGTGAGGTTCATCCCTTGATCAATTTGGGATTCCTTTCCATTTCATCTCTCCATCGTCAGCTTATTTCTTCCCCAATCATCTCTTGGCCAATGACTTCTCATGGATCATGTGCTAGTTGCTTCACCAATGACCTTGTGTTAGATGAATCAACATGAGTTTGATTGAGATAGGCTCATCCCCTCTTATTTTTGTGTGTGATATGCTTTAGGAGTTTGGTCTTAGATACCTTGTCTTTAGCAAGCATTAACACCAGTATTATTGTTGACCGACCTCAGATAGTTGTGACTTCTACATAAGTCCAATTACGATTGCTTAACATAACGCTAAATTTGTCCCAAAGGCAATAGCATTTTTGCAAGTGAGATTGTAAGTCTCTTATTCCTCATGGTATTGTGTGAATTTTTTTCTCTTTTTTCATTTGTGAGAGCTAGTGGGATACTTGTTGATTTTATCCAAGTTGGAGTACTTCTCATGAATGATGCATAAGTTCATATATTCATGCTTGTAAGTGGATGGTTGAGTGTTCTCCAAAAAGTGACTAAAACATTTTTTCTTCTCCCATTAACATTCACTAACATCTCATTATATTGACTTTATTTTAGTGTCATTTACTTCATGCTTTTATTTCTTGTTATTTACTTTATACTTTTATTTTAGCATTTCATATCATATTTTCTCTTTGCCCACTTGGGCCTATGTTTATGCTTCATTTATTTTCACTTTGCTCACTTGAGCCATTACTTTTGTGCTTGTTATATTTTCGTGCTTGTGATCTAATTTTGTTTGTGGTCTTAGGACCTTAAAATAATTAATAAAAACAAAAACACTAAAAAACATTAGTGGACTGTGAGATATTTGTGTGTGACTTGATTTGGACCTATGGACTTATAGAGTAGGCAACATTACCCGAGCTATGAAGGAAAATTGGCCAGTGCCATTAATTTGAGTTCCAAACATAGCCAATGTCATTCATCTGATACAAGCTAGAAAGACTCCCTTGGGTTTATCTGATACACTCTTTCTCTTTGTCCAAATTGTGATTGTGATCTTATTGTTATTATTTGATGTTTTCTCTTTGAGTATGTTTCAAGGGATTCTTCATCTGATACACATAAAGGACATGGAAGATTGCTTGCTTTGGAGTGCTAGCTTGGATGATTGGTTATCTTTATTTGATACCATTGGGTTTCTTATTAACTGTTTGGATGATTATGGCTTTGTTGCTTGCTTGACAATCCAAAGGAAATAAGTTTCTATCTGACACTATTGTCTTCTGGATGCTTCCCATGGGTTAGATCTTTTTAACTCAAAACTTGTATTTTTGTCTAGGATAGTCCCTTCATCTCTACCCCTTCTTCTTTAATTTCAAAATCTCCTTTTCATTTTTAAGAACTTATTTGCTTGTACTTTTCAATTTAGACTTGTTTTAATGAGTAGAAACCTTGGCCTTATGCCATTGATTTTCAAATTATTTTCTTAATCAAACTTGTAAAAAGATTTAATCATATTGACTTTATTTTCAAAAAGACCTAAAAAGAACTAACAACATCATCTAATCATTTTGGCCACTTGGTGCCTTTTTCCTTTTAACCTTTTAAAAGAGAAAGAATTTAGATTTGAGTTATCCTCGGTTGATATGTAATTCTCCCATTCCATGATATATTGAGTGTAAGGCTTTCCGTTTAATAGGGGTCAGTGACATACTTGTTTATTTAATCCAAGTTGGAGCCCTTCCTCTTAAATATTGTAAAGCCCTCATTATCGGTGGATGTTTGGTTGAGTATTATCCCTTTGATAACAAAAGATCTTTAAGCTTTTGTTAAAATCAATCCACCCATCTTTGAAATTTTTATCACGAACTATGAGGTTTTGATCCCTCATTTATGTTGGTACGTAGGCATAAGACCAAAAGTCTGATCAAACACAAAATGTAAATAGTGAATTATTTTCTCATCCCCTCATTCTATTTTTAAAGCAAACATCATTTTCAACCAAAACACTTACACACAAAAAGGGCTCCCTAGGAGTACCCATGACACTTTGGGTGCTAATACCTTCCCTCTGTCTAACCAACCCCCTTACATGTAATCTCTGATATTTTATTAGTTTTGATTTGAAAACTTCTTATCTTTTGGTTTTGTTCGTACTTTCTCCCTTTTCCCTTGGAAATAATAAAAGTGTGGTGTCGACTATGGTTTTATTGACGTTGAGTTAACCAATAGCTCAATGGTCATGAACTTACTGCTACAACTAACATCTTGATCAAATTATATATTTATCCAAAAAACATCATATCGAACGCATAAGACACAAATCACAAGGACTTCAAGGGTTGTAATGTGGCTTGGGTAACAAAGAAATGTCATTTCTAAAGGTAATTGAAACAAAAATCTTGCCTAATCATATGGGAGTGATCACTTCTCACAATCTCGAACATTCACAAATCTCATTCACCTTTTTCTCATTGCACAATTGTTACACCTTTTCACACAACTTATTAGCATAATTATTTTCTATTTCTTTTTTCTTTTTTTTTCTTTTCTTTTTCTTTCTCAATCTCATAGCAACCAACATTTTCTCCCTAACTTGAATGCAACCAATCATTGTAATGTGAATGCTCCCAAACTTTCTAAGGCAAGGGTAAAAATTCAAACCATAATTTATGGTTGAGAGTTCAAGAAACAAAAATTCAAAATTCAATCTAAAATCAACAATGAACTAATTAGTTATGTACAAGTTCCAAAAGTTGACATCAAAATGGATCTTGACACAAGGTTCAAAGGGGGTAAGTAAGTTCTCACTTACTCACAAGGTAGGCTACCTTTTGGTCAAGTGGTTGTGCTCAAAACCAAATAAAATGTCTTGATCATTTTTGTGCTTTCATACAAATAAACATGAATGCAAGACTAAACATAATTCAAATGAGTTAAAAGAAGAATTGTTGTTCTCCTGTGCATATAGGGAATAATTGAAAGTTTCCTAACATTTGGTTATGATCTAAAGTGATTCAAACATAAACATGGATAGAAAAAGAATGAATGACATGAAAATTGTACAAAGCCTAAGTTTCATATTCATGTTATGTTCTATAAAACATTAAACATGTAACTTAACAATGTACCATCCTTTCAAATGTTTATCATTACCAAAGCATTTTCTTATTGATCCAATCAAAATTGAAACAATCTCTCCATGTTTCCTCAAGCCAATCAAAGACAAGCTTTTTAGACAAACATAAAACAAATCTCTAACAACTTAATAACTTAATATTAAACTAAACTACGAAACATAAAACAAAAAAGTTCAAAATGGGTCAAAAGACCTAGGTGAAAGTGGATCAATGGACTGAAATATTTTTACATGTGCAACAGAGCACGCTAAGCGCCCTATGGATGCGCTAAGCGGTAGAAGAGAAACATGGTTTTTTTAAAATGGATTTTTTTTAAGTTTTCTATTCACTCTCACTCTTTAATACCTATACTACTAAATGAAAAGCTATAACAAAACTTAAAAAGTTGGGTTGCCTCCCAACAAGCACTTGTTTTACGTCATTAGCTTGACGCCTTTATTTATTAGACGCTCATCAATGTTGCCTCTTTTGCATGGCTAGTTGTTCACCAATGGCTATCCCTAACCAACAATTGAGCAAACGTCAAGGGAAACAAAAATATATACAAACATTTGAACAAACTTGATGGAAAACAAGTATATACAAACACTTGAATAAACTTGATGGAAAACAAGTATATTCAAACACTTAAACAAACATTATGAAAAACAAGAATATATATAATATAAACAAGCATGACAAATAAGTACAAAGCAAGTATTTATACATTATACACAAATGTACAGAGCTTAAAAAAGATAGAAACTATTGTGATGCTTTCAATATCTAGACACCAATCCCCGACAACGACGCCATTTTGTTTGAACTCCGGTATAACGGAGAACGAGCAAAAGTTAAGTTGAAAGTATTCTGGGTATTATCGTCTTCATGGGGATTAGTGCGACAACAAATGTCGTTCAACGGTCACTACGTTTCCAAGGTTGAGTTTATAAATTTTGAATTTAAAAGCTAAACTATGTAAAACAAATGAATAAATAAAGAAATCTTCAGAGAGATCTGAGAGCTTTACAGGATTGTATTTAATCCACCATACAAACATGTAATTTACCAACCAGTTATGCACAATCTAAACATTCATCAATATCATCATGTATCACTCACAACAATGTTCATGTCTAAACTTTCGTCGAGAGTTCTACCATATTGTTTAATCGATGATCTCTCAATCTATTAAACAATATGAAGCATTAAGAATCGATATCCGCGGTGAATGTTATATTTAAATCTATGTCTAGAGTTTAGTGTCTAACAGATCATTATCCTAGATCTAGATTCGAAGAATATTTCTCAATAACGATTAAAATCAATAGATAAACAAATAATCAAAGATAACATCAACATAGATTCGTGAATAGATCATACATAATGTCATGATTAATAAAAATACAATATATAAAAGTGAACTTACATACAAATCCAACAAGAAATGGATTACAAGAAGAAGAATGAAGATGAAAAAATATCCACTGTAATTTCTCAACGAGAGGCAAATCCAACTTTGGATCTTCAAGAAGCAACCTAACTTGCTGTTTTCTAAGTATTTATGTCTCCTAACTACAAAAAATGGTGTTGATGGAATTGGGGTTAAAAGTTCCCAAAATCATCCCCTAAAAATCTGTGTACAAATGAATAAATAGGGGCTGAAAAAGTGGAATGACGATAAGCCCAAGCAGAACTCGCTTAGCGCAATCAGCAAAAATGAACTTAAACCGCCTTGATTTGCGCTAAGCGCGCTCCTAGCAGACTCCTAGCATGAATTTCCCAATTTCCCTCTGCCTTTTGTTTCTCTAAGCGCTAGGACCGCGCTAAGCTCATGCAGGAACTTGATTTTCTTCCAAAGTTGCATCTTGAAGTTTTGCTTTTGCCTATCAAGTGCCCAATGGTTCAACCATACAAGGAAACCTGCAAAAAGAGATGAAATTGCTCAAACTAAAATATATTTACATGATAACGCAAATTATTCAATATATATGCAAAAGTTGAGGTTTATGCATGAATATCAATTGAAACAAGTTAATAAGTGTCAATTATTCACACAAAAAAATTTCCGCAATTTAGCACTTATCATATACCTACTAATATCTCAAAGTGTCCCAACCCTTCATAGTGGTAACACGCACACCTATATTTTTTGACGAATACATATCTAAATACCTTAAGATTTTGAATTATGAGATGGTGCTCAACTCATTTTAAAATGATTATTCCAAGTTTAATGTAAAAATTCTCAGACACACTCATCGTTTCATTTCATTATATTTATTCTTGGATTCATAAATTTTAAATTCTAAAAATAATTTTAAATTCTAAAATAATTTTAAATTCTAAAATATGAAAGTCTCAGAAGCACACTTTAAATTCTCTAGTTTATATGACATTTTTATCAATTTCAACCAAATTTTAGAGGTCTCAAGGGACGCGGAAAGAGAAACACTAAAATATATAGATGATGAATTGAAAACTTCTTAAATGAACAATTTGTAGGATACATAAAACAAATGATGTGGCGTAGGCAGTTATTTCAACAACATATTTTAAAAATATAGACAAAGATTAAACGACACTTGATATCAAAATATTGATGTGAAACCATTATTTCTATATTAAATATTATGTTACGAAACCATTGAGATGACACATTCTATATTAAAGAAACAGTTTTCTTTCTGTCGCATCCAACAAAGTGATCAACAGTAAACAAAAACAAAAAGAAGCAACCAAATGGTAAGTTCTAAAAAAGGATAAATAAATAGTTGACCTTAGATGACCTGTTCTTTTTTCTTTTTCTGAGAGCGGTTAATATTTTAATTAAAAGGATTTTTCTTTGTATCTTTATGCTTTTATCAAAATGGCTTTGGCCCAAAAAAAGTCATTATTTATGACATATCCTTTGGTGCATGAAACTAACAGTGACATGATTTGGTGGTGTGAAATGTGAATATTCTGTTTTGGATCAAGTATGAGTAGTAATCCAAAAACCATTGAAATTTTGGAGAAAAAGAGGAACATGAAGGGACCTCCACGTGATAAAAAGGTTGGCACATATTTTAAGCACCACCAATTATTGATAGGCAGTAATTGTCTTTCTTACTAGTAATATCAAAAGAATATTCTTTTCTATAGAATCGACAATTGTACACATCTTATAGATTATCACCATATTCACTCATCATTAACAAACTCAATTTTGGAGTGACAATTTGGCTTTTTCGGAGTTGCACATTCCCACAAAGTGTTGGATCTGAGTTTCAAGACTTTTTTGTTTTGTTTTGATCTTTGGATGGGGAGCATAACTCTTAAAAATAGGTTCGATATTTTATTTACGATCATAGACTTTTTTGAAGGGAGTGTTAGTCGGATTGGTGGATGGATTGGTGACGCCTTAGTATGAGACGTCAGGTGGAAATATTTCTTTATGCATGATAATTTGTGGTTGCGGATTTTCTCTCGGTCATTCGAGACCATCTTTTCTCCTTGGACAGAGATAAGTATATTAGGAATCTATCGAAGGATGATGTTTCCTCGATGTCCTCTACCTATCACTTTCTTCTATCTTCTTCTACCCATTTGCCCTTGGATTGCATGAAGGTTAACTCTCATATATGGAATAGTTGGACACCATCTAAGATGAAAGTATTTTTTGACAGCTTCTCCTTGATAAATTCCCTCATAGAGATAACCTATTCAAGAGAAAGATGATTAAATGTTGACCTTGGCCTTACTTTGTGTCTCTTTTATGGTGTTTCTGTTGAGACGACGTGTGACTTGTTTGTCATTTGTGACTTGGTTTGTACAGTCTGGTATAAAATTTTGGGATGACTGGGTTGGCATATAGTTTGCTTGAGGGACCCAATAGTCTTTCTTTTTGATAGTTTTATTTCTTTAAGTGATGGTGTGAAGTCTATAGGGTGTTTTTTATAATCTGACATGCTCTTATTTGGTCTATTTGGAGGGTTAGAAATAGAGTCGTGTTTTCTGGGTCTTCAACAAACGTGAAAGATGTGAAGAACACAAGTATATTTTTTGACTTGGAAATGGTTTTTACGGTGATCATTTGAGAACTCTTGCGCCTTCACATAATGGCTTCAGGATCCTATCATTCAGAATAATCAATAGCGGGTTGAAGTTTGTAGTGGGACTGTAAGTGTGGGCGTTCCTTTCTTTTCCTAGTAGTCTTTAACTTGGCGGTTTAAGCCTTATTGGCTCAAGATCTAGTTTGTTCCTCATTGTGGTGTAGGTTTTGAGGGTGATCTTATTTAGAATTTAGATCATGGTGGTTTTTATTATTTTATGTACTTGTATTTATTTTTTATTTTTTCTTTATTTCATAGATGTAGCTTTTGATACTTCTTGTACCAAGCTTGCACATTTGTACTATGTCAGGGTAATTCTTGAATTCTCTTTTTTATCTATATAATTATTTCCTCTTAAAAAATAAAGCATGAAAGCAGTGTTGTGGGCTTCTCAAGTTGTGACCCGGGCTTTTGATTTAGGAGTATTATTTTTTGTCGAGACGCGATCTTTGATAGTGTGAAGAATTATATTTAAATGCAGCATATGCAATCTCAATTACAACTAGTTTATGGTTGTAGTGTTGTTGTTAATGGATAACGTTATTTTGCATGATAATATTTCTAACTGTTAGATGTAGATACTTGGTCGTGATATTGGTTACTCGGTAATAGGTGGGTATAACATATTTATACATGAAGAACAACGTGACTCCTAACAGTTATGCGAGTATAACATATTTATATATAAATACTAGCATGATTCTTAACCGATATGCGAGATCATTTGAAACATAATTATACGGTTAAAAGAATCTTTATCGATGTGGAAGTTGATTAACAATAAGATTTTCAGCAGAGTTGTGCTTAAGTGGATTCGGAGTTGTGGCTTAACAATGATTGGAGTTTTTATGCGTTATTTTGTATGATACAGGAAAAAATACTCTTCAATATGTCAACCCTATTCTTTTATTAAAGAGGTTCGAAAGTGTTTTTAAGTCATATGGTTGACAAATATCTAGTTTATCTAAAAAGAAAAGTACTTACGGACATTTAACAATAAAGAATCATGACTCTTTCAATCAATGGACAAGATCAAGATCTTATTTCAGTATCAGTTAAAGGCTAAGAGGCCAAAGACGTCTCTTGATATATGTATTTGGTGGACTAACCTTCCAACAAACATTAGATATTTCAATATGGAACAATGGAAATTTATGTTATTTTCTTGTATATATTTTTAGTACTTTCTGTTATGAATATGCTATATGTGCACACACGAATGCAAATGGACGTTTATTTTTAATAACCATATGTTTTTTATAAATACTATTTGGTTAATTTTTCTGAGGCGAGTCAGGGAGATCGTAATCGTCTTGTTTGTAGGGGTATTTGTTGTATATCTTCTTCCTCGATGGAAAACCCCTTTTATACATGTCATGTCACCAAGGGCCATTTAAGAAATGCCCATTCGAATCCCGTGTTTAAGTGGAATTTGATAACGTATGTCGTCCTCTCTAACTATCATGTGACTATTCACGTCGTCTTCTAACACCCTCAAGAGACCGGATCCAACTTTTGTGACAACTGCAGTGTATGGATACTTTCCTACAAAGATTCATTCTATTAGCGCAGATTCTCCATAATTGTAAGGAGTTGTGCTTGAAGGAGAAAAGTGATCCATAACGCATCGGAATTTAAAATTTCTCCTTTAGTGATCCTTACGAATGGGCATGATCAGTGATAGAATCGTTACCTCTTGTGGCAATTGTAACCTTTGATGCAGATCTACGGAGCAATCACGAACGTTGAACGATGACAACGCCTCTACTCAGTCCACACGAACGGGTTCCTTCAATCTCAGTGCTAGCTGCTACGAATGAAGGCTTTGAGTGAGAGAGAGAGAAACAAAATTGCAACTGCACAAATGCTTCTACACAAGGGTTCTACACTTAAGCGCGTGGTACCTTACCATATTTCGTATTCTACTTAAGTACACTGTACCTTACGATGTTCTACAATTCACTTAAGGGCACTGTACATTACGGTATTCCTTAGTTACTCTATCTTTCATTAATCCGTCCTTTTGTGTGTGACCCTGTAGGTTTTCGCGGCATTGTTAATTATATTAAATCACGTATTTAACATAATAAACAGTGAGCGTTATCTAGCAACACATCACTGCTACCCAAGACACGAAAATGTCGTGTGATCTGACAAATCCTTTTGTGATAATACTTATGTGTATAATTACTCTTTTGCCCTTATGTCTATATTGAACATAAGGCATAGACCGTGTCATCCTTTTCCAGTTCAATATTGGGCCCATAGACATTTATCCTGTTACGCAGGATGGGCAAATTCCATCTAGGTCACTCATGTCCCTTAGCATGCTTCGTGGAGTACCCATCAACTGTCTTTATGGTCATCCAGTTACGGACAATGTTTGATCAGCAATAAGGCACTCGACTCTACATCTAGGGTCCATAGTGGTTTCAGGTCGAAGGGTGGTATGCACCATTATCACCATGAGAATAACTTATGACACTTTGCATAACATTCTATATAGTATTCTCATAGTGGGTCAATCCAGTATAAATAGTACTCTTAATATTCATACCTATGTTTAAGACTTGATAACTCCTTATCCATGATCCATTAGATGTGAGCATCAGTCTATATACATAATAGTCTTAATGCTTTAATGTTATCCCACTTCACAATAAAGCTCGACTATGGATATTTTAAGAATAGTGTCCTTATGTTTAATGTGATCTCATGATTAAGTCACACTTGATACATTAAACGGACTATCTATTGTAGGGACTTTATTAGACAAACATAATAAAGAAAAAGCCTTTTATTATTAATAAATAATTTGATACAAGTACCAAAAGTATTGACCTCTAGGGCTTACACCAACAGTGTTATCTCTAGTGGGGTGAGATTCGCTCCTTCTAGGAGATGATCCAGACATCGTTTTTCTATTGTGAAATGTATTTTTTTTGTAAGGCCTGGGAAAGTTTTACGGAGGCCTCATGGTAGGCGCAAAAATGTTCTTGATAAACACTATTTGGTCCTTGAGGCGAGTCAAGTGAGATCATAATTGTCCTGTCTGTAGGGGGTATTTATTGTTTGTCTTCTTCCTCAATGGGATGCCCATTTTCTACTCGTCATGCCACCAAGGGCTATTTTAGAAATGTCCCTTCGGATCTCGTGTTTAAGTGGCATTTAATAACGTCTGTCGTCCTCTCTAACTGTCATGTAACGTCTCATCCATCATTTTCTATAACTCTCTTGCAATCATGGAGCTATCTTGTAACTATTATATGTGATTATTCATGTTGTCTTCTAACACCCTCAAGATCGGGTCCGACTTACTCACGTCATCTACCATCGCTCTTATGGGACCGGGACCAACCTGTTCATGTCATATGTGTCAACACTCCCCTTGACCGGGATTTGGCTTGTTCATATTTATGCAGCTTAGCATGATTGTTCCTTCCTACTCGGCCTCAACAACTCGGTCATGGGAATTCTGGGATGTACACCATATATAATCTATATGTTGTAACTAGGGGTGGCAAACGGGCATGCCCGCCCCGTTTAGGCCCGCCCTGCAAAAGCCCGCAAAAAAACAGGGCGGGGCGGGACGGTCATAGTTAAGGATGTGGGCCTAAAACTTAGACCCGCCCCGCAAAAAAGTGAGGGTGGGGCAGGGAAAGCCCGCGGACACTTCACTATTTAAGTCTAAAAATGCAAAAAATTATGTAAATACACGTGCTCGCAAAAGCCCGCGAAAAAAATGGGGCGGACACATTTGAGGGTGATGGCTTAAATCCTTGGCCTGCCCCGCACAAAAGTGCGGGAAAAACAGGCATGCCCAGCGGGCCGAGCCCGTTTTGCCACCCCTGGTTATAACAAATTATTAACATCAATTATCATAAACGGTTTTTAATTTTTTTAAAATGGTTATAAACTAGTTATTAATCGGTTATATCTATATCCTATTTAGAATTAGTTTTGATTTAAATTTTTTAAAAATAATTTTTTTCAAGAAATTTTTAATTTTCAAAAAAATAAAAAATAAATGCATTTTTTTTGAAAAGTAAAATAAAAAATTTTATTCAAGAATAATAATAATTCATAACTTTTTTTTAAAATATAAAAAAATACGTTATTTTAAAAAAAAAATACATTATTTTTCAAAAAAAAAATCCAGAAAATATATATTTTTTCAAAAATTAAAAAAAATCATATTTTTCTGAATTTTCTTAAAATATAAAGTTTTTTTTCAAAAAATTATAAATAATTGATTTTTTCAAAGAATATCATTTTTTTAAAAATAAAAATATCTTTTTTTAGAAAAACAATATTTTTTTCAAAAAAACAATTTTCTTTTTTATTTTCAAAATAATTGATTTTTTTCAAAAATAAAAGGAAATTCATTTATTTTTCAAAAAAATGTTATTTTTCAAAAATAAAATCTTATTTTGTTGTTATTTGAATTTGCTTTAAAAAAAATTATTATTTTTTAATTTTTTTATATTAATTTTTTTTTATAAAATCATGTTTTTATATAGACAAATTTTATTTTTGTTTTGGATATGGATATCCAAAAACTAGATTTGGTTAAACTCATATTAATAAAATATCCAAAATATAGATTTGGTTAAAATTATACTAATAATTAACCGATCTTTAATAATCAAATTTAAATATGGATATGAATAATTCAAATAACCGGTTAATTTGAACACTCCTACGTGCGCATTGTGCTTAAGTGGATTTTCTTTTATTACTAATATATTTTATAAATAAATAAAAGACATGCTGCCATTTTTTCAATCTTTTTATGGTTCTTTGTTTTTTATAAGCAATTCACACCTAGTAGGATTCAAACCTGCGACCTTGTGGTTCTCATTTATGATGAAATCTACTCTTTATTATTCATGTTAGTGTTGCCTAAATTGAACATGGCTCGTTTTTAACATATCCCTAGAGCAAAAGGAATGCAAGGGATAAAGAGGTTCGAACAGAGCAAGCCACACTATATTGGTGTTAGGTTACACTAAAGCTACAATATAGATCTAAGTTGCATAAGAAGAAAATAATATAAGAAACAACTTTTTAGATTTTTCATTTCTCACAAACTCCATGGAGCATACAATATATTGTTAGACGATAGTACCGATCTAGAAGGCGGGTTGAATAGATCAGTTTTGAAATTTAGCGCTTTTTAAAAATGTTTTCAACGGTTGCGGAAGCACCCTAGATTATAATCGTCTAAACGATCTGTTAATGGAAATATCATATATGGATGAAACCGTATGGAATTACTTAAGATAGAGATTATCAACCACTATCTAAATCAATTAATTAACTACTATAATCCTTGATATTGTTACCTCTAATAATGCTTAAACACAATAAGAGGTCAAGTACAATATAACTAAGTTTCTGTGAGATTAATTTTATCGAACACTTGATGTGCACTCTACACCAAGTTTCAATTTCACTCAAATTTAATATGCATAATTTTACTCAGTTGCAATCAAAGTGATTGCAACAATTTATCGAATAGTTACTATGCACACCAATCAAGCGATATTGATTTTATGATTAATTTCACACAAACGTAATTAATGCAGAATTTAAAGAGTTAAGAGATAGAGAGAACAAGACCGGATTTGTTGAGGCAGTTCCCATATCGTCCTCGCTTAGGGTACATCTTCCCTTAATTCAAAATATAGAATTGAGATGTTTTTATTAACACGTTGCAAATTCAATACAAGAGAACAAAGGATCACCACCAATCAACCCCTAGAGTTGTTGCAGATCTTAATCTATTATCTCCCTTTGATTCGAGTTGACCCAAGTCCTTCAAGCGCTTTGAACAAACCTCCGGTTATCGCTACCTTATTGCAAGAATGCCACGTTCTCCAAAACTTCAGCTCGGCTGATTTCAAATGCAAGTCTCTTGAACCCTAAGCTTTCTTAACAATCCTCCGGTTACCGCTACTTGTTTGACCGAACCTTCCGTCTTCCAACTTTTCACTCGGCGAAGCAAAGGTTAGTGCAAAAACCCTCAATTATTGGAGGATAAAACCTCAATGGTTTTATTCAAGAAAAACCCACACAAAGTCTCAACCCAAACTAAGATAATCCAATCTCATTTGGACGTTATCACAACATCAATCCACAAGGCTCAACAAAGATTATTATATGTGATTATTGAGAAATGCAATGAAGAATGAAGATGATGAGCACTTTGGTGTATATCTTTCACCTTTCTTGTTATTTTTTGAAGAAGAGACACATGAATATTTATATGATGCATGGACTAAATAACAAACATAACAGAAATATTTTGCAAAGTTACACAATAGAAAATTAAGTAAAATAGGCGATGAGTCGACTCAAACAGGGGATGAGTCGGCTCAAACAGAGTTTATTTCAGGGTTGAGTCGACCTATGACTCGACCTATTCAGACTCGTGGCTACATGGTTCAAATGAAAATAGGAAATGAGTCGGTGTAAAAAGTGGATGAGTCGACTCATTCAGGTTTCCCAGGATTGAGTCGACCTGTTCAGACCCGGGAGTTTTGCTCCGAGTCATGAGTCGACTCACAGTACTTAAACTCCCAAAAATGAGTTTTGAGATGTATTTTGACCAATTTAAATCGATCTCCTATGAACCTAGGATATTTACTATGATTAAGTGCATGATTCACATCTATGATATGCTCTTATATGCTCGGACACATTGAACCTATATTTTGAACATGTTAGAGGATGAATGCATTATATACTATGATGATACTTTCTAAAGACACGTTGTGGGTGATTAGAAAGGTTTGACATCATTAAAATAAGTATTGGGCATATTTTCCCTCGCATACTCCCCCTTTTTGATGATGGCAAACTATGACACAAACGCGTACTTTGATAGACATCCTCCCCCTGATTTTATGCATGCCTTCAAACATTCTGCTATTATCCATCTGCTAAATCAGCTATTGTGTTTGTTTCCATTGCTTCTACTCCTTTTTTAACATAAAAAAGAAACAATGAAATGGTCAACATGAAGTAAAGATATTCAGAATCACTTAGTCAACGACGTTGCAACATATATACATCAACAACCATGCACATAACATGAAGTAAATGGAAGAAGTATAGGCATAAATATTTCACGGAGTAAAACAGAATAAGTAATTAAGATTACAATAACAGATCAGCATAAACTTTAAGACAAATAAGTGACTACAATAACATGCAAACATACAGAAGTAGAAATGCATTGAATTAAACAATCATCTAAGGACGTCGTCCTCGGGACGAGTCATTTTTGCCTCTATAGCCGTAAGGTGGACGCGAAGGTCTGTCTTCTTCATATAGGTTGGTTAAATCAATGATGTTTTCTTTAAGTGTGTTTTCGACTCCTGCTAGAGCACGATGAGTGCTATCAATTCTTTGTAGGATGGTGGAGGAAAAAGAGTTGAATTTGTCACTATGAGTTTGGATTTGACTTCTTAGGTCCGAATACCATTCCTCTTGGATGGAAGAAAAAGATGCAAAGTTGTCACCTTGAATCTAAAGCCGGTCCTGCAAGGCCGTGAACCTTTCCTCTTGAAGTGTAGCAAGATTTTGCTGTTGTATTTGCATGTTTCTCAACATATCCATCACTTCAGAATTTTCAGGTTAAGAAGGGGGTGTAGGCATATAGGATGAACGGTTGCTGGTCCATCCGGTGTGTTGCCATTCTCCCCAACCTTGGTTATTGGATGGATGTTGTTCAGGAGTAGGACCAAGCCAATCACCATGGTCAGTGACTTGTTGATCGTGCTCCATAGGTTGAGAGGTGTCTTCATTATTTTCGTCCTCATCTTCACCATCTTCATCCTCATCATCATCATCATCATCATCATATTCCTCCACAGGCCGAGCATTAGTACCTGGAACTGGTTTATGGGTCTTGTATAGTTGCCTTGTACGATCCCAAGTGTAGCCCATCAAACTCAAAGTTTTCTGACAAAATTATTGATTTGTAGTTATGGATTTATATGGAATTCCTTGAACTGGAACATTTTCTCTATTAAGGATACTTTGAATAAATTAGGGATAACAGAGAGCAGTGCCTCTACCTGACTCCTTTAGAGCAAAGATCTTACTTGCGACATAGTTCAGCCAATTCACTTTTATTTTGTGTTTCAGCACATAAATCAGGTATACTTTAGCCTTGTCCACTCTGGAGTAACCTCTTTGTTTAGGACACAGAATGTGCGTCATAACCCAATGTAAAATCCTGTCAAGAGGCTTCAACTGACCCGTAGTGACATTGATAGGGAATAGATTGCTCTGAATAACATTTGGAGGAAACGATTTCCTCGACATTTGGTTTAAGGCATTCCTAAACTCATAGTCTGGAGCATACACAATGTTGATAATCTTGAGGTCATTTGGAGATCATAGTGGAGAGATCTCAAACAAATATTTCCAAACGTCATCATTCACTTCAATAACCTTATTACCAATATTGCATGCAAACTTAAAACCCTCGAATTTTTCATCCACGCCAGTATAAAACAATTTGACTAAATCCTCATTATACTCAGTGATATAGTTTAAGAACAAATCAATTTCTTGAAAACTTATACGTTCAACAACGTTTGGAATGTGCATGCATCCAGCCACTAACACTGAGTAAACATACTGCTTTATAACTGTTCTGTTTTTGAACATCTTTTCATAGGTTTCAGCAAGATCATCAGAGAGTAAGGATAAATCAGTTACCGGAACATTCGATCGAGATGGTGCAATCCCAGTGTGAGAAGATGGCCCTCTAGCAGATCTTTTTCCATATGCTCTTGAAGCCATTTAAGTGTTGTTGGTAACGAGATCTTAGGGTTTTTGTGTGGAAGTGTGTGTGTGTGTGTGTGTGAGAGAGAGAGAGAGAGAGAGAGAGAGAGAGAGAGAGAGAGAGGGAGAGAGAGAGAGAGAGAGAGAGAGAGAGAGAGAGAGAGAGAGAGAGAGAGAGAGAGAGAGAATATCAAGTGACCAACTGAATTGATTATACAGAAAAAGAAGAATTCTTGAGAACTGAGTCGAACAAATTAAGAGTCATATATGTGGTATCTAGCAGCGAAGAGTCGACTCATGGGTCGACCTAGTGGGACTCAAATTTAATGCAGTCTCTACATTTGGCAGCGAAGAGTCGACTTACACGTATAATGAGTCGACATACTCATGTTTGAAAACCCAAAATACTAGATTATGGGTAGCGATGAGTCGACGCATGGGTCGACTTGTTGGGACCCGAAGGAAATACAAGGGTTATTGATGAGTCGATGCATGGGTCGACCAGTTGGGACTCGAGGAAAATACTGGGATTGAGTTCTTAGTGATGAGTCGACTCATGGGTCGACCAGTTGTGACCCGAGGGAAATACTGGGATTGATGAGTCAACTCATAGGTCGACCTGTTGGGACCCGTGTTAGTTGTTAGATGACATGAGATTCAAAAAAATTCTTAATGCTGAATGTGTGTTAAATATGATACCTAAGCAAGTTCAAGCATAATTCAAGCATAGAAGTGGATCATATTTAGTTTAAACCAACAACATGAATGTCAAAAATTATAAAGAACAAGTATATATACATACATAGTTGATCAATATAGGTCAAATGGATATGAACGACATTACCTCCAATGGTGATAGACGACAAGTTCCCTCACATAGCCCGCACTTATAAATCAATGAATGGATAGGCATGAAATATATATATATATATATATATATATATATATATATATATATATATATATATATATATATATATATATATATATATATATATAAATGCGATCTGAGATATTGAGAACACCAAGTTCCCTACGGATGTGGAAGAAAGACTCTACCGCAAGTGATTTTGTGAAAATATCGGCAAGTTCATTTTTGCTATCAACATGCTCGAAGACAACATCACCTTTCTCAATATGATCCCTAAGGAAGGGATGCCGAATTTCAATATGTTTAGTGCGCGAATGTAGTATAGGATTTTTGGTTAATTTGATGGCGCTTGTGTTGTCACAAAAAATGGGAATACGTTCAAGTTGAACATCGAAGTTGAGTAATTGTTGTTTGAGCCACAAAATTTGAGCGCAACAATTACCCGCAACAACGTATTCCGCCTCGACGGTTGATAAAGCAACTGAAACTTGATTTTTGTTGTGCCAAATTACCAAGGAATTTGAATATAAATGACAAGTGCCACTGGTGCGTTTCCTATCCGATTAGCAACCGGCAAAGTCAGAATCAGAGTAACCAACCAAAGAGGAATCACTTCCTTTAGAGAACCAAAGCCCATACTTTGAAGTACCATAGTGGTATCTAAGTATGCGCTTAACGACTTTTAAATGTGATTCTTTGGGACATGATTGATACCTAGCACACATACATACACTAAACATAATGTATGGTTGAGATGCGGTAAGAAAGAGGAGAGATCCGATCATACCTCTATACCTTTTTATATCTACGGCCTTACCATTTTCATCTCGATCCATATTGACGGCTATAGGCATTAGGGTGTCGATAACTTTGAAGTTTGCCATATCAAAGCGCTTAAGTGGCATATTATAATACTTCGTTTGGCTCACGAAATTTCCTTCTTCAAGTTGCTTGATTTGAAGTCCGAGGAAGTAATTTAACTCCCCCATCATGCTCATTTCAAATTCTCCCTGCATCAACTTAGAGAACTCCTTGACCAAATTTATGTTAGTAGATCCAAAAATAATGCCATCTACATAGACTTGAACTAAAATGGAGTGTTTTCCTTGGCACCTAATAAAAAGGGTAGTATCAACCTTCCCTCTTGAGAATCCTTGCTCTAGTAGAAATTTGCTAAGACGCTCATACCATGCCCTAGAGGCTTGTTTGAGACCGTAGAAAGCACGCTTGAGCTTATAAACATAGTTGGGATGCTCATGGTTTTCAAAGCCGGGAGGTTGAGATACATAGACCTCTTCATTAATGTGATCATTTAGGAAAGCGCTCTTAACATCCATTTGAAATAATTTGAAATCTTGAGAACAAGCATAGGCAAGCAAAAGACGTATAGCCTCGAGTCAGGAAACCAGAGCATAAGTTTCCTCATAGTCGATGCCTTCCTCTTGGTTATACCCTTGAGCAACAAGGCGAGCCTTGTTGCGAGTTATGCCTCTGTTTTTGTCTAACTTGTTCCTAAACACCCATTTAGTGTCGATTACTCAATGGTCTCGCGGAGGGGGAACAATATCCCACACCTCATTTCTTTTGAATTGATTAAGTTCCTCTTGCATAACTAGAAACCAATGTTCATCGAGTAATGCGTCTTTGGAGTTTTTAGGCTCATTTTGAGAGACGAAAGTGAAATGATAACAAAAGTTACTTATCTTTGACCGTGTGGCAACTCCCTTTGAGATATCTCCTAGAATATTATTGATGGGATGATCCTTGGAAGATTTCCATTCTAAAGGAAGAACATTGTTATCAATAGAATTATCCTCCTCTTTATTTTCGGAAATATGATCCGGCTCCTCCTCAGTTTTTTTTGGATGGTGTTCAACACACTTTTCTTCTTGATCTTTTATTATGTCTTCCGAAGGAACACCTGCACCATCAAAAATACTACCTTCTCCAACAGTTTTTGGATAAGATTCATCAAAGGAAACATGCACGGATTCTTCAACAATAAGTAACCTTTTGTTGTATACTCCATATGCTTTACTAGATTTAGAGTATCCGAGAAAGATACCTTCATAAGCTTTTGAGTCAAATTTACCAAGGTTTTCTTTACCATTGTTTAATACAAAGCATTTACATCCGAAGGTATGAAGATGTGAAACATTAGGCTTCCTTCCCTTTAGCAATTCATAAGGGGTTTTGTTTAGAATAAGACAAATGAGTATCCTATTCAATACATAACAAGCCGTATTTATGGCATCGACCCAAAAATATTTAGGAAGGCCATTTTTATTGATCATAGTCCTTCCAAGCTCTTCTAAAATTCAGTTTTTATGTTCCACAACTCCATTTTGTTGTGGAGTTCTTGGAGCAGAAAAATTATGATCAATGTCGTTTGAGACATATTGGCAATTTGTTTTGAGACATATTGGCAAAATTTTCAAAAGCAGAAAAAGTGTCACTTTTACTAGCTAAGAAGATAGTCCAACAAAATCTAGAGTATTCGTCTACTATAACAAAACCGTAGTAGTTTCCACATAGACTTTTAATTCTAGATTGCCCAAAAAGGTCCATATGGAGAAGTTCAAGGGGTCTCGTTATGGAAACAATATTTTTAGATTTAAATGAGATCCTTGTTTGCTTTCCCATTTGGCATGCATCACATAAGTGGATATTTTGAAATTTTGATTTTGGGAAGACCAACTACTAGATCTTTTGCGACAACTTTATTTAGCAAGTCAAAGTTGACACGCGTTAATCGCCTATGCCAAAGCCATGAGTCTTCACTCATGGAGACGAGACATTTAGCGTTTGTCAAGGATACTTCATTCAAGTTAAGCATGTATACATTATTTTCCCTCCAGCCCTTAAGCACATCATTCTTATTATCATTATGTTCAATCATGCAACAATCTTTTGAAAATGAAACTTTATACCCTTTGTCACATAATTGGCTAATACTAATGAGATTATGCTTAAGGCCTTTAACTAACAGGACGTCTGAGATAGTAGCAGAGGAGGGATTACTTACACTATCTTTTTCAAGTATAGCTCCCTTTTTATTGTCATCGTAGGTTACAAACCCTTTTCTTCTTAGCCACGAAGTCAAAGAACAAGGAACAGTCACACGTCATGTGTCTTGAGCATCCACTATTGAGAACACATGTTCTCTCTGTATCCTCAAGACATTCCACCTATAAATTTAAACAAGGGAAGGAGGTACCCAATTTTCATTGGATCCTAGTGTGTGAGTGAAACTTTGGTTGCATTTGGGCAACCATTGAAAAATGCCCTTAGGAACTAAAAATCTCCGAAATTGACAGTTAGCAATAGTATGTCCCTTTTTGCAACAATATAGACAATTTAAGTTCGGATGAGAGTTGTTTTTGCTAACTTGATCCTTTACCACATAAGTGTATTTTTGATAAGGATTATTCATGTTACTTATAAAATGTGATTGATCAATAACAAAGGTAACTTTAGGTTGTAAAGCCTTGTCTAATTTAGCTTGAAGAGTTATAACCTCTCTTTGCCAAATGTGACAAGTTTCACATCTAGACCATCTAAACCAAAATCCCTTATCGTCTTACGTTTTTCCTTTAGTAGCCTCTATCATAGATTTCTTAAGAGTTTCTAATTCCTTTTCGGAGTCATAAATCTTCTTTTCTAAATGACTGAAAATTTTCTTACTTGAGGCCAAGCGTTTAAAAGCTTCCTTGGCCTTGTTGTGTAGAGTACTAAAGGCATTTTGCAAATCAGCATAAGACAATTTATCAGCATGATCATATTTGGAATGACTTACATTATTTTTCTTCTTTTAATGAGTCATAAGACAAAGATTGACAATTTCTTCTTCATCACTTGAGTTATCATCGCTTGAGGGCTCATTATCGCTCTCCCATGCAATGTATGCTCTTCTAGGTTTACTAGATTTATTATGGCGTTTGTCTTTTCCTTTGTACTTCTTCAATAAGGGACAGTCTGACTTATAGTGACCGGCCTTTCCGCAATTAAAGCATGATCCTTTTGACTTAGCTGTCTTACGTTCCTCTCGATTCGAGAATTTTGATTGTCTTCTATAGTTGACAAGACATTTATCCGAATGTTGGACTTCATTTTTTCTAAGGTATCGGTTATACCTCGTTACGAACAGCCCCATGTCTTCATTCGAATCTTTGTCATCATCACTTGACTCACTATCACATGCATCATTGGTGGATGACTTATATCTTGAAGCCTTTAAAGCGATAGACTTCCTTTCGGTGTTCTTATCTTTCTCCTTCTTTTGATTCTTCTCATGTTTCTCAAGATTCATGAGCTCTTGCTCATGCTCTTGAAGCTTGCCAAATAATTTTGTCATGTCCAATGTTCTTAGATCATTGGCTTCCTTAATCGCGGTGACTTTTGGTAGCCAATCCCTGTTAAGACATCTTAAGATTTTATTAGTAGCAACATCATTAGGGGTATTTCTACCAAGAGCATTTAACTGATTGATTAGATGAGAAAATCTCTTTTGTATATCGGTAATGGTTTCACCATCTTCCATATGAAAAAGGTCAAATTCTTGAGTTAAAGTGTTGATTATAGCTAGTTTGACATCATTGGTTCCCTCATGGGTAATTTGCAATGAGTCCCACATAACTTTAGCACTAGTACAATGGGAAACCCTATAATACTCATTAACACCTACAGCGGAAATGAGCATATTTCTGGCTTTCCAATCATAGCTATACTTTTTCTCAATTTCTTCATTCCATTATGCTTCAGGTTTAGGTATAACAAAACCATCTTCACCTAGAAGGGGGGTTGAATAGATCAGTTTTGAAACTTAGCGCTTTTTAAAAATGTTTTCAACTGTTGCGGAAGCACCCTAGATTATAATCGTCTAAACGATTCGTTAATGGAAAGATCGGATATGCGTGAAACCGTATGGAATTACTTAAGATAGAGATTATCAACCACTATCTAAATCAATTTATTAACTACTATAATCCTTGATATCGTTACCTCTAATAATGCTTAAACACAATAAGAGATCAAGTACAATATAACTAAGTTTGTGTGAGATTAATTTTATCGAACACTTGATGTGCACTCCACATCAAGTTTCAACTTCACTCAAATTTAATGTGCAGAATTTTACTCAATTGCAATCAAAGTGATTGTAACAATTTATCAAATAGTTATTATGCACACCAATCAAGCGATATTGATTTTACGATTAATTTCACACAAATGTAATTAATGCAGAATTTAAAGAGTTAAGAGATAGAGAGAACAAGACCAGATTTGTTGAGGCAGTTCCCCTATCATCCTCGCTTAAGGTACGTCTTCCCTCAATTCTAAATCTAGAATTGAGATGTTTTTATTAACACGTTGCAAAGTCAATACAAGAGAACAAATGATCACCACCAATCAACCCCTAGAGTTGTTGCAAATCCTATTATATTCTCTCCCTTTGATTCAAGTTGAACCAAGTCCTTCAAGCACTTCGAACAAACCTCCGGTTACCTCTACCTTATTGTAAGAACGCCACATTCTCCAAAACATCAGCTCGACTGATTTCGAACGCAAGTCTCTTGAACTCTAGGCTTTCTTCACAATCCTCCGGTTACCGCTACTTGTTTAACCGAACCTTTCGTTCTTCAAACTTTTCACTCGGCTGAATCTGCGAAGCAAAGTTTAGTGTAAAAACCCCCAATTCTTGGAGGACAAAACCTGAATAGTTTTATTCAAGAAAAACCCACACAAAGTCTCAACCCAAACTAAGATAATCCAATATTATTTGTACGTTATCACAACAGCAATGCATAATGCTCAACAAAGATTATTATGTGTGATTATTGAGAAATGCAATGAAGAATGAAGATGATGAGCACTTTGGTGTATATCTTTCACTTTTCTTGTTATTTTTTGAAGAATAGGCACATGAATATTTATATGATGCATGAACCAAATAACAAACATAACAGGAATATTTTTCAAAGTTACACAGCAGAAAATTAAGTAAAACAGGCGATGAGTCCACTCAAACAGAGTTTATTTCAGGGTTGAGTTGACCTATGACTCGCCCTGTTTGAACCCGTGGCTACATGGTTCAAAAGAAAATAGGCAATGAGTTGACATAAAAAGTAGAGAGTCGACTCATTCAGGTTTCCCAGGATTGAGTCGACCTGTGACTCTATCTGTTCAGACCCGGGAGTTTTGTTCTGAGTCATGAGTCGACTCACAGTCCTTAAACTCCCAAAAATGAGTTTTGAGATGTATTTTGACTAATTTAAATCGATCTCCTATGAACCTAGGATATTTACTATGATTAAGTGCATGATTCACATCTATGATATGCTCTTAGATGCTCGAACATATTGAACCTATATTTTGAACATGTTAGAGGATAAATGCATTATATACTATGATGATACTTTCTAAAGACACGTTGTGGGCGATTAAAAAGGTTTGACATCATTAAAATAAGGACTGAGCATATTTGCCCTCACATATATAGTTAGGGTTTAGACAAAGATTGGGTCATAGGCCACTAGACCAGCAATAACATAAAAGTAAACTTAGAGAATAATGCTAATGACACCCTCATATTAATAATAAAAATATTTAAGTAGAATATATTATTTTCTCTCTCTAATGGGTCTTTTCTTAACAATACTCATTGGGTCAATGAGAACCTTGTGTCAAAGGTTCATAAATGAGATATCATGAGATGGTAAAGGTTTTAGGCCGAATTGGTGGTGGACTGGGCCGGTTTGGAGGGAATAAGTTATTGGAAGGATGGTAGTTGGAGGTACACATGTGTCAATTGGATAGTTGGTCGGTGAAAAGCTAGGTTGGGAAGTCATTGGAAACCGATTTGAGTGTGGGAGGGAAAATGGTGAAATTTGAATGTGTGGTGGGGATTGGAAATGAGAATATACGGATGAGGGAAAAAATTTCAGATCAGAACAAGTGGCATATGGGGAAGCGTTATAAGTGGGAGTAGGTGAGAGTGGTCTTCCTTGAGCAGTGTGTTTCGGCTGGAAAAATGACGGAATCGCCATCATCCTTTATTCGTTCCTAAGGAACAGGGAAATAATGAGAAAACTTAATAACTAAGGGTAAGATGATAGGTTCGGGAGTCAATTAAATAAGGGGAGGGTGCTAGGCACCCCTTACCTCCATTGTACTCAATGAGATCCTCCTTTAATTCTAGGGTTAATGAGTTTCTAAAGAATATTTGCTTTAATATTTATTAATTTATTAATTATTTATTTATTTACAAAAATATTTTATTATTATAATAAGGGAATCCCTAAGAAATGTTTTTGATTATTATACTCGCTAGAGTCTTACAACTTTATGCCTACGTACCCTCAAATTTATTGAAGGATCAGAGTCCCGTAGTTCGTCTTAAAAAATGTTGGTTGGTTGGTTGCTTTTATTCCTTGAAAGTTCTCACGCATCGGGGGAGGAGAAGTAATTGATTTTGAAAAATGCCTCAATACATTAGGGTAGAGGACTTATAGTTTGAGGTGAGTTTAGATTGATTTTATCCCAATTGATTATTTGCAAAAATATTATTATTAATTTATTTAAGAAAATAAAGTAAAAGGTAATTATATAAACCCAAATATTATATCCCTTATACTAATTTTTTTATCCTTTAAACCCTAAAATTTCCTTAGAAATTTATCCCATGATTATCCCCATTATTGATAAAAAATAAATATTATATATTTATATGACATACCCCTTTTGATTGATAAAAAAAAATCTAACTATTTTGATTTAAGAAAATAAACCCATAGTGATATTATATATACATATATATATATATAGTTATTTTAACAAACATATAGTGATATTATATATATATATATATATATATATATATATATATATATATATATATATATATATATATATATATATATATATATATATATATATATATATATATATATATATATATATATATATATATATATATATATATATATATATATATATATATATATATATATATATATATATATATATATATATATATATATATATATATATATATGTTTGTCCCTTGATGTATCCCTTGTGTTTTATCCCTTGAAATTGTTATAAAACTTTATCCCATTTAATTATTTGTAAAAATATAATTATTAATTTATTTAAGAAAATAAATTAAAAGGGTAATTATGTAAACCCAAGGGTTATATCCTTTCTCCCTAAAACCCTAAAAGTGTATCTCTATTTATTGTCCAAAAAATTATCCCATAGTTATTCCTAAATCATCCCATAGTTACCCCATAAATTTTTATCCCTTAAAATCCTAGGGTTTTGTCCCATAACCTTATCCCTAAAATTATCCAAATTAAATATTTTCAATTAGTTTATTTAAGAAAATAAATTAAAAGATTAATTGTATAAACCCAGGTGTTATGTCCCTTATCCCTAATTATTTATCCCTAAAACCCTAAAAATTTATCCCATTTATTGTCCCAAAAAGTATTCCAAAGTTATCCCATAATTACCCCATAAATTTTTATCCCTTAAAATCATAGGGTTTTGTCCCATAACCTTATCTCTAAAATTATCCAAATTAATTATTTTCAATTAGTTTATTTAAGAAAATAAATTAAAAGGTTAATTATATAAATCCAAGTGTTATGTCCCTTATCCCTAATTATTTATCCCTAAAATCCTAAAATTTATCTCTATTTATAGTCCCAAAAATTATTCCAAAGTTATCCCTAAATTATCCCATAAATTTTCATCTCTTAAAATCCTTAGACTTTATCCCATAACCTTATCTCATATTATCCCTAAAATCATCCCATTTAATTATTTGCAAATATAATTATTAATTTATTTAAGAAATAAATTAAACCGGTCATTATATAAACCCAATGGTTATATCCCTTATCCCTCATTTTTTATCCCAAATTTCTATCCCATAATTATCCCTATTTTTTATATTATTTATATTAATTCATTTAAAAACTAATCCCTAATTTCAATATGCTTAATTATTCTAGAATTAATCCCTAACAATAATTCAAATACTCGAATTATACTTTTTTATATTTTTAGTATTTTTAGTCAATATTAAATTAAATGACTAAATAAAATCCACTTATGTGTTTTTTTGCCGTTAACATCTGTTGCTTTAAGAATTATTGTTTTAAGCTTGTGTTATATGATTACTATAAGGTGTTATTGAGTTGTAAATTTACAATGAAATAATGGTGTTTGAGGTTTTTTGTTGTTATTTCTTGTTTCCACGATTTCTATAGTTATTGACAGATTCAAAGTTTGATTGTAAGGCTAAGAGAAGATGCAATTTGTGAGAATGTGGAGTATCAAGAAGAAGGTATATTTCTTTTTTATTAATTTTTTTGAATCCTTTATATTTCTTCGTTTTTAGTTAAATCACAACTAAACTTTTTAAAATAAAAGAAATTAAAATTTGATTATGTGAATTAAAGAAATGATTATTATTTTTTAAAGTTTCTTAATAACATGATAATAATTTTAAAAAGTATTAAATGAAATAAAAAGAGTGTAAATAAGAACTAAACGAATTATAACAAAAAAATCATTGAAACGGACAAATAAGCATCATCATGGATCATACAAAGATCAAAATAAAAACAAAACAAATATGCAGACAAAATCAAAAAAATCATACAGTACAACCACAATATTAAGAGTTATAAAAGTAGTCAGGGTTACTAACCTAGAGTGTCGTGACCAATTTAAGCTGCTTCGTACTCCCTTTATTTCCCTTTCCTTTGTGCTTTTCTCCCTTCTCTTTCGATGCAAGGTTCCTTCTTCCCCTTTTTCTTGGATGAATGTTGAAGGTTTAGTGTTTAGTTGTTGTTGTTCTTCAGTGTGAAGAACAACAACTTTTTAGGGTATGATTTATAAATTGTGGATGATGAAAAGTGTGGAAAATGAGTATTATTTATAGGTAAAACTAGGTTAAAAAATTAAATGAAATTGAACTGTTTAGGAATTTTAATTTAACCTGATTTTCCCAATTTCTTAAAGCTCAAGTCAATGAATCTAGAAGGATTCATGGCTTGGTGAATTTAAAAAATATTTTAAATAAATAAAAATAAGCTAATTACCTGATAATAATAAAATATTTTATTTTTTTTAAAGATTTTATTCATAAAACCATGATTTTAAAGGAAAAATGATATTTTAAAATATGTTTTAAATAAAAATACAAAAATTAATAATTAAATAATAAAAAATGCTATTTTTGTGATTTTTTTTGTAGTTTTGAAAATGAATAGAAAAGTTAGAAATAAAGTAAAAACAAATAAAAGAGAAAAAAAAATCTAAAAGTAAGAAAGGTAAAATTTGAACTCATGACCTCTCCCATTTACGACTCTTTACACATGCTTTTCAACCAATTGTGTTATTTCATTCATTTGAACTAAAGTAGCATTAGCGAGTATATAATAATAATTAATATTAGTAATAATATTAATACTAATATTATGCTCTAATAACCCATTATGATCCTAAATAGATAATATATTAATTAATGATAATTTAATTAATAAAAAAATTAATTAATTAATTTAACCCCAATTAATTTCAATATTAATCTATTCCTAAATAACCATAGTATAACTTAATATTAATATAAAAATAATACTAATATTAACCTATCCCCATTTAACTATTAACATTATTATAATTTATTCTACCCATACTATTAAAATAAATAATCCCCCTAATTATTAGTTTTTACTAATGTGTTTTAGTAAGACAAAATACCCTAGTTATCAATGATAATATATCTTTAGCATAACTCCCCAAATTATTATGTTCCAATCCACATCCCTGAATTAAAACAAATCCCTATGAGGGACTAAAAAGTCAAAATGGTCCCCCTTTGACTTTTTAGGTCATTGGGATTGACTAGATGCCTTATAAAGGACCTTGATCATGTCAATGACCTAGATTCTAAGTCAATAACAAGAAAGAAATAGTGGTCAAAATTTGGGGTACGTCATAGTGTGTTGATGAGTTACAGCAGTAATCGTGGTAGGTTTGATGTGATGGGGAAGAGGAAAAGAAGTATGGGCATGCGTGTAGGGCTCGAGGTCACGTTAAAGTTCTACTGGGTAGGAAACGTGTTCAGAGTTAGGATAAGCTGAAAGATTCTCCGCGTGGGCCCTATAGCCACATGAAACAGCAGACAGTTGAGTGGGTCTATCGCGGTGAGAATCGGATATCAAGCTATTATATTAACTTGAATCACAGAACATTAAATGTTCACCACCGAACTTTAATTTATCCAAGGGAAGGGGAAAAGATCGAATAAAACCCTAATTATGCAATGTAAAAAGAATACGAAGAGATCTAAAGTTTGGGGGTTGGTTATACTAAGGGAATGTATTAGCACCCTTAGTATCTATAATATCCTATAGGAACCTTTTGAAAGTATTTGTGTTATCTTATTATTTGTTTGCTATTATTTTGAAATGTTTTGTTGGGAAGGACCTAAAGGTTTTATTAAGTTTGCTCGCCAAAACTTCGCGGTCATGTGCCTATGTATCCTTATAAGGATGGAATCAGAGCAACCGTAATTCACCTAACTAAGGGTGAAAGAACACTTGGTAGTGATTAAGGTTCCAAAGGGGGAAGTAAGTGTTCATAATAAACATACTTACAAGAGTTACAAACTCTTACTTAAATCTAAGTTGAAAGTGAGAATGACTCTAACAAGGTCAAAGGGGAACTAGGGATTGCTAAACTACCTATGACATTAAGTCAATAAAGAGGTCTTTCCCTTGGATTTGAAAAAAAAACATAAACAAAAGATAAGCAAAATGAAGAAGATGTCCATACATGACATCAACAAATATAAGCACATGATAAAGAAGATGTTCAAGCATGACATCAACAAAGATAAACAAATGGTAAAGAAGATGTTCAAGCATGACATCAACAAGTACAAACAAATATAAAGAATATGTTCAAACATTATTGTAATACCCCAAAATTTACCCTTCATTTTTCCTGGAAGCATACGCTTTACACCTCATGCATGCATTCATTTTTAGGTCATTTAGCATTTGTATTTCATCATGGCAATCGGAATCGGATCCAAGAAGCTTGAACATCATCCAGGACACTTTGTGGGCTCTATTTAGATGATCAGTCAACACAAGGGAAAGACTTGAGTTACTTCCAACAGGGGTCTATTCGTCAGTCAAAACGTTAATCTTGAAGGAGCAAAGGTTGTTCATGAGCTGTCATGCTCGCTAGGCGAAGCCCACATGTTTTGAAAAAAAATATAAATAAATAAATAAATAAATAAAAAGTTAAAAATAAATAAATAAATAAATAAATAATAAATAAATAAAATAAAAAATCTTGGACTTGGACCTCTCTCATTTGAGCCCACAGGTCCACAAAAATCAGGTTATAAATTCAGAGTTTCAGTGAAACAAAATTTAATTATATTCCTGTTACCCTGTCTGGGAAAAAGATAGTGAGAGAAGAACCCTGGGGAAAAAGATAGTGAGAGAAGCCTCCAAACCCTGAAGGGAACTCAACTGCACAGAATCACCTCTGCCTCACATAAACCCTAAAGATTGTTTTGTAAACCTCACGGGTGCAACTCAATTTCAATCAAGCTCTCCAATCAGGTTTGCCCTTATTCCCATTACCTTTAAGCTTTGAATTTGAATACTCTGAATGTTTGAGGTATTATGGGTGAATTTGATACCCTTTTGATGCATGTCTTTTTTGTGAATTTTAATGGCATGATTCATGTGGTTACATTTTGATTTGGGGGCAACCCTTGATTACCCTATTTTTTTTGTCTCTAACCTATTTGTTGAGTTTTTGTGAGGGCTCACATGACTTTTACAGGGATAACTTGCGTGGTTTTCCACTTTATTTGTGGGATACCCCCTGGAGGTTCATTCCGCTTACCTGTACTAACCCACTTTCTTTGATGATGTTAGCTTGGAGGGATCTCAGGGTTTATCGTTCCTTTAATTGTTGTTACCTCGGATCTTCATCCGTGTGGTACTTTTACATTTTTCCCGCATTTTACTGCTTTCCTAGCTGGAAGACCTCGATAGGAGGCAATGTTTTTGTGTGTATTTTTTTTACAGGTTCCTTCGCCAAGGATTGCCTTTTTGCATGAGCATCCCAAACCCTAACCCTTCATTGATTTTTCTTCTCCTAAATACACGTTTACTCCTTCTACTACAGGCGAGTAAGTCTCCAAAGGTCGAGCATCCGGTAGATTGCGTAGTAACGTCGTTCGTCCAAAACCCAATCCATAACCCCGTAGTTAGCCGAACTACGGCTTGCTCTGATTCTCATTCCAGATGAGATACGTAGGCATAAGACGCGATGTCTTAGCGAGCACACATCCCCCTAACCCATAGGTCAGCCGAGCTACGAAGACTCTGATTCTCATATTCAGATGAGATACGTATGCAGTGGATGCGACATCCGCGCGAGTCATTTTCATTTAACCCTTTTTTTTTGTAAATAGCACAAGATAAACTCACTCCCTTTAGACAAGAACTACAAAAGTGGATCCCGTAGAGTACTACGGATGCGTAGGGGTGCTAATACCTTCCCTTCGCATAACCGACTCCCGAACCCAAGATTTGGTTGCGAGACCTTGTCTTTTCCTTTCCTCTTTTCAGGTTTACTTCGAGTGTTTCCTTTCCCTCCTTTGGGATAAATAACGCACGGTGGCTACTCTTTTGTCATTTTCTTTCGCCGGTTGTTTTTTCGCACATTGTATTTTTCAGGTTGCGACAATTATATCCACAAAGATAAGAAAATGAAGAAGATTTTCATACATGACATCAACAAATATAAGCACATGATAAAGAAGATGTTCAAGCATGACATCAACAAAGATAAATAAATGGTAAAGAAGATGTTCAAGCATGACATCAACAATGACAAACAAGGAGGAAGAAGATGTTCAAACATGACATCCACAAAGATAATCAAATAAAGAGGATGTTCAAGCATGACATCAACAAATATATGTGTAGCGGGGTTTTCGTTACCTTTAGGTTTATTGACTAAACCAAAAGTCAACATACAAGTCGAGTTGCCACCGCACTTTTATTTATCCAAAGGAAAGGCTAAAAAGCGAACAAAAGCCAAGTAAGAAGTTTTTCAAATCAAAAACTAATAAAAATGTCATAGATCTAGGTAAGGGGGTTGGTTATGAAATGGGAAGGTTTTACGCACCCAAAACATCCTTAGTACTTTACGGGAACCCTTTTTGCAAATATGTGTTGTAGGTTGGTATTTGTGAAAAGATTTGTACAAAAGATTGGAGGGATGAGAAGAGAATAGATTATATTTACAAAATTTGTTGTTTGAATGGACGAACCCATTGCCTACGTACCATCACAAAGGAGGATCAAAACCTCGTAGTTCGGGGTAAAAATCTCAAAGATTGGTGAATTGATTTTAATCAAAAGCCTTAAGGTCTTTTGTTATCAGAGGGAGAAAACTCAACCTAAACCAACAATCCACCATGTGAGGAAGGCTTCAACATGCTAGTGAGGGGTTAACCCTATAATAATCATGGAAGGCTTATAATCCAACACTAAGGATGAGGTGAGATTTACATCAACCACTATGATAACTCAAACCTATGACTAATGTTTTTGAAAGGTTTTAACAAGTGGCCATTGGAACCACAAAACAACTTGAAGTGGGTTATATTTACAAGTTAGATTTATTTATAAAATGAGGTCAAAGTTGGATTAAAGTTTATTCACAATGAGTATTTATGAAAAATGGTTTTGAAAAGTAAAAGGCTTAAGGCCTAGGTTCTAATTTGAAATAAAGTCAAAGTTTTGAAAATAATTTTTGGCTTGGTTAGAGTGGGGAGAAGAGAGAAGGGTTATTCCTAAAGTATACAAAGATAAGAGGGGAAATAAAAACCCTTGGAGTTCCTTTTCTTGGAGTCATAGAGATGACTCAAGATGCTCCTTTCCTTTGGACTTAGCACACAAACAAGCAATCAATAATTTGAATTCAATCTTCTAGGATCTCCACTTGGCTTGGCCCTTAACTTGGATACCCATGACAATGGTCCTCTTTTCACAATCTCAAGGTGGGATCCCTATCACACAGAAGTAAACATCAAAAAGTTCACAACACAATAAAGGGAATGGACAAAGAATAAGTTTGGAGGAGAAGTCCTTTTGAGGTCAACTTTGAATTTTAGCATTCTAAAGGCATGAGGCCTAGTTGCTCTTCAACATATTTTGCATTCTAAAGGCATGAGGACTAGTTGCTCTTGAACTCCTTTAAGCATGGGTAGATCCTAATTCTAAGTCCTTTCTCCTTTTGCATTTTTGTTCACATCAAAACAAACACAAACAACACAAAATAGAGATATATTTATATACAATAATGGGCTCAAATGAGCAAAAGAAAAATGACATAAACATAAAATATGTGCTCAAGTGGGCAAAGATGAAAATCAATATGAATAATGAGCAAGAAATAAATGACATTAAAAGTAAATGACAAGAAATTAAATGCTCAAATTAAAGTTAGTAGTTAGTGAGGTTATGTTAGCTTTTCATAAGACAATGTAGCGCTATGTTAAGCAATCGTAAATGGACTAATGTAGTAGTCACACCTATCTGAGGTCGGTCAATAAGAATATAGGCAAAGAACACAAGTTAGAGATCATGACTAGTAAGCCAAGCTCCATAAACTTGCCATGCGAAACAAAAGGGGAAGGGCCTTGTATTGACTTTTGGTTATTTGCTTGACCAAGAAGTAACCTATCTTTGACACAAAATAACTCAACTTGATCATGGATCAAGTTGAGTTTGGTTTGGATCAAAGAAGGTTAAACTTCTCATTTGTCAAGACCAACCTCAAGACTTTAACTCATTGGCCATTGATGGAAAGAAAGGGATGAAGATGAAAGGGAGGGGGTAAGAAGTCAACAAACAATCCCAATTGATCAAGGGATAACTCATCCTTGATCAAATTCATTCATCTTTCTAAGTGATGATCCATAAGGACTTTCAAACCATAAGATTCAATGAATTTGATCAAAGTTGAATCAATTCAACCTCAATTAACACCAAACAAAATAGAAATGAAGATAACAAGTCAAGAAGTCAATGATATTTTTTTTGGCATTTTTTGAATTAAAATAAAATACAAATAAAAAATAAACAAGTAAGGTTGAACCTCAAATTCAATTCAAAGCAACTTCAAAAAGTCCAATTAAATTCTCATAGGTTCAACATAGTCAAACAAGCTTTGACTAATTTTCTCACAAACTTTTGAAATCAGAAAGTAATTAAAACCAATTAAAAACAATTAAAAATAGCATGATATGGATTAAAATCTCAAATAATCTCAAAACAATCAAGAAATTGTTTAGACTATTTTTCATTGACTTATCATGATCCATAAATGCTATGAAAATATTTTTGGATCTTTTAAAAGTCAAAAAGTATTTTAAAATGAATTAAAAGCATTAAAAAACCAAGTAATTCATAAAAAATATCAAATGAAGTCACAAAAATAATTAAAAATCATAATATTAAACTAGATTTTTCAAGATTTTTTTTGGAATTGGTCTCATATTTTTCTGACTTCAAATGAATTTTTAATGGATTTTTTTAAAATAAAAGGAATTAACAGAAAATAAAAAGAAAATGGAATAAACGGAAAATGCACATCCATCAGATGCGTTCATTAATTGATGTGGCACAGGGCAATGGTTTGGATCTGAGGGAACACGCTACTCATGAGTCAAACGCGCCACACAAAGGATTAAATGAAGTAATCAAAATGGATGCACACGATTAGATCCTGAAATGGAAATCCAATGGCCAAGGAGCAAGACACATGGTGGTGGTGGTGGAAACCACCGTCTTCTCGGGCGAAGCAACAAAATCCGGCCAAATTTGCAGAGAAATGAATCTTAATGAAAATTAAAAACAAGGCCATGGAAATGAAGCTCGTGTGATGTAGATCATCACTGTACCAATGGATATCCCTCACTCTTCCTATATTGAGAGAAAGGTGAAGGAGAAAATCATGGTGTCCACACGGATTGCTCATGAAATGAAGAATTGAAAGCATCAACAGCTTGCCTCAAGTGTGAGGACTTCAGAAAACCACAAAAACACAAGGATACTACATTGAATTGGAAGATTCAGATCCAAAAAGTTTGAATGGATACCTTCAAATGGATGAACTTCTGTCCATGAATTCTCCAAGATCTTTGCTCCTTCTTGATCTATGAATGTAATGGAAGTGATTGGCTAAGGAATCTGACTTTAAAACTCAGCTAATGATGCTGAATTTCAAGCTCGAAAATCAGAGAAAAAATGGAACGATTCCTTTGGTGAGGGCTATGGTTTCACTTCTGCAGCACTTGGGATCTCCAAAAGATTTTTTTAAATGAAGCTCATGAAGGTGTTATTTATAGTTGAATGTGGATGATCACACGTTTCTTTCATGTGCATGGCAAATGGAATTTGAATTGCATGGGCCTTTGTAGGCGTGTGGAAGGCTCAATGATGGCTGAAACAACTTGTTGTGCTCAAGTGAAATGCATTTGGACGTGCACATTGGACTGAACAAGCTTGCAATTCAAGTTTCACCATAAAATATTAAAATGCACCTAAATGAAAAGAATTTCGAATCTCCCAAATGGTGAATCCAAAAGACTAATGTGAGTAATGGTTGGAAAGCCCTTGAAATAAGGAACAAAAGTCATGTTGGGAAAAAAATCATTTGGCATGTGCAAATTGATGAAAACTGGCTGGGAAAATCCAAGTACAAAACATGTTCAAATCATTTTGAAAAAGTTCACCAAAAATAAGCTTAATCAAACCCCTCTGTCCTCATGATAAAAGCTTAAAATGAAAACAACTCCAACAACAGAGTTGTAGATCCTTTCAAGATAGTCAATATAGACTCAAAGTTTGTATCATTTGGATTTTCTATGACAAAGTTATGGGCATTTGAAGTTGGGTACTTTTTTCAAATTCAATGAATTAGGTCCAAGATGACCTATAATTTTTGTCATTATCACATGTATTTATTTTATGATTATGAAATCTTGTCCAACATAACATTTTAAGTAGACATCTCAAGATTTCCAATGCACTTGGTCTCACATCAAAATCATAAAAATTAAAGAAGTTATTCCCTTGGTAAGTTGACCCAAAATTAGGGTTTCAATCAAAATGACCTATAATGTTTTGAAATGAATGATGACCTTCCAAGATTCAAATGGATTTTTGATGAACCTGAAAGTTGTTCATATGGTTCTTAGGAGAAATTTGACTCTTTGGGTCATCTTCATTTGACAAACACATCAATAGTTATATCTCATTGATTCTCAACTTAGTCAGATGACTTGATTGGTCAACTTTTCAAGGCCAAACTTCCAATCTTGATGAATAAATGATTGAGGGGCCTCAAATAGTATAATATATGCATAAAATGATAAATTAAAGAACTTACCTTGATTAAATTTGATCAGAGGTTGAGATTGCTTCATGGGCAAGGCACAGTCAAAGCATAGTGAAATTAGGGTTTCCTTGGGAAACAATCTTCAAGCCCTTTGGGTTATCTTGATAAAATTGGAAAATTGAGATACTTGGGAGACATATATGATGATTAGGAGCTTTGTGGACCATTTTCATGCTTTTTCTCATCTTCATCTAGCCATTTCATTGGGCTTAGGAGCCTCTTATGAGCATTGTGGAGCACATGATCACTTGAGCTTCAAAACAAAAAGAGTTAGTGACATATTTTTGTGCTTTTGGTTAGTAATCAAATAAGAAAAGCAATAATATATAATAAAAGCATGCTTGGTGGTCTCAAAACACTCAAACAAGTCCCACCCCTAGGGTTAAGGAGCCAAACATGCTATGATCCTTGAGGCAATGCACTTGTGCAATAACATGATGCCATGAGGGATCTTAGGGTCAAAATTAGGGTCTTACAGATGCCCCTATTTAAGGTCGTTCTAGCCAGAGATATGAAGGTTAAAATCTTTGTCTCGACGAGATAGAATGAGCTTAAATAATAACAAAGAGACGAATTTTGGTCCCTAAGAGACCTCATGATGCAAATGTATGCATGCAAAATAAAATCTTCATGGTGAATGATTGCCACGAAGTAAAAGAAATCGGGAGAAACTGAAGATCCATAGTATCGCAACCTGCGAAAAAACAACCGGCGAAGAAAGAAATGACAGAAGAGTCGCCACCGTGCGTTATTTATCCCAAAAGAGGGAAAGGAAACGCTCGAAGTAAACCTGGAGAAAGGAAAAGGAAAAGACAAGGTCTCGTAACCAAATCTTGGGTTCGGGAGTCGATTATACGAAGGGAAGGTATTAGCACCCCAACGCATCCGTAGTACTCTACGGGATCCACTCTTGTTGTTCTTGTCTAAAGGGTGTGTGTTTATCTAATGTACTATTTATTAAAAGAAGGTCAAAAGAAAATGACTCGCACGGATGTCGCATCCACTGCATACGTATCTCATCTGAATATGAGAATCAGAGTCTTCGTAGCTCGGCTACCTATGGGTTAAGGAGAAGTGTGCTCGCTAAGACATCGCATCTTATGCCTACGTATCTCATCTGGAATGAGAATCAGAGCAAAACGTAGTGCAGCTAACTACGGGAACAAAGGGTCTCGATTGCAACTAGGGCAAGATAAAGGGAATGTCTCGATCACAACGAGGGCGAGAGAAAAGATCGCAACGAGGGCGAAAACAAGCAAGGATTAGTTGTTAGTCGTCAGTCAAAAACTCGGCAAGACATCACATCTTATGCCTACATATCTTATCTGAACATTTGAATCAGAGTTGCCGTAGTTCGGCTACATAGGGGTTGCCATCTGAACATGGACTTACAAAGGGGGACACCAGTAGTGTCAAAGGAAGGTGGGCAATGTGTTCACGTCCTAGCAGCAGGTGTCCCAGCTCGCTGAATCGAGTCTTAGGCAGTTACCTCTTTGCAATAGAACGGAGTGACATGCCACGAGATTGGACACGCACGGAAGGTCTAAAAAGTGGGGAAGCTCTGCCCTAGAGTGGTCCTATGTTTTAGGATTTACAAATGGGAACATCTACCTAATGTTAGCATGCAAAGAATAAGGGAATTCTACCTATGTCATCATACAAAGAGAGAGGGAATTATGCCTATGTTATCATACAAAGAATAAGGGAATACTACCTATGTTATCATACAAAAGGGTTCTACCTAATGGGTGCTGCCTAAACGGAACAAGAGTCGACGAATGGAGCAAGAAGAGGAGTGGGTAAGGGTAGATGGCGATGCACGAAGCAATCGACTTACATGTAGATGGCGATGCCTGAAGCAATCGACTTACAAGAGAAATGGCGATGCATGAAGCAATCGACTTACATAAGGATGGATGAGAACGTGCTGGTTCTGTTAAGTTTTGAAAATGATTACTCGACGTTGGATCGAGGTTTTGATCTTGTTTTGAAATAGTTATCGGATGTTCATTTTATTTCTTGTATAAACAGATGAATAAAGAATGAAAGAATAAACATTATACACTTCATGGGAGAGGGGTACATTTGTTATGAATGGGGTTGTTCATGGCAATCAGACAATAGTAATATGGGCCTCATACAACATACATGTAGGCAACAGTTTAATCAGACAGATAAGATAATTAAACAAGTATATGATCAAATCAAATAATCAAAGAATGAAATGAATGAGCATTAGGCAATGCATGAGAAGTATAAACATGTTAAACAATCAAACAATAGAAGCATGGATGAAAGAAACAAGTATAAAAAATATCAGATGAATCAGACAGATGAAACTATGCACACAAAGGATCACTGAATAATTTAATCGGGAAATGATGCAAGGATCTAATAAAATCAAGATGAGAGGCCTCTAATACATGGCCTATGAGATGAACAAGGAAGGATCAAAAGATCTCTTCAATTGCCCTAAGCAATCCCTTAAGTCAAACATCAATCATAGAAAAGTCAACTTGAAAATTATGAAATAAATAGTAAATTAATCAATAAAATTATGAAAAATTAAACTAAGTTAGGTGGGGTTAGGAAATCATCATCCCCCAAAAAGATTTTAAAAATAATGTGAATTAGTGTATAAATTAATTGAAATAAAAAAGAAGTCAAATGAAAAGTCAACCAAGCAAACTAGGTCAAAAATAAATCCAAAATAAATTAAAAAAGGGAAATAAAATTCCAATAAAAGGTCAGGTTGACCATGAGACATTGGTCAACCCTCATCCCAAAAATCAGAAGTTAAAAATAATTCTAAGTCATAAAAATAAAATAAATGAAAAAATGTGTGTCAAAATGGACTATTTGAAACAAATAATTAAAATAAAATATTAACATTAAATAAAATATGAAAATAAAAATTAAATAAATTAAATAAAACATTAAGGAATGTGAAAAATAATTTTTTGGTATTTTTATGAATAAATAAAATATTTTTATGAATAAATAAAATATTTTTATGAATAAATAAAATATTTTTATGAATTAAAAACAAAACAGCAAAATAAAATAAGAATAAAAAATGAAGAATGGAAATGAAATGAAATAATGTATCATGGGTCATGAGGGGGGTGTCAACAACGCATGAAGCCAAGGCCCGGTCCAAGTGAACGGTTACGCATGACGTTAATTTAAATGAACAAAATAACATTAAAATCATGTAACAACCATCGATCGGTCAAGTGGAGTCATAAGTCATAAGAAGACAAAACAACGCTGGACGGTTGTGATTAGAAATAGCGCACGGGATCGAATGGTCTACAGGCTGCCGCGTGTCATTTGTTTCATGAAAATGAAAACCCTAGAGCCATGCATGCAAGGGGCTCATGAATACGCAGTAAATTTCCCCAATCTTCCACACAAAATATCTCATGCTATGGTGCTCCAAATGAGATGAAGTAAAAAGAAAACTTCTAGTATGGAACGAGTAAAACACAATGGTGCTTTATTTTGAAGGAAATGGTAACTTAAACATGGTGAAAAGTGAACAACAAGGGAGCTACACGCACACAGATATGACAGAAATTTCCCAACACAAACTTAAGCTTAGTAGCAATGCCTTATGGTGAGGGCTTCAATAACAAACATAGCATGGTATTTACATAGAACACAACATGATGATGGACATGGCAATGGCATAAAAAAAATAGTGAGAAGCAATAGCATAATGGTGAGCATAAAGAGTTATTCATGTCCATGGAAGAAGGAGTGAAAGCTTACCTAGTGGAAAACAGTCCACTGCCTCTTGATAGTGGAGGAGTGGAAGGAGAGATGTGTTGTTCTTGATGCTTGTGCTTGAAAAATGGAAAATGAGAAATGGATCTTGAATGCAATCCCTTTCCTCTTGCTCGAAAATACAACCACTCTCTACCTCAGATTAGGGTTTAGAAGCTCTTATATATGTTGGATTTAAGTGTTCTAAATGGGCTTGAAATGTTTGTTTTGTTTATGTGCAACATGTGCCAAAAGTGAGGTGGTATTAGGAAATCTAATTGTGGAAAAACTTAAGTTAGTGGACATAAAGCAAATGGCCAAATGAGGAAAAGCAAAGGCTGGTCGATTTTGTGGTTTGGCTGGTTTGGCTTGTGCAGCACAAAAACAATCCAACAGGGTGACTTTGAGGCTTTGTATCTTGATGAGTATGTGACCAAATAGCAAGGCAATGCAAACAGTAGAAAGAGGGCATGGAGCTTAAAATCTTTCATGTTATACACAAGTTGAAATGATGAGTGGAAAGAGGTGAAAAATGGCAATAAAGTTCAGGTTCCATAACTGCAAAATGGTTGGGCCAGTTTGGCCTAAATGCTGCCTAAAAATTCAGTCCATGATGCCAACTTTAGATGAGTGCATCTCTCAAACCAATGATCCAAATGGGATGATTCCAAAAAGGTGTGAAAGAGGACATGGCAAGGTACAATTGTCACGAAGAAAGTGTTTTCAAAATATGCCTTGAAGTGCAATAAAACTGGCCCATAAGTCTTGACAAATCTTGAAGATTTTGGACTTAGAAAAGTTTCTAAGTGTCCTAAAATAATATCTCACTTTGACCAAGCATAAGTTTCTCAATTTTAATCCAAATGAAACAAACTTTATATCTCTAGAAAGCTTGGAACAAGTGGAAAACTTTTCATGTTGGAGAAATTTTCAAATGGAGCTTTAATCTTAATGGAAAATGGGCTTAAAGTGGGTGCAACAACCATAAAAACTTGCCCTAAATGGAAAGTCAACTATTTCCAAATTTAGTAACTTTTCAAACTCCTGATTAAATGATGAATCCATGATCCAACCTTGATAAAATTTCACATGTAGGCTCCCTTAGGCATGAATTTTGAGATTCCACTTTCAAAATGTCAGGAGTTGACTTTTTTGGCTCCATAGTTGACTTTTCCCAAACTGTCTGATTCTCGATTCCATTGATCAATTGAAGCACCTCTGGCTCAAATAAAGAGCTTATTTTTTGTATGTAGACCCTTGTGGACATATGGAGGGTCATGGAAAAGAGTTTCACCCAAGGAATCAGAAATAAACCGATTTTATACCAAACCCTAGTTTAGGGCAAAATTGATCGGGCACTGATTACACTGCTTGCCAATGGATCTTTCTGAGATAGCTGTGGATCTTCTTAGGCCAAGGTGCCTATATAATCATGACATGAATGAGACCCCTTTACTTCCAACCAAACATTGGCTGTTGCAGATAGCCATGAAATCCTAATTTCTAATTAAGTGCAGATGCACACTCTGAGAGCTCTGAATCTTCTACTGATGAAACTGAGCACCCTAATAAGACACTTGGACCCCCTTGAGACCCTTGAGACTTGCATTTTTGGAGAATGGAGTCCAATGCTCAATCTTTCTTTGTGTGGGCTCCTTCTGTTAAGGAGTGATCAATCAAACCTTGATTTCCCAAGTCACAGATGCAATATGCAATGAGTATGACCTAGTATGATGCTAATGAACTGTAAGACACAATCCCATGCTTCCGAGAAAAATGAAGGGTAAATTTTGGGGTATTACAGTTGACCTTATTCAATCAACTAGAGACCCGAAAGGGAGATAGCAACGACTTTCGCACTTTCGAGGTATCAAGGGATTGAATACAATAAAAACCCGGAAATTTACACTGAAGTGAAGCGAAGTAACAATGCCTGTCAGAATCGGCAAAGAGGCGGTTTTGATCTGAATATCAACAAAGAATCTGTCGGGTACGGTGAGAGTCGGTCTGAACACCGAAAAAAGAATGTTAGCCTGAATACCAAAATAAATGGTAACATAGGAAAAAAACCATGGCCTGAATGCCGCTCATCAGTCTGAATACTGGAAATGACTTCAATCTGAGCATCGAAAGATACGAGATTATCAAACATCGGTATGAACACCGGGAAACTGACCTGAATGCCACTTTGGTCTGAACACCGGAAACTGGCCTGAATGTCATAAGTTGCATCGATCTGAACGTCGGAAACTTCTTCAATCTGAACATCGGAAAATTGGCCTGAATGCCACTTCGGTCTGAATACCGGGGAATTGGCCTGAATGCCACAAGTTGCATCGACCTGAACGTCAGAAACTTCTTCAATCTGAACATCGGAAGACTGGCCTAAATGCCACTTCGGTCTGAACACCGGGAAATTGGCCTGAATGCCACTTCGGTCTGAATACCGGAAAATTGGCCTGAATGCCACTTCGGTCTGAATACTGGGAAGCTGGCCTGAATGCCACAAGTTGCGTCGACCTGAACGTCGGAAACTTCTTCGATCTGAATATCGGAAAACTGGCCTGAATGCCACTTCGGTCTGAATACCGGAAAATTGGCATGAATGCCACAAGTTGCATCGACCTGAACGTCGGAAACTTCTTCGATTTGAACATCGGAAACTGGCCTGAATGCCACTTCGGTCTGAATACCGAAAACTTGGCCTGAATGCCACAAGTTGCATCGACCTGAACGTCGAAAACTTCTTCGATCTGAACATCGGAAAACTGGCCTGAGCCACTTCGGTCTGAATACTGGAAAAACTTGCCTGAATGCCACAAGTTGCATCGACCTGAACGTCGGAAACTTCTTCGATCTGAACATCGAAAAATTATCCTGAATGCCACTTCGGTCTGAATACCGGAAAAACTGGCCTGAATGCCACAAGTTGCATCGACCTGAACGTCGGAAACTTCTTCGATCTGAACATCGGAAAATTGGCCCGAATGCCACTTCGGTCTGAATACCGGAAAAACTTTCATGCCTGTCAGCATCGGCAGAAATAGGGAAAATAATAATTGAGGCGACACGTGGGCCAACGACCTATGCTAGGGATAATAAGTCATGAACAACCTTCAGTCTGAGTACTGGAAGCAACTCCTGGCTTATCACTTGGAATACCGAGAATGTTTTATGCTTCACATGCATATGTTTGAATTTTTCAATGGCGTAATGCTCCATGAAAATGGAAATGCTACGCGATTTGGGAGGATGTAATGCAATATGATTCTACATACAGGGATGCGAAATGCTGGGGAGAATGCCAAGCCGAGGCAAGGAATCCTGCCAGGGAAATGATTACAATCTTTTGGACCCTGGCACTGCTGTTGGAGATGCATAACACAATGAACTCTGTGGGGAGATGACCGGCCATGCGGTGTTCTGGCAATAACGAAATACCGAGACTCTGACTGGGGAGAGAATGACACTGAGAGCTTGCTGCTGAGGAAGGCGACGGTGGTTCTGGCAACCAAAATCTGTGAGAGAGACGATTTAGCCGGGGAAGCAAACACCGATACGGTACCAAGATTCTGCTTCAAGGAAAGAGACTACGGATCTAGCGTCGAGATTATCGATCTGGCATCGAACTCTGAGGAGCAACCGCTTCTATTGGGAAGATACAGTCGGGCACTGTCAACTCCGATGGGGATATACAGTCTGGCACTGTCAACTCTACTAGGGAGTGTATAGTCTGAAACAGGTGCTTGGGGAGTACAGTAGTGAGAAACTGCTGGGGATTGAAGAATCCAATGTTCGGACCAACTCTGCAGGGACAAGATACCAAACTCCGACTGTTGGGAAAAACATCCACGATCATCTGCTGGGAACTTCAAGGAAATGCCCCGAGTGTACCTGTTCTGAATAGACGATCTATAGCACTTAAAATTTACAACAATTTTAAATGTTTATTAAGCATGTACCTGTAAAGCTCTTATGTTTCATGATGCAATGTTTATCAAAAATTCGAAAGTCATTTTTGCAAACAAAATAGTAAAAATGAAAATGAATACAGTGATGTACTGTAGCACCTCAAATTTGCACCTCCCATTTGTATGTACATTTTCATTTTAGGTCATTAACATTGCATTGTCAGTGCATAGTTCATTGCATAGTCCACCAAGTCATCAGGCAAGACTGGTCAGGAGATTCAACTGTGCAAGCAAGCAAGTGCATTCTCCATGAGATCAAAACCCTAGGGTTGGTACAATGAGTTCACATGATTCAAGGATCATTTTGAAGTGGTTTGGCCAAGAATTGAATGCTCAAGACTCATCAGTGCATGAGCAATTCATCTGAAACCCTAAAAAGTCAACAAAAGTCAACTGTCAATTCAACCATGGATTTGGAGGTGGGAGATGGTTAGAGATGCCTCATTCATGTGTGAACAAGCCTCATTTGACATTTCAAACATCAACATTGAAGAATTTGAGGTCAGATCAAGATTTTCCAAAAATAGCAGGTGACCTGTAATTTGAATTTGCCAAAAATGGAAAGGTTTTCAACTCAAGATTACATCATCAAGAAAGCTTCAAATGAAATTTTGTCCAACATGAAAGTTGAAGATCTTTCTCTCCCATTTCCAAAAAGTCCAAGATCATGGATTTCTCATGTATGGTTAAGGAGATATGATCAAAACTTGACAAAGTACGGTTTGAACTTCAAATGGGCATAACTTTCAAACCAAAACTCGAAATTGGATGGTTCTTTTTGCATTGCTCTTATTTTGACCTCTGGTTTCCAAATCTTGTATTACATGCCATGCATTATCATCACATGAACATTTGGTAATTCACTTGTTTTTTGGAGGGAAAAATTAAAGTTTAAATTTGGTACATTGTTCACACATTCTACCATTACCATTGGCTCCAAAATGATATTTTGAGTGAATTTGAAGCCAAACTCGTGCACTGTTCATTCATGATTTTCATGCATAGGGTGAAAAACAAATTTTGCATTTACTCCAAATCGCTAATTCCATTTAACCATTTTCTTAAACATGATTAAAAGAGTGATTAGGGGAAGGTATATAAGCCTAAACCTAACTGTTTTCAGCTAACAACAATTCATTTTCAGATCTAGATCCAAATTCTTGAAATTTTTCTCTCACTTTTTTCTGTCAAATTCTTCAAACACACTCCACTTTTCTTGATCAATTCATCAACTGGAAGCAACTTTGAGCATGGTTGAAGGAAGAATCAAGAGAATCCGTGCCTGTTTGTTCATGCTTGAAGCCTTGATGCATCAATGGTGAAATCTGATTTTTGAGAGATCGTGCAAATTTGAACCTCAAGCCTTCATCCATTCATCTGTACAAGCATTGTAGAGGAAGTTTGGAGCATCAAAAGGCCTTGGATCCACCAATTCCAATTCTGCTTCTTCAAGAGGTCATTGAATCGATCTCTTTAATTCTTAAATTCATTATGCTATTGTTGTAGATCTTGCATTGCTGAGTAAACTGAGCTTTGAATAATTAAATTCCATGCCAAATTGAGTTAGTTATGCTGATTTGAAGATTCACATGTGAAACTTGATTGCTTCGATTTGATCTTGTTGCTTTGATTCATGCTTAGTTATTAGTGGATTTGTGCTCTATGTTGAAAGATCTACACCATGATGTGTTTGATTTTGATTTCTGAAAACTTTTGTTCTTGAGCCTGGCACTGTTCATGATGAACATGATGAAGATGATGAATTTCGTTTCCAGAATTGTGTTTGATCTTCAGAAATGATTTATCTGCGTTTTGCATGTGTTTGTGAAATGAAACGCATGTACTGGTCCACGTTTGCTTTCGCCTGGCATTTTGATTGGTTGGTAGCGTTTTGACTTGGCCACATGTGCATTGACTGGCCAAGTCATTTAATGAAACGTTGCGTTTGCAGCTTGGCGCCTGATTCATTTGAAATGCATTTGTGTTCGATTCCAGCTTGTGACAATTTTCAAATGCCATGCCTTATTTTCCAATTTCCCTCCATTCATTCATATGCTATGCTTCATGTTTTTTTTTATTTTTTCATCATCTTCCAAAATTCATATTAAATTGAATAATGATCCAAAAAATATGAGGATTTTTGCATTGTGTTTCTTTTTCTCTCTAGTTTTTTATCACCATGATATCTCAAATTGTGCTCGGCTGGATTTAGTTTTGCCCTAGGGTTCTTGAACATGTATGCATTTTGTACCTTGCCTTGCCATATCATTTGTGAAATGCTGGTATTTTATCCAATGAATATGAAATTTTACATGATGAAACTAGATGCTTTGCTTGACATTTTGGTGTTGATTTGGTATTTTTACCATTTGTAGTTTCTATTTTATGATCATGTGAATGTTGGTGTGACAATGTGTGTCACACCATTGCTTGTTCATCTTATGTGATGTGTTTGCCTTGCTTATTGATCTCCAATTGTCCTGATTTTTTGTGTGATATATATTATGGATGTTGTGATTGAGCATGAATTTTCTTGGAATTATTTGATTGATTTCTGATTTAATTGAGATTTTTCATTCTGGTTGGTCACCTTTGAGCTTTAAAATAGTCTTGAACTTCAATTGATCATGAAATAGATTTGGTAATTGATATTGATGTGAGACCTTTTGGATTGTTTCAAGATGTGTTTGAAGTTGATTCATGTTAATATTCAGCTTCTGTTTTGAATTTTTTCTCCATCTTTGACCCTAGGCTTTGACCTAGTGGTTTGCTTCTCATGTTTGAGCTTTGATTTCAGGTGGAACATCCAAGTTATATGGTTCATTATGCTTCAACACTTGAGCATTTGATGTTTACTTTTGACTACTAACATTGTGTGTTTTGTAGGGTTGTTAAATCATTTGAGCTTGACTTGTGGCTTATGCCTTTGCTTATTGGGTTTGACTGTTGATATTGATGTTGTTTGATTGTCTGAACTTTGTACTGATTTGTTTGATGTTTCCACAGGTACATAAGTTGCTTAAGTTCACTTTGAACTTGCTTTTGCTTGGTTGCTTAACCAATTAGGTATAACCTCTCTTCTTCATTTGGTCTGGAAGACCTGGCCTGTTATGTGGTCAGGCACCTGTCTGAAGCCCTCCTTAAGAGGCCATGTCTTTGTGCGTTTAACTTTGTGCCAAGCAGGAAAAGTCCTCTTATAAGGTAATTGGCAGATAAAAGAGATGTGTAGTCCATCTCCTGCTATTCAGTGTGTCATCCCTTTGCTCACATAACATGTTGATGCATTGTGGATCTTAACCCAAGGTCTTATAGAGTCATTCATTTGTGGAGAAGAGTTCCTACTTTCTGAACTCCCACACCTTCTATTATTCAAAAGCTCTCCTTGACCAGGGATAAGAGCTATGAGGCACACCCCTCATTCCTATTTCATCTGCTTCACCTTAACTCTCAATGTTAGGGTTAAGAGCTAATTACACCCGATTCCAGTTGACTTGTGTTTCACAGCCTAACCTTGTATGAGCCCAATTGTGTGCATATATTGTGTGTGCTTGCTTTGTGTGCCTGTATGTATTTGCCTGTGCTGTTTAGGATAGCTTGCTCCCTGTGCAAGTTAGATAGAAACCTTAACCTATGACCATGGTGAATTTACATGATAACTATTAGGCTCGAGTCAGGCTCCCTTCTAGTTTGTCATTTCCCAGTCTCTGGTTAGGTTATGAGTTCTTTCCCTGCGTAGGGGAACTACGTCGCCCTGATCCTCATACCAGATGAGGTACGTAGGCAGGAGATGAGCTGATCTCTCCGGGCGCCCTTTTGTCTTTTGCAAACCCTTTGTGTGTGTTTGGAGTCTGACATAAGTCCAGCGATTGGCAGTTGGTTTCCTGTGTCTTGTTTGCTTGTTGGAGTCTGACGTAAGTCCAGCGATTGGCAGTTGGTTTCCTGTGTGTTTGTGTGTTTGTTGGTTCGGAGTCCGACATAAGTCCAACGATTGGCAGTCGGTTTCCCGTGTGTGTTTGTTGGTTCGGAGTCTGATGTAAGTCCAGCGATTGTTAGTCGGTTTCCTGTGTGGTCTTGTTTGGCGTGCGTTAGCCGAGCTACGAGTGCTCTGATTCTTCTCCAGTCAGAGAAGATACGTATGCATAGGATGCGACATCCTAGCGAGCACGTTTCCCCCTGTCCCGAACTACGTCGACTCTGATGTCTGTGTTTGACAGACTACGTAGACCCAGGATGCGATATCCTGCCGAGTTAGTTTCTCTTGTTTTCCTGTGTTTCCTTCCAGCCTTGTGTGATGTCTGAGCAGTTTTTAGCAACCTTATCCTTCCTTTTGTGCGTGGATCCCGTCGAGTACGACGGATGCGTAGGGGTGCTAATACCTTCCCTTCGCATAACTGACTCCCGATCCCATCTCTCTCTGGTCGCGAGACCATGTCTTTTCCAGGTTTACTTCGAGCGTTTCCTTTCCCTCTTTTGGGATAAATAACGCACGGTGGCGGCTCTGTTGTTTCTTTTTTCCCGCTGGTTTTTCGCGTAATGCGACATGTACTGAATGACATGATTTTATTGATTGAATGGCCTCTGAATAGGCTTTTACATCAGGAAGCAATCCCTGGAAAGAGGTAATTGCACAAAAGATAAAAACAAAAATTAATCTAATGGCAATGTGAAATGGATTTCTATCGGGTTCCAATTCTGCTATGACTCGCTCGTCTTCAAGATGAAGGAGAATTGCCATCCAAGGCGCAGCGGAATTTAAAAATTTCTCCATTTAGTGATCCTTACGAATGGGCATGATCAGTGATAGAATCGTTACCTCTTGTGGCGATTCAAACCTTTGGTGCAGATCTCTGATAATGATCAAACCTTTGATACAGATCCACGGGGCGATCACGAACGTTGAACGATGACAACGTCTCTACTCAGTCCACACGAACGGATTCCTTCAATCGCAGTGCTAGCTGTTATGAATGAAGGCTTTGAGTGAGAGAAAGAGGGAAACAAAATTCCAAGTCTCTACTTGAATTTCTGTCTGAGTGGAATGGAGTGACAATGCTTCTACCCAAGGGGTTCTATTTATAGAACCACTTGTGTGGGCTTCAAGCCAAAAAGCCCACTTAAGTGCATTTTGGACCATATCTCATAATATGCCAAAATCACTTAAGTATTTGGTACCTTACCATATTTCGTCTCCCACTTAAGTGCACCGTACCTTACGGTGTTCCTTAATTATTCTATCTCTCATCAATCCGTCCTTTGTGTGTGACCCTATAGGTTTTCGCGGCGTTGGCAATTATATTAAATCACGCATTTAACATAATAAACAGTGAGCGGTATCTAGCAACACATCACTGCTACCCAAGTCACGAAAATGTCATGTGATCTGACAAAACCTCCTGTGATAATAATTATGTGTATAATTACCCCTTTGCCCTTATGTCTATATTGAACACAAGGTATAGACCGTGTCACCCTTGTCCAGTTCAATATTGGGCCCATAGACATTTATCCTGTTACGCAGGATTGGCAAATTCCATCTAGGACACTTATGTCCCTCAGCATGCTTCGTGGAGTACCCATCAACTGTCTTTATGGTCATCCAGTTACGGATAACGTTGGATCAGTAATAAAGCACTCAACTCTACATCTAGGATCCATAGTGGTTTCAGGTCGAAGAGTGGTATACACTATTATCAGTTTATCACCATGAGAATAACTTATGACACTTTGCATAACTTTCTATATAGTATTCTCATAGCGGGTCAATCCGGTATAAATATTACTCCTAATATTCATACCTATGTTTAAGACTTGATAACTCTTTATCCATGATCCATGAGATGTGATCATCAGTCTACAAACATAATAGTCTTAATGCTTTAATGTTATCCCACTTCACATTAAAGCTCGACTACGGATACTTTAAGAATAGTGTCCTTATGTTTAATGTGTTCTCATGATTAAGTCACAATTAATACATTAAACGGACTATCTATTCTAGGGACTTTATTAATCAACCATAATAAAGAAAATGCCTCTTATTATTAATAAATCATTCGATACAAGTACCAAAAGTATTGGCCTCTAGGGCTTACACCAACACAAGATCCCCCAGATGATCAGTGTTCTGAAAAGGTGACTGGACTGTTTCCTATCTTTCGAAAGTTTCCAGTTATCGACATGAGATGAGATGCAGAACTACTCAGAACACAATCATTCGCTTAATCCCTAACTTTTGCCTGGATCGCCCTTTCGGGTTTTCAATCCACCGGGATACCCATTTTTTCCTAAGTTGCCTTTTTAGGTTTTCAACTTACCGGGTGTACAATCTTTTCATTTTTAATCCCTAACTTTTGCCCGAACCTTTTTCATTTTCTTGGTTCGCCGGGATGCCCATCTTTTGCCTGGACTATTCTTTTTATTGTCCAGCGGGTCTATTCTGTGCGAAGTATTTTTTAACTGCGTCTGAGTTCACAGGGGAAGTGAAGTCTTCACCATCCATAGTTGCGAGCATTAAGGCCCCACCATCAAAAATCTTAGTGACAATATATGGTCCATCATAGTTAGGAGTTTACTTGCCCCTGTGATCTGTCTGAGGAGGAAGGATCCTTTTCAACACTAAATCTCCGACTTGGAAACACCGAGGACGCACTTTCCGATCAAAGGCTCTCTTCATCCGACTTTGATACAACTGGCCATGACAAATGGCTGTCATGCGCTTCTCTTCGATAAGACTCAACTCATTGAACCTCGTTTGAATCCATTCAGCTTCGTCTAACTTGACATCCAACAGGACTCTTAGAGAAGGAATCTCCACTTCAACAGGTAGGACTGCTTCCATACTGTAACGGGGTATTCGTTACCATTAGAGATATTGACTAAATCCAAGGTAAATCATACAAGTCGAGTCGCCACCGTACTTCTATTTATCCAAAGGAATGGTTAGAAAGCGAACAAAAACCTAAAAGTTTTAACAAAAAACTAGTAAAAAGAGAACAGAGATCTGGGTAAGGGGGTTGGTTATGTAATGGGAAGGTGTTAGGCACCCAAAACATCCTAGGTACTCCTAGGGAGCCCTTTTCATACTTGTTGTAAGGTTGTTGTTTTTGTGAAAATTTGTTTGTGCAAACATGATTGAAGAGATGAAAGGAGAATATACAAGTTTATTTACATTTTGTGTTTGGATGGATAAACCCATTGCCTACATACCATCTTATAAAAAGATTAGGATCAAAACCTCGTAGTTCGGGGTGAAAATCTCAAAACAGGTTGGTGAACTGATTGGTCCAAAAGCCTTAAGGTCTTTTGTTATCAAAGGGAGAAAACTCAACCTAAAACCACAAATTCACCATGTGAGGATAACTTCAACATGCTAGTGAGGGGTTAACCCTATAATAAGCATGGAAGACTCATTGTCCATCACTAAGGATAAAGGTGAGTATTACATCTACCTCAAGGATAACTCAAACCTAATAGCTAAAGGTTATGGAAAATTTGATTAAGAAAGTGGCCATTGGGACCACAAAAAGACATTTGAATGGGTTATATTTACCAATTAGAAGTATATACAAAATGGTCAAAGTTGACTTGAAGATTTGATTCAAAATAAGTGTTATAAAAAGAGAGTTTGAAAATAAAAAACATAAGGCTTAGGTTTCTAATGTTTGAAAACAATGGTTAAATGTTTGCACAAAAGGTTTTGGCTTGGGTTAGAGTGGAGGGAAGAAGAAGAATGGCTAAAGTCCTAAGTAAAGCAAAAGGAAAGGGATAAAGAAACAAAACCACAATGGAGTTCCTCTCTTGAGATCATATTGATGATCCAAGTAGCTCCCATCCTTTCGAATAAGCAATCACAAAATAGTAAGCTCAAGCAATCAAACAAGTCTCTTAAGAGATACTCAATGCATCTTGTATCTTTCATTTTGAATGAACATGGCAATGGTCCTTCAATTTGAGCTCATAGAATCCCCTAGCACAAAAGCACACACATCAAAAGTTTCATGAAGTAAACCAAGAATGGACAAGAGTGAGTTTAGAGATTTGGTCCTTCTAACCCATCTTCATCATTAAGGTCTTATTACTCCAATTTTGCATAGGGAAAGTCCTAGAATCTAAGTCCATTTCTCCATTCTTTGCATAGGGAAAGTCCTAGAAACTAAGTCCGTTTCTTTGCACTTTGGTCCATAACAATCAAAACAAAACACAAGCACAATAGTATGTGTAGCGGGGTATTCGTCACCATTAAAGATATTGACTAAATCCAAGGTAAATCATACAAGTCGAGTCGCTACCGCACTTCTATTTATCCAAAGGAATGGTTAGAAAGCGAACAAAAACCTAAAAGTTTTATCGAATCAAAAACTAGTAAAAATGTCAGAGATCTGGGTAAGGGGGTTGGTTATGCAATGGGAAGGTATTAGGCACCCAAAGCATCCTAGGTACTCCTAGGGAGCCCTTTTCACATTTGTTGCAAAGGTTGTTGTTTTTTTTTGAAAATTTATTTATGCAAACATGATTGAAGGGATGAGAAAAGCGTGTATGTTTATCTAATGTACTACTTACTAAAAGAAGGGACAAAAGAAAATAACTCGCACGGACGTTGCATCCACTGCATACGTATCTCATCTGAATCTGAGAATCAGAGTCTTCGTAGCTCGGCTACCTAGGGGGTTAAAGAGGAGTGTGCTCGCTAAGACATCGCGTCTTATGCCTACGTATCTCATCTGGGATGAAAATCAGAGCAAAACGTAGTTCGACCACCTATGGGGTAAGGGTTGTGTTTTGGGGTGAACGACGTTACTACGCAATCTACCGGATGCTCGACCTTCGGAGACTTACTCGCCTGTAGTAGAAGGAGATAACGTGTTCTTAGGAGAAGAAAAATCAATGAGTTTGGGGTGTTTAGGGATGCTCATGCAAAAAGGCAGTCCTAGATGAAGGAACCGCGCTACCTTAAATGACATGCCACGAGAGGCTATACGAAACCTAAGAAATCGGTAACATGCGGGAAAAGTAAAGGGATCGACAGATCTACCGTACGGATAAAGATCCGAAGTAACAACAATTAGATAAATAAGAAACCCAAAGACTCTTCCAAGCTAAACACCATCAAAGAAAGCGAGTCAGTACAGGTAATCGCAATAGACCTCCAGGTGGTACCCCACAAATAAAGTGGAACACCAGGCCATCTCTGCAAGAGTCATGTGAGCCCTCACAAAAACTCAACAAACAGGTTAGAGTAATATGACGGAATTAGGAGAAAACAATGCCATAACAAACACAAAACAGGTTAGAGCAAACAGGAAAAAACAACTACTATCGCGATCGCTGCTGCATCGCCTAACGAAAGCTTAGCGAAGCTTCGCTGCAGGCTCGCCTAGCGAAGGTGCTAGCGAGTGCCTGCGGGTTCTGGATTTCCCATTGATAACAATACGATTTTAGGGACTCCAAACCCTATGGCATCCATCTCAGAAATTAAATGATCAAAACATTCAAGGTATTGTTTACACATTCATGCATATCTAATCCCGTGGGCAAAAACTGAACGATACCTCACACATTCAGAGTATTCAAATTAAAAGCATAGAGTAATGGGGATAAGGGAAAACTTGATTGGAGAGACCGATGAAATTGAATGGCACGGTTGGGTTTGCAAAGCACTCTTAGGGTTTATATGAGAGGGAATTGGTTCTTTGCCGATGAGTTCCCTTCAGTCTCTGGAGGTTGCTCTGAACTCTGTTAGCTCTTCTCTCACTATCTTTTTCCCTGCCAGGGTAATAGGAATAGAATGCCTTTTGTTTCACTGAAACTCTGAATTTATAACCTGATTTTTGTGGACCTGTGGGCTCAAATGAGAGAGGCCCAAGTCCAAAATTTTTCTGTTATATTTTATTTATTTATTTATTTATTTATTGATTTATTTATTTATTTATTATTATTATTATTATTATTATTATTATTATTATTATTATTTTTTAAACACGTGGGCTTCGCCTAGCGAGCATGAGAGTTCAAGAAATTCCTCTAAGCGTAGGTGATTCTGGTGGCTTTTCTTGGGACTCGCTAGGCGACCCATTCTGCTCACCTAGCGAGCATGACAGCTCATGAACAAACTTTTGCTCCTTCAAGATTAACGTTTTGACTGACGAATAGACCCCATTTGAACCTGTTGGAAGTATCTCAAGTCATTCCCTTGTGTTGACTGATCATCTAAATAGAACCCACAAAGTGTCTTGGATGATACTCAAGCTTCAAACAAAAGATGTTAGTGACACATTTTTGTGCTTTTGGTTAGTAAACAAAAGTAAGAGAAACAATGATGTATAATTCAAGCATGTTTGGTGATCTCAAACCAATCACAAGGAGTCCCACCCAAAGGCAAAGGGAACCAAGATGCTAAAGATCCTTGAGGCAATGCAAATGCAATGTTATGATGCCATGAGGGATCTTAGGGTCAAAATTGGGGTCTTACAGATGCCCCTATTTAAGGTCATTCTAGCCGGAGAAGTGAAGGTTAAAATCTTCGTCTCGACGGGGTAGAATGGGCTTAAATAATAACAAAGAGACGAATTTTGGTCCCTAAGAGACCTCATGATGCAAATGTAGGTATGAAAAATGGTAGCACTTTGTGGAGATATGTGTGCACAAAAGCAAAGAAATCAGAAGCCACTGATAATCCATATGAGCAATTCACTCCATGGGACCAAGACCCTAAGGACTCTCCTGGGGATAGAAAAGGGATAAAAATGCGCGAGCAGGTCATGACTCAAAGCGTGGGGAACAGAATTCCAAAAGGAAAAGATCCAATGGAAAGACTCGAGCTGACTCGAAGATGCATGCATTGGGGAATATGCCAATACAACAAAAAACTATCCACAGCGGATACTTCGGATAAAATTCGGATGAAAACAATCCACTAAGGGACTTTGCTGGGGATGTCCACAAGGACACTCCTGGGGAAGCAGCGGGACGAGGTATTACCGGTTACTGGGTAATAAGCTCAAGGAGACATGTGATCTGAACGCCAGGTATGAGGGTGAGAGATACAACATGCTCAGGAAGAGATGAATATCCAAGACCGACATAAGGGTGAGAGACATCAAAACTTCAAAACGTCTGAGGAAAACCTAAAAGGTATACTTCTACTCAGGGATTCTGACTCCACAGGGGACAAAAAGTCATAATAGGGAGCAGAGAGGAAGGAACACCAGGGATACCGGTTACTGGGCATATAATAGGTGACCAACCAAGACGTGAATTGGGGAATATTCCCAAAACACTCATCATCCAAAAGAGGGCTAAAAGCAAACTCGATTACAGGATGGATATTCGACTCCACAAAGGGGATACGAATCTTACTCAACTGGGGAAGAACAAAAGGCTTCAGACCCGAGAGTGCATGAGATATACTATCTATTACCGTCAGAACGTAGATAATATACTCGCATGGACGATTATCCCCAACCGGTTACTGGGTTAATAAAGGATAAATCGACCGAAAAGAAAAGACATCGGGATACCGAAACTAGGTATATAATGATGACCAATTCAGGGGAGAAACAATCGTTACCTAACAACAAGAAGGTAGGCGAGAGATGACCCGCTGGAGATAAATTGCGTAATCAGGGCAATTATACAAGCAGATGAGGGGATATCATCATCAAATATTGGATGAAGATAACTGTCACCAATTAAAGATGAGCAAAAAAGGAAGAAATAGGGTTTACAACTACCGATATGAGGGTAGAGAAACACAGACTCCGTCGGGGATAATAATTACTAATTATTGAGCAATTATTCATTTACCATGGGGAAACAGGAAAAGAGTCTCAAGAGACCGATCTAGGATCAAACTAGATAGGCACACCAAATCAAGACTTGTCCCGGTGAGGATATAACTCAATGGGGAAAACCATCCCAGTATATGTGTTGGGAAGGAACAAAAACAATCAACATCCACGAGGATATAACCCGGTAGGGAATATGGAAGAAAGGATAGACGCTTTCTGCTTATGGAGCTGACTCTATATGGAGAGATCAGACACACACATCTGCTCGGGGAAGTATATCACCAAATAGCAGGAGACAGCAAACAACGATATATGGCAAAGAATGCAACATGAATATCTGAATGTTATAATTATGCATGAATATGCGTGGTTTATGTATGATGTATGCTGACAGACAGACATATCTAACACAACCAGGTCCATGAATCAACCACCCGGTACTACATCTCAAGAGAGAAAGCCAAGTTCACCGGGGAGTATCCAATCTGCTGGGGATCAGAGATACTAGGAAGCAAAAAACTCTGCAAGGGATGAATCATCAATCATTCCAGCTGGGGACGAGAGTTATCACAGACAAGGTCCACCACACCAACAACTCTATTGGGGAATCTATCCGAGGAGATAAAGGATTTATCGGGATCAACCACCAAATACTGCTCTTCCCCAAAGAGATCCAAGCTGCTGAGGAAGAAAGATTGCTACTCTGCTGAAGGGAAGAGAGGTGACTCTCAACAAGCAATCCACTTGGTAGGATAAACCACAAGGGGTTCCGGAGGGAGGAGATACAGTCATGCCAGGAATATGGACAAGAATCTTACCCTGTTGGGGATCGTACCACCCTTTGGAGAGCACTGAGGATCTCCTAAGTATCCTTTCGTCATTGTGAATGTTCACTTTGTTTAAAAACAAATTATAAAAAATTTGATCGTTTAAAACAATGATATTTTCTTAATCAAAACATGCAAAACATTTGTTGAATAGAAACAGATAAGAGTGCCAATAATTGGATAAAAGGCTCAAATTTATTTGATAGAATGGTAGTTTGCGAATGGCAAGACTCCATAGATCTTTACAAATTTGAAATTGGTGATATATATTGGAAACGGGCTACATTGAACATAATGACCATTTCTCCACCAATTCTGAATCCGATGTATTTGAAGCTTTGGCTGATAATGAGCAAGGATCTCTGACGGACGACAGTTGTAGAACAAAGTCTTGTCAGGATGCAGTTACTTGCCAAATCCCTAATTTTTGCCTAGATTTCCCCAGGATGAGGTACTCAATCTAGCGGGATACATAATCATTATTATATATTTTTTGTGTCTCTAACTTTTGCCTGGATCGCCCTTTCGGGTTTTCAATCCACCGAGACGCTCTTTTTTGCCTAAGTCGCCCTTTCAGGTTTTCAACTTAGCGAGCTATTCAGTTTTTATTTTTTTAGGCGAAGTATTTCTTGACTGCATCTGAATTCACAGGACGAGTGAAAACCTCCCCATCCATAGTTGTAAGTATCAAAGCACCGCCTGAAAAGGCTCTCTTAATAACATACGGAACCTCATAGTTCGGAGTCCACTTGCCCCTGGAATCGGGCGCGAAAGACAAAACTTTCTTGAGCACAAGGTCACCTTCTCGGAACACACGAGGCTTGACCTTCTTATCAAAAGCTTTCTTCATCCTCTGCTAATATAACTGACCGTGGCACATGGCAGTCAATCTCTTTTCTTCTATCAAGTTCAGCTGGTCATAACGACTCTAAACCCATTCAGCATCAGTCAACTTGGCCTCCATCAAGACTCTCATTGATGGGATCTCCACCTCTACTGGGAGTACCGCCTCCATGCCATAAACAAGAGAGAAAGGGGTTTCCCCTGTTGAAGTGCGGACAGATGTACGATAGCCATGCAAAGCGAATGGCAACATCTCATGCCAATCTTTGTACGTAACAACCATCTTCTGGATAATTTTCTTAATGTTCTTATTAGCAGCTTCAACAGCCCCATTCATCTTGGGTCTGTAAGGAGAAGAATTATGATGTGCAATCTTGAACTCGCTACACAACTCTTTCATCATTTTGTTGTTCAAGTTAGATCCATTATCAGTAATGATCTTATTTGGCACACCAAATCGGCATATGAGTTGATTCTTGATAAACTTCACGACCACCTGCCTGGTCACATTTGCATACAACGCCGCTTCAACCCACTTGGTGAAGTAATCAATTGCTACGAGAATAAATCTGTGTCTATTGGACGCTTTCGGCTCTATCATGCCAATCATGTCAATTCCCCACATGGAGAAAGGCCATGGTGATGAGATCACATTCAAAAGTGTCGGGGAATATGAATCTTATCAGCATAAATCTGACACTTGTGGCATTTCTTCACAAATTTGCAATAGTCAGACTCCATTGTCAGCCAATAGTAGCCTGCTCTCAACATCTTTCTAGCCATGTCATGTCCATTGGAATGAGTACCAAATGAACCCTCATGGACCTCAGTCATCAACAGGTCTGCTTCGTGTCTATCCACGCATCTGAGCAGAACCATGTCAAAATTTCTTTTGTAAAACACTTCGCCATTGAGGTAGAAACTGCCTGACAATCTCCTCAAAGTCTTCCTATCTTTTACAGATGCCCCAGGCGGGTAAATCTGGCTCTGAAGGAAACATTTGATATCATAATACCACGGCTTATCATCTTTTACTTCTTCTACTGCAAATACATGAGCTGGTCTGTCCAAGCGCATCACAGTGTTATTGGGGACTTCATTCCACAGTTTAACCACAATCATTGAAGCAAGCGTAGCAAGAGCATCTGCCATCCGATTCTCATCTCGAGAAATATGATGGAAGTCACCCTCAGTAAAGAACGTTGAAATCCTCCTCGCATAATCTCTTTATGGAATGAGGCCAGGCTGATTCGTTTCCCATTCACCCTTAATCTGATTAACAACGAGGGCCGAATCACCATATACATCAAGATGCTTGATCCTTAGATCAATCCATTCCTCCAATCCCATAATACAGGCCTCATACTCAGCCATATTATTCGTGCATTTGAAAGTTAGCCTTGCTGTAAAAGGAATATGCGCGCCCTAAGGAGTAATAATCACGGCCCCAATACCGTTTCTATACTAATTTACAGCGCCATCGAACACCATACTCCATTTGGAACCAGGCTCTGGCCCTTCATCAAGTGTAAGCTCATCGCAATCTTTTACTTTCAAATACAGAATTTCCTCATCCGGGAAGTCATACTGAACTGACTGATAATCTTCAATAGGCTGATGTGCCAAATGGTCAGCCAAGATACTACCTTTAATAGCCTTCTGAGCTCGATACTCAATATCATACTCAGATAACAACATCTGCCAACGGGAAATTCTCCCTGTTAAAGCAGGCTTCTCGAAGATGTACTTGATTGGATCCATTCTGGATATCAACCAAGTCGTATGATTTATCATATACTGGCGTAAGCGCTTAGCAGCCCAAGCAAAAGCACATCAAGTCTTTTCAAGCATTGAGTATCGAGACTCACAATCAGTGAACTTCTTACTCAGGTAGTAAATAGCATACTCCTTCTTCCCTGATTCGTCTTACTGACCAAGGACACAACCCATCGAGTCTTCAAGAACAGTCAGATACATGATCAAAGGTCTTTCCTCTACAGGCGGAGACAAAATCGGAGGCTCAGATAGATATTCTTTAATACTGTCGAAAGCTTTCTGGCAATCCTCAGTCCAATCATGGGACTGATCTTTCCGGAGGAGCTTGAATATAGGCGCGCATGTGGCAGTCATGTGGGATATGAATTTGGAGATATAATTCAAGCGGCCAAGAAAACCTCGAACTTTCTTCTCAGTTTTGGGCGCAGGCATCTCTTGTATTGCTTTGACCTTTGGAGGATCAACCTCAATACCTTTCTCACTGACAATAAAGCCCAATAAATTGCCAGAACGGACTCCAAATGTACACTTGTTGGGATTCAGATGAAGCTTATACTTCCTCAAACGCTGGAAAAGCTTCAACAAATGCTCTACATGTTCAACTTCCGTTCTTGACTTAGCAATCATATCGTCAACATATACCTCAATCTCCTTGTGCATCATATCATGAAACAAGATGGTCATAGCTCGTTGATACGTGGCTCCGACGTTCTTCAAACCGAAGGGCATCACTCGATAACAGAATGTTCCCCAAGGTGTGATGAATGTTGTCTTCTCCATATCCTCGGGTGCCATCTTAATCTGATTATATCCGGAAAATCCATCCATAAATGAGAAGACATTGAATTTAGCTGTATTATCTACCAACATATCAATAGTAGAGGGAAATCATCTTTCGGGCTAGCTTTATTCAAATCCCTATAATCCACACACATTCAGACTTTTCCATCTTTCTTAGGCACGGGCACAATTTTGGCCACCCATTGAGGATATGTGGAAGTTGTAACACCCCGATAAAAATATGATAATTATTTAATTTAAGTTAATAGTATAATTATTAATTTAATTAAATAATTGGAATATTATTGGATTATTATTATTGGAATAATAAAGTTGGAATATATATAAAGAGTTCCATTTGGTAAAAAGGGTTTTTCACGTGAAAACCAGAGAAGCGACAGAAAGTGAGAAAAGGGCAAAGAGGAAGAGCAAGAGAACAAGGGTTGAAGAAGGGAAAAGCTTGAAGTTAAAGGATTGTCGGATTAACTCAGGTAAGGGGGGTTTATCGTCGTTTAATGGGTATTATGGGTTAACATGTAATGGGTAGTAATAAGCCATTGAATTGACCCTAATTTGGATGATGAATGTTGCAAATTGTGATGACCAAATTACGTTAAAAACTGTGATTGAATCTATAGTTGGGTGAGTCGTAGTTTTCTGGACGTGTAGCTTTTTACGGAATCGAAATCGGAGGTCCGGAAGTCCTCCGACGGCGAAAAATGCGGGGGGATTCTGCATTCTGTTCGTGTTAGCGCAGGAACAGCTTTCTGTCTTGCGTTAACCGGTTAACCCAGGGTGTTAACCGGTTAACACTGTTATGAATTATGAGAAATTGCTGTCTGTCTTGCGTTAACCGGTTAACCCAGGGCGTTAACCGGTTAACACTGTTAAAATGTGCCAGGAAGCGTGTTCTGTGTTGCGTTAACCGGTTAACCCAGGGCGTTAACCGGTTAACACTGTTTGGAAAGTGGAAAATTGATATTCAAATATTGTGTACATAATTGACGTTTGGCCTATATTGGTGTATGATATAGTAGGGATCAATTCCCGTTGTTTTGAGCAGTATAGGTATTAGTAGAGTGTGCTAATACTGTGATTTATTATTTGGCATGATATGAATATGATTCTGTGATAAATATGCTGATGATGTATGATGGTATGCATAATGCTGTGAATGTATCTGTTATGTATGCAATTGTGAATGGACTGTTTATGGCTTAGAGTGTGAGCATATGTCTATCTTGGATTGTTGTTGATGTTTGCATGCTAGGTGATTTAGCGTGTATAGCATGGCCTTTATGGTGGTAGCTAATTCCCATGGTGAGGAATTAGTGAGTGAGTTGTTGTGGATTGTTGTTGATGTTTGCATGCTAGGTGATTTAGCGTGCATAGCATGGCCTTTATGGTGGTAGCTAATTCCCATGGTGAGGAATTAGTGAGTGAGTCGCTAGGTCTCAAATGAGTGGGACTAGTGAGCTTGGTAGCCGTATCTGGATTTGATCGGTGAGGTTGAACTATGTGTTCACGAATAGTCGGTACCGCATGCATGGAGTCTCATTGCATAATGTATGTATGACGTATAATATGAATGGATGTATTCCAATATTATACGTGTGTTTTGTGTTGGGTTGAGTATGATTATGATTTTGAGTTGATGTTGCCGTTGCTGAATGTGTGATCTGATTTGGGTGATGAAATGTGTTAAATTACTTAGCATTACATGATATTTTATAATGCTTATTATATCGATTGAGGAACTCACCCTTACAACTATGTTTCAGGTAACGAGCAGTGATTGAGTAGAAGCTAGTGCTTGAAGTCTAGTGTAGTTCCTTAGTGGGTCATGCTCTGGTATATGTAACATCGGGACGGGATGTTTTACTTTGTTTTCATTTTGGTTGTTGAACAACTTTACATGTAATGTGTTACATGGTTTGCATGATTGATTTGATTTCTATCTGCTGCGAATTGTGCAATGTTTTATTTTGATTAATAAATGAGCATGACAAGTTATTATGGTGAATGGTGTGAAGTGTCAAGTGTGACACCCTTAAATTGCATATCTACTCTGATTTATATTTTGTTGAATTAATTGATTATTGGGGTATTTTAGAAGGGTGTTACAATAGTGGTATCAGAGCATAGTCGGTCGAGTCGAGTCGTAATTATTCTATTTCCCTGTATGTGATAGGTGTTGTGTAACCCTATCAGTACTTATTGTTTTAGCTTATTGGGTTCTCAGAATAGAGATGGCTGGAAGAGGTAGAGACGATGTTGCGATTGCTGAGGCTCTGGGTATGCTAGCTGGAGTACTTGGAGGGAATCCGAATGTTGTGGGAATGGGAACTGCTCGTCAACTGAGTGAGTTCCAAAAGAACAATCCTCCAATGTTCAAGGGAGCATACGATCCAGATGGTGCTCAGAAGTGGTTGAAGGAGATCGAGAGGATCTTCCGAGTGACTGAGTGTGCCGATAACCAGAAGGTCAGGTTCGGTACGCATATGCTGTCAGAGGAAGCAGATGATTGGTGGGTTGCTGCCCGCACTGAGTTGGAAGCTGCTGGGAGTGCTGAGATCACTTGGGCGGTGTTCAGAGAGAGATTCCTGAGGAAGTACCTTCCAGAGGATGTCAGAGGAAAGAAAGAGATAGAGTTCTTAGAATTGAAGCAGGGCAATCGGTCTGTTACTGAGTATGCTGCTAAGTTCACAGAGCTGTCGAAGTATTACACTCCCTATGATGAGGCTACTGGGGAATTTTCAAAATGTGTGAAGTTTGAGAACGGGTTACGTCCCGAGATCAAGCAGGCTATTGGGTATCAGCGGATTAGAGTGTTTTCTGACTTGATGGACTGTTGCAGGATTTTTGAACAGGATACCAAGGCCAGAGCGGAGAGCTATCAGCAGAGGGTTGATAGGAAAGGCAAGAATCAGAATGATCGTGGGAAACCGTATGCAGCTGGCAAAGGTTTCCAGAGACAGAGTGGGATGAGGAGACCTAGTGGGGGAGACTCCAGTGCCCCTGCTAAGTGTTACAGATGTGGTCAGGCTGGACATCGTATCCATGAGTGTACCAGTACTGAGAAGAAGTGTTTCAAGTGTGGCAAAGGTGGTCACTTGGCTGCAGAGTGCCGGTTGAAGACTATGACTTGTTTCAACTGTGGAGAGGTGGGTCATATCAGTCCACAGTGTCCTAAGCCGAAGAAAGAGAACCAGTCGGGAGGCAAGGTCTTTGCTTTATCGGGTTCTGAGACTTCTGCAGATGATCGTTTGATCCGAGGTACGTGTTATATTAATGGCTTTCCTCTTGTAGCTATTATTGACACCGGTACGACTCATTCCTTTATATCTTTGGACTGTGCTGTGAAACTTAAATTAGAGATATCTGAGATGCATGGGAGTATAGTGATTGATACTCCTGCGAAGGGTTCAGTGACTACTACTTCAGTTTGTTTAAATTGCCCTTTGAGTATTTTTGGTAGAGACTTTGGGATGGACCTCGTGTGTCTTCCACTAGTGCAGATTGATGTTATCCTGGGTATGAACTGGTTGGTGTTTAACCGAGTTTTTATCAACTGTTTTGATAAGACTGTGATCTTTCCTGAGATTGAGGAAGGAAAGAGTTTGTTTCTATCAGCAAGGCAGGTGAATGAGGCAGTAGCAGATGGGACAGAGTTGTTTATGCTGTTAGCGACTTTGGAGGCTAAAGATAAACTGGTGATTTGCGATCTAGCCGTGGTGTGTGATTTTCCTGATGTGTTTCCTGAAGAAGTGAATGAATTACCGCCAGAGCGTGAAGTTGAGTTCTCGATTGATTTGGTACCTGGTACTAGGCCGATGTCGATGGCTCCGTACCGTATGTCTGCTGTTGAGTTAACTGAATTGAAGAGTCAGCTGGAAGATCTGTTGGATAAGAAATTTATTCGTCCGAGTGTGTCACCGTGGGGTGCACCAGTGTTATTGGTTAAGAAGATAGAAGGTACTATGAGGTTGTGTATGGACTACAGGCAACTGAATAAAGTGACGATCAAGAATCGGTATCCTTTGCCGAGGATTAATGATTTGATGGATCAGTTGGTTGGTGCGAGTGTGTTCAGCAAAATAGATTTGAGATCGGGGTATCATCAGATACGTGTGAAAACTGAGGATATTCAGAAGACTGCTTTCAGAACAAGGTATGGACATTATGAGTATTCTGTAATGCCTTTTGGTGTGACTAATGCGCCTGGGGTATTTATGGAGTCTATGAATAGGATTTTCCATCCGTACCTAGACAAGTTTGTCGTGGTATTTATTGACGATATTTTGGTGTATTCGAAATCTGAATGAGAGCATGCTGAACATTTGAGAGTGGTTTTAGGAGTTCTACGAGAAAAGAAGTTATTTGCTAAACTGTCCAAGTGTGAATTTTGGTTAGAAGAGGTTAGTTTTCTTGGTCATGTGATTTCAAGAGGTGGTATTGTTGTTGATCCTTCTAAGATAGAAGCGGTATCTAAGTGGGAAGCTCCGAAGTCAGTTTCTGAGATAAGGAGTTTTCTTGGACTTGCAGGTTATTATAGGAAATTCATTGAGGGATTTTCTAAGTTGGCGTTACCGTTGACGATGTTGACTAGAAAGGGGAAAGCGTTTGTTTGGGACTCAAAATGTGAAGAAAGTTTCCAAGAGTTAAAGAGAAGGTTAACTACTGCTCCTATTCTGATATTACCAAGTCCATCGGAACCATTTGAGGTTTACTGTGATGCTTCATTGTTGGGTTTGGGTGGTGTTTTGATGCAGAATAAGCAGGTTGTAGCTTATGCTTCGAGACAACTGAAGGTTCATGAGGGGAACTATCCGACACACGATTTAGAGTTGGCAGCTGTGGTAATTGTTCTGAAGTTATGGAGGCATTACTTGTACGGGTCAAGATTTGAGGTTTTCAGTGACCATGAAAGTTTAAAGTATTTGTTTGATCAGAAAGAGCTGAATATGAGACAGAGGAGATGGTTAGAGTTTCTGAAGGATTATGACTTTGGTTTGAATTACCATCCGGGTAAAGCAAACGTAGTGGCTGATGCATTGAGTCGGAAATCATTGCATATGTCTATGTTAATGGTTAAGGAATTGGATTTAATTGAGCAGTTTAGAGACTTGAGTTTGGTGTGTGAGAGTACTCACAATAGTGTTAAATTGGGAATGTTGAAGTTAACGAGTGGTATTCTGGATGAGATTAGAGAGGGTCAGAAATCCGATGTGCTTTTGGTTGATAAGTTGACTCTAGTGAATCAAGGTCAAGGTGGTGAATTCAGAGTTGATGAGAATGGTGTTTTGAAATTTGGTAATCGGGTGTGTATTCCGGATGTTACCGAACTTAAGAAGAGTATTCTTGAGGAAGGACATCGTAGTGGCCTGAGTATTCATCCTGGGGCTACGAAGATGTATCATGATTTGAAAAAGTTATTTTGGTGGCCGGGAATGAAAAGAGAAATTGCGAGTTTTGTTTATTCTTGTTTGACTTGTCAGAAGTCAAAGATTGAGCATCAGAAGCCGTCTGGGCTAATGCAACCGTTGGCTATTCCAGAGTGGAAGTGGGATAGTATCAGTATGGATTTTGTTTCTGGTTTACCGAGGACAATTAAGAATTTTGAAGCTATTTGGGTGATTGTTGACAGATTGACAAAATCGGCTCATTTCATTCCGATCAAAATGAATTATCCGTTAGAGAGATTAGCTGAGTTGTATATTGAGAAAATTGTAAGTTTGCATGGTATTCCGTCGAGTATTGTTTCGGACAGAGATCCTAGATTTACATCGAAGTTCTGGGAAGGTTTGCAGAGGGCTTTGGGAACTAAGCTGAGATTGAGTTCTGCATATCATCCGCAGACTGATGGTCAGACTGAGAGGACGATTCAGTCGCTGGAGGATCTTTTGAGGGCTTGTGTTTTGGAAAAGGGAGGTGCTTGGGATTGTTATTTACCTTTGATTGAGTTTACCTACAACAATAGTTTTCATTCGAGCATTGGTATGGCACCGTTTGAAGCTTTGTATGGTAGGAGATGTCGGACACCTTTATGTTGGTATGAGTCCGGTGAGAGTGTTGTGGTTGGACCGGAGATTGTGCAACAAACTACGGAAAAGATTAAGATGATTCAGGAGAAGATGAGGATTGCTCAGAGTCGTCAAAAGAGTTATCACGACAAGAGGAGGAAGTCACTTGAGTTTCAAGAGGGAGATCATGTGTTTCTTCGTGTTACTCCGATAACTGGGGTTGGTCGAGCTTTGAAGTCGAAGAAGTTGACACCTCGATTTATTGGTCCTTATCAGATTTTGGAGAGGATAGGGGAGGTAGCCTATCGTATCGCTTTACCGCCGTCACTTGCGAATTTGCATGAGGTTTTTCATGTGTCTCAGTTGAGGAGGTACATTCCTGATCCGTCGCATGTGGTCCAAGTAGATGATGTACAGGTGAGAGATAACCTGACTGTTGAAACATCACCTATGAGGATCGAGGATCGAGAGTTGAAGCAGTTGCGGGGTAAAGAGATTGCTTTAGAAAAGGTAGCTTGGGGAGGACCAGCAGGTGGCAATGTGACTTGGGAACTTGAGAGTCAGATGAAGGAGTCTTATCCAGAGTTATTCGCTTGAGGTATGTTTTCGAGGACGAAAACTCTTTTAGTGGGGGAGAGTTGTAACACCCCGATAAAAATATGATAATTATTTAATTTAAGTTAATAGTATAATTATTAATTTAATTAAATAATTGGAATATTATTGGATTATTATTATTGGAATAATAAAGTTGGAATATATATAAAGAGTTCCATTTGGTAAAAAGGGTTTTTCACGTGAAAACCAGAGAAGCGACAGAAAGTGAGAAAAGGGCAAAGAGGAAGAGCAAGAGAACAAGGGTTGAAGAAGGGAAAAGCTTGAAGTTAAAGGATTGCCGGATTAACTCAGGTAAGGGGGGTTTATCGTCGTTTAATGGGTATTATGGGTTAACATGTAATGGGTAGTAATAAGCCATTGAATTGACCTTAATTTGGATGATGAATGTTGCAAATTGTGATGACCAAATTACGTTAAAACTGTGATTGAATCTATAGTTGGGTGAGTCGTAGTTTTCTGGACGTGTAGCTTTTTACGGAATCGAAATCGGAGGTCCGGAAGTCCTCCGACGGCGAAAAATGCGGGGGATTCTGCATTCTGTTCGTGTTAGCGCAGGAACAGCTTTCTGTCTTGCGTTAACCGGTTAACCCAGGGTGTTAACCGGTTAACACTGTTATGAATTATGAGAAATTGCTGTCTGTCTTGCGTTAACCGGTTAACCCAGGGCGTTAACCGGTTAACACTGTTAAAATGTGCCAGGAAGCGTGTTCTGTGTTGCGTTAACCGGTTAACCCAGGGCGTTAACCGGTTAACACTGTTTGGAAAGTGGAAAATTGATATTCAAATATTATGTACATATTTGACGTTTGGCCTATATTGGTGTATGATATAGTAGGGATCAATTCCCGTTGTTTTGAGCAGTATAGGTATTAGTAGAGTGTGCTAATACTGTGATTTATTATTTGGCATGATATGAATATGATTCTGTGATAAATATGCTGATGATGTATGATGGTATGCATAATGCTGTGAATGTATCTGTTATGTATGCAATTGTGAATGGACTGTTTATGGCTTAGAGTGTGAGCATATGTCTATCTTGGATTGTTGTTGATGTTTGCATGCTAGGTGATTTAGCGTGTATAGCATGGCCTTTATGGTGGTAGCTAATTCCCATGGTGAGGAATTAGTGAGTGAGTTGTTGTGGATTGTTGTTGATGTTTGCATGCTAGGTGATTTAGCGTGCATAGCATGGCCTTTATGGTGGTAGCTAATTCCCATGGTGAGGAATTAGTGAGTGAGTCGCTAGGTCTCAAATGAGTGGGACTAGTGAGCTTGGTAGTCGTATCTGGATTTGATCGGTGAGGTTGAACTATGTGTTCACGAATAGTCGGTACCGCATGCATGGAGTCTCATTGCATAATGTATGTATGACGTATAATATGAATGGATGTATTCCAATATTATACGTGTGTTTTGTGTTGGGTTGAGTATGATTATGATTTTGAGTTGATGTTGCCGTTGCTGAATGTGTGATCTGATTTGGGTGATGAAATGTGTTAAATTACTTAGCATTACATGATATTTTATAATGCTTATTATATCGATTGAGGAACTCACCCTTACAACTATGTTTCAGGTAACGAGCAGTGATTGAGTAGAAGCTAGTGCTTGAAGTCTAGTGTAGTTCCTTAGTGGGTCATGCTCTGGTATATGTAACATCGGGACGGGATGTTTTACTTTGTTTTCATTTTGGTTGTTGAACAACTTTACATGTAATGTGTTACATGGTTTGCATGATTGATTTGATTTCTATCTGCTGCGAATTGTGCAATGTTTTATTTTGATTAATAAATGAGCATGACAAGTTATTATGGTGAATGGTGTGAAGTGTCAAGTGTGACACCCTTAAATTGCATATCTACTCTGATTTATATTTTGTTGAATTAATTGATTATTGGGGTATTTTAGAAGGGTGTTACAATAGTGGTATCAGAGCATAGTCGGTCGAGTCGAGTCGTAATTATTCTATTTCCCTGTATGTGATAGGTGTTGTGTAACCCTATAAGTACTTATTGTTTTAGCTTATTGGGTTCTCAGAATAGAGATGGCTGGAAGAGGTAGAGACGATGCTGCGATTGCTGAGGCTCTGGGTATGCTAGCTGGAGTACTTGGAGGGAATCCGAATGTTGTGGGAATGGGAACTGCTCGTCAACTGAGTGAGTTCCAAAAGAACAATCCTCCGATGTTCAAGGGAGCATACGATCCAGATGGTGCTCAGAAGTGGTTGAAGGAGATCGAGAGGATCTTCCGAGTGACTGAGTGTGCCGATAACCAGAAGGTCAGGTTCGGTACGCATATGCTGTCAGAGGAAGCAGATGATTGGTGGGTTGCTGCCCGCACTGAGTTGGAAGCTGCTGGGAGTGCTGAGATCACTTGGGCGGTGTTCAGAGAGAGATTCCTGAGGAAGTACCTTCCAGAGGATGTCAGAGGAAAGAAAGAGATAGAGTTCTTAGAATTGAAGCAGGGCAATCGGTCTGTTACTGAGTATGCTGCTAAGTTCACAGAGCTGTCGAAGTATTACACTCCCTATGATGAGGCTACTGGGGAATTTTCAAAATGTGTGAAGTTTGAGAACGGGTTACGTCCCGAGATCAAGCAGGCTATTGGGTATCAGCGGATTAGAGTGTTTTCTGACTTGATGGACTGTTGCAGGATTTTTGAACAGGATACCAAGGCCAGAGCGGAGAGCTATCAGCAGAGGGTTGATAGGAAAGGCAAGAATCAGAATGATCGTGGGAAACCGTATGCAGCTGGCAAAGGTTTCCAGAGACAGAGTGGGATGAGGAGACCTAGTGGGGGAGACTCCAGTGCCCCTGCTAAGTGTTACAGATGTGGTCAGGCTGGACATCGTATCCATGAGTGTACCAGTACTGAGAAGAAGTGTTTCAAGTGTGGCAAAGGTGGTCACTTGGCTGCAGAGTGCCGGTTGAAGACTATGACTTGTTTCAACTGTGGAGAGGTGGGTCATATCAGTCCACAGTGTCCTAAGCCGAAGAAAGAGAACCAGTCGGGAGGCAAGGTCTTTGCTTTATCGGGTTCTGAGACTTCTGCAGATGATCGTTTGATCCGAGGTACGTGTTATATTAATGGCTTTCCTCTTGTAGCTATTATTGACACCGGTACGACTCATTCCTTTATATCTTTGGACTGTGCTGTGAAACTTAAATTAGAGATATTTGAGATGCATGGGAGTATGGTGATTGATACTCCTGCGAAGGGTTCAGTGACTACTACTTCAGTTTGTTTAAATTGCCCTTTGAGTATTTTTGGTAGAGACTTTGGGATGGACCTCGTGTGTCTTCCACTAGTGCAGATTGATGTTATCCTGGGTATGAACTGGTTGGTGTTTAACCGAGTTTTTATCAACTGTTTTGATAAGACTGTGATCTTTCCTGAGATTGAGGAAGGAAAGAGTTTGTTTCTATCAGCAAGGCAGGTGAATGAGGCAGTAGCAGATGGGACAGAGTTGTTTATGCTGTTAGCGACTTTGGAGGCTAAAGATAAACTGGTGATTTGCGATCTAGCCGTGGTGTGTGATTTTCCTGATGTGTTTCCTGAAGAAGTGAATGAATTACCGCCAGAGCGTGAAGTTGAGTTCTCGATTGATTTGGTACCTGGTACTAGGCCGATGTCGATGGCTCCGTACCGTATGTCTGCTGTTGAGTTAACTGAATTGAAGAGTCAGCTGGAAGATCTGTTGGATAAGAAATTTATTCGTCCGAGTGTGTCACCGTGGGGTGCACCAGTGTTATTGGTTAAGAAGATAGAAGGTACTATGAGGTTGTGTATGGACTACAGGCAACTGAATAAAGTGACGATCAAGAATCGGTATCCTTTGCCGAGGATTAATGATTTGATGGATCAGTTGGTTGGTGCGAGTGTGTTCAGCAAAATAGATTTGAGATCGGGGTATCATCAGATACGTGTGAAAACTGAGGATATTCAGAAGACTGCTTTCAGAACAAGGTATGGACATTATGAGTATTCTGTAATGCCTTTTGGTGTGACTAATGCGCCTGGGGTATTTATGGAGTCTATGAATAGGATTTTCCATCCGTACCTAGACAAGTTTGTCGTGGTGTTTATTGACGATATTTTGGTGTATTCGAAATCTGAATGAGAGCATGCTGAACATTTGAGAGTGGTTTTAGGAGTTCTACGAGAAAAGAAGTTATTTGCTAAACTGTCCAAGTGTGAATTTTGGTTAGAAGAGGTTAGTTTTCTTGGTCATGTGATTTCAAGAGGTGGTATTGTTGTTGATCCTTCTAAGATAGAAGCGGTATCTAAGTGGGAAGCTCCGAAGTCAGTTTCTGAGATAAGGAGTTTTCTTGGACTTGCAGGTTATTATAGGAAATTCATTGAGGGATTTTCTAAGTTGGCGTTACCGTTGACGATGTTGACTAGAAAGGGAAAGCGTTTGTTTGGGACTCAAAATGTGAAGAAAGTTTCCAAGAGTTAAAGAGAAGGTTAACTACTGCTCCTATTCTGATATTACCAAGTCCATCGGAACCATTTGAGGTTTACTGTGATGCTTCATTGTTGGGTTTGGGTGGTGTTTTGATGCAGAATAAGCAGGTTGTAGCTTATGCTTCGAGACAACTGAAGGTTCATGAGGGAACTATCCGACACACGATTTAGAGTTGGCAGCTGTGGTAATTGTTCTGAAGTTATGGAGGCATTACTTGTACGGGTCAAGATTTGAGGTTTTCAGTGACCATGAAAGTTTAAAGTATTTGTTTGATCAGAAAGAGCTGAATATGAGACAGAGGAGATGGTTAGAGTTTCTGAAGGATTATGACTTTGGTTTGAATTACCATCCGGGTAAAGCAAACGTAGTGGCTGATGCATTGAGTCGGAAATCATTGCATATGTCTATGTTAATGGTTAAGGAATTGGATTTAATTGAGCAGTTTAGAGACTTGAGTTTGGTGTGTGAGAGTACTCACAATAGTGTTAAATTGGGAATGTTGAAGTTAACGAGTGGTATTCTGGATGAGATTAGAGAGGGTCAGAAATCCGATGTGCTTTTGGTTGATAAGTTGACTCTAGTGAATCAAGGTCAAGGTGGTGAATTCAGAGTTGATGAGAATGGTGTTTTGAAATTTGGTAATCGGGTGTGTATTCCGGATGTTACCGAACTTAAGAAGAGTATTCTTGAGGAAGGACATCGTAGTGGCCTGAGTATTCATCCTGGGGCTACGAAGATGTATCATGATTTGAAAAAGTTATTTTGGTGGCCGGGAATGAAAAGAGAAATTGCGAGTTTTGTTTATTCTTGTTTGACTTGTCAGAAGTCAAAGATTGAGCATCAGAAGCCGTCTGGGCTAATGCAACCGTTGGCTATTCCAGAGTGGAAGTGGGATAGTATCAGTATGGATTTTGTTTCTGGTTTACCGAGGACAATTAAGAATTTTGAAGCTATTTGGGTGATTGTTGACAGATTGACAAAATCGGCTCATTTCATTCCGATCAAAATGAATTATCCGTTAGAGAGATTAGCTGAGTTGTATATTGAGAAAATTGTAAGTTTGCATGGTATTCCGTCGAGTATTGTTTCGGACAGAGATCCTAGATTTACATCGAAGTTCTGGGAAGGTTTGCAGAGGGCTTTGGGAACTAAGCTGAGATTGAGTTCTGCATATCATCCGCAGACTGATGGTCAGACTGAGAGGACGATTCAGTCGCTGGAGGATCTTTTGAGGGCTTGTGTTTTGGAAAAGGGAGGTGCTTGGGATTGTTATTTACCTTTGATTGAGTTTACCTACAACAATAGTTTTCATTCGAGCATTGGTATGGCACCGTTTGAAGCTTTGTATGGTAGGAGATGTCGGACACCTTTATGTTGGTATGAGTCCGGTGAGAGTGTTGTGGTTGGACCGGAGATTGTGCAACAAACTACGGAAAAGATTAAGATGATTCAGGAGAAGATGAGGATTGCTCAGAGTCGTCAGAAGAGTTATCACGACAAGAGGAGGAAGTCACTTGAGTTTCAAGAGGGAGATCATGTGTTTCTTCGTGTTACTCCGATAACTGGGGTTGGTCGAGCTTTGAAGTCGAAGAAGTTGACACCTCGATTTATTGGTCCTTATCAGATTTTGGAGAGGATAGGGGAGGTAGCCTATCGTATCGCTTTACCGCCGTCACTTGCGAATTTGCATGAGGTTTTTCATGTGTCTCAGTTGAGGAGGTACATTCCTGATCCGTCGCATGTGGTCCAAGTAGATGATGTACAGGTGAGAGATAACCTGACTGTTGAAACATCACCTATGAGGATCGAGGATCGAGAGTTGAAGCAGTTGCGGGGTAAAGAGATTGCTTTAGAAAAGGTAGCTTGGGGAGGACCAGCAGGTGGCAATGTGACTTGGGAACTTGAGAGTCAGATGAAGGAGTCTTATCTAGAGTTATTCGCTTGAGGTATGTTTTCGAGGACGAAAACTCTTTTAGTGGGGGAGAGTTGTAACACCCCGATAAAAATATGATAATTATTTAATTTAAGTTAATAGTATAATTATTAATTTAATTAAATAATTGGAATATTATTGGATTATTATTATTGGAATAATAAAGTTGGAATATATATAAAGAGTTCCATTTGGTAAAAAGGGTTTTTCACGTGAAAACCAGAGAAGCGACAGAAAGTGAGAAAAGGGCAAAGAGGAAGAGCAAGAGAACAAGGGTTGAAGAAGGGAAAAGCTTGAAGTTAAAGGATTGCCGGATTAACTCAGGTAAGGGGGGTTTATCGTCGTTTAATGGGTATTATGGGTTAACATGTAATGGGTAGTAATAAGCCATTGAATTGACCTTAATTTGGATGATGAATGTTGCAAATTGTGATGACCAAATTACGTTAAAAACTGTGATTGAATCTATAGTTGGGTGAGTCGTAGTTTTCTGGACGTGTAGCTTTTTACGGAATCGAAATCGGAGGTCCGGAAGTCCTCCGACGGCGAAAAATGCGGGGGATTCTGCATTCTGTTCGTGTTAGCGCAGGAACAGCTTTCTGTCTTGCGTTAACCGGTTAACCCAGGGTGTTAACCGGTTAACACTGTTATGAATTATGAGAAATTGCTGTCTGTCTTGCGTTAACCGGTTAACCCAGGGCGTTAACCGGTTAACACTGTTAAAATGTGCCAGGAAGCGTGTTCTGTGTTGCGTTAACCGGTTAACCCAGGGCGTTAACCGGTTAACACTGTTTGGAAAGTGGAAAATTGATATTCAAATATTATGTACATATTTGACGTTTGGCCTATATTGGTGTATGATATAGTAGGGATCAATTCCCGTTGTTTTGAGCAGTATAGGTATTAGTAGAGTGTGCTAATACTGTGATTTATTATTTGGCATGATATGAATATGATTCTGTGATAAATATGCTGATGATGTATGATGGTATGCATAATGCTGTGAATGTATCTGTTATGTATGCAATTGTGAATGGACTGTTTATGGCTTAGAGTGTGAGCATATGTCTATCTTGGATTGTTGTTGATGTTTGCATGCTAGGTGATTTAGCGTGTATAGCATGGCCTTTATGGTGGTAGCTAATTCCCATGGTGAGGAATTAGTGAGTGAGTTGTTGTGGATTGTTGTTGATGTTTGCATGCTAGGTGATTTAGCGTGCATAGCATGGCCTTTATGGTGGTAGCTAATTCCCATGGTGAGGAATTAGTGAGTGAGTCGCTAGGTCTCAAATGAGTGGGACTAGTGAGCTTGGTAGCCGTATCTGGGTTTGATCGGTGAGGTTGAACTATGTGTTCACGAATAGTCGGTACCGCATGCATGGAGTCTCATTGCATAATGTATGTATGGCGTATAATATGAATGGATGTATTCCAATATTATACGTGTGTTTTGTGTTGGGTTGAGTATGATTATGATTTTGAGTTGATGTTGCCGTTGCTGAATGTGTGATCTGATTTGGGTGATGAAATGTGTTAAATTACTTAGCATTACATGATATTTTATAATGCTTATTATATCGATTGAGGAACTCACCCTTACAACTATGTTTCAGGTAACGAGCAGTGATTGAGTAGAAGCTAGTGCTTGAAGTCTAGTATAGTTCCTTAGTGGGTCATGCTCTGGTATATGTAACATCGGGACGGGATGTTTTACTTTGTTTTCATTTTGGTGGTTGAACAACTTTACATGTAATGTGTTACATGGTTTGCATGATTGATTTGATTTCTATCTGCTGCGAATTGTGCAATGTTTTATTTTGATTAATAAATGAGCATGACAAGTTATTATGGTGAATGGTGTGAAGTGTCAAGTGTGACACCCTTAAATTGCATATCTACTCTGATTTATATTTTGTTGAATTAATTGATTATTGGGGTATTTTAGAAGGGTGTTACAGAAGTCACCAGAAACCCTGTATCAATTTGCTTCTGAACTTCCTCTTTAATCTTTACTGCCATATCAGGATGAGTCCTCCTGAGCTTCTGCTTCACAGGCACGCACTTAGGCTTTAAAGGCAGGAAATGTTTCATAATATCAGTGTCTAGACCTGGCATGTCTTCATACGACCAAGCAAAGACGTCGACATATTCTCGTAGCAATTCAATCAACCCCTTCTTAACAGATTCTTCCAGGAGTGCCCCAATCTTTACCTCTCGCACACAATCTTCAGACCCCAAGTTGACTGTCTCCAGATTCTCAAGATGCGGTTGAATGATCTTCTCTTCATGCTCAAGTAAACGGGTAATCTCATCAGGAATCTCTTCAACATCATCTTCTCCTGCCTCAAATACAGGGAATTCAAAATTGGAAGATGGTGTTGGGTCATTATGTTCAATGGGTTTAGAAATCAACCTGCATAATGATTTTGGATATGAAAAGATTTAGATTTCAAACAACGCAAATCATTATGCAGATGAAAAGATTGATTTTATTCCATTTTGAGGTTTTATGTGATCACCAATTTCATGCAAAAGCGAAAAGGGAAAATAAATGGAAAACAAACATTTAACATGAATTTATTAAATGAAAATATCATTGTATTTATGCACCATCAATGTCATCACTCCTCCTTTTGGCATGGGAGAAGGGTTTTTAAACAAAGTGATCATTACGTTGACTTATGGACAACTGTTGGAATATCCACAGCGACCCAATTGTTGCAGACCCCACCAGGGATGATGAAATTGCCAGAATCCTCTACATCTTCTAAAACGGCAGCAACCTCCTCATCTAGACCAGTGTGGATGAAACCTCCACTCTTGAATAACCCTTGCTTGTTGAAAGTACCAGAAGAAAAACCTATGCCAGCCCGGGACTCGTTGTCTTCTAACTCAATCATTTTTCCTAAACCAGTGGTTGCACCACGCTCAATGGCCAACTTTGCATCTTTGTAGGAAGCAAATGAAGGAGTTCTCTTCTCAATAGGCTCAGCTATAGATAAAGCTTGGGAAGGAGTTCCAATTTCAACCTCAACATCTATATAAGAGGAGGAAGACAAATGGCTAACCAGGAGAGCCCTTTCTCCCCCTACCACCACCAGCTTCTTGTTTTTCACGAATTTCAATTTCTGGTGTAGGGTGGACGTCACGGCGTCTGCCTCGTGAATCCATGGTCTGCCTAAGAGACAACTATACGATGGGTGAATGTCCATAACCTGGAAGGTAATCTGGAAATCACTTGGTCCGATCTTGATTGGGAGATCAACTTCCCCAATCACAGTTTTGCGAGACCCATCGAAAGCCTTCACAACTACTCCACTCTGCCTCATGGGAGGCCCTTGATATGATAGCTTTGAGAGAGTGGACTTTGGAAATACGTTCAATGATGACCCGATGACCACCAACACATTGGACATGGCGTCGTCTTTGCAATTCATAGATATGTGTAAAGCCAAGTTGTGGTCTCTTCCCTCCTCAGGGAGATCTGAGTCACAAAAGCTCAGGTTGTTGCAAGCAGTAATGTTTGTAACAATGCTATCGAATTGCTCCAAAGTGACATCGTGATCTACATATGCCACATCCAACACCTTCTGCAGAGCCTCTCGGTGTGGTTCTGAATTTAAGAGTAAGGATAATACAGATATTTTGGATGGCGTTTGTAGAAGTTGGTCTACAACATTGTACTCGCTCCTTTTTATGAGTCTCAGCATCTCATCACAGTCTTCTTTCACATTGTCACTCGGGCCAACAGAAGTAGGAGTTTTTAGTACGGAGGAGGGCTTAACAGCAAGTGCCGGATTCGGAGAATTCATAGCGTTCCCGATCGGGCGTTCAACAAAATCAGCATTAATTTGAGGCTTCGGCGGTGCTGAAAATACACGGCCACTACGGGTCAAACCGCTAACATCGGCAATATTCACAACAGAAGAAGAGGGCAAGGACACCTCTTTCCCATTCTCTACTGCTACGGTGTTGTAGCGATAGGGAACTGCCTTTTCAGAGGAGTAAGGCACAGGACCAGCAGGCTTAATGATCAGAGCGGGAGAAGCCTTCTGCTTGCTACCATTATACTTGATGATAACAGGCTCGGGTATCCGGAACACTGGGGAGATCACATTGACCTCAGGATCATTTTCATCAACATTCCTGTTTTGAAGGATCTCAATGACTCATTCGTCCAACATTTCCTGAACATCCTTGCGCACCTGGCAACAACCCAATCGGTTAACAGAGCAGACTCGACATCTATCATGGTCATACTCATAATGACTGTAGTCACACAACAAACGATGCATCTGGACCAGAGACTGTTGAATATGACTGACATATTTGACCTTGTATTTTCCAGGGCAACCCTGGACCATGTTGACAGATTTCCCATGTTCGGGCAATGGGTTCTTCTTCAAGTTAGGGCCTACATCCTCAAAACATAAAATACCACACCTCACAAGGTCTTGAACCTTGGTCTTCAAAGGGTAACAATTCTCCACGTCGTGGCCGGGAGCACTAGAATGGTAAACACAATGTAACTCAGGCTTATACCACCACTCGGGGTTAGCAGGTATAGCCGGTGGGTCTCTCGGAGTAATCAACTTCCTTTCTATCAAAAAGGGATATAACTCTGCGTACGTCATAGGAATAGGATCGAAGGTGACCCTTTTCCTCTCGTAACTCGTGCTGGTTTGATTACTGTTTCGAGGCTGGTAGGCTTGCTGCTGCGGTCGATGCTGTTGTTGCTGATATTGCGGATGTGGTTGCTGATTGTTACTATGTGGCTGATATTGTTGATTGTCTCTGAAAACAGGTGCTATATGAGCCACCTGGTGCTGGTTACTGGAGGGACGCACAGTCTTCCTCCTCACAGAGGGTCTTCTTGGTTTCTCATGGGAGGTCACAACATGTGCCTCTCCATCTTTCTTCTTTGCAAACGCCCCATGATGTTTGGCAGAAGAGCCTTCTTCTTTGGTTAACCGTCCTTCACGGACCCCTTCTTCTAGACGCATCCCCATATTCACCATCTCGGTGAAGTCAGAAGGAGCGCTAGCAATCATCCGCTCATAATAAAAAGAACTTAAAGTCTTCAAAAAGATCTTAGTCATCTCTTTCTCTTCTAGCGGAGGCACGATATGTGCTGCCACCTCTCGCCACCTCTGGGCATACTCCTTAAATGTTTCTTTATCCTTCTGGGACATGGCTCTCAATTGATCTCTATCGGGATCCATATCCACGTTGTACTTGTACTGCTTGACGAAGGCTTCGCCGAGATCATTGAAGGATCGGATGTTCGCGCTGTCTAAACCCATGTACGAACGCAAAGCGGCACCGGAAAGACTGTCTTGAAAGTAGTGGATGAGTAGTTGGTCATTATCGGTTTGAGTCGACATCTTCCTGGCATACATGACCAGGTGGCTGAGAGGACAAGTATTTCCTTTGTACTTTTCAAAATCAGGGACCTTGAATTTCACAGGGATCTTCACATTTGGAACCAAGCAGAGTTCGGCAGCAGACTTGCCGAAAAGATCCTTCCCTCTGAGAGTTTTCAATTCCTTGCGAAGCTCAAGAAATTGATCGTTCATAGCATCCATCTTCTCATAAACATATGGACCCTCAGACGGCTCAGAATGATAGATGATGTCGTCTACCCTAGGCAAAGTATGCACGACAGGAGGAGGAACGGCAAGGACCGGGCTAGATGCCGACAGAGAAGCAAAGGTAGGAACAGGACCCTCAGGCATGAAATTGGGAGGCATCCCTCACGGGAACCCGGTTGGCATGGCTGTTGGAACAAAGTGTGCACTGGCAGCGGACACAGTAGAGGAGACAATCTCGGAGATAACTGTGCTCTGGGGAGGAGTTGAAGGTGTCGGAGAAGACTGGCTCTGGGCAGCCATGAATGACTCCATAAGGGCAGTCAATCTGGCCAATTCCTCTTTCAGCTCGCGGTTCTCTTGCTCTAAGTGATCCATCAGTCTTAAAATGTTGGCTCTAGTGTAGTACCGGTGAGTCATCTTGTCTTCAAAATAAATGAAGGACACAGAGTTAGACCACAGGGCGAGGGACCGGAAACAAAACCTGCTTATGCATATGATGCATGCAATGTTTGTGCATATGATTTGTTTTTTATTTCAAAGGAACTTTAGAGTTTTATTTGCAAATTCTGGAAATATTAAGCATTTTATCACATATGGAAATATCTCATCAAATAATATCAGGGAAAAGAAGTGCAACATCGTCAATCATATACAAGAGAAAAGGAAAATAATCGTCTTATGGATCCCTAGAAACAATCATCTAAAGCTCGGGACACAGGAAGATAAGATGCGCGAAGCCTCTTCACCTCCCTCTCGTAGGCTGCCCCCATATCAGCCTTCTCTTTGGCGAGTCGATCATACCTCCTCTTCCAGAACTTAGAAGACTGAGGAAGTAGAGAAGTCCATACATCATCAGGGTCATCAATAACCTGATGCTCAAGAAACTCAATCAACACATCCTTCTCCTTAATCTGCTGAAGCAACTCTTCACGTTCACGGATCCAGGCACGTGAACGGTCTTCGTCTCTCAACTCCTCTACTCCTTGATTAGGGAGGGTTGAAGGCCCAGCCATAATCATAGGTGTAGGTCTCGGATACTCGTAAGGCATGAGATACTCAGACGCCCTCTTCCTAACCCAAACAGTGTAAGGCTCCAAAGCGATGCAATTCTTAGGACCCAACTCTTTCCTTCCTTTCCTATGAATCTTGCGCCAAGCGCGAACCATCCTAGCTTTCAAGCCTTGGGGATCTTTACCATCCTGAAAGAATACACCCTCTAACAGAATGTTATTGGGTTTATCCTTTAAGGGGAACCCAAGCTGCCGACGTGCCAAAATAGGATTGTAGTTAATCCCACCACGTGTACCAAGAAGAGGTACATTGGAGAATTCGCCACAAGAGTCAATAATCCGCACACCATCATACACATGGTTATACCAAGAGATATCATCATTAGTGAGAGACATAAGTCTCGTGGACCACCGTAGACATTCCTTGTTCTCCTTGAAAGCGATCGTCTGAGGTAAGTGAGAAATAAACCACTTATACAACAGAGGCAAACAACACACAATGGCGCCACCACCCTTTGCATTCCTCATATGCAAAGAGAAGTAGGTATCGCCCAACAGAGTCGGAACGGGATTAAGAGTAGAGAAGATCCTAATGGCGTTCACATCCACAAACTTGTCGATGTTGGGGAACAATACCAATCCATAGATGAGAAGTACAAATATGGCTTCAAAGGCATCCTCACTCATGGCCTTCCCATATATAGTAGCTTGAGCAATGAGGAACTCAGAAGGGAGACCTTGAATTCCACCTTTGGTAGTCATATGAGCACCAACCAGAGATTCATCTATGTGTAACATGTCAGCTATCTCTTGAGAAGTAGGAATACTCTCCAAGCCACTGAACAACAACTGGTCTAGAATAGGTATACCCACAAGGTAAGCATACTCCTCAAGGGTAGGCAAAAGCTGAAAATCCAGAAACGTGAAGCAACGGTACAAAGGATCGTAAAACTGCACCAATACACTCATCAATCCTTCATCCACCTGGGTGCTCAGAAGAGGAAGAAGCTTCCCGAAACGAGCCTTGAAACCCAAGGGATCTAATACATAAGATGTCAAATTCCTTAACTCTTTCAAGTCTGGTTGTCTGAAACTGTACTTCTTTGTATTCCTTCTTTGTCTTTCCATGTCTGAAATTTTTGCAAATAAACCCCTTAAGTTCCTTGAAAATTTTCTTATTTATTGATGATATGGATGCAAATGGGTGCATGAATGCATGAATGCAACAATCACACTCAAGGATCAAGGAAAACACACCAAACAAAGGTCATGGGATGGATCATGTTATCCTTAATATCAATCATCCATTTTGGTGGATTATGGTTTACACCTTATCAACACCCAAGTTCCATTGATATTAAGGATTCATGAACGGATCAACCATGAATCAAGGGTTTGTTGTAAGTCACGAGCATGGAGTTAGGTTAAGAACCACCCAAAAGGGAGTGTACTAGGGTTTAAACCTACCAAATATGTTCTACAAGAGGTTCCCATAGTCATCATCCCATCTTTCAGATATTATTGGAGAAACGACTACTCGTATTCCGAAAATATTCTCAAGAGAGACTCTTATGAGTGTAGTATCACGTAACAATTGTATCAAATCTTACACTTGAACGACTTTCGCACTACATCCTAAGAATAGGCCAAGATGGGCTTGGTAAACTAAGGTCCTTGGCTTCTAAGGTCTATATTGGAAAGAGTAATGTCTAACCACAATTTACTTGTGTGACATTATTGATCCCAACATAACCTCCACCAAGTGAATGGGCTTGCAAGTCAACTTGCTAAGGAATAACTCTACACAAGTCGACAAGACTATGCCATTCTCCTATCCTAAGTGCACTCGAGTTCGGGTATAGAACTCATCTCACAAAGATCACCAAGCATATAAGGAATTAATATCAAGCAATTCAATCATTACATACAATACAATAATCCCAAATTGCACAAAAATATGTCACAAAACAAATACAATACAACAAGCATGAAAAGTCGGCAAAACCCACTAAGCAAAGGTACGATCCCCAGTAGAGTCTCCACTTTTCTGTAGCGGGGTATTCGTTACCATTAGAGATTTTGACTAAATCAAAGGTAAATCATACAAGTCGAGTCGGCACCACACTTCTATTTATCCAAAGGAATGGTTAGAAAGCGAACAAAAACCTAAAAGTTTTATCAAATCAAAAACTAGTAAAAATGTCAGAGATCTGGGTAAGGGGGTTGGTTATGCAATGGGAAGGTATTAGGCACCCAAAGCATCCTAGGTACTCCTAGGGAGCCCTTTTCACATTTGTTGCAAAGGTTGTTATTTTTTTTTGAAAATTTATTTGTGCAAACATGATTGAAGGGATGAGAAAAGCGTGTATGTTTATCTAATGTACTACTTACTAAAAGAAGGGTCAAAAGAAAATGACTCGCACGGACGTTGCATCCACTGTATACGTATCTCATATGAATCTGAGAATCAGAGTCTTCGTAGCTCGGCTACCTAGGGGGTTAAAGAGGAGTGTGCTCGCTAAGACATCGCGTCTTATGCCTACGTATCTCATCTGGGATGAAAATCAGAGCAAAACGTAGTTCGACCACCTATGGGGTAAGGGTTGTGTTTTGGGGTGAACGACGTTACTACGCAATCTACCGGATGCTCAACCTTTGGAGACTTACTCGCCTGTAGTAGAAGGAGATAACATGTTCTTAGGAAAATAAAAATCAATGAGTTTGGGGTGTTTAGGGATGCTCATGCAAAAAGGCAGTCCTAGATGAAGGAACCGCGCTACCTTAAAGGACATGCCACGAGAGGCTATACGAAACCTAAGAAATCGGTAACATGCGGGAAAAGTAAAGGGATCGAGAGATCTACCGTACGGATAAAGATCCGAAGTAACAACAATTAGATAAATAAGAAACCCAAAGACTCTTCCAAGCTAAACACCATCAAAGAAAGCGAGTCAGTACAGGTAATCGGAATAGACCTCCAGGTGGTACCCCACAAATAAAGTGGAACACCAGGCCATCTCTACAAGAGTCATGTGAGCCCTCACAAAAACTCAACAAACAGGTTAGAGTAATATGACGGAATTAGGAGAAAATAATGCCATAACAAACACAAAACAAGTTAGAGCAAACAGGAAAAAACAACTACTGTCGCGATCGCTGCTGCATCGCCTAACGAAAGCTTAGCGAAGCTTCGCTGCAGGCTCGCCTAGTGAAGGTGCTAGCGAGCGCCTGCGGGTTCTGGATTTCCCATTGATAACAGTACGATTTTAGGGACTCCAAACCCTATGGCATCCATCTCAGAAATTAAGTGATCAAAACATTCAAGGTATTGTTTACACATTCATGCATATCTAAACCCGTGGGCAAAAACTGAACGATACCTCACACATTCAGAGTATTCAAATTAAAAGCATAGAGTAATGGGGATAAGGGCAAACCTGATTGGAGAGACCGATGAAATTGAATGGCACGGTTGGGTTTGCAAAGCACTCTTAGGGTTTATATGAGAGGGAATTGGTTCTTTGCCGATGAGTTCCCTTCAGTCTCTGAAGGTTGCTTTGAACTCTGTTAGCTCTTCTCTCACTATCTTTATCCCTGCCAGGGTAATAGGAATAGAATGCCTTTTGTTTCACTGAAACTCTGAATTTATAACCTAATTTTTGTGGACCTGTGGGCTCAAATGAGAGAGGCCCAAATCCAAAAATTTTCTGTTATATTTTATTTATGTATTTATTTATTTATTTATTTATTTGTTTATTATTATTATTATTATTATTATTTTAAACACGTGGGCTTCGCCTAGCGAGCATGACAGTTCAAGAAATTCCTCTGAGCGTAGGTGATTCTGGTGGCTTTTCTTGGGACTCGCTAGGCGACCCATTCTGCTCGCCTAGCGAGCATGACAACTCATGAACAAACTTTTGCTCCTTCAAGATTAACGTTTTGACTGACAAATATACCCCATTTGAACCTGTTGGAAGTATCTCAAGCCATTCCCTTGTGTTGACTGATCATCTAAATAGAACCCACAAAGTGTCCTGGATGATACTCAAGCTTCAAACAAAAGATGTTAGTGACACATTTTTGTGCTTTTGGTTAGTAAACAAAAGTAAGAGAAACAATGATGTATAATTCAAGCATGCTTGGTGATCTCAAACCAATCACAAGGAGTCCCACCCAAAGGAAAAGGGAACCAAGATGCCAAAGATCCTTGAGGCAATGCAAATGCAATGTTATGATGCCATGAGGGATCTTAGGGTCAAAATTGGAATCTTACAGTATGTACACAATTATGTGCTCAAGTGAGCAAAAGGCAAATGACATTAACATAAACATGTGCTCAAGTGAGCAAAGAGAAAAGCAAATGGATAATATGTGCCAGAATAGTAAATTGCATAAAAGTAAAGAGCAAAAAGTAAAAGTTAGTTGTTAATGGTTAGTGTTAGTAGTTAGTGTGCCATAAGGCAAATTTAGCGCTATGTTAAGCAATCGTAATTGGACTTATGTAGAAGTTGAAGGTGAGAAAAACAAGAAAGGGGGGGTTTGAATTGTTTGGAAAAATAAGCGCTTTTCAAAATGAAAATCACACAAGGATTTTATACTGGTTCGCTTATAACACAAAGCTACTCCAGTCCACCCGGCCGAGGTGATTTCGCCTTCAACAAGGACTTAATCCACTAATCTTGAAAGATTACAAACAACGTCTAAGAGAAAAATCTCTTAGTCCTCTCAAGTATACAGACTACACAGAGTCACTTGAGGAAATCAACAATCAATAGATGAAAGATTTATGTAATCTAGAGTGCTTCTAAGATAAGCTAATATTACAATAGTAAGAACAAAGTGATTCACGTTATAAGCAAAAGCTTCGTGAAGATTTTTAGAGCAAGAGTGTTTTTCTTGAGCGTTGATGTTTCAGTATAATTTTTCCTCGTATGTGTTATATCTTGAATGTTGATTTGCAGTTCTTTATATAGATCAGTGAGGTGGTAGTTGAAACTGACTGATGAGTAATAAGATGAATTTACGCCATAACATAAATAGCTTCTGCAGGATAACTTTCTCTCCTTGAAATGACTACTTACCACATATGGTATCTTCTTTATTGAAATTGGAGATTAATGTCTCTTTCTCTATTAGGAAATCCATTTGCAAATCTTTACTTGACTTTAACGTTACTCTTTCATAATTAGCAATTCCATGATCAGAGTCTTCGTGTATCTGAGAATCTTGGAATCTTGCTTCTGATGTTGAGTTCAGATAGTTTCTTCAGACAGCGCTGATAACTTCTGGAATTTAGAGATAGCGTTGTTCAGAGTCAGACCATCTAGAGCTTACTTCTTGTTTAGATGCTTCTGATACTTTGCTGTTATGCTCAGAGTTAGACTTTCTTGAACTTGTTTCCACTTCAAATGCTTCTGATCATTTGATAATTTGTATCTGATCTGGTTTTGTATCTGATGACATCATCAGATTTCTTCCTTCTTTCTTTAGAATCCTGCACACTTAGAAACTTTTCGTTAGGGTGCCATTTTTGGTTTCATCCTTTGTTATCATCAAAATCAAGGAATCTGTTGTAGAACAATTTTTGTTCTTACAATCTCCCCCTTTTTGATGATGACAAAACAAACTTAATTAGCAGATGAAACATGAATAATATCAGATCAGATAGATAAGAGCTCCCCCTGAGATAGTGCTAGGGAGTTCAGAAGTTCTTACCAGAGCTTCCAAGCAATGAGGTTTCTGAAACTTTCTGCAATTTCTTAAGTCCAAGTTAGATAATTTTATTTTTAAGAAAAATATGTTGCAGAGTGTTTAAGGTATTTAGACAATATTTTCATCAGAGTTATTAATGACTTCTCCCCCTTTTTGTCAGAATCAAAAAGACATAGCAAAAATAAATAAATAAAGAGAAAAACAATGTATTTAGATAAAGGCACAAAGGCAACAAGAACATGAAAACATCAGAAAGCAAAAGACAAAACAACAGGCAAACAAAAATCCTAAGTGTCTAGGGGTTCGGAGGCGGAGGCATTCTCTGAAGCAACATAGCAAGCATGTTCTGGATGTTGTCGATGACAGTATCTTGCTTGTCCATTCTGGCCCGGAGTTCATTCTGATCTTGCTTAAGTTCTTTCAGCGTTTGGAGAACCATAGGGATGAAAGAAGAGGACTCCCCCAGAGTCAGAGCCTGCTGTGCTTCAGCAGCGGTCTGTGCTTCAGCTTCTGCAGCAGCAGCAGCATCTGCCAGAGCCTTAGCTTCAGCTTCCTTTTCCCTTAGGATTTCAGCTTGACGAGCTTTTTCTTCTTCCAATCTTCTGGCTTCTTCAGCTTCTCGCGCAAGTCTCTCTTCCTCTAGCCTCCTGGCTTCTTCAGCAGCTTCTCTGGCAAGTCTTTCCTGGAGTCTTGCCTCAGCATCTCTGATGTAGCCATTTCTGACTTGTTCAAAGATGTTCTTCAGTCTAAAAGCCTCAGAGGTCATCCAGCCAATGACTCTGTTCCAGTGTGTCCTTACAGAGTCAGGATCATCACTGACTTTAGAGTTAGTGGTCAGAGACTTGACCTTTTGTACTGAAGCCCCTGCTACCAGCATGATGGCTTCCTCAAGGGTAGGTACAGAAAGGTTTGGTTCAGAGGTTTGAGGTGAAGATGTTGGAGGGCTGAGATTTAATGTGAGAGGTTCAGATTCTGCTTCAGGTTCAGATCTTTGGGGTGAAGCGTAAAGAGGGTTTAAGTCTAAAGGTTCAGTTTCAGTTTCTGATTCAGGTGCAGCAGAGGTGTTTGGTGGGTTGATATCAGAGGTGGGAAGGTCAGAGGGTTGGTCTTCAGAAGGTTGGTTTTCAGAAGGTTGGTTTTCAGAAGGGATGGTGGTTGTTTGTTGTGGTGGTGAAGTTATTTCAGGTTCTGTTGGTTGTTGTGAAGCGAGGTTTTGAGCATAAATTTGGGCTAAGGTTGGAGAGTCAGGGTCAGAGTAATCTTGTTCAGAGGAGATAGAAAGGTATGGGGGTGATTCTGGTTCTGAGGATGATGAAGAGGAAGTGCTTTGGTTCATTTGTTCAGGTTCAGAAGGAGGTATGAATGTACGGGCGATATTTAGAAATGGTGAAGATTGTGAAGTTCTGGTGGTTGAAGGTGGGATATCAGAGGTTGTATAAATGGGGGGTGTTGGGAGAGGATTAGAGGAAGGAGTAGAGGAAACCATCAGAGGTTCAGAGGGAATAGGAGGAACAAACGTACCAGTAGAAATTTTCAGAGGAGCTGGAGATCTGCTTCCAGAAGATTCTCCAAGTCTGGCCTTCTTTGCCTGTGATGCTATCTTCTTCTCAGAGAGACCTCTCTTGTACCTGACGAAGTCTTCTTCTGAATATAGATAATCGTCGAGGCTGAAGTCAGATATGTCAACACCTTCATCCAGCAGACGCTGAAGATAGATAGCAACCGCATCTCTGGGTTCATCCTTGAAGAACCTTGCAAGACCATGAGGCAGCTTCCTCTGATCTTTCAAGGCATCCCAGGAGGTATCCATAGTGGGTCTGACTTGAATCTTCTTTATTATTCCCATACTCTTGAGATTTCTGGCGTTCAGAGGCTTCCCAGTATCTATTGCCAGATCATCCATCAGTTTGGTCTTTTCCAGATGATCTACCAGTCCATTCTCAATGAAGACATCAGATATGAGCCTTCCCAGAGGGATGTAGGATCTGGGCTTCATATTGTTTCTGGTTTCCCTCACAGAGTCTCTGAGGTATCTGAAGAGAAGTGCAGGAAGGCAGATCTTCACACCCTTCTGAATGCAATACAGAATGCATTTCTGATCTGCATTGATGTAATCAGAGGAGTTGGATGCTGGGCGGTGGTGAATAGTTCCCAGAATGATCTTCAACCACACTCTGAGGTTCTGATGCAGCTCTTTGTTCTTTGAAGGATTTCCTTCAGTGTTGGGTTTGAAGATGGTTGGATTGATTACATCAGTAATGCGCTTTGACCTAGGAGGGATGTTGTAAATCCTTTTTCCTCCATCTCTCTCCATGTTCAGTAAAGAGGCAATTGACTCTTCAGTGATTACAATCTTTACCCCCAAAACATGAGAGACGATGAAATGATCATCAGCATCTGCAAATCTCCAGAACTCCTTGATGAGAAGTGGGTAAACAGGGCCATAGAGCCTTTGGAAGTAGTTTCCCCAACCTTGTTTACGAAGTTCTTCAGTAAGATCAACGCCATTTCTCTTAAAGTTGTCGAAATCTACTAGTGTTTCACACAACACGTCCAGTCCTTCAAAAGGGGTTGATAGGTTAATATGGGGTTCACGGTCAAGAACATGGGGTTCCTTGTAAACAGGGGTGATGGAGACGCCTGTAACCGTTGGAGTTGGAATGCTTGAAGTTTGAGCAGTAGAGCTTGATTCCATTTGTTGTGAAAAGTTGAAAACTTGTTGTTGTTGAGCGTCCATGGTGAAGAAGAAGATGAAGATTGATGAAGATGAAGAGCTTTCAGAGAATGCTTCAGAGAGGTTTAGGGTTTTAGAGAGGGTTTGAGAGTGAGTGAGAGTGAAAAGTGTGTGAAATGTGAGAAAAGTGTTTAAATACTCTAAGTAAAACACATGCAAAACGACACATCAAATTGCGTTAGTACAAAGCTCAAGAATGCACGCTTGGGGGAAAAATGATTACAGCTAATTAATGAATGTCTAATCCCAACAGTACGCACACTGCTCAAGGAGATTTCAAACGTCTGTCCTTTGAATTTCTTTTGACAGCTGTCTAGAAGTTCTAGGGTTAGACGCTTAGTGCTCCACGTGTTGATGTATCTGATCTTCAGGAATACCAAAAGATTGATTCCTGGAGATTTCTAACTCATATATCTTCTTAACTTGTAGAAGTATCAGAGTCAGAGGCAGAAGAACATTTGTTTATGTCAGAGTCTCATTTTACATTTTCAGAGCCACACTTCATTCTGGGCAATTTTGAATGTTCAGATTTTCTAAGATAAAAAGAAATCTATCTTCAGCTAGAGGCTTAGTAAAGATATCTGCCCATTGATGATCTGTATCAATGAACTTCAATGTTACTATCCCTTTCTGAACATAGTCTCTGATAAAATGATGTTTTATTTCAATGTGTTTAGCTCTGGAATGTAGAATGGGATTCTTACTTAGACAAATGGCAGCAGTATTATCACAGAAGATAGGAATGTTACTCTCAAAAATTTGCAGATCTTCTAACTGATGTTTCATCCAGAGCATCTGAGTTGTGCACAGTGATGCTGAGATATATTCTGCTTCTGCAGTTGATAGAGCGATAGTTGACTGTCTTTTGCTAGCCCAGGATATCAGATTGTTTCCCAGAAGCTGGCAATTTCCAGATGTGCTTTTTCGTTCTAATCTATCTCCTGCATAATCTGCATCACAGTAACCAGAAAGTCTATACTCTGATGTTTTCTTATACATCAGGCCCAGGTTAGGAGTTCCTTTCAGATACTTAAGAATTCTCTTAACTGCTGTTAAATGAGATTCTCTAGGATCTGATTGGAATCTGACACAGAGACAGACGCTAAAGAGAATATCAGGACGAGTAGCAGTCAGATAGAGAAGAGAGCCTATCATACCTCGATAGAGCTTCTGACAAACCTTGTTGCTTACCTCTTCCTTTTCAAGAATGCAAGTTGGGTGCATGGGAGTTTTTGCAGAGTTGCATTCAGTCATGTCAAACTTCTTCAGAACGTCTTTAATGTACTTGCTTTGATGAACGTACGTGACTTCTGGAGTTTGATTAATTTGAATTCCCAGAAAGAGCTTTAGTTCTTGCATTAAACTCATTTCAAATTCTGCCTGCATTAACTTAGAAAATTCTTGGCAAACAGAGATATTAGCAGAACCAAAAATAATGTCATCAACGTAAATCTGGCATATCATGAGATCATTATTAAGGTTCTTACAGAAGAGTGTGGAATCAACTTTCCCTCTGATAAAATTTTGTTCCAGAAGAAAATTGCTTAAACGTTCATACCAAGCTCTGGGAGCTTGTTTAAGTCCATATAAAGATTTTTTAAGTTTAAAAACATGTTCTGGAAAGTTTGAATTTTCAAAACCTGGAGGTTGATTGACATACACTTCTTCTGAAATATAACCATTAAGGAATGCACTCTTGACATCCATTTGATATAATTTGATAGAGTGATTAATAGGAAAAGATACAAGAAGACGAATAGATTCTAACCTCGCGACTGGAGCAAAGGTTTCATTATAGTCAATACCTTCTTGTTGACTGTAACCTTGAGCTACCAGTCGAGCTTTGTTTCTGACAACTTCTCCTTTCTCGTTCAGCTTGTTTCTGAAAACCCATCTGGTTCCAATGACATGAGTGCCTCTGGGTTTAGGAACGAGATCCCAGACATCATTCTTTGAGAATTGATCTAATTCTTCTTGCATGGCTGAAACCCAGTCGTTATCCTGAAGTGCTTCATCACAAGACATAGGCTCAATCAGAGACACTAGTCCCAAAGGAGTATCTTCAGAGGTCCTGAAGGTAGATCTGGTTCTGACAGGTTCGTCCTTGTTTCCCAGAATCAAATCTTCAGAAACGTTGATACGACTTTTAACTTTCTTTGGGATTTCTGGGGTTTTAATTTCTTCAGAGTTCTGAGTGACAGTTGCTTCTGGAGCTTTATCAGAACCTGCAAGGGTGATTTCTAAATCTGCAAAATCTTCAACTAGCTTTGACTTTTCAGGGTCAAGCTTATCATCAAATCTGACATGAATTGATTCTTCCACAATTTTGGTTTCTGTGTTGTATACTCTGTAGCCTTTAGAGCATTCTGAGTATTCTAACATAATACCTTTCTGTGCTTTGGAATCAAACTTGTTCAGATGTTCTTTAGTGTTTAAGATAAAGCAAGAACATCCAAAAGGATGAAAATATGAAATGTTTGGTTTTCTTCCTTTACACAGTTCATAGGGAGTCTTTTCCAGAATAGGTCTTATAGAGATTCTATTTGAATGTAACATGCTGTATTTACAGCTTCTGCCCAAAAATGCTTTACCACATTAGTTTCGTTGATCATGGTTCTGGCCATCTCTTGGAGTGTCCTATTCTTCCTCTCTACAACTCCATTTTGTTGTGGAGTTCTAGGGCAGGAGAAATCATGGGATATTCCATTAGAGTCAAATAATTCTTCAAAATCTTTGTTTTCAAATTCTCCACCATGATCACTTCTGACTCTAATAATTTTAGAGTCAAATTCTTTTTGCACTTTGGAACAGAAACTAGTGAATACAGAGTGAGACTCACTCTTGTGCTTTAAGAATTTTACCCATGTCCAGCGACTGTAATCATCAACAATGACTAGTCCTAACTTCTTTCCATTAACTGATGCTGTTTTCACAGGACCAAATAAGTCAATGTGAAGAAGTTCCAGAGGCTTAGAGGTAGAAACAACATTTTTCTTTTTAAAGGATGTTTTTGAAAATTTTCCTTTCTGACATGCTTCACACAGAGCATCTGAAGAAAACTTCAGTTTAGGTAGGCCTCTGACTAACTCGAGTTTAGTTAGCTGAGAAAGTTTCCTCATGCTAATGTGGCCCAAGCGTCTATGCCACACCCATTGCTCTTTATGAACAGACATCAGACATTTAACATTTTGTTCTTTTAAATCAGAAAGATTAATTTTATAGATGTTGTTTTTCCTCTTGCCTGTGAAAAGGACAGAGCCATCGTTCTGATTAATGGCTTTACATGTTTTTTGATTAAAGATTACATCATAACCGTTATCACTTAATTGACTTATGGATAACAAGTTATGCATTAATCCTTCTACGTAAAGAACATCAGATATAGAGGGAAGAGTACCATTACCAATAGTTCCAGAGCCTCTGATCCTTCCTTTCTGATCTCCTCCGAAACCTACGAATCCAGCATCTCTAAGTTCCAGGCTTTGGAACATAGACTTTCTTCCCGTCATGTGTCACGAGCATCCAGAGTCCAGGTACCATGACTGGTGTCTGAACTTTGCTGCATAGGATATCTGCAACATACACAATCTTATCTTTTGGTACCCAGAATCTCTTGGGTCCTCTTTGATTAGTCTTCCCAGAGTTTCTCATAACTTTGGGTTTTCTAGCATTTTCAAATTTTTGTTTTTGTGTGTGTGTATAGTGATATGAAAATGGAGATTTAAGTTGGTCACTAGAAGAAGTTTTAACTTCCTTAGGATCATACCCAATTCCCTTTTTATTGTTCTGACTGACTCCATAAATCATGGATGCCATAATACTCCTACCTATTCCATTTTTCAGAAATTCTTGAAAGGCTTCTTCGTATTTATAAATTATTGCATTTGAAGTTGGTGGAGTTTGAGATAACGCTTCTTCTAATTCTAAGCTTTTTCTTTTTGCTCCATCTCTTTCTAATGTTAACAATCTGATTGTATCTTCTTGTGCTAGAATTGTCATCTCAAGCTTGCCACAATCTTCAAATTTTGCTTTAAGACAGCCTTTAATGTTTTTAAACTTTTGTTTTAATTTCTGATATGAGCTAAGAGTTTCTGACAAACAAGATTCTAGATCAGATCGAGAGAGTTCAGAAAATACCTCTTCAGATTCTTCATCTGAGCTACTCCTGGATGTGGTAGCCATAAGTGCCACATTGGCCTGTTCATCAGAGTCAGATTCTGATGATCCAGATTCACTATCATCCCAGGTAGCCATCAGTCCTTTCTTTGTCCTGAAGGTATTTTTCTTGAAGCTTTCTTTTCTAGGGTTGTCTTTCTTTAGCTTGGGGCATTCATTTCTGTAATGACCTGTTTCTTTACATTCATAACAGGTAATATCTTTGTTAGATTTACCTTTTGAAGTTGATTCTGATCGATCCCCTCTGGGTCTTGGTCTTCTGAAGTTGTTGTTCCTCTTTTTCCAGAGTTGCTTAACTCTTATGGTTAGTAGGGACAACTCTTCTTCATCATCAGAGTCTTCTGGTTCAGAGTTGTCAGCATCTTCAGTTTCTGCCTGGAGAGCTTTGGTTCTGTCAAGTTTGCGTCTTTCAGGTCTGGACTTTAACGCTACAGACTTGTTTCTTTTCTGAGGCTCATCTTCCTCTAGTTCTATCTCATGGCTTCTGAGAGAACTAACAAGTTCTTCAAGGCTAATATTGTTCAGATCCTTTGACAGCTTCAGAGCAGTAACCATAGGTCTCCATTTCTTTGGCAGACTTCTGACTATCTTTTTGACATGGTCTGCAGTTGTGTATCCTTTGTCTAGAACCTTGAGACCTGCAATCAGAGTTTGGAATCTAGAGAACATTGCCTCTATGGCTTCATCATCCTCCATTTTGAAGGCTTCATATTTCTGGATAAGCGCCAGAGCCTTTGTCTCTTTGACTTGAGAGTTTCCTTCATGAGTCATCCTCAGAGAGTCAAGTATGTCTTTGGCTGTTTCTCTGTTGGTGATCTTTTCATACTCGTTGTAAGATATAGCATTTAGGAGTATGGTTCTGGCCTTGTGATGATTCTTGAAAACTCGTTTCTGATCATCTGACATCTTACTTCTGGGAACTTCAGCTTCATCCTCTGTGACAGGAGGTTTGTATCCATCTGTGACAATGTCCCAGAGTTCAGCATCATAACCCAGAAAGAAACTTTCAATTCTATCTTTCCAGTAGTCAAACTTTTCTCCATCAAAAACAGGAGGCTTAGCATTGTAACTATCTTTTTCACTTGAGTGGGCCATAGTTTTTCTCGTACTGGATCTCTCTACACTGTTAAGTGTTTGATTAGAAAATCAATAACAGAGTCGGAGCTCTGATACCAATTGAAGGTGAGAAAAACAAGAAAGGGGGGGTTTGAATTGTTTGGAAAAATAAGCGCTTTTCAAAATGAAAATCACACAAGGATTTTATACTGGTTCGCTTATAACACAAAGCTACTCCAGTCCACCCGGCCGAGGTGATTTCGCCTTCAACAAGGACTTAATCCACTAATCTTGAAAGATTACAAACAACGTCTAAGAGAAAAATCTCTTAGTCCTCTCAAGTATACAGACTACACAGAGTCACTTGAGGAAATCAACAATCAATAGATGAAAGATTTATGTAATCTAGAGTGCTTCTAAGATAAGCTAATATTACAATAGTAAGAACAAAGTGATTCACGTTATAAGCAAAAGCTTCGTGAAGATTTTTAGAGCAAGAGTGTTTTTCTTGAGCGTTGATGTTTCAGTATAATTTTTCCTCGTATGTGTTATATCTTGAATGTTGATTTGCAGTTCTTTATATAGATCAGTGAGGTGGTAGTTGAAACTGACTGATGAGTAATAAGATGAATTTACGCCATAACATAAATAGCTTCTGCAGGATAACTTTCTCTCCTTGAAATGACTACTTACCACATATGGTATCTTCTTTATTGAAATTGGAGATTAACGTCTCTTTCTCTATTAGGAAATCCATTTGCAAATCTTTACTTGACTTTAACGTTACTCTTTCATAATTAGCAATTCCATGATCAGAGTCTTCGTGTATCTGAGAATCTTGGAATCTTGCTTCTGATGTTGAGTTCAGATAGTTTCTTCAGACAGCGCTGATAACTTCTGGAATTTAGAGATAGCGTTGTTCAGAGTCAGACCATCTAGAGCTTACTTCTTGTTCAAATGCTTCTGATACTTTGCTGTTATGCTCAGAGTTAGACTTTCTTGAACTTGTTTCCACTTCAGATGCTTCTGATCATTTGATAATTTGTATCTGATCTGGTTTTGTATCTGATGACATCATCAGATTTCTTCCTTCTTTCTTTAGAATCCTGCACACTTAGAAACTTTTTGTTAGGGTGCCATTTTTGGTTTCATCCTTTGTTATCATCAAAATCAAGGAATCTGTTGTAGAACAATTTTTGTTCTTACAGAAGTCACAACTATCTGAGGCCGGTCAATAATAATATAGGCAACAACACAAGTTAGAAGTCTTGATTAGTGAACCAAGTTCCAACAACTTGCCATGCCAAAAAGAAAATGAGAATTGATCTTGTATTGGTTTAAGCCTTTTGCATGATTTAGAAAACAACCTATCCTTAATGCAAAGCCATTCACTTGATCAATTGATCAAGATGAATTAGATTTGAATCAAGGAAGATTAAGTCTCCCTAATCAATGCTAACTTATCAACCTTCAACTCATTGATCAAAAAGAAAGAAGAAGAAGAAGGAGATGGAGAATGGATAATGAAAATGGAAAGATCAAAATGCATAAAGTGCAAATAAAATGTATCAATCCATCTGTATTGACCAAATGACATTGAAAGTCAAAGTCAAATAAAGATAAATCAGAAATGAGATGAAGATTGGAGGTAACAATAAGCAAAATATTTTTTGGCATTTTCAATATTAAAATAAACTTGAATTAAAAATAAAAGGAGAGGTCAAACTTCAAAATCACTTCAAATCAACCTTGAAAGGTCCAAGTGATTTATCCCAAGTTCAGCAAGGTCAAACAAAGTTTGACAAATTTTTTTAGCATTTTTAAAAGTCAGAAACTATTTTTAATCAATTAAAAATGAATAAAAATAACCTAATTGAACTAAAATCTCAAATAAATCTCAAATCAATTAAAAAATTGATGAGAATATTTTTCATAGATTCATCATCATTCAAATAGGTTAGGAAAATATTTTTGTATTTTTTCAATATCAAAAACTATTTAAAATGAATTAAAAACAACCAGAAAAGAGAAAATTCACCAAAAATATCAAATGATGAAATAAAAAATATTAAAAATCAGAAATAGAAACTAGAATTTATTTGGAGACTAATGCAATTGGTCCCATAATTTTTGGATCAAAAATGAAGAAGATATTGATTTTTGAAAATAATTGGAATTAAAAGAAATAAAGAAAATAGAAATAAAAAATTAAAAAAATGGAAAAAGGAGAAGTGTTGGATCAGAAGCTCATTAATTGAGCTGGCGCATCAAACGGATCATCTGCGCGCGCCTACCAAACACTCAAGTCAACCGAGCAACACGCTACCATTAAAAAGTCATAACAATGAAGGATTCAGATTAAATCTGGAAAAGAGATCGCACGGCCAGGATTTGATCTGGAGTTGGGGACGGCCACCGGAGCCACCGTCTTCTCCGGTGAGCCTCATAATTCCGGCCAGAGTTGCAGAGAAAAAATATTAACCAAATGAAGCGATCTAGGCATCAATCGAAAGAGGAAGTGATGTACATCATTCCTATACCATTCACTTCCACTCTATATTCCTATAAATGGAGAAATCAGAGATGGAAGTATGATGGTGTTCATCATGAACTTCATGTTTTTGCAAAATTGAAAGCACAAATCAGTTGCCTCTATTGAGAGGACTTCAGCCAAACCAAGGAACTCAAGAAATAAGCAAGGATCAAAGAGTTTCGAAGAGAAAAAGTTCTGATATCCACCTTTGAAATGCAGGTATGGAGAGCACGATCCTTCACAACCAAAGCTTGCAATGAGATCTAGTGATGAAGAGGAAGCAAGGCTGAGGAATTATAGGTCTGAAAATCAACCAAGGTAGTTGAAATTCAGATCTGAATTTTTTAGAAGAAAATTGAAATTCCTTTAGTGATGGCTATGGAGAGATTTGTGCAGCATAACAGGTTGAATCAGGGATGAATTTTGAATGGAATAGGGTCTCTATTTATAGAGGGAGTGACAAGGAAATGATGAATTAATCCGTGTGCATGAACATGGATAATCCTTGAATGGGCTTGCATGACCATGCACAAGGCCCAAAAACAATGCCAAATGCAAGCTAAGCTCAATCTGGAATGAAGTGGACGTGTGATTTGCTTTGAATTTGCTTGTGTATCAAGATTTCATGTGCATTCCATAATTGAACCTAAACATTCACCTCTTCGAAAATGCCAATTAAAAAATCCAAACATAAGCATGTGGATAATGGTTGGAAAGGTCTTGATGTAAGGAACAATTGTTATGTTGGGCAAAAATCCATTTGAAGTGTGGAAATTGGTGAAATTTGAGTTTAAAGTGTGATGTGCAAAACATGTCAATGCAAGGTTTCCAAATTTGGCCAATGTTCAAGCCCTTCTGTTTTGGTGATGCAAGCTTCAGATGAAAACACCTCCAACATAAAAGTTGTAGATCTTTTCAAGACAATCAAAACGGACTTAAAGTTTGCATCATTTGGATTTTTGATGAAAGCGTTATGGGCATTTGAAGTTGGACTTTTTTGCCTTTTAATGCATTTGGCCCAAAAGGACCTATAATGTCTTGCATTATCACATGTATTTCCTTTTAGAGTTTGAAATTTCGTTCAACATAACATTTGAAATAGACATCTTAAGCTTTCCAATTCATTTTATACCACCTCAAAATCATAAAAAATGAATGAGTTATGTTCTTGGGAAGTTGACCCAAAATTAGGGTTTCAGTCAAAATGACCTATAATGTATTGGAAAGGGAGATGGCTTTCCAAGCTTCAAATCAATTTTTGATGAACACGAAAGTTGTTCATATTGTCCTTAAGAACATGTTTGCTTTTGGAACCATCTCCATTTGACCAACACATAAAACGTTAGGTCTCAGTGCATTTCAAAATAGTCAGATGAATTGACTGATCAACTTCTCAAGTCCATGACTCATATCTTGATGGATTGATGATTGAGGATACTCAAATAAGTTAAAATATAAATGAAATTATGAATTAAAGAACTTACCTTGATTGTATTTGATCATGGGCTGAGGTTGCTTCATGAGCAAGGCATTGTGGTGCACAGATGAATTAGGGTTTCCTTGGGGGACAAACCTCAAACTCTTTGACTTGCTTTGATTAAAATGATGAATTGAGATGCTAGGAAGGCATATTTTATGGATGAGAGCTTTGGGAACCATTACCATGCTTTCTATCATCTTCTCCTGACCATATCATTGCACAAAGGATCTCCTTGAAGCTCTTGACCTTGTGATTGCTTAAGCTACAAACAAAAGATGTTAGTGGCATATTTTTGTGCTTTTGGTTAGTAAACAAAAATGAGAAAAGCAATGATATACAATTCAAGTATGCTTGGTGATCTTAAACCACTCTCAAGAAGTCCCACCCAAAGGTAAAGGGAACCAAGATGCTAGTGATCCTTGAGGCAATGCAAGTGCAATGTTATGATGCCATGAGGGATCTTAGGGACAAAATTAGGGTCTTACACATACCATACACAAGGGAGTAAGGGGTTGCCCCGGTCGATGTACGCACTGATGTACGATACCCATGCAAGGTGAAGGGTAGCATCTCATGCCAATCTCTGTACGTAACTACCATCTTCTGCACAATCTTCTTTATGTTCTTATTTGCTGCCTCAACAACACCGTTCATCTTAAGGGGAAGAATTATGATGTTGAATGTTAAAGTTCTGGAACAACTCCTTCATCATTTTGTTATTGAGATTAGGACCATTATCAGTAATGATTCTTTCGGGAATCCCATAACGACAAATGATTTCCTTCTTAATGAATCGGGCAACCACATGTCTGGTGACCTTCGCAAATGATGTTGCTTCGACCCACTTGGTGAAATAGTCGATGGCAACAAGGATGAAGCGATGCCCATTGGAAGCAGTCTGCTCAATCTTTCCAATCATATCAATGCCCCACATAGCAAACAGCCACGACGAAGACATCACATTCAGAGGATTTGGTGGCACATGCACCTTATTAGCATAAATCTGGCATTTATGACACTTCCGAGCATATTTGAAACAATCAGATTCCATGGTCATCCAATAATAACCCGCTCTCAACAATTTCCTAGCCATTGCATGTCCTCCTGCATGAGTATCGAAGGAGCCTTCATGAACTTCCTGCATTAACATGTCCGCTTCGTGTCTATCCACGCATCTGAGCAAAACCATGTCGAAGTTCCTTTTATACAATACATCGTCTCTGTTCAAGAAGAAATTGCCTGCCAATCTTCTCAAAGTCTTTCTATCATTGTTGGATGCCCCTATAGGGTACTCTTTATTCTTCAGAAAACACTTGATGTCGTGATACCAGGGCTTGTCGTCAACTACCAATTCAACAACAAACACATATGCGGCCCTATCAAGGCGCATGACGTCGATCTTTGGAGCATGGTTCCACCAGATCACCTTGATCATGGATGATAGAGTAGCAAGAGCATCTACCATCTGGTTCTCATCACAAGGTATATGATACAGCTTTACTGTTGTGAAGAAAGTCAACAGTCTTCTCGTGTAAGCTCTGTAGGGGACCAGAGTAGGCTGGAGAGTGTTCCAATGACCATTCACTTGATTGATCACTAGAGCTGAATCTCCGAAGATGTCCAGAGTCTTGATTCTCAAATCAATGGCTTGCTCAATACCCAAGATACATGCCTCATATTCAGCTTCATTATTAGTGCACTCGAAAGTCAGACGAGCGGTGAAAGGCATGTGGGCACCTTTCGGAGTAGTAATGACAACACCAATTCCACTCCCTTTGGCATTGACGGCCCCATCAAACATTAACGTCCACTTCTCATCTGGATCAAGTCCCTCATCAACAACTGGCTCTTCACAGTCTTTCATCTTGAGGAACATGATGTCTTCATCTGGAAAATCAAACTTCATTGGCTCATAATCATCAATCGGCTGTTGAGCAAGATAGTCTGACAGAATACTCCCTTTGATGGCTTTCTGGGATGTATACTGGAAGTCGTATTCTGTCAGTACCATTTTCCAATGAGCAACCCTTCTGGTGAGAGCTGGCTTCTCAAATATGTACTTGACTGGATCCATCTTGGAGATCAGTAAGGTTGTGTGAGTCAGCATGTATTGTCTCAATCGCTTAGCAGCCCATGCAAGTGCATAACATGTCTTTTCAAGCATTGAGTATCTCGACTCGCAATCTGTGAAATTCTTACTCAGTTAGTAGATGGCATGCTCTTTCCTACCTGTCTCATCGTGTTGACCGAGAATACAACCCATGGAATTGTCGAGTACTGTCAAGTACATAATCAGCGGTCTCCCTGGGACTGGAGGCATAAGGGTAGGAGGATTCTACAAATACTCCTTTATCTTTTCGAAAGCCCCTTGACAATCCTCATTCCACCTGATAGCCTGATCTTTTCTTAGCAACTTGAAAATTGGCTCACACGTGGCCGTTAGGTGAGAGATGAACCTTGCAATGTAGTTCAACCTCCCTAAGAAACCATGGACTTGTTTCTCTGTTCTTGGCTCAGGCATTTTTTGTATCGCTTTCACCTTGTCAGGATCCACCTTAATCCCTTTTTTGCTAACAATAAAACCCAACAGCTTTCTAGATCTCACCCCGAAAGTGCACTTGTTCGGATTAAGCCTCAGCTTGAATTTCCTCAACCGTTCAAACAGTTTCCGCAGATTCACCAAATGTTCTTCTTCCGTCTGAGATTTGGCAATCATATCATCCACATAAACCTCGATTTCATGATGAATCATATCATGGAAAAGAGTTACCATAGCTCGTTGATATGTTGCCCCAACGTTTTTCAGACCAAACGGCATCACCTTGTAGCAGAAGGTGCCCCATGGGGTTATGAGAGTTATCTTCTCCATGTCTTCTAGTGCCATCTTGATTTGATTATAGCCAGAAAAGCCATCCATGAAGGAGAATACCGAGAACTGAGTTGTGTTATCCACCAAAACGTCAATGTGAGGTAATGGGAAATCATCTTTAGGACTAACTCTGTTCAGATCCCGGTAGTCAACACACATCCGTACCTTTCCATCCTTCTTTGGTACCGGAACGATATTTGCAACCCATGGCGGATAATTGGTAACCGCTAGAAACCCTGCATCCAACTGTTTTTGCACTTCTTCCTTTATCTTGACAGCCATCTCTGGTCTTGTTCTTCTGACCTTCTGCTTGACCGGAGGACAATCCTCTTTGAGAGGCAAACGGTGTACTACGATGTCCGTGTCAAGCCCTAGCATGTTCTGATAAGACCAAGCGAAGACGTCAACATACTCTTGCAGCAATTCAATCAGCCCCTTCTTCACATCATCTTCCAAAGCAGCCCCTATCTTGATTTCTTTCTTGACGTCCTCGGTGCCAAGATTAATCACTTTAGTAGACTCTTGATGTGGTTGAATGACCCTTTCCTCCTGCTTTAACAGCCTGGCAAGTTCTTCAGGGAATTCACAGTCTTCATCACCCTCTTCTTTAGCTTGAAAGATCGGATTTTCAAAGTCGAAGCGAGCCATAGCAGAACCGTTATCAATAGGATCCGGTGACGTGCATCTGCATGAGTGATGGTATGTGCTTATGAGTGTGGAAGAAGTGAAAACTAAACAAAACATTGCCAAATATTTTTTGATTTTTGGTTTTTGAAAACTGCAAAAATAGAAAGACAGTGAACAAAGTTTTTGAATGCAAAAAGACGTCCTTTATTTATGATAAAAAATGCAGGTATTCACATAGATGAGCCCTACAATGAGTCATTACGCCCTGGGCGGAACGTAAGACTTGGACATGCATGAACAAACAAGGAAAAATTACTCTTCAAGAAGAGTGACTTGGATAATCTCTTCAGAAGACCAATTGTTGATGACTTCACCCGGGACCCTCGGACGCACCTAGTTGTCGATGTCACAATCACTATCCCCATCTTCTTCGTTGATTACAGAGATCTGGCCATACTGAATGATGCCAGCACTGGAGAAAGTAATCGGCCCCTGACGAGTCTGAGGTGTTGCAGTTGTAGAAGTCAGAGCTGGCTGATACCCAATCCCGAAGTTGTCTTCTTTCATCGGTAACTCCAACAGACGTCCCCAACCGGGAGCAACACCTGAATCTACCAAGGCCTGTGCATGCTTGAATGACGAGATAGAGGCACCCGCTTTAACCTCTTCCACCGGAGCTGCATCCTTGAACTGAACTGCCTCAAAGGCCTGACACAGAGTCTCATGAATTTCGCCTTCTACCTCTATATACTTGAATGTAGACAGGTTACTGACCAAAATGTCCTCCTCACCACAGACAGTAATAATTCTTCCATTGACTGGGAACTTTATCTTTTGATGCAAAGTTGAGGAGACTGCCCCAACGTTGTGGATCCAAGGACGACCCAGCAGGAAGCTGTAGGAAGGACTGATATCCGTCACGTAGAAGACGGTGTTAAAGGTTTGCGATCCAATCAGAATTGGCAATTCTACCTCTCCGAACACCGACCTCTTAGAACCATCGAAGGCTCTCACAACGAGATCAGAAGGCTTCAAGATCAAACTTTCTACTTCTAACCTTGACAGGGCTCTCTTGGGTAGCACATTGAGAGAGGAACCTGTATCCACCAAAACATGTGATAACACGGTGTCTTTGCATTCCATTGAAATGTGCAAAGCCTTGTTATGATTGCGTCCAGCTGGTGTCAAGTCAGAATCATTAAAACCCAATAATAACACTCAAATTTACCGTATTTTCGACTCCGATTTCACATGCATTCTAGTTGTTTTATTATCATTTTGTTGTGTTATTGCTATGTTTTTCTTTGTTTTCAGGATTTTACTTTAATCGGAGCCCCGATCGAGAAAAGGAGCGAAAAAAAGCCAAAAACCCTAAAATTCAGCATTTTGTACTTGTGGCCTACCCCATGGCTGGGGCCATAGACCCTGCCATGACGTGTCCAAGCTCAACTTCCCTCAACTTCTACATTCCTCACTACTTCCACTAAGGCGCCTCATTTTGTGCTTGTGGCGGGTGCCATGGCCTTGTGGCGGGCGCCTTAAGAGGAAAGTTTTTCCCTCCCATTTTCAAGTTGAAGGGCGTCCTTGTCATTTCCATCTTTTTACTTGCTTATAAATAGAAACTCGAATTCACTTTTACAATGATCCAAACTTAGAGCAGAGACAAACTCAGAGCAACTTTGTTTCACTTAGGCATATATTCAGTATTATAAAGTAGTAATCGCTTCGCATTGGAGTGTTACCACAATTGTGTAATCGAGTCTATGATAGAGTCTGTAATCGAGTTTGGAGCACTTTGGAAGGAAGTTAATCCTGCCGCCATTTTCATTTCCACTTTGCAATTTATTCAACCCTCCGATTGGAGCAGGTTTTTATTACTTGTCTTTATCTTATTTATTTTCCTGCACTCACTTTACTTTATTTATTTCCCGCACTCGCTTTACTTTTATTTATTTCCCGCACTCGCTTTACTTTATTTATTTCCTCGCACTCGCTTTACTTTATTTATTTCCTCGCACTCGCTTTACTTTTATTTATTTCCTCGCACTCGCTTTACTTTATTTATTTCCTCGCACTCGCTTTAAATTATTTATTTCCTCGCACTCACTTTAAATTATTTACTTTCCGCACTCGCACTACTTTTATTTATTTTCCGCACTCGCACTATTTTTATTTATTTTAATGCACTTTTACTTTACCATGTCTAGCTAAATTTATAAGGTTAGAATGTAAGGATCGTAATTGAACCATTAATCCGTACAGTTGTTCGTAGAAACACTTAAGGGCTATTTTAACTTTCAACTTAAGTTTTCCCGCACTTCAATTCCGTTGGGTAAGATCGAAAGCCGTCCAACGTCTTTTTAAACTTAATTGTTTTTAACTATTTCAAAAACAGCGAAAGTGCTTTGTTTAGTTCATTAAGAGATTTTAACATTAAGAAGAAAAGAGATTTTAAAACTATTTTCGGACGCGTTTATAAGTTTAGAGTCTGGTTCATAAGAACCTCTTTTGATTAAGAAATCCAGGTTATAATACTTTTCAACTTAGTCCAGATACTATATTTCTTAAAAATAGGTTCACTATTCTAACGCAATGCGCGCCTTTTTATAAGTGACAATAAGAGGGTTTGATTAGGGAGTACAACTCGGTTTTGAATATGCGAAAGCGACAATTCCTGTTAAATTAGTTCTTTTCAAAGTAGAAAGCATTGCCCATAAGTAGCTCTATTAGCAAGTACTTGGATTATTAATTGATTACGTGAATTACATTCGACCCTGTCTTTATTAATTATATTTTATTTCAATACTTTACTTTTCATTGCACACTCTAAAAAACACCTATTTTGATTGCCTTTGATAAACACCATAACAATAGATAACGATAGATTGACACTTGGTCTCTGTGGATTCGACAATCTTTTATATTACTCTGACGCGTTCGTATACTTGCGAAACACCGCATCACCCAACCCGTTGCTTGCATGAACATTGGCAACGATCCCTTTTAGTTGGTTCACTGAGAACTCCTGAGGCACATAAGCAGCATTAAGAACCTTCAGAAGTGCCTCCCTGTGTGTCTCCGAACACAGCAGGAGTGAGAGAATGGATATCTTGGACGGAGTTTGAATCAACTGATCGACTACCTTGTAGTCGCTTTTCTTTATAATCCTCAAAAGCTTGTCCACATCCTTCGTAAAAGTAGGCTCTGAGCCAGACTGTGGTGCAGCTTGGGTAACCGGTGGTGAGAACAGTCTACCACTTCTAGTGAATCGCCCGATTCCACCAACATTGTCCACTGCAGGATCTACTATCTCAACTTCAGATTCAGACTTCTGATCCTGCACCTCCTCTACTTTCAGTGGCTGTTCCACTCCATGATCATGCGTGTATACACTCCCCCCATAATGCCATGGAATGGTCCTTTCGCTGGTGAAAGGTAAAGGACCAGGGGTCGTGATGGTCATAGTGGATGGTCGCACTGATGGCACTGGTTGCGCTTCTGGCACACTGATCTGAGCAGTTGGGTAGAAAATGGTGATAGTGGCAACATCACAGTCATACTCAGAAATCTCATTCATTGAAACATAAACATCCGAAACATCGGAATCAAGTTCAATTACATCAGAATCAACCACATTGTTTGGGATATCAGCAACAACATTGGAAAAATTAAATACATCGATGGGAATTACACAATCAACAGGATCAACATTTGTGAATTCATAAGCAGCATCCTCAAACACCTCTTTAGCAACCCCTTCAACAGACTCTTGGACAGACAAGTCTTCAGCCTGGAGGATACCATTATCAAGCAAGGCCTAGATACCCTGATGCAGCTTCAAACAACCTCCAATCTTTATAGCACAATCCAAACAACCCTTCCCATAACTGGGGAAAACATCGGCCTTCAGCAAGTAGTCTTTAACCTCCAACAGCGGAGTCTTCAATTTCAACACATCCTTGATGGACTTGGCTTCCCCTTCCACCATATTAACATTTGCACCACCATGTCGCGGCATGGGATTGTTGACGACATTAGGAGCCGGCGCAAAGTTGATGGCCTTTGAGTCTATGAGGTCCTGAACTACGTGCTTAAAAGCTTTGCAGTTCTCAATATTGTGGCTAGGTGCCCCAGAATGGAAGTTACACCTAGCGTTGGCATCATAACCCACTGGAAGTCTACCAACGGGAGGAGCCAGAGTGTGTAACTGCACAAGTTATAATTGTTGAAGGCTAGGAAGCAACTGAGCTTACGATATTGGAAGAGTGTCGAAACTCCTGTCCATCGCCTTTTGCCTATGTTGATAGGCGGGTCTGTTACCCTGTTGCTGTTGTTGGTACTGAGTCTGTTGACGCTATGGTTGTTGTTGTTGTATTGGTGCTGCAGCCGGAATGGTCACAACCGCAACATACGGTTGTTGATGGTAGTTCTGAAAACTGTTCCTTCTGATACCCCTGCTCTGATATGAAGACAAATAATTAACATCCCCCTCTCTCCGCTTCTATCCCTGAATGAACGGCTTCTTCACCCCTAATGATGATCCAACTCCATTCTGGATCTTACAGGTCTTCAAGTAGTTCTCCACCCTCTCACCGGTAGATACTACATCAGCAAAGTTGGAAGCGTTGCAACCTACCAGACGCTCCAAGTAAGACCCGGGCAGAGTGTTCATAAACATGTTGGCCATCTCCTTCTCCAACATCGGAGGCTGAACACGGGAAGCTGTCTCTCTCCAGCGTTGAGCATATTCTCTGAAGCATTCATTGCTTTTGAGAGACAGATTCTGAAGTTGGGTTCTGTCAGGCGCCATGTCTGTGTTGTACTGATACTGCTTCACGAAGGCCTCAGCCAAATCTCTCCAGCAGCGGATGTGGGCTCTGTCTAGCCTCATATACCATTCTAAGGATGCCCCTGCTAGACTATCCTGGAAAAAGTACATAAGCAGCTTTTCGTCATCGGAGTATGCAACCATCTTGCGGAAGTAGGCTTGCACATGAGTCTTTGGGAAAGAGCTGCCATTGTATTTGTCAAATATCGGAACCTTGAATTTCGGTGGCACCCTCACACCTGGGACCAGCCCCAAATCAGCAACATCTACCCCCAGAGTATTCTGTCCATCTACAACCTTCAGCCTCTCCTCCAGTCTTCTAAACATGGGGTCCATGCCATGGCCCATGCCAAGGTCCTCCTGCATCAAGGTGAACTGATCCTCTTGATCATCATGAATGGGTTGTTGATCAGGGTTAGCACGTGGGATCGGGATAGGCCCCGGTCCACTGGGTCCGTTAACTTCTCCAGCTGGAGGATCAGTCACTGTCTCTGGTTGAATAGTGGAGGGATTCCTCTGCATCATTTGTCTGAGCTCTTGTTGTCCTTGAGCCACTCCCTGAACCACATCCATGAATTGGTTCATGCGGATCCTCATCTTGGCGAGTTCTGCTTGTAGGCCCTCCATAGCTCTCTGTTGATTTCTGCGAGTACCGTACCGGTGAATTCCTACGTCAGCTATCCTGCTAGTGGAACACCCAACAAAATGAGAACACCGCGGAGGTACTTGTTATGCAAGACATGCTATGGATATATGCAAATGCAATGACATGTTTATCAATTCCAAAAGGTATTCTAGCCCCTTGATTCCAGTCTCACATTTGATAAACAATGTAGGAAGAAAACCTCGACTAGAATCAAGAAGAAGATATGAACCTCTGGGAATGGATAAACATGTGTTAAGTGATATGAGTGCAAAATGATGTGATGCAATGCAGTGACATGGAAATCAGGACTGCTGTATCTGCTTGAACATCGTCAGGTTGCACTGTCTGAAGAGAAACCCACTGAGGAATATAATACTAGATCAAAGCTCTGCTCCAGAAAACCGGGTTGGTTGTGAAGGTGAGAAAAACAAGAAAGGGGGGGGTTTGAATTGTTTGAAAAAAATAAGCGCTTTTGCAAAATGAAATCACACAATGATTTTATACTGGTTCGCTTATAACACAAAGCTACTCCAGTCCACCCGGCCAAGGTGATTTCGCCTTCAACAAGGACTTAATCCACTAATCTTGAAAGATTACAAACAACCCCTAAGAGAGAAGAAAATCTCTTAGTCCTCTCAAGTCTACAGACTACAAAGAGTCACTTGAGGAAATCAAACAAATAAAAATTAGATACAAGATGTGTAATCTAGAGTGCTTCTAAGAAAGCAAATATTACAAACTTAAGAACAAATTTTTCACTTGATAAGCAAAAGCTTAGTGAAAATCTTTGAAGAACAAGGATGTTTTTCTTGAGCGTGATATGATTTCAGTATAGTTTTGGCTAGTGATTTCTTGCATTACTGAATGAGATTTCTTCTCTATTTATAGGAGTTGAAGTAGAGTTGAAGTAGCGTTGAATCTGTTGGATATTGAGATGTAGTTACGCCATTCCATTAATAGCTTCTGCAGTAGACTTTTTCACTTAGAAGTGACTACTTACCACAATTAGTATCTTCTCTCTTGGAAGTGGAGATTAACGTCTCTTTCTAATTGAGGAAATCCATTTGCAGAACTTTAACTTGGCTTAAACGTTACTTCATCATGATTAACAATTCTGATTAGAGTCTTCGTGTTTCTGGAGAATCTTGCTTCTGATGTTATTTCTTGAAAGTTCAGATGGCGCTGATAACTTCCAGAGTTTACAGAAGGCATTAGTTCAGAGTCAGAGCTTCTAGACTTTACTTCATGTTCAGATGCTTCTGATACTTTTGTAGTTTTGTCCAGAGTCAGAGCTTCTTGAATGAGATTCCTCTTTAGATGCTTCTGATACTTGAGATTTTGCATCTGATCTTGTTTTGCATCTGATGACATCATCAGATTTGTTTCTTCTTTCTTTAGAACCCTGCACACTTAGAAACTTTTCGTTAGGGTGCCATTTTTGGTTTCTTCCTTTGTTATCATCAAAATCATGGAATCTGTTGTAGAACAATTTTTGTTCTTACAATCTCCCCCTTTTTGATGATGACAAAACAAATAAAATTATCAGATGAAACATGAAAAATATTAGATCAGATAGACAAAAGCTCCCCCTGAGTTAGTACTAGGGAGTTCAGAAGTTCTTACCAGAGCTTTCCAAGTAAAGAGATTTCTGAAAACTTTCTGCAATTTCTTAAATTTAATGTTAGAACTATTTAATCAGAGCTATTATTTAAGCAGAGCTAATTTAACCTTAACTATTTCTACAATTGTTGCAGAATGCTTAAGGTTTTAGACATAATTTTCATCAGAGCTATTTAATAATTTCTCCCCCTTTTTGGCATAATCAAAAAGGCATAAAAAATAAAAAGAATAATAAAGAGAAAAACATTTCATTAATCAGAAGCACAAAGGCACAAAAGCATGCAAAACATCAGATCCAAGAGAATATCAGAGCTAAAGAAGACAGAAGCAAAAACACTAGGCAAGCAGACAAAATAAATCCTAAGTGCCTAAGGGTTTGGAGGTTGAGGAAGTCTCTGAAGCAACATGGCAAACATGTTCTGGATGTTTTCATTCAAAGCATCTTGTTTGTCCATTCTGGCACGAAGCTCATTCTGATCTTGCTTGATCTCTTTCTGATCTTGCTTGATCTCTTTCAGAGTGTTAAGAATCAACGGGATCGCAGAAGAGGACTCCCCCTGAGTCAGAGCCTGCTGAGCTTCAGCTTCAGCAGCAGCTTGGGCTTCTGCATCTGCCTGAGCCTTGGCTTCAGCTTCCTTAATCCTTAGAAGTTCTGCTTCCTTTGCCAGTCGTTCTTCTTCTAACCTTCTTGCTTCTTCCTCAGCTTCCTTAGCCAATCTTTCCTCCTCTAATCTTCTGGCCTCAGCTTCTCTGGCCAATCTCTCTTGGAGTCGTTCCTCAGCATCTCTGATGTAGCCATTTCTGACTTGTTCAGAGATACTCTTCAGCCTATAAGACTCAGAGGTCATCCAACTAATGACTCTGTTCCAGTGTGTCCTAACAGATTTAGGATCATCACTAACTTCAGAGTTTTTAGCCAGAGACTTGACCTTCTGGACTGAAGCTTCTGCAACCTGTATAATGGCCTCCTCAAGGGTAGGTATGGTAAGTTCAGGTTCAGGTTCAGGTGAATGAGGTGGAGAGTTTTGAGGGCTGAGATTTAGAGAGGGAGGTTCAGTTTGTTGAGGTTCAGATTCTGCTTGAAGTTCAGAATCTGGGGATGAAGCATAGAGTGGGTTTACATCTAAGGGTTCGGATTCTGGTTCTGGGACAGCGGGAAGGATTGGTGGAATGATATTAGAGGTGAAAGGAGCAGATGGTTGAATTACAGAGGGTATGGTGGTTGTTTGTTGTAGTGGTGAAGTTATTTCAGGTTCTGTGGTTTGTGTTCGTTGTGAAGCAAGTCTATGGGCATAGAGTGTTGCTATGGTTGGGGAGTTTGGGTCAGAGTGTTCTTGATCAGAGGACTCATGATCAGATAACTCTTGGTCAGAAGAAGGGGAAAGGTAAGGGGGTGATTCATATTCAGAGGATGAGGAAGAAGAAGTAGTTTAGTGAGTTTGTGCAGGTATAGAGGGAGGAATGAAGGTTCTAGCAATGTTTAGAACAGGTGTAGGTTGGGAGGTTCTGATGATTGATGGTGGTATTTCAGAGGTGGTATATATTGGTTGTGAAGAGAGAGGGTTAGAGGAAGCCATTATAGATGCAGAGGAGACAGGAGGAATAGACTTACCAGAAGAGACATTCAGAGGTGCTGAAGTTTTGCTGCCAGAAGTTTCTCCAAGTCTGGCTTTCTTTGCTCTCCTTGCCTCAGCAGCTATCTGTTTCTCAGAGACACCTCTCTTGTATCTGACAAGATCTTCTACAGAGTCCAGACAGTCTTCAAGGCGGAAATCAGAAACATCAACACCTTCTTCCAACATTCGATGAAGATAGAGGGCAACAGCGTCTCTGGGCTCATCCTTGAAGAATCTGACCAGGCCATGAGGCATCTTCCTCTGATCTTTTAGACATTCCCAGGACACATCCATAGTGGGCTTGACTCTAATGTCTTTGATGATTCCCATGCTCTTGAGGTTTCTGGCATTCAGAGGCTTTCCCACGTCAATTGCCAGATCATCCATACATCTGGTCTTCTCCAGATCATCTACCAAGCCATGCTCAATGAAGACATCAGAGAGCAATCTTCCCAGAGGAATGTAGGATCTGGGCTTCATATTATTCCTCGTTTCTCTGACTGAATCTCTCAGATATCTGAAGAGGAGAGTAGGGAGATTGATCTTGATACCCTTCTGAATGCAGTACAGAATGCATTTCTGGTCTGCATTTATGTAGTCAGAGGAGTTGGAGGCTGGACGATGATGGATTGTTCCCAGAATAATCTTCAGCCAAACTCGGAGGTTCTGATGAAGCTCCTTGTTTTTAGAGGGGTTTCCTTCAACATTAGGTTTGAAGATTGTAGGGTTGATGACTTCAGTGATGCGCTTTGACCTTGGAGGAATGTTGTAAATCCTTTTACCTCCACTACTTTCCATATTCAACAGAGAGGCAATGGATCCTTCTGTGATCACTATCTTCACTCCCAGAACAAAAGAAACAATGAACTGGTCATCAGCATCTGCACATCTCCAGAACTCCTTCACCAGAAGAGGGTAGATTGGACCATAAAGCCTGTCGAAGTAGTTTTCCCAACCTTGCTTGCGAAGATCTTCAGTAAGATCAACACCGTTTCTTCTCAAGTTCTCAAAATCTACCAGCGATTCACACAGTACATCCAAACCTTCAAAGGGAGTTGAAAGATGAATGTGTTGTTCACGGTCAAGAATGTGAGGTTCTTTGTAAACTGGGGTTGTGGTGACGCTTATAACCGTGGGTGTTTGAGTGTTTGAGGTTTGGGGATTGGAACTAGATTCCACTTGTTGAGAATGGTTGAAGAGTTCTTGTTGTTGAGCGTCCATGTTGATGAAGATGATGAAGATTGAAGAAGATGATGAAGAACTTGCAGAGAACTTTCAGAGAAGGGTTTAGGGTTTTAGAGTGAGTGAGAGTGATAAGTGTGAAAAGTGAGAGAAAGTGTTTATATACTAAGGGTAAAAACACATGCAAAACGACACACATACCAGCGTTAGCACAAAAACCAAAATAGCACGTTTGGGGGAAAAATGATTACAGCTCATTAATGAATGTCTAATCCCACAGCTTGCACACTGCTCGAGGAAAACTCAAACGTCTGCCTTTTGAATTTCTTGACAGCTGTCTAGAAGTTCTAAGGTTAGACGCATGTTCCCCACGTGTTGATGTATCTGATCTTCAGGAATACCAAAGGATTTCTGAAGATTTCTAACTCAGATATATTCTTAACTTGGTAGAAGTATCAGAGTCAGAGGCAGAAGTGTATTTGTTTTTATCAGAGTCTCATTTTACATGTTCAGAGCCAAATATTACTCAGGACAATTTTTAATGTTCAGATTTTCTAAGATGAAAAGAAATCTATCTTCAGCTAGAGGCTTAGTAAAGATATCTGCCCATTGATGTTCTGTATCAATGAACTTCAGCGTTACTATCCCTTTCTGAACATAGTCTCTAATAAAATGATGTTTTATTTCTATGTGTTTGGCTCTGGAATGTAGAATGGGATTCTTACTTAAACAAATAGCAGCAGTATTATCACAAAAGATAGGAATGTTACTCTCAATTATCTGGAGATCTTCTAGCTGATGCTTCATCCAGAGCATCTGAGTTGTGCACAGTGATGCTGAGATGTATTCTGCTTCTGCAGTTGATAGAGCAATTGTTGACTGTCTTTTGCTAGCCCAGGAGATTAAGTTGTTTCCCAGAAGCTGGCAATTTCCAGATGTGCTTTTTCGTTCTATTCTATCTCTTGCATAATCTGCATCACAATAACCAGAAAGCCTATACTCTGATGTTTTCTCATACATCAGGCCCAGGTTAGGAGTTCCTTTCAGATACTTAAGAATTCTCTTAACAGCTGTTAAATGAGATTCTCTAGGATCTGATTGGAATCTGGCACAAAGACAGACGCTAAAGAGAATATCAGGACGAGTAGCAGTCAGATAGAGAAGAGAGCCTATCATACCTCGATAGAGCTTCTGACAAACCTTGTTGCTTACCTCTTCCTTCTCCAGAATGCAAGTTGGATGCATAGGAGTTTTTGCAGATTTGCATTCAGTCATATCAAACTTCTTCAGAACGTCTTTAATGTACTTGCTTTGATGAATGTACGTGACTTCTGGAGTTTGATTGATTTGAATTCCCAGAAAGAACTTTAGTTCTTGCATTAGACTCATTTCAAATTCTGCCTGCATTAACTTAGAAAATTCTTGGCAAACAGAGATATTAGCAGAACCAAAAATAATATCATCAACATAAATTTGGCATATCATGAGATCATTATTAAGGTTTTTACAGAAGAGTGTAGAATCAACTTTCCCTCTGATAAAATTTTGTTCCAGAAGAAAATTGCTCAGACGTTCATACCAAGCTCTGGGAGCTTGTTTAAGTCCATATAAAGATTTCTTAAGTTTGAAAACATGTTCTGGAAAGTTTGAATTTTCAAAGCCTGGAGGTTGGTTGACATACACTTCTTCTGAAATATAACCATTAAGAAATGCACTCTTGACATCCATTTGGTATAATTTGATAGAATGATTAATAGCAAAAGATACAAGAAGACGAATAGATTCTAACCTCGCGACTGGAGCAAAAGTTTCATTATAATCAATACCTTCTTGTTGACTATAACCTTGAGCTACCAGTCGAGCTTTGTTTCTGACAACTTCTCCTTTCTCGTTCAGCTTGTTTCTGAAAACCCATCTGGTTCCAATGACATGAGTGCCTCTGGGTTTTGGAACGAGATCCCAGACATCATTCTTGGAGAATTGATCTAACTCTTCTTGCATAGCTGCCACCCAATCGTTATCTTGAAGAGCTTCATCACAGGACATAGGCTCAATCAGAGACACTAGTCCCAGAGGAATATCTTCAGAAGTTCTGAAGGTAGATCTGGTTCTGACGGGTTCGTTCTTGTTTCCCAGAATCAAATCTTCAGATACGTTAATACGACTTTTAACTTTCCTTGGAATTTCTGGAGATTTAATTTCTTCAGAGTCTGGAGTGACAGTTGCTTCTGGAGTTTTCTCAGATTCTACCAGAGTGATCTCTAAATCTGCAAACTTTTCAACTAGCTTTGACTTTTCAGGGTCAAGCTTATCATCAAATCTAACATGAATTGATTCCTCCACAATTTTGGTTTCTGTGTTGTATACTCTATAGCCTTTAGAGCGTTCTGAGTATCCTAACATAATACCTTTCTGTGCTTTGGAATCAAACTTGTTCAGATGTTCTTTAGTATTTAATATAAAACAAATGCATCCAAAGGGATGAAAATATGAAATGTTGGGTTTTCTTCCCTTGCACAGTTCATAGGGAGTCTTTTCCAGAATAGGTCTAATAGAGATTCTATTCTGAATGTAACACGCTGTATTTACAGCTTCTGCCCAAAAGTGCTTTGCTACATTTGTTTCATTGATCATGGTTCTGGCCATCTCTTGGAGTGTCCTATTCTTCCCCTCTACAACTCCATTTTGTTGTGGAGTTCTAGGGCAGGAGAAATCATGGGATATTCCATTAGAATCAAATAGTTCTTCAAAATCTTTATTTTCAAATTCTCCACCATGATCACTTCTGACTCTAACAATTTTAGAGTCAAATTCTTTTTGCACTTTAGAACAGAAACTGGTGAATACAGAGTGAGACTCACTCTTGTGCTTTAGGAATTTTACCCATGTCCAGCGGCTGTAATCATCAACGATTACTAGTCCATACTTCTTTCCATTGACTGATGCTGTTTTCACAGGACCAAATAAGTCAATGTGAAGAAGCTCCAGAGGCTTAGAGGTAGAAACAACATTTTTCTTTTTAAAAGATGTTTTTGAAAACTTTCCTTTTTGACAAGCTTCACACAGAGCATCTGAAGAAAACTTCAGTTTAGGTAAGCCTCTGACTAACTCAAGTTTAGTTAGCTGAGAAAGTTTTCTCATGCTAATGTGGCCTAAGCGTCTATGCCATACCCATTGCTCTTCGTGAACTGACATTAAACATTTAACATTTTGATCTTTTAAATCAGAAAGATTTATTTTATAAATGTTGTTTTTCCTCTTGCCTGTGAAAAGGACAGAGCCATCGTTCTGACTAATGGCTTTACACGTTTTTTGATTAAAGATTACATCATAACCGTTATCACTTAATTGACTTATGGATAACAAGTTATGCATTAATCCTTCTACATAAAGAACATCAGATATAGAGGGAAGAGTACCATTACCAATAGTTCCGGAGCCTCTGATCCTTCCTTTCTGATCTCCTCCGAAGCCTACAAATCCAGCGTCTTTAAGTTCCAGGCTTTGGAACATAGACTTTCTTCCCGTCATATGTCGCGAGCATCCAGAGTCCAGGTACCATGACTGGTGTTTGAACTTTGCTGCATAGGATATCTGCAACATAGATAATCTTATCTTTCGGTACCCAGAATCTCTTGGGTCCTTTTAGATTAGTTTTCCCAGAGTTTCTCACAACTTTGGGTCTTCTAGCATTTTTAAATTGGTGTTCTTGTGTATGTGTGTAGTGGTATGAAAAAGGAGATTTAATTTGATCACTTGTAGAGGGTTTATCTTTCTCAGGATCATATCCAATTCCCCTTTTGTTATTCTGACTTACTCCATAAATCATGGATGCCATAATACTCCTATCTATCCCATTCTTCAGAAATTTTTGAAAGGCTTCTTCATATTTATAAATAATTTCATTTGAAGTTTGTGGTGCTTGAGACAACGTTTCTTCCAATTCTAAGCTTTTTGTTTTAGCTCCATCTCTTTCTATCATTAGAGATCTGATAGTATCATCTCTTGCTAGAATTGTTGTCTCAAGTCTACTACATACTTCAGATTTTGCTTTAAGAAGGCCTTTAATGTCTTTAATTTTTTGTTTTAATTTCTGAAGAGAGGTAAGAGTTTCTGATAAACATGATTCTAAGTCAGATCTAGAAAGTTCAGAAAATACCTCTTCAGATTCTTCATCTGAGCTGCTGGATGTGGTAGCCATAAATGCTACGTTGGCTTGTTCATCAGAGTCAGATTCTGATGATCCTGATTCACTATCGTCCCAGGTGGCCATTAATCCTTTCTTTGTTCTGAAGGTATTCTTCTTGAAGCTTTCTTTTCTAGGGTTATCTTTCTTCAGCTTGGGGCATTCATTTCTGTAATGACCTGTTTCTTTACATTCAAAACAGGTAATATCTTTATTAGGTTTACCTTTTGAAGTTGACTCTGATCGATCCCCTCTGGGTCTTGATCTTCTGAAGTTGTTGTTGTTCCTTCTTTTCCAGAGTTGCTTAACTCTTCTGGTTAGTAAGGACAGTTCTTCTTCATCATCAGAGTCTTCAGATTCAGAGTCATCAGTGTCTGCAGTTTCTGCTTGAAGGGCTTTGGTTCTGTCTGACTTCTGTCTTTCAGGTCTGGACTTCAGCGCCACTGACTTGTTCCTTTTCTGAGGCTCATCCTCCTCTAGTTCTATCTCATGGCTTCTGAGAGAACTAACAAGTTCTTCAAGGCTGATATTGTTCAGATCCTTTGATAACTTCAGAGCAGTAACCATTGGTCTCCATTTCTTTGGCAGACTTCTGACAATCTTCTTAACATGATCTGCAGTCGTGTATCCTTTGTCTAGCACTTTAAGACCTGCAATAAGAGTTTGGAATCTGGAAAACATAGCTTCTATAGCTTCGTCATCTTCCATCTTGAAGGCTTCATATTTCTGGATCAGCGCCAGAGCCTTCGTCTCCTTGACTTGGGAGTTTCCTTCATGGGTCATCTTCAGAGAGTCAAGTATATCTTTAGCAGTCTCTCTGTTGGTGATCTTTTCATACTCGTTATAAGATATAGCATTTAGGAGTATGGTTCTGGCCTTGTGATGATTCTTGAAAGCTCGTTTCTGATCATCTGACATCTTACTTCTGGGAACTTCAGCTCCATTTAAGACTGGAGGTGTGTATCCATCTGTGACAATGTCCCAGAGGTCAGCATCATAACCCAGAAAGAAACTTTCGATTCTATCTTTCCAGTAATCAAACTTTTCTCCATCAAAAACAGGAGGCTTGGCATTGTAAGAATCTTTCTCATTTGAGTGGGCCATTGTTTTTCTCGTACTGGATCTCTCTACACGGTTAAGTGTTTGATTAGAAAATCAATAACAGAGCCGGAGCTCTGATACCAATTGAAGGTGAGAAAAACAAGAAAGGGGGGGGGTTTGAATTGTTTGAAAAAAATAAGCGCTTTTGCAAAATGAAATCACACAATGATTTTATACTGGTTCGCTTATAACACAAAGCTACTCCAGTCCACCCGGCCAAGGTGATTTCGCCTTCAACAAGGACTTAATCCACTAATCTTGAAAGATTACAAACAACCCCTAAGAGAGAAGAAAATCTCTTAGTCCTCTCAAGTCTACAGACTACAAAGAGTCACTTGAGGAAATCAAACAAATAAAATTAGATACAAGATGTGTAATCTAGAGTGCTTCTAAGAAAGCAAATATTACAAACTTAAGAACAAATTTTTCACTTGATAAGCAAAAGCTTAGTGAAAATCTTTGAAGAACAAGGATGTTTTTCTTGAGCGTGATATGATTTCAGTATAGTTTTGGCTAGTGATTTCTTGCATTACTGAATGAGATTTCTTCTCTATTTATAGGAGTTGAAGTAGAGTTGAAGTAGCGTTGAATCTGTTGGATATTGAGATGTAGTTACGCCATTCCATTAATAGCTTCTGCAGTAGACTTTTTCACTTAGAAGTGACTACTTACCACAATTAGTATCTTCTCTCTTGGAAGTGGAGATTAACGTCTCTTTCTAATTGAGGAAATCCATTTGCAGAACTTTAACTTGGCTTAAACGTTACTTCATCATGATTAACAATTCTGATTAGAGTCTTCGTGTTTCTGGAGAATCTTGCTTCTGATGTTATTTCTTGAAAGTTCAGATGGCGCTGATAACTTCCAGAGTTTACAGAAGGCATTAGTTCAGAGTCAGAGCTTCTAGACTTTACTTCATGTTCAGATGCTTCTGATACTTTTGTAGTTTTGTCCAGAGTCAGAGCTTCTTGAATGAGATTCCTCTTTAGATGCTTCTGATACTTGAGATTTTGCATCTGATCTTGTTTTGCATCTGATGACATCATCAGATTTGTTTCTTCTTTCTTTAGAACCCTGCACACTTAGAAACTTTTCGTTAGGGTGCCATTTTTGGTTTCTTCCTTTGTTATCATCAAAATCATGGAATCTGTTGTAGAACAATTTTTGTTCTTACAGGTTGAAGGTTAAGGTTTCCTGAATTTAGCCCGCCCCTCACTGGTAGGTTCTAAGAACAGAAGTTCGTCAGCTTCAGCCCTTCAGTCGAGAATAATACGTTTACCACTGAAGGTTTGGCATTATTACGGGATAAAAAACCTCCACTGACTCCCCTCAACAGGATATCCTAAAGCAAGTTCCCAGCCTCGGGGTCCTCGGGTTGAGCAGCGAGAATGCGCCCACCAGAGATAACATAAACGCGTCTCGGAGGAGAGGCCTCGGCTGAGTCCTCGGGAAATGGTCACCAGAGTCGAAGATTCCTAAAGGAACATCTGTCGTTATGGAACACCCATAGGACAAAATATATCCAAAAGAAACCTCGTCTGGATGTGGGTCTCATGAACGACTTAACTTAGCAACATGCCACACAAGCCTCATGACTATCCACTCTAAAACCTGTGTGTACACTCAAGCCTGGGTAGTGGGCTTATCTCTCATAAAACATCCCACCCCAACAAACAGCCAACCCAACAGCAGATACAACATATGTACAAAATGCAATAAGATAAAGCAGGTAAATGCTGAAAGTAAATAACTGTACAAAAGAAATAAACACCCAACAAACAAGAAACCTACAAAAGCTAGGAGGGACTCGCTTAGGGAAACCAGAGATTCTTTCATAGAATTAAGAGAGCTATGGCCGAAGATCAAAACCAAAGACCTCTTAAGGATTTCGCTCAACCATCTAATGAAGAACCTAGTTCTAGTATAGTAAACCCAACCAACCCAGCTAATAATTTTGAACTTAAACCATCCCTGTTGCAACTAGTGCAACAGAGACAATTCGCAGGTCTCGCTACTGAGAACCCAAACCAACATTTAAAAATATTTCTTCAATTAGCAGACACTTTTAAAACCAATGGAGCTTCTCCTGAGGCAATATGTTTAAGATTATTCCCTTTTTCCCTCAGAGATAAAGCCCTATCATGGTTAGATTCCCTTCCACCCAATTCCATTACGACTTGGGATAACCTTAGAAGAGTATTTCTTGCTAGATATTTTCCCCCGAGTAAAACCGCTGTTCTTCGAAACCATATAACTAGATTTACCCAAAACCAAGGAGAATCGTTGTTCGAAGCTTGGGAGAGATATAAAGAGTTGTTACGAGCATGCCCACCTCATGGATTAGAAAATTAGTTAATCATTCAAACCTTCTATAATGGACTTCATTACAACACAAAGATGACCATCGACGCTGCCGCAGGCGGTGCTCTAATGAACAAACCTTATCCTGAAGCTAGTGCCCTCATCGAAGATATGGCTCAAAACCATCAATCATGGGGAGTCGAACGAGCGACAGTTGAGAAGAAGGAAGCCCAAGGAGGAGTGCATGAACTAAGCTCTATAGACATGATGCAAGCTAAAATGGACGCATTAGCCCTCAAAGTCGAGCATATGTGCATAAACCCGAATACTGTAGCCGCAATTTCGTCGGATTGTAAGATATGTGGAACCAAAGGACACCAATCTACAAAATGCATTCTATTAAACGAAACCCACTCTAAGCAAGTGAACTACACCCAAAGGAACCCATATTCGAATACCTATAACCCTGGATGGAGGAATCACCCGAACTTCTCCTATAATATCAATAACCCTATTCAAAATAATTCACCTCCGAGACCTAGTTATCAAGCCCATAGATCAAATCAACCTATGCAACCTGTACCACCAAAATCGAGCCTTGAGAAAATTATGGAAAATTTTATCACCGCTCAAACCCAACAAAACAAGGAGTTCATGAACCAAAACATTCATGTTAACGAATTGATTACTCAGTTAGGAACCAAGGTTGACCAAATAGTTACTCATACCAAGATGCTTGAAACCCAGATCTCTCAGGTAGCTTTAAACCAAGCCCCTCAGACTACACCTGGAGGACAATTCCCTGGACAACCTCAACAAAATCCGAGAGGACAAGCCAATGCCACCAAACCCTAGATTGAGTGAACCCGAAACTTCTAAGGAATGTACCAAACCCACGGACGAAGTAAAGGAACCAGAGGAATCTGAAAACCAGGAAGGTCGAGATAAAGGAGAAGAACCTAAAGACAAAACTTACGTACCACCCCCGCCGTATAAACCACCTATACCATATCCGCAAAGACTCAAACAAACCCATATTAATAAACAATATCAAAAATTTATTAAAGTTATAGAAAAACTTCATGTAGAAATCCCTTTCACAGAAGCCATCACCCAAATACCTTCTTATGCAAAGTTTCTCAAAGACATCCTTGCCAACAAACGTAGACTTGACGATCCGAAGCCTTTGGAATGTTGTGCTATTTCCGAGGACAAATTAGCAAAGAAAGATAAAGATCCTGGAAATTTCTCCATTCCTTGCCTTTTGGGTAATCATGTCATCGAAAAAGCTTTTCTAGACTTAGGAGCTAGTGTGAGCTTAATGCCTTTAGCAGTTTGGGAGAGGTTAAACTTAGGAGAATTACAGCTCACTAAGATGTCACTTCAGTTAGCCGATAGATCTATTAAGTATCCGATAGGAATTTTAGAAGATGTTCCTGTTGGGATAGGTCAGTTATTTATCCCTCCTGATTTTGTTGTCATGAACATCAAAGAGGACAATGATATACCAATCCTTCTAGGTAGACCATTCTTATCGACTGCAGGAGCCATAATAGATGTCAAGAAAGGAAAGTTGACATTTGAGGTAGGTGACGAGAAAATAGAATTTATACTTTCGAAATTTCTTATGGCACCTGTGATGGGAGATGATAACACGAAATTATATCATATTTTAGGACTTAATTCAATTAAATTTTATTATTATTTATTTCAGTTCACTTCATTTTATTAGATATTACGCGGTATTTTCTTCCTATTTGCCTCAGGTGGCTTATTTTGAAGCACAAGTAAAAATGGAAGAAAAGGAGGTGCAAAAAGGAAAGAAAATGAACCAAATGTCAAAGCCCAGCCCAAAACACAAAACGCAGGTGCCGTGCATGTGACGGACGTCACAAAGGCTGTGACGAGCGTCACGCCTTGCACACTCCTGTGACGGATGTCACACATGGTGTGACGAACGTCACACCATTCCCCTACATTTTTGGCGCAAGGATCGCCTCAGAGACGTTGAGGAGACGTTGAGGAGTGTTGAGCCCTATATCCACGCCATGCTTTTATGCACGTTGAAGACCTTTTTGGCAGCGGAAGCGGTTACTCAAACATATATAAATAGCCACTTGCAAAACCAAAAAGGGGTTCCGAAGCTTTTCCACATTTTTTCCTTTGCCGTTTTCGCTTTTGCATATTTTCTTTTCCAGCAACTTAACATTATTGTTTCTTTATTATTTTTACGAGTTCTACATTATCTCTCTTGCAATTTTTATTTTCCTTTTTCCTTTTTAGCATTTAGTTAATTCTTTTCGTGCAATAGTTTCTACACCGAAAACTATTGTGCACCTTTTTACCGGATCTAACCTTACGTTAGAATCCAGTTTTTATTTCCTTCGTTTTGTTTTGTTGTTTAATTGAAGAATCCAAGAACAAATCCTACCGGCTTGTGGTGGAGTGTTCAAGACTATTGTTTAACTCATTCAGGTTCTTTAATTATTATTTAATGCTTTGTTTTATTATTTACTTATATTATCTGCCTGGGATGAGTCTGTTTACGCATGATAAGTATTTTAGTTTGTTTAGCATGTCTGGCTAATTCGCTTAGATATCGGTATGTAAAGTAAGCGGAATAAGGAATCAAAACTAAGTCGGTTAAATTAAGTTTAGAATTAAAATCACTCTTTTTACGGCCTCAATTTACAGGTTTAATAACAAAGGTTTTTACGAAAGTAAAAGACATAAAGAAGTTAAAATCAATAGAGCGAGAGTTTGAGGTTTTAACTGGACAGTGTAAATTAGACATTAATTCTAGATCAGGGCGAGAGCAAGTTTTAGAGTTAATTAAATTCCGATCTTTTCCAAAAAGTATTTTTAAAGATTGAATGTGAGGACGAGAGTTAAGCATTCGAATTTAATTATATAACCTAAGTCAACAGAGCGAGAGTTTGAGATAAGGGTGTTTAAACGGTCAGTGTTTTCTTGAAAAGAGTTTCTATGGACTGTATTGCTTTCAAAAAATGGTTTTTGACTTAATTATAAGTGACAGCTACATTAACATAAAATCATGGTTTATTCAACAGAGCGAGAGTTTGAGATAAAACTTTTAATCAATAAAGTCAACTGAAAAGATTTATTTTAAAACCAAGAGACCGACAAAGATTGATTCCCTAATTACGACGAACTACATACCGATATCTGCTTTATTAATATTTAATCTAGATCTTAGTTTAGTTTTTAGTTTTCCCCCAAACAATCAAACATTGTTCACCTTAGCTTTACGAAGTGACCTTAGATAACGGTATATCGATTCATAAGTCCCTGTGGGATCGATATCTTTTAAAACTACGCGATAGAACTGTGCACTTGCAGTTTGTACCCCAAATTCGACTCATAAAGTTGCGATCAAGTTTTTGGCGCCGTTGCCGGGGACTTTTATTTAATCGATATCGTAACTCTTCCGTTACGCTGTAGAGACTAAGGTTTCTTTTTCTTCTATTCTTTCTTTCGTTGATTTGTATGCCACGCACTCGCTCTCAAGGCGAACCGCTCTATTTACGAATCAACGATATCGAACTATATCTCAGAGTCCTACGACGAATTCGGGAATATCGTGCTGCAAACAATCTCCCTCCTATAGAACTTCCTGATTTCAAAAACCTTTTTCCTTCGATAACCGAGATGGCAGAACCAGCTCGTGCTCTTAGAGATTACGCCGCTCCATCGCAAGATGAGCCGCATTCAAGTATTGCTCCACCCGCAATCGAAGCAAACAACTTCGAACTTAAACCTTCGCTGTTGCAGGCTGTGCAACAGAACCAATTCTCTGGAAATCCTACCGAGGATCCAAACCTTCATTTATCCGTATTTGTCCAATACGCTGATACTGTTAAAGCTAATGGTGTAACTTCAGAGGCAATTCGACTTCGTCTTTTTCCTTTCTCATTAAGAGATAGCACTAGAAGATGGCTTCAATCTCTTCCTTCCAACTCAGTCACCACATGGAACGAGTTGAAGAAAGTTTTTCTTGCTCGATATTTTCCGCCAAGCAAAACAGCTATGTTAAGAGCCCAGATAAACGGATTTAAACAGAAAGACAACGAGTCTCTTTTCGAAGCATGGGAAAGATACAAAGACATGATGAGACTTTGCCCACACCATGGTTTAGAAGACTGGTTAGTAATTCACACATTTTATAATGGTCTCTTGTACAACACAAGGTTAACAATAGACGCCGCTGCAGGTGGTGCACTAATGAACAAACCTTATGCTGATGCCTACCAGCTTATCGAAAGCATGGCCCAAAACCACTATCAGTGGGGAACCGAACGAACAATGGTGGAAAAACCTCAAACGAAAACTGGCATGTACGAGATAAGTAACCTTGATCACGTTAATGCAAAAGTGGATGCTTTGGTCCAGAAAATTGAAAGTTTAAATGTATCACCTCCAGCCCCCGTGGTTGCTATAACTCAGAATTGCGAGGTCTGTGGAATCCAAGGTCACACTCCTACGGATTGTCAACTCTTGATAGGAATCCAAGCAGAGCAAGTAAACTATGCTCAAGGAAGCCCCTACTCGAATACCTATAACTCAAATTGGAAGAACCATCCAAACTTTTCGTATAAGAGTAATAATGCTTTGTACGCACCTGGACAGTCTCAAAATCAAGCCCCAGCTATACCTCCGGGATATCAGAAACCGAACCCATCCATGCCTAACAATAACGCCCCTAGGAAATCTAACTTGGAAATCATGATGGAAAACTTTATAGCTTCCCAACAACAAACCAATAAAGATTTCTTAAACCAGAATGTACACACTGGTGAACAACTTAAACAACTAGCAAGCAAAGTAGATGCCTTGGCTACCCATAACAAAATGCTGGAAACACAAATATCACAAGTAGCCCAACAACAAGCACCTACTGCTGCCCCAACTGGTACATTCCCTGGACAGCCCCAACCTAATCCGAGAAGCCACGCTCATGCAATTATATTAAGAAGTGGAACGGAAGTGGAAGGACCGTCTGATCCAAGGATAGAAAACCAAAACCCTAAGAAATCAACTGAGGAAAGTGAACCTAAGGAAAAGGAAGAGAGTAATAAGGAAACCCTAGAAAAGAAGGAACCTTACGTACCTCCACCACCTTACAAACCACCTATCCCTTACCCTCAAAGGCTTGTTAAAACCAAAGATGCGGGCCAATTTTGAAAATTTGTTGATCTCCTTAAACAATTAAACGTTACAATTCCGTTCACCGAAGCTATTACGCAGATGCCCTCCTATGCTAAATTCTTAAAAGAAATTCTTTCTAATAAGAGGAAACTTGAAGATAGCGAAACCGTTACACTCCCTGCCGAATGTAGCGCTATAATCCAAAACATGCCTCCTAAACTCAAGGATCCGGGTAGTTTCTCTATACCCTGTCACATAGGAAATTTTGTCATCGACAAAGCCTTATGCGATTTAGGAGCCGGAATTAGCGTTATGCCTTTATCCATATGTAAGAAACTGGAAATGGGAGAATTAAGACCAACCAAAATGTCTGTGCAACTAGCAGATCGTTCCATCAAATATCCTGTAGGAATTCTTGAAAACGTTCCCGTACGCATAGGTCAATTCTATATTCCAACTGATTTTACAATTATGGACATTAGAGAAGATGATATTACACCCATTATACTGGGAAGACCGTTTTTAGCAACTGCCGGTGCAATCATAGACGTAAAACGAGGACGACTCACCTTCGAAGTAGGTGAAGAGAAAATTGAGTTCATTCTTTCCCAATTCTTGAAAGCACCTGCAATAGAAGATACATGTTACTTCATGGATATCATCGATGAATGCATAAAAGAAGCAGAGTTAGGAGAAGACAAATCATCAGACTATCTTTTAAAAGACAAATCTAACTAATGTTTAGCAATAACACCGGACCCCACGCAATGTCTTAACAAACAAACCCTTGACCTGAAAACACTTCCCAAAAATCTGAGATATGAATTCCTAGATTTAGAACTTGAACGACCTGTGATAGTTAATGCAGACCTAGGAAGACTCGAAACAGAAAAACTCCTACATATCTTAAGAAAGTATCCAACCGCACTAGGTTACCACATCACCGATCTTAAAGGAATAAGTCCTTCTATTTGTATGCACCGCATCATGTTAGAAGAAGACTGTAAAACCTCTAGGGAACACCAGAGGAGACTAAATCCGATCCTGAGTGAGGTAGTAAAGAAGGAAATAACCAAGTTATTAGAAGCAGGTATTATATATCCTATATCTGATAGCAAATGGGTTAGTCCTGTACACGTAGTACCAAAGAAAGGAGGCATAACCGTTATTGAAAACAAAAAAGGGGAAACTATAACTAAACGAATCGAATCGGGATGGAGAATGTGCATTGACTATAGGAAACTAAACAAGGCAACCCGAAAAGATCATTTCCCTTTACCATTCATTGACCAGATGTTAGAACGATTAGCAAAACATTCGCATTTCTGTTATCTAGACGGTTATTCAGGCTTCTTTCAAATACCAATTCACCCTGATGACCAAGAAAAGACAACGTTCACGTGCCCTTTTGGTACCTTCGCTTATAGGCGAATGCCGTTTGGCCTGTGTAATGCTCCTGCAACCTTTCAAAGATGCATGATGGCAATTTTCGCCGACTTTCTCGAAAACATCATGGAAGTATTTATGGATGACTTTTCCGTATACGGACAAAGTTTTGAAGAATGCCTTGAAAACCTAGAAAGAGTTCTTGAGCGATGTGTGAAAGTAAACTTAGTACTTAACTGGGAGAAGTGCCATTTTATGGTACAAGAAGGAATTGTTTTAGGACACATCATCTCGAACAGAGGAATTGAAGTAGACAAAGCCAAAATAGAGGTAATCGAAAACCTTCAACCCCCAAGAACCGTGAGAGAAGTACGAAGCTTCTTAGGACACGCCGGTTTCTACCGACGATTCATCAAAGACTTCTCTAAGATAACTAAACCTTTAACCGGACTATTGATGAAAGATGCTGATTTCATATTCGACGATAACTGTTTAAAAGCATTTCAAGCGCTTAAGCAAGCACTGATCTCCGCACCCATAATGCAGACACCCGACTGGAATGAACCATTCGAAATAATGTGTGATGCCAGCGATTATGCTGTAGGTGCTGTTTTAGGACAACGAAAGGATAAAAAGCTTCACGTTATATATTACGCAAGTAGAACCCTAGATGAAGCGCAAATGAATTACGCCACTACCGAGAAAGAACTCCTAGCAGTTGTATTTGCGCTAGATAAATTTCGTTCTTACTTGGTCGGAGCCAAAATAATAGTTTACACTGATCACGCTGCTATCAAGTACCTTTTAACAAAAAAGGATGCTAAACCTAGACTCCTAAGATGGATCTTGTTACTACAAGAGTTCGATTTAGAAATCAAAGACAAGAAAGGAACTGAAAACGTAGTAGCAGACCACCTCTCTAGACTTGAGAACCTTGAACCGGAAAGAACCTCCATTAACGATGATTTCTCGTACGATAAACTTATAGCTACTTTGGAAGAGAACAACTCCGACAAACAAGTAGAAACCACCTTAGCTATATTTGTCACACCATGGTACGCTGATCTCGTCAATTATTTAGCTGCCGGAATAGTTCCACCTACTTTATCCTACCAGCAGAAGAAACGATTCTTCTACGATATAAAACACTATTACTGGGATGATCCCTTACTTTTCAAAAGGGGCCCCGATGGTATTTTCCGTCGATGTATACCCGAAGAAGAGGTAGAGAATATAATCCAACACTGCCACTCCGCTCCTTATGGTGGACACACAAGTACATCCAAGACCTGCTCTAAAATCCTACAAGCCGGCTTTTATTGGCCAACTATATGGAAGGACGTACATGCGGCTATTAAGGGATGTGACAGATGTCAACGCACGGGAAACATATCTAGACGTGACGAGATGCCACAAAAAGGTATTTTGGAAGTAGAGATCTTCGACGTGTGGGGAATAGACTTCATGGGACCTTTTCCATCCTCTTTCGGTAACAAATACATACTCGTGGCAGTTGACTACGTATCAAAATGGATCGAAGCTATAGCTTCTCCAACAAATGACACCCGAGTAGTAACTAGACTCTTTAAGAATATAATATTTCCGAGATTTGGCATCCCAAGAATAGTAGTCAGTGATGGTGGATCGCACTTTATATCCAAGGTACTCGAAAAATTATTGTTTAAATATGGCGTGAGACATAGGATAGCGACACCTTACCACCCTCAGACCAGTGGACAAGTGGAAGTATCTAACAGAGAAATCAAGCAAATACTAGAAAAAACAGTCGCCACTTCAAGGAAAGATTGGTCATTGAAATTACCAAAAGCTTTGTGGGCATACCGAACTGCTTATAAAACCCCCATAGGGACGACCCCATTTAAGCTCATATATGGAAAATCCTGCCACCTCCCGGTAGAATTAGAACATAAAGCCTATTGGGCTATTAGAAATCTGAATCTAAACTATAAAGCCGCCGGTGAAAAAAGAATCCTTGACATAAACGAATTAGAGGAACTCAGAAGAGACGCCTATGAAAATGCCAGAATCTACAAAGAAAGAACAAAACAATGGCATGACAAGCGTATATCAAGAAAAATCTTCAAGCAAGGCGACGCAGTCCTTTTATTTAACTCTAGACTAAAGTTATTCCCGGGAAAACTACGATCCAGATGGTCAGGTCCTTTTCATATCACTAACATCTTTCCCAGTGGAGCGATAGAAATTAAAGGCAAATCCACAGAACCGTTCACCGTAAACGGGCAATGTCTAAAACACTATCACTATGCGGAAACCAATGGAGATTCGCAAATCCTACACTTAGACGAAATGCCTCCAGGATTAATAGATTATACTTAACAGTTTCTTTGTCGAGCTTGCGACATTTAAACAAAGCGCTTAGTGGGAGACAACCCACAATTATTTTATTATTTCCTTATATTATTATTATTATCTTCCTATTTCTTCCTTAATTATTCTTTTAATTTCTGTTTAGTATTCATTCCTAATTCATTTTAATTTAATAATAACTTTTTTTCTTCTTTCGGCATTTGGCCAAATCCTGACTAAAACTCATGTTTTCTTTTCTCTAGCTAACACTAACCAGATGGGACATATTGATCGTATGGGTATCAAATTCAGAGGAATGGCTCAGAAACAAAAGTTTGAAGAACTAGCCATTAGAGAGATGCTACCTAGTTTATATGCTGATGATTGGGCTATGACTGCCCTTGGACTGAGACAAAGTGTCCTGTATTTGCTGAATCAGATAGGATGGGAGACATCCCCTATCCTAAGACATTTCACCACCTACCGGAGACTCACACTAGAATTCCTTAGCTCATTAATCTATCTACCCAGCCATGGAAAAGGAATTAGCAGAGGTTTTATCCAGTTCAGAATGTTCAACATGGAGTACCAATTTAATATTAGAGACTTTACCAACCTTTTGGGTTTTCCTACCTCCTTTGACACATTCACAGTAAGCCAGGAAGAACTTTTTGAATATAGAGAACTTGAACACTTTTGGGGTAAGTTGACTGGAAATGACGAGCCCGAGGAACATGAGTTTCTCTCTGGAAACATACACAACCCGGCCTTTCGCTATTTCCATAAGATCCTGACCCACACTTTATTTGGGAAGAAGCCAAATAGTACTTCAATTTCACGTGATGAACTCTTCATCATATTTTGTGCTTCCCAGAACCGTCCAGTAAACGGTGCCACTTTTATGTTAGCTAATTTGGACCACCTTATCCAGGATGAGCGAGCACTAATCCGAATAGGCGGTTTGATAACTATGATAGGTAATGCTATTGGATTACGTCAGCCTATGCTTGACCTAAGCCCTTTTTGTGGCATCACTACTATGAGTATACCCTTCCTCTTCAACACTATGTTTATAGCAAACCTAGGGTCTGACGAGTTTGAGCTTATTATTGATAACCAAGTTCTTTGCCTATTCACCATGCCCGATCCTAGGACTAGTGTTCATAACCGTAGTAACTGACTCTACAACCTGAACGAAACCCCCTCTCCTGCTAGATCCACTGAATCCATCTAGGACTATGAGATTTGTGATGACTATGAGACTTATGATGACCAGATCCCTCATGCTGAATCTGACCCTCAGACACCACCCGGCTATTATGATATTGACCCTCCTCCTCAGCCTGTTCAGACCGAAGAATCAACAGTATCCAACCTCCGGCATCATATGCCCGGAACTGATTATGACACCGCCATTGAAGCTTTGATGTCAGAACAAGGCGCCCTCAGAGAAGAATTTACTGACATGAGACACGAAGTTCTAGGGTACATGAGCAGTATGACAGATCAGTTTCACGAGTTGCTACATCGTGTTAACTCTTTTGCTCCTCCGGCCAGAGATCGTGCAGATGGATAGTATTTATTTGTTTTTCTTAGCTATTTAGTTTTAAGCTAGATTATTCATTAATGTTATTTGAATTCATGTTCGCATTTGTTTCCTTTTCGCATTTCTTTTGTTCTTCTTTCCAATATTACATTATGATCATTTTATTGAAGCTATTTATTTAATTTTATTATGCAATAGCTATTATGTTCTCTACTGTTGCTACCTATGACTTATTATTATACAAAGTAAAATAAGCATGCAGGAGAAATTAAATTGCAGAATAAATCAATCAGTAGAAAACAAACAAAAAAATAACAATATATAATAATTTACCTGAAGGACGCTAGCTGAACATTAGCCAAACAGACAGTGTGACGAGCGTCACACATTCTGTCACGGGCGTCACACTAAGAACCTGTTACGCCCGTCATGCACCTGTAACGAGCGTAACACCCTTCAGACTAGGTGAACGTTAAGGAGCCGTTGGAGACGAACGTTACACCCCTTCAACTTTTTACCTTCCCCATTTATTCACATTTACCCACATTCATTCACTTTTCAACCACCTCCTTTCCAACTTCCAAATTCTTTTCCTATAAATACCCACCAAACCTTCCTTCATTCACCACAAACCATTCTCTAATATCAAATACATTTCTTTTCTTTCCAAATCACTCCTTCAAAATTCATTCATCACAATGGCAGGAAATCAGAATTTCGGAAATATCATCTTCTGATCCGAAGATGAAAATTATCAAAGGGAGCAATTCGAGCGTTTCCAACAGCGAGGCGTCGTTTCCACCAGGTACCCCGATTTAACTTGTTTACAACAATTAGGATTACTCCAAGGTATCGAATGGATGCTCCGCCTAGCCGACTTAACCTTCCTTTGCACTCATAATCAACCCACCTACCCATCCCTAACCTTAGAATTCTTAAGTTCATACGACTACACCACTCCCGCCGGTGAAGACGAATTTTTAACCGGTACCGCAACCTTCCATATCTTTAACACCGAGTACTCCTTAACCCAAAACCAATTGAGTACCATGTTACAATTTCCCATAGAAGGTCAGGTACACCCCAGAATCCCTCCAAACTCAAACTGGAACACAGTTGACGTTTTCGACCTTTTCAAGAAAATCTCCGGTATAGATGCCTACAACTGGGAAGAGCTCCTTCTTTCCCATATACATAACCCAACTATCCGGTACTTTATCCGCATCTTGCAAAACACAGTTTTTGGAAGACCAAACAACAGCAAGGTCAACTCAAAGGAGCTATTCTTCCTCCAATGCGTCTTCGAACCGGATACTAAGGTAAACGCCGCCTCCTTTCTATTTCATCATATCCGCACCTTATGTGCTAGAAGCCGGCAACCTTTTATAATTGGTGGATTAATCACCACCATAGCACTTGGCCTAAACCTAGGGGATAAACTCCAAACTTTAGCATCTCTACCTCCCCTATCTATGGATATCAGCTACTGTCGATCCAGCCGCCTGATTAAGAACAGAGTAGGCGGAGGATATTATCTTATGGTGAACAACCAGGCAGTCCCAAGCGTTGTTCTACCAAATATCGCCCTAACTGATGTCACAAACCCCGACCGCCACCTCTACGATCTAAACGCTCCCGAAGCCACCGAGCCTTCACAAACAAACCCGCACACAGACGAGTTTGAAGCAATGGAGCAAGGTGATCATCCTCCTACACAACATTCAGTCCCGCTCATGGATGCTATTGATGGTATGCAGGCACAGAATGTCGAGATGATGCAAATGATGCGTCAGATGCAACAACAACAGGATGCTAGGAATGCCATAACCGACCAGCGGTTTACTGAGTTGTTCAGCAGGTTCGACAACTTAGACTTACGTCAGAGATCACCAGGTCCAAGAACCAGAGGCGGAAGGCAGCCTTAGTTGTAGTTTCTTTTTCCTTTCCATATTGTATTTCATTTCCTTAAAACATTGGGGACAATGTTTAGTTTAAGTATGGGGGGGAAACCATGTCCTTTCTATTTCCATTTCTTCAAGTATGTAACTTTCCTTTCATTACTATTTCAATTATTATTTATTATTAAAAAAAAAAAATCTATTATTTTAAGTTAAGTCCTGAGTGTGAACAAATTTCCATTATCTATTCCCTCAAACTTTCATGAGCCACAACAAAAAAAATTCAACACCCAATAAGTATAAAGGTTGCTCATCTTATCGATCTTGAGTCGAATCAAGACAAAGACTACTACCGCCAAACACTCTAAACGAACCTCAACACGTTAGATCAGGATAAGTACCTATTATACCAATTCTTTGAACTTTTAGTTTTATAGTAACCCCAAGTAGTTTATACGAGAAGTCAGCACCATCTTAATAGCAAACTACGTGGAGAGCCGATGAATATAAGTGAATGATTCCCAAAGTAACATAAAAAAAATATATATATATCAGGAAATGCACTAATTAAGTTAGGTGATCCTTACCAGATCATTTAATCTAAAGGTTGCAGATCATACAAAAACACAATATGAAAAATCCATTATGAGTTGGTTCAGTAGGTATCTGGTACTGAACTTGGTAGGGCGAACTACGGTTCGATCCCCCGCAATTTGCAATGGGCTGAATAACGAAGTTATCCGACTTATGTACCAGAACTTCTAGCTCAAAGGGGATCATAATCACTAACTGGTTACTCCACTATGTGCGCGAAAAGATAAAGGGCTTAATGTGATTTCGCTAGAATGAAAACGGGTGAAATAAGAGTAAAGGAACCAGGATAGCTATCATAGTGTACTTGAACTGATTTGCATAAGGCAGGGTTATCTAGGTTGTGACGGTGGTTGTTGATGTCAAGATTAAACTCAAGTTGCCTCTAAACAAAATCCACTTGCAACTTATTACGAATTGATGTGTGTTTTGAAATTTCATCTGGCTAAATTTTTAAAACGAGTTCTATACTGAATTTTGCTTGAGGACAAGCAAAGATCTAAGTATGGGGGAGTTTGATAACACGAAATTATATCATATTTTAGGACTTAATTCAATTAAATTTTATTATTATTTATTTCAGTTCACTTCATTTTATTAGATATTACGCGGTATTTTCTTCCTATTTGCCTCAGGTGGCTTATTTTGAAGCACAAGTAAAAATGGAAGAAAAGGAGGTGCAAAAAGGAAAGAAAATGAACCAAATGTCAAAGCCCAGTCCAAAACACAAAACGCAGGTGCCGTGCATGTGACGGACGTCACAGAGGCTGTGACGAGCGTCACGCCTTGCACACTCCTGTGACGGACGTCACACATGGTGTGACGAACGTCACACCATTCCCCTACATTTTTGGCGCAAGGATCGCCTCAGAGACGTTGAGGAGACGTTGAGGAGTGTTGAGCCCTATATCCACGCCATGCTTTTATGCACGTTGAAGACCTTTTTGGCAGCGGAAGCGGTTACTCAAACATATATAAATAGCCACTTGCAAAACCAAAAAGGGGTTCCGAAGCTTTTCCACATTTTTTCCTTTGCCGTTTTCGCTTTTGCATATTTTCTTTTCCAGCAACTTAACATTATTGTTTCTTTATTATTTTTACGAGTTCTACATTATCTCTCTTGCAATTTTTATTTTCCTTTTTCCTTTTTAGCATTTAGTTAATTCTTTTCGTGCAATAGTTTCTACACCGGAAACTATTGTGCACCTTTTTACCGGATCTAACCTTACGTTAGAATCCAGTTTTTATTTCCTTCGTTTTGTTTTGTTGTTTAATTGAAGAATCCAAGAACAAATCCTACCGGCTTGTGGTGGAGTGTTCAAGACTATTGTTTAACTCATTCAGGTTCTTTAATTATTATTTAATGCTTTGTTTTATTATTTACTTATATTATCTGCCTGGGATGAGTCTGTTTACGCATGATAAGTATTTTAGTTTGTTTAGCATGTCTGGCTAATTCGCTTAGATATCGGTATGTAAAGTAAGCGGAATAAGGAATCAAAACTAAGTCGGTTAAATTAAGTTTAGAATTAAAATCACTCTTTTTACGGCCTCAATTTACAGGTTTAATAACAAAGGTTTTTACGAAAGTAAAAGACATAAAGAAGTTAAAATCAATAGAGCGAGAGTTTGAGGTTTTAACTGGACAGTGTAAATTAGACATTAATTCTAGATCAGGGCGAGAGCAAGTTTTAGAGTTAATTAAATTCCGATCTTTTCCAAAAAGTATTTTTAAAGATTGAATGTGAGGACGAGAGTTAAGCATTCGAATTTAATTATATAACCTAAGTCAACAGAGCGAGAGTTTGAGATAAGGGTGTTTAAACGGTCAGTGTTTTCTTGAAAAGAGTTTCTATGGACTGTATTGCTTTCAAAAAATGGTTTTTGACTTAATTATAAGTGACAGCTACATTAACATAAAATCATGGTTTATTCAACAGAGCGAGAGTTTGAGATAAAACTTTTAATCAATAAAGTCAACTGAAAAGATTTATTTTAAAACCAAGAGACCGACAAAGATTGATTCCCTAATTACGACGAACTACATACCGATATCTGCTTTATTAATATTTAATCTAGATCTTAGTTTAGTTTTTAGTTTTCCCCCAAACAATCAAACATTGTTCACCTTAGCTTTACGAAGTGACCTTAGATAACGGTATATCGATTCATAAGTCCCTGTGGGATCGATATCTTTTAAAACTACGCGATAGAACTGTGCACTTGCATTTTGTACCCCAAATTCGACTCATAAAGTCGCGATCAGGAGACTCGTGTTATGCCTTAGATATCATTGATGAATGTGTTAGAGAATTAGAACAAAAAGAAATTATAAAAATAATTAAGTTACCATCAACTCTCATAAGGGAAGATGATGAATTTAAGAAACCCTACATCGATGATAACGTTTACGAATGTTTATCCCTTACCCCAGATCCTATGCCTTGCCCTAAGAAACCAACCTTAGAACTTAAGGAACTGCCTAAGAACCTGAGATATGAGTTCCTCGATGAAAAGATGAACCGTCTAGTTATAGTTAGTGCTACCTTGAGCCAAAAGGAAACGAACCAACTTTTAGACGTTTTACGAAGATATCCCTCAGCCTTAGGATATAATATCTCTGACCTAAAAGGTATAAGTCCATCTGTATGCATGCATCGAATTTCACTCGAAGAAGATTCAAAATCCTCTAGGGAACATCAGAGAAGAATAAACCCTATAATGAGTGATGTTGTTAAAAAGGAAGTTCTTAAGTTACTTGAGGCAGGTATAATCTACCAGATCTCTGATAGTAAGTGGGTGAGCCCTGTGCATGTAGTACCTAAAAAGGGAGGCATCACAGTCGTGCAAAACAATAAAGGCGAACATGTAGCAAAATGTTTAGAAGGAGGATGGCGGATGTGTATAGATTATAGAAAATTAAATAAAGCAACTAGGAAGGATCATTTCCCTTTACCATTTATAGACCAGATGTTGGAGCGTCTAGCCAGACACGCTTACTTCTGCTATCTAGATGGATACTCTGGATTCTTCCAAATACATATCCACCCCGAAGATCAAGAAAAAACTACCTTTACATGCCCTTAAGGAACTTTTGCCTACAGACGAATGCCGTTCGGCCTCTGTAATGCCCTAGCTACTTTCCAACGCTGCATGATGTCAATCTTTGCAGATTACCTAGATGGTATCATGGAAGTGTTTATGGATGATTTCTCGGTTTGCGGATTTGATTTCCACAATTGTCTTGCTAACCTTGAGAAAATCCTAGAGAGATGCGTGGAGGTGAACCTCGTGCTAAATTGGGAAAAGTGTCATTTCATGGTGACCGAAGGAATAGTTTTAGGACATATAGTTTCTGAAAAAGGTATAGAGGTAGATAGAGCTAAAATAGAAGTTATAGAAAACCTAAAACCCCTAAAAACCATCAGAGAAGTCCGAAGCTTCCTTGGACACGCTGGATTCTACCGGCGTTTCATTAAGGACTTCTCAAAAATAACTAAACCTTTAACCGGACTTTTAATGGAAGATGCTGAATTCATTTTCGATGAAAAATGTAATGACGCATTTAATCTTTTAAAGCAAGCGTTAGTATCAACACCCATTATGAAACCACCTGATTGGTCAGAACCGTTTGAGATAATGTGCGATGCTAGTGATTATGCAGTTGGAGCTGTTCTAGGACAAAGGAAAGATAAAAAATTACATGCCATTTATTATGCCAGTAGAATCCTAGATGCTGCCCAACTTAACTACGCAACAACTGAAAAAGAATTACTCGTTGTAGTTTTTGCTATAGACAAATTTAGATCTTATCTAGTAGGAGCAAACATTATAGTTTACACTGATCATGCTGCCATTCGTTACCTATTAAGTAAAAAAGATGCCAAGCCCAGATTACTCCAATGGATTCTATTACTACAAGAGTTTTATTTAGACATAAGAGATAAAAAAGGCACTGAAAATGTAGTTGTCGATCACCTTTCTAGGCTAGAACATCTAAAACCTGAACTAGTACCCATAAATGATGACTTCGCCTATGATAGATTGATCGCTAGAGTAGAAACCATCGAAGATAATAACCTAGATCCTTATGAGCACCCCCAAAATTCTTTAGCAATAAGTAACGTACCCTGGTATGCAGATTTCGTTAATTACCTAGCTGCTGATATAGTACCCCCTTATCTTGACTACCACCGCAAGAAGAAATTCTTCCACGATGTGAGAAACTTCTATTGGGACGAACCGCTCCTTTTCAAAAGGGGTAAAGATGGCATTTTTCGTCGTTGCGTTCCAGAAGAAGAGGTAAATAATATTATCGAGCATTGTCATTCAGCACCTTATGGTGGACATGCGAGCACATCTAAGACATACGCCAAGATCCTTCAAGCTGGCCTATTCTGGCCTACCATGTGGCGCGATGTCTATGCTTGCATTGTCAAGTGTGATAGATGCCAACGCACTGGAAACATTTCAAGGCGTGATGAAATGCCTCTAAGAAACATTCAGGAAGTAGAACTCTTTGACGTATGGGGTATAGATTTCATGGGACCTTTTCCACCATCCTTAGGAAATAGGTATATCTTAGTAGCTGTAGACTATGTGTCTAAGTGGATTGAAGCTATAGCTCCACCCACAAACGACACTAGGGTAGTAATCAAACTATTTAAAAACTATATATTCCCTAGATTTGGAACACCACGTTTATTCATAAGCGATGGAGGATCACACTTTATATCGAGAATATTTGACAAACTTTTAAGAAAATATGGAGTTAGGCATAGAGTAGCAACACCATACCATCCACAGACTAGTGGCCAAGTAGAAGTATCTAATAGGGAGATAAAACAAATCCTAGAGAAAACTGTTTCTATTTCTAGGAGAGACTGGTCTCAGAAGCTTCAAGAAGCATTATGGGCCTATAGAACCGCTTTCAAAACCCCTATAGGAACTACTCCTTATCAACTAGTTTATGGAAAATCCTGTCACTTACCGTTTGAATTAAAGCATAAGGCCTATTGGGCCATTAAAACTTTGAATTTAGACTACCTAGCCGCTGGAGAAAAGCGTACCCTAGACATTCATAAACTAGAAGAACTTAGGCAATCTGCCTACGAGAATGCAAAAATATATAAAGAGAGGACAAAAGCCTATCACGACAAAAGAATAGTAAAGAAAAATTTCAATATAGGCGATCCTGTTCTCCTTTTCAACTTTAGGTTACGACTCTTCCCTGGAAAGCTACGTTCAAGATGGACTGGTCCTTTCGAAGTATCCAAGATTCTGAGATCCGGAGCCGTAGAAATCAAGAACGAAACCTGTAGTCCATTCGTTGTAAATGGACAAAGACTGAAGCTCTACGAAGGAGGAGACATTCCAGCATACTACTCAAGCCACACCCTGATTGATCCACCAATTCCTACTACTACAGGTGTATAAATTCTAATCGTCAAGCTAATGACGTTAAACAAGCGCTGCGTGGGAGGAAACCCATGGTTTTTCTTTCATTTTACTTTTTCGCATTTATTTAATTTTATTTTTATTTTATCATATTTTGCATTGAGACTAAGATTTGAATGGTTTGTATTTTCAGGATCACTTTCTTAACTTTTACAGGATGCGGGATTTTGATGACATGCACGTGGCCTATAGAGATAATGCTCAGAGGGAGCGCTACATTGCTCTGTATCAGCGCCCTATCGCACCCACATGTTATCCTGATCAGCACTGTATGGAGGCACTAGGTATCGAGCCGAGTATCTGATTCCTAAGCCACCAGCTTCACTGGGACGAGTTTGCTGATGACTTGAGTAACACATATAGGAACCTGACTTTGGAGTTCCCGAGTTCATTCGACTATGACCCATATTCTGGACCAGATGGGTATGCTGCTTTCAGGCTTTTCGGGGTTGAGTACTCCTTCATCCAGAAAGAGTTCGACGACTTATTGGGTTTCCAGACCACTCCTGATGCTATCCCGGAGACACCTATGGGATATTTCCTGGGTAAGGAGGTTGAGAAGTTTTGGAGTGATATATCGGGTGGCGGAAGCCAGGATCCATCTATGCAGCTGTCTCATGTCATACATAACCCCGCCTTCAGATACTTTCAGATGATATTAGCACATTCCTTCCTGGGAAGGCCGGATGCAGAGACACTACTGAGTGAAGAGGAGATCTTCCTATTATTTTGTGCATCCCAGTCTCGCCCAGTCGCATGTGGGAACTTCTTGTTATACAGTCTCAGCGGTATCTCCAGATCTACCGAAGGAGTCATCCATGTCGGCGGAATCATCACGCAGATTGCTGTCGCTTTAGGTCTGTCTCGCAAGCTGTTACATCTTCGGACCTACTGTGGGTACACTACCATGGACATCGACTTCTGTTTGACCAGAGGATTGATGAGGAGAGCCTCTTTCCACCCATGTCAGTTCCGATTGCTAGTCGACAGTGAGGCTATCCATTACTTCACACTGCCAAATCCTATGATGACCAGTGTGCATGATCCAGCGAATTGGAGTTATGCTCTGGAAGGCCAGGGAGAGACCGTTGAGGAACCAAGACCACCACCCATTGCGGAATACACGCCTACACCACCATCTCCCAGAATCATTGTTTTCTCTAATAATCTTTCATTGCAGACACCCGACATCCGCACTCAGATTGCTGAGTGTCGTAGAGAGATCGCAGCGCTTAGACAAGAGGTGGCTGACCTTACTTTACAGATGGGAGTGTCTGATCTCACCCATGCTACTGAAGTCGACTATCTATATCAGGAGATCGCAGAGCTCAAGCAAGAAGTAGCCATGCTCCGTGGTTCCTCTCAGGAAGATGACATCCCCACTATATGATATCACCATTTAATCTTATTTTATCTCCTTTTTATATTTCTCGTATTTACATAACTCATCTTATATTATTGCATTTGGAATATTATAAAAAATTTATACATTAGTATTTCTATCTTTTTCTATATATGTTCTATGTTTATTTTATTTGCATTCTAATTTTTCAGTTATTTATTTATTTATATTTAATTTTTGTTTTTGTTTTTGTTTCAGTTTTATTTTTTGTTTTTACATTTATAAAATTATGCAAGTCAATGATGCTAGGAAAATCACAAAACAAATGCTATCCGGACCCCTCAAAGCCAAAAGACAAGAGAAGCCCAAGCCAAAGGACCAAAATCCGGCCTAGCCAGATTTTGCCTTGTGGCGCCCGCCATAGACCCTGTGGCGCCCGCCACAGCGTCTGTAAAAGGTCGGAGCAGAACCCCTTTCTTCACCATTTTTGCAACTTACAACCTTCCAAACCCATTTTTTCACCTTGGAAAAACATCCTTGAACCCACAAAAAGCTCATACTTTTCTAACCACCACACCACACAAATCATTATTCCAATTTCCATTTTCGATTTCATCCGTCGGATTTTGTAAAAATCCAACCTTTTCACAAACCAGTTCATCTTCTTCATCACTTCTCAAGAGCTTTCAAATGGAGTTTAACGGATTCATTCTTCGAGGAGGGAAACCGGGGGATAGACAAAGAAAAATTATTGAACGGTTGCAAAATCGGGAAATCCTCCCGACAAGGTATGTTGACGAAAACTGTCTCTACACTTTAGGTATCTATCATAGCATATTTCATTTATTAGATAATTTAGGTTTGCATAATTTCTTTTCCAATAAAGAACCTACCTATGAGCGGTTGACAATTGAATTTTTGAGTTCCTTAATTTATGTTGTCAACCCTAACACTGCTAGCACAGTTGGTACTGTCAAATTTAGAATGTTTGTTGTTGAATACCAATTCAGTACCGACGAACTAGCCAGCTTGTTAGGAATCCCTCATGGGGACGGTGCTATTTGTGAGGCCCCTTTGGATTCCGAATGGTCTGTTGAGGTATTTTCCTTCTGGGAGCGTTTATCAAACACTTCCATAAACTCTTTTGAAGGAGTTCTTGCCTCAACTATCCATAACCCGGCCATCAGAGTTTTTAGATATCTGTTGGCATGCACTATTTTTGGCCGGGAGAATCCAAATAAGGTTAACGCTAGAGAGCTTCTATTTTTACAAGGAAGCCTCACAAATAGACGTATTAATTCGGTCTTGTTCATGCTTTCTCATATGACTTTAACTTTGAATAAAGCGGGACCGATTTCTTTTGGTGGATTGATTACATCTATTGCTCGGGCGCTTAACCTAAACGATGAGATGGCTACCCTAGACCCCTTACCTCCTCTCACAATTAACCTAAAATTTCTGAGCGACATGAAATTGTGCCGTTAGAGGAGAGAAGGAGGCTATATGCTTATGGTTCATGGTGTAGCCATCCCGTCTGTTGTTTTACCGTGCACTAGACGTACAAATGTACGAGATGAAAGGAATTGGACCTACGCTTTAGATGCCCCACCTGTTTTGGGTCCTCTTCCTCCTAACATTCCTGATGAGGCGGGACATGACACTGATGATGAATATGATCGGAGAGAGAGATCTCCCGTACCCCATGTGTCCCCCCATCATCCTTCACCACCACACACCGCACCATCTTCTTCTTCTGTAGGTACCACTCCTGGCTTCTATATTACAGAGGAGATGTGGCGTGACCACATGGCTAGAGAGAAAAGGCGTGACGACCTACTCTCTACCATCCAACAACAAATGACGGACAACATGAACTTCATGCGAGAGTCGTAGCGGAGGACAGACAGGTCCTATGACACTGTTCTATAGTCCCTGCAAACGATCACGGATACACAAGCCCGTCAACAAAACTACCACCAGAGACACATGGCACTAATTTAAGCCACTCAAGGTTCCATTATAGGTAACCTTCCAGATGTGGGGACCGCTCAGGATTCCTTGATGGCGAGGATGGATCAGAGAGACCGTCGTCGTACCCGATCCCGTCGTCCACCTCAGGATGGCGAGGGCACTAGTGGTCAGCAATAGCTTGTCAGGTAACTCTTCCCTTATCTTATTTCGAAACATTGGGGACAATGTTCGATTTAAGTGTGGGAGGAGACTCTATCGTCTTTTCTTTATTTTTTTTCTCATTTTTCCTTTATCGCTTTTTCTTTACTGTTTTTAGATAGTTTATTTATTGTTATTTCCTTTTAGTTGTTTATTTTGCTTTTTAGTATAATGCATGATTTTGACGAGTCACCAAATATAATAGATCTTTAGTACAATCCTACCGCCCCATACCTTTAGCCCCACAGAAAAAAAAAATTGCAAAAGAAAATAGTGTTATTCAGAAATTTTTCAGGTTTTAAAGACATCTTTTGAGTAAGGATGCGGTGACTTGGGAGAACTTTGCGAAACATCAGTATCTGTTTTAGCACCATAAGCTTCGTAAATATAGGAATCATTCCCGAAACCCCATATACCATGGCCTTAATCATCATTTCCGTATAAGTCCTTAGTAGTTTATCTCATCAGTCAGCTCCGGCCTACGCATCCTCTACGTAGGGGACCGATGCAAATAAGTGAATGATCCAGAAAAACAAAAAATTAAAAGAAAGCAAAAAGGCAACTCCGGTATAGGTGACCCTCACAAAGTCATTTAAACCAAAGAATTGTAAAAAATTACTACAAAAACAAAAAGAAAAAGAAAAAGAAAAAGAAAAACTTACCCACTGTTAGTTGGTTCAAAGGTATCTGGCACTAAACTCGGTAGGGAGGATTACGATCCGATCCCCCACAACTACAGTTGGGTCCAATAAAAGGGTTTACACATAATTATGTGCCAGAAATCCCATGCTCAGATCATAATAACTAACAGGCCACTCTACTATGAAGCATGTACGGATAACGGGCTTAATGTGATTGCGCCTGAATGAAAAGGACACAAAAAGAGATGAAGAGGCAGGCCTAGGTATTGTGGGATAATATGGGTTGGTTAATATAGGAATGAAGTTTATGTCCGTATTTGCGGATTAGTGTCATCATGATACCCTTAGTTCACTCAGTTAGTACCTATCACTGCATCCCGACTTGAACTTAGAATTTTTACCTGAAGCACTCGTTTACACGAATTTTCTTTTATGAGCTTTTTAATGTTTTGCTTGAGGACAAGCAAAGGTTTAAGTGTAGGAGAGTTTGATAACACTCAAATTTACCGTATTTTCGACTCCGATTTCACATGCATTCTAGTTGTTTTATTATCATTTTGTTGTGTTATTGTTATGTTTTTCTTTGTTTTCAGGTTTTTACTTTAATCGGAGCCCCGATCGAGAAAAGGAGCGAAAAAGAGCCAAAAACCCTAAAATTCAGCATTTTGTACTTGTGGCCTACCCCATGGCTGGCGCCATAGACCCTGTCATGACGTGTCCAAGCTCAACTTCCCTCAACTTCCACGTTCCCCACTACTTCCACTAAGACGCCTCATTTTGTGCTTGTGGCGGGCGCCATGGCCTTGTGGCGGGCGCCACAAGAGGAAAGTTTTTCCCTCCCATTTTCAAGTTGAAGGGCGTCCTTGTCATTTCCATCTTTTTACTTGCTTATAAATAGAAACTCGAATTCACTTTTACAATGATCCAAACTTAGAGCAGAGGCAAACTCAGAGCAACTTTGTTTCACTTAGGCATATATTCAGTATTATAAAGTAGTAATCGCTTCACATTGGAGTGTTACCACAATTGTGTAATCGAGTCTGTGATAGAGTCTGTAATCGAGTTTGGAGCACTTTGGGAGGAAGTTAATCCTGCCGCCATTTTCATTTCTGCTTTGCAATTTATTCAACCCTCCGATTTGAGCAGGTTTTTATTACTTGTCTTTATCTTATTTATTTTCCTGCACTCGCTTTACTTTATTTATTTCCCGCACTCGCTTTACTTTTATTTATTTCCCGCACTCGCTTTACTTTATTTATTTCCTCGCACTCGCTTTACTTTATTTATTTCCTCGTACTCGCTTTACTTTTATTTATTTCCTCGCACTCGCTTTACTTTATTTATTTCCTCGCACTCGCTTTAAATTATTTATTTCCTCGCACTCGCTGTAAATTATTTACTTTCCGCACTCGCACTACTTTTATTTATTTTCCGCACTCGCACTATTTTTATTTATTTTAATGCACTTTTACTTTACCATGTCTAGCTAAATTTATAAGGTTAGAATGTAAGGATCGTAATTGAACCAGTAATCCGTACAATTGTTCGTAGAAACACTTAAGGGCTATTTTAACTTTCAACTTAAGTTTTCCCGCACTTCAATTCCGTTGGGTAAGATCGAAAGCCGTCCAACGTCTTTTTAAACTTAATTGTTTTTAACTATTTCAAAAACAGCGAAAGCGCTTTGTTTAGTTCATTAGGAGATTTTAACATTAAGAAGAAAAGAGATTTTAAAACTACTTTCGGACGCGTTTATAAGTTTAGAGTCTGGTTCGTAAGAACCTCTTTTGGTTAAGAAATCTAGGTTATAATACTCTTCAACTTAGTCAAGATACTATATTTCTTAAAAATAGGTTCACTACTCTAACGCAATGCGCGCCTTTTTATAAGTGACAATAAGAGGGTTTGATTAGGGAGTACAACTCGGTTCTGAATACGCGAAAGCGACAGTTCCTGTTAAATTAGTTCTTTTCAAAGTAGAAAACATTGCCCATAAGTAGCTCTATTAGCAAGTACTTGGATTATTAATTGATTACGTGAATTACATTCAACCCTGTCTTTATTAATTATATTTTATTTCAATACTTTACTTTTCATTGCACACTCTAAAAAACACCTATTTTGATTGCCTTTTATAAACACCATAACAATAGATAACGATAGATTTGGTCTCTGTGGATTCGACAATCTTTTATATTACTCTGACGCGTTCGTATACTTGCGAAACACCGCATCACCCAACCCGTTGCTTGCATGAACATTGGCAACGATCCCTTCTAGTTGGTTCACTGAGATCTCCTGAGGCACATAAGCAGCATTAAGAACCTTCAGAAGTGCCTCCCTGTGTGCCTCCGAACACAGCAGGAGTGAGAGAATGGATATCTTGGACAGAGTCTGAATCAACTTATCGACTACCTTGTAGTCGCTTTTCTTTATAATCCTCAAAAGCTTGTCCACATCCTTCATAAAAGTAGGCTCTAAGCCAGCCTGTGGTGCAGAGGTACCCTCATTCACAACTTATTTGCCCTTGGCCTTGGCCGCGGTGTCAGCACTATCAGCTTGGGTAACCGGTGGTGAGAATAGTCTACCACTTCTGGTGAATCACCCGATTCCACCAACATTGTCCACTGTAGGATCTACTATCTTAACTTCAGATTCAGACTTCTGATCCTGCACCTCCTCTACATTCAGTGGCTGTTCCACTCCATGATCATGCGTGTATACACTCCCCCCATAATGCCATGGAATGGCCCTTTCGCTGGTGAAAGGTAAAGGACCAGGGGTCGTGATGGTCAGAGTGGATGGTCGCACTGATGACACTGGTTGCGCTTCTGGCACACTGATCTGAGAAGTTGGGTAGAAAATGGTGATAGTGGCAACATCACAGTCATACTCAGAAATCTCATTCATTATAACATAAACATCCGAAACATCGGAATCAAGTTCAATTACATCAGAATCAACCACATTGTTTGGGATATCAGCAACAACATTGGAAAAATTAAATACATCGATGGGAATTACACAATCAACAGGATCAACATTTGTGAATTCATCAGCTGTTGGTGTAAGCCCTAGAGGCCAATACATTTTGGTACTTGTATCGAATTATTTATTAATAATAAAAGGCATTTTCTTTATTATGGTTGATTAATAAAGTCCCTGGAATAGATAGTCCGTTTAATGTATTAAGTGTGACTTAATCATGAGAACACATTAAACATAAGGACACTATTCCTAAAGTATCCGTAGTCGAGCTTTAGTGTGAAGTGGGATAACATTAAAGCATTAAGACTATTATGTTTGTAGACTGATGATCACATCTCATGGATCATGGATAAAGAGTTATCAAGTCTTAAACATAGGTATGAATATTAGGAGTAATATTTATACCGGATTGACCCGCTATGAGAATACTATATAGAAAGTTATGCAAGGTGTCATAAGTTATTCTCATGGTGATAATAGTGTATTCCACTCTTCGACCTGAAACCACTATGGATCCTAGATGTAGAGTCGAGTGCTTTATTGCTGATCCAACGTTGTCCGTAACTGGATAACCATAAAGACAGTTGATGGGTACTCCACAAAGCATGCTGAGGGACATGAGTGACCTAGATGGAATTTGCCCATCCTGCATAACAGGATAAATGTCTATGGGCCCAATATTGAACTGGACAAGGATGACACGGTCTATGCCTTGTGTTCAATATAGACATAAGGGCAAAAGGGTAATTATACACATAATTATTATCACAGAAGGTTTTGTCAGATCACTTGACATTTTCGTGTCTTGGGTAGCAGTGATGTGTTGCTAGATACCGCTCACTGTTTATTATGTTAAATGCGTGATTTAATATAATTGCCAACGTCACGAAAACCTACAGGGTCACACACAAAGGACGGATTGATGAGAGATAGAGTAACTAAGGAGTACCGTAAGGTACGGTGCCCTTAAGTGAGTTATAGAACATCGTAAGGTACGATGTACTTGAGTAGAATACGAAATATGGTAAGGTACCATGAGCTTAAGTGATTTTGGGCATATTATAAGATATGGGCCAAAATACACTTAAGTGGGCTTTTAGCTTGAAGCCCACACAAGTGGTTCTATAAATAGAACCCTTGTGCAGAAGCATTATTGGCTGTTGCATTATTTTCGTTTTCTATCACTCTCTCTCTCTCACTCAAAGCCTTCATTCGTACCAGCTAGCACTGAGATTGAAGGAACCCGTTCGTGTGGACTGAGTAGAGACGTTGTCATCGTTCAACGTTCGTGATCGCTTCGTGGATTTGCATCAAAGGTTTTGATCGTCACAAGAGATCTGCACCAAAGGTTTCAACCGTCACAAGAGGTAAATATTCTATCACTGATCATGACCATTCGTAAGGATCTCTAAAGGAGAAAATTTTAATTTCCGCTGCGCTTTGGGTCGCAATTCTCCTTCAGTGGTATCAGAGCCACTTACGAAACCATGACTCGGATAGCTGTTTATTTTCTGTATTAATATGATTAAAAGACAGAATGAATCAATTAATTAAATGAGTAATTAAATTTGGCATCATGAGTGTACGAGTTGGATGATTGATGTTGACTATGCTTCGGAATCCGACATTAGTATGGTGAAGCAGCGATACATCGATCGTCCATAGGTTACGCAATTGAGACCGATCAACTTATATATGATATAAGTAATCCTAATGCAAAATACGGTATATGTGATATACTGTTTCTGTTTCGTTCATTCGAACACTAAATGATTGTTTTCCTTTGAGCGATCAATGGTCATTTGCTTCGGAATCCGACATTAGTATGGTGAAGCAATGACCTGTTGATCAATCATACTGAATCAACAATCGAGGTGTGTTTGACGGTCTGAAATTGGCGCATTAGGGTTGGTGACGGCGCAAGGGTTGTGCCGTCAAAGAGTTGTGAATTTAGGGTTTTTTGGAACACGTGTGTTGACTGTTTCAAAGTTTGTTATTTTGGCCGCGTAAAGCTCGTGTGACGAGCGTAACAAGCGTAACAAACTGGATGCGTGACGGTCGTAACGTACCCTGTGACGGTCGTCACACTCACATGACCTGTGACGGTCGTAACGTGTTTTGTGTGACGGTCGTCACGCTCACATGACCTGTGACGGTCGTAACAATGCATGTGACGGTCGTCACACTCACGGGGTTCTGTTTTGTGACTACGCAAGGGTTGTGTTCATGCAAAACAATGTCCATTTCAAATGAATTGTTCATTAAAATTTGGACAGGGGCGCTGCCCCTCTAACCCCGCAAGGGCGCTGCCCCTTGACCCCGTCCGCTGATCGGTCAGCGGAACCACCGTCCGCTGACCGGGCAGCGGAACCCCTGGCTAACTCTGCGTAGTGTGATCGGTCGCCGAAATTTAATTTGGTTTTAATTAATTAAAGGAATTAAAATTTAATAATAACAATGTGTTTATTATTATTGCCTTGTGGTGATCAGTTATGGCCTTAGTTGTCCTTTATTTTGTTTTGGGTTTTTTTTAAATACGACCTGCGTGTCGTGCCTCTCCTTTTGATCTCTTAATGTAACTTCTTTTCTCATCTCAAACCCTCGTATGTAAAACGAGTTTCCTCTGTAATGTAATGATATGAAGAAAGAGAAGAATTCAATATCAAAGGAGAAAGAGAAGAATTCAATATCAAAGGAGAATAATGATATGAAGAAAGAGAAGAATTCAATATCAATGGAGGACAACCTTGAAGATCTTGCTTGGAGAAGCTTAGATCGTTATTAGGTTAGCTTAGGTTCTCTCATTGGCTTGGGAGAACAATTGCGCTAGGGGCCATAACTGTTTCATTTTGTTTGTATGTATGTTGATGCATGTGAATGTATGTTGATGCATGTGAGAGACGATTTATATGATAAAAAAGCCGGTGAGATCATAACAATTGCAATTCCCTCAAACTAAAATATTAAGTTTATGCTTTCCAAGTTTTAGCACTCATCAAGACTAGTATCGGATAATGTAGGTTTCGCCAAAGCGAGGTGCATGTTCTATATTAGTAAGGTGCGATGGGATAATTGTAATATCCAACTGCTAAAACAATGGGTCAAACTTAACTAAACAAATTATGATGATATTATATGTGTTTGCTTTCCAAGTTTTAGCATTCATCAAGACTAGTATCGGATAATGTAGGTTTCGCCAAAGCGAGGTGCATGTTCTATATTAGTAAGGTGCGATGGGATAATTGTAATATCCAACTGCTAAGACAATGGGTCAAACTTAATTATAATAATATCATATATGTTTTAGAAGCAAAAGTTGGGAATAATCCATATGATGGATTGGAATAAGGAGTTATTCACCCAACTGAAATTTTCGAGAGTTGTATGAGATACAACTGGAAGGAGTTCCTACCTAAATAACCTAGTTTTGTGTAATCCGCCTACGCGGACTTAGAACGAAGTGAAATATGGATCTCGACCCACTAGAAAATCTTCCAACGGGATTTTCCGAATCAAATGATGAGGGTCATTTGTTTTGAGTAAAATAGTGGGAGCATATTTGATTAAAGGCCTAATTAAATATGTCAATGATACTTATATTTTCTTAATTCTTATGTAGATTACCATGACAACAAACACCTCTAACAACATCTTGCGATCAATCCTTGACAAGGAAAAATTGTCTGGGACAAATTTCCTGGATTGGCACCGAAACCTGAGGATTGTCCTCAAACATGATAAAAAGCTGTATGTCTTGGAGACTCCTGTTCCTGAAGAGGAACCTCCTAGTTCTGCACCTAAGGCAGAAAGAGATGCTTATAAGAAGCATGTCGATGATGCCAATGAAACTACTTGTCTCATGCTAGCTACCATGAACTCAGAATTGCAAAAGCAACATGAGAACATGACAGCGTTCGATATGATCGAACACCTGAAGTTGCTCTATCAAGAGCAAGCAAGGCATGAGAGGTTTGAAGTTTCAAAAGCCCTTTTTCAAAGCAAGTTAGCTGAGGGAGCCCCTGTAAGTCCCCATGTGCTCAAGATGATTGGGTATGTGGAAAACCTTGAAAGGTTGGGTTTTCCCCTCGGAAAGGAACTTGCGACTGATTTGATCTTGCAATCGTTGCCAGATAGATTCAGTCAATTTGTCCTAAATTTCAATATGAATGATATGGATAAATCTCTTCCTGGACTGCTAGGCATGTTAAGAACAGCTGAACAGAATCTGAAGACAAAAGGGAAGTCCATTCTGATGATCAGAAATGGAAAGAGACAGAACAAAAGGCCCACCAAGCAGGGTGATAAAGGGAAAGGCAAGGAAGTTGCCAAACCCAAACCCACCGTTGATGCTTTGAAGCCTAATGGAGGCATAGCAAAAGAAGGCACATGCTTCCATTGCGGTAAGACCGGACACTGGAAGAGAAACTGCCCAAAGTACCTGGAAGATAAGAAGAATGGAGTAGAGACTTCAACTTCAGGTATTTTTGTTATTAATTCATCTACTTCTGCATCATGGGTATTAGATACTGGATGCGGTTCTCACACTTGTACAAATGTGCAGGGGCTGAAATGGAGTAGAGATTTGGCAAAAGGTGAAGTTGACCTACGAGTTGGCAATGGAGCAAAGGTTGCTACTTTAGCCGTAGGATCTTATTAACTTTACCTAGTGGTTTTATAATTCAGTTAGAGAACTGTTATTATGTATCTGCAATTAGCAGGAATATTATTTCCATTTCTTGTTTGGACAAGTTTGGTTTTTCATTTATAATAAAGAACAATTGTTGCTCAATTTATTTGAATGATATATTCTATGCTACTGCACAAATGAGCAATGGACTATATGTCCTTGATCTCAAAATGCCTATATATAACATTAATACTAAAAGGATGAAACCTAATGAGTTAAATCCAACTTACCTTTGGCATTGTCGATTAGGCCACATAAATGAGAAACGCATTTCCAAACTCCATAAAGATAGACTCTTGGACTCTTTTGATTATGAATCATATGAGACATGCAGATCTTGTTTAATTGGAAAGATGACAAAATCTCCATTCACAGGAAAAGGTGAAAGAGCTAATGATCTTTTGGCCCTCATACATACTGATGTATGTGGACCACTGAACATACCAGTCAGAGGAGGTTTTCAATACTTCATCACATTCACTGATGATTTCAGTAGATATGGTTATGTGTATTTAATGAAACACAAATCAGAGTCCTTTGAAAAGTTCAAGGAATTCAAGCATGAAGTACAAAACCAACTAGGTAAGAATATTAAAACTCTTCGATCAAATCGAGGTGGTGAGTATTTAAGCCTAGAGTTTGATGACCATCTGAAAGAGTGTGGGATCCTATCCCAACTTACTCCTCCTGGAACACCCCAATGGAATGGTGTATCTGAGAGAAGAAATCGAGCCCTGTTAGACATGGTCCGATCCATGATGAGTCACGCAGATCTTCCAAACTCCTTTTGGGGACATGCACTATTGACAGCAGCTTACACACTTAACCGTGTTCCATCCAAGAAGGTTGATAAGACACCATATGAGATATGGAGTGGTAAGAAACCACATATGTCTTACATGAAGATTTGGGGTTGCGAGGTTTATGTGAAACGACAAATTTCAACTAAGCTTGAGCCCAAATCTGACAAATGCTTATTTGTGGGGTATCCTAAAGAAACAAGAGGATATTATTTCTACAATCCTTCTGAGGGCAAAATGTTTGTCGCTCGAACCTGAGTTTTCCTAGAGAGGGATTTTATTTCCAAAGGAATCAGTGGGAGGAAAGTAGAACTTGAAGAAATTCAAGAATCACAAAGCATCGACACACCTATGGAGGAATTGGAGCAGGAAACACAAGTAGTTGTGTAAGAGCAACCTGCTCAAGTAGAACAAGACCAGTGTAGGTCAGGCAGGATACGTCACCTACCTGAGATATATGGATATCTGATCAAGGTGGTGTATTACTCATGGATCAAGATGAGCTTGTGACCTACTCATGGAATCTTCGTTTTGATGAAACAGTAAAACAATATGGATTCATCAAGAACGAAGATGAGCCTTGTGTCTACAAGAAGGTTAGTGGGAGCATGATCGTATTCCTGGTATTATATGTAGATGACATATTACTTATTGGAAACGATATCCCTTCCCTGTAACAAGTAAAGTCTTGGGTAGGGAAATGCTTTTCTACGAAGGACCTAGGTGAAGCAGCCTATATATTAGGAATCAGAATCTATAGAGATAGATCATGAAATGCTTGGCCTAAGTCAGAGTACATAGACAAGGTGCTGAAACGCTTTAATATGAATGATTCCAATGGTTATATGTTTTGCTGAAATGGTGGCGCTGTGAGCTTGAAAAGTTCAAAGCAAGATACAATTGCTGATTCTACAACCGAGGCCGAGTATATTGCTGCCTCAAATGCAGAAAAGGGAGTTGTTTGGATCAAAAAGTTCATTAGTGAACTTGGCATAGTCCCTAGCATTGTGGATCCCATTGGTCTCTATTATGATAACAATGGTGCTATCGCACAAGCTAAGGAGCCTAGATCTCACCGACGATCCAAACACATACTTAGACGTTGTGTGAGAATATGTAAAGTACCTACACTTGACAATATAGTTGACCCACTGACAAAGCCTCTTGCGCAGCAGAAGCATGATGGCCATACTAGATCAATGAGCATACGGGGTATGCCTGATTGGCTCTAGTGCTAGTGGGAGATTGTTGGTGTAAGCCCTAGAGGCCAATACATTTTGGTACTTGTATCGAATTATTTATTAATAATAAAAGGCATTTTCTTTATTATGGTTGATAAATAAAGTCCCTGGAATAGATAGTCCGTTTAATGTATTAAGTGTGACTTAATCATGAGAACACATTAAACATAAGGACACTATTCCTAAAGTATCCGTAGTCGAGCTTTAGTGTGAAGTGGGATAACATTAAAGCATTAAGACTATTATGTTTGTAGACTGATGATCACATCTCATGGATCATGGATAAAGAGTTATCAAGTCTTAAACATAGGTATGAATATTAGGAGTAATATTTATACCGGATTGATCCGCTATGAGAATACTATATAGAAAGTTATGCAAGGTGTCATAAGTTATTCTCATGGTGATAATAGTGTATTCCACTCTTCGACCTGAAACCACTATGGATCCTAGATGTAGAGTCGAGTGCTTTATTGCTGATCCAACGTTGTCCGTAACTGGATAACCATAAAGACAGTTGATGGGTACTCCACAAAGCATGCTGAGGGACATGAGTGACCTAGATGGAATTTGCCCATCCTGCATAACAGGATAAATGTCTATGGGCCCAATATTGAACTGGACAAGGATGACACGGTCTATGCCTTGTGTTCAATATAGACATAAGGGCAAAAGGGTAATTATACACATAATTATTATCACAGAAGGTTTTGTCAGATCACTTGACATTTTCGTGTCTTGGGTAGCAGTGATGTGTTGCTAGATACCGCTCACTGTTTATTATGTTAAATGCGTGATTTAATATAATTGCCAACGTCACGAAAACCTACAGGGTCACACACAAAGGACGGATTGATGAGAGATAGAGTAACTAAGGAGTACTATAAGGTACGGTGCCCTTAAGTGAGTTATAGAACATCGTAAGGTACGATGTACTTGAGTAGAATACGAAATATGGTAAGGTACCATGAGCTTAAGTGATTTTGGGCATATTATAAGATATGGGCCAAAATACACTTAAGTGGGCTTTTAGCTTGAAGCCCGCACAAGTGGTTCTATAAATAGAACCCTTGTGCAGAAGCATTATTGGCGGTTGCATTATTTTCGTTTTCTATCACTCTCTCTCTCTCACTCAAAGCCTTCATTCGTACCAGCTAGCACTGAGATTGAAGGAACCCGTTCGTGTGGACTGAGTAGAGACGTTGTCATCGTTCAACGTTCGTGATCGCTTCGTGGATTTGCATCAAAGGTTTTGATCGTCACAAGAGATCTGCACCAAAGGTTTCAACCGTCACAAGAGGTAAATATTCTATCACTGATCATGACCATTCGTAAGGATCTCTAAAGGAGAAAATTTTAATTTCCGCTGCGCTTTGGGTCGCAATTCTCCTTCATCAGCAGCATCCTCAAACACCTCTTCAGCACCCCCTTCAACGGACTCTTGGACAGACAAGTCTTCAGCCTGGAGGATACCATTGTCAAGCAAGGCCTGGATACCTTGTTGCAGCTTCAAACAACCTCCAATCTTTGTAGCACAATCCAAACAACCCTTCCCATAACCGGGGAAAACATCGACCTTCAGCAAGTAGTCTTTAACCTCCAACAGCGGAGTCTTCAATTTTAACACATCCTTGATGGACTTGGCCTCCCCTTCCACCATATTAACGTTTGCACCACCATGCCGCGGCATGGGATTGTTGACGACATTAGGAGCCGGCGCAAAGTTGATGGCCCTTGAGTCTATGAGGTCCTGAACTACGTGCTTAAAAGCTTTGCAGTTCTCAATATTGTGGCTAGGTGCCCCAGTTACACCTAGCGTTGGCATCATAACCCACTGGAAGCCTACCAACGGGAGGAGCCAGAGTGCGTAACTGCACAAGTTATAATTGTTGAAGGCTAGGAAGCAACTGAGCGTACGACATTGGAAGAGTGTCGAAACGCCTGTCCATCGCCTTTTGCCTATGTTGATAGGCGGGTCTGTTATCCTGTTGTTGTTGTTGGTACTGAGTCTGTTGACGCTATGGTTGTTGTTGTTGTATTGGTGTTGCAGCCGGAATGGTCACAACCGCAACATACGGTTGTTGATGGTAGTTCTGAAAATTGTTCCTTCTAATACCCCTGCTCTGATATGAAGACAAATAATTAAAATCCCCCTCTCTCCGCTTCTGTCCCTGAATGAACGGCTTCTTCATCCCTGATGATGATCCAACTCCATTCTGGATCTTACAGGTCTTCAAGTAGTTCTCCACCCTCTCACCGGTAGATACTACATCAGCAAAGTTGGAAGCGTTGCAACCTACCAGACGCTCCAAGTAAGACCCGGGCAGAGTGTTCATGAACATGTTGGCCATCTCCTTCTCCAACATCGGAGGCTGAACACGGGAAATTGTCTCTCTCCAGCGTTGAGCATATTCTCTGAAGCATTCATTGCTTTTGAGAGACAGATTCTGAAGTTGGGTTCTGTCAGGCGCCATGTCTGTGTTGTACTGATACTGCTTCATGAAGGCCTCAGCCAAATGTCTCCAGCAGCGGATGTGGGCTCTGTCTAGCCTCATATACCATTCTAAGAATGCCCCAGCTAGACTATCCTGGAAAAAGTACATAAGCAGCTTTTCGTCATCTGAGTATGCAACCATCTTGCGGAAGTAGGCTTACACATGAGTCTTTGGGCAAGAGCTGCCATTGTATTTGTCAAATATCGGAACCTTGAATTTCGGTGGCACCCTCACACCTGGGACTAGCCCCAAATCAGCAACATCTACCCCCAGAGTATTTTGTCCTTCTACAACCTTCAGCCTCTCCTCCAGTCTTCTAAACATGGGGTCCATGCCATGGCGCATGCCAAGGTCCTCCTGCATCAAGGTGAACTGATCCTCTTGATCATCATGAATGGGTTGTTGATCAGGGTTAGCACGTGGGATCGGGATAGGCCCCGGTCCACTGGGTCCGTTAACTTCTCCAGCTGAAGGATCAGTCAGTGTCTCTGGTTGAGTAGTGGAGGGATTCCTCTGCATCATTTGTCTGAACTCTTGCTGTCCTTGAGCCACTCCCTGAACCACATCCATGAATTGATTCATGCGGATCCTCATCTTGGCGAGTTCTGCTTTTAGGCCCTCCATAGCTCTCTGTTGATTTCTGCGAGTACCGTACCGGTGAATTCCTGTGTCAGCTATCCTGCTAGTGGAACATCCAACAAAATGAGAACACCACAGCGGTACTTGTTATGCAAGACATGCTATGGATATGCAAATGCAATGACATGTTTATCAATTCCAAAAGGTATTCTAGCCCCTTGATTCCAGTCTCACATTTGATAAACAGTGTAAGAAGAAAACCTCGACTAGAATCAAGAAGAAGATATGAACCTCTGGGAATGGATAAACATGTGTTAAGTGATATGAGTGCAAAATGATGTGATGCAATGCAGTGACATGGAAATCAGGACTGCTGTATCTGCTTGAACATCTGTCAGGTTGCACTGTCTGAAGAGAAACCCACTGAGGAATATAATACTAGATCAAAGCTCTGCTCCAGAAAACCGGGTTGGTTGAAGGTTAAGGTTTCCTGAATTTAGCCCGCCCCTCACTGGTGGGTTCTAAGAACAGAAGTTCGTCAGCTTCAGCCCTTATGTCGAGAATAATACGTTTACCACTGAAGGTTTGGCATTATTACGGGATAAAAGACCTCCACTGACTCCCCTCAATAGGATATCCTAAAGCAAGTTCCCAGCCTCGGGGTCCTCGGGTTGAGCAGCGAGAATGCGCCCACCAGAGATAACATAAACGCGTCTCGGAGGAGAGGCCTCGGCTGAGTCCTCGGGAAATGGTCGCCAGAGTCGAATATTCCTAAAGGAACATCTGTCGTTATGGAACACCCATATGACATAATATATCCAAAAGAAACCTCGTCTGGATGTGGGTCTCATGAACGACTTAACGTTGCAACATGCCACGCAAGCCTCATGACTATCCACTCTAAAACCTGTGTGTACACTCAAGCCTGGGTAGTGGGCTTATCTCTCATAAAACATCCCACCCCAACAAACAGCCAACCCAACAGCAAATACAACATATGTACAAAATGCAATAAGATAAAGCAGGTAAATGCTGAAAGTAAATAACTGTACAAAAGAAATAAACACCCAACAAACAAGAAACCTACAAAAGCTAGGAGGGACTCGCTTAGGGAAACCAGAGATTCTGGGTTCGTTCCCCAGCAGAGTCGTCAGCTGTCGCAACATGCGAAAAAACAACCGGCGAAGAAAGAAATGACAGAAGACTCGCCACCGTGCGTTATTTATCCCAAAGGAGGGAAAGGAAACGCTCGAAGTAAACCTGGAGAAAGGAAAAGGAAAAGACAAGGTCTCGCAACCAAATCTTGGGTTCGGGAGTCGACTATGCGAAGGGAATGTACTAGCACCCCTACGCATCCGTAGTACTCTACGGGATCCACTTTTGTTGTTCTTGTCTAAAGGGTGTGTGTTTATCTAATGTACTATTTACTAAAAGAAGGTCAAAATAAAATGACTCGCACGGATGTCTCATCCACTACATACGTATCTCATTTGAATATGAGAATCAAAGTCTTCGTAGCTCGACTACCTATGGGTTAAAGAGAAGTGTGCTCGCTAAGACATCGCGTCTTATGCCTATGTATCTCATCTGGAATGAGAATCAGAGCAAAACGTAGTTCAGCTAACTACGGGAACAAAGGGTCTCGATTGCAACTAGGGCAAGAGAAAGGGAATGTCTCGATCACAACGAGGGCGAGAGAAAAGATCGCAACGAGGGCGAAAACAAGCAAGGATTAGTTGTTAGTCGTCAGTCAAAAACTCGGCAAGACATCGCATCTTGTGCCTACGTATCTCATCTGAACATGAGAATCAGAGTTGCCGTAGTTCGGCTACATAGGGGTTGCCATCTGAACATGGACTTACAAAGGGGGACACCAGTTGTGTCAAAGGAAGGTGGGCAATGTGTTCACGTCCTAGCAGCAGGTGTCGCAACTCGCTGAATCGAGTCTTAGGCAGTTACCTCTTTACAATAGAATAGAGTGACATGCCACGAGATCGGACACGCACGGAAGGTCTAAAAACTTGGGAAGCTCTGCCCTAGAGTTGTCATGCAATATGGACCTATGTGTTAGGATTTACAAATGGGAACATCTACCTAATGTTAGCATGCAAAGAATAAGGGAATTCTACCTATGTTATCATACAAAGAGAGAGGGAATTCTACCTATGTTATCATACAAAGAATAAGGAAATACTACCTATGTTATCATACAAAAGGGTTCTACCTAATGGGTGCTGCCTAAACGGAACAAGAGTTGATGAATGGAGCAAGAAGAGGAGTGGGTAAGGGTAGATGGCGATGCACGAAGCAATCGACTTACAGGTAGATGGCGATGCCTGAAGCAATCGACTTACAAGAGAAATGGTGATGCATGAAGAAATCGACTTACAGAAGGATGGATGAGAACATGCTGGTTCTGTTAAGTTTTGAAAATGATTACTCGACGTTGGATCGAGGTTTTGATCTTGTTTTGAAATAGTTATCGGATGTTCATTTTATTTCTTGTATTAACAGATGAATAAAGAATGAAAGAATAAACATTATACACTTCATGGGAGAGGGGTACATTTGTTATGAATGGGGTTGTTCATGGCAATCAGACAATAGTAATATGGGCCTCACACAACATACAAGTAGGCAACAGTTTAATCAGATAGATAAGATAATTAAACAAGTATATGATCAAATCAAATAATCAAAGAATGAAATGAATGAGCATTAGGCAATGCATGAGAAGTATAAACATGTTAAACAATCAAACAATAGAAGCATGGATGAAAGAAACAAGTATAAAAAATATCAAATGAATCAGACAGATGAAACTATGCACACAAAGGATCATTGAATAATTTAATCGGGAAATGATGCAAGGATCAAATAAAATCAAGATGAGAGGCCTCTAATACATGGCCTATGAGATGAACAAGGGAGGATCAAAAGATCTCTTCAATTTCCCTAAGCAATCCCTTAAGTCAAACATCAATCATAGAAAAGTCAACTGAAAAGTCAAGTCAACATGAAAATTATGAAATAAATAGTAAATTAATCAATAAAATTATTAAAAATTAAACTAAGTTGGGTGGGGTTAGGACATCATCATCCCCCAAAAAGATTTTAAAAATAATGTGAATTAGTGTATAAATTAATTGAAATAAAACAGAAGTCAAATGAAAAGTCAACCAAGCAAACTAGGTCAAAAATAAATCCAAAATAAATTAAAAAAGGGAAATAAAATTCCAATAAAAGGTCAGGTTGACCATGAGACATTGGTCAACCCTCATCCCAAAAATCAGAAGTTAAAAATAATTCTAAGTCATAAAAATAAAATAAATGAGAAAATGTGTGTTAAAATGGACTATTTGAAACAAATAATTAAAATAAAATATTAAAATAAAATAAAATATGAAAATAAAAATTAAATAAAACATTAAGGAATGTGAAAAATAATTTTTTGGTATTTTTATGGATAAATAAAATATTTTTATGAATTAAAAACAAAACAGCAAAATAAAATAAGAATAAAAAATGAAGAATGGAAATGAAATGAAATAATGGATCATGGGCCATGAGGGGGGTGTCAACAGCGCATGAAGCCAAGGCCCGGTCCAAGTGAACAGTTACGCGTGACATTAATTTAAATGAACAAAATAACATTAAAAGCGTGTAACAACCATCGATCGGTCAAGTGGAGTCATAAGTCATAAGAAGACAAAACAGCGCTGGACGGTTGTGATTAGAAATAGCGCACGGGATCGAACGGTCTACAGGCTGCCGCGTGTCATTTGCTTCATGAAAATGAAAAACCTAGAGCCATGCATGCAAGGGGCTCGTGAATACGCAGTAAATTTCCCCAATCTTCCACACAAAATATCTCATGCTATGGTGCTCCAAATGAGATGAAGTAAAAAGCAAACTTCTAGTATGGAACGAGTAGAACACAATGGTGCTTTATTTTGAAGGAAATGGTAACTTAAATATGGTGAAAAGTGAACAACAAGGGAGCTACACGCACACGGATATGACAGAAATTTCCCGAAACAAACTTAAGCTTAGTAGCAATGCCTCATGGTGAGGGCTTCAACAACAAACATAGCATGGTATTTACATAGAACACAACATGATGATGGACATGGAAATGGCATAAAAAAAACAGTGAGAAGCAATAGCATAATGGTGAGCATAAAGAGTTATTCATGTCCATGGAAGAAGGAGTGAAAGCTTACCTAGTGGAAAACAGTCCACTGCCTCTTGATAGTGGAGGAGTGGAAGGAGAGATGTGCTGTTCTTGATGCTTGTGCTTGAGAAATGGAAAATGAGAAATGGATCTTGAATGAACTCCCTTGCTTGTTGCTCGAAAATACAGCCATTCTCTACCTCAGATTAGGGTTTAGAAGCTCTTATATATGTTGGATTTAAGTGTTCTAAATGGGCTTGAAATATTTGTTTGGTTTATGTGCAACATGTGCCAAAAGTGAGGTGGTATTAGGAAATCTAACTGTGGAAAAACTTAAGTTAGTGGACATAAAGAAAATGGCCAAATGAGGAAAAGCAAGGGTTGGTCGATTTTGTGGTCTGGCTGGTTTGGCTTGTGCAGCACAAAAAACAATCCAACAGGGTGACTTTGAGGCCTTGTATCTTGATGAGTATGTGACCAAATAGCAAGGCAATGCAAACAGTAGAAAGAGGGCATGGAGCTTAACATCTTTCATGTTGAACACAAGTTGAAATGATGAGTGGAAAGAGGTGAAAAATGGCCATAAAGTTCAGGTTCCATAACTGCAAAATGGTTGGGCCAGTTTGGCCTAAATGCTGCCTAAAAATTTAGTCCATGATGCCAACTTTAGATGAGTGCATCTCTCAAACCAATGATCCAAATGGGATGATTCCAAAAAGGTGTGAAAGAGGACATGGAAAGGTACAATTGTCATGAAGGAAGTGTTTTCAAAAGATGCCTTGAAGTGCAAGAAAACTGGCCCATAAGTCTTGACAAATCTTGATGGAAAATGGGCTTAAAGTGGGTGCAACAACCATAAAAACTTGCCCTAAATGGAAAGTCAACTATTTCCAAATTTAGTAACTTTTCAAACTCCTGATTAAATGATGAATCCATGATCCAACCTTGATCAAATTTCACATGTAGGCTCCCTTAGGCATGAATTTTGAGATTCCACTTTCAAAATGTCAGGAGTTGACTTTTTTGGCCCCACAGTTGACTTTTCCCAAACTGTCTGATTCTCAATTCCATTGATCAATTGAAGCACCTCTGGCTCAAATAAAGAGTTGATTTTTTGTATGTAGACCCTTGTGGACATATGGAGGGCCATGGAAAAGAGTTTCACTCAAGGAATCAGAAATAAACCGATTTTATACCAAACCCTAGTTTAGGGCAAAATTGATCAGGCACTGATTGCGCTGCTTGCCAATGGATCTTTCTGAGATAATTGTGGATCTTCTTAGGCCAAGGTGCCTCTATAATCATGACATGAATGAGCCCCCTTTACTTCCAACCAAACATTTCCTGTTGCAGATAGCCATGAAACCCTAATTTCTGATTAAGTGCAGATGCACACTCTGAGAGCTCTGAATCTTCTACTGATGAAACTGAGCACCATAATAAGACACTTGGACCCCCTTGAGACCCTCGAGACTTGCATTTTTGGAGAATGGAGTCCAATTCTCAATCTTGCTTTGTGTGGGCTCCTTCTGTTAAGGAGTGATCAATCAAACCTTGATATCCCAAGTCACTGATGCAATATGCAATGAGTATGACCTAGTATGATGCTAATGAACTGTAAGACACAATCCCATGCTTCCAAGAAAATGAAGGGTAAATTTTGGGGTATTACACATAGGAGTAACACACTCACTAGGGAGGCAGAGACTCCAGGGGAAATAAGGTAAAAATGCGTGAGCAGGTCACGACTTGAAAACTTGCTTGGAGACACGAAGGGATTCCATGAAAATAAATCGATGGAAAGACTCAAGCTGACGCAAAGATGCATGTATTGGGGAATATGCCAATACAACAAAACTATCCACAACGGATACATCGGATAAAAATCCGGACTCAGACGAGGATGTCCATAAAGGATTCAGCTGAGAAAGAGACAACGAGATATTATCGGTTACTGGGTAATAAACTCAAAGGGAGACATGTTATCAAAACACCGGTTACTGGGTGAGAGAACAACACGCTCAGGGAGAAAAAATATCTAAGACCGGTATAAGGGTGAGAGATATCAATCACCCGAAACATCTGAGGAGGACCCAAAAGGCACATCTCAACTCAGGAAAATCTGCCTCCACAAGGGACAAAAAGTCATAATAGGGAGCAAAAGGAAGGTGACCAACCAGGCGTAAATTGGGAACATATCCAAGACACTCATCATCCGAAAGGAGGGCTGAAAAAGCAAACTCGACTTATAGGATGGACATTCGTTTCCACAAGGGAATACGAATCTTACTCGATTATGGAAGAAAAGACTTCGACTGAAGAGTGCATGAAATATATTATCTACTACCGTTATATGGGTAAAAACGTAGATAACATATTCGCATGGAAGATTATCCACAACCGGTTACTGGGTTAATAAAGGATAAATCAACCGAAAAGAAAGGACATCGGGGTACCGGTTACTGGGTATAAAATGATGATCAATCAGAAAGAAAATCAATCATCACCAAACAAGGGTAAATGAAAGATGACTCGCTAGGGATAATCTGCCTGACAAAATCAATTATCCAAGAGGTATATCACCGGTTACTGGATGGTATACTCAAAACGAAGGAATATCAATACCGGTTACTGGGTAAAGATAACCAACAAAGAGGGGATTACATATACCGGTTACTGGGTAGAAAACCACAGAAATAGGACTTACAACTACCGGTTACAGGGTAGAAGGCCACAAAGTCCGCTGGGGAAAAGGATGAACAATTACTGGTTACTGAGCAATTGAACAACTGAACCACATGCAACTGCAAGGGATAACAAGAAAGGAATCAATCTAGGAACAAACTAGAAAGACACAATCAAATAAGACTTAACCTGATGAGGATATAACTCAGGGGAGTAATTCCATCCCAATACACAACTGGGGAGGAAACTAAAACAATAATCATCCACGAGTACACATCTCAGTGGGGAAGAAAGAAGGAAAGATAGACACTTTCTGCTTATGGGGCTGACTCTATATGGAGAGATCAAACATAAACATCTGCTTGGGGAAGAATATTTCACCAATAGAAGAAGATAACAAGCAAAGATATATGGCAAAGAATGCAAATCATGAATATCTTAATGCTATTATTATGCATGTATACGCATGATTTGCGTATGATTAATGCTGACAAACAGACATATCTAACACAAACAAGTCCATGAATCCCGAACAGACACTCGGCAAACGCCTCGACAAGAAGGGCGAAACCTAAGCTTGGGAACAACTCGAGAAGGATGAAAATAAATCATCAGGGATATCAAACCCTATCCCAAAGCTACACTCGCTGAGGATACAAAGAAGATGTATTCAGGAGCAGCGAAAGAAGAGAATCAGACAGAAAACCCAACTCTGATGGGGATAAACTCTGGAATAAGAATGAATAAGGGAAGACTTTAGCTACAGCTGGGAATAGGCAAAGTCGAAGCTTCCAACTGCAAGAGGTAACACTTTGCACCGAAGAAGTCTTCCAGGAGCAAACAATCCTGACATAAGGAAGATGTAGAAAATCTGTCGGGGACTTTCTATCAACTCTCTCGGGGACAAGTGGTTAAAACACAATAAGATCCGCCGGAGAAGAAACTCTATTGGGGAAGCTTATTAAGAAATGATGTGGAACTCCATGGGGAATAACCACCAATCAGATGTACATCAATCAAAACACTCCCTTCTAACTGCTGGAGAGGAAACTCTGCAAAGGGGAAAAATAGCATTTTGCTCCATTGGGGAAGGAAATAAACATCTTCATCACCAGCTCTCAATGCTAGAAGAAATCTTCAGACTCGGAGGGGATACAAACATCAAGCTCTGATCTGGCAACCCTACTGGGGACAAGCTGCAAACGCTCTCGAGGGAACTACCCTGGCTGGGGAAACTGGAAATGGATCCATCGTCAATAAGCGACATACCGGGAATACCTCCTTTTCAAAATAAATGAAAAGGGAAACAAGCCCTTCATCAAATGCACTAGGCAAATTCCTATTGAGGAGACAAATATCTGGAAAGATAGCTCTGCAGGGAATACATGCATACTCTGCTGAAGATTCTTACTTAGGCTAGGGAAAGACGATCTTCCTTGTGAGTAGATAGTCAGGATAATGAGACAATGAAGATTCTCCATTCAAAGCATATCAACTTTTATCAATCTATAAGGGATTTTAGGCCAGTCCATACAATGGATGACAACCATATAATTGATAAAACACAAATGCTAGCGCCAGACTCTCTGGGAAGCTAATGATGTATCATTCTTTCTGCGCTTGCTGGGGAGACAACTTGAAAGCTGATGAAGAGGATATAAGAATTCCAGAATATGAATAAATGTCTTACCCTTTGATGATCATACTATCCTTGGGAAAGCGCTGACAACATTCCACTTATCTTTTCAGTCATTGTGAATGTTCACTTTGTTTAAAAACAGTTTATTTATGAAACTTTATTTGTTTAAAACAATGATATTCATCAATTAAAACATGTAAACGTTTATTAAACAGAAACAAATGAGAGTGCAAAGAATTGGATAAAGGCTCAAATTTATTTAAGAGAATGGTAGTCCGCAAATGGCGAGACTCCATGGATCTTTACAAGTTTGAAATTGGTGATATACATGGAAAAAGGGATACATTGAACATAATGACCGTTTCTCCACCAAATATGAATCCACTGTATTCAAAACTTCAGTTGATGATGACTGAGCGAGAATCTTTGATAGACGACAGTTGTAGAACAAAGTCTTGTCAGGATGCAGTTACTTGCCAAATCCCTAATTTTTGCCTAGATTTCCCCAGGGTGAGGTACTCAATCTTGCGGGATATATATATTCATCATTTTTTTCATGTCTCTAACTTTTGCCTGGGTCGTCCTTTCGGGTTTTCAATCCACCAAGACGCTCATTTTTTCCTAAGCCGCCCTTTCAGGTTTTCAACATAGCGAGCTATTCTTTTTTTTATTTTAGGCGAAGTATTTCTTAACTGCATCTGAATTCACAGGACGAGTGAAATCCTCCCCATCCATAGTTGTGAGCAACAACGCATCGCCTGAAAAGGCTCTCTTAACAACGTATGGACCTTCATAGTTTGGAGTCCACTTGCCCCTGGAATCGGGCGCGAAAGACAAGACTTTCTTGAGTACGAGGTCACCTTCTCGGAACACACGAGGCTTGACCTTCTTATCAAAGGCTTTCTTCATCCTTTGTTGATATAACTGACCATGGCACATGGCAGTTAATCTCTTCTCTTCAATCAAATTCAATTGGTCATAACGACTCTGAACCCATTCAGCCTCACTCAACTTGGCTTCCATCAAGACTCTCATTGATGGGATCTCGACCTCCACGGGGAGCACAACCTCCATGCCATATACAAGAGAGAAAGGGGTTGCCCCTGTTGAAGTGCGGACGGACGTACGATAGCCATACAAAGGAAACGGCAGCATCTCATGCCAGTCTTTGTATGTAACAACCATCTTCTGAATAATCTACTTAATATTCTTGTTAGTAGCTTCAACAACCCCATTCATCTTGGGTCTATAGGGAGAAGAATTATGATGCGCAATCTTGAACTCTCTACACAACTCTTTCATCATCTTATTGTTCAAGTTAGATCCATTATTAGTAATGATCTTGTCTGGCACACCATATCGGCCTATGAGTTGATTCTTGATAAACCTCACAACCACCTGCCTGGTCACATTTGCATACGATGCCGCTTCAACCCACTTGGTGAAGTAATCAATGGCTACGAGAATAAAACGGTGATCGTTTGACGCCTTCGGTTCAATCATGCCAATCACATTCAAGAGTGTCGGGGGAACATGAATCTTATCCGCATAAATCTGACACTTGTGGCATTTCTTCACATACTTGCAGCAGTCAGACTCTATGGTCAGCCAATAGTAGCATGCTCTCAACATCTTTTTCGCCATGGCATGCCCATTGGAATGAGTACCAAATGAACCCTCATGGACTTCAGTCATTAACAAGTCTGCTTCGTGTCTATCCACGCATCTGAGCAGAACCATGTCAAAATTTCTCTTGTAAAGCACATTACCATTAAGGTAGAAACTGCCAGATAATCTCCTCAAAGTGTTCTTATCTTTAACAGATGCCCCGGGAGGGTAAGTCTGACTTTGGAGAAAACACTTGATATCATAATACCACGACTTATCATCTTTCACCTCCTCAACTGCAAACACGTGAGTTGGTCTCTCCAAGCGCACCACGGTAATATTTGGGACTTCATTCCAATAATTGACAACAATCATTGAAGCAAGCGTAGCGAGAGCATCCGCCATCTGATTCTCATCTCGAGGAATATGATGAAAGTCAACTTTAGTAAAGAAAGCTGAAATCCTCCTCGCATAATCTCTATATGGGATGAGGCCAGGCTGATTCGTCTCCCATTCACCCTTAATTTGATTAACAACAAGGGCCGAATCGCCATAAACATCAAGATGTTTGATCCTAAGATCAATACATTCTTCCAAACCCATAATACAAGCCTCATACTCCGCCATATTATTCGTGCATTTGAAATTTAGCCTTGCCGTAAAAGGAAAATGTGTGCCTTTAGGAGTAATAATCACTGCCCCAATACCATTTCCATACTGATTGACAGCACCATCGAACATCATACCCCATCGGGAACCAGGCTTTGGCCCTTCATCAAGCGTAGGCTCATCATAATCTTTCATCTTCAAATACAGAATCTCTTCATCAGGGAAGTCGTATTGCACAGACTGATAATCTTCAATCGGTTGATGCGCCAAATGGTCAGCCAAGATACTACCTTTAATAGCTTTTTGAGCTCGATATTCAATATCATACTCATAGAACAGCATCTGCCAACGGGCAATTCTCCCAGTTAAAGCAGGCTTCTCAAAGATATAATTGATCGGATCCATTTTGGATATCAAACAAGTTGTATGATTCAACATATACTGGCATAAACGCTTAGCAGCTCAAGCTAAAGCACAACATGTCTTCTCAAGCATTGAGTACTGAGACTCACAGTCGGTGAACTTCTTACTCAAGTAGTATATTGCATATTCTTTCTTTCCTGATTCATCTTGCTGACCAAGGACACAACCCATGGAATCATCAAGCACGGTCAAGTACATAATCAATGGTCTCCCTTCAATAGGAGGAAACAGAATCAGGGGCTCGGACAGATACTCTTTGATACTGTCAAAGGCCTTTTGGAAATCCTCGGTCCAATCATGACGCTGATCTTTCCGGAGGAGCTTGAATATAGGCGCACATGTGGCAGTCATGTGGGATATAAATTTTGAAATGTAATTCAAGCGGCCAAGAAAACCTCGGACTTGCTTCTCAGTTTTGGGCGCATGCATTTCTTGTATTTCTTTGACCTTGGCAGAGATCAACTTCAATACCTCTCTCGCTGACAATAAAACCCAATAACTTGCCGGAACGGACTTCAAATGTACACTTGTTTGGATTCAAGCGGAGTTTGTACTTTCTCAAACGCTGGAAAAGCTTCAACAAATGTTCTATATGTTCAACTTCCATTTTCGACTTTGCAATCATATCATCGGCATACACCTCGATCTCCTTGTGCATCATGTCATGAAACAAGGTAGTCATAGCATGTTGATACGTGGCTCCGGCGTTCTTCAAACCGAAGGGCATCACTCTATGATAGAATGTTGCCCATGGTATGATGAATGTTGTCTTCTCCATATCCTCGGGTGCCATTTTAATCTGATTATAACTGGAAAATCCGTCCATAAAGGAAAAGACATTAAATTTAGCCGTATTGTCCACCAGCATATCAATGTGTGGTAGAGGAAAATCATCTTTTGGACTAGCTTTATTCAAGTCACGGTAATCCACACACATTCGAACTTTTCCATCTTTCTTAGGTACAGGCACAATATTGCCCACCCATTGAGGATATGTAGAAGTCACCAGAAACCCTGCATCAATTTTCTTTTGAACTTCTTCTTTAATCTTCACTGCCATATCAGGATGAGTTCTTCTGAGCTTTTGCTTCACAGGCACACACTCAGGCTTCAACAGCAAGAAATGTTGCACGATACCAGTATCTAGACCAGGCATGTCTTCATACGACCAGGCAAAGACGTCGACATATTCTCGTAGCAACTCAATCAACCCCTTCTTAACAGGCTCTTCAAGGAGTTCCCCAATCTTCACTTCACGAATGCAGTCTTCAGACCCCAAGTTGACTGTTTCCAGATTCTCAAGATGTGGCTGAATGATCTTCTCCTCGTACTCAAGAAGACGGGTAATCTCATCAGGAATCTCTTCAACATCATCTTCTTCTACCTCAAATACAAGGAATTCAAAGTTGGGAGATGGTGTTGGATCATTATGTTCAATGGGTTTGATCAACATGCATAATGATTTTGAGTATAAAAGAGATTTCAGAATTCAAACAAGGCAAATCATTATGCAGATGAAAAATAATTTTATTCTCTTTTTTTAGGGTTTTATGGTGATCACCAATTTCCTAAAAAAAAGCAAAAAATAAAAGATAATTTGAGAAAACACACATTTAACATGCGATTATTGAATGAATATCATTGTATTAATCAATCATGCCAACAATGTCTTCACTTCTCCTTTTGGCATGGGAGAAGGGTTTTTTTAAAACAAAATGAACATATTACATTGACTTATGGATAACTGTTGGAACATCAACGGCGACCCAATTATTGCAGATCCCTTCAGGTATGACAAAGTTACCAAGGTCTTCCTCTTCATCTTCTTCAACGATGCCAACAGCTTCTTGATGTTCATTGGTGTGAATGAAACCTCCACTCTGGAACAGCCCAAGATCATTAAAAACACTGGAAGAATACCCTATACCAGCCCGGGACTTATTATCTTCCAACTTTATCATTTTCTCAAACCATTTGTTGCGCCATGCTTGATGGCCAACTTCGCGTCATTATAGGAGACAAATGAAGAAAGTCCTTTCCTAGAAGGCTCAGCAATAGATAAGGCTTGGAATGGAGTTCCAACGTCATCCTCAGCATCAATGTAGGAAAAGGAAGATAAATGGCTGAACAAAAGAGCCTTCTCTCCCTCTATCACCACCAACTTCTTGTTCTAGACGAACTTCAACTTTTGGTGTAGGGTGGATGTCACGGCACCTGCCTCGTAAATCCACGGTCTACCAAGTAAACAGCTGTATGACGGATGTATGTCCATAACTTGGAAAGTGATCTGGAAATCACTAGGTCCAATCTTGATTGGGAGGTCTAATTCTCCGATCACAGTCTTACGCGATCCATCAAAAGCTTTTACTACCACTCCATTCTTCCTCATGGGAGGCCCCTGATATGAAAGTTTGGCGAGAGTGGATTTTGGCAATACATTAAGATATGACCCTGTGTCCACCAACACATTGGACAGGGCATCGTCTTTACAGTTCATGGAGATATGTAAAGCCAAATTATGGTCTTTTCCCTCCTCCGAGAGATCATTATCACAAAAGCTCAAATTGTTGCAGGCAGTTATATTTGCAACAATGCTATCAAACTTCTCAATCGTGACATCGTGATCCACATATGCCACGTCCAACATGAAGGAGAATGGCGATCCAAAACGCAGCGGAATTTAAAATTTCTCCTTTAATGATCCTTACGAATGGGCATGATCAGTGATAGAATCGTTACCTCTTGTGGCGATCACGAACGTTGAACGATGACAACGCCTCTACTCAGTCCACACGAACGGATTCCTTCAATCTCAATGCTAGCTGCTACGAATGAAGGCTTTGAGTGAGAGAGAGAGAGCAACGAAATTTCAAGTGTGACAATGCTTCTACACAAGGGTTCTATTTATAGAACCACTTGTATGGGCTGCAAGCTAAAAAGCCCACTCAAGTGTATATGGCCCATATCTTATAATATGCCAAAACCACTTAAGTGCGTGGTACCTTACCATATTTCGTATTCTACTTAAGTACACCGTACCTTACGATGTTCTATAATTCACTTAAGGGCACCATACATTACAGTATTCCTTAATTACTCTATCTCTCATCAATCCGTCCTTTGTGTTTGACCCTATAGGTTTTCGCGGCATTGGCAATTATATTAAATCATGTATTTAACATAATAAACAGTGAGCGGTATCTAGCAACACATCACTGCTACCCAAGACACGAAAATGTCATATGATCTGACAAATCCTTCTGTGATAATAATTATGTGTATAATTACCCTTTTGCCCTTATGTCTATATTGAACACAAGGCATAGACTGTGTCATCCTTGTCCAGTTCAATATTGGGCCCATAGACATTTATCCTGTTACGCAGGATGGGTAAATTCCATCTAGGTCACTCATGTCCCTTAGCATGCTTCGTGGAGTACCCATCAACTGTCTTTATGGTCATCCAATTACGAACAAAGGTTGATCAGCAATAAGGCACTCGACTCTACATCTAGGGTCCATAGTGGTTTCAGGTCGAAGGGTGGTATACACCATTATCACCATGAGAATAACTTATGACAATTTGCATAACATTCTATATAGTATTCTCATAGCGGGTCAATCCAGTATAAATATTACTCTTAATATTCATACCTATGTTTAAGACTTGATAACTCTTTATCCATGATCCATGATGAAATTTTGGTATCAGATATAAGATGTCGAAGGTAATGTACGACACTAATATTTGTTAACACAAATAGGATAAAGATACAGAATGGTAAAGCAAATGACACAAGCAATTGTTAACCCAGTTCGGTGCAACTCACCTACGTCTGGGGGCTACCAAGCCAGGAAGGAAATTGACTAAAATAGAATTAGTTCAAAGACTCTCCGTACACTTCAACAAGTTACAGCCTTTCTCACCTAATCTCTACCTGTGCAATTTTTACCTAAGCACTCTTAGATATGAGAACCCACTCACTTCCCTACAATCACACCTGTGATCTTAAACAACAATCCCTTGAGAAAAGAAAATACTTTTCAATTACACACTCTTGATTTTACTTCACAATTTCAATCAAGAAGACACACTCTTGATCTTGCTTCACCGTTTTGATCAAGAAGACACACACTCTTGCTTAACAGCTTTAGAGTGACAAATTACAACCACAAATCAGTCCAATTCAATCATCAATGAATGACTTGAATGGTTTACAAGTCTCACGACTAAACAGACACAAACCCTAGCTCTCTCTATATATTTCGCTCAGTATTGGTTGTGTATTCAAACAGGTTTTCTAAGTCCCTTTTTATATAAGCATCCAGTTGGGCTTGGACATCTTGAAAGCCCTAAATCTATTTTCCAATCAAATCTTTTTATAACAGCTGGTTAGATCTCCTTGGAAAATAAGTAATTTTGGTTGTAATCCATGATTGAATGCGCCAGCTGATTAGATCTTCAATCATACAAATATTGCCATTAATTGTGCAATCACAAAACACCAGACATTCACACTGAATTTTCTGTGTACAGGATGTCGTGACATCGGGTCTGACATCCTGGAAAAAACCTGCATAATCCAATAATTCCTTTTATAACTTCCAGCAGGTACAACCATATCAGATGCCATGACCTTGTGTATGTCATCTGAAACAATCCTGCATGAACATGTCTTTCATTTAAGCTCCAGCAGATACATCCAATATCAGAAGCCATGGCATTGTATGTGGCATTCTGAAACAATCCTGCATGAACATGTTCTTGAACTCCAGCAGGTACATAGGATATCTCGTGTTAAGACATCACACATAACATCTTGTGAACATTCTTTGTTTTACCAAAATTGTTGCCAACACTTAGAATCAACAAATTACCCCTTTGGCAAATTTTGGCTAAAACATATATATGTCCTTTTTGTTCACAAGGTAAACTATCAGCAGTTAAACAACTTAACAGTAGTTTAAATAGCAGCAGAAGCAAAACAATTACTAGCTATAGCTACTAGTAATACACACATGCACAAGGGTACTTCTCCTCCCCCTAAATTTGTGTAACACAAACAGAATTACTAGTTATGGATGCAACTAGTAAGACACATAAATGCACAAGGGTACTCCTTCTCCCCCTAAATCTGTGCACACAACAAACAGTCTCCATGAACATAACAACTACTGTAACTCCAGCACCTGTACCATCCAGAATGTCATTCTGACATCTGCTTCAACACCACCACCTATGCACCATATCAAACATCCTCTTTGACATCTGTAAACAGAACAACATTCTGTTTTAACACCCGTGCACTTCCTTTAATAATAGTTATCCTCCAGCTATATACATCTCACAACTTCCACAACAACTTCCATATCAACACTTCTCCCCCTTTTTAGTCAAAATTGACCAAAGGTGACCAATTAGACAAAATAAATGTCTATTAGCCTAGCAGAGAAAGTTAGATCAGATGTTATAACATTAAGCATGTTAAAACATAATATTCAGGAAGTACAAACCATCATCATACACAGTTGTGATAGCTGAGATAATGACCAGATCCAAGGAACTCTTTAAGAGCCCTAAATATTATAAAACAGGCATCAATGAGGACTGCCACACATTACACAATTTCCAAAAAAAACAAAAAAAAACTCCATATAGCAACAGCAGAACATCACCCAAAACATCAGACACAACAGCTTCACAGTCTTCACAGCGTACCTCATACAGTCTCCAGTCTTCCAGACACAGGAGGGGGAACCATCAATCAGAGGAAGAAGTATCACCTTCACCTTCACCTTCACCTTCAGAGCCTTCAGAGCTGTCAGAGCTGTCACTGGGTTGTGCTTTTGCATCTAAATTCTTACCAGCCTTCTCTATTTCCTCTTTTTCCAGGCTACAAAGAAGAACTTCCAAAGCTTCTTTTCTTGCCTTGGCCACTGTCATACGGTGAACTGACTTTATGTGTTTTTGATTGCAATGTCGCGGTTAGCAAGAGTCGCCACCGACTTTTCTTTTATCCCATAAGGAAAGGTGGAAAAGAACAGGAAAGACCTTAATTTAGATTCTTAGGTTCGGGAGGTACATTATACAAAGGGAAGGTGTTAGCACCCTTTGTATCCATGGTTATCCATGGGCTCTTAATTGCTCAATCATTTATGTTTTCTAGTTTGAAAGAGTGTTTAAGAAATGTGTAGGAAATGTTTTGAAAAAAAGGAGAATTTAACTTTGTAATGATTCTTGTATAAATATATACAAAGTGACTATCTCGCTTAGTTTTGAAAGTCGTTTAGAAAAATATAACTCGGCAATGATTCTAGTGCGAATGTATGCCAAGTGGTGATTTTCTAATGGAGGTTTCGAAAGGTGTAAGGTGTAAAAAGTAGTTTTAAATTGTGAATAAGCAATTAAGAGTTATACCCATCCGAGGTCTTTCCGGGCATTTCCTATCCTTATGGGGGTAAAACTGTCCTTACTATTGAGAAGTAAGCAGTTTTATCCTTCGGATGTAAAAGGGTCATCGTAGGGTCATCGATTGGTCATTGAAGGCAACAGTTGTGAGGATACCTTAGCGTTCGAAGGGGCGATCATCATTTAACCGTAGGCTTCACCGAAGGGTCATCGAGGGACAAAGGCAACATGCGAGGGACTATGATGATTTAAACGAAGGGTCTTTGCTAAGTGTATCCCCCACATTCGCGGGACATGACCGTAGTACCGTAATATCGTAGGGTAACAAAGAGAGGTCCGAGATCACTTATTTAAAGGCAAAGTTTTACAATTAATTAGGTAGCCATAATCAAGTAGGTAATTAGGTCCATATTAAAATCAATACATTAAGAACAATTAAGCCATTAGGGTGGATCTTCGCCATAAAATTAGTACATTAAAATCAATTGAGTAATTCAGGGTGAATCTCCATAAGGGTACCCCACAAATAAAGGGGGATACCTAACAAGCAATCCTCTCCTGAGGCACGTGAACCTTTACAAAACTCAACAAAACATGTCAGAACACCAAATCAGGGTGTAATCGAGGATTACACCACAAGGGAAAAAAAAAGATCACAACAGTAAATAAGGTCGGGTAAATGATGCATGACAGAACATGAATAAAAAAATCAGAACAGAAAAGTCGGCTACTGTCACGTTCGCCCCTGCCTCGCCTAGCGAAGGCTTAGCGAATGCTCGCTGCATGCTCGCTTAGCGATGTGCTAGCGAGCGGCTGCGGATTCTGGTTTTGATATCAGTATATTTTCAACCAATTTTATGCCTTATGGCTTTCATTACCGCAATTATATGGTTAATCATTTAAGGTATTCAGATACATATTAAAGTTCACATGCCAAACTTAAGCTATTTTCATAAATCTAATCATGAAGCCATATGTAGATTAAGAACATAAGGCAGTAATAGCAAGGTAAACCTGTTGGCAGCTGAATTGCGACTTCGAATCGGCAAATTGGATTGAATTGGGCAGAGGTAGACCTTGGTGCCGCCGAGTTCCTTCAGGGTTCGTCTCCAGTGAGTATCAGGGTTTGCTTGCTAGGGCTCTCCTTTCTCCGTTTTCGTCCCCCTTTCCGTGACTGAAGCTTGGCTATTTATAGTGATTGTGATGACCTAATGGGCTCAGAATGAAGCCCAGAAACTCTGATATTCGCAAGCTTCGCTAGGCGAAGGAGTTGCTCGCCTAGCGAGCAAGCTAGTTTGGGCTTTTACTGGGTCTGGTGCTTCGCTGGGGCGAGTGTCATAACGAGGGGTTCGCTAGGCGAAGGAATTGCTCGCCTAGCGAGCGAGCTAGTTTGGGCCATTTTGGATTGAGTCCGTTGTGAGTTGGGCTTTTGTTCCTTTAAGATCAGCGCCTTGCAGAATAAGTCGGAGTGCCTTGAAAGATGCCTTGTAATATCAACGGGCAAATTTTGGGGTATGACAGCCACCTTTATACCATTCTCTAATTCCTTGCAGGTATCTTTCAGTTGATCAATTAAGCTTCCTTGAGATACAGGCTCTCTTCTGGCAGATGTCATGACAACATCATTTACATGACTTCCTTCAAACAGCTTATAATGAATGGATAGAGGGGGTTTTCTTCTGCTTGGCATGTCCTTTGTATTAAGAATGTCTGGGTGTTGACTCAAGATAATCCCACAAATAGTGGATGGGAAGGAAATGGGTAACTTCACAGCATTTGTAGAGGCATGTCTGATGGTTTGATCAAATATAAACTTGCCAAAATCATAGTTAACCCTTGTTCCAATTGCATGAATGATTCTTCCAAGACTAATGGATATGGTAGAGATATGATTAGTAGGCACCCAATTAGTTGAACCAATCTTGTGTAAGATGGCATATTTAACAGTGAGCTTCCCAACTGATAAGTGATTCCTACTAGGCCATTCCTTAACTTGGCCAGCTGTAATAACCCTATAGACCTTATTGTCTGTGGTCTTTAGGTCCACTCCTCCATCAGTTCCTCTTCCTAGGAACTTGTTGATAATACTTGGTGAGAATTTCACATATTTTCCCCTTACAAACACCTTGCAGAACTCCCTGCTGCTCTTTTCATAAATATCCTCAGGGATATTAACAACAAACTCTTTTACCAACCCCTCATAACATTGGGGTAGAGCTGCCACAGTCTTCATTAGTCCAGCATTTTTGATCAAATCAATTACTTCCTTTACCTCTACAGCCTCTTTACCAAGCTCTCTTTCAACGGCTACTCTCCTCTGAATGACAAATTTCCATTTTGTAGCACCATCTTCTAAATGAAAGGAGATATTGTCAAGGTGCATAGCAACAGCTTTGCCAGGAGACTTCTGAACAACCTGCCTTTTTGCAGGGGAGATGTCTAGGACATCGTCTTCGACATCCTCCTCGGAGTCAGAGCTGACTTTTTCTTTCCTTTTCCCAACCTCAACTTTGCTCCAGGATTTTGAGGGTCTTACACCAGCAGCCTTTTTCACTCTTGTTGTTCTCATTTTAGCCACACTTTTCCCTTTCCTAGTTCTCAGTTTCTCAGCTACACTAGGTTTTACAAGATGAACCAAAGGATCGTCCTCTTCTTCAGACCTTTCTTCCTCTAGGTCAATAACCTTTTCCTGAGACACATTTGGTTTCTTGCTAGGTAGGGTTTTACCTAGAGAGCATAGCCCTTCAGCAGCAACTTCCTTTTCTGATCTAGATGAGTCATCATCTTTATCAGCATGAGGTTCCTCCTCAGAAGAGGGGTCCCTTCTGGACAGAGGGCTAGAAACCCCTTTGACTTCATGCCCTTCACTTAGAATCCTAGTGACTAGGTTCCTTATGGCACGATCAGCATAATGCATGTCTTTTGGAAGAGAGGAGTTATCAGAGGTATTACCTTGCTTATCTCCAGCCTTGGAGGAGGGACCTGGGGTGTCGCCTGGTATCATGCAAAGTGGAGTAACGTCCATCACGTCTTCATCTACAAACTCCATGGAGGGAGTCTTTGCATGGTGAGAGGATTTTGAACCAGATGATGATGGATGTTGAGACATGTTGTAGGACTTTTGAGAAAAGTTTCTTTGCCCTAGCTGAGCTTCTATGAGAAGTTGAATGGAAATGGAGATTGTTGTGTTTAGGTAGCGTGTGCTAAAGGAATAGATACTATTTTCAATGCTAGGGAATGATTTTTCATTAATGTGGCTCTTTCTTTTAAAAGGGCAGACACTATTTTTATTTCTTTTATTTTTGGCACTTTAATTGCCATAATTTCACAAGAGTCCAAATCCCTAATTTTCCTCCCTCATATTCAATTTGAATTTCACCCAAATTCCTTGCAACCCTGTCTGCTAGTTCCAGTCCATGCTTTAGACCTCTGAATTTGTCTTCCACGAATTTTCTAATCAAGTGATAATAGCAAAAATAGTACTTTCTCCATCTGTGCTGAGTCTGATTTTTGGACCTAGTTTCAGCATTCAGGTTGTCATAATACAATGTCATGACATCGTGTGTGACATTGTATGCAATCATCAATAGTTTCATCCAACCCAGTTGAGCCCAACTGCTTCCATCTTCTATACCTTTCACATGTGTAGAAGCAGGTGTCATTCCAATCTTCTCCACATTGTTCTTGTCCTTTTTGCTTCGAGATAAACATAAAGTCCTCTGTGGCCTAGTCCTAATAGTTCCATTCTGCCTATGACTGGTCATATGTCCACCTATTTGATCTAACCTCTCAGTTGTTTGAGCCATCATAACCTTTTCTCCTCTGAGCTTCTGGTGTGACATCTTTGTCTGACATTTCCCACAGACTTGTTTTTCATCATTCTTGAGAGCATCTATACTCATCCAATACTTTAACGGATAATCCATTTGAGAGCTCCACATGTAGCAGTTGTCTTTGGTCCTGATTCCTTTCATAATCACTTCACTATTTTTGTCAAAGATTAGACATTCAGTTTTGGTGAAGTTAACATTCAGACCTTGATCACATAGTTGACCGATGCTTATTAGATTTGCAGTCAAGCCCTTAACTAGTAGAACCTTGTCAAGTTTAGGAACTCCAAGACAATCAAGCTTACCTGTTCCATTGATTTCACCTTTTGCTCCATCTCCAAAGGTTACATGGCTTATGGTATGATGATGCAGATCAGTTAGCAGGTCTTGGTTTCCAGTCATGTGTCTGGAACATCCACTATCAAAGTACCATTCTTCTTTGGCTGAGATTCTGAGGGGAATGTGAGCTATCAGACCAGTAACATTAGTCTTAGGAATCCATTGTTTCTTAATTATAGGCCTGTGCTGTTTGGGTCTGGATTGATAGTGATTCTGATGATGAGTATGCCTAGGATAACCATATAGTTTATAGCAGAACGGCTTCAGATGACCAAATTTCCCACAGTGATGGCATCTCCATCTTTGGTGTTTCCCTTTCTGCTGTTTTCTCCTCTGATGTTGGAACATATGATGTGACATCACAGGTTTACTTTTATTATGGATGCACTTAGGTTTGGCTTGAGATTTGGCACTAGTGTAACTGCTCTCAGGCTTTGAGTCATTATACCCAATGCCAGATTTGTCTCCTGTTACTTGTCTAGTTTGGAGAATCTTGTCTAAGGAGTCAGATCCATTCCTTAACATCCTTACATACTTGGTCATCTCTTATAGTTTAGAATTTAGAAACATGACTTCAGTTTTAAACTTAGAGATGGTTTTCACATGGTCTGCCTTCTATCTTTCCAGTTGTGCTATCTTCTGACTTTCAGCTTGTGGATTTTCAACAAGCTTGGCATTCAGAACTACTGCTTCTGTTTGTAAATTGGAGATAGTTTCCAAGTATTCTACCTTCTCATTCTCAAGTTGAGTTATTTCTTTCTTCTGGTTTTCAACCTGTTTGCTCAACTCAACACTTTTGTGACACAACTTTCTATAGGTAGAGGCCAATTCTTCAAAGGTTACTTCACCATCACTTGAGTCTTCATCAGATCCCCGAATCAAATGGTGAGGGTCATTTGTTTTGAGTAAAATAGTGGGAGCATATTTAATTAAAGGCCTAATTAAATATGTTATTGATACTTATATTTTCATTATTTTCATGTAGATTACCATGACAACAAACACCTCTAACAACATTTTGCGATCAATCCTTGACAAGAAAAAATTGTCTGGGACAAATTTTCTGGATTGACACAGAAATCTGAGGATTATCCTCAAACATGATAAAAAGCTGTATGTCTTGGAGAAACCTGTTCCTGAAGAGGAACCTCCTAGTTTTGCACCTAAGGAAGATAGAGATGCTTATAAGAAGCATGTCGATGATGCCAATGAAACTGCTTGTCTCATGCTAGCTACCATGAACTCAGAGTTGCAAAAGCAACATGAGAACATGGCAGCGTTCGATATGATCGAACACCTGAAGATGCTCTATCAAGAGCAAGCAAGGCATGCAAGGTTTGAAGTTTCAAAAGCCCTTTTTCAAGGCAAGTTAGCCGAGGGAGCCCCTGTAGGTCCCCATGTGCTCAAGATGATTGGGTATGTGGAAAACCTTGAGAGGTTGGGTTTTCCCCTCGGAAAGGAACTTGCGACTGATTTGATCTTGCAATCGTTGCCAGATAGATTCAGTCAATTTGTCCTAAATTTCAATATGAATGATATGGACAAATCTCTTCCTGAACTGCTAGCCATGTTAAGAACTGCTGAGTAGAATCTGAAGTCAAAAGGGAAGTCCATTCTGATGATCGGAAATGGAAAGAGACAGAACAAAAGGCCCACCAAGCAGGGTGATAAAGGGAAAGGCAAGGAAGTTGCCAAACCCAAACCCACTATTGCTGCTTTGAAGCCTAGTGGAGGCATAGCAAAAGAAGGCACCTGCTTCCATTGCGGTAAGACCGGACACTGGAAAAGAAACTGCCCAAAGTACTTGGAAGATAAGAAGAATGAAGTAGAGACTTCAACTTCAGGTATTTTTGTTATTGAAATTAATTTATCTACTTCTGCATCATGGGTATTAGATACTGGATGCGGTTCTCACATTTGTACCAATGTGCAGAGACTAAAAAGGAGTAGAGATTTGGCAAAAGGTGAAGTCAACCTACGAGTTGGCAATGGAGAAAAGGTTGCTGCTTTAGCCGTAGGAACTTATGTATTGACTTTAACTAGTGGTTTAATAATTCAGTTAGAGAACTGTTATTATGTACCTGCAATTTGCAGGAATATTATTTTCGTTTCTTGTTTGGACAAGTTTGGTTTTTCACTTATAATAAAGAACAATTGTTGCTCAATTTATTTGAATGATATATTCTATGCTACTGCACAAATGAACAAGGGACTATATGTCCTTGATCTTGAAATGCATATTTATAACATTAATACTAAAAGGATGAAACCTAATGAGTTAAATCCAACTTACCTTTGGCATTGTCGATTAAGCCACATAAATGAGAAATGCATTTCCAAACTCCATAAAGATGGACTCTTGGACTCTTTTGATTATGAATCATATGAGACATGCAGATCTTGTTTAATTGGAAAGATGACAAAGTCTCAATTCACAGGAAAAGGTGAAAGAGCTAATGATCTTTTGGCCCTCATACATAGTAATGTATGTGGACCACTGAACATACCAGCTAAAGGAGGTTTCCAGTACTTCATCACATTTACTGATGATTTCAGTAGATATGGTTATGTGTATTTAATGAAACACAAATCAAAGTCCTTTGAAAAGTTCAAGGAATTCAAGAATGAAGTATAAAACCAACTAGGTAAGAATATTAAAACTCTTCGATCAGATCGAGGTGGTGAGTATTTAAGCCTAGAGTTTGATGACCATCTGAAAGAGTGTGGGATCCTATCCCAACTTACTACTCTTGGAACACCCCAATGGAATGGTGTGTCTGAGAGAAGAAATCGAACCCTATTAGACATGGTCCGATCCATGATGAGTCACGCCGATCTTCCAAACTCCTTTTGGGGACATGCACTATTGACAGCAGCTTACACACTTAACCATGTTCCATCCAAAAAGGTTGAGAAGACACCATATGAGATATGGATTGTAAGAAACCACATATGTCTTACATGAAGATTTGGGGTTGCGAAGTTTATGTGAAACGACAAATTTCAACTAAGCTTGAGCCCAAATCTGACAAATGCTTATTTGTGGGGTATCCTAAAGAAACAAGAGGGTATTACTTCTACAATCCTTCTGAGGGCAAAGTGTTTGTTGCTCGAACTGGAGTTTTCCTAGAAAAGGATTTTATTTCTAAAGGAATCAGTGGGAGGAAAGTAGAGCTTGAAGAAATTCAAGAATCACAAAGCATCGATACACCTATGGAGGAATTAGAGCAAGAAACACAAGTAGTTGTGGAAGAGCAACCTGCTCAATTAGAACAAGACCAGCGTAGGTCAAGCAGGATACGTCACATACCTGTGAGATATGGATATCTCATAACTGATCAAGGTGATGTATTACTCATGGATCAAGATGAGCCTGTGACCTATCAAGAGGCCATAAATGTTCTCGAGTCTGAGAAGTGGCTAGAAGCCATGAAATCTGAAATGGATTCCATGTACACAGACCAAGTTTGGACCTTGGTAGAGCCTCCTGTAGGAGTTAACCCTATAGGATGAAAGTGGGTCTTCAAAAAGAAGACTGACATGGATGGTAAGGTACATACCTATAAGGCAAGAATGGTTGCAAAAGGATATAAACAAATTCATGGGGTTGACTATGATGAAACCTTTTCACCAGTTGCAATGCTTAAATCTGTTCGGATTTTACTTGCTATCGCTGCATATCATGATTATGAAATATGGCAGATGGATGTCAAAACTGCTTTCCTTAATGGGAGTCTTCTTGAGGATGTGTACATGACACAGCCTGAAGGATTTGACATACCAGAAGAAGCCCAAAAGATATGTAAGTTACAAAGATCAATCTATGGATTGAAGCAAGCTTCCAGAAGCTGGAATCTTCGTTTTGATGAAACGGTAACACAATATGGATTCATCAAGAACGAAGACGAGCCTTGTGTCTACAAGAAGGTTAGTGGGAGCATGATCATTTTCCTGGTATTATATGTAGATGACATATTACTCATTGGAAACGATGTCCCTACCCTGCAACAAGTAAAGTCTTGGTTGGGGAAATGCTTTTCTATGAAGGACTTAGGTGAAGCAGCCTATATATTAGGAATCAGAATCTATAGAGATAGATCACAAAAACTGCTTGGCCTAAGTCAGAGTACGTACATAGACAAAGTGCTGAGACGCTCTAATATGCATGATTACAAGAAAAGATTCATACCTATGCAACATGGCCTGTGTCTATCAAAAACACAATCCCCTTCAACTAAGGAAGAAAGGGATCGCATGAATAAGAATCCCTATGCATCTGCAATAGGATCTATCATGTATGCCATGTTATGTACTCGACCAGATGTCTCGTATGCTTTAAGTGCAACGAGTAGGTACCAATCTGATCTTGGTGATGCCCATTGGGTAGCTGTCAAGAATATTCTTAAGTATTTGAGAAGAACTAAGGACTCATTCTTGATATATGGAGGTCAGGAAGAGTTTGTTGTAATTGGATACACCGATGCTAGCTTCTAGACATATAAGGATGACTTTAGATCGTAATCTGGTTATGTGTTTTGCTTAAACGGTGGCGCTGTGAGCTGGAAAAGTTCAAAGCAAGATACAGTTGCTGATTCTACAACCGAGGCCGAGTATATTGCTTCCTCAAGTGCAACAAAGGAAGCTTTTTGGATCAAAAAGTTCATTAGTGAACTTAGCATAATTCCTAGCATTGTGGATCTCATTGGTCTCTATTGTGATAACAATGGTGCTATCGCACAAGCTAAGGAGCCTAGATCTCACCAACGATCCAAACACATACTTAGGCGTTATCACCTCATTCGAGAGGTAATAGATAGAGGAGATGTGAAAATATGCAGAGTACCTACACTTGACAATATTGCTGACCCACTGACAAAGCCTCTTGCGCAGCAGAAGCATGATGGCCATACTATATCTATGGGCATTAGGGGTATGCCTGATTGGCTCTAGTGCTAGTGGGAGATTGTTAGTGTAAGCCCTAGAGGCCAATACTTTTGGTACTTGTATCGAATTATTTATTAATAATAAAAGGCTTTTTCTTTATTATGTTTGTTTAATAAAGTCCCTAGAATAGCTAGTCCGTTTAATGTATCAAGTATGACTTAATCATGAGATCACATTAAACATAAGGACATTATTCTTAAAGTATCCATAGTCAAGCTTTATTGTGAAGTGGGATAACATTAAAGCATGAAGACTATTATGTTTATAGACTGATGATCACATCTCATGTGTTGATTCTAAGTGTTGGCAGCAATTTTGGTAAAACAAAGAATGTTCACAAGATGTTATGTGTGATGTCTTAACATGGGACATCCTATGTACCTGTTGGAGTTCAAGAACATGTTCATGCAGGATTGTTTCAGAATGCCACATACAATGCCATGGCTTCTGATATTGGATGTACCTGTTGGAGCTTAAATGAAAGACATGTTCATGCAGGATTGTTTCAGATGACATACACAAGGTCATGGCATCTGATATGGTTGTACCTGCTGGAAATTATAAAAGGAATTATTGGATTATGCAGGATTTTTCTAGGATGTCAGACCCGATGTCACGACATCCTGTACACAGAACATTCAGTGTGAATGTCTGGTGTTTTATGATTGTACAATTAATGGAAATCTTTGTATGATTGAAGATCTGATTAGCTGGCGCATTCAATCATGGATTACAACCAGATTTACTTATTTTTTAAGGAGATCTAACTGTCGCAGCCTGAAAAATTCAGTGTGCGAAAAAACAACCGGCGAGAAAGAAAATGACAGAAGAGTCGCCACCGTGCGTTATTTATCCCAAAGGAGGGAAAGGAAACGCTCGAAGTAAACCTGAAGAGAAGGAAAGGAAAAGACAAGGTCTCGCAACCAAATCTTGGGTTCGGGAGTCGATTATGCGAAGGGAAGGTGTTAGCACCCCTACGCATCCGTAGTACTCTACGGGATCCACTCTTGTTGTTTCTTGTCTAAAGGGTGTGTGTTTATCTAATGTACTATTTACTAAAAGGGTCAAGAGAAAAATGACTCGCACGGATGTCGCATCCACTGCATACGTATCTCATCTGGAATGAGAATCAAAGTCTTCGTAGCTCGGATACCTATGGGTGAAGGATAAGTGTGCTCGCTAAGACATCGCGTCTTATGCCTACGTATCTCATCAGGAATGAGAATCAGAGCAAAACGTAGTTCAGCCTAACTAACGGGAACAAAGGTCTCGATTGCGACTAGGGCAAGAGAAAGGGAAAGGTCTCGATCGCAACGAGGGCGAAAGCAAACAAAGATTAGTTGTTAGTTGTTAGTCAAACTCGGCAAGACATCGCATCTTGTGCCTACGTATCTCATCTGAACATGAGAATCAGAGTTGCCGTAGTTCGACTACATAGGGGTTGCCATCTGAACATGGACTTACAAAGGAGGACACCAGTTGTGTCAAAGGAGAGTGGGCAATGTGTTCACGTCCTAGCAGTAGGTGTCGCAGCTCGCTGAATCGAGTCTTAGGCAGTTACCTCTTTGCAATAGAACGGACTACATGCCACAAGGTCGGAGACGCTCGGAAAGGTCTAAAAGAAAGGGGGAAGTTCTGCCCTAGAGTTGTCATGCAATATGTACTTAGGTGTTTGGATTTACAAATCTACACTCGGAAAAGCATCAACTATCTCTACTCAACAATCGTGGCCGAAACAATGTGTTGTATCTCTTATGACAATACATCTTTCATCTTAAAAGGTTTTTGATTGGTCGCACGGCGGCGAGAAAAAAAAGAGTTTGATTGGTTGGATGTGCTTTGAGTGATGGCGAGAACTAGGATTGGCGAGATATACATCTCGAATCCTAGCCTCAGGAGTGCATGGTATACACCATGTTCCATTTCCATCTTTATTTGCAAAAGTGTTTAATAGAGAATTAAGTGTTTTGAATTTGATTGAGAAAGGGTTTGGAGAAACCGCATTGACAATTTTAGGCGATGGCGAGAGTTAAGATTGGCGAGGCATACGTCTCGAATCTTAACCTCAGGAGTGCATGGTATACACCATGTTCCATTTCCACCTTTATTGAAAAAGTGTTAAATAAGAATTAGGTATTTTGAGTTTTTGTTGTGAAAATGACTTGACCTAGATCAAGTATTGATGGACGTTTGAGAAAGATTCGAATGAGTGTTTGAGAAAACAAAGTGGGTAAATTGGATGATGGCGAGAGCTAGGATTGGCGAGATATACATCTCGAATCCTAGTCTCAGGAGTGCGTGGTATACACCACGTTCCACTTCCATCTTTATTTGCAAAAGTCTTGACTTATGAATTAATATATTTTTTTTTGAGTTTTTATTAGAGAAAATGGCTTGACGTTGAATCAAGCATTTGATGAAAGTTTGGAAGAACTGGAATGGAATAGGAGGGCGAAATGAATTGATTTGTTTGTTGAGAAAATACTCGACGTTGGATCGAGTCATATTTTTGTACTTTTTGAAATTGTTGATTTTATTCTTGTGTTAGTATCTAACTAAACAGTTAAACAAATAAAAAAATTAACAGTACAAGATTATTACACATCGGGGGAGTGGGGTACATTTTGTCAAATGGGGATTAAAAAAATCATGAAATAATTAAATCGGACCCAAACAACAAATAATGCAAAATATGAGTATAAGTGCAAGAGAACCGGCTCATTGTAAGAAAGCCCAAGAGTAAGCTATGTGAGGTCGATGGCGATGCTTAAAGAGCAATCGACTTACAAGGGTGTGGAAAATGGGCTCGACATTGAATCGAGAAAAATATGATTTTTATAAGTTTAAAAATGGTTTTGAATGAATGATGAAATTAAAAGAAAACAAATTTGCATTATTAACAAATGAAACTATGAGTATAATAAAGGCATAAACATAAAAAGAGATGAAAATGCTAAAAGAAAATAAAATAGCTAAAAGAAATAAAATGCCAAACAAAAAAAGTGCTACACATGAGTATTGAACCCACCCCAATCAAGACTATGATACTACCCTTCTCCACCAGACCACTAATGGTTATTTATTACTTTGATGTTACTTTAAATATATAAACTAAGATAAATAAAAAAAAAGAATTGAAATAAAGAAACTAATAAAAAAGAACCTGTTGGACTATCCTAACAAATCCCAGCCGCTTGGCTGTTGGGTTTACAATGGAGGATAAGTTAAAAACATAAAACAATTATTAACTAATAACCTAGGAAAATTAAACGAATTTTTTTTAATGTTTTTTTTTTAATGTTTGCTTTACTGACAGAAAAAAAAAGAATTAAATAAAAGGAACAAAAAAGAAAAAAAAAAGAAAAAATACTGTAATGAAAAGGAGAGTCGTCGTCCTCCTCTCTCTAGCTTACTCGCCCTCAATGAAAACTCCCTCTGCTCTCGCGTCCCCAACCTTCACCGTCAACCTTCGCTCACCCCTCACAACCTCTCACAACCTCTCATTCGCTCACCTCTCACAATCTCTCTTAAAATCGCCTATCGTCGCTCACATCTCACTCAATCTCTCTGAAACGATGCAAGAAACCAATGGCTAAAACAAAAAGGGCTCACCTTCGGCGGTGGCGACGGTGATGATGAAGCCTAGACTTCACTATTTCGCCTCTCTATTCCAGGTATGTATCGATTTTTGGGATTAGGGTTCTTTTGAAGTTTTTCGCCGCCCTCCTCTTTTTTTTTCTCTCTGACTTTTCTCCTCCCTTCTTTTATGCTCCAGCTTAGGGTTGATAATTTGGTATCTTGGATTCAAAAGAGGCGTTCCTGCAAAGCACTTTCTTTGTGCTCAGTATCGGATTGGTCCATTTGATGTACGGATTCGTAACAGGTAATCTGAGCCACGCTTTCTTCTTCATTGTTTTGTCTGGATGCCAAATTGGGATATTTTCCTGAGATTTTACTGTTGCCAATGCCATGTGTTTTTTTTTTTACTGCAGTGAAAACGGTGAGCTTCCATCTCCAAAACCTCATGCAGTTCATATGTGTTATCAGTAATTTGGCAGAAATCCACTGCTTTTGGTGGAGTGATTTCTTCATACTTCGATGCAATGAGCATAGCGGAAACACCGAGCAGCTGAAGCTTGGATCTATTGAGAGAATGGATAGATAGGAATTTGTCAATGTAGGAAACAGCTAGATGAAGAGTTTCTGGGAGAAGTTTGTATTCATCCGCAACCTCAACTAACCAATCCACCAATGTTCTCCTCATATTTGTAGTAATGCATCTCTGAACTTTATCCATGTAATCACCCGCTGGTCTTTGTTTGTCCTGCATCTCCATTGTGCGAAGGTAATCTGAGATATCGGATAGGTAAGGCTGGATAATCTGCTGAGTGTCACGTTTTGCATTGCTTTTGTTACAAACAGACTTATCCAAATTGGAATTAGGAAGTAAGGAAATTGTTGAAGTTAATGCTGATTTGCTGAGGTTCTTGAATTGGCTGGAAATGCTGCAAGGGATAACAAGAAGACTAGAATTGTGCCAAGGCATGTTCAATTGGCTGTTAGAAACGATGAAGAACTGAGCAAGCTACTTGGTGATGTTACCATTGCCAATGGCGGCGTGATGCCCAATATTCACAACCTGTTGCTTCCAAAGAAAACTGATTCCTCCAAGGGTGCTGGTGACGATGAACGATTCTTTGATAAAAGCTGATTTCGTTAATGGGTTTACAAGGCTAGGTCCCAGCAATTCTAGTGCTAATGTGAGTATCGTCCTCCTCATCAAGCTTGGCCAAACCAAAATCAGATATCTTTGGGTCAAGATTGGTATCAAGCAATACATTAGTGGCCTTGATGTCCTTGTGAACAAACTTCAGTCTTGACTCTTCATGGAGGTATGCCAAACCTCTAGCAATACCAACACAAATCTTCTGCCTTGTTGACCAATCTAATTTAATTTGGTGTTCCTCTGGACCAAATAAAGCACGCGCTAAACTATTGTTTTCCAAGTATCCATATATCAGCAACAATTGATCTCCCTCCACACAGAAACCATTGAGTTTAACAAGATAAGGGTTTTGCAAAGCAGAAATCATGCCTATCTCATATAAAAACTCACGATTCCCTTGCTTTGATTTAGAAGAAAGTTGCTTCACTGCTATTAATGTTCCATTGGGTAAACACCCCTTGTACACGGGACCAAACCCTCCTTCTCCAATCTTATTGGAAACATCAAAGTTATTTGTGGCTGCTTCGATTTGTCTTATGGTAAATAAACCTATTTGTAGGCCTAAACTCTCCAGCTCTGTTAATTAAAGTAAAAGAAAGATCAAAGATCTCTTGAACTAAAAAAATTAAACATGGACACTCTGCATTGACAATCCATTTTCCTCATACTTGCTCCCATTTTCTGCAGCAGTGAACTCAGTTCCTCTAACTGTCCATGGTTTGTTTCAACTGGTTTTGCAGGCTGTTGCTGGTCTTGTTGGTAATGAGAAAATGAAGGCTAGCACCAATGTTAGGCATATTATCCTTCCTTGTAATAGTACTGCCAGGGCTCAAGTTATCCCTGATATTATTCGCTGTTATAGCAGTGGTGGCCGGACAATTATATTTGCAGAGAAAAAGGAGTCTGCTTCCGAGTTTGCTGGATTGTTGCCTGGAGCAAGAGCTCTCCATGGTGACATTCAGCAGTCACAGCGTGAGATTACATTGAAAGGTTTTAGGTCTGGTAAATTCTTGACATTGGTGGCCACCAATGTGGCAGCCAAGGGTCTTGACATCAATGATGTTCAGTTGATTATCCAGTGTGAGTCTCCCCGGGATGTAGAAGCATATATTCATCGGTCTAGACGTACAGGAAGAGCTGGCAACACTGGAGTTGCTGTGATGCATTATGATCCAAGAAGGTCAAATATATCTAAAATCGAAAGAGAAGCAGGTATTAAATTTGAACACGTATCTGCTCCTCAGCCTGATGAAATTGCCAAAGTTAATGGCGGGGAAGCGGCTGAATTGATTTCTGATGTGTCTGATAGTGTGATTCCTTCATTCAAAGCTGCTGCTGAGGAACTATTGAACAACTCTGGTTTAACAGCTGTTGAGTTACTTGCAAAAGCTCTTGCCAAGGCTGAGGATAAGGTTGACGGGGTGCAAGGTCTTGCTCTAACTGCAGATGGACAGGGTGCTATTTTTTTGATGTACCAGTCAAGGACTTGGATGCATTTCTTGTCGGTCAGAAGAATGCTGTCAATGTAAGCCTAAAGGTTGCAACATAATTGCCTAGTTTACAACAAAAAACAAGGGTTCAACAACTTTGGCGGCCAATGGTCCTTTAGCTATGGTAGCATTATTTGTTAATATACGCAACAGTTCTGCAAAAGCTGCACACAAAAAATCAGGTGCTTCATGTAAGATGTCCAGTATACTTTCAATGACTCCAGCTTTTACCATTTCCATTTTACAAGCAGGTTTGTCTTCTCCTAACTTGACCAGAGCTCTGGAAATGGCCTCATGAAGTACAAAGTTTCTACCAGACAGTAGACTAACCAGAGGGACAATTGCACTGTGTGTGGCAATTAGTTCAGCCACTTGCTCATCATCAACGAGCCTATCCAGTGCCCGAACAACTGAATGATGAGCCGGACTAAACTCGGTTGCAAGGAGTGCGACCAGTGGTTCAACACATCGCGTAGCAGCCGTTGTGGACCGAATCCTTGTATTTCCAAAAAGAGCACAACATAACTCAGCAGCATCCCCTATCAGGTCAATTGAACAATTCGACGAAAGGATCCTATAAAGAACATCCACTGCATCCATTTCAACATCTGCAACAGCAAGTGCTTTAGATGGGTTTTCACTCAATAACCCAACCAATGCAGCAATTGCAACATGTTGCTCCCTTTCTGAACCAGTGTTAAGAATTTCTACCAAGGGTTGAATAGCTTGTCGAGCAATCTCAGCATTTCTAATGTGGTCAGCAGAAAATAAACTTTCCAATGATTTTGCATCACTAAGCCTTGCAGCTCTTCCTCCTAAACGTAGGACAGCTATAAGTTGGTTAACAACACCAAATGCAGAGTCACGTTTTCGTATATCAGCACTACTAAGGAGAATTCCTAGTAGATCTGTAGCAGCTTCTTCGGTTGCATCTTGTGGACCAAAGGAAAGATACTTTGTAAGGGTCTCTAAAGTCCCAGATTCTACCATTACAGTCTTGTTTGACGGACAATCTCTGCCAAGCTGAGTCAAAATTCCGAGAGCTAAAAATGGTGCCCCTGGGCGACCCGGAATTGGTTTGAGAAGATCAACTAGGGCAGGAATTGCCTTTCGAGAAGTGGCACCGACTCTTATATCATCAACTCTAAACAACCTCTCTAGAGCCACTTAATCAGGATAACGCACCAAAGCAAATTCCTCTGACAATTCCAGAAGATCTTGCATATCAGTATCAGCACGGCCAAGCAAAGAGATAAGTCCGCATGGTTAAATCACAGAGCATATGGAAATGGATAATGGAACGAGAGTTATGGCCAGCCATTTAGTGATTAGGGATGACCAATGGCATAGGGTTGACTTTGGTCAAAGTTGACCAAAAAAGTCAACTGTTAACCCAAGTCAACAATTGGTTAAAATTCAATTTTATTTGCATTTTTCTTGTAAATGGGCAAATGATTGATGATTGTGGTGAAAATTAGGGCTTTTGGAGTTTGGGTTGACTTTGGTCAAAGTTGACCAAAAAGTCAACAGTTGACCAAAGTTAACAATTGGTCAAAAATGTCAAATTTTGTATTTTCTTGTGTAGAATCAAATGTAATGGTTTAAAATGACATGAAATGGATTGAAATGGTTTGAAAAATGATTTAAAATTTGGTTTTACCATTGGTTTATTTATGACTTGAATGCTTGACCCTTTTAAAAAAAAAAAAAGGAACATAACTTGACAGGCAATATATGTTAACAGGGCCATGAAATGATGGTATAAGATTAGGGTTTTGACATAGTATCTGTGAACCAATAACATGACTAGCAAGTGGCTTGAAACACAAGAAGCTTGGTTGTTCAGATGACCCAGACCATAGATGTATCCACAATCACATGAACAACACCATGACTTTGGACCAAAAACAATCCTCATATAAAACCAAAGTAAGGTTAGGCCAGGCATGCTAAACGAAAATAAAAACATAAAAAATTCAGGACCAAAATCGGGGTATGACAGTTGCCCCTATTTAAGCGTCTTCAACTAGAGAATATGAAGCAGGACGTTCTTCATATGATCATTGTGGGAGATGGTTAAATACTAAGAAGACCCGGATTTTGACCATGAATCCCCATGAAATAATTAACAATGCCTGTCAGAATCGGCAAAGAAGCAATCTCAAAAGAAGAATCCGTCTGGTACGGTGAAAATCGGCCTGAGTACCGAAACAGAAAGTTGACCTGGATACCAAAATAGATGGTAACACAGGAAGACCCATGGCCTGAACGCCGCACATTAGTCTGAACACTAAGCATCGGAATATGAGAGTATCAATGTTGGTCTGATCACTGGAAATCTGGTCTGAACACCACTTCGATTTGGAAATCGGAAAACTGGCCTGAATGCCACAAGTACTTCGACTTGATCGTTGGAAACTTCTTCGATCTGAAAATCGGAAACTGGCCTGAACGCCACTTCGGTCTGGATACCGGAAACTGGCCTGAATGCCACTTCGGTCTGGATACCGGAAACTGGCCTGAATGCCACAAGTTGCATCGACCTGAATGTCGGAAACTTCTTCGATCTGAATATCGGAAACTGGCCTGAATGCCACTTCGGTCTGGATACCGGAAACTGGCCTGAATGCCACAAGTTGCATCGACCTGAATGTCGGAAACTTCTTCGATCTGAAAATCGAAAACTGGCTGGAATGCCACTTCGGTCTGAATACCGGAGAAATGGCCAGAATGCCACTTCGGTCTGAATACCGGAGAATTGGCCTGAATGCCACTTCAGTCTAAATACCGGAAAATTGGCCTGAATGCCACTTCGGTCTGAATACCGGAAAATTGGCCTGAATGCCACTTCGGTCTGAATACCGGAAACTGGCCTGAATGCCACTTCGGTCTGGATACCGGAAACTGGCCTGAATGCCACTTCGGTCTGGATACCGGAAACTGGCCTGAATGCCATTTCGGTCTAAATACCGGAAAAACTGGCCTGAATGCCACTTCGGTCTGGATACCGGAAACTTTCATGCCTGTCAGCATCGGCAGAAATAGGGAAAATGATAATTGAGGCGGCACATGGGCCGACAACCCATGCTGGGGATAATAAGTCATGAACAACCTTTAGTTTGAGCACTGGAAACAAACTTCTGGCTTGTCACTTGGGATGCCGAGAATGTTTTATGCTTACATGCGTATGTTTGAATTTTTCAATGGCGTAATGCTCCATGAGAATGGAAATGCTACGCGATTTGGGAGGATGCAATGCAATATGATTCTACATGCAGGGATGCGAAATGCTGGGGAAAATGCCAAGCTGAAGCAAGGAATCCCGTTGGGGAAATGATTATAATCTTCCAGACCCTGGCACTACTGTTGGAGATGCACATCATAATGAACTATGTGGGGAAATGACCGGCCGCGCGGTGTTCTGGCAATGGCGAGATACCGAGACTCTGACTGGGGAGAGAACGGCGCTGGAAACCTGTTATTAGGGGAAGTGATAGTGGTTCTGGAAACCATAATCTACGAGAGATGACTCAGCAGGGGGGGCAAACACCGATACGGTACCGAGGTTATGCTTCCAGGAAAGAGATCATCGATCTGGGATTGAAATCCTCGATCTAGCATCGAACTCCGAGGAGCAGCTGCTTCTGCTGGGAAGATACAGTCTGGTACTGTCAACTCCACTGGGAATATACAGTCTGACATTGTCAACTCTACTGGGGAGTGTATAGTCTGAAGCACATGTTAACTCCGCTGGGGATATACAGTCTGGCACTGTTAACTCTACTGGGGAGTGTATAGTCTGAAGCACATGTTAACTCCGCTGGGGATATACAGTCTGGCACTGTTAACTCTACTGGGGAGTGTATGTCCTGAAACAACCGCTTGGGGAAGTACGGTGGTGAGAAACTGCTGGGGATTGAAGAATCCAACACTCTGATCAGCTCTGCAGGGATAAGACACCGGATTCGTCTGTTGGCGACTTCACTGGGGAAGATATTCACGGTCATCTACAGGGGATTTTAAGGAAATGCCCCGAGTGTACCTGTTCTGAATAGATGATTCAAAGTACTTAAAATTTACAGCAATTTTAAATGTTCATCGAGCGTGTACCTGTAAAGCTCTTATGTTTCATGATGCAATGTTTATCAAAAATTCGGACGTCATTTTTGCAAACAAAACAGTAAAATGAAAATGAATACAGAGATGTACTGAATCACATGATTTTATTGATTGAATGGCCTCTGAATAGGCATTTACATCAGGAAGCAATCCCTGGAAAGAGGTAATCGCAAAACAAGAATTAATCTAATGGCAATATGAAATGGATTTCTATTGGGTTCCAATTCTTCTATGACTCGCTCGTCTTCAAGATCCTCCAGATGATCAGCCTTCTGAAAAGGTGATTAGATTGTTTTCTTCCTTTTGAAAGTTTCCAGTCATCGACATGAGATGAGATTCAGAACTAAATCAGAACGCAGTCATTCGCTTGATCCCTAACTTTTGCCCGAACCTTTTCATTTTCTTGGTTCGTCAGGATGCCCATTTTTGCCTGGACTGTTCATTTTACCGTCCAGCGGGTCTATTTTATGCGAAGTATTTTTTAACCGCGTCTGAGTTCACAGGGGAAGTGAAGTCTTCGCCATCCATCGTTGCAAGCATTAAGGCCCCACCATCGAAAACCTTGGTGACGATATACGGTCCCTCATAGTTAGGAGTCCACTTGCCCCTGTGATCTGTCTGAGGAGGAAGGATCCTTTTCAACACTAAATCTCCAACTTGGAAACAACGAGGACGCACTTTCTGGTCAAAGGCTCTCTTCATCCGACTCTGATACAACTGCCCATGACAAATGGCTGCCATTCGCTTCTCTTCGATAAGACTCAACTCGTTGAACCTTGTCCGAATCCATTCAGCTTCATCTAGCTTGACATCCAACAGGACTCTTAGAGAAGGAATCTCCACTTCAACAGGTAGGACTGCTTCCATACCATACACCAGGGAGTAAGGGGTCGCCCCGGTCGACGTACGTATTGAAGTGCGGTACCCATGCAAGGCGAAGGGTAGCACCTCATGCCAATCTCTGTACGTAACGACCATCTTCTGCACAATCTTCTTTATGTTCTTATTTGCTGCCTCAACAGCACCGTTCATCTTAGGACGATAGGGGGAAGAATTGTGATGTTGAATGTTGAAGTTCTGGCACAACTCCTTCATCATTTTGTTATTGAGATTAGAACCATTATCAGTAATGATTCTCTCGGGAATCCCATAGCGACAAATGATTTCCTTCTTAATGAAACGGGCAACCACATGTCTGGTGACATTCGCGAATGATGCTGCTTCGACCCACTTGGTGAAATAGTCGATGGCAACAAGGATGAAGCGATGCCCATTGGAAGCAGTCGGCTCAATCTTTCCAATCATGTCAATGCCCCACATTGCAAACGGCCACGGCGAAGACATCACATTCAGAGGATTCGGCGGTACATGCACCTTATCAGCATAAATTTGGCATTTATGGCATTTCCGAGCATACTTGAAACAATCTGATTCCATGGTCATCCAATAATAACCCGCCCTCAACAATTTCTTAGCCATTGCATGTCCGCCGGCATGAGTACCGAAGGAACCTTCATGAACTTCTTGCATCAACATGTCTGCTTCGTGTCTGTCCACGCATCTGAGCAAAACCATGTCGAAGTTCCTCTTATACAGCACATCGTCCTTGTTCAAGAAGAAACTGCCTGTCAATCTTCTCAAAGTTTTTCTGTCATTGTTGGATGCCCCTGCAGGGTACTCTTGATTCTTCAGAAAGCACTTGATATCGTGATACCAGGGCTTGTCATCAACCATTAGTTCAGCGGCAAACACATACGCGGCCCTATCAAGGCGCATAACATCGATCCTAGGAGCATGATTCCACCGAACCACCTTGATCATGGAGGATAGAGTAGCAAGAGCATCTGCCATCTGGTTCTCATCACGACGTATATGATACAGCTTTACTGTTGTGAAGAAAGTCAACAGTCTTCTCGTGTAATCTCTGTAGGGGACCAGAGTAGGCTGGAGAGTGTTCCAATCACCATTTACTTGATTGATCACTAGAGCTGAATCTCCGAAGATGTCCAGAGTCTTGATTCTCAAATCAATGGCTTGCTCAATACCTAAGATACAGGCCTCGTACTCAGCTTCATTATTGGTGCACTCGAAAGTCAGACGAGCGGTGAAAGGCATGTGGGCACCTTTCGGAGTGTTAATGGCAGCACCAATTCCACTTCCTCTGGCATTGACAGCCCCATCAAACGTTAAAATCCATTTTTCATCTGGATCAGGTCCCTCCCCAACAACTGGCTCTTCACAGTCTTTCATCTTGAGGAACATGATGTCTTCATCTGGGAAATCAAACTTCATCGGCTCGTAATCATCAATCGGCTGCTGAGCAAGATAGTCTGACAGAATACTCCCTTTGATGGCTTTCTGGGATGTATACTGGATGTCGTACTCTGTCAGTACCATTTGCCAACGAGCAACCCTTCCGGTGAGAGCTGGCTTCTCAAATATGTACTTGACTGGATCCATTTTGGAGATCAGTAAGGTTGTGTGAGTCAGCATGTATTGTCTCAATCGCTTAGTAGCCCATGCAAGTGCACAACATGTCTTTTCAAGCATTGAGTATCTCGACTCGCAGTCTGTGAATTTTTTACTCAGGTAGTAGATGGCATGCTCTTTTCTACCTGTCTCGTCGTGTTGACCGAGAACACAACCCATGGAATTGTCGAGTACCGTCAAGTACATAATCAGTGGTCTCCCTGGGACCGGAGGCATGAGGATAGGAGGATTCTGCAAATACTCTTTTATCTTTTCAAAAGCCCTTTGACAATCGTCATTCCACCTGATAGCCTGATCTTTCCACAACAATTTGAAAATTGGCTCACACGTGGCTGTTAGGTGAGAGATGAACCTTGCAATGTAGTTCAACCTCCCTAAGAAACCACGGACTTGCTTCCCTGTTCTTGGCTCAGGCATTTCCTGTATTGCTTTCACTTTGTCAGGATCCACCTCAATCCCTTTTCCGCTAACAATAAAACCCAGCAATTTTCCAGATCTCACCCCGAAAGTGCACTTGTTCGGATTAAGCCTCAGCTTGAATTTCCTTAACCGCTCAAACAGTTTCTGCAAATTCACCAGATGTTCTTCTTCTGTCTGAGATTTGGCAATCATATCGTCCACATAAACCTCGATTTCATGATGAATCATATCATGGAACAGAGTCACCATAGCTCGTTGATATGTTGCCCCAGCGTTTTTCAGACCAAACGGCATCACCTTGTAGCAGAAGGTGCCCCATGGGGTTATGAAAGTTGTCTTCTCCATGTCTTCTGGTGCCATCTTGATTTGGTTATAGCCAGAAAAGCCATCCATGAAGGAGAATACCGAGAACTGAGCTGTGTTATCCACCAAAACGTCGATGTGAGGTAATGGGAAATCATCTTTAGGGCTAGCTCTGTTCAGATCCCGGTAGTCAACACACATCCGTACCTTTCCATCCTTCTTAGGTACTGGAACGATATTTGCAACCCATGGCGGATAATTGGTAACTGCTAGAAACCCTGCATCCAACTGTTTTTGCACTTCTTCTTTTATCTTGACAACCATCTCTGGTCTTGTTCTTCTGAGCTTCTGCTTGACCGGAGGACAACCCTCTTTAAGAGGTAAGCGGTGTACCACGATGTCTGTGTCAAGCCCTGGCATATCCTGATAAGACCAAGCGAAGACGTCAACATACTCTTGCAACAGTTCAATCAACCCCTTCTTCACATCATCTTCCAAAGCAGCCCCTATCTTTATTTCTTTCTTGACATCCTCGGTGCCAAGATTAATCACTTCAGTAGACTCTTGATGCGGTTGAATGACCCTTTCCTCCTGTTTTAACAGCCTGGCAAGTTCTTCAGGGAGTTCACAGTCTTCATCACCCTCTTCTTCAGCTTGGAAGATTGGATTTTCGAAGTCGAAGTGAGCCATAGCAGAACTGTTATCAATAGGACCCGGTGATGTGCATCTGCATGAGTGATGGTATGTGCTTATGAGTGTGAACAGTGAGTGAAAACTAAACAAAACATTGCCAAATATTTTTATTCTTTTGAAATTTTGAAAACTGCAAAAATAGAAAGACAATGAACAAAATGTTTGAATGCAAAAGACGTCCTTCATTTATGATAAACAATGCAGGTATTCACATAGATGAGCCCTACAATGAGTCATTACGCCCTGGGCGGAACGTAAGACTTGGACATGCATGAATAAACAAAGAAAAATTACTCCTCTAGAAGAGTGACTTGGACAATTTCCTCGGCAGACCAATTGTTGATGACCTCACCAGGAATCCTCGGACGCACCCAGTTGTCGATGTCGCAATCACTATCTCCATTTTCATCGTTGATCGCAGAGATCTGGCCATATTGGATGACGCCAGCACTAGAGAAAGTAATCGGCCCCTGACGAGTCTGAAGTGCTGAAGTTGCAGAAGTCAGCGCTGGTTGATACCCAATCCCGAACTTGTCGTCCTTCATTGGTAACTCCAACAGACGCCCCCAACCAGGAGCAACACCTGAATCCACCAAGGCTTGCGCCTGCTTGAAAGATGAGATAGGGGCTCCTGCTTTAGCCCCTTCCACCGGAGCTGCATCCTTGATTTGAACTGACTCAAAGGCCTGACTGAGAGTCTCATGAATTTCACCTTCTACCTCTACGTACTTGAAGGTAGACAGGTTACTTACCAGTATGTCCTCCTCACCACAGACGGTGACAATTCTTCCATTGACTGGGAACTTGATCTTCTGATGCAATGTTGAGGAGACTGCCCCAGCATTGTGGATCCAAGGACGACCCAGAAGGCAACTGTACGAGGGACTGATATCCATCACATAGAATACGGTGTTGAAGGTTTGTGATCCAATCTGAATTGGCAATTCCACCTCTCCAAACACCGACCTCTTAGAACCATCGAAGGCTCTCACCATGAGATCTGAAGGTTTCAAGATCAAACCTTTTACTTCTAACCTTGACAGGGCTCTCTTGGGTAGCACATTGAGAGAGGAACCTGTATCCACCAGAACATGAGATAACACGGTGTCTTTGCATTCCATTGAGATATGCAAAGCTTTGTTATGGTTGCGTCCAACTGGTGTTAGGTCAGAATCAGTAAAACCCAACCCGTTGCTTGCATGAACATTTGCAATGATCCCTTCTAGTTGGTTTACTGAGATCTCCTGAGGCACATATGCAGCATTAAGGACTTTTAGAAGTGCCTCCCTGTGTGCCTCTGAACACAACAGGAGTGAGAGAATGGATATCTTAGACGGCGTCTGAATCAACTGATCGACTACCTTGTAATCGCTTTTCTTTATGATTCTCAGAAGCTCGTCCATATCCTTCGCAAAAGCGGGCTCAGAGCCAGCTTGGGGTGCAGACGTACCCTCACTCACAACTTGCTTGCCTTTGGCTTTCGCCGCAGCATCAACATTATCAGCTTGGGTAACCGGTGGTGAGAACAGTCTATCACTTCTGGTGAATCGCCCGATTCCACCAACATTGTCCACTACGGGACCTTTAACTTCGAGTTCAGACTTCTGACCCTCTTCTACCTTCAAAGGTCGTTCCACCCCATGATCGTGTGTGTATACACTCCCCCCATAATGCCACGGAATGGCCCTTTCACTTGTGAAAGGTAAAGGACCAGGGGTTGTGATTGTCATAGCGGCCGGTCGCACTGGTGGCACTGGTTGCGCTTCTGGCACACTGATCTGATTAGTCGGGTAAAAGATGGTGATAGTAGCGACATCATGGTCATACTCGGGAATTTCATTCATTGAAACAAAAACATCCGGAACACCGGAATCAAGTTCAGTTACATCAAGATCAGACACATTGTTTGGTATATCAGCAACAACATTTGAAAAATTAAATACATCAATGGGAAATACACAATCAGCAGGAACAATATCTGTGAATTCTTCAACAGCGTCTTCAAACACCTCTTCAACTACCCCTTCAGCAAACTCTTTGGCAGACAAGTCTTCAACTTGGAGGGTACCACTGTCAAGCAAGACCTGGATACCCTGCTGCAGCTTCAAACAATCCTTACCCTGTGTAGCGCATTCCGAACAACCTTTCCCGCAATCGGGGAAGACATCGGCCTTCAACAAGCATTCCTTAATTTCCCACAACGGGGTCTTCAACTTCAACACATCCTTAACAGACTTGGCTTCTCCCTCCAGCATATTAACGTTTGCACCACCATATTGTGGCATGGGATTGTTGACGACATTAGGAGCTGGTGCAAGGCTGATAGCCTTTGAATCAATGAGGTCCTGAACTACGTGCTTAAAAGCTTTGCAGTTCTCGATATTGTGGCCAGGTGCCCCAGAGTGGAAACTACACCTAGCATTGGCATCGTAACCCGCCGGAAGTCTACCAACCGGAGGAGCCAGAGTGCGTAGCTGCACAAGTTGTAGCTGTTGAAGACTAGCAAGTAGTTGAGCGCACGACATTGGAAGAGTGTCGAAACGCCGGTCCATCATCCTCTGCCTCTGCTGATAGGCGGGTCTGTTACCTGGCTGTTGTTGTTGTTGATACTGAGCTGGCTGACGTTGTGGTTGTTGCTGATACTGAGTTTGCTGGCGTTGTGGTTGTTGTTGTTATAGTGGTGCTGCAGCTGGAATGGTCACAGCCGCAACATACGGTTGTTGATGATAGTTTTGAAAATTATTCCTCCTGTTTTGATATGAAGACACGGAATTCACACCCCCTCCCTCTGCTTCTGTCCTCCCATAAATGGCTTTTTACTCCTGATGAAGATCCACCTCCATTGTGGCTCTTGTAGGTCTTCAGGTAATTTTCTACCCTCTCTCCGGTAGAGACCACATCAGCAAAGTTGGAGGCATTGCACCCCACCAGACGCTCCAGGTAAGGTCCAGGCAACGTATTCATGAACATGTTGGCCATCTCCTTTTCCAACATGGGAGGTTGAACACGGGAAGCTGTCTCCCTCCAGCGTTGAGCGTATTCTCTGAAGCACTCATTGCTTTTAAGAGACAGGTTCTGGAGTTGAGTTCTATCTGGGGCCATGTTTGCATTATACTGGTATTGCTTCACAAAAGCCTCCGCCAAATCCCTCCAGCAACGGATATGGGCTCTATCCAACCTCATGTACCATTCCAGGGATGCCCCAGTTAGGCTGTCCTGGAAGAAGTACATAAGTAGCTTCTCGTCATCAGAGTATGCAACCATCTTTCGGAAGTAGGCTTGCACATGGGTCTTCGGGCAAGAGCTACCATTGTACTTGTCAAAGATTGGGACTTTGAACTTCGGTGGGACCCTCACGCCTGGGACCAATCCCAAATCAGAAACATCTACCCCCAGAGGGTTTTGTCCTTCCACCGCCTTCAGCCTCTCCTCTAATCTCCTGAACATGGGATCCATGCCATGGCCCAAACCAAAGTCTTCTGGCAGCAAGAACTGATCATCTTGATCATCGTGAATGGGTTGTTGATCAAGGTTGTTATGTGGAATCGGGACAGGCCCCGGTCCATTAACCTCTGCATTTGGAGGATCAGTCACGACCTCTGGTTGAGTAGTTGCGGGATTCCTTTGTATCATTTGTCTAATCTCCTGTTGTCCCTGCGCTACTCCCTGAACCACGTCCATGAACTGGTTCATGCGGACCCTCATCTCAGCAAGTTCTGCTTGTAGACCCTCCATTGCTTTCTGCTGGTTTCTGCGGGTACCGTACCGGTGAATTCCTGAGTCAGCTATCCTGCTAATGGAACACCCCACAAAATGAGAACACCGCGACGGTACCTGTTATGCAAGACATGTTGTGGATATGCAAATGTAATGACATGTTTATCAATTCCAAAAGGTATTCTAACCCTTTGATTCCAATCTCTCGTCAGATAAAAAGTGTAAGAAAAACCCCGACCAGAATCAAGAAGAAGATATCAGCCCCTGGGAATAGATAAACATGTGTTGAATGATTTGAATGCAAAATGATGTGATGCAATGCAGTGACATGGAAATCGGGACTGCTGTATCCGCTTGAACATCTGTCGGGTTGCACTGTCGGAAGAGAAAACCACTGAGGAATATAACACAAAACCAAAACTCTGCTCCAGAAAACCGGGTTGGTTGGAGGTTAAGGTTTCCTGAATTTAGCCCGCCCCTCACTGGTAGGTTCTAAGAACAGAAGTTTGTCAGCTTTAACCCTTCAGTCGAGAATAATACGTTTACCACTGAAGGTTTGGCATTATTACGGGATAAAAGACCTCCACTGACTCCCCTCAACAGGACATCCTAAAGCAAGTTCCCAGTCTCGGGGTCCTCGGATTGAGCAGCGAGAATGCGCCCACCAGAGCTAACATAAATGCGTCTCGGAGGAGAGGCCTCGACTGAGTTCTCGGGAAATGGTCACCAGAGTCGACGATTTCTAAAGGAATATCTGTCGTTATGGAACACCCATAGGACAGAATATATCCAACAGAAACCTCGTCCGGAATGTGGGTCTCATGAACGACTTAACGTAGCAACATACCACGCAGGCCTCATGACTATCCACTCTAACACCTATGTGTACACTCAAGCCTGGGTAGTGGGCTTATCTCTCATAAAATATCCCCACCCTAATGTAGCGGTGTATTCGTCGCTATATGATTTATCGATTAAACCATAAGCAAAGCATACAATGAAAATTTCGAGTCGCCACCGCACTTTTATTTATCCAAAGGACTGGCTAAAAAGCGAACAAAAGCCTAAGAAGTTTTACACGTAGAAAACTAATAAAAAGATCAGAGAGTCTGGGTAAGGGGTAAATTACGCAATGGGAAGGTGTTAGGCACCCACTACGTCCTAGGTACTCCTAGGGAGCCCTTTTCACACTTGTTGTAAAAGATTGTTATTTGTTATGACATAAATATTGTGCAAACATGATTGGGATGATGAGACAAGAATATACAATTTTTATTGGGTTTGAACGGATGAACCCGCTGCCTACGTACCTTCCATCAAAGGTAAGGATCAAAACGCCGTAGTTCGGCTAAAAGATTTCCAAAAGTTGGTGGATTCAATTTTAAACACAAGCACTGAGGCTTTTCATTATCAATGGGAGAACACTCGACCAAAACCAACATCCACCATGCGAGGATAGCTTCGACGTACTAGAGGGGTTAGCCCTGTTTTCAGTACGGAAGTCTTACTGTCGACTCACTAAGGATAGGCAAGATTTACATCAACCACAATGATAATTGAAACCTATGGCTAATGCATGAAAAGATTAACAATGGACAAAGCCAAAACAAGTGAATGAGTGAAGTTAATTGATTGTGATTATGAAAGTGAGAGTCAAAGTATGATTAAGATTGATTCAAAAGAAGTATTATGAAATGGGATTTGAAAAAAAGTCAAGGACTTGGGTCCAGGTTTTTAGTTAGAAAACATGAAGAAGTTTGCACAATAACTATGTCATGTTTGGAATCAAAGTGTGAAAAGGTTTAGGACATAATGAGGATGAATGGATGGAGATGGATTGTAAAACTTCTTAGAAGGTTCACTTCTTGAAATCATATAGAGGATGATTCAAGTGTGTCCTTTGGAATAAGCAATGGATAATAACAAACAAACAAGAAAGTCAACAAAAGCGGATATCGGATGCCAATCACTGGGCTTATACCAATCTCCTAAAACAGAACGGGATATCAGAGGCCACTCAATGGTCTTACACTAATCTCCTCAAAAGAAAACAAAGATGAAATATGGAAGTCAACTACCAATCTATCTGGACTTAGGTTAACTCCACATATGCTCATAGGAAAACCAATGCCACATTACAGGGACTTACAATGGATCCTCACATACAAGAACAGAAGCAACACATGATCATAGGAAAGCAAATGCCAACTTACAGGGACTTACAATTGCAACCTCACATATAAACAAACAAACCAACTTATGATCACAGGAAAGCAAATGCCAACTTACAGGGACTTACAATTGCAACCTCACATAAACAAACAGAAGCAGAACATGAATGTCAGATGCCAATTTATCTGGGCTTACTCTAACCTCCACAGTATGGTCCTAGGAATACAAATGCCAACTTACAGGGACTTATAATTGTATCCTCACATACAAGAACAGAAGCAACACATGATCATAGGAAAGCAAATGCCAACTTACAGGGACTTACAATTGCTTCCTCACACACAAACAAATGCATCAGGCAAAGATAAAATGAGTGGCCAAGGTGATGGTCTTATACTCACTTCCATATCATAGGAGCAATGGCCAATGAATGGTCTTACAATTGTCCTCAATGGGTAAACAGCAATGATAATGTCACAAAGACAAATGAGATGATTATGCATTGATGAGCAATAAATGATGATAAATGCATACAGCATACAAGCAAGCATGTGCATATGAAACAATCAAGCAATCAATCAATATCAAACAGCACACTCTATAACCATACAAGGAGGCTCATACAAGAGGGTTAGGCATTGAAGCCAACTGGAATAGGGTCAAAAGTTGCTCTTAACCTTGCCATTGAGGGGCTAAGGTGAAGCAGATGAAAGGATATGAGGGGTGTGCCTCATTGCTCTTATCCCTGATCAGGGAGAGCATTTCAGAAAGTGTGGGAGCTCAGAAAGATGGAGCTCTTTCCACATTATTGACTCTATAGATCTTGGGTTTTGATCTCAATGCTACAACCATGTAATGGGAGCAAGGAGAAGACTCACTGAATAGTAGGGGATAGGTTGCTTATCCCTTTGATCTACCAATTGCCTTATTTGAAGGACTTTTCCTGCTTGGGACAAATATAAACACACACAAGCATTGCCTCTTAAGGAGGACTTCAGACAGTTTGCCCGGCCAAATAACAGGCCGGGTCTCCAGACTACATGAAGAAAAAGAAATTATACCTCAAAGCAAATTGCTAAATAGAAAAGCAAAGCAAGTTCAAAGAACTAAGCAACTAATGGTACCTGAAACAGTCAAACAAGTCAGTACACAGTTCAATAGTTAAAGCCAAATGGAAACAGTCAAAACAGATAAGCAAATGTGCAAAGCACAAGGCACAAGGCTTATGAGCCAAGCAACCTACAAAACAAAGATTAGCTCATGATAAACAATCAAGCTTAATCACATTAGATTGTTCTCTTTGAAGCATTTGTGCTTAACCTGAAACAATGAGCTCAAACATAAGCAACAGGACCACTAGGACAAGCCTAGGGTCAAAATGAGATGAGAAAGTCAAAACAGCAAGGGATAGTCAACCAAAATCAAGTTAAAACATTTAAGAAGCAAACTCAATTGGTCCCACATTCATATCATGCATCATCATCATTTCATAAGCAAAGGAAGTCAAAGCATGGCAAATGAAAGCTCATAGAAGTCAACAGCAAGACTTAGCTCAAAAGCAATCATAATCAATTCCAAAAATTATCAAATAATTCAGGGTCAATCACAATCCATAACATGGCATACATATAAAATTTCAGCTCAATTGGATCATGGGAGGATGGTCAATTAAAATCAGGAAGTCAAAACAATTTCAATCATGCCCAAAGAAGTCAAATATACATGTATCAACTTCAAAAAATCATAAACAAATGAAAACAGATGAGAATTGAATGGGACCAACACCAATGCAAAGCTTGAGATGTCTAGTATGCACATGTAAAATTTCATGATCATCCAATAAGGTATGAGAATTTCCCAAATGAAATGGCAAGATGTATCACACAAAGTCAACAATTGACTAGGCAGGGAAGAAAAATCTCAAACAATTAAGAAATGGCACAATTAATTCTAGGAAAATTCACAAGTCAACTAGACATATAAGAGAAGGATCATGCAAAATTTCACATTAATTGGAGGTCAGGAAGCATGTCAACAAAAATCATGAAATTGCATAACAATGGTGTGACACAAATTGTCACACCCTACTTCAAAAATTCATATCTTAACAACCAAACATGATAAATTCAAGAACTCTACATCAAAACAAACATGAATGAGTGTAGATTAACCACAAAATATTTCAGGGGCATTGGATTCATCATCACAATTTCACAAAAGAAATGGCAAAAGGTACAAAATGTGCATACATGTCAAGAAACCTAATACCATTAAAAATCCAGCCAACCAAAAAATCAATAAAAATCATGATAAAATAGTAGACATTCTCATGAACATGATGGAAAAAATTTCATGAATTTTGGAGTTGAAACGAGTGAAATATGATTTTTAGAAGTTGAGTAACAATTTGGACTAACATGAGCAAAAGAACATGAATGGTAGGTCAAACTATGTTGACCGAGTGGCACGGTGGTAATTATGCATATCATTTAACCAAACGCAGCGCTTAAGGGCGAGAAACCAAATATTTTGATTGGTCAGTATGGAATTGCACAGTAAACAAGCATCATGCGCACGTGAACAGTCCAGCTTTCTGGGAAAATATTAGGGTTTTAATGCTACAGTGATCTTCATCATCTTCACAAAACGCGATTCCATAAAATTTCCAGAAATGCAAATTGAACATACAATCATGATCAGCAAACAATGCATATCAACATGCTACCATTAAAATTCATGAACTCGAGCTAAACATCAAGGAATCGTGCAAAACAAAAACAACCAACAAACTTTAAACTCAGATTTCTCCTAGCACAGTTAACCATTTCAAGTGACACAAAGCTCAATGGAATCAGCATCAAAAGATCTATCCTAAGCACCTCATGATTTTGGAAATAAAAGAGATCGAAAACTTACTTATATTTGAAGGAAAGAGTGAAACAGTTGCTATTTTGCTGATGTATGCTCAAACAGTCGAAGGCCCAAGCTCCAAATGATGGATGATGAAGTTATTTAAGCTCAAACTTGCTCGATTCAACTCTAGCTCCAAACTGCCATGGAAGAATGCTTTGGAAAACAGAACACGAAGATGGCTGTGCAGTTGATGAATGGTGTTTGAAAAAGCTCCCAAATGATGGCCAGATGATGAAGAAACCAGTGGATGCTCGGGCTCTTTTGAGTTTTTGCTCAGAAAATTCAAATCGTGAAAATGCAAATTGAGAGAGAATGAGAGTTTTTCTGTGTGATTGAGGCTGCAGCTAGGTTTGGAATGAGCAGAAAATGTGCTCTTATACTTCTGTTTAAGGTTGGCTAAGCATGTGCTAATCAACATTTGGTTAAATGAGCAATTTTGCTAATTGTCCCATTTTGGCTTATGTGTATGGTGTATGAGCAACAGCTGCGAAATGGGCTTGCAAACATGACCAAAACAACATTTCTGAATGTTTCCAATTGGCCAAAAGTGTTAGAAATGATTATTTTGAAAAGTCAAATTTCACCTTCACTTGAAATTAAATAATGCAAGTCCAAAAAGGCCATTTTGAATGGTGAAGTTTTGGTGAATGAAATTTATATTTTTGGAAAGAGGAGATGAAATGTGGTTTGTAGGAAAAAACCCCACCAAAATTGGCCAAATGGTTCATGAGATATGGCCCTTTGAAGTTCACAAATTTTGGAAAATGAATTGATCATATCTTGACAACCATACATGGGAATTGAGAGTTCTTGGACTTTTTGGAAATGGTAGAACAAGATCTTCAACTTTCATGTTGGGAAAAAATTCATTTAAAGCTTTTATCATGATGTAAGTTGAGGATCAAGAAGTTTCCATTTTTGGCAAATTTGAATTACAGGTCAACTTTCTATTTTTGGAAACTTTCTGTTTGACTTCAAATTCTTCCATGATGAGGTTTGGCATGATACATGAGGCTTGTATGGACATGAATGAACTCCTTCAAATCAATTCCATCCATCAAATCACTGATTAAATCCACAGTTGACCAAGTTTGACTTTCTGTTGACTTTTCTAGGGTTTTGCATGATTGAACCACTTCTGATGAATTCCAAACCCTGATTCTTTGAGACCTTGATTCCCAATGATGTCTCAAGTCATGTGAACTCTTGATTATTGATCATGGTGCCCAAATTCTACAAGAATGGCCACCATCCATTGCTCAATGAATGATTTGACTGTGGCTGATTTTGACCTAATTGCTGATGATTGCTTCAACTGCAAGCAACAAGGTTAAACTGACAATATTTTTGTACTTTTTGATTAGTAAACATATGAAAAGCAAAGATATACAAATGCAAAGCATGCTTGGTGATCAAAAACCACACTCACAAGGCAACCCACCCACTAGGAGGGAAGCTAGGGCATGCAATGATCCTTGAGGCCATGATATGATATGATATGGGCCATGAGGGATCTTAGGGCCCAAAATTGGGGTCTTACACCTAACAAGCAAACAACCCAACAGAACCCACAGATACAACAAACATATGTACATGAATGCAATAAGATAAAGCAGGTAAATGCGGAAAGTAAACGACTGTACAAAAGAATAAACACCCAACAAACAAGAAACCTACAAAAGCTAGGAGGGACTCGCTTAGGGAAACCAGAGATTCTGGGTAAAATCCCCAGCAGAGTCGCCAGCTGTCGCAGCCTGAAAAATTCAGTGTGCGAAAAAACAACCGGCGAGAAAGAAAATGACAGAAGAGTCGCCACCGTGCGTTATTTATCCCAAAGGAGGGAAAGGAAACGCTCGAAGTAAACCTGAAGAGAAGGAAAGGAAAAGACAAGGTCTCGTAACCAAATCTTGGGTTCGGGAGTCGATTATGCGAAGGGAAGGTGTTAGCACCCCTACGCATCCGTAGTACTCTACGGGATCCACTCTTGTTGTTTCTTGTCTAAAGGGTGTGTGTTTATCTAATGTACTATTTACTAAAAGGGTCAAGAGAAAAATGACTCGCACGGATGTCGCATCCACTGCATACGTATCTCATCTGGAATGAGAATCAGAGTCTTCGTAGCTCGGATACCTATGGGTGAAGGATAAGTGTGCTCGCTAAGACATCGCGTCTTATGCCTACGTATCTCATCAGGAATGAGAATCAGAGCAAAACGTAGTTCAGCCTAACTAACGGGAACAAAGGTCTCGATTGCGACTAGGGCAAGAGAAAGGGAAAGGTCTCGATCGCAATGAGGGCGAGAGAAAGGATCGCAACGAGGGCGAAAGCAAACAAAGATTAGTTGTTAGTTGTTAGTCAAACTCGGCAAGACATCGCATCTTGTGCCTACGTATCTCATCTGAACATGAGAATCAGAGTTATCGTAGTTCGGCTACATAGGGGTTGCCATCTGAACATGGACTTACAAAGGAGGACACCAATTGTGTCAAAGGAGAGTGGGCAATGTGTTCACGTCCTAGCAGTAGGTGTCGCAGCTCGCTGAATCGAGTCTTAGGCAGTTACCTCTTTGCAATAGAACGGACTACATGCCACAAGGTCGGAGACGCTCAGAAAGGTCTAAAAGAAAGGGGGAAGTTCTGCCCTAGAGTTGTCATGCAATATGTACTTAGGTGTTTGGATTTACAAATCTACACTCGGAAAAGCATCAACTATCTCTACTCAACAATCGTGGCCGAAACAATGTGTTGTATCTCTTATGACAATACATCTTTCATCCTAAAAGGTTTTTGATTGGTCGCACGGCGGCGAGAAAAAAAAGAGTTTGATTGGTTGGATGTGCTTTGAGTGATGGCGAGAACTAGGATTGGCGAGATATACATCTCGAATCCTAGCCTCAGGAGTGCATGGTATACACCATGTTCCATTTCCATCTTTATTTGCAAAAGTGTTTAATAGAGAATTAAGTGTTTTGAATTTGATTGAGAAAAGGGTTTGGAGAAACCGCATTGACAATTTTAGGCGATGGCGAGAGTTAAGATTGGCGAGGCATACGTCTCGAATCTTAACCTCAGGAATGCATGGTATACACCATGTTCCATTTCCACCTTTATTGAAAAAGTGTTAAATAAGAATTAGGTATTTTGAGTTTTTGTTGTGAAAATGACTTGACCTAGATCAAGTATTGATGGACGTTTGAGAAAGATTCGAATGAGTGTTTGAGAAAACAAAGTGGATAAATTGGATGATGGCGAGAGCTAGGATTGGCGAGATATACATCTCGAATCCTAGTCTCAGGAGTGCGTGGTATACACCACGTTCCACTTCCATCTTTATTTGCAAAAGTCTTGACTTATGAATTAATATATATTTTTTTTAAGTTTTTACTAGAGAAAATGGCTTGACGTTGAATCAAGCATTTGATGAAAGTTTGGAAGAACTGGAATGGAATAGGAGGGCGAAATGAATTGATTTGTTTATTGAGAAAATACTCGACGTTGGATCGAGTCATATTTTTGTACTTTTTGAAATTGTTGATTTTATTCTTGTGTTAGTATCTAACTAAACAGTTAAACAAATAAATAAATAAACAGTACAAGATTATTACACATCGGGGGAGTGGGGTACATTTTGTCAAATGGGGATTAAAAAAATCATGAAATAATTAAATCGGACCCAAACAACAAATAATGCAAAATATGAGTGTAAGTGCAAGAGAATCGGCTCATTGTAAGAAAGCCCAAGAGTAAGCTATGTGAGGTCGATGGCGATGCTTAAAAAGCAATCGACTTACAAGGGTGTGGAAAATGGGCTCGACATTGAATCGAGAAAAATATGATTTTTATAAGTTTAAAAATGGTTTTGAATGAATGATGAAATTAAAAGAAAACAAATTTGCATTATTAACAAATGAAACTATGAGTATAATAAAGGCATAAACATAAAAAGAGATGAAAATGCTAAAAGAAAATAAAATAGCTAAAAGAAATAAAATGCCAAACAAAAAAAGTGCTACACATGAGTATTGAACCCACCCCATTCAAGACTATGATACTACCCTTCTCCACCAGACCACTAATGGTAATTTATTACTTTGATGTTACTTTAAATATATAAACTAAGATAAATAAAAAAAAGAATTGAAATAAAGAAACTAATAAAAAAGAACCTGTTGGACTATCCTAACAAATCCCAGCCGCTTGGCTGTTGGGTTTATAATGGAGGATAAGTTAAAACATAAAACAATTATTAACTAATAACCTAGGAAAATTAAACGAATTTTTTTGAATGTTTTTTTTTTGAATGTTTGCTTTACTGACAGAAAAAAAAAGAATTAAATAAAAGGAACAAAAAAGAAAAAAAAAAGAAAAAATACTGTAATGAAAAGGAGAGTCGTCGTCCTCCTCTCTCTATCTTACTCGCCCTCAATGAAAACTCCCTCTGCTCTCGCGTCCCCAACCTTCACCGTCAACCTTCGCTCACCCCTCACAACCTCTCGCAACCTCTCATTCGCTCACCTCTCACAATCTCTCTTAAAATCGCCTATCGTCGCTCACATCTCACTCAATCTCTCTGAAACGATGCAAGAAACCAATGGCTAAAACAAAAAGGGCTCACCTTCGGCGGTGGCGACGGTGATGATGAAGCCTAGACTTCACTATTTCGCCTCTTTATTCCAGGTATGTATCGATTTTTGGGATTAGGGTTCTTTTGAAGTTTTTCGCCGCCCTCCTCTTTTTTTTTCTCTCTGACTTTTCTCCTCCCTTCTTTTATGCTCCAGCTTAGGGTTGATAATTTGGTATCTTGGATTCAAAAGAGGTGTTCCTGCAAAGCACTTTCTTTGTGCTCAGTATCGGATTGGTCCATTTGATGTACGGATTCGTAACAGGTAATCTGAGCCACGCTTTCTTCTTCATTGTTTTGTCTGGATGCCAAATTGGGATATTTTCCTGAGATTTTACTGTTGCCAATGCCATGTGTTTTTTTTTTACTGCAGTGAAAACGGTGAGCTTCCATCTCCAAAACCTCATGCAGTTCATATGTGTTATCAGTAATTTGGCAGAAATCCACTGCTTTTGGTGGAGTGATTTCTTCATACTTCGATGCAATGAGCATAGCGGAAACACCGAGCAGCTGAAGCTTGGATCTATTGAGAGAATGGATAGATAGGAATCTGTCAATGTAGGAAACAACTAGATGAAGAGTTTCTGGGAGAAGTTTGTATTCATCCGCAACCTCAACTAACCAATCCACCAATGTTCTCCTCATATTTGTAGTAATGCATCTCTGAACTTTATCCATGTAATCACCCGTTGGTCTTCGTTTTTCCTGCATCTCCATTGTGCGAAGGTAATCTGAGATATCGGATAGGTAAGGCTGGATAATCTGCTGAGTGTCACGTTTTGCATTGCTTTTGTTACAAACAGACTTATCCAAATTGGAATTAGGAAGTAAGGAAATTGTTGAAGTTAATGCTGATTTGCTGAGGTTCTTGAATTGGCTGGAAATGCTGCAAGGGATAACAAGAAGACTAGAATTGTGCCAAGGCATGTTCAATTGGTTGTTAGAAACGATGAAGAACTGAGAAAGCTTCTTGGTGATGTTACCATTGCCAATGGCGGCGTGATGCCCAATATTCACAACCTGTTGCTTCCAAAGAAAACTGATTCCTCCAAGGGTGCTGGTGACGATGAACGATTCTTTGATAAAAGCTGATTTCGTTAATGGGTTTACAGTGCTAGGTCCCAGCAATTCTAGTGCTAATGTGAGTATCGTCCTCCTCATCAAGCTTGGCCAAACCAAAATCAGATATCTTTGGGTCAAGATTGGTATCAAGCAATACATTAGTGGCCTTGATGTCCCTATGAACAAACTTCAGTCTTGACTCTTCATGGAGGTATGCCAAACCTCTAGCAATACCAACACAAATCTTCTGCCTTGTTGACCAATCTAATTTAATTTGGTGTTCCTTTGGACCAAATAAAGCACGCGCTAAACTATTGTTTTCCAAGTATCCATATATCAGCAACAATTGATCTCCCTCCACACAAAAACCATAGAGTTTAACAAGATAAGGGTTTTGCAAAGCAGAAATCATGCCTATCTCATATAAAAACTCACGATTCCCTTGCTTTGATTTAGAAGAAAGTTGCTTCACTGCTATTAATGTTCCATTGGGTAAACACCCCTTGTACACGGGACCAAACCCTCCTTCTCCAATCTTATTGGAAACATCAAAGTTATTTGTGGCTGCTTCGATTTGTCTTAAGGTAAATAAACCTGTTTGTAGGCCTAAACTCTCCAGCTCTGTTAATTAAAGTAAAAGAAAGATCAAAGATCTCTTGACCTAAAAAAATTAAACATGGACACTCTGCATTGACAATCCATTTTCCTCATACTTGCTCCCATTTTCTGCAGCAGTGAACTCAGTTCCTCTAACTGTCCATGGTTTGTTTCAACTGGTTTTGCAGGCTGTTGCTGGTCTTGTTGGTAATGAGAAAATGAAGGCTAGCACCAATGTTAGGCATATTATCCTTCCTTGTAATAGTACTTCCAGGGCTCAAGTTATCCCTGATATTATTCGCTGTTATAGCAGTGGTGGCCGGACAATTATATTTGCAGAGAAAAAGGAGTCTGCTTCCGAGTTTGCTGGATTGTTGCCTGGAGCAAGAGCTCTCCATGGTGACATTCAGCAGTCACAGCGTGAGATTACATTGAAAGGTTTTAGGTCTGGTAAATTCTTGACATTGGTGGCCACCAATGTGGCAGCCAGGGGTCTTGACATCAATGATGTTCAGTTGATTATCCAGTGTGAGTCTCCCCGGGATGTAGAAGCATATATTCATCGGTCTGGACGTACAGGAAGAGCTGGCAACACTGGAGTTGCTGTGATGCTTTATGATCCAAGAAGGTCAAATATATCTAAAATCGAAAGAGAAGCAGGTATTAAATTTGAACACGTATCTGCTCCTCAGCCTGATGAAATTGCCAAAGCTATTGGCGGGGAAGCGACTGAATTGATTTCTGATGTGTCTGATAGTGTGATTCCTTCATTCAAAGCTGCTGCTGAGGAACTATTGAACAACTCTGGTTTAACAGCTGTTGAGTTACTTGCAAAAGCTCTTGCCAAGGCTGAGGATAAGGTTGACGGGGTGCAAGGTCTTGCTCTAACTGCAGATGGACAGGGTGCTGTTTTTTTGATGTACCAGTCAAGGACTTGGATGCATTTCTTGTCGGTCAGAAGAATGCTGTCAATGTAAGCCTAAAGGTTGCAACAGAATTGCCTAGTTTACAACAAAAAACAAGGGTTCAACAACTTTGGCGGCCAATGGTCCTTTAGCTATGGTAGCATTATTTGTTAATATACGCAACAGTTCTGCAAAAGCTGCACACAAAAAATCAGGTGCTTCATGTAAGATGTCCAATATACTTTCAATGACTCCAGCTTTTACCATTTCCATTTTACAAGCAGGTCTGTCTTCTCCTAACTTGACCAGAGCTCTGGAAATGGCCTCATGAAGTACAAAGTTTCTACCAGACAGTAGACTAACCAGAGGGACAACTGCATTGTGTGTGGCAATTAGTTCAGCCACTTGCTCATCATCAACGAGCTTATCCAGTGCCCGAACAACTGAATGATGAGCCGGACTAAACTCGGTTGCAAGGAGTGCGACCAATGGTTCAACACATCGCGTAGCAGCCGTTGTGGACCGAATCCTTGTATTTCCAAAAAGAGCACAACATAACTCAGCAGCATCCCCTATCAGGTCAATTGAACAATTCGACGAAAGGATCCTATAAAGAACATCCACTGCATCCATTTCAACATCTGCAACAGCAAGTGCTTTAGATGGGTTTTCACTCAATAACCCAACCAATGCAGCAATTGCAGCATGCTGCTCCCTTTCTGAACCAGTGTTAAGAATTTCTACCAAGGGTTGAATAGCTTGTCGAGCAATCTCAGCATTTCTAATGTGGTCAGCAGAAAATAAACTTTCCAATGATTTTGCATCACTAAGCCTTGCAGCTCTTCCTCCTAAACGTAGGACAGCTATAAGTTGGTTAACAACACCAAATGCAGAGTCACGTTTTCGTATATCAGCACTACTAAGGAGAATTCCTAGTAGATCTGTAGCAGCTTCTTCGGTTGCATCTTGTGGACCAAAGGAAAGATACTTTGTAAGGGTCTCTAAAGTCCCAGATTCTACCATTACAGTCTTGTTTGACGGACAATCTCTGCCAAGCTGAGTCAAAATTCCGAGAGCTAAAAATGGTGCCCCTGGGCGACCCGGAATTGGTTTGAGAAGATCAACTAGGGCAGGAATTGCCTTTCGAGAAGTGGAACCGACTCTTATATCATCAACTCTAAACAACCTCTCTAGAGCCACTTGATCATGATAACGCACCAAAGCAAATTCCTCTGACAATTCCAGAAGATCTTGCATATCAGTATCAGCACGGCCAAGCAAAGAGATAAGTCTGCATGGTTAAATCACAGAGCATATGGAAATGGATAATGGAACGAGAGTTATGGCCAGCCATTTAGTGATTAGGGATGACCAATGGCATAGGGTCGACTTTGGTCAAAGTTGACCAAAAAAGTCAACTGTTGACCCAAGTCAACAATTGGTTAAAATTCAATTTTATTTGCATTTTTCTTGTAAATGGGCAAATGATTGATGATTGTGGTGAAAATTAGGGCTTTTGGAGTTTGGGTTGACTTTGGTCAAAGTTGACCAAAAAGTCAACAGTTGACCAAAGTTAACAATTGGTCAAAAATGTCAAATTTTGTATTTTCTTGTGTAGAATCAAATGTAATGGTTTAAAATGACATGAAATGGATTGAAATGGTTTGAAAAATGATTTGAAATTTGGTTTTACCATTGGTTTATTTATGACTTGAATGCTTGACCCTTTTTTAAAAATAAAAAAAAGGAACATAACTTGACAGGCAATATATGTTAACAGGGCCATGAAATGATGGTATAAGATTAGGGTTTTGACATAGTATCCATGAACCAATAACATGACTAGCAAGTGGCTTGAAACACAAGAAGCTTGGTTGTTCAGATGACCCAGACCATAGATGTATCCACAATCACATGAACAACACCATGACTTTGGACCAAAAACAATCCTCATATAAAACCAAAGTAAGGTTAGGCCAGGCATGCTAAACGAAAATAAAAACATAAAAAATTCAGGACCAAAATCGGGGTATGACACTAACCAGCTGTTATAAAAAGATTTGATTGGAAAATAGATTTAGGGTTTTCAAGATGTCCAAGCCCAGCTGGATGCTTCTATAAAAAGGGACTTAGAAAACTTGTTTGAATACACAACCAATACTAAGCGAAATATAGAGAGAGAGCTAGGGTTTGTGTCTGTTTATTCGTGAGACTTGTAAGTCATTCAAGTCATCCATTGATGATTGAATTGGACTGATTTGTGGTTGTAATTTGTCACTCTAAAGCTGTTAAGCAAGAGTGTGTGTCTTCTTGATCAAAGCTGTGAAGCAAGATCAAGAGTGTGTCTTCTTGATTGAAATTGTGAAGTAAAATCAAGAGTGTGTAATTGAAAAGTATTTTCTTTTCTCAAGGGATTGTTGTTTAAGATCACAGGTGTGATTGTAGGGAAGTGAGTGGGTTCTCATATCTAAGAGTGCTTAGGTAGAAATTGCACGGGTAGAGATTAGGTGAGAAAGACTGTAACTTGTTGAAGTGTACGGAGAGTGTTTGAACAAATTCTATTTTAGTGAATTTCCTTCCTGGCTTGGTAGCCCCCAGACGTAGGTGAGTTGCACTGAACTGGGTTAACAATTGCTTGTGTCATTTGCTTTACCATTCTGTATCTTTATCCTACTTGTGTTAACAGACATTAGTGTTGTGACATTACCTTCGACATCTTATATCTGATACCAGAATTTCAATTGGTATCAGAGCAGGCATCCTGTTATGGTTCTAGGTGAGATCTAGGGACAATACTTCTGGTACAATGGAGAGAGATGGAGGATCTGTTCACAGGCCCCCAATTTTGGATGGTTCTAACTATGACTATTGGAAACCTCGAATGGTAGCTTTTTTAAAATCTCTTGATAACAAGGCTTGGAAAGTTGTGTTAACAGGTAGGGTGCATCTTGTCATTACTAAAGAAGGAGAAGCCACCACTGAGAAGAAGCCTGAAGAGCAATGGTCCAAGGAGGAGGATGATCTAGCCCTTGGAAATTCTAAAGCTTTGAATGCCTTATTTAACGGAGTAGACAAAAATATTTTCAGGTTGGTAAACAACTGTGAAGCGGCCAAAGATGCTTGGGACATTCTCAAGACCACTCATGAAGGCACCTCTAGGGTTAAGATGTCTAGGCTTCAGCTGCTCACCTCCAAGTTTGAAAACTTAAGGATGAAAGAAGATGAAAACATTCATGAATTTCACATGAGTATCCTTGAAATTGCTAATGCCTCAGGAGCCTTGGGAGAGAAGATGACAGATGAAAAACTGGTAAGGAAAATACTCAGGTCACTCCCTAAGAGATTTGCAATGAAGGTGACTGCCATAGAAGAGTCTCAAGACATTTCCAACATGAGGGTAGATGAGCTAATTGGTTCCCTCCAAACCTTTGAGATGGGATTGAATGATGGTTTTGAAAAGAAAACAAAGAGCATGGCCTTTATGTCAAACACAGAAGAGGAAAAGAGTCAGGAGGTTGATGAAGATTTAGTCAATGAAGTAGCAATGCTGGGAAGACAGTTTAATAAACTGTTGAAAAAAATGGATGTAAGATCTAAGACAAATGTCAAGAACATCTCATCTGACATCAGTAAATCCAACAATGCTGGAAGAAGAGAAAAACCAGATGAGAAGCTCAAAGAGGTACAGTGCTATGAATGTGATGGGCATGGACACATCAGGACTGAATGTGGAACCTACCTCAAGAAACAGAAGATGAGTCTTGCTGCCACTTGGTCTGATGAGAGTGAAACAGAGGAGGCTGCAAATCTTGTGACTGCTTTGACAGGAAGATGGAGAGGTAATGTCCTCTTATTTATTTATTTTGCTTATTTGTTGGAAAGAGAGATTAAACGAGAGAGAGTCCGTTGGTCAGTAATGAGTGACCTCCTCATTTCCCTCAATGCTAGCTGTCACTATATATCCGTTGGAGTGGAGAATACCAGCTGGCAATCACAAAGAATCCAATGTGAAACCTTATTATATTTTTTGAAATTAATCCTTATTAAATAAAATGTGGTCTTCATAAATTTCTAAACAATATTTTAAGTTAATAAATTCTAATTACTTTAGTTGAATGATTAAAACAAGAAAAATAGTGACCGATTATAAATAGAAGTCGGATGTGAATTTGCTCGAAAAATTAAATCAGACACACTAAAATGATCAGCACAAAATATACTTATTGAAAGAATACAGCGTTTCTTCAAATTCTGAAATAAGTTTGCACCGGTTAAAAGGCTCAAGCGGGTCAAAACGCAATTGAAACATCTTCTGAAAATTACAACGAGCACACCAGGTTAAACTACATGAACGGTAGATTAATAATACTGGTGTCTGTAATTTTAATTCTGAAACTTTTTACCCGCTGATTTTACATGTTCTTGAGAAATGATTTAACCAGCTTGTCTGTATTTTCAATAAATTTATTCTGACTGATATTTTAGGTTTATTCATGATGGAATGCGTGTCATTCTGTGCATATGATGCAAATTAAAAAATGAAATCGATTTTACAAAAATTTAAATATGCCCGGACAAAATTGGGGTATGACAACCATACATTGATATATTGGTAGATAATACAGCTATATTCAATTTCTTTTCATTTATAGACAGATTTTCCAGATATAATCAGATTAAAATGGCACCCGGTGATATGGAGAAGACAACATTCATCACACCTTGGGGAACATTCTCTTATCGAGTGATGCCCTTTGGTTTGAAGAAGTGAAAGACGATAAACCCTGGTATTATGATATCAAGTGTTTTCTCCAAAGTCAGACTTACCCGCCTGGGGCATCTGTTAAAGATAAGAAGACTTTGAGGAGATTAGCTGGCAATTTCTACCTTAATGGTGATGTGCTTTACAAGAGGAATTTTGACATGGTTCTGCTTAGATGCGTGGATAGACAAGAAGCAGACCTATTGATGACTGAAGTCCGTGAGGGTTCATTAGGTACTCATTCCAATGGACATGCTATGATGAAGAAGATGTTGAGAGCAGGCTACTATTGGTTGATAATAGAGTCTGACTGCTGCAAGTATGTGAAGAGATGCCACAAGTGTCAGATTTATGCGGAAGATTCATGTTCCCCCGACACTTCTGAATGTTATTTCCTCACTGTGGCCTTTCTCCATGTGGGGAATTGACATGATTGGCATGATTGAACCAAAGGCGTCAAACGGTCACCATTTTATTCTCGTAGCCATTGGTTACTTCACCAAGTGGGTTGAAGCGGCATCATATGCAAATGTGACCAGGCAGGTGGTTGTAAAGTTTATCAAGAATCAACTCATATGCCGATATGGTGTGCCAGACAGGATCATTACTGATAATAGATCTAACTTGAACAATAAGATGATGAAAGAGTTGTGTAGCGAGTTCAAGATTGCACATCATAATTCTTCTCCCTATAGACCCAAGATGAATGGGGTTGTTGAAGCTGCTAACAAGAACATCAAGAAGATTATTCAGAAGATGGTTGTTACATACAAAGATTGGCATGAGATGCTTCCATTTGCTTTGCATGGCTATCGTACATCTGTCCGCACTTCAACTGGGGCAACCCCTTTCTCTCTTGTATATGGCGTGGAGGCTGTGCTCCCTGTGGAGGTTGAGATCCCATCAATGAGAGTCTTGATGGAAGCTATGTTGACTCAGGCTGAATGGGTTCAGAGTCGTTATGACCAGTTGAATTTGATTGAAGAGAAGAGATTGGCTGCCGTGTGTCATGGTCAGTTGTATCAGCAAAGAATGAAGAAAGCATTTGATAAGAAGGTCAAACCTCGGGTGTTCCGAGAAGGTGACCTCGTGCTCAAGAAAGTCTTGTCTTTCGCGCCCGATTCCAGGGGCAAGTGGACTCCAAACTATGAGGGTTCATACGTTGTTAAGAGAGCCTTTTCAGGCGGTGCTTTGTTTCTTACAACTATGGATGGAGAGGATTTCACTCGTCCTGTGAATTCAGATGCAGTCAAGAAATACTTTGCCTAAAATAAAAACAGAATAACTCGCTAAGTTGAAACCCCGAAAGGGCGGCTTAGGCAAAAATGAGCGTCTCGGTGGATTGAAAACCTGAAAGGGCGATCCAGGCAAAAGTTAGAGACATAAAAAAAAGTGAGTATATATCCCGCTAGATTGAGTACCTCACCCTAGGGCAATCTAGGCAAAAATTAGGGATTTGGTAAGTAAGTGCATCCTGACAAGACTTTGTTCTACAACAGTCATCTGTCAAAGATTCTCTTTCAGTCATCATCAACTAAAGCTTCAAATTCAATGGATTCAGAGTTGGTGGAGAAACGGTTATTATGTTCAATGTAGTCCTTTTTCCATGTATATCACCAATTTCAAATTTGTAAAAATCCATGGAGTCTCGCCATTTACGGACAACCATTCCATTAAATAAATTTGGGCCTTTATCCAATTGCTTGCACTCTTATTTATTTTTGTTTAACAAATGTTTGCATGATTTAATTGATGAATATCATTGTTTAAAACAAATAAAGTTTTTTATAAGTTGTTTTAAACAAAATGAACATTCACAATGATTGAAAGGATAAACGGAATGTCCTCAGTGCTTTCCCAAGGATAGTATGATCACCAAAGGGTAAGACATTTGTTCATATTTTGGCATGTTGTCTCCTCATCAAGCACTGAAAAGGTCATTAATTCCCTAGAGACTCTGATATGAGAAGTCTTCTCTAATGGCAGTAGATTGTTTTATCTTGTTGGATTGCTTTCTCCTAGCAAAATCTGTGGATGTTCATCCAAACAGTTCCCCAATAATTTGTTTATGCATATATGCTTGTGTCCCCTGCGGAGTCTTTGCGATCCATGGTTAGTGGATCTGTGGATGATCCCTTTTGTACCAGTTTTTGCCTTGATCTTTTAGACGTGTATCTCTCTATATCAGGCACTAGCATTTGTGTTTTATCAATTATATGGTTGTCACTCCTTGTGTAGACTGACTTAAAATCCCTTATAGATTGATAAAAGTTGATATGATATTCTACTCACGAAGACTTTGCCTTTCCCCAGCATGAGTAGAAGCTCTCAGCGGAGTAAACATGTGTTCCCTGCAGAGCTATCTTTCCAGATAATTGTCTCCTCGGCAGGAAGTTGCCTAGAGCGATTGATGACGGGTTTGTTTCCCTTTTCATCCCCAACATGTCACGTGTTGACGAAGGATTCATTTCCGATTCCCTCAGCAAAGGAAGTTCCTTGGAGAATGCTTGCAGTTTATGCCAGTGGAGAAAATTGTTCTTTCTTCCCTTAGCAGAGTTTCCTCTCCAACAGTTAGAAGGGAATATTTCAATTGATGTATATCTAGTTGGTGTTTGTTCCCCACAGAGTTTTATATCGTTCCTTGATAAGCTTCCCCAGTAAAGTTTCTTCTCCGGCGGACCTTATCGTTATTAACTACCTATTCCCATCAGAGTTGAGTTCTCTAGTAGGCTTTGCCCTTCTTGTTGAGACGTTGTGTCGGGTGTCCATTCGTGACTCTTGGACTTGTTTGTGTTAGATATGTCTGTTTGTCAGCATTAATCATACACAAATCATGCATATACACGCATAATCATAGCATTCAGATATTCATGATTGCATTTCTTTGCCATATATCCTTGTTTGTTATCTCCTACTATTGGCGAAATATTTTTCCCCAAGCAGGTGTTTGTGTCCGATCTCTCCATATAGAGTCAGCCCTATAGGCAGAAAGTGTCTATCTTTCCTTCTTCATTCCCCACCGAGTTATGTCCTCGTGGATGGTCATTGATTCAACTTCCTCCCTAAGTGTGTATTAGGATGGGAATTACTCCCCTGAGTTATATCCTCATCGGGTTGAGTCTTGTTTGATTGTGTCTTTCTAGTTTGTTCCTAGACTGGCTCTTTTCTTGTTATCCCCTGCAGTTCCCTGTGGGTTAGTTGGTTCAATTGCTCAGTAACCAGTAATTGTTCATCTTTTTCCCTAGCGGATTTTGCGGCCTTCTATCCAGTAACCGGTATTCATATTCCTTCATTTTTGAGTATACCACCCAGGAACTGGTGATATATCTCTTGGATAATTACTTTTGTCAGACAATGCATCCATTGCGAGTCATCTTTCATTTACCCCTGTTTGGTAATGATTGTTTCTCCTTCTGATTGGTCGTCATTTTATACCAAGTAACCAGTATTCCGACGTCCTTTCTTTGCGGTCGATTTATCCTTCATTAACCCAGTAACTGGTTGTGGATAATCTTCCATGCGAGTATGTTATCTACTTTATGACGGTAATAGATAATATATCTCATTGCGCTCTTCAGTCGAAGTCTATTTCTTCCCCGGTCGAGTAAGATTCGCATTTCCTTGTGAAATCGAATGTCCATCCTGTAAGTTGAGTTTGCTTTTTCAGCCCTTCTTTTGGATGATGAGTGTCTTGGATATGTTCCCAATTCACGTCTGGTTGGTCACCTATTATATGCCCAGTAACCGGTATCACTGGTGTTCCTTCCTTCTGCTCCCTATTATGACTTTTTGTCCCTTGTGGAGTCAGATTTTCTTGAGTTGAGATGTGCGTTTTGGGTCCTCCTCAGATGTTTCGGATGATTGATATCTTTCACCCTTATACCGGTCTTAGATATTCTTTCTCCTTGAGCATGTGGTTCTCTCACCCAATAACCGGTGTTTTAATAACATGTCCCCCTTTGAGTTTATTACCCAGCAACCGACAATATCTCATTTTTCTTTCTCAGCTGAGTCCTTTGTGGATTTCCCCATCTGAGTCCGGATTTTTATCCGAAGTACCCTTTATGGATAGTTTTGTTGTATTGGTATGTTCCCCAATATATGCATCTTTGCATCAGCTCGAGTCTTTCCATCGATTTATTTTCGTGGAATTCTTTCGTGTCTCCCAACAAGTTTTCAAGTCATTACCTGCTCATGCATTTTTACCATATTTCCCCCAGAATCCCTGTCTCCCTAGTGAGTGTGTTACTCCTATGGATTTTTCAGTTTCTCCCATTTTCTTTTCCTTTGTGGCAGTTATTCACCACGAAGATTTTATTTTGCATGCATACATCTGCATCATGAGGTCTCTTAGGGACCAAAATTCGTCTCTTTGCTATTATTTAAGCCCATTTTATCTCGTCGAGACGAATATTTTAACCTGCATATCTCCGGTTATAATGACCTTAAATAGGGGCATCTGTAAGACCCTAGTTTTGGCCCTAAGATCCCTCATGGCATCATATCATTGCTCAGCGCATTGCCTCAAGGGTCATAGCATGTCTGGCTCCTTAAACCTAGGGTTGGGACTTGTGTGAGTGGTTTTAGACCACCAAGCATGCTTGTATTATATATTATTGCTTTTCTTATTTTGATTACTAACCAAAAGCACAAAAATATGTCACTAACTCTTTTTGTTTTGAAGCTCAAGTGATCATGTGTTCCCATGCTCCTAGGAGGCTCCTAAGCCCAATGAAATGGCCAAATGAAGATAAGGAAAAGAATAAAAATGGTCCACAAAGCTCCTAATCATCATATATGTCTCCCAAGTATCTCAATTTGCCAATTTGATCAAGATAACCCAAAGGGCTTAAGGATTGTTTCCCAAGGAAACCCTAATTCAATTGTGCCTTGCTTATGAAGCAACCTCAACCTATGATCAAATTTAATAAAGGGAAGTTCTTTCATTCATTATTTTATGCATATATGAGCCTATTTGAGGATCCTCAATCATTCATTCATCAAGATTGGAAGTTTGGCCTTGAGAAGTTGACCAGTCAAGTCATTTGAAGCTTGCATCATGCAAACAGAGGGGCTTGAAGAGGCTTGCTTTTGGTGAAAATTTTCAAAGGGTGACTTAGACATGTTTTGTGCCCAAACTTTCACAGCCAATTTTCATTAATTTCCAAATGCCAAATTAATTTTTTCCCAACATGACTTTTGTTCCTTATTTCAAGGGCTTTCCAACCATTACTCACATTACTTTTTTGGACTTTCCATGTGTGAGTTTCGAAGAGCTCTTTCTTTATGTTCATTTTTGCATTTCATGGTGAAATTTAATGTGCAAGCCATTTCCGTCTAAATTACACATCCAATTCCATTTCAATTGATCTCAGCATGGTTTAGCACCCATCATTGGGCCTCACATGTGCCTGTACAGGCCCATGCACCAAAGTTCAAATTGCCATGCACACGAGGGAATCATGAGCTCAGCCATATTTCAGCTATAAATAAGAGCTCCCTCTCATACATTCATCAACCTTGTGGAGACTTGAAATGCTGCAACACTGAAATCCCAACCCATTACCAAAGGAATTTTCATATTTTTCTCTCTTTTTCAAGCTTGAAATTCAACATCATTAGTTGATTTTCAAAGCTCAATTCCTTAGCCTATCATCTCCATTACATCTCCAGAGCAAAAAGGGATCAAGATCTTAAAGAATTCGTGGCCTTAAGAGCTCCATTTCAGAGGTAGAACTTCAAACTTTTTGGATCTAGATCTTGCAATTCAATGTAGTTTTCTTTGGTTTGTGTGGTTTTCTGAAGTCCTCACACTTGAGGCAGGCCAATGGTGGTCTCAATTTTCCATTTCGTGTACTTTCAGTTTGAACACCATGATCTTCCACTTCACATTTCTCTCAAAATAGGAAGAGTAAGGAAGATCCATGGATACAGTGGTGATGTACATCACTTGAGCTTCAATTTGATGTCCTTGTCTTTCATTTTCGTTACAAAATGTTTCTCTGCAAGTGGTGGCCGGAATATGGTATCTCACCGGAGAAGATGGTGGTTTCCACCACCATCACCACATGTGCACTTTCCTGACCATTGGATTGCCATACCACGTTATAATCCTGACCATTCCTTATGTTTACTTATTTTAATTCAACATGTCGCGCGTTTGACTCAAGTGTACCATGCGCTCTTGCATCTGATCCATTCATCCACGCCACGTCATTTAATGAAGTTGATCTTGTGGCGCTGGATTTTTCTATTATTTTAATTTTCATTTTAATTTCAGTTAATTCCTTTTATTTTCAAAAATTCATAAAAAATTTATTTGAAGTCACAAAAATATGAGACCAATTCCAAAAAATTTCTTAAAAAATCTAGTTTCATATTTTGATTTTTAAATATTTTTATGACTTCATTTAATATTTTTTGTGAATTATTTGGTTTTTAATAGTTTTAATTCATTTTAAAATACTTTCTGATATTTGAAAAATCCAAAAATATTTTCTTAACACCTATGGATCATGATAAGTCAATGAAAAATAGTCTCATCAATTTCTTATTTGATTTGAGATTTATTTGAGATTTTAATTCATATTGTGTTATTTTTTATTGTTTTTAATTGTTTTAAAATAGTTTCTGATTTCCAAAATTGTTGAGAAAATTTGTCAAAAGTTTGTTTCATCATGTTAGACCTATGAGATTTTAATTGGACTTGTTGAAGATGATTTGAATTGAATTTGAGGTTTGACCTTATTTGATTATTTTATTTTTGCAGTTTATTTTAATTCAAAAAATACCAAAAAATTATGGTTGATTCGTTGACTTGTAATCTTCATTTATTTTATGTTTGGCATTTATTGATGATGAATTTGTTCACATTTGATCAATTGAATTTGGTACCTGTCTTCATTTTCCCTCCCTTTCATCTTCATCCCATTTTTTTTATCATTTGGCCAATGAGTTAATGTCTTATGGTTGGTCTTGACAAATGAGAGGTTTAACCTTCTTTGATCCAAATCAAACTCAACTTGATCCATGATCAAATGAGTTGTTTTATGTCCAAGATAGGTTGCTTCTTGGTCAAGGAAATAACCTAAAGTCCATACAAGGCCTTTCCCCTTTTATTTTGGCATGGCAAGTTTGTGGAGCTTGGCTTACTAGTCATGATCTCTAACTTGTGTTTATTTGCCTATATTTTTATTGACCGGCCTCAGATAGGTGTGACTACTACATTAGTCCACTTACGATTGTTTAACATAGCGCTACATTATCTTATGACAAACTAACATAACCATACTAATCACTAACTTTAATTTGAGCATTTAATTTCTTGCCCTTTACTTTTAATGCAATTTATTTCTTGCTCATTATTCATATTGCTTTTCCCTTTGCTCACTTGAGCTCATTATTTATGTTTATGTCATTTTTCTTTTGCTCCTTTGAGCTCATTATTGTATATAAATATATCTCTATCTCGTGTTTGCTTTGTGTTTGTTTTGTGTAAACCTAATGCAAAAGGAGAAAGGACTTAGAATTAGGACTTACCTATGCTTAAAGGAGTTCAAGAGCAACTAGGCCTTTAGAATGCTAAATTTGTTGAAGAGCAACTAGGCCTCATGCCTTTAGAATGCTAAAATTCAAAGTTGATCTCAAAGGACTTCTCATCCAAACTTATTCTTTGTCCATTCCCCTTATTTGTGTTGTGAACTTTTTGATGTTTGCTTTTGTGTGATAGGGATCCCACCTTGAGATTGTGAAAAGAGGATCATTGTCATGAATAGCCAAGTTAAGAGACAAGCCAAATGGAGATCCTAGGAGCTTGAGTTCAAATTGTGTGATTGCTTGTTTGTGTGCTAAGTCCAAAGGAAAGGAGCATCTTGAGTCATCTCTATGACTTCAAGAAAAGGAACTCCAAGGGTTTATCTTCTCCCTCTTATCTTTTTATGCTTTAGGACTAGCCCTTCTCTTCTTCTCCTCACTCTAACCCAAGCCAAAAATCTTTTCTTCAAACTTTGACTTTGTTTCAAACTAGAAACCTAGGCCTTAGGCCTTTGACTTTTCAAAACCATTTTCATTAATACTCATTGTGAATAAACTTTAATTCAATTTTGACTTCATTTTGTAAATAAATCTAACTTGTAAATATAACTCACTTCAAGTTATTTTTGTGGTTCCAATGGCCCCCTTGTTAAAACCTTTTTTCAAAAAACATTAGTCAGAGGTTTGAGTTATCATAGTGGTTGTAGCACCTCAAATTTGCACCTCCCATTTTGTACATACATTTTCATGATTAGGTCATTAACATAACATAGTCCATTGCATTGCCTTTTGCCCAAGTGCAAGTCATTCAGACAGATTAGGTCAACAGATCAGGAGAATTAGTCAATCAAGCAAGCAAGTGTAATTTCCATTGATACAAAGCCCTAGGGTTGATTTATCAAGTTCATATGGTCTAAGGATCATTTTGAAGTGATTTGGCCAAAGATTGGATGCTCAGAAGTCATCAGTCAGGCTGAATTTCATCTGAAACCCTAGAAGGTCAACTGTGATCAACTGTGCCTGATTTTATGGATTTGAAGGTGGGAGATGGTTTGAAAGGCTTCATTCATGTCCATACAAGTCTCATTTGACATATCAAAGATCAAGGTTGAAGAAAATAATGTCAGATCAAAAGTTTCCTAAAATGGCAGGTGACCTGTAATTGGAAACTGCCAAAAATGGAAAGTTCTTCTCCTCAAATTTACTTTATCATAAAAGCTTCAAATGGAATTTTGTCCAACATGAAAGTTGAAGATCTTGTCCTCACCTTTCCAAAAAGTCCAAGAACATGAAATTCTCATGTGTGGTTGGCAAGATATGATCAAATCATTTTCAGAAAATGCTGAACTTCAAAAGGCCATAACTCATGAACCATTTGGCCGAATTGGGTGATTCTTTTTTGAGCAAGTCACATTTGACATGTACTATCACATTGCATCATTACATTTCATCAAAAATAAACACATCAAAATGGCATTTTTCAAGTGAACCATTTAAAAATTGGTGGAAAAAAATGTGATTTTAAAAAATACATGGCATTTGCACTTCAAACCAATTCCAACACATTCCAAATGACAAATATGACTTGTTCCAACTGGTTTTCTACTGTTGCATTGGCTGCATCTTGAAAAGGGCATTTTGGCCAAAACTCATGAAAGTGCATTTCACTAATTCACTCACATTTGCCTAATCTTGATTAACACATGGTATAAGTGCATAATCATAACAGAAATTGATAATCACATTTCATTCTTTTAGATCCAAACTCAAAAATCACCAAAATTCTCTCAATTTTCTTCAAACTTTTTCACACTTTTTTCACTTTTCCATTGAATTTCTTCACTCTCTTTGCTGGTACTTGTGTTGATCTTCCTCTACAGGTATTGTGGAAGAACTGTTGCACCAAACATTGGCCAAATCCTTGAAGATTCGTGACTGTTGCATTCAAGTTCTCCCATGGCAGTTTGATGATTCTCGAAGCTGGAGCTGTGTTGAGCTAAAGATCTTACTCCATTCATTTTCCACATCATCAATCAACATCTGTTTCACCAATTGGAGGCTCGAGGCGCACGAATTCAACACTTACATCTTCAAGAGGTTGGATCTCGAACTCTCTAATTCTCCAAATTGCGATATGGCTTGTGTAGATCTTAGATCGTAGAGTATCATGCAACTTGTAGTTTTGAATTTCGTTGTGTATTAAAGAAGAAATCTGGATTTGAAGTTTGATGCTCCAACTTTCTTTTGATCGATTCGTGCTGGATACTTAGAATTAGGTTGAATCATGTGAATATTGTTGATGTGCTTGGTTAGACGATTCCATTGATATATAGTTTGCCAATTTTCGTGATGATTTGTTCTTGACGAATTTCTGGAATGATGAACACTATGAATACTCAAGAACACGTTTCCAGCATGCCTTAGATCCGTTTCGCTTAGCTTCATTTTCAAATATCTGTTTACCGCGTCTTCTGGCCAACCACGCGCTGCCATGCAATTTAGTGAAACGCTGAGTTTCACTTAGTGGACTTAGTATTTACGCTTTTGCCATTACAACATTTAAATCATTTCATTTCATTTTTCCTTTTCAATTTTTATTTCATTTTGATTACCAATCTTCAAAAAATCATAACTCCTTCAATTTTGATCAAAATTTGATGCAATTTTTTGTGTCATTCTCCTTGTGATGTGCTGGATTTTTTGGTTATTTTTAATCATATTGTGCACGTGTGGAATAAATATTTGGCTAGGGTTTGATTGAATGTGTCTTTTTGTGCACCATGCTTACTCTTTCATTCATGAAATGATGATACTTCATTAGAAATTCTTGAAATTATTTGTGCATATTCTAGACATGTTCCTGGTCATTTTGATATGTGGTTCGTAATTTTTGAGTTCCTGGATTGAGAGATATGACATGATCTTTAGAGGTGTTACATTTCATGCCATGCCATGCTTGGTGCATCTTCTTGATTTTATGTTCTATGCTTGTTGAACTTTAATTGAGCTGAATTTTTGCATGAGAATACTTGTGAATGTTGAGAATACATGTGAATATTTCTGGAATTTTTGAATGCATTTCCTATTTGATTGGGATTTTATTTGCTGTTTAGTCATTTGTTGACTTTTTGTGATACATGATCTCATTTGATTTGGGAAATTCTTTTGGTTTATTGGATGGATTTGAAATTTGGCATGTGTATTGTAGACGTATTGAAGTGCATCTTGGCTTTGGTCCCATTCATTTATCATGTTTGAGTGCTGTTTTATGATTGGTTGAAGTGAATGCTTGTTTTGATGCCATGAATGAGCTTGCTTGAAATTGTGTTGACTTCTTGATTTTCATTGACCTACTTCCTCTCGTCCAAATGGCATGAAATTTGATGTGATGCTCATTGAGTGTGTTCTGTTTAGACTTGAATTTTTGTGGAATTTATTGAGGTGTTTTGGTATTGGTTTGATTGTGATCATTCTGGTTGCTCTAATGTGTTTCAATCTTGCCTAGTTTGACATGTTTTGTATATGAAATGGATTTGGTGCATAGTTTTGATGTGAGGCCAATTGGATTCTATTCTTACTTGATTTATCTTGGTTTTGATCATTTTTCACTTGCTCTTTTAATTTTTTTACCTCCTTTTGACCCTAGGTTTGCCCCAGTGGTCTTGTTTCTCATGTTTGAATGTGATTTTCAGGTTGAAGAAGCATTTGCTTTAAGGAGATTAATTCAAGTTGATTGAGTTTGGTTTATGTACTTGTTATGGACTAACTTGGTTTATTTTGTAGGATGCCTTGGCTCACTTGAGTTGATTGTGCTTTGCACATTGCATTTGTTTGATTGTACATTGTTGATTCTTATCTTGTTGGTTTTGACTTTGTGATTGGGACGCTGATTATATTTGATTGATTTCAGGTACCCTTAGTTGCTTAGTTCTTTTAAGAACTTGCATTGCTTTGCTTGCTAAGCATTTGCATTGAGGTAGAATCTCTTGTCTCCATGTAGTCTGGAAGACTTGGCCTGTTACTTGGCCAGGCACCTGTCTGAAGTCCTCCTTAAGAGGCAATTTTTGTGCTTGTTTATTTTTGTCCCTAAGCAGGTAAAGACCTCTATGAGGCAATTGGCGGATAAAAGAGATACGCAATCTATCTCCCGCTATTCTGTTGAGTCGTCCCTCTGCTCACACCACTGTGTTAATGCATTGAGGACAGTAACCCAAGATCTTGTACAGTTGTAAGGGTTCCCATTTTCTGGACCCACACTTCATTGTCTAAAGCTCTCCCTGACCAGGGATAAGAGCTGTGAAGTCTCATCTTCACTCACCTTTCATCAGCTTCACCTTGACTCTCAATGTCAAGGTTAAGAGCTAACCTCACCTTGATACAGAGGCTTGTTTGTCGAGGTTGACATGACCCCTCGACTAAAGCCTAGCCTTGATGTTTGAGCCCCTTGTTGGTGTGTTTATTTCATGCTGTATGTGTTTGTGTGATGTGTTTGTATCCCCTAGGTTTGCTAGACTCCACGTAGTCTCGTTTGCATGTCAATTAAGGTAGCATGGTTCCTTCGTATAGGACTTCCTTTCTTGCTTGAGCTTTCCTAAAACACAAACAAACATTATCCCCTCTTAAGGATACGTCAACTCCTTCTACTACAGGTGAGTAAGTCTCCAAAGGTCGAGCATCCGGTAGATTGCGTAGTGATGTTGTCCACTTAAAAAACACAAACCAACGGGAATAGTTTAGCCGAACTACGGCAACTCTGATTCTCATGTCCAGATGAGATACGTAGGCACGAGATGCGATGTCTTGTCGAGTTTGACTAACGACTAACACTAAGTCTTCTCTCTCGCCCTCGTTGCGATTGAGACCTTCCCTTTCTCTTGCCCTAGTTGCAATCGAGACCCTTCTTCTTCCTGCGTTGGTGTCAGGAGATGGATGTAAGCCTAGCGATTGGCATTCCACATCCTCTTGTTGTGTGCTTGGAGTCCGGTATAAGTCCATCAAGTGGCATCTGGTTTCCAGTGTGGGTGTGTTGTGGTTCGGAAGCTGATGTAAGTCCAGCGATTGGCATTCGGGTTCCATGTTTGCCCATGTTTGTGTGGAGTTTAACGTAAGTCCAGCGATTGGCAGTCGATTTCCTGTGTCTGTTTTGTTGTGTGTGCGTGTTAGCCGAGCTACGAATGCTCTGATTCTTCTTCGTCCAAGAAGATACGTATGCATAGGATGCGACATCCTAGCGAGCATGTGTTGTTTCCCCGGCCCGAACTACTTTGACTCTGATGTCTATGCCTGATAGACTAAGTAGGCCCAGGATGCGATATCCTGCCGAGTCAGTCTTGTTTGTTTTCCTGTGTCTCTTTCAGCCGGCGTTTGATTGATGTTTGAGCAGTGTTTTAGCAACCAATTTCCTTCCTATTGTGCGTGGATCCCGTCGAGTACGACGGATGCGTAGGGGTGCTAATACCTTCCCTTCGCATAACCGACTCCCGATCCCATTCTCTTTGGTCGCGAGACCATGCTTTTTCCAGGTTTACTCTGAGCGTTTCCTTTCCCTCTTTTGGGATAAATAACGCACGGTGGCGGCTCTGTTGTTCTTTGTTTCCCGCCGGTTTTTCGCGTAATGCGACAGTGGTTGATGTAAATCTCACCTCATCCTTAGTGATTGGATTATAAGTCTTCCATATTCTTTATAGGGTTAACCCCTCACTAGTATGTTGAAGCCTTCCTCACATGGTGGATTATTGGTTTAGGTTGAGTTTTCTTCCTTTGATAACAAAAGACCTTAGGGCTTTTGATCAAATCAATTCACCAATCTTTGAGACTTTTACCCAGAACTACGAGGTTTTGATCCTCCTTTTGTGATGGTACATAGGCAATGGATTCATCCATTCAAACAACAAAATTTGTAAATATAATCTACTCTCTTCTCATTCCCTCAATCTTTTGTACAAATCTTTTCACAAATACCAACCTATAACACATATTTTGCAAAAAGGGTTCCCTTAGGGTACTAAGGATGTTTTGGGTGCGTAAACCCTTCCCATTTCATAACCAACCCCTTTACCCATATCTCTGACATTTTTATTAGTTTTTGATTTGAAAAACTTCTTACCTTGGCTTTTGTTCGCTTCTTAGCCCTTCCTTTGGACAAATAAAAGTGCGGTGGCGACTCGAATTGTATGTTTACTTTTGGTTTAGTCAATAAACCTAAAGGTAACGAAAACCCCGCTACACCAAGCAAACAGCTATAAGACGGATGAATATCCATGACCTGGAAAGTGATCTGGAAATCACTAGGTCCAATCTTGATCGGGAGTTCTAATTCGCCAATCACAGTTTTACACGATCCATCGAAAGCTTTTACTACCACTCCATTTTGCCTCATGGGAGGCCCCTGGTATGTAAGTTTGGCAAGAGTGGACTTTGGCAATACATTGAGTGATGACCCTGTATTCACCAACACATTGGACAGGGCATCGTCTTTACAGTTCATAGATATATGTAAAGCCAAATTGTGGTCTTTTCCCTCCTCGGGAAGATCATCATCACAGAAGCTCAAATTGTTGCAGGCGATTGTATTTGCAACAATGCTATCAAACTACTCAATTGTGGCATCGTGATCCACATATGCCACGTCCAACACCTTTTGCAACGCCTCACGGCGTTGCTCTGAATTCATTAACAAAGATAGGACAGATATCTTTGATGGAGTTTGAAGCAATTAATCCACAACATTATACTCACTCCTCTTGATGAGCCTCAGCATCTCATCACCATCCTCTTTTAACATGCCAGATTGGCCAACCAGGATAGGAGTATTATTGGTTTTAACAACAACAGGGTCAACACCCTTCACAATAGGAACAGACTGATTTGAAGAAGAAGTCCCCATAGGACTAGCAGGATTGACACCATCTTTCTTCGCAACATCTTCGTGGGATTTCGGTTGAGCCGAGAAAACACGACCACTACGGGTCACTCGACTGATATCAGAAATGCTCACAACATAGGTTGAGGGCAACAACACCTCCTTCCCATCTTCTAGCATGACTGCATTATATCGGTAGGGAACCGCTTTATCTGATACATACGGGACAAGACCTGCTGGCTTAATCACAAGAGTTGGCGATACTTTCTTCTTGCTGCCATCATACTTGATAACAACAGGATCGGGAATTTTAAACACAGGAGTGATAACATCGACTTCGTCCTCATTACGATTCTGAAGTATCTCGATCATCCCTTGATCTATCATCTCTTGGATGTCCTTTCTCACTTGATGGCATCCTCTCTCACTGATAGTGCACACCTGACACCTATCATGATCATGCTCATAATGATTGTGTTCACACAACAACTTATGCATATCTACTAAGGACTACCTTATGTCATTCACATAAAGGACTTTGTACTTTCCAGGGCACCCCTGGACCATATTAACAACTGCCTTCCCATGCTCGGGCAATGTGTTGTTCTTCACATTAGGTCCTACGTCCTCAAAGAACAGTATCCCACTCCTTACAAGGTCTTGCACCTTGGTCTTCAAGGGAAATCAATTCTCCACGTCATTTCCAGGAGCACCGAAATGATACACACAGTGAAGTTCAGGCTTGTACCACCACTAGGGATTGGCTAGCACAGTAGGAGGATCACGAGGAGTTATCAGCTTCCTATCGATTAAGGAAGGATATAATTCAGCATACGTCATCGGAATCGGGTTAAAATTCACCCTCTTCCTCTCATAGTTGTTGGTTCTAGTTGTAAGACATCAATTTTGACCCTAAGATCCCTCATGGCATCATAGCATTGCATATTTGCATCTTGCCTCAAGGATCATAAGCATCTTGGCTCTTATCTTTGGGTGGGATCTCTTGAGAGTTGGTTTGAGATCACCAAGCATGCTTGAATTGTATATTATTGTTTTTCTCATTTTTATTCACTAACCAAAAGCACAAAAATATGTCACTAACCTCTTTTGTTTGTAGCTTGAGTAGTCACAAGATCCAAAGCTTCTAGGAGATCCTATGTGCATTGATAGGGCCAAGAAGAGATGAAAGCAAGCATGGAAATGATCCCCCAAAGCTCTCATCCATCAAATATGCCTCCCAAGTATCTCAATTCATCCTTTTGATCAAAGCAAACCAAAGGGTTTGAGGTTTGTTTCCCAAGGAAACCCTAATTCATTTGTGTACCAATTGTGCCTTGCTCATGAAGCAACCTCAACCTATGATCAAATGCAATCAAGGTAAGTTCTTTAATTCATCATTTCATGCATATTTGAACTTATTTGATTGTCCTCAATCATCAATTCATCAAGATATGAGGTGTAGACTTGAGAAGTTGATCAGTCAATTCATCTGACTATTTTGAAGTACACTGAGACCTAACGTTTTATGTGTTTGTCAAATGGATATGACCCCAATATCAAAAATGTTATTAATAACCATATGAACAACTTTCATGTTCATTAAACTTTGATTTGAAGCTTGGAAGGTCATCATCTATTTCAAAACATTATAGGTCATTTTGACTGAAACCCTAATTTTAGGTCAAATTCCCAAGGACATAACTCATTCATGTTTCATGATTTTAAGGTGGGATCAAATTAATTGGAAAGCTTAATATGTATAACTCAAATGTTATGTTAGGAAAAATTTCAAAATCCTAAAATAAATACATGTGATAATGCAAAACATCATAGGTCACTTTGGACCAAATGCATTGAAATGTGAAAAAGTCCAACTTCAAGTGCCCATAACTTCTTTATCCAAAATCCAAATGATGAAAAATTAAAGTCCAAATTGATTGCCTTGAAAAGATATACAACTTTGATGTTGAAGATTTTGTCATTTGGAGCATGCATCATTGAAACAGAGGTGCTTAAAGTTTGGCTTTTTTTGAAAATCTCACATGTACATATTTTGCACCCTACACTTCATGATCACTTTTCATCAATTTCCAATTGTCAAATGAAGTTTTTATCAACATGACAAATGATCCTCATGCAAAAAGATTTCCAACCATTACTCATAAGGTTGTGTTTCAATTATGGACATGGCATTTTCGAAAGCATGAACAAGTTGGTACAATTTTGAAAACCATTTAAATTTGCATTGCATGAGCCAATACTACACCATCTGCACGTCCAGTTTGCATATGCTGATGATTAGTGATCGCGACTTTATGAGTCGAATTTGGGGTACAAACTGCAAGTGCACAGTTCTATCATGTAGTTTTAAAAGATATCGATCCCACAGGGACTTATGAATCGATATACCGTTATCTAAGGTTACTTCGTAAAGCTAAGGAAGGTAATACTTTGATTGTTTGGGGAAAAGCTAAAACTAAAAATAAAATAAAAAATATAAATTAAATATCAAATAAACGGATATCGGTATGTAGTTCGTCGTAATTAGGGAATCAATTCTTTGTTGGTTTCTTGGTTTTAAAATAAATCTTTTCAGTTGACGCTATTGATTAAAAGTCTTATCTCAAACTCTCGCTCTGTTGAATAAACTATGATTTTATATTAACGTAGCTGTCACTTATAGTTAAGTCAAAAACCACTTTTTGAAAACAATAGGATCCGTAGAAACTCTTTTTAAGAAAACGCTAATCGTTTAAACACCCTTGTCTCAAACTCTCGCTCTGTTGACTTAGGTTATATAATTAAATTCAAATGCTATACTCTCGTCCTCACATTCAATCTTTAAAAATACTTTTTGGAAAAGATTAGAATTTAATTAACTCTAAAAATTGCTCTCGCCCTGATTTAGAATTAATGCTCAATTTACTATGTCCAGTTAAAAACTCAAACTCTCGTTCTATTGAATTTAACTTCTTTATGTCTTTTACTCTCGTACAAAAACTTTGTTATTAAACCTGTAAATTGGGACCCTAAAAAGAGTGACTTTATTTTTAAACGTAATTTAACCAACTTAGTTTTGATTCCTTTATTCCGCTTACTTTACATACCGATATCTAAATTAATTAGCCGGACATGTTAAACAGGCTTAAACAATTATTACGCTTAATTAAAGTCATATCAGGCAAACAATATAGATAAACAACAGTGCAGAGCATATATAAATTAAAACAATAAATTAAAGAACCTGTAAAATTAATAGAAATCTTGATTGTTCTCTAACTTCGATGCTTGAACACTCCACCACAGACCGGTTGGATTTGTTCTTCACAATCTTCGATCAGACAGTAAAATAAAGGCGAAGGAATAAAATACTATGATCTAACGTAAGGTTAGATCTAGTTAAAGTTACACAATAGTTTCCGGTGTAGAAACTATTGTGAGAAAATTAATTGAATGCCTAAAAAATTAAACTAACAAAGGAAATAAATTGCTGAAGAAAAATATGGAATGCTGAAAAAAATATAATGCTGTAAAAATAATGGCAACAAAAACAAGGTTGCTGAAAAAGAAAAAAATGCTAAAAGCTAGAAAGCTGAAAACTAAATTGCAGAGCGTAAAAAATGTAAAAGTAGGCCGTCCCAATTTCTCCCATTTGGGTCCTTTACATAGTGTCCATTTGGTCTTGGTGGTTGAGAAAATCAAGGAAGACTTGGTTTTGAATGAGGGATCTATGGAGAAAAGTTTGTTGGAGCAAAATTTGGCACGTTTGGCTAACTGCTTCAAAGCGTACTTCGTGGATGCGTCAAAGCCAAAAATATAGGAGCGGGGTGTGACGTCCGTCACACCATGTGTTACGCTCGTAACACAAAGTAGCAAGGCGTGACGGTCGTCACACCTTGTGTGGCGCTCGTCACACTTCAGCGCCCCTGGCTTGTGATTTGGGCTGGGCTTTTGTGGACTTTGCTTTTCGTTATCTTTTTGCACCCCTTTTCTTCCTTTTTCACTTATGCTTCAAATAAATTACCTGAAACAAATAAAGGAAAAATACCAAGTAATATCGAATAATATAAAATAAATCGAAACAAATAATAATTTAATTTAATTAAATCGAGTCCAAAAATGTGATATAATTTCATGTCATCAAACTCCCCCATACTTAGACCTTTGCTTGTCCTCAAGCAAGATACAATATAGAAATCGTTTTTAAAAATTTGGCCAGATGAAATTTCAAAACACACATCAATTCGTACTAGGTTGCATGTAAACCTTGTTTAGAAGTAACTTGAGTTTAATCTTGACATCAACAACCACCGTCACAAACTCAGATAACCCCACCTTATGCAAACCAGTTCGAGTAATGTCATTATAACTATCCTAGTTCCTTTACTCTTATTTCACCCGTTTTCATTCTAGCGAAATCACATTAAGCCCTTTATCTTTTCGCGCACATAGTGGAGTAACCGGTTAGTGATTCTGATCCCCTTTTAGCTAGAAGTTCTGGTACATAAGTCGGATAACTTCGTTATTCAGTCCATTGCAAATTGCGGGGGATCGGACCGTAGTCCGCCCTACCAAGTTCAGCACCAGATACCTGCTGATCCAACTCATAATGGATCTTTCATATTATGCTTTTGTATGATCTGCAACCTTTGGATTAAATGATCTGGTAAGGATCACCTAACTTAATTAGTGCATTTCCTGATATATATATATTTTTTTTTTATGTTACTTTGGGAATCATTCACTTATATTCATCGGCTCTCCACGTAGTTTGCTATTAAGATGGTGCTGACTTCTCGTATAAACTACTCGGGGTTACTATAAAACTAAAAGTTCAAGGGATTGGTATAATAGGTACTTATCCTGATCTAACATGTTGAGGTTCTTAGAGCGTTGTTATGGTAATAATTTTTGTCTTGATTTCACTCAAGTTTTATAAAATAAGCGACCTTTATACTTATTGGGTGTGTTAAATTTTTGTTATGGCTCAAGAAAATTGAGGGGAATAGATAATAAGAATTTTTCACACTAGGGACTTGACTTAAAATAAATATATATTATAATAATTTTTTATTTTTTTTTCATAATAAGAAAGGGAAATAACAATGAAAGGGAAAATGACATACTTGAAAAGGGAAGGTTGAAAGAACAAGGTTTCCCCCCCCCCCCCCCCCCCCCACACACACACACACTTAAATGAAACATTGTCCCCAATGTTTCAAAGAAAACAAAAGAAAATGAATAGAAAAATGAAAGAAAAAGTCAATGTTGCCTTCCGCCTCGTGTTTTGAGACCTGGTGATCGTTGACGTACTCCTAAGTCGTCAAACCTGCTAAGCAACTCAGTGAACCGCTGGTCGGTTATTGCATTCCTTGCTTCCTGTTGTTGTTGCATCTGGCGCATCAGTTGCATCACTTCGACATTCTGCGCCTGCATGGTATCAATGGCGTCCATGATATCCTCATTAGTTGTTGGCCTCCTTCTGCGACGACGTCCGGAGGATGGAGGTGGATCAATAGGGTGTTCATCTAAGTCATAAAGTCAGCTATTGTGGTTGTGAACACTCGTTCTCTCATGGTTAGGCAAGGTAAATAGTCGGGCCACTAAGGTGTTATTCTCTTCCTTACCAAATAAGGTGTGGGCTAGTATTTTATGAAAATATCGGATAGCAGGGTTATGGATCTTTTGTGAGTGCATCTCATTCGGGTTTGGGTTGGGTTCTCCGGATATGCAACCCCAGAAGTCATCGAGATCAATGTCATCAATAAGGTCCTCCTGGCGGGTATTAAAGACGAAAGGGCCGCTAGGGAATCCTAAGAGGTCAGCAAGGTCTCGACGGGTGTAGGTGAAGTCCATGCTAAATAACCTAAAGGATATTAACCCTTTGTTAAGTCCGTAACCATGTTCAGGGATGTATACAAGGGAAATCAGGAATTCTAAGGTTAGCTCACGGTACGTGACAAATCGTCTCTTAATGGATGTGTTCTCCTACCCAAGCTGGTTAAACATAAACAGGAATGATATCTCAGATGCCTAATTTATCCATGGTCGGTCCATAATATATGGTCAGTGCCATATCCTTCTAGGCTAGATAATCATACCGCCTTCTCTGAACACTGCCTCTGAAAATGGTATCTACTGGTTGCATGATGAAAGTCAGTAGCTCGATGAATTCAAGTAGATACTGGCATTAAGTCAGTAATGGTTATTAAAGAAAAAAAATACGGATTGACTTTATGAAAGGGAAGAAAGAAAAAAAAATGGATAGAGAGAAAAATTGACATTAATAGAATTGGAAATATTCGCTATGTTTTACGTCGATAGCGCGGTGACTTAGGAGTGTAAGTACTCATGGTGGTTCTTTCGAGGATGAATCCTCGGTCAAACTTTTAATTATCCTTGATTTCCATGGCCACTTATCAATCCATCTCTCATAACCGTCACTTTTTCTTCTTTTTCTTCTGCGAGGTAGTTTATCCTTCTGAACTTGTGGTGGTGGTTCTGGCTCTATTCTGAGAGCTAGCTTTTCAGGTTTAGGCTCAATTTTTGAAAACACCACCTCAAAGTCTGGTTTGCCCCTTTTTATACTAATTAGTTCCCTAATTTCATGGGCTTCAAATTCTCTCTTCTTGTTCAGGGTGGCAAATAAAGGTGCATTGGTGTGGATATTTTCTGATAGCTCCTCATTTCTTTCGGATTTGGGGTCTACCTTAACTTCCACAAACCTTCGCGGGAAAGGAATTGGTGATTTATAGGGAGGAGGGACAACACATAGCTCTTCCTTATCTACCTTTTTGACAACCTCCCTTTCGGGTGGTGTTTGTGGAACTTTCTCAATCTCTACTTTTTTCTCACCTGAACCCTCCTCATTATCACTATCCTTAGGATTTTCGGTAAATCTTTCACTGGTAGTTGTTACCATATCTGTATGTTTCTCAGGGAAAGGTCCTAGAGGTGTCTGCGCAAGTAGGGAGATTTGAGTCTCCAATGCCTCGTTGTGAGTGACGAGGGACTCAACCATAATGTTCAGTTGCGTAAGGGTTTCATTGGTATATAGACTTTGTTTTCTAAATTCTTCATTCTGAAGAGTTTGTGTAGCCACAAAGCGTTCCATCATAGATTCTATCCTTGAGTGAGTTTGTGTCTCAATGAAATCCTCCATTAATATTTCCAGGTTGGGTTTATAGGAATCTTGCGATTCCTCAAAATACTGGGAGTGATAATCATAGAGAAAGCTTGGGTGATACATAGTAATAGAGAGAAAGAAAAAAAAAATAGCCTTAGTCTCTACAGCGTAACAGAAGAGTTACGATATCGACTAAATAAAGTCCCCGGCAACGGCGCCAAAAACTTGATCGCGACTTTATGAGTCGAATTTGGGGTACAAACTGCAAGTGCACAGTTTTATCGCGTAGTTTTAAAAGATATCGATCCCACAGGGACTTATGAATCGATATACCGTTATCTAAGGTTACTTCGTAAAGCTAAGGCAGGTAATACTTTGATTGTTTGGGGAAAAGCTAAAACTAAAAAAAAAAAAATCTAAATTAAATATCAAATAAACGGATATCGGTATGTAGTTCGTCGTAATTAGGGAATCAATTCTTTGTTGGTTTCTTGGTTTTAAAATAAATCTTTTCAGTTGACGCTATTGATTAAAAGTCTTATCTCAAACTCTCGCTCTGTTGAATAAACTATGATTTTATATTAACGTACCTGTCACTTATAGTTAAGTCAAAAACCACTTTTTGAAAACAATAGGATCCGTAGAAACTCTTTTTAAGAAAACGCTAATCGTTTAAACACCCTTGTCTCAAACTCTCGCTCTGTTGACTTAGGTTATATAATTAAATTCAAATTCTTAACTCTCGTCCTCACATTCAATCTTTAAAAATACTTTTTGGAAAAGATTAGAATTTAATTAACTCTAAAAATTGCTCTCACCCTGATTTAGAATTAATGCTCAATTTACTATGTCCAGTTAAAAACTCAAACTCTCGTTCTATTGAATTTAACTTCTTTATGTCTTTTACTCTCGTACAAAAACTTTGTTATTAAACCTGTAAATTGGGACCATAAAAAGAGTGACTTTATTTTTAAACGTAATTTAACCAACTTAGTTTTGATTCCTTTATTCCGCTTACTTTACATACCGATATCTAAATTAATTAGCCGGACATGTTAAACAGGCTTAAACAATTATTACGCTTAATTAAAGTCATATCAGGCAAACAATATAGATAAACAACAGTGCAGAGCATATATAAATTAAAACAATAAATTAAAGAACCTGTAAAATTAATAGAAATCTTGATTGTTCTCTAACTTCGATGCTTGAACACTCCACCATAGACCGGTTGGATTTGTTCTTCACAATCTTCGATCAGACAGTAAAATAAAGGCGAAGGAATAAAATACTATGATCTAACGTAAGGTTAGATCTAGTTAAAGTTACACAATAGTTTCCGGTGTAGAAACTATTTTGAGAAAATTAATTGAATGCCTAAAAAATTAAACTAACAAAGGAAATAAATTGCTGAAGAAAAATATGGAATGCTGAAAAAAATATAATGCTGTAAAAATAATGGCAACAAAAACAAGGTTGCTGAAAAAGAAAAAAAATGCTAAAAGCTAGAAAGCTGAAAACTAAATTGCAGAGCGTAAAAAATGTAAAAGTAGGCCGTCCCAATTTCTCCCATTTGGGTCCTTTACATAGTGTCCATTTGGTCTTGGTGGTTGAGAAAATCAAGGAAGACTTGGTTTTGAATGAGGGATCTATGGAGAAAAGTTTGTTGGAGCAAAATTTGGCACGTTTGGCTAACTGCTTCAAAGCGTACTACGTGGATGCGTCAAAGCCAAAAATATAGGAGCGGGGTGTGACGTCCGTCACACCATGTGTTACGCTCGTAACACAAAGTAGCAAGGCGTGACGGTCGTCACACCTTGTGTGGCGCTCGTCACACTTCAGCGCCCCTGGCTTGTGATTTGGGCTGGGCTTTTGTGGACTTTGCTTTTCGTTATCTTTTTGCACCCCTTTTCTTCCTTTTTCACTTATGCTTCAAATAAATTACCTGAAACAAATAAAGGAAAAATACCACGTAATATCGAATAATATATAATAAATCGAAACAAATAATAATATAATTTAATTAAATCGAGTCCAAAAATGTGATATAATTTCATGTCATCAAACTCCCCCATACTTAGACCTTTGCTTGTCCTCAAGCAAGATACAGTATAGAAATCGTTTTTAAAAATTTGGCCAGATGAAATTTCAAAACACACATCAATTCGTACTAGGTTGCATGTAAACCTTGTTTAGAAGTAACTTGAGTTTAATCTTGACATCAACAACCACCGTCACAACCTCAGATAACCCCACCTTATGCAAACCAGTTCGAGTAATGTCATTATAGCTATCCTAGTTCCTTTACTCTTATTTCACCCGTTTTCATTCTAGCGAAATCACATTAAGCCCTTTATCTTTTCGCGCACATAGTGGAGTAACCGGTTAGTGATTCTGATCCCCTTTTAGCTAGAAGTTCTGGTACATAAGTCGGATAACTTCGTTATTCAGTCCATTGCAAATTGCGGGGGATCGGACCGTAGTCCGCCCTACCAAGTTCAGCACCAGATACCTGCTGATCCAACTCATAATGGATCTTTCATATTATGCTTTTGTATGATCTGCAACCTTTGGATTAAATGATCTGGTAAGGATCACCTAACTTAATTAGTGCATTTCCTGATATATATATATATATTTTTTTTATGTTACTTTGGGAATCATTCACTTATATTCATCGGCTCTCCACGTAGTTTGCTATTAAGATGGTGCTGACTTCTCGTATAAACTACTCGGGGTTACTATAAAACTAAAAGTTCAAGGGATTGGTATAATAGGTACTTATCCTGATCTAACATGTTGAGGTTCTTAGAGCGTTGTTATGGTAATAATTTTTGTCTTGATTTCACTCAAGTTTTATAAAATAAGCGACCTTTATACTTATTGGGTGTGTTAAATTTTTGTTATGGCTCAAGAAAATTGAGGGGAATAGATAATAAGAATTTTTCACACTAGGGACTTGACTTAAAATAAATATATATTATCATAATTTTTTATTTTTTTTTCATAATAAGAAAGGGAAATAACAATGAAAGGGAAAATAACATACTTGAAAAGGGAAGGTTGAAAGAACAAGGTTTCCCCCCCCCCCCCCCCCACACACTTAAATGAAACATTGTCCCCAATGTTTCAAAGAAAACAAAAGAAAATGAATAGAAAAATGAAAGAAAAAGTCAATGTTGCCTTCCGCCTCGTGTTTTGAGACCTGGTGATCGTTGACGTACTCCTAAGTCGTCAAACCTGCTAAGCAACTCAGTGAACCGCTGGTCGGTTATTGCATTCCTTGCTTCCTGTTGTTGTTGCATCTGGCGCATCAGTTGCATCACTTCGACATTCTGCGCCTGCATGGTATCAATGGCGTCCATGATATCCTCATTAGTTGTTGGCCTCCTTCTGCGACGACGTCCGGAGGATGGAGGTGGATTAATAGGGTGTTCATCTAAGTCATAAAGTCAGCTATTGTGGTTGTGAACACTCGTTCTCTCATGGTTAGGCAAGGTAAATAGTCGGGCCACTAAGGTGTTATTCTCTTCCTTACCAAATAAGGTGTGGGCTAGTATTTTATGAAAATATCGGATAGCAGGGTTATGGATCTTTTGTGAGTGCATCTCATTCGGGTTTGGGTTGGGTTCTCCGGATATGCAACCCCAGAAGTCATCGAGATCAATGTCATCAATAAGGTCCTCCTGGCGGGTATTAAAGACGAAAGGGCCGCTAGGGAATCCTAAGAGGTCAGCAAGGTCTCGACGGGTGTAGGTGAAGTCCATGCTAAATAACATAAAGGATATTAACCCTTTGTTAAGTCCGTAACCATGTTCAGGGATGTATACAAGGGAAATCAGGAATTCTAAGGTTAGCTCACGGTACGTGACAAATCGTCTCTTAATGGATGTGTTCTCCTACCCAAGCTGGTTAAACATAAACAGGAATGATATCTCAGATGCCTAATTTATCCATGGTCGGTCCATAATATATGGTCAGTGCCATATCCTTCTAGGCTAGATAATCATACCGCCTTCTCTGAACACTGCCTCTGAAAATGGTATCTACTGGTTGCATGATGAAAGTCAGTAGCTCGATGAATTCAAGTAGATACTGGCATTAAGTCAGTAATGGTTATTAAAGAAAAAAAATACGGATTGACTTTATGAAAGGGAAGAAAGAAAAAAAAATGGATAGAGAGAAAAATTGACATTAATAGAATTGGAAATATTCGCTATGTTTTACGTCGATAGCGCGGTGACTTAGGAGTGTAAGTACTCATGGTGGTTCTTTCGAGGATGAATCCTCGGTCAAACTTTTAATTATCCTTGATTTCCATGGCCACTTATCAATCCATCTCTCATAACCGTCACTTTTTCTTCTTTTTCTTCTGCGAGGTAGTTTATCCTTCTGAACTTGTGGTGGTGGTTCTGGCTCTATTCTGAGAGCTAGCTTTTCAGGTTTAGGCTCAATTTTTGAAAACACCACCTCAAAGTCTGGTTTGCCCCTTTTTATACTAATTAGTTCCCTAATTTCATGGGCTTCAAATTCTCTCTTCTTGTTCAGGGTGGCAAATAAAGGTGCATTGGTGTGGATATTTTCTGATAGCTCCTCATTTCTTTCGGATTTGGGGTCTACCTTAACTTCCACAAACCTTCGCGGGAAAGGAATTGGTGATTTATAGGGAGGAGGGACAACACATAGCTCTTCCTTATCTACCTTTTTGACAACCTCCCTTTCGGGTGGTGTTTGTGGAACTTTCTCAATCTCTACTTTTTTCTCACCTGAACCCTCCTCATTATCACTATCCTTAGGATTTTCGGTAAATCTTTCACTGGTAGTTGTTACCATATCTGTATGTTTCTCAGGGAAAGGTCCTAGAGGTGTCTGCGCAAGTAGGGAGATTTGAGTCTCCAATGCCTCGTTGTGAGTGACGAGGGACTCAACCATAATGTTCAGTTGCGTAAGGGTTTCATTGGTATATAGACTTTGTTTTCTAAATTCTTCATTCTGAAGAGTTTGTGTAGCCACAAAGCGTTCCATCATAGATTCTATCCTTGAGTGAGTTTGTGTCTCAATGAAATCCTCCATTAATATTTCCAGGTTGGATTTATAGGAATCTTGCGATTCCTCAAAATACTGGGAGTGATAATCGTAGAGAAAGTTTGGGTGATACATAGTAATAGAGAGAAAGAAAAAAAAATTTAAAAAAATAGCCTTAGTCTCTACAGCGTAACAGAAGAGTTACGATATCGACTAAATAAAGTCCCCGGCAACGGCGCCAAAAACTTGATCGCGACTTTATGAGTCGAATTTGGGGTACAAACTGCAAGTGCACAGTTTTATCGCGTAGTTTTAAAAGATATCGATCCCACAGGGACTTATGAATCGATATACCGTTATCTAAGGTTACTTCGTAAAGCTAAGGCAGGTAATACTTTGATTGTTTGGGGAAAAGCTAAAACTAAAAAAAAAAAAATCTAAATTAAATATCAAATAAACGGATATCGGTATGTAGTTCGTCGTAATTAGGGAATCAATTCTTTTTTGGTTTCTTGGTTTTAAAATAAATCTTTTCAGTTGACGCTATTGATTAAAAGTCTTATCTCAAACTCTCGCTCTGTTGAATAAACTATGATTTTATATTAACGTAGCTGTCACTTATAGTTAAGTCAAAAACCACTTTTTGAAAACAATAGGATCCGTAGAAACTCTTTTTAAGAAAACGCTAATCGTTTAAACACCCTTGTCTCAAACTCTCGCTCTGTTGACTTAGGTTATATAATTAAATTCAAATGCTTAACTTTCGTCCTCACATTCAATCTTTAAAAATACTTTTTGGAAAAGATTAGAATTTAATTAACTCTAAAAATTGCTCTCGCCCTGATTTAGAATTAATGCTCAATTTACTATGTCCAGTTAAAAACTCAAACTCTCGTTCTATTGAATTTAACTTCTTTATGTCTTTTACTCTCGTACAAAAACTTTGTTATTAAACCTGTAAATTGGGACCATAAAAAGAATGACTTTATTTTTAAACGTAATTTAACCAACTTAGTTTTGATTCCTTTATTCCGCTTACTTTACATACCGATATCTAAATTAATTAGCCGGACATGTTAAACAGGCTTAAACAATTATTACGCTTAATTAAAGCCATATCAGGCAAACAATATAGATAAACAACAGTGCAGAGCATATATAAATTAAAACAATAAATTAAAGAACCTTTAAAATTAATAGAAATCTTGATTGTTCTCTAACTTCGATGCTTGAACACTCCACCACAGACCGGTTGGATTTGTTCTTCACAATCTTCTATCAGACAGTAAAATAAAGGCGAAGGAATAAAATACTATGATCTAACGTAAGGTTAGATCTAGTTAAAGTTACACAATAGTTTCCGGTGTAGAAACTATTGTGAGAAAATTAATTGAATGCCTAAAAAATTAAACTAACAAAGGAAATAAATTGCTGAAGAAAAATATGGAATGCTGAAAAAAATATAATGCTGTAAAAATAATGGCAACAGAAACAAGGTTACTGAAAAAGAAAAAAAATGCTAAAAGCTAGAAAGCTGAAAACTAAATTGCAGAGCGTAAAAAATGTAAAAGTAGGCCGTCCCAATTTCTCCCATTTGGGTCCTTTACATAGTGTCCATTTGGTCTTGGTGGTTGAGAAAATCAAGGAAGACTTGGTTTTGAATGAGGGATCTATGGAGAAAAGTTTGTTGGAGCAAAATTTGGCACGTTTGGCTAACTGCTTCAAAGCGTACTTCGTGGATGCGTCAAAGCCAAAAATATAGGAGCGGGGTGTGACGTCCGTCACACCATGTGTTACGCTCGTAACACAAAGTAGCAAGGCGTGACGGTCATCACACCTTGTGTGGCGCTCGTCACACTTCAGCGCCCCTGGCTTGTGATTTGGGCTGGGCTTTTGTGGACTTTGCTTTTCGTTATCTTTTTGCAACCCTTTTCTTCCTTTTTCACTTATGCTTCAAATAAATTACCTGAAACAAATAAAGGAAAAATACCAAGTAATATCGAATAATATATAATAAATCGAAACAAATAATAATATAATTTAATTAAATCGAGTCCAAAAATGTGATATAATTTCATGTCATCAAACTCCCCCATACTTAGACCTTTGCTTGTCCTCAAGCAAGATACAGTATAGAAATCGTTTTTAAAAATTTGGCCAGATGAAATTTCAAAACACACATCAATTCGTACTAGGTTGCATGTAAACCTTGTTTAGAAGTAACTTGAGTTTAATCTTGACATCAATAACCACCGTCACAACCTCAGATAACCCCACCTTATGCAAACCTGTTCGAGTAATGTCATTATAGCTATCCTAGTTCCTTTACCCTTATTTCACCCGTTTTCATTCTAGCGAAATCACATTAAGCCCTTTATCTTTTCGCGCACATAGTGGAGTAACCGGTTAGTGATTCTGATCCCCTTTTAGCTAGAAGTTCTGGTACATAAGTCGGATAACTTCGTTATTCAGTCCATTGCAAATTGCGGGGGATCGGACCGTAGTCCGCCCTACCAAGTTCAGCACCAGATACCTGCTGATCCAACTCATAATGGATCTTTCATATTATGCTTTTGTATGATCTGCAACCTTTGGATTAAATGATCTGGTAAGGATCACCTAACTTAATTAGTGCATTTCTTGATATATATATATATATATATATTTTATGTTACTTTGGGAATCATTCACTTATATTCATCGGCTCTCCACGTAGTTTGCTATTAAGATGGTGTTGACTTCTCGTAAAAACTACTCGGGATTACTATAAAACTAAAAGTTCAAGGGATTGGTATAATAGGTACTTATCCTGATCTAACATGTTGAGGTTCTTAGAGCGTTGTTATGGTAATAATTTTTGTCTTGATTTCACTCAAGTTTTATAAAATAAGCGACCTTTATACTTATTGGGTGTGTTAAATTTTTGTTATGGCTCAAGAAAATTGAGGGGAATAGATAATAAGAATTTTTCACACTAGGGACTTGACTTAAAATAAATATATATTATAATAATTTTTTTTTATTTTTTTTTTCATAATAAGAAAGGGAAATAACAATGAAAGGGAAAATAACATACTTGAAAAGGGAAGGTTGAAAGAACAAGGTTTTCCCCCACACACTTAAATGAAACATTGTCCCCAATGTTTCAAAGAAAATGAATAGAAAAATGAAAGAAAAAGTCAATGCTGCCTTCCGCCTCGTGTTTTGAGACTTGGTGATCGTTGACGTACTCCTAAGTCGTCAAACCTGCTAAACAACTCAGTGAACCGCTGGTCGGTTATTGCATTCCTTGCTTCTTGTTGTTGTTGCATCTGGCGCATCAGTTGCATCACTTCGACATTCTGCGCCTGCATGGTATCAATGGCGTCCATGATATCCTCATTAGTTGCTGGCCTCCTTCTGCGACGACGTCCGGAGGATGGAGGTGGATCAATAGGGTGTTCATCTAAGTCATAAAGTCAGCTATTGTGGTTGTGAACACTCGTTCTCTCATGGTTAGGCAAGGTAAATAGTCGGGCCACTAAGGTGTTATTCTCTTCCTTACCAAATAAGGTGTGGGCTAGTATTTTATGAAAATATCGGATAGCAGGGTTATGGATCTTTTGTGAGTGCATCTCATTCGGGTTTGGGTTGGGTTCTCCGGATATGCAACCCCAGAAGTCATCGAGATCAATGTCATCAATAAGGTCCTCCTGGCGGGTATTAAAGACGAAAGGGCCGCTAGGGAATCCTAAGAGGTCAGGAAGGTCTCGACGGGTGTAGGTGAAGTCCATGCTAAATAACCTAAAGGATATTAACCCTTTGTTAAGTCCGTAACCATGTTCAGGGATGTATACAAGGGAAATCAGGAATTCTAAGGTTAGCTCACGGTACGTGACAAATCGTCTCTTAATGGATGCGTTCTCCTACCCAAGCTGGTTAAACATAAACAGGAATGATATCTCAGATGCCTAATTTATCCATGGTCGGTCCATAATATATGGTCAGTGCCATATCCTTCTAGGCTAGATAATCATACCGCCTTCTCTGAACACTGCCTCTGAAAATGGTATCTACTGGTTGCATGATGAAAGTCAGTAGCTCGATGAATTCAAGTAGATACTGGCATTAAGTCAGTAATGGTTATTAAAGAAAAAAAATACGGATTGACTTTATGAAAGGGAAGAAAGAAAAAAAAATGGATAGAGAGAAAAATTGACATTAATAGAACTGGAAATATTCGCTATGTTTTACGTCGATAGCGCGGCGACTTAGGAGTGTAAGTACTCATGGTGGTTCTTTCGAGGATGAATCCTCGGTCAAACTTTTAATTATCCTTGATTTCCATGGCCACTTATCAATCCATCTCTCATAACCGTCACTTTTTCTTCTTTTTCTTCTGCGAGGTAGTTTATCCTTCTGAACTTGTGGTGGTGGTTCTGGCTCTATTCTGAAAGCTAGCTTTTCAGGTTTAGGCTCAATTTTTGAAAACACCACCTCAAAGTCTGGTTTGCCCCTTTTTATACTAATTAGTTCCCTAATTTCATGGGCTTCAAATTCTCTCTTCTTGTTCAGGGTGGCAAATAAAGGTGCATTGGTGTGGATATTTTCTGATAGATCCTTATTTCTTTCGGATTTAGGGTCTACCTTAACTTCCACAAACCTTCGCGGGAAAGGAATTGGTGATATATAGGGAGGAGGGACAACACATAGCTCTTCCTTATCTACCTTTTTGACAACCTCCCTTTCGGGTGGTGTTTGTGGAACTTTCTCAATCTCTATTTTTTTCTCACCTGAACCCTCCTCATTATCACTATCCTTAGGATTTTCGGTAAATCTTTCACTGGTAGTTGTTACCATATCTGTATGTTTCTCAGGGAAAGGTCCTAGAGGTGTCTGCGCAAGTAGGGAGATTTGAGTCTCCAATGCCTCGTTGTGAGTGACGAGGGACTCAACCATAATGTTCAGTTGCGTAAGGGTTTCATTGGTATATAGACTTTGTTTTCTAAATTCTTCATTCTGAAGAGTTTGTGTAGCCACAAAGCGTTCCATCATAGATTCTATCCTTGAGTGAGTTTGTGTCTCAATGAAATCCTCCATTAATATTTCCAGGTTGGATTTATAGGAATCTTGCGATTCCTCAAAATACTGGGAGTGATAATCGTAGAGAAAGTTTGGGTGATACATAGTAATAGAGAGAAAGAAAAAAAAAATAAAAAAAAATTGCCTTAGTCTCTACAGCGTAACAGAAGAGTTACGATATCGACTAAATAAAGTCCCCGGCAACAGCGCCAAAAACTTGATCGCGACTTTATGAGTCGAATTTGGGGTACAAACTGCAAGTGCACAGTTTTATCGCGTAGTTTTAAAAGATATCGATCCCACAGGGACTTATGAATCGATATACCGTTATCTAAGGTTACTTCGTAAAGCTAAGGCAGGTAATACTTTGATTGTTTGGGGAAAAGCTAAAACTAAAAAAAAATCTAAATTAAATATCAAATAAACGGATATCGGTATGTAGTTCGTCGTAATTAGGGAATCAATTCTTTGTTGGTTTCTTGGTTTTAAAATAAATCTTTTCAGTTGACGCTATTGATTAAAAGTCTTATCTCAAACTCTCGCTCTGTTGAATAAACTATGATTTTATATTAACGTAGCTGTCACTTATAGTTAAGTCAAAAACCACTTTTTGAAAACAATAGGATCCGTAGAAACTCTTTTTAAGAAAACGCTAATCGTTTAAACACCCTTGTCTCAAACTCTCGCTCTGTTGACTTAGGTTATATAATTAAATTCAAATGCTTAACTCTCGTCCTCACATTCAATCTTTAAAAATACTTTTTGGAAAAGATTAGAATTTAATTAACTCTAAAAATTGCTCTCGCCCTGATTTAGAATTAATGCTCAATTTACTATGTCCAGTTAAAAACTCAAACTCTCGTTCTATTGAATTTAACTTCTTTATGTCTTTTACTCTCGTACAAAAACTTTGTTATTAAACCTGTAAATTGGGACCATAAAAAGAGTGACTTTATTTTTAAACGTAATTTAACCAACTTAGTTTTGATTCCTTTATTCCGCTTACTTTACATACCGATATCTAAATTAATTAGCCGGACATGTTAAACAGGCTTAAACAATTATTACGCTTAATTAAAGCCATATCAGGCAAACAATATAGATAAACAACAGTGCAGAGCATATATAAATTAAAACAATAAATTAAAGAACCTGTAAAATTAATAGAAATCTTGATTGTTCTCTAACTTCGATGCTTGAACACTCCACCACAGACCGGTTGGATTTGTTCTTCACAATCTTTGATCAGACAGTAAAATAAAGGCGAAGGAATAAAATACTATGATCTAACGTAAGGTTAGATCTAGTTAAAGTTACACAATAGTTTCCGGTGTAGAAACTATTGTGAGAAAATTAATTGAATGCCTAAAAAATTAAACTAACAAAGGAAATAAATTGCTGAAGAAAAATATGGAATGCTGAAAAAAATATAATGCTGTAAAAATAATGGCAACAGAAACAAGGTTGCTGAAAAAGAAAAAAAATGCTAAAAGCTAGAAAGCTGAAAACTAAATTGCAGAGCGTAAAGAATGTAAAAGTAGGCCGTCCCAATTTCTCCCATTTGGGTCCTTTATATAGTATCCATTTGGTCTTGGTGGTTGAGAAAATCAAGGAAGACTTGGTTTTGAATGAGGGATCTGTGGAGAAAAGTTTGTTGGAGCAAAATTTGGCACGTTTGGCTAACTGCTTCAAAGCGTACTTCGTGGATGCGTCAAAGCCAAAAATATAGGAGCGGGGTGTGACGTCCGTCACACCATGTGTTACGCTCGTAACACAAAGTAGCAAGGCGTGACGGTCGTCACACCTTGTGTGGCGCTCGTCACACTTCAGCGCCCCTGGCTTGTGATTTGGGCTGGGCTTTTGTGGACTTTGCTTTTCGTTATCTTTTTGCACCCCTTTTCTTCCTTTTTCACTTATGCTTCAAATAAATTACCTGAAACAAATAAAGGAAAAATACCAAGTAATATCGAATAATATAAAATAAATCGAAACAAATAATAATTTAATTTAATTAAATCGAGTCCAAAAATGTGATATAATTTCATGTCATCAATTAGCTGCCAAATCCAAGTGGAATTGGGCCCTCCATGCGCCTGTACAGGCCCATGCATGGAGGCCCTTTCCATTCATGCAACACTTTGATCATGCATTTCAGCCATGCTTTTGCTATAAATACAATGCTCATGCCTCTCATTTCAGCAACCTAAAGGCGCCCTAAATGCTGCACGACTGATCCCTCAACCACACTGAAAAGGAACTCACCAATTTTCTCTCAATTTTTCAGATCTAGAATTCAATTTCATTGATTGTTTTTTAGATCTAAAGTTCCTTAGCCTTTCTCACTTTGATCCCTAGGGTATACTGCAAGTATACATAGCAAGAAATTATGCTCTCAAACTCTGCAAATCAGAGGTTTACTTCAAAGTTTATTTTCTTCGAATCTGCTCATATACTGATTGTTTCTTGTCATTGTTGTGTGATCTGAAGTCCTCTTCATAGAGGCAGTTGATTTGAGCTTTGAATTTTCAAATTCTAGCAAGTTCAGTTGAACACCATAGAAATTCCATCTCTTATTTCTCTCAATGTAGAAACCTAGAGTGGATTTGGTTGGTACAGGGGTGATGTACATCACCCCAGCTTTCGATTGGTACCTATATCGTGGCATTTGGTACACATTTATTTCTCTGCAAATTTGAGCTTCACCGGAAGCTGGCCGGAGAAGACGGTGGCGCAGGTCACCGTCCAATCTCTAGATTGAATCTGAACCATCCATTTGCTTTTCCAGATTTAATCTCGTCCACTCAATGTTATGACTTATTTATTGGCCATGTGTGATTCAGTTGACTCGTGTGTATGGTGAGCGCGCGCTTCCTGGCCACGTGATGATCCATGTCAGTTAATGAGATCACATCAGACGCTCCACGCTTTTTCACATTTTTTTAAATTCTGATTTTATTTTCTTTTATTCCTTTTAATTCCATTTCATTTTAAAAATTCATATCTCCTTCAATATTGGTCCAAAAAATGTGAGACCAATTGCATTTTTCTTCTTTTAATTTCTAGTTTCTAAAAATGATTTTTAATATTTTTTATTTTATCATTTGATATATTTTAGAAATTTTCTCCTTTCTGGTTATTTTTAATTCATTTAAAATAGTTTTTGATATTCAAAAAATACAAAAATATTTTTCCAACCTCTTTGAATGATGATAGATCTATGAAAAATATTCTCATCAATTTATTAATTGATTTGAGATTTATTTGAGATTTTAATTCAATTAGGTTATTTTTTATGCATTTTAATTGATTAAAAATAGTTTCTGACTTCTAAAAATGCTGAAATTTTTTGTCAAACTTTGTTTGACCTTGTTGAACTTAGGATAATTCACTTGGACTTTTCAAAGTTGATTTGCAGTGAGTTTGAAGTTTGACCTTTCTTTTATTATTTTAATTCAAGTATTATTTTAATTTTGAAAAATCCCAAAAATATTTTATTTGTTTCTTGACATCTAATCTTCATCTTACTTTTGTTTACTATTGTTTGACCTTGATCTTCTCTATCTTTGGTCAATGCTTGTTGATTATCTCATTCCATTTCCATTAATGTACTTTAATATTCATCTTCTTCTTCTTCTTCTTCTTCTTCTTTTTCTTTTTTTGATCAATGAGTTAAAGATTGGTGGTTAGCCTTGATGCATGGGAGGTTTAACCTTCCTTGATTCAAATCTAATTCATCTTGATCATGGATTAAGTGAATGGCTTTGCATTAAGGATAGGTTGCTTCCTAATAAAGCAAAGAACCTAAATCAATACAAGATAATTTCTCATCTTCTTTTTGGCATGGCAAGTTGTAGGAGTTTGATTCACTAATCAAAATCTCTAACTTGTGTTGTTGCCTACATTATTATTGACCGACCTCAGATAGTTGTGACTTCTACATATGTCCAATTATGATTGCTTAACATAGCGCTAAATTGCCTTATGGCACACTAATTCTAACACTAACCATTAACCATTAACATTTAATTCTTGCACTTTACATTTATGCAATTTATTATTCTTGTACATATTATTCATTTGCTTTTGCCCTTTGCTCATTTTAGCACATGTTTATGTTAATGCAATTTTCCCTTTGCTCACTTGAGCACATAATTGTGTATATATTATTGTGCTTGTGTTTTTGTTTTGATTGTTGTGGACCAAATGCAAAAGTGGATAAAATGGACTTAGATTCTAGGACATACCCTATGCAAAATGGAGTAAAAAAGGCCTTAATGTTGAAGATGGATTAGAAGGACCAAACCTCTAAACTCACTCTTGTCCATTCTTGATTTACTTCATGGAACTTTTTGATGTGTGTGCTTTTGTGCTAGGGAATCCTATTTGAGCCAAATTGAAGAACCATTGTCATGTGCTTCAAAAGAAGAGAGATACAAGAGCCATTGGGGATCTTCTAAGAGCTTTGCTTGAATTGATTAATTGCTTGAGTATACATATATTTGCTTGTATATTCCAAAGGATGGGAGCTACTTGGATCATCAATATGATCTCAAGAGAGGAACTCCATTTGTGGTCTTGTTTCTTATCCGTCATCTCTTGTATGATTAGGACTTTAGCCATTCTTCTTCTTCCCTCCATTCTAACCCAAGCCAAAACTTTTGTGCAAACATTTAACACTTGCTTTCAAACATTAGAAACCTAAGCATTATGCTTTTGATTTTCAAACTATCTTTTCATAACACTTATTTTGAATTGAATCTTTAAGTTAACTTTGACCACATTTTGTAAATAATTTTCATTGGTAAATATAACTCATTCAAATACTTCTTGTGGTTTCAATGGCCACTTCTTACAAAAAATTTTCATAACCTTTAGCTATTAGGTTTGAGTTATCCTTGAGGTAGATATAATACTCACCTATATCCTTAGTGATGGACAATGAGTCTTCCATGCTTATTATAGGGTTAACCCCTCACTAGCATGTTGAAGTTATCCTCATATGGTGGATTTGTGGTTTTTGGGTTGAGTTTTCTCCCTTGGATAACAAAAGACCTTAAGGCTTTTGGACCAATCAATTCACCAATTTTGTTCTGAGATTTTTACCCCGAACTACGAGGTTTTGATCCTAATCTTTTTTAAGATGGTACGTAGGCAATGGGTTTATCCATCCAAACACAAAATTGTAAGTAACTTGTATATTCTTTTTTCATCTCCCCAATCATTTATGCACAAACAAAAATTTTCACAAAAATGCCAACCTTACAACAAGTGTGAAAAGGGCTCCCTGGGAGTACCTAGGATGTTTTGGGTGCTTAAAACCTTCCCATTGCATAATCAATCCCCTTACCCCGATCTCTGACATTTTTACTAGTTTTTGATTCGACAAAACTATTAGGTTTTTTTTCGCTTTCTAACCATTCCTTTGGATAAATAGAAGTGCGGTGGCGACTCGACTTGTATGGTTTACTTTTGATTTAGTCCATAAATCTAAAGGTAATGAATACCCCGTTACACTAGTGTTGTTATTGTTGCGAGGCTAGTAAGCCTGTTGTTGTTGACGATGTTGTTGTTGTGGTTGTTGTTGAACTTCTCTGAAAGCAGGTGCTATATGAGCCACCTGGTGTTGGTTGACAGTTGGACGGACTTCTCTCCTCTTCACAGAGGGCCTTCTTTTGACTTGGGAAGAAACAGCATGATTCTCCCCTTCTTTCTTCCTGGCAAATCCTCCATATTTCTTTGTTGAGAAACAATCATCACGAGATAAACGTCCTTCACGGACCCCTTCTTCTAGCCCCATCCCCATATTCACCATTCCGGTGAAGTCCGAGGGAGCACTACCGATCATGTGCTCGTAGTAGAAAGATCTCAAAGTCTTCAAGAAGATCTTGGTCATCTCCTTCTCCTCCAAGGGTGGCACTATCTGAGCTGCCAACTCTCGCCACCTCTGGGCGTATTCCTTGAAGGTCTCCTTAGCCTTTTGGGAAATTGTCCTCAACTGGTCCCTATTTGGAGCCATGTCCACATTATATTTGTACTTCTTCACAAAGGCCTCGCCTAGATCGTTGAAAGTGCGGATGCTTGCATTCTCCAACCCCATATACCACCAGGACGCAGCACCTATCAGGCTATCCTAAAAGTAGTGAATCAGCAGTTGATCGTTGTCTGTCTGGGTCGACATCTTGCGAGCATACATCATAAGATGGCTGAGTGGACATGTATTTCCCTTGTACTTCTCAAAGTTAGGCACTTTGAATTTAACAGGGATTTTAACGTTGGGCACCAAGCACAACTCAACATCACTCTTCCCAGAGAGGTCCTTACCCCTTAAAGTCTTTAGTTCCTTGCGCAACTCAAGGAATTGATCTTTCATCTCATCCATTTTCTCATATACGTCTGGGCCCTCAGATGGCTCAGAATGATAAATGGTGTCTTCTACTTGAGGTAAGGTGTGCACAATGGGAGGTGGCACAGACAGGACCGGGCTAGATGACGGCATAGAAGCAAGAGTAGGGGCAAAACCCTCTGGCATGAAGTTAGATGGCATTCCCCAAGGGAATCCAGCTAGCATAGTAGGAGCGAGGTGGGCTGTGGCAGCAGGCACTGTTGAAGTAGCCACTTCAGAAATAACCGTCCTCGCGGGAGGATTTGCAGGAGTTGGTGAAGCTTGACTTTGCGCGGCAAGGATTGACTCCATCATGGCAGTTAGCCTAGCAATCTCTTCCTTCAGGTCCCTGCTCTCTTGTTCGAGGTGTTGCATGATCTTCTGATGATTTGCTTGGGTGTTATACCGGTGCGTCAGCTTGTCTTCAAAATAAATGAAGAGCAAAGAGTTAGACCACTGATCAAGAGCTCGGAACAAAACCTGCTTATGCATATGATGCATGCAACGCTTGTGCATATGATTTGTTTTTTTTATCAGAGGAACTTTATAGAGATTTATTTGTAAATATTTTAAAATATTGAACATATATGGAATACTTATAGCAATATTATTTGGAAACTTTTTACACCAAAGAAGTAGTACAGTCTCGGTAACCAAATACAATACAAGAGAAAAGGAGAATAAACATCCTATGGAGCCCTAGAAGCAATCGTCCAAAGCCTTCGAGATCGGAAGATAAGTTGCACGAAGCCTCTTCACCTCTCTCTCATAAGTTGCTTCCATGTTGGCCTTCTCCTTGGCAAGCTGATCATACTTCCTCTTCCAAAACCTAGATGAGTGAGGAAGAAGAGAAGTAACCACATCATCAGGCTCATCAATAACCTGATGCTCTAGAAACTCTATCATTGCATCCTTATCTTTGAGCTGCAGAATGAGCTCCTCACGTTCACGAACCCAAGCACGCGAACGGTCTTTGTGTCTCAACTCCTCTACTCCTTGATTAGGGAGGGTTGAAGGCCCAACCATAACCATAGGGGTAGGTCTCGGATACTCGTAAGGCATGTGGTACTCAAGAGCTCTCCTCCTTACCCAAGAGGTGTAAGGTTCCAAAGCAATGCATTTCTTCAGACCAAGCTCATTCCTCCATTTCCTATGAACCTTGCGCCAGGCGCGGACCATCCTATCCTTAAATTTTTGTGGGATCTTTACCCTCTTGAAAGAATAATCCTTCCAACGAAATATTGTTAGGTTTATCCTTTAAGGGGAACCCAAGCTGACGGCGAGCCAAAGCAGGGTTGTAGTTAATTCCACCACATGTACCAAGAAGAGGTACATTGGAGAACTCACCACAAGAATCAATAATCTGAACTCCATCATGAACAAGATTATACCAAGAGATATCATCATTAGTGAGAGACATAAGTCTCATGGACCACCGTAGACATCCCTTGTTCTCCTTGAAGGAAAGAGTCTGAGGTAAGTGCGAAATAAACCACTTGTACAACAGAGGCAAACAACACATAATGGAACCACCACCCTTTCCATTCCTCATATGCAAAGAGAAATAAGTGTCACCCAACAGAGTCGGAACAGGATTAAGAGAAAAGAAAATCCTAATAGCGTTCATATCCACGAAGTTGTCGATGTTGGGAAATAACACTAGCCCATAGATGAGGAGTACAAATATGGCTTCAAAAGCTTCCTTAATCATGGCCTTCCCAAAGAAAGTGGCTTTGATAATCAGAAAATCAGATGGGAGACCTTGAATTCCATCTTTGGTAGTCATATTGGCAACAATGTCAGATACATCCACATGAAGCATATCAGCAATCTCTTGAGAAGACGATATCTTCTCCAAGCCACTGAACGACAACTGGTCCAAGATAGGTATACCCATATGATAGGCATACTCCTTTAATGTAGGCAAAAGCTGGAAATCCGGAAAAGTGAAGCACCGATACAAAGGATCGTAGAACTGCACCAACACACTCATCAGGCCTTCATCCACCTTGGTAGAAAGAATAGCTAGGAGCTTCCCATGGCGAGCTTTGAACTCCAAAGGCTCTAATACATAAGATGCCAAACTCCTTAACTCTTTCAAGTCGGGTTGTCTGAAACTGTACTTCTTCGTATTCCTTCTTTGCTTATCCATGTCTGAAAATTTGCAAATAGACCTCTTAAGTTCCTTGAAAAATCTTTATTGTTGATGACATGGATGCGAATGAATGCATGGATGAAACAAACACACTCAAGGATCAAGCAAGTCACACCACACAAAGGTCACGAGATGGCTCAAGTCATCATCAATATCAATCATCCATTTTGGTGGATTATGGTTTACACCTTATCAACACCCAAGTTCCATTGATATTAAGGATATACGAGAACGGATCAACCGCGAATCAAGGGTTTGTTGTAAGTCACGAGCATGGAGTCTCGGTTAAGAACCATCCAATGGGAGTGTACTATGGTTAAACCTGACAATCATGTTCTAAAAAGGTTCCCATAGTCATCATCCCATCTTTCGGATATTATCGGATAAAACAACTACTCGTCCTCCAAAAATATTCTCAAGAGAGACTCTTATGAGTGTAGTATCGCGTAACAATCGCCTCAAGTCTTACACTTGAACGACTTTTGCACTACATCCTAAAATAGGCCAAGATGGGCTAGGTATCTAAGGTCCTTGGCTTCTATGGTTTATATTGGAAAGAGTAATGCCTAACCACGACTACTCGTGTGACATTATTGATCCCAATAAGACCCCCACCAAGTGAATGGGCTTGCAAGTTAACTTGTTAAGGAATAACTCCACACAAGTCAACAAGACTATGCCATTCTCATATCATAAGTGCACTCGAGTTTGGGTATAGAACTCATCTCACAAGAGACCACCAAGCATACAAGCAATTAATATATCAAGCAATTCATACATTACAAACAATACATTCATCCCAAATTTGCACAAAAAATATGTCACAAATAAATATAAACATACAACACACATAAGCAAAAAGTAGGTTAAACCCACTAGGAAATACTATTATGTCCCTAGCAGAGTCGCCACTTTTCTGTAGCGGGGTTTTCCTTACCTTTAGGTTTATTGACTAAACCAAAAGTCAACATACAATTCGAGTCGCCACCGCACTTTTATTTGTCCAAAGGAAAGGCTAAAAAGCGAACAAAAGCCAAGTAAGAAGTTTTTCAAATAAAAAACTAATAAAAATGTCAGAGATCTAGGTAAGGGGGTTGGTTATGAAATGAGAAGGTTTTACGCACCCAAAACATCCTTAGTACTCTAAGGGAACCCTTTTTGCAAATATGTGTTGTAGGTTGGTATTTGTGAAAAGATTTGTACAGAAGATTGGGGGGATGAGAAAAGAATAGATTATATTTACAAATTTTGTTGTTTGAATGGATGAACCCATTATCTACGTACCATCACAAAGGAGGATCAAAACCTCGCAGTTCGGGGTAAAAATCTCAAAGAATGGTGAATTGATTTGATCAAAATCCTTAAGGTCTTTTGTTATCAAAGGGAGAAAACTCAACCTAAACCAACAATCCACCATGTGAGGAAGGCTTCAACATGCTAGTGAGGGATTAACCCTATAATAAGCATGGAAGGCTTATAATCCAACCACTAAGGATGAGGTGAGATTTACATCAACCACTATGATAACTCAAACCTATGACTAATGTTTTTAAAAAGTTTTAATAATGTGGTCATTGGAACCACAAAACAACTTGAAATGAGTTATATTTACAAGTTAGATTTATTTACAAAAATGAAGTCAAAGTTGGATTAAGATTTATTCACAATGAGTATTTATGGAAAGAGTTTTGAAAAGTCAAAGGCTTAAGGCCTAGGTTTCTAATTTGAAACAAAGTCAAAGTTTGAAGAAAAAGATTTTTGGCTTGGTTAGAGTGAGGAGAAGAAGAAAAGGGCTAGTCCTAAAGCATACAAAGATAAGAGGGGAAAATATAAACCCTTGGAGTTCCTTTTCTTGAAGTCATAGAGATGACTCAAGATGCTCCTTTCCTTTGGACTTAGCACACAAACAAGAAATCAAACAATTTGAATTCAAGCTCCCGAGATCTCCATTTGGCTTGTCTCTTAACTTGGCTACTCATGACAATGGTCCTCTTTTCACAACCTCAAGGTGGGATCCCTATCACACAAAAGCAAACATCAAAAAGTTCACAACACAATAAGGGGAATGGACAAAGAATAAGTTTGGGTGAGAAGTCCTTTGAGATCAACTTTGAATTTTAGCATTCTAAAGGCATGAGGCCTAGTTGCTCTACAACAAATTTAGCATTCTAAAGGCACGAGGCCTAGTTTCTCTTTAACTCCTTTAAGTATAGGTAAGTCCTAATTCTAAGTCCTTTCTCCTTTTGTATTTGGTTCACACAAAACAAACACAAAGCAAACACAAGATATCAATATATTTATATACAATAATGGGCTCAAATGAGCAAAAGAAAAATGACATAAACATAAAATATGTGCTCAAGTGAGCAAAGGGAAAATCAATATGAATAATGAGCAAGAAATAAATGGCATTAAAAGTAAATGGCAAGAAATTAAATGCTCAAATTAAAGTTAGTAATTAGTGGAGTTATGTTAGCTTGTCATAAGACAATGTAGCGCTATGTTAAGCAATCGTAAGTGGACTAATGTAGTAGTCACACCTATCTGAGGCTGGTCAATAAAAATATAGGCAAAGAAACACAAGTTAGAGATCATGACTAGTAAGTCAAGCTCCATAAACTTTCCATGCCAAACAAAAGGGGAAGGGCCTTGTATGGACTTTAGGTTATATGCTTGACCAAGAAGCAACCTATCTTGGACACAAAGCAACTCACTTGATCATGGATCAAGTTGAGTTTGGTTTGGATCAAAGAAGGTTAAACCTCTCATTTGTCAAGACCAACCATAAGAGATTAACTCATTGGCCATTGATGGAAAGAAAGGGATGAAGATGAGAGGGAGGGGAAAATAAGACCACAATCAAATCCAATTGATCAAATGTGAATCAAATCAACATCAACCAATACCAAACAGAAAAGGAATGAAGACAACAAGTCAACAAGTCAACAATAATTTTTTGGTGTTTTTTTGAATTAAAATAAAATGCAAATAAAAAATAAATGAATAAGGTCAAACCTCATATTCAATTCAAATCAACTTCAACAAGTCCAATTAAATTCTCATAGGTTCAACATGGTCAAACAAGCTTTGACTAATTTTCTCACCAATTTTGAAATCATAAAGTATTTAAAAACAATTAAAAACTCTAAAAAATAACACAATATGAACTAAAATCTCAAATAAATCTCAAATCAAATAAGAAATCGATGAGATTATTTTTCATTGACTTATCATGATCCATAGATGCTATGAAAATATTTTTGGATTTTTCAAAAGTCAGAAAGTATTTTAAAATGAATTAAAACTATTAAAAACCAAATAATTCACAAAAAATATTAAATGAAGTCACAAAAATAATTAAAAATCAAAATATGAAACTAGATTTTTCAAGAAAATTTTTGGAATTGGTCTCATATTTTTATGACTTCAAATAATTTTTTTATGAATTTTTGAAAATCAAATGAATTAACTGAAAATAAAAGAAAATGAATTAAATGGAAAAAACCATAGTCGCGTGATGCACCTCATTAGTTGACGTGGCATGGATTAATGGCTCAGATATGAGGGCGCATGGTGTGACCAATTCAACGCGCTGCATATGGCATTAAATGAAGTATACATAATGGATGCACACGATTAAAACGTTCAACCCAGATCCAAGGGTAGTGAAGGTGCACACGTGGTGATGGTGGTGGAAACCACCATCTTCTCCGGTGGACCAACCAATTTCGGCCACTAGTTGTAGAGATTTGTTTTAACAAAAATAGAAAATAAGGACATGGAAATGAAGCTTGTGTGATGGAGATCATCACTATATCCATGGATCTTCCTCACTCTTCCTATATTGAGATAAATGTGAAGTGGAAGATCATGGTGTACCAACTGTAAGTGCACGAAATGGAAAATTGAAACCACCATCTGCTTGCCTCAAGTATGAGGACTTCAGAAAAACCACACAAACAAGAGAATGCTACATTGAATTGCAAGTTCTAGATCCAAAAAGTTTGAATGTATACCTCTGAATTGAAGCACTTCAGGCCACGAAACCTTCAAGATCTTGGCTCCTCTTTGCTCTAGGGATGTAGTGGAAGTGAAAGGCTAAGGAATTAAGCTTTGAAGATTAGCTAATGATGTTGAACTTCAAGCTCGAAAGTGAGAAAAAATTCTAGAAAATTCCTTTGGTATGGCTGTGGTTTCAATGCTGCAGCAATTCAGATCTCCAAACGGTTGATGAATGAACAAGAGGGAAGCTCTATTTATAGCTGAAAGTCTCAAATGATCACACTTCTCATGTGTGCATGGCAAACTGAAATTGGATGCATGGGACTGTACAGGCGCGTGTGAGGCCCAATGATGGCTGCCAAAATCATGTTGAGTTCATATGGAATGGATTTGGACGTGTACATGAAATGGAATCAACTTGCATACCAAGTTATAACATGAAATGCCAAAATGCACATAAATGAAGAGGTCTTCGAAACTCCCAAATGGTAAGTCCAAAAAAGTAATGTGAGTAATGGTTGGAAAGCCCTTGAAATAAGGAAAAAAAGTCATGTTGGGCAAAAATTCATTTGGCATTTGGAAATTGATGAAAACTGGCTATTAAAATTCAGGTACAAAACACATTCAAAGTACTTTGAAAACATTTACCAAAAGCAAGCTCAATCAAGCCCTTATGTTTTCATGATGCAAGATTCAAATGGAAAACCCTCCAACATCAAAGATGTAGATATTTTCAAGTTTATCAATTTAGACTCAGAGTTTGCATCATTTGGATTTTCTATGACAAAGTTATGGTCATTTGAAGTTGGGTACTTTTTCAAATTCAATGAATTAAGTCCAAGATGACCTATAATGTTTTGCATTGTCACATGTATTTATTTTAGGATTATGAAATTTTGTCCAACATAAAATTTGAATTAGACATCTCAATATTTCCAATTCATTTAGTATCACCTCAAAATCATAAAAATTAAGGAAGTTATGCCCTTGGTAAGTTGACCCAAAATTAGGGCTTCAGTCAAAATGACCTATAATGTTTTGAAATGAATGATGACCTTAAAAGTTTCAAATGGATTATAGATGAACATGAAAGTTGTTCATATGGTTCTTAAGAACATGTTTTCTCTTGGGTTAATCTTCATTTGACAAACACATCAAAGTTTATATCACAATGGTGCTTAGCTTAGTCAGATGACTTGACTGGTCAACTTTTCAAGGCCAAACTTCCAATCTTGATGAATAAATGATTGAGGATTCTCAAATAGGCTCATATATACATAAAATGATGAATGAAAGAACTTCCCTTGATTAAATTTGATCATAGGTTGAGGTTGCTTCATGAGCAAGGCATAGTCAAAGCACAGTGATTTAAGGGTTTCCTTGGGAAACAATCCTCAAGCCCTTTGGGTTATCTTGATAAAATTGGAAAATTGAGATACTTGGGAGACATATATGATGATTAGTAGATTTGTGGACCATTTTCATGTTTTTCCTCATCTTCATCTAGCCATTTCATTGAGCTTAGGAGCCTCCTAGGAGCATTGGAGCACATGATCTCTTGAGCTTCAAAACAAAAAGAGTTAGTGACATATTTTTGTGCTTTTGGTTAGTAAGCAATAAGAAAAGCAATAATATAAAATACAAGCATGCTTGGTGGTCTCTGTAAGACCCCAATTTTGTCCCTAAGATCCCTCATGGCATCATAACATTGCATTTGGCATTGCCTCAAGGATCATAAGCATCTTGGTTCCCCTTGCCTTTGGGAGGGACCTCTTGTGAGTGGTTTGAGATCACCAGGCATGCTTGAATTGTATATCATTGCTTTTCTTATTTTGTTTACTAACCAAAAGCACAAAAATATGTCACTAACATCTTTTGTTTGTAGCTTGAGCAATCACAAGGTCTAAAGCTTCAAGGAGATCATTGGTACAAAGACATGGTCAAGAAGAGATGATAGAAAGCATGGTAATGGTTCCCAAAGCTCTCATCCATCAAATATGCCTCCCTAGCACCTCAATTCATCATTTTGGTCATATCAAGTCAAAAGGTTTGAGGTCTTGTTCTTCAAGGAAACCCTAATTCATCTGTGCACCACAATGCCTTGCTCTTGAAGCAACCTCAGCCCATGATCAAACACAATCAAGGGAAGTTCTTTAATTCATCATTTCATGCATATTTGAACTTATTTGAGTATCCTCAATCATCAATTCATCAAGATATGAGGCATGGACTTGAGAAGTTGATCAGTCAATTCATCTGACTATTTTGAAATGCACTAAGACCTAACGTTTTATGCGTTGGTCAAATTGAGATAGTTCCAATAGCAAAAATGTTCTTAAAGACAATATGAACAACTTTCATGTTCATCAAAAATTGATTTGAAGCTTGGAAGGCCATCTGTCATTCCTATACATTATAGGTCATTTTGACTAAAACCCTAATTTTGGGTCAACTTCCCAAGGACATAACTCATTCATTTTTTTATGATTTTGAGGTGGGATCAAATGCATTGGAAATCTTAAGATGTCTACTTCAAATGTTATGTTGGACAAAATTTCAAAATCTCTAAGGAAATACATGTGATAATGCAAGACATTATAGGTCCTTTTTGACCAAAGGCATTAAAAGTCAAAAAAGTCCAACTTCAAGTGCCCATAACTCTTTCATCAAAAATCTAAATGATGCAAAATGTAAGTCCATTTTGATTGTCTTGAAAAGATCAACAACTTTGATGTTGGAGGTTTTTTCATTTGAGGCTTGCATCATCAAAACAGAAGGGCTTGAACATTGGCCAAATTTGGAAACCTTGCATTGACATTTTTTGCACATCACACTTTAAACTCAAATTTCATAAATTTCCACACTTCAAATGAGTTTTTGTCCAACATAACATTTGTTCCTTACACAAAGACCTTTCCAACCATTACCCACATGCCTATGTGTGGATGTTCTAAATAGTATTTTCGAAGAGGTGAACGTTTAGGTTCAATTGTGGAATTCATGTTGAAATCTTGTTGCACAAGCCAATTCAGAGCAAATTACACGTCCAAACATTTGGCATTTGAGTTCAGCTTGCAATTGGCATTGTTTTTGGGCCTTGAGCATGATCATGCAAGCCCATGCAAGTGGTATCCAAACTCATGCACACGGATCATTTCATCATTCCCTTGCCTTTCCCTCTATAAATAGAGACCCTATGTCATTCAAATTTCACACCTGATTCAACTTGAATTGCTGCAAAAATCAAAACTCAACCTCTCACCAAAGAAGCAATTTCATTTTCTTCAAATTTTTCAGATCCAAAATTCAACTTCATCTGGTTGAATTCTTGGATCTCAAGCTTCTAAACCTTCATCATTCATCTCATTGATCTTCTGTTTTGGCAATGCAAGCAAAGAATCGAGCTCAAGTTCCCAGAATTCAAGCTTACTCTTCAACTGGTATTTTCTTCGAATCTCATCATCCATTGACATATTTGCTTGGATCTAGTGTTTTCTGAAGTCCTCATTTGAGAGGCAAGCTAGTGGTAGCTTCAATTCGTTTTTCCTTGATCTGCATTTTCCATACCTGAATCTTCCACCTCAGATTTCTCAACCTATAGGAATCTTGAGTGTGATTCAAGGTTATATGGGTGATGTACATCACCCCAGCTTCATTTTGGTATAAGGATCGTGTACTTTGGTTGCCTTTTGAATCTCTGCAATTTTGGCCGGAAAATCCAAGCTCACCGGAGAAGACGGTGGCTCCGGTGGCTTCATCATTGCCAGATCGATCCCTGGCCGTGTGATCTCTTTTCCAGATCTAATCCGGATCCTTCATTGTTATGACTTTTTATTGGTTTCCATGTGATTGCATTGACCGTGGACTACAATAGGCGCGCGCCTCTGGATGCTTGGATCTTCCAGCTCAATTAATGAGCTCAGATCCAAGGGCTCTCGTTTTTTGCCATTTTCTATTTTCTGATTTTATTTTCTTTAATTCCAATTATTTTCAAAAATTCATAACTCTCTCATTTTTAATCCAAAAATTATGGGACCAATTGCATTAGTCTCCAAATAAATTCTAGTTTCTATTTCTGATTTTTAATATTTTTTACTTTGTCATTTGGTATTTTTTGTGAATTTTCTCTTTTCTGGTTATTTTTAATTCATTTTAAATAGTTTTTGATATTCAAAAAATACAAAAATATTTTCCTAACCTATTTGAATGATGATGGATCTATGAAAAATATTCTCATCAATTTTCAAATTGATTTGAGATTTATTTGAGATTTTAGTTCAATTAGGTTATTTTTATTCATTTTTAATTGATTAAAAATAGTTTCTGACTTTTAAAAATGCTGAAATTTTTTGTCAAACTTTGTTTGACCTTGTTGAACTTAGGATAAATTACTTGGACCTTTCAAGGTTGATTTGAAGTGATTTTGAAGTTTGACCTTTCTTTTATTTTTAATTCAAGTTTAATATTAAATATTAAAAAATGCCAAAAATATTTTATTCATTTCTTGACTTCCAATCTCCATCTCACTTCTGTTTTTGATTGTTTGACCTTGACTTTCAATGTTATTGGTCAACATATGATGATTGGTACATGGTATTTCATTTAATGCATTTGTATCATTTTGCCTTCTTTTTGTCTCCATTTATTCATCTCCTTCTTCTTCTTCTTCTTTTTTCCTTTTGATCAATGAGTTGAAGGTTGATAAGTTAGCATTGATTAGGGAGACTTAATCTTCCTTGATTCAAATCTAATTCATCTTGATCAAGTGATCAAGTGAATGGCTTTGCATTAAGGATATGTTGTTTTCTAAATCATGCAAAAGGCTTAAACCAATACAAGATCAATTCTCTTTTCTTTTTGGCATGGCAAGTTGTTGGGACTTGGTTCACTAATCAAGACTCCTAACTTGTGTTTGTTGCCTACATTATTATTGACCGGCCTCAGATAGTTGTGACTTCTACATAAGTCCAATTACGATTGCTTCACATAGCGCTAAATTTGCCTTATGGCACACTAACTACTAACACTAACCATTAACCATTAACATTTACTTTATGCACTTTATTTTTATGCAATTTACTATTCGTATACATATTATCTATTTGCTTTTCTCTTTGCTCACTTGAGCCCATGTTTATGTTAATGCCATTTACCTTTTGCTCACTTGAGCACATAATTGTGTATATATTATTATGCTTGTGTTTTGTTTTGATTGTTGTGAACCAAATGCAAAGAAATGGAGAATTGGACTTAGATTCTAGGACCTTCCTTGTGCAAAGTTGGAGTAAAAGGATCTTAATGATGAAGATGGATTAAAAGGACCAAATCTCTAAACTCACTCTTGTTCGTTCTTGTTTTACTTCATGGAACTTTTGATGTGTGTGCTTTTGTGCTAGGGGATGCTTTGAGCTTAATTGAAGGATCATTGCCATGTTCATCCAAAGTGAAAGATACAAGACACATTGAAAATCTCCTAGGAGACTTGTTTGATTCCTTATGCATTGTGATTGCTTATTCCAAAGGATGGGAGCTACTTGGATCACCAATATGATCTCAAGAGAGGAACTCCTTGTGTGGTTTTGTTCTCTTTCCCCTCACCTCTTGTGTGTTTAGGATTTAGCCCTTCTTCTTCTTCTCTCCACTCTAACCCAAGCCAAAACTCTTTGTGCAAACATTTAACCAGTGTTTTAAACATTAGAAACCTAAGCCTTATGCTTTTGATTTTCAAACTTTCTTTTCATAACACTTATTTTGAATTGAACTTTTAAGTCAACTTTGACCATTTTTGTATATACTTCTAATTGGTAAATATAACCCATTCAAATGTCTTTTGTGGTTCCAATGGCCACTTTCTTAATCCAAATCTTTCATAACCTTTAGCTATTAGGTTTGAGTTATCCTTGTGGTAGATGTAATACTCACCTATATCCTTAGTGATGGACAATGAGTCTTCCATGCTTATTATAGGGTTAACCCCTCACTAGCATGTTGAAGCTATCCTCACATGGTGGATTTGTGGTTTGGTTGAGTTTTCTCCCTTTGATAACAAAAGACCTTAAGGCTTTTGGACCAATCAATTCACCAACTTGTTTTGAGATTTTTACCCCGAACTACGAGGTTTTGATCCTAATCTTTTTATAAGATGGTACGTAGGCAATGGGTTCATCCATCCAAACACAAAAAATGTAAATAACTTGTATATTCTCTTCTCATCTCTTCAATCATGTTTGCACAAACAAATTCTTTACAAAATAACAACCTTACAACAAATGTGAAAAGGGCTTTATAGGAGTACCTAGGATGTTTTGGGTGCCTAACAACTTCCCATTGCATAACCAACACCCCTACCCAGATCTCTGACTCTCTTTTACTAGTTTTTGATTCGATAAAAGTTTTAGGTTTTTGTTCGCTTTCTAACCATTCCTTTGGATAAATAGAAGTGCGGTGGCGACTCGACTTGTATGATTTACCTTGGATTTAGTCAATATCTCTAATGGTAACGAATACCCCGCTACAGTCTCAAAACACCCAAACAAGTCCCAACCCTAGGGTTAAGGAGCCAAACATGCTATGATCCTTGAGGCAACGCACTTGTGTAATATCATGATGCCATGAGGGATCTTAGGGTCAAAATTAGGGTCTTACAGCATGGAACCGCTCTTCCCACATATCTTTCTCTTGCTTCATCTTAGGGAGCGCGTCTTCCAACTCCTCTACATCTTGGTTGGGGAGAGTAAATGGCTCAGCAATAATAAAACACATAGGTATTTCAAAAGCATAAGACATCTTCAATTCCAAAGCTCTTTTCTTCACCCAAATAGTGTAAGCTACGAAAGATACACAATTGCATGGACCAAGATTGGATCTTCCCTTCCTATGCACATTATGCCAAGCATGTATTATCCCCTGCTTCAAGTGTTGGGGATCTTTACCCTCTTAATAGAAAAGACCTTCTAACTGAGAGTTATTAGGTTTATCTCTCAAGGGGAACCCAAGTTGACGACAAGCCAAAGCAAGGATGGAGTTGATTCCTCCTTGTGTACTAATGAGAGGCACATTAGAGAACTCACCACAACTGTCAATAATATCCACACTGCTCAATGCAGAATCATACCAAACAATATCATCATTAGTGAGAGACATAAGTCTTTGAGACCATCGTAGACATTGCTTGTTCTCCAAGAAAACAGGCGACTGAGGCAAGTGCGAAATAAACCACTTGTATAGAAGAGGAACACAACACACAATAGTCCCGCCACCTTTAGAATTCCTCAAATGCAAAGAGAAATACATATCACCCAACAGAGTAGGAACAGGATTCCCAATCAAAAAGATTCTAATGGCATTAACATCAACAAATCCGTCAATGTTGGGGAACAAGGCTAAGCCATAGATGAGCAACACAAAAATGGCTTCAATAGCATCCACACTACCGGCTCGAGCAAAGACAGTAGCTTTACCAATAAGGAACTCAGAAGTCAACCCAAAAATACCTCCTTTTTGACCCAATGAGCCTCAATCTCAGATTTCTTCAGATGAAGAGCTTCAGCTATAATATGAGATATGGGAATCTCCTCCAATCCACTAAACGGTACATTGTCAGAAACGGGTATTCCCAAGAGATGGGCATACTCCTCTAAAATAGGCATAAGCTGATAATCGGGAAAAGTGAAGCACCGGTAAATAAGGTCATAAAACTGAACCAAAACGCTCAAGAGTCCTTCACCCACGTGAGCAGATAACACAGATAAAAGCTTTCCATGATGTTGCTTGAATTCCAATGGATCTAATACAAAATATGATAACTTCCTTAGCTCTTTCAAATTAGGACATCTAAAACTGTACTTCTTAGTTTTCATTCGTCCATAATCCATGGTCTGAAAATATTTGCAAATATGACCTTAGTTCCTTGAAATTTATTTTTCTGCGATGAATGTTATGATGCGCATGTGTGCATGAATGCAACAATCACAAGCAAGGGATCACACACAAGGAAAACACAAATAAAGGTCAAGGGATGGATCAAGTCATCATCAAGATTAATCATCCATTCTGGTGGATTATGGTTTTCATCTTATCAACACCCAAGTTCCATTGATATTGACAAGACTTGACCGGATCAACCGAGAATCAAAGGGTTTGTTGTGAGTCACGAGCATAGAGTCAGGTTAAGAACCATCCCAGAGGAGTGTACTAAGGATAAAAACATGTAGATCATGTTCTAAAAAGTTTCTAGAGTCTTAATTCCATTTATCAAATATTACAGGTTAGGATGACTGACTCATCAACCCATAATATTCTCAAGAGAAACTCGTCTGAGTGTAGTATCGCGTAATAACTGTTATCAAGTATACACCTGAACAGTCTCCGCAATACGTCCTAAATAGGCAAAGTTGGGCTAAATGTTCTACGGTCCTCAGCTTCTCGGACCCCAAATCAGAGAAAGTAATGCCTAACCACAAATAACTTGGTTGACATTAGTAACTCCAAAAGGGTCTCCACTGAGTAGATGGGTCTCAATCCAACTTGTTAAGGACTACTCCACACAAGTTGAACATGACTATACCATCCTCCTATCTTAATTGCAATTAAGTTAGGGTTAGAACTTATCTCACCACTCAAAGATCACCAACCACAACAGACAAATTATCTCATAAAAACAAATATATACAAACATCAAATATACAAATATATACACATAAAAAGTAGGCTAAAACCACTGAGGACTACTCCCCAACAGAGTCACCACTTAATTTCTGTAGAGGTAAATTCATCACCATTATGTTATGGATAAGCTTAACATCAATAAAACCAGAGTCACCACCGCGTTTTTATTGTTTCCAAAGGAAAACGGAAAAGTACGAACAAAACCCGAAGGTAAGAAGTTTTCAAATCAAAACTAATAAAATGCCATAGATTACAGGCAAGGGAGTTGGTTACACAGAGGGAAGGTGTTAGAACCCAAAGTGTCCTAAGTACTCCTAGGGAGCCCTTTTTATATGTTCATATGTATTTAGTATAAAAGATGTTTGATAAAAATAGAGTGTGTGGGGTGAGAAAAGAATTCATTGATTATATTTTTGTGTTTGACATGTCCTTTGTACTTGTGCCTAGGTACCATCATAAAAACGAGGGATCAAAACCTCGTAGTTCGTGGTAAAAATTTCAAAGTTGGTGAATTGTTTTTAATAAAAGTTAAGTGAAAAGAGGTACAAAGGGCCCAAAAGTTTGAATGAGTGTTAATTCTTTTTGTATTTTGAAATTTTAAGTCAATATGGTTAGATTTATTTACAAGTTTGGTTTATGAAAAGGTTTGGAAATTCATTGGCATAAGGCCAAATTTCTATTTAAAATAAGGACTAAGTTTGAAATCACAAGCAAAGAAAGTTTTTGAAAGGGGGGAGAGATTTTTAAATTTAAGAAGTGGGAGAAGATGAAGAGACTAATCCTAAGCATAAAATTAAAAGTTAAAAGTTGAAAAGATCTGACCAATGGGATGCAATCCAACAGACAAGAATGTCATATAGAAAACCCACTTTCTCTTTGGACTTTGAATCAAGCAATAATCAATCAGGCAATTAGAAATATCAGACATCATGAAGATCAAGGCATCAAATAAAGATAGCCACATCCAAGAAAGCAAATCCCATAGCTAGCAGTCTTCTTTGTCTTCTCATGTATTAGATGAAATACTCCTTGATCAACTTAGAATAAAGCATTAGGCACAAGATCAAAATATCAGTTGGCATCAAGACAATGTAGCGGATGAGTTCAAATGAATCCCAATACTTGCATCAGATGAAAGCTCAATTCAGAATAACTTGGTCTCAAAATGTTGGCATTGGTCAAGTCCTTTTTGCACAGGGAATGTTGCCTAGTTCTAATTCCAAAAGTTCATATCAAGATCAACAGTCCACCAAACATTTTTTTAGGATTTTTGTTATTTATTAGGTGTTTTAAGGTCCTAAGACCACAAACAAATATATATAATCACAAGATATGGCTCAAATGAGCAAAGTGAAAATGGCATAAACATAAACAAGTTTAATGAAATGTAAATGGCAATGAATGATAAATGACTGAAAATTAAATTGCATAAAGTAAATTACTTGAAAGTAAAGCAATATTAATAAGAGTTAGTCAAATGTTAGTCAAAGTTAATTGAATGTTAGTAGGGTTTTTCTTTTTAATTGATTAAGTCATTCTTTGGAGAAGACTCAACCATCTATTCACAATCATGGATCCTTGAACCAAGACATCCTCCATAGGGAGGAAAAAAGGCCAAGTTTCCATACAATACCATTAAAGATGGTAGACTTTCAATCTCACTTACTAGAATGACATGCCTTTAGGGTCAAAATTTAGTTATATGTTAAGCCATTGTAATTGGACTTATGTAGAAGTCACAACTATATGAGGTCAGGAAATAAAAATTTAGGTGTTAATGCATGTTAGAGATTTGCTATAATGAACTAAACTCCTAAAACATACCACACACTAAAAGAAAAGATCAAAAGGGACGGACCTATCTCATCCATACTTGTATTGGTTCATCTGACACAAAGTCATTGATGACCCAATTACCCTTAGGATATTGAGACTTCATTGGTCAGTGAAAGGAATGGGAAAGAATAGGGATGACGATGAAGAGGGAGGGGAAGTGAGAGAAATACAAATCCGTCATGGGAGGAATTTTATCAAATTAAAATTATTCATTCATTTTGGAAGATGAAATGTACTTTTCATCAATCCCCTAAATCCAATTATTTTAATCTAACAAAAGTCAAATCAACCTTGACCAATGCCCAAACAAATAGTCAAACATCATAAGACCATAAAAATGATTCAACATAATTTTTACACAATTAATCAATTAAATATGAAATTAAAAATACATTAAAATTCAATTTAATTTGGGTAAAACCTAAAATCTCTTCAAAACACCAAATAAATGGCCAAGAGATTTATCCTAAGTCAAACAAGGTTAAAGGACCTTAGACAAAAAATTTCATCATTTTTGAAAAGTCATAAGTATTTTTAGACAATTAAAAATATTCTCATAAACATTTAATTCTTGAAAATATCAAAATTAATCCAAAATATAATTTTAATTCATAAAATAAAATAGAAAAATATTTAAAGATTTTTAGTGAAAGTCCCATATTTTTTTAATTAAAAGTGAAATTAATATGAATTCAACAAAATAAAGCAATTAAATGAAAACTCAGAAAATACAAAAAAACAAGGGCCATCAGATCTCCCTTATTAATTGAGGTGGCAGATTTGATGGCCACGCGCGCGCTATCCATGGTGGACTTGAGTCAAAGCGTCACACGCGTGGTAATCAAAATCAATGGCCAAGATTAAAACGTTGGACCAAGATCAGATGGTTAGAACCTTGCCAACACACCACCGAAGCCCTAGCTTCGGTCATCATCTCCGGTGAGGACCACCAGACTGGTCCTACCTAAACTTCATAAAAAAAATGGAAGATAAGGACACTAATTTGAAGAGAAAGTGCTCAGGATCACGAATCTGGCCTCAATTTTCTCCAATTCCAAGTATATAAAAAGATACATTGATTTGCATTTTGAGGATCATGAACTGAGTTGCTTCAATTTAACCTCAAAGCAACTCAATATTGTTTCTATATTGATAGGACTTCAGCCAACCAAAAATCACAAAGAATAGTGAAGAATTGAGAGAGAGTCGAAGAGATGAAGTTTCTGAAATTTAACCTTCGAGTAGCTTCAATTCAGCTTGATCTTGATCTGGATTTGCTTGATTCTTCCTCCTCTTGCTTGCAGTGATCAATTGAGTTGGAAAGGGCAATGAATTCTTAGAGTTTGAACTTCAAAACAGAAGGTGAAATTCAAACTTGATTTCAATGAAATCCTCAAGAAATTCTATGGAGTGAGGGGTTTGAGTTGTCTTGGCAAAGCTTGGGCAAGGTGTTGATGCATTTATAAGCTCATGGCACTTGTATTTATAGGCTTTTCAAATGCTTTTTGCACACTTCCATTCAAACTCCAAAAATAGTAATGAACTCATGCAAGCTTGCATGGGCGTGTACAAAGCCCAAAGAATGATGTCAAAAGGCCCAAAGTCGTGTACATGTGATGCTAAAAGCAATTCATGAAGCCATGCAATATGGAATGGAAATGGTCATGAAAATCTTCCAAATGGGGCCATGCATTGCACCCATGCGCAAGTCCTTCAATTTTGATCCAAATGAGATGACATTAGACTTTTTAGAAAGGTGAGATCAAGGGGAACAACTTTCATGTTGAACACGTTTCCATTTGAAGCTTGGATCATGATGAATTTTGAGGTGGAATTTTGAGGTGGAATTTTGATGAATTTCGATTTTTCATGAAGGAGTTATGCATTTTAGAAGTTAAGGAAAATCACTTGTTCAATGTTAATAGTCCAAAATGACCTATAATGTTTCCTCTTGGAACATGCATTTGTTAGTTGAATTTGAACTTTCTTAAAACATAAAAGTTGAAGAGGATATCTTTAATTTGATCATGGAACTTGAATGGATTTCATATCATAAAAATTTAGCAAGTTGTGGTCTTGGTAAGTTGACCTCTTAACTAGGGTTCAGACATAATGACCTATAATCTTTCACCATACAAAATGACTTTCCAAGAAAATATAGCTCTTGACTTCAACATGAAAGTTATTTGGAATGTTATTATGAGTACATTTGTATCTTGGAATAATTTTCATATGACAAAAATTGAAGGAGATAGGGTCTAGGGAACCCCACTTTTGACTAGTTGACTTTCTCTGGTCAACCACCATGAACCATCTTGTTAGCTTGATATTCTCTTGATTTTTGGAACTCATGGATGATCATATATGCATAAGGTGATGTAATATTAAATATCCCTTGAAATATTTGATCAATTGATGAGGAAACTTATTGGAGAAGTCACACAAGATATATAGATAAATTAGGGCTTCCAAGGCAAACAAGCTTCAAACTCTTGATATATTATTGATCAAAATGATATTTGAAGATCATGGGGATACACATATCATGTCTAGAGTCAATCTGAACCATCTCTTGATTAGTCTCCTTGCACTGAGGATCTTAAACCCTAGATATCAGCTTGATGGAGCATGGGTGAACATACACACTACCTACAAAAGCAACAAACTATACATTGACATATTTTTAGGTATTTTGGTTAGTAAAAAATGAAAAACAAAGTATGATACAATCAAATGTGCTTGGTGATCTCTCCCAATGCAAACCCAATGAATGAGGGGTAAGGAGGATGCCAAGGTGTGATCCCAAAACCAATGCATATGATGAGATAGAATGAGGGGTCTTAGGGTTAAAATTGGGGTCTTACAGGACTCACCTCCATAGTCAATGTACACCGCCAATCCGATCATCATGCATCAAACACATGTTATACAACTCAACAACATGTGTTGGCATGAATATTAATATTAATAATAATAATAATAATAATCCACTCAAATTAAATGATTAAATTAATATTCATATAATATTAATTAATTAAATAAATAATAACTAAAATGATTAATTAGTTTTACTCATCACATCACCCTTTCTACACTTTTTCTCACACGCTCCCCAACACATTAATTTCTAAGGCAACTACCTCACACCAACGATACATAACTCATCAAAACATCAATCAACACAACACAACCACATATATCACATAATTAAATTACACAAAATAATTTTAATAAAATCAGGGTGTTACACTATGCATGTAGTACCAACTCAACAATGGTTCACGCAGGAACCAGGTCGCCTCTCTGAACCAATGAGCCCCCTCTCTGAACTCCAAGCCCTCTCTCTTAGCTTAGGACAAGCCACTACTCCTCTCTTTGAACTAGCAACTTCCTCTTGACATAACTCAACAAGAATGCATGAACATGTTAACAAATTTCAATGCGTTAAGACCCATCTTCTGATCCTAACATACATGCATTGACAAACTAACGTAATATAATAACTCAACTCAATAAAATTGTTAACTAACATATGTGCATCTCTCCTTTAATTCAATAATACACATCTCAACATGTATAATTTATCAATTCATACTCATAGCTCATAAGCAAATTCGTCATATCATTTATCATCAACATAACATCAATAATACATATAATCCTAATCAGATATTCTTATTAATATAACATATTCAATCTCTAATTACATTATCCCTTTATAGGAAATCACGTTAGCTTTCCAACTCTTCAAACATCCAGCGGACCAATCAACTACTACCGCAAACCAATCAATTGCTGTGAACATTCTGTTTACTGATTTTTCATACCCAGACATGGACCAATCAATTACACCCCTAGACCAATCGATTGGTCTAGGTGATTTTTCCCAGAAACTTATTTTTTTTCATATTCAATACCTTTCCTTACTTCTAATCTTCACCCAAACATGTCCTAACACCCAAAAAACTTATTTCCAGAATTCAACAACGAATTATATTAACATAATCATCAACATATGCAACATCTATTCTATCACAATCTACCACAATTCTTTATCAAATTCAGCAACCAATAAACATTTTAACAAGCATAATCATCGATTCCTATATTTTCACAACTCGGTAAATCCTTCAAACATTATCAATGGCGAAAAATACATGAAAACACCGAAACTGAATTTTATTCATATATCGACATATGAAATTCAACACTCATAACAACATAAAATAACATAGGATCGTCAAATTCATGATTCTCAACAAATCAATTAATCTTATTAGATGTTAAGGACTCCTCTGCCCTACCCCTCACGCATAAGCCTTTTTTATCAAAAGTTATTCTCCCCATTTACCTTAGATTTTTTCGGCAAAATTCTTCCAAGCTCTATCACTGGAAGCTCTCCCCATGCCTTCTATTGCTCTAGCCTCCTTTTCCTCATCTGATATATCCTTCCAATCATCTAACAAAATGTTGTTTGAAGATGGTGTTGAACATTTTGTTAGGGTTGAAACTGAGTTTGTATCATTGGGGTTAAAATGGTGATGTATGTTTCGTTAGGGTTGAAAATCATGTTGTTTCGTCAGGGGTTGTTTCTTGATGAAAATAAAAATATGCAACTGAAGAGACAAGTTAGCTAGCTAGCTCTGGGTAATTTGAGTAAAAGATATCACCAGGTTATTTAGGAAAACCGTTGTGATATATGATGAAAGTTTTAAAAAAACGCCATTGTTTAAGTAAATATAAATTTTAAAAAATAATAAAAAATATATCACAACGGGTATTTTAGAAAATCGTGGTGATATAATATTGACATTATTGATATTTAAACAAAAAAGCGTCAGGTTTAAAGTATTTAATTTAAAAAAAAATCTTTCACAACGGTTAGTAAAAATAACCATAGTGATATATCTTTCTTTAATTAAATAAAAGTGAAAGACGATGGTAAAAACTATGAAGAAATCATGAAATAGCAGGCGTTGAAAGTTGAACTCATGAAACGTCAAACTATATCGCCATAGTTGTTTAAGAAAACTATGGTAATAAATTAAAAAAGGTTAATTAAAAAATAAAAAATAATCTAGGCACATGAATTTAGAGATATCACCACGGTCCTTCGAAGGACCGTGGTAAATGTGGCATCGTTATATCTACTTTTTGTAGTAGTGCAACTACCTTTGGTACCAGTCTTGGTATCGTAAAAGGAAAAAAACATCCTTATGATGGGCTAACTTCCAACCACCGAAATTTAATTTTAAATTCCGTAATCAAGCTCCAACTGTTGGGAAAACTTTAGGAGGGACCAACATTGAAAAATGTCTAGAACCTCCGCTTCAAATAGGATGAATTGGATCATAACCCTTAAATCATGAATGATAAAGAGTTAAAGGTAAAAGTAAGGATTGGGTGAGTTTGTTAGAGCATCCATGTTAACTCTTTCTTCCTTAACACACACTTTCAAAATAACATTCTCCTCATGGCTAGAGCTAGAAAGCCTATTATATCGCCGAAAGGAAGCTACCATTTCCTCACGGGTGTATAGGGTAACAAAAATCTTCAACGTTTGAGTATTTAAAATCCGTAGCCATCGTCAGTTACAAGGATTTTCCTAGAAAATAACAAGGAAAAATAAAGTCACTTTCAGAACTACTAGTGCTCTCATAACTCCTGAATACGCATAAATCTAAGAGCTTGTAGTTACTAGAACTGTTTGCTTGTTCGACATTCGTTGCGGAACGCACATGCATTTCAGACTATTCTCTAATGTTTGAAGGCTCTATCACCCTACCACTTTCATCTAAATCCCTAATAATCGCCATTAAATGGGAAATGGATAAGGAAGAGTAGAAGAAATATACATAAAAGTAGAATATTGAAAGTTGTACTCGATAAAATGGAAAAGCAATATGATTTACTATTAAGGGACTCTCATGGAATTTTACAAAAGCTTTGGATAAAAATATATGTTACAAGGTATACAGTGAAAGTTGAACCCCTTTCATAAGGAATTCGAAAGCTAGCCTTAGGGGTAATCAATATCCTCTCACTAGGTATGCCAATAATTGCAAAAGATTTCCCACGTCTCTGATTTGAATTTCCTAGTCAAATTCATCATTAGTCACATTTAATGTTGCATGCGTATTCACCTCAACTGACGTTTGAGGTTTCACCTCGATTTCGATTTGGATATTTACCCCAACTTATGCTTGAGGGACTCGCTTGAAGCTATGCTTGAGGAATTCACCATGAGCCATACTTTAGGGACTCTTCCCATCCCATTACTTAGGTACTCATCCTAATGTGAAAGTAGGAGGCGATCAAACTAAATATCTTTGTCCTTTGCAAGCCCTCGTGCTTGAGAGATTGTGTACCTAAATAATAATAAAAGGCCCCCACGAGGCAATATGAAGTTCAAAGAGGGTAGGGAAATACCACACATCATCCAAAATGGTGTCCTAGTTACCCATTTAGTGCATCACTCACGCATTGGAGCTAACACTCGCCCATTGGTCGCGTCGCTCGCCATTTGTTGGGCTTAGGTAGAACCAACTATTGCCCGCTCATGAAACATGGAGAAAGACATGTTTTAACGGCACTAACAATATAAAATTTCAATCAAGGGAAGTAGCTACATTCCTCATTAAAGCAAGGGTAATAACGGTTTCACGCTCTTAAGAGAATGGAGAATAACACCTTCTAGATCCAAGAATCCAGGTACGATAAACCTCTATAAATACCCCAGCTAAGGAAGTTGAAAGAACAATGTATTCACTTAGAAACTACATAAATACAAAGGTTATCACCTTCCTTGCTAGTGTTTTCTCTAACACCAACACCAACAATAACCCCTAAAATTATCAGACATATTCTACTTGATATTGTTTGTCACTCATTGTACTTTTAGCAAGTACACAATAATACATGTAATTTGAAGGAGTTTAAACTCCTTTTAAGTAAATTCTATTGTTCGGATGAAAATATTTGGAGAATATTAAAAATATTGAAAATTTATAAAAGATTTTGTTAAGTTAAATTTAAAATTTTCCAAATAGCACCTAACAATTAGAAGTTTGAAATTTCTCTATACTCTATATTAATGTGAATTATACTGCGAATGTCAAATTAATTTTTATTTTTCTTTTAAATTTTGCATGTTGGTCCTATTTTCTTAAAAATTTTAAATTAACTCCTAAATTTTTTCAAAAAATTACAAATTTGTCATTATTTTGTAAAATAAAAATTTTAACCCAAACATTTTAAAATTTATAAAAACACCCCAATTTTTTTATAATGATGAATTTTATAATTTAAAAGAAAAAGAGAGCTTAGAAATAAAGAGAATTGAACTTTAACATTTGAGTTTTAGATAATTTTAAATTCCTCAAAATTTCTAATTACATTATTCAAATCCACCATAACACTTTTATAGGTCTTTGTAAATCAATTATATTAAAGTAGTAGAATCATAGAAGACAATATCATTAAGTTTTCTAAATATTCTTCTACTTCTCTCATGCTAATTGTATTATTAGCAATTTATTCTTTGATGAGCTTCTTTTTCTTTATAAGAACATCTCAAAGTCCTTTATAGCCAAGAAATATAAAATTCTTTGTGAGTACTCTTCTTTCTCCAAAGACATTAGATGTCTTGAGCCGATCCTTGCAGCTCATGAAAAACTATGTACTAGTATGTGAGATTAATTTCTAGAAATAATCTTATTACGTATCCATATTATCCACTACAAAACTAAATACCACACGATAATAACATGTGTTACAATAGATTAATTACTAATTGCAGGTACTTTGTCTCCTTCATAGGTAGCTATTTGTTCAAGTATATTACCAATATTCTAGAGTTTGGTTACGTAGGAACAAAATCTTAAATTCAACAAGTAAAAGCGACTTCTTGCTTGTAATTAGTTACTAGGTCACTACTACACCTATTCTCTAATTTATCTCTTTTCCAACCACCCTAACCCTACTACTATTCCCACCCCCTTAACATTATTTTAGTTCAACATTAATCATTCTTCATAAACAAAACTATCCACATTAGGAATTATTTATTTCATTCCTAGACAAAATACCGACCACATTAAGAATAATCATATTCAACTCTAACACAAATTAATCAAACGTTATTTTCATGCCTTCAAGAAATGTCACATTCAATATAAAATATTTTATTTTTTTGTTTCTCTTTTACTTCACATTGCTTCAATTCTTGCTTATACAGCTTCTTTAAAATCAAACCTTCTTTTCAAATTCTCTCAAATTTCAGAATCTCTTCTTACACTTCACCCTCAAAGGAAGAGAGAGATTCTAAACTCTATACAAAATGAAGAACACAAACACCAACACAAAACTCATTCTTCTTCATCCATATATCCAAAAACAAGGAAACTCAAATCGGTTATGGCTTCTAGCATTCATATCAATTCTCACTTTAGCTTTCCTTGCAACACTCATTTACACGAGAGACCGAGAATCATCCTTAAACAACACAAACACTTCCATAATTTCATCTGTTATTAGTACCAACGCTGTTTCTGCACCATTACCAGCAACAGTTATCAACACTCTTCTTCACTATGCTTCGAAATCCAACGACACATACCACATGACATACTCGGATATCAAACCAATCTCCGACGTGCTTCGAAAATGTTCGTCCCCGTGTAACTTGCTCGTTTTCGGTCTCACGCCGGAGACGCTTCTATGGAAAGCACTTAACCACAATGGAAAAACAGTGTTCATAGACGAAAATCGATATTACGCAGCATATATAGAAGAAAAACACCCTGAGATTGATGCTTATGATGTTCAATATACAACGAAAAGGAGCGAGATGAAAGAGTTAATAGCTTCTGCTAAAGAGCATGTAGCAAATGAATGTAAACCAGTGCAGAATCTTTTATTCTCGGATTGTAAACTCGGAATTAACGATCTTCCAAACCATGTTTACGAGGTTGATTGGGATGTTATATTGGTTGACGGACCGCGCGGGGATTGGCCGGAAGCACCCGGAAGAATGTCCGCGATTTTTACCTCCGGCGTGTTGGCTAGAAGTAAGAAAGGTGGAAATCCTAAAACTCATATTTTCTTGCATGATTTTTCTGGTGAAGTGGAACAGGTTTGTGGGAATGAGTTTTTGTGTAAAGAGAATTTGTTGGAAGCAAGTGGAAGTATGGGGCATTATGTTTTGGAAAGGATGAATGAGAGCAGTGTTCAGTATTGTAAAGGGTCTTCATCATCAACAGCATTATCCACTTAATGCATGTCTGAAATCACGGTGAATTTGACAAAATCACACTGAGAACGCGATTTTATAAAAAGATTCGACGACTAAGTGTGATTCTGAAAAATTTATCGTTAGTCGGGTTCTTGTAATAATCATGTTAGTTACACAATTGGTTCATTTTCCATTGGTTATTTTACCCTAATGGTGTTTTGGGTATTTATCATCCATTTTATTCTCCATTTGTGTTTGTATGTTACTTGGTTTGATGCTTGTAAAAATTAATAATTCTTTTTGTTTTTCATTAAATTTTCCCTTGATGACAATGAAAATTATAATTTGTTCAATGCTTTCATTTGAGTGGAGTTAGTTGGAAGTTCACATTTGGTGTTTAAAAAAATAGCATTAGGTTGATTAAATGATTAATTAGTTTTATGATGAGTCCACGACCACGACTATTACAACTAACCTGTTGAGTGTAAAGTTGCTTTGTTGTCTCTTTATAAAACAAAAACAAAAAAGAATAAAGGTTGCTTCAAAGTTCAACTACTACGAGTTTGTTAAGTAAACTTGCATCATAGATAAATGAAATTGAACCAATCCAATTTCTTTGGTTGCTAAGGAATCAACATCATTTATTCCTATGGCTGTTCAGACTCTCTCTCCTCTCTTATTAGTTCAGCCCCACAAAGTTTGCATGTAAGGTGATGCAGTACTTGTCTAGTCTTTAAAAACTTAAATTAAGATTTATCTATAGTCAATAAGGAACTTGAATTTTCTTAATACACCTCTCACATCAAAGGACATTTGAATTTGGTATGGAAATAACATTGATGGTACATCTACAATTGAGGATTTGTACTAATCATATCTGACACCCTTAATTACTGTGCTTTTATTTATCTTTGTTTATTAAAAAATTATTTCATTAATCATTTGTAATATTTGGAATATTTTCAAAAACTCATTTTTATTAGATTTTTCGAGGTAATTATCGAATTTTTTATAAGTATACAATTTTATCGGTATCTTAAATTTTATATTGAATTTTTCCGTAAAAAAAACATGTATTTTTATAAGTAATTTTGAAATGTCTAGGAAAACTTCATATTTTTCATGCATTATTACTAGTATTTTTGAAAAGTCCGGTAAAAAATCATATATCTTATGAATTTTATCGGATATTTTAAAAAATCAAATTAAAATGCAAGCATTTATACCGGTTATTTTGAAAATTTTGGTAAAATTGCATCCATGTATATTGAATTTTTCAATGGTATTGGTAGAAGAAAATGTTGAGATTATTGGATATTTCAAAAAATCTGGGAATTCTACATTGATTCCGAATTATTTTAAAATCAAGGAGTTTATATTTCATTTTTTTGCAATGAAGACCAAAGGAAAGGACATGATGGTTGATTTTAGGTAGCTTGGTAGAGATGTAGAGATGGCTCGTGTGATGGAAGATGACGTCGATGATTCGCATACTCGGGCGGGGAGAGTAGCCACGACCGATTCTCACATGAGGCGAATGTCTGAGCAGGCTCAAGCACCTCATAGTATTTGAAGTAAAGGAGATGGAGCTCATGGACGAGTCATAGATCCTACTGATGAGCCCGATGTTGCGGTTTTTGAGGATGTCAAGACAACAGCTAGGGAGATGCAGGGTCAGTATGACAATATGGCATATAGGTGTTGGCTAACACAAAGGTGACTCGTTATACTGAGACAAAGACCTTAGCTAATATGAAGATGACTCCTTAGGCTGATACAAAGGTGACTTCTCATGTTGATACAGAGCATATTGCTTCCGCGAATATGAATGCGGTTGTTGCGACTGTTGATATGGAGGTTACTCCTCCGGTTGATACAAAGGTGACTGCTTCGGTTTCGATGGAGCCGTTTGTACATATTAATAAAGGGTTCCCCGGAGTGTTCAATGATTATTCTGTGCTCACCGAATTTATCAATCATGCGGCATTTAGATTATGGAAAGGAGATGTATATATATATATATATATATATATATATATATATATATATATATATATATATATATATATATATATATATATATATATATATATATATATATATATATATATATATATATATATATATATATATATATATATATATATTGAACTTGTTTTTATTTATTATTGATACGTAGAAAATAATTGATTCTCTTTACTTTCTTTGTTACAGGACCACCTGTCGCTGAAGGTGCCCACCCACAGGACGAAGCTGAAGAACTTCTTAGATGTCTTGGTGCCTATGGAGGTCAAGGAGATTGTCGATTATTGCAGTCTCCTTTCATTGATGGATTGTTTGCAGACCATGCACGATGTTGCATTATTTTCAACTTTTTTTAGCGTTATCATAAGTAGACATCTTTCTTTCATCTTCCATTTAGTGAAGTAACAATTACTTTGGATGATATTTTCTCGTTGTTCCATTTCCCCCTGCTATGTAGTTTCTTCATTGTTGCTCTCATTAACTAGGATCTTGCATGTGTTACTGTTATACAAACATGGGGGTTACTTAGGCACAGGTGAGAGATGAGTTTAAAGCTAACATGGGTGCTCACTTTCACATATCTTGTCTCCGGGATAGGTATGCGAAGTTGGTGCAGCAGTCTATATATGAGGCATCCACTAGGGTATACATGATACATCTTGTAGGATGTACTATCTTAGTGAATAAGTCTCATGTATATATTGATGTGAGGTACATGTCTTTACTTAGTAACCTTGACCATGCCAGTTGGGCATTAGGGGTGTATTGCATTGGTTGTGTATTATGCACTTGGAGATGCGACTGTCTTTAAGTGGGCCAGCTTACTAATTATAGGAGAATATTTTAGGTATTAAAATCTTCATTAGTTCTTATAATTTAGTTATTATTTATGGCATGTGTTGATTTGCCTATGTTCTTTTACAATGTTGGATATATGAGTATTTCCCTTCCATTTATGACAGACGGGTTACTCCGACCACTGATGGCTCCACAAGGGCTAAGAGATGGAAGGTCAGACATGCATATTCAGACAGTCTTCTGAAGTACATGAAGAAGATTGGCGCGCTGACTATATATGATGTCATTTGGACACCCTATGTAAAGCCCCAGTTTTTTTATTCTAGTATTTTTTTATTTTGTTTGAGTTTTTGGAGTGTATTTTATTTAATTAATTATTATTATTTAAGTTAACGAGCATTTGGAGAATTTAACCATAGTTTAATATTCAAATTATTTGAGAATGTGAGAAATTGTGGTTTGGGGCCAAGAAACTATAATTTAATTAAATATAAGGATGTGAGTAGAATTAGTCATAATTGAGGGATTTTGTAGAGATTATTAAAATAGAATTAATTAGGTTTTTATTTAAATATAAAGGAAGAGTAATACTACGTAAGATTTGGTGGAAAAGAGGCTAAGAGGAGGAAGTAGTAATCCATATGATAGAAAGAGAAGTAGAAGAGCTTCAATAGCCAAAGTCGATAAAGCATCAAACTTTTCTGAATAATTAAGGTAAGGGGGAATTGTCTAATATATTGGTATCTAAGCATAAGGAATAATAGGGATTCCTTAATCCCTCTCCTTTTCCTTTTTCTTCCATTGATGTGGAACTTGAATCTTGAGATAGTTTGTGCAAAACCTCTATGAATTGTTGCTATATAATTAGGAGTTATGATCTAATGATGTTGCTGACTTTTCCGCTGTTATGTGAAACTTATATGGGTTTATGCTATGAAAATTCTATGCTTGTGTTCATATGAGATGCTGAAATTTTGTTCCTCAGGGGACAAATGTTAAACTCGAGGCTTCGACAACAAGTTCGACAAGTTACACCATACCTGCTTATGCTAACAAGTAATAGATGATGGAGCAGAAAAGCAATAAATAACATAATCAATTGTTTACTGTTAGATACCCAAAAGTGCTAATTTGAGCTATCAAATATGGGTATCTTTCACTCCATTTCCTTGCTAAAATGTTCAAAACCACCCTTGTTTTAGATGAAATGCAATTCAATGATAAACGATCTTGGTACCTTTGATTTGTGTGTTATTGTGCAGGAAGTAGGCATGAAATAATAGAAAGTGAAGACACAAGAAATTTGGCAAAGGGATCAAATCAAACAAGCATTCATCAGCTTGCTCGCTAGGCGAGGGCTGTGGCGAAACACTCGCTAGGCGAGCGTCCAGCGAGAGTCCAGCGAAATGCTCCAGTAATTTACAGTGGCAAACATGACCAAACTCGCTAGGCGAGCTGCTAGCAAGGTGGGTAGCGAACACTTCCAGACTTGGTGAAAAGCGCAGCCAGCACTCACTCGCTAGGCGAGGCTCTAGCGAGTTCCCAGCGAGCATTCCAGTAGCAAAATCTCTCAACCTCGCTGGGGCGAAGGTTGAAGCGTGTCCTTCGCTAGGCGAAGGTTTTGTTCGCTAGGCGAACATGACAGTCTGGAAAAGGCTGTTTCTCTGGGCGCAGATGCCTCAGGTGCCTTATTTTGGGGCTCGCTAGGCGAAGCAGTCTGCTCGCCTAGCGAGCATGACAGCCCAGAAACAGCACTATAAGTAGCAAGTGCCACTTTTGAGAGCCATACTTCATCTTTCCATACTTTTGTACTTTTTCTAGATATTTTCCAGCTTTTGCTCTAGAGATCTTTTGACCTAGATTTCATTTCTCTTCATCTCTTAACCATCTTTTACAAAAAGAAGGTGGATTCCCATCCAATCTTGATTATTCGACTTGGATGTTGATCAACCTTCTTCCGAAACTTGCCAACCAAGCTACCATGAAAATGAGTAGCTAAGTCCTCCATTTGTCAAGGTTAGATGTAGATGATCATTAGCTTTGTGTGTAAATGTAAGGATCTTCATATTGTAAACTCTTTAATGGTGAATATATGATGAAAACTTTATTCTTATTCAAAACTCTTTGTGTTGGTTTATGATCGAGAGATGTTTATCAACTCTTAACCTAGGTTTTCATCCAATCTTGTTTGTTAGCTAGAGATAGTAATGAATGATTTTGTTCACCATAAGGTTGAACCAAAAAGTTGTCATTTTGATAGATTGTGTTAGAGATAAACAATGGATCAAAATGGGAAAACTCACAATGTGTGTTCGAGAGAAACACATTGCGAGGACTTTGTGAAATAATTTATCATCTAAAGGAGTTTATAAGATTGTTGACCGAACAAATACATGCAAAGTGATCGTTGAACCCTAACTTTGGCAATATTTCTCAAATATTCAAACCATAACTTTTACCGCATTTTATTACATTTTTATGCAAGATAACGTGACAACAACCAAAACCCTATTGTTACCTAAAGCTAGAATTAATACAACCATCGAACGGCGGTGATATCTTACAATCCCTGTGGATACGATAACAAAAACCCGACACTTAAAATTACATTCAACATTTACCCAGTTTGATGAAACTACACCTTCGTCTAGGGGGATGAGTCCATAACCCAAGAAAGGAAATTCACTATTAGAAGTTTAGTACATTTAGACTTACAAATAACAACAAACCATATGTTGTTCAATGCCTCTTTGTAACCCTACACAATGACTTTCTATTTAGAGCCTCCCCCTAAATATGAGAACCTACTCATCTTCTTCTCTGCCACGATCCCAGTGACAGGGGAAAACAACCACTAAACCATAATGATAAACTTCAATCTTCACAAGATAAAGAATTTTTAATATTACAACTCCACTAAACAAACCTTATATGCCAAGTTACTAAAACATAAAGGTGTACATAAACAATGTTGATTACAACTCAACTAGACAAATCATTTATGCCAAGTTATTGAAACATAGGGGTGTGCATAAAGATCTTACACTAATCCTATTAGGGCATTAGGGTGGATACACGATACAAAACCTAACACTCTAAGATCTTCAATGAAAGTGATTGCTTTCCAATGTAGGTTTGAGCTCCTTATATAGTAATGTAACTCTGGGCTTTTGTTCTTTGATAGTATCTTTGAATTCGTCTAGAATTAATGCATAATCTATTGGATATTTGATTTTCTCCTTGAATATCTCAAACAAGATATGATTTGTTTTAATTTAAATTCAAGTTTAAATCTTCATTTAAATCTGAATTAAGCTTCATCCAGCTGTCAAATAAATCACCTAAATATTTTGTTAAATCAATAACAACAAAATCTTTAATAAATCTTCTGCATACACTAAAAAATGTAGAATTTGGGCGCCTGTTGCACAAGGCCCATATGTCGTACCAACATGTTGGAGCATCGTGTCCATCATGTGTCCTTTCTGCCGCTGCATACAGCTTTAGCAAGCTAGACCAATCTTGAACACTTGGACATTTCTCGAAGTTATTGTTTTGCTAAAATGCAGTCAACCCAAAGGGCCAATCTAGTAGGAACAACAATCTCCCCCTTTGGAAAATTGTGGAAAAACAACGATTCAAGATAAATAGAACTTCTTCCAAGTGCGAGTAGATGTATTGGATCTTCAGAGCATATCAGCAGCAACGACTTCCATGTATCAGAGTTAAGCACCAGGAGCATTAGAAGTCAGAAACATCAATATTCAGATGCTTACACATAGTCCATTCAGTTTACTCCAAACCAAACAGACAATCATGCAATCATTCACACACTTAATCATGCATGAATCTTGTATCTCATAGTTAGTAGAATACAATCCTACTAATTAACATATATCAGTATGAAATCATTCACATACTTAGTCATACACAAAAAAATTAGTTAGTAGTTGATATCAATTAATACTACTAGCACAGATAGATCTGTTTTCACAAATACAAGGACCATGACCAGATGTAACACCTTGTTTTTCATATTTAATTAATTATGCTATTTTAATTAAATTTGTGATGTGTTGGTGAATTGTTTTATTTTACGTGTTTAAAGGTAGATGGCCTAAGAGGAGAGAGCACATCCTTTAGGAATAAAATGAGAGTTTTATTCAATTTTAATTGATTTAATTATTTAAATTGAGAAAAATAGAGTTTGGGGTAGAAATTAGAAGTTAGTGGAAATTTGGGGTGTGGGAGTAATTAACAAGAGATAACGGCATCATGAGAAATATTAGAAATAAATAATTAGGTTTTATTTGTTTTGTTTAAATAGAAAATGGGACAAAATAGGTTTAGTTTACAGTACGTGAAATAAGAGCAATTTGAGAGAAAAGGCAAGCAATGGTTTAGAAGGAGGGGAGCTAGGAGGAGACACCATTTACAAATCGTAAAGATTCTATAATTATAAAATAAGGGGGAGAATTGTTCATGTGTGGGTGCTTAGACAAAGAGAATAAACAGGGTTCCTTATCCTCCTCCTTTGTGGGTGCTTGAGATGAGTTTTCATAGAACTCTTTCAAAATCTTTGTGTTTTGATATCAAATTTTGTGTAATGATTTCATGTCAATTTCATGTGATCTATCTGATTGAATTCTGGAATTTGGTGTTCTTATGAATTGTGTTGTAATTGTTGAAGGTGTTGATAATTTTGAATCAAATCAATATAATATATGTTAATATGTTCTTATTTGAGTGTTTTAATATGGTCATGTATGATTGAATTTTGTGCGTTTGGGATCGATTGACATCGAAATCGGAGGCTTGATATGGTTTAAAGGGTGGAAAATTATGTTTTTCTATGTTCTGGTATGAGCGATCTCGTCTAACAACGATAAACTTCTTCAAACGAGCGATGTCTCACCCAGTGAGATATGCAGAGTGAGGAATTTTGGTTTACGAGATGCGCGCCCAGCGAGAGGAGATCTCGTCTAGTGAACGCTCGCCCAACGAGTTGTAGGTCGTCCGACGAGGGTGACAATGCAGAGTTGAGTTGTTTTCAGGTTAGTTTTGTGATAGTGTGAAGTTTTGACGTTTAACCGGTATTGTCATGTATTGTTTGAGATTATGTTTTTCTATTTAATGTGAATCAATGCAGTTTATTAAATTGATAATGATTATGCATGAAATGGTTAAGTTTATGTTGAGTTGTGATCAATTGATTGATAATGAGAATTTTTTAGTTTCATTGTGAGTGGCCATAAAAGAGTAATGGTTGAGGTGTGATGATTCGAATTCATAAAGGGGGTCGTGATGAACATTGATAGAGTTGAGATGCATTGCATGTATTTACGAGTTGTAGAGTTGTCTGATTTAGAGAAAGAGTAGTTGCATGTCCCTATTATCTTGTTATTTTGTTTCTTGTCTTATCGCTTTCATCTTTTTTTTATTTCAATTTGTTGAGTCTCCTTCATGATTATATTTCTTGGAATCGAGTTTGTTTTGATTCATTGTTTAGCATGCATAAAACATTGGTTAGATTTGATTTTTATGTAAACGTTCTTTGATCAATAGAATATGTTAGTGGAATGAAATCACTTTTTGCTTTTGGTCAAAAGTGATTCAAAGGTAAAATCTCAAAAAGCTTTTGAAAAATTGAAATTTTAAGATTTTACAAGATTGATTCGAATCATTAAGTTTTACACTGAATTTTTGATCTTGATCAAATTCGAAAGTAGATAAACTCAGAAATTTGATCCTGATCAAAGTTTACACTTGATCCTGATCATTTTCTTGGGAACAGATTTTGTCAAATTTGATTTCAATCAAAATTTGTGCATGATTTGAATCAATTTCAATTTTCAAAATTCATGTTTGATTCTGTTTGATTTGATCTGAATCAAACTTTGAACATGATCTGAATCAAATTCTTTGGCCTAAAATCCTTGTCACTTATGTGTCATTTGATCCGAAATAAATTTTAGGCTTGATTCGAATCACAAGGCATTTGATTCGAATCACGTTTTCTCTGATCCGAATCAACGGGCATAATTTTCAAATGTTAGTTATTACTTTCATTCCACCCCATTTTTCTCATTTGATTCAAATCATATTTTTCTTGATTCGAATCTAACCACATTTTTCAACCATTTTGTGTGCTTTATCTCAAGAAAATATAAATCATATTTGTCATCATTCTACACATAACATCAATTATTGTATTAAGATTTTTCAGTGTGATTTTGTGTGAAAATAAATTTCGTCTGATTTGAGTGTTCAAAGTCTTGCTACAAATTTCTCACATCTTCAATTTCAATTGAGTTTAGACCTTGATAGCGAGACTTCTAAAATTGATTGAAGGAGACGCGTGCTTGAAACTAACCGTTATTGGAGATCTTGTTAAGTTTTCAGGTTGTTAGCAAGATAGAAGGATTGTCAATGATGGTGATAAATTTCATTAAAAAGAAGTAGGTTCTTCTCTCCAGCATTGCCTTAGTAGTAAATGTATGGAAGGCTACAGATAAGGCGAAGTTGTTCTCAGATATTCAGGAAATTTCATCGCTAAAGGAATCGGTAGTATCAAGGGGTTGAGAGCTACACACGAAGGCTTAGAGAATAATTGATGTTATTGAAAGATTCAAGAAACGTATTCGAGTAAAGATTACGTAGAAGAGTTTGGCAAGTTTGTCGTATACAAGTCAAGAACCAAATTAGGAGATTTATTTTCTCAGTTGTAATTATGGATTGGTGATTATATTTACTCTTGGAAATATTTTTCAAACGACAAAGAACTATGCAGGTTCCAATGGGAAACCATTGAAGAGTGCACGTAGGCCAAGTGAGGATGAACGTCGAACCACTATAAATCTCGGTGTCATTGTCATACCCCAAAATTTACCCTCCATTTTCCTACTTGTTACTTAGTTTCATTTGCATACATGGAATCATATCATGCATCACTATAACTTTAGCATGATCTTCTGCATTTGGTCATTGGCTCACAAGCATGGCCACATTCTTTGTTTGTTTTTAACAATAGGGTTTTTTTCACTTAGATTTACTCATCAACTAATCAAAGCATCAATAAGAGATGGTATTTGTTTGTTACTTCATTCACATAGGTGATCATACCTCGAATCAAGACAAAACAAAGGTCATTTTGGTCAAGAAAGATGCAAGTGTGGCTCATTGGTTCAAGGGTGATTCATATGTTTATTCCACATCACTTAATTTTCAAGCCATCCTCAAGATAATTCAAACTTTAATTAGGTTCTCTTCAAGTTATGCTCATTCCATCATAATTTTAGCTTAGGATGCAAGAGAACTTCAAGGTTGCACAAGTTTGCACAAGTTTGGTTGACCTAATTTGCAAGTATGGTTTACTTTTGGTCCAAACCCCATAACTTCCAAAAATTTCAACCAATTGACAAGTTTATTTAGCCAAATATTCTTAGTGAGTTCCTCTATAACTTTGCTTCAAGTCTCAAGCATCAATTCAACCCCTAAAGACCTAAATTTTGGAAAGGGCTAAGTTGCCAAATTGGGCCAAAACCTTGTCATGACCCCCACTTGGCAGCCATGCCATTTTCAGCTCAAGCATCCTTTTGATCTCATTCCTTTTACCTTTTAGTAAGTTTATGAAAACTTCATTTGGTACGAGTTTGGCTCAAAAATGCACGAGGGAATCAAAAGTTATCCAAGCATCAACATGAGGTCCCAAATTGCCCAAATATACAAGAAGTTGCTTAACCTAATGTTTGACCAAAGAACCTTGCCATGACCTCAACTTTACCACCATTCCATTTTTAGATCAATGCTCTTTTTGATGTGATTCCTTTTGCATTCAATTCCTTGCAATGAAGTGAACAAAATGCACGACTAGATTTCATTTGGCAGATTGCAGGTCACCAAAATCATGCCAATCTCCAATCTAGGATCACCTGCACATGTGAAAACTCCTTTTATGCCTAAAACACGTGCTACCAAGTGCAAAACGACTTTGCAAACTCATTGAATCACACTTTTCACCCTTGTCTTCACATAGATGGCAAATCACGAAATTGAAACCTAGCTCACACGATTTCAGATCCAATTAAGACATACCATGATCTCATTCCATTTCCTATAAATAGAGGATCATTTTTACTTCATTTGCAAGCTTGAAAAGCTAGAAAAACCCTGCCTCACTTGAACCCGATATCACTACAAAACCAGTTTGTGGTTTCTTCGATTCAAGCTCTTTCAACCTCAAATATTTGCCCAGAAAGTTTCACCGGCATCACCTGAAGCTAACTGCATCATCACTTTACCTTAGAACCTCTTGTATCATACTTCCCATTTATTCCATTGTTGAACTTTGAAGCTTCAACTGGAAAGATAGCTACGAGTTAAATCCTTGAGCAAACAAGTTACCGGTCTCTTCGTATTGTTCCATTGATCAAAAGCTCTATATCACCTTGAATTTATATTATGAATTCATCATTTAATTTTACTTTGAAGAACTAGGGTTCTTGGTGTTCTTGAGAAAATTCTCTTTGCTCAGAGCCAATCAATGGCTCTGAAGCAAAGAGACATGAATGATGATGGATGTTGTTGCTGAAACATGTGAGGTTTTGGCCTAAGAAACTGAGTTCACGATGTTGTAGAAGTCAAAGGGAGATTGAAGATGAAGTTTCTTTGTGCGTGATTCAAATCTCCCAGCCAATGGGATACCGCTAACACATTTTTTCAGACCACATAGTCGTTGGTACCCTTTTTCTTTTTCTTTTTTTATTTTTTATTTCTTTTTTTAAAAATTTTCTTTTCCCAATTAATTTTTAATTATTTTAAATTCATTTTTGATCCAATGTTTTATAGAAAATCTCTACAAATATTTTTCATCTCATATATTTTTTTTATAATTTTTAAAATCATTTTTGCATTTATTAATATTTTTATTTCATTTTCCTTTTTAATTTTTATTTCTAATTTATTTTTTAATCATGTTCAAACCTTTTTGCATCCAACTTTTGAAATCCATTCATGAGTAATATTTGGACTTTGTATTTTTTTAGCCATTTATTCATTGTTTTGCTTATGGTTTGAAATTTTCTCTTTAATTTCCCTTTTAATCAATTTTAAATCCTTTTTTTATTCATTTTTTTGCAACTTGATGTTTGAGCTTGAGTTGTTGACTTGGTTGATCAATGCTTCTACATTTCAAGTCATCCATATATGGTCTCTTAGGTTGATTTAATCTTCTCTAATTCAATATATTGATACGTGATCATTTGACCATATTTTTGAAACTTTGAGTTAGTGATAGGTTATCCCTAGATTGTGCCATATGTTTGGGTCCCTTGACTAGTTTGATAGTGGATCCTAAGTCAAACACTTGAGTTTTCTTTCATTTTTCCTTTTGTTCTCTTCTTTCTTCTTTTAGTTTTGAACAATTATGCTTCATGCCTTGAGAGTTTGATTTTTGTATCAACACTCTAACATGATTGCCACATACATTGCTTGCCTCATGATCACTAACTTGTTACATCTAACCTTCTACATTTACTTTATGCAATTTACTTTTGTGCACCTTACATTCTTGCAATTTATATTCTTGCAATTTACTTTTATGTCTCTGTTGCGGCAGGAAAATTTTGAGATTAAGTTATTGATTAACTTAACACAGAAAAGTAAGAGTCGCCATCGAACATTATTGTTTCCAAAGGGAATGGAAAAAAGGTCGAACAAAATCCATAAAAGGTCAAACAAAAGAGAAATTTGGATACAGGGGTTGGTTATGTAACGGGAAGGTATTAGCACCCCTCACATCTTTGGTACTCCATAGGAACCACTTGCAAATATATGTTTATAAAAAAGATGGGTTGTTTGTTGATTGATTATAATTTGAAAAGACATTTTTTTGTATTGGAGTGTAAAACTCAACTTACTACCCACAAGTATAAAGAAACGAGCATTTGCATCATCTTGATATGGAGGAATTTTACTTGAACTTTCTCACAAGCACGTCTCAACATTCAAGTGGGAAATGTCAATCATTTCTCAGAATATTGTAGAAGTATAGTGGTCTGTATCACTACAAGAATAGACTAATTGTAAGACCCCAATTTTGACCCTAAGATCCCTCATGTTGTATCATCATTTGCATTAACTTGAGGATCACACCTTGGCATCCTCCTTACCCCTCATTCATTGGGTTTGCAATGGGAGAGATCACCAAGCACATTTGATTGTATCATATTTTGTTTTTCATTGTTCACTAACCAAAATACCAAAAATATGTCTATGTATAACTTTGTTTCTTTTGTAGGTAGTGTGTGCATTCACCAATGCCTCATCAATCTCATTGTAGTCGGAAATTCATGATCATCAAGCTATTGACAAGCTAGAGATCAATTAACAAGAGTCGCCACCGCACTTTTATTATTTCCAAGGGAAAAGGGAAAAAAGTACGAACAAAACCTAATAAGTAAGAAGTTTTCAAATAAAAACTAATAAAAGTCAGAGATCACAGGTAAGGGGTTGGTTACACAGAGGGAAGGTGTTAGCACCCAAAGTGTCCTAGGTACTCCTAGGGAGCCCTTTTTGTGTGCATATGTATTTTGTACAAAGTGATGTTTACAAACAAATAGAATGGGGGGATGAGAAAAGAATTCATTAATTATATTTTTGTGTTTGACAAGACCTTTGGTCTCGTGTCTACGTACCAACATAAAAATGAGGGATCAAAACCTCGTAGTCCGTGATACAAATTTTAAAATGGATGCATTGGTTTTAATAAAATTTAAGTTTGAAAGGCACAAAGGGCTGAAAATGGTTTGAATGAGTTATTTCTTTTTGGCTTTTTGAAAGTTTAAGTCAAGTATAGTTAAGTTTATTTACAAGTTTGATTTAATAAAAGAAGTTTTGAAAATGCAATGGCATAAGGTCAAAGTTTCTATCTTTTTGCAAAAATGGTCAAAGTTTTGAACAAAATTAGTTCACACAAAGAAGATTTTGAAAATGGAGGGAGAGATTTTGAAATTAAAGAAATGGGGAGAAGACGAAGAGGCTACCCTATGCACAAAAATTAAAAGTTTAGAGTTGAAAAGATCTTACCAAATGGGTAGCAATCCAATAGACAAGTATGTCAATAGAAACCCAGAATTCCCTTGGACTTTTTAGAATCAAACAACACACAAATGCACAATTATAACATCTTGAAGATCTAGGCATCAAATAAAGATGGCCTCATCCAAGCTTATACACTTCATGATCTTCTTCAAAATAGCCCATGTAGCAGATGAATTCCACAAGTCACAGGTTCAGAATAACAGCTTTGCAATGATCATGTTGCAGATGAATCTGGAGGGATCTTCAAAGATGTATCATATGAATTTAAAATTGCAAGCACTTGGTTCTTCAACAAATTGGCATTGGCCAAGTCCATTAGCTTAGGGAGGTTGCCTAGATTCTAAGTCCATTTGTCCAAGATCAAGCCAACAGTCCACCAAAAAGTTTTTTAATGTTTTTTGTTGTTATTATGTACATTGATGGTCAAAAACCACACAAACAAAAAAAGTATATACAAACAAAATATATCACACAATATGGTCCAAATGGACAAAGTAAAAATTACATTAACATAAGCAATTAGAATGACATGTACAATGGCAAATGAAATAGAGTGCTAAAAATAAATTGCATTAAAGTAAAAGCTTGAAATTAAAAGTTAATAGTTAGTAAGTTAGAAGTTAGTTTTGTTTTGCTTTTGCTTTTTTCATTTCAAGACATTCTTTGGAGAACACTCAACCCACTTGTCACAAGCATGGATCCTTGAACCAAAACATCTTCCAAAGGAAGGAAAGAAGGCCAAGTTTCCACACAATACCATGAAAGAGGGGAGACTTACAATCTCACTAACTAGAATGCTTATGCCTTTTATGTCACATATTTAGCGCTATGTTAAGCAATCGTAATTGGACTTATGTAGAAGTCACAACTATTTGAGGCTGGGCAATAGACTTTTGGTGTTAATGCATGTTGGAGACATAGTATTATGAACTATGCTCATGAAACATACCACACATACAAAATATGCAAAAGGTGTGGCCTAATCTCATCCATACTCATGTCAATTTTTCAATCAACTAGCATTAGGACTTTGAGATGTCATAGGCCAAATGGAAATGAATGAATGAAGAAGAGGAATGAGATGAAGTGGGAAGGGGATGAATGAGATCACAAATTGGTCAAAGGAGGACTTTTACCAAATTAATATCATTCATTCATTTTGGGAGATGGAATGTACATTCCATCAATCCCCTAAATCCAATGATATTAACTTAACAAAGTCAAATCAACTTTGACCAAAGCCCATCAACAAACAAGCAAACTCAATTAAGTCAATACAAATGGTCAACACAATTCAAATGGCATTTATTCAATTAAAAACAATAAGATAATGCATTAAAATCAAATGTGTTTTGTCCAATTCCTAAAATCTCATCAAAAGACCAAAGAAATGACCATGAGATTTATCATAGGTTAAACAAGGTCAAAGGACCTTGGAGAAAAAATTTCATAATTTTTGGACATTTAAAAATATTTTTAAACAATTAAAAACAAATGAAAAGTCAATTAATTCATGAAAAATATCAATAATGATCCAAAAAAAATTTTAATTCAGAATATGGAAGAGAAAAATATTTGAAATTTTTTGGTGAAAGTCCCATATTTTTTGGATCAATATTGAATTTAATATGAATTATTGAAGAAAATGCAATTAAATTAAAAATTCAGAAATTCTAAATTACGTGGACCATCAGATCTCCCTCATTAATTGAGGTGGCAGATCTGATGATCCAAAACGCGCATTCCACATGCACCTTAGTCAACTGCTTTGTACCGATGGTAATTAAAACGAACGCTCAAGATTAAAACGTGGGAGAAGGATCCTATGGTTTAGAAGCAAGACACCTCATCGCCGGAGCCAGAGCTCGGGTCATCTTCCCCGATGAGCCTCACCAGACTGGTCAACATGAACCCTCACCAAAATAAAAAACAGGGACATGATCTTGAAGAAAAAATGGCACGGAGCTCGAATCTGATCTACTAGATTGAATCTTAAAGATGCATGTCTCAACATGGCGTTTGTTTCTCAAATAGAATCTTCCAAAGTCACAGATTCCTTAGATGATGATCAATGGATTCTATCCATGCAAGAAGAACTTAATCAATTTGAAAGAAATCAAGTATGGATCTAGTTCCTAGACCAAAAGGTAAGCATGTCATTGGTACTAGATAGATCTTTAAAAATAAGCTAGATGAAAATGGTATCATTGTAAGGAACAAAGCAAGATTGGTAGCCCAAGGCTATAATCAAGAAGAAGGTATTGATTTTGAAGAAACTTTTACCCCGGTTGCTAGACTAGAGGCAATTAGATTATTGTTGGCATATGCTTGTTCTTTGAATTTTCAGTTGTACCAAATGGACGTTAAAAGCGCATTCCTAAATGGATACATACTTGAAGAAGTTTATGTAAGTCAACCTCCAGGTTTTGAAGATTTCAAACATCCCAATCATGTGTACAAACTCAAAAAGGCCTTGTACGGATTGAAGCAGACACCAAGGGCTTGGTATGATAGGTTAAGTAACTTTCTTTGTGATCATGGTTTCGAAAAAGGTAAAATGGATACTACTTTTTTTATCAAAATAATTAACCATCATACTATTTTAGTGTAAATTTATGTAGATGACATCATATTTGGATCCAAAAATGAATCCTTATGTGAAGAATTCTCAACAATCATGCAAGGAGAATTTGAAATGTCCATGATGGGTAAGTTAAACTACTTCCTTGGGTTGCACATCAAGTAAACAAAGGATGGGATATTCATCAATCAATCTAAATACTGCAAAGAACTTCTAAAAAGATTTAACATGGATGCTTGCAAAGATATAGCCACTCCAATGGGATCAGGGACATATCTTGATCAGGATGAATCCGGAACTCCAATTGATATCACTAAGTATCGAGGTATGATTGGTTCCTTGTTATATCTAACGGCTAGTCAACCTGATATTATGTTTAGTGTTTGTTCATGTGCTCGATTTCAAGCATCTCCAAAGGAATCTCATCTCTCTGCTGTAAAGAGAATAATGAAGTATCTCAAAGGAACATCCAATGTGGTTTATGATACCCCAAAGGTAGTATATATAGTCTTGTTGGTTTCTCTGATGCATATTATGCAGGATGCAAAATAGACAGAAAAAGCACGAGTGGAACATGTCACATTTTTGGAAATGCTCTAGTTTCATGTTCATGTAAAAAGAAAACAAGTGTGGCTCTTAGCACCGTTGAAGCATAATATATCTTCGTTGGTAGCTGTTGTGCTCAAATTCTTTGGTTAAAGCAACAACTTCATGACTATGGTATAAACCTAGGAAGCATCTCTCTCAAATGCGACAACACAAGTGCAATCAATATTTCAAAGAATCTGATAATGCACTCAAGAACCAAGCATATCGATATACATCATCATTTCCTAAGGGATCACGTTCTCAAAGGCGACATTGAAATATCCTTCATTGATGCCCAAAATCAACTAGCAGATATCTTCACTAAACCATTGGTAAGAGATGCATTTTATAAAATCAGAAGGGATCTTGGTATTCTAAGCGAAAGTAACATCTAATCGAATCAAGATCCTCGAGTGGTTCATAAACAAGGTGCATGCACTCTTCCTCACATAAATTTATTATTGATTAGTAATAAATAAATGTTCGATTTTGTTGCTAGAAAATGTTTTCTTTATAAAGTGTTTTATCTGATGTGTAAATTTTTAAATTTTTATCAAAATGATTTTTATGTCAATTGATTGCTTTTCAACCCTCAATCGATTGGTTCTTATTTTGTGTTCAAATTTTTGTACAGTAACTTCTTCCAATCGATTACATGTTTGCATCAATCGATTGGTCCAAAAAAATTCTCAATTTTTTTTTTGTCGTAGCTGTTGCATACGCGAAAAACAACCGGCGGGAAAAAGACACAGAGCCGCCACCGTGCGTTATTTATCCCAAAGGAGGGAAAGGAAACGCTCAAAGTAAACCTGGAAAGGGAATGATCTTATGACCGGAGATTGCAAGGATCGGGAGTCGGTTATGCAAGGGGAAGGTATTAGCACCCCCTCAGGTCCGTCGTACTCGACGGGATCCACGCTCATAAGAATAGAATAAGGTTGCTGAATAATTGCTCAAAAAGAATGCACACACACTGGAATAAAACACAGATGGAAGAAGACGGAGAAAGCGGACTCGGCAGGATGTCGCATCCTGGGCCTACGTAGTTTGGCAGAAACAAACATCAGAGTCAACGTAGTTCGGGGAAACGGGAAATGTGCTCGCTAGGACATCGCATCCTATGCATACGTATCTTCTCTAACCAGAGCAAGAATCAGAGCACTCGTAGCTCGGCTAACACACGCCAAATAGACCGCTGAAAACAAAGACGCTGAGACGTCAGAGCAAACGCACAACTGGAAACGGAATGCCAATCGCTGGTCTTACATCCAACTCCACACGGAACAAACCAACGGGAAACCGAATGCCAATCGCTGGACTTACATCAGACTCCAAACAAACAAACACCAACAAGAAACCGAATGCCAATCGCTGGACTTACATCAGACTCCAAGCACACACACAAGAAGAAGAAGGGTCTCGATTGCAACTAGGGCAAGAGAAAGGGAAGGTCTCAATCGCAACGAGGGCGAGAGAACAAGATCAAAGTTAGTCGTCAGTCAAACTCGACAAGACATCGCATCTCGTGCCTACGTATCTCACTTGGACATGAGAATCAGAGTTGTCATAGTTCGGCTAAACTATTTCTGTTTGTTTTGTGTTTTTTAGGTGAACAACGTCACTACGCAATCTACCGGATGCTCGACCTTGGGAGACTTACTCACCTGTAGTAGAAGGAGTTAACGTGTCCTTAAGAGGGGATAAAGTTGGTTTGTGTTTTAGGAAAGCTCACGCAAGAAAGGAAGTCCTAGACGAAGGAACCGTGCTACCTTAATTGACATGCAAACGAGACTATGCGAAGTCTAGCAATCCTATAGGGATACAAGCACACCACACAAACACATACAGCATGAAGTAAACACACCAACAAGGGGCTCAATCATCAAGGGTGAGGCTTTAGTCAAGGGGTCATATCAACCTCGATAAACAAGCCAATTGGAAAGGTATCTGAGGCTCTTAACCACTGACAGTGACCGTCAGGGTGAGCAGATGAAAGGTAATGAGGATAAGACCTCATAGCTCTTAACCTGGGCCTGGGTGAGCTTCAATCAATGAAAACGTGGGAGTCCAGAATGTGGGACTCTATTCCACTTGACTGACTCTATATACAAGGATCTTGGGTGTTTATTCAAATGCATCAGCACGTAGTGCGAGCAAGATGAAAGACTCAACTGAATAGCAGGGGACTGACTGCTAGTCCCTTCTATCTGCCAATTGCCTCTTCACTTAGGAGGACTTGAAGTACATGGCATAATGAATAAACAAACACAGTCATTTCCTCTTAAGGAGGACTTCAGCCAAATGCCTGCCAAACAGAAACGACAGGGCTTCCAGACTACATGGAGTTAGAGAATGATTACCTAGGTGGTATGCCAACCACAAGCCAAGCAAAGCAACTCAAGCAATGAGTTAAAGCTACTAAAGTACCTGTAAGAAAATCAAAAAAGTCAATATTCACATTCAGACAAACCAACCAGACAGTCAACAGTGAGACAACCAATATACACAATGCAAGTCAACAACCCAAGTGAATTCATCACCAAGGAACCTACAACACAAGAAAGGTTAGTGGACAAAGAATTTTGCATCTCAATTCATGAGATCAACATAAACCAGTGGGACTAGGAGCTTGAACCTGAAATGCAAAACTCAAAAGATGAGTACAAACCACTAGCACCAAGGCTAGGGTCAAAGGCAAAGTAAAAAGTCAAAGCAACAACCAATATTCAACATGAAGCATATTTAATCTATCATGAACATGTCCTAAAAAGGACCAAGTCAAAAGCATTAATAAAAGTCATCACATGAGCAAAATATGGCAAAGGCAACTTCAAGGCACACAATTGGTCATCAAGAATCAAAATTCCATATTAAAACAGAAATGACTCAAACAATCATGAAAAATTTTATGAGCATACAACATGTCAAACATAATCATCATGCAAAAAATTAGAATCAACAGAGCTCAATTGATATGGCAATGAAAATGAATAAGATCACCATCAAATTGTGTGACACACATTGTCACACCATACAATCATGTGTCCAAAACAGAGATGAAAAATGAGAAAAATACACAACCAAGCCTAAAAAATCATGCAAGATGTTAGGAAGCAACACACCAAATTTCAAATTAATTGGCCAATTATTGAGCATTTCACAATAGAATGAATGAAGCAAGTCACATATGCATACATGTCCAAAGAATCAATCACATTTAAAATTCCAGAAGTGGTAAAATCATGAAATCACACCGCAAAAATACTAGACATCTCAAGGATCATGTAGAAAAAAATTGAAAATTAATTGGACTCCTATACTATTTTTTATGATTTTTTGAATAAGCATGAAAGAAATGAAATAAATGGAAAAACATGAAAATATTATGAAAATAAAATGGAATTTGGAAACAAGCCTCAGGCGGATTCGAACACAGGATGTGAGGCTCATGGAGCGCCTCCTCAAAACGCAGTCGTTTTGGCTATGAATAATTGAAATGAAAAAAAAAAAGGAAGCGCTCGTGTGGTATCGAACCAGGGACACACGGGATAATAGTGCGCTAACAGTAACCTTGCAAGCCTGAACCAGAGCAAACCCTAGCCTACAGTGCACGGCGGCTCCTACGGTGGTTTCCACCGTCTTCTTCATGAAGACGGTGGCTGAACAGTAACGCGCATAATTTTTTTTGCAGAATTCACAAACCAATACATCATTCGAAAGGTTATCATGCAAGGAACACGGATCAAGCAATATTTAAGTCTAATAATCCATGGATAAGGAGAATCGATCAAAAACATTTATGCACTCAAACTTTCAATTCAACATATCTCAATGAATATTGCACCATTTTTAATTCTAAAAGCATCAGTGTGATCAGCATGGAGAGAGCTATCTAAACATGTGCATAACAACAAGAATTAAGATGTTCGAAAATCACACCTCTTGAAAATCAATCAATGGCAGCAGTGGATTCAAAGGCCTAGTTGTGTCCAAATCTCTTCTATCAACCTTGTTATGAAGTCTGATGTAGAAATTGAAGCTTGAAACGAACTAGATCTTGATTAATTTGCCACTTCCATCTTCATGTTCTTGAGCTTGCACACCTTGATTCTTCACCAAATGCTTCAATCAAGAGCTTGAATTCTACCAAATGATGATCAGAGAACCAGAATATGCAATAAAATCAATGGCTTATGTGAAGAATTTTTGAATTTAGATTGGGAGAAAAAATGGAGGGAAACTTGGATCTAGATCTAGAATGTGAAAACTGAAAAATTCTGTTATGATTAAGGCTTTATATGACATGCTAATCACTTTGCAAATGGTAATTAGGCTTGGCTAATGAAAAGTTAATGAAATATGAGGTGCATGGAAAAATTGGAAAATTCACCCTATGCATGCAACATGAACGTGAACAGTACCACATTACCATTCAATTACACTTAAAATCAACTTAGGAACACAATGGAATGATCAAAAGGCTCATGTGATGCACCAATTTTAAATTCTTCATTTTCCCTCCAAAAATCACATGCATGGGCAAATGATCATATGAACAAATTTCATGCAATGCAATGTTGGATTTGGAAAATATGAGTCACAAGGAGCATAATGCAAAAAGAGGGACTCCATTTGGAGTTTTGGATCAAAAGTTATGACTCTTGGAAGTTCCATGCACACTTGACAGTCATTTGACCATATCTCCTCAACCATTCATCAGATGCTCATGATCTTGGACTTTTTGGAAATGAGAGAGAAAGATATTCAACTTTCATGTTGGACAAAATTTCATTTGAATCTCCTTTGGTGTTGGAAAGTGAAGTTGAAAGTGGTCCAAAAACTTGCCATTTTTGGAAACTTGAAATTACAGGTCACTTTCCATTTTGGGAAACTTTTGATCTGGCCTCAAATTCTTCAAGGTAGAGGTTTGACATGATGAATAAACCTCTTTTGGACATGAATGAAGTGTCTCAAACCATTTCTCCACCTCCTGGCCCTCAGTTGACTTTCAGTTGACTTTTATGGGCCTCAGATGACTTGGCAATGCACTGATGACTTTTGAGCCTCTAACACCTGGTCAAGTTGCTTCAAAATGAACCTTGATTCATATAAGCTCTTCAAAATAATCATGTGGAATTCATCTCAAGGAAATGCTTGGTCTCTTGCACTGGTGAATCCTCTTGATGCCAGTTCTAGTTGCTAGGATGCAATGCAATATGCAATGTTAATGTAATGTTAATGACCTAAAAATGACATGAATGCATGAATGTGGGGTGCAAATTTGAGGTGCTACAGCTGCCCCTATTCAATCAACTGGGAACCTGAACGGATGAGAGCAACGGCTGTCAGACCTTCAAGGTACACAGGGATTGAATACCAAAGAACCGTGGAATTTGCACTCTGTGGGGAATGATCAAAGAAAACCGTCGACTTGATATACACTGATATCAAGGAAAGCGAGCCATTTACCGATGGCGGCTGTGAAACAGTCGACTTGATATACACTGATATCAAGGAAAGCGAGCCATTTACCGATGGCGGCTGGAAACAGTCAACTTTATATACACTGATATCAAGGAAAGCGAGCCATTTACCGATGGCGGCTGGTGGAACAGTCGACTTGATATACACTGATATCAAGGAAAGCGAGCCATTTACCGATGGCGGATGGTGGAATAGTCGACTTGATATACACTGATATCAAGGAAAGCGAGCCATTTACCGATGGCGGCTGGTGGAACAGTCGACTTGATATACACTGATATCAAGGAAAGCCAGCCATTTACCGATGGCGGCTGGTGGAACAGTCAACTTAATATACACTGATATCAAGGAAAGCGAGCCATTTACCGATGGCGGCTGGTGGAACAGTCGACTTGATATACACTGATATCAAGGAAAGCGAGTCATTTACCGATGGCGGCTGGTGGAACAGTCGACTTGATATACACTGATATCAAGGAAAGCGGGCCATTTACCGATGGCGGCTGCGACTGGGGAGGAACAAGATGTTCACAACTGGAACCAGACAAGACGTTTACCGACGACTCTACTGGGGATTTTGATATGTACCAAAGAACGGATACATGACCAGACATTTACCGATGATTGGGAAAAAGATACACAACCAGACGTCAACGGACGAATGGGAAAAAAACTCGACGTTTATCGACATCGAAAGATGATGTTTACCGACACCAACAAAAGGACGACCAGACATTTACCGACGACTGGAAAAAGATACACAACCAGACGTCTACGGACGACTGGAAAAACTCGACGTTTACCGACATCGAAAGATGATGTTTACCGACACCAACAAAAGGATGACCAGACATTTACCGACGACTGGAAAAACTCGATGTTTACCGACACCGAAAGATGGTGTTTACCGACACCAAAAAAGGAACGACCAGACATTTACCGATGACTGGAAAGGAACTTAATGTTTACCGACACCAACAAAAGGATGACCAGACATTTACCGATGACTGGAATGAACTCGACCAAACATCAACGGATGAATGGGAGAAAGAAACCACGACCAGACGCCAACGGACGAATGGGAAGAGAAACTCAACCAGACATCAACGGATGAATGGGAGAAAGAAACCACGACCAGACGCCAACGGACGAATGGGAAGAAAAACTCAACCAGACATCAACGGATGAATGGGAGAAAGAAACCACGACCAGACGCCAACGGAGGAATGGGAAGAGAGCGGATGTTACGAACATCGAAAGATGATGTCTACCGACAACAAAAGAAAGGAGACCCACACGGGGATCAACACGACACCTACTGGTATCACAGGGATGACATCTACATATGTCAAGACAAGGCCAAACACTTGTCGGGGACTACTCTGGGGGAGTCAAACTTTCCTTTCACGAGCGGGTTAGGAAATAAACCTCTCTGGGGATTACCAATCCTGAATGCTGTCAAGAGCAACTACAGCAAACGTGTCATACAGATGTTGAACAATGATTCACCTCTGCTGGGGAACTGATCCAAGCTTGCAAGATGCCAAGGGAGGAAAACTCCTGCTGGGAAAGCTAACGATCACTTTGCTGAGCACACCATCTCTGGTTCGATCTTCCAACTATGTGGGGAAGAACACTGCTGGGGGCGCTTGCCAATCTGTCATTCTCGGGACGGTAGAGAAACCCACTCAACTAGGGAGTCACTTTCTGGGCAAACATCAACCCCTCAACTATGCTAGGGAAACCAATTCTGAAATCGGCCCGGACGACCCAACGTCGGGATGCTAAACTCCTCTGAGCAACACCTTCACCGACCATCTCAATCCATTCTCGGATGATAACCACGGCTCGGAGCTAGCTTATGCTTGCAATGTTGATGCATGAGTTTTTTTTTAGTGTAATGCTCCATAATCCTGGAAATGCTACGCAATTAATGATGCAATATGCTATGCTTATCTAAATGATGAATGCATAAAAACATATCCCCCTCTGGGGACAGCACGAGCCACCCTACTGGGGAGCTCGATGAACTCTGATGAGGAACTCAATGTCACTCCCATCTCCACCCTGCTGCGGAATAGCATTGTTGCTGGGGAAAGGATAATCCTCACTAGGGACGACTTCCGACCGATCTCTGCCGGGGATTATCCATGGTGTTTAACCAAATCACAAACGATCATGATGGACGCAGTTGTTCGTTTCATTCCCTCTTTTTCCTGGACCGCCCTTTCGGGTTTTCAGTCCACCGGGATACCCTTTTTTTTGCCCAAGCCGCCCTTGTGGGGTTTTCGACTTGCCGGGTGTACAGTTTCTTTCTTTTTATCCCTAATTTTTGCCCGAACCCTTTTCATTATTTTTCTTGGTTCGCCGGGATGCCCTTTTTTGCCTGGACTCTTTTATTCTTTTCGTCCAGCGGGTCAATTTTTACGAAGTATCTTTTAACTGCGTCCGCATTTACAGGGGACAGGAAACCCTCACCATCCATGGTCGTCAACAACAAGGCTCTGCCAGAGAAAACCTTCTTGACCACGAATGGGCATTCATAACTGTGTGTCCACTTGCCCCTACGATCGTTCTGAGGAGGAAGGATCTTTCTCAACACCACCTCTCCCACACGACACCCACGAGGTCGCACTTTTCGGTCCAAAGCACGCTTTGTTCGCTGTTGGCACAACTGCCTACGACAACGGTTACCAGCCTCTTTTCCTCAATCAGGCTCAACTCTGCATACCGAATCTTATCCATTCAGCCTCTTCTAATTTTCATCCATCAGGACTCTCCATGATGGGATCTGGATCTCAATGGGTAATACCACTTCTATCCCATACATGAGTGAGAACGGCGTTGCCCCAGTAGACGTACGCACCGAAAAGCGATACCCAGGCTACAAGCTCCATACCCAGCCACCACTGTTGGTGCATTCAAATGTTATTCAGGCAACAAAAGGAATGTGGGATCCTTTCGGCGTAACCAAAACGGTACCAACTCCGCTTCCATTCACGTTAACGACCCCATCAAACATCAGAATCCGTTCGGATTCAGGGTCAGGCCCCTCCTCCGGGATTGGTTCCTCACAATCTTTCGATTTGAGAACCTCGATATCCTCATCAGGGAACTCAAACATCATCGGTTGATAATCCTCAACGGGTTGCTGGATGAGGTAATCAGACAGTACACTCCCCTTTATTGCCTTCTGAGAGGTATATTGAACATCGTATTCTGTCAAAATCATCTGCCAACGAGCAACCCGTCCGGTCAATGTTGGCTTCTCAATGCTGGCTTCTCAAACATATACTTGATCGGATCCATCTTGGAAATCCACAAAGTGGTATGAACCAGCATATACTGTCTCAGTCGGCGACCAGTCTATGCCAAAGTACAACAAGTTTTCACGAGCAGTGAATATATTGTTTCACAGTCGATAAACTTTTTGCTAAGGTAAATTGCATGCTCTTTTCGACCAGACTCGTCATGTTGCCCCAGTACACACCCCATAGACCCTTCGAGGGCTGTCAAGTACAGGATTAATGGTCGTCCCTCCACGGGAGGCATCGGAATCAGAGGTTCCTGCAAATTCTTTTATTTTCTCAAATGCCGCTTGGCAATCATTATCCACCTGACCGTTTGATCTTTTTTTTTTCAACAGTTTGAATATCGGCTCACACGTGGCTGTTAGATGAGATATGAATTGTGAAATTCAGCTCAATCTATCCAAGGAACCACGAACCTCCTTTTCTGTTCTCGGTTCAGGCATTTCTTGCATTGCTTTTTTCTTTCTTCTTTTTGTTTTTTTTAGCAGGATCAGCCTCAATTCCTCTTTCATTCACAATAAGCCTCAGCAACTTACCGGACCGCACTCCGCAAGTGCACTTATTCGGATTCATCCTCAGTCTGAATTGTCTTCACCGGTCCATCAACTTGACCAGATCTACCAAATGCCCCTCTTCTGCTTGGGACTTTGCTATCATGTCATCAACATAGCATCCGATTTCATGATGAATCATATCATGAAACAAAGTCATCCTGGCCCTCTGATACTTGGCACCGGCGTTCTTGAGATCGACTGGCATCACCTTATAGCAAAAAGTGGTGTCATGAACATTGTTTTCTCCATATCATCTGGCGACATTTGATTTGATTATAGCCAGAAAAACCATCCATGAAGGAAAACACCGAGAACTGAGCTGTATTATCTACCAACACATCGATGTGAGGTAATGGAAGTCATCCTTTCGGACTAGCTCTGTTCAAATCTCGGTAGTCCACACGCATTCTCTCGTTCACATCCTTTTTCAGCGTCGGCTTCCACTACACTGGAGGACAGTCTTCTCTCAATGGTAGCTTGTGCCCCACGATATCGGTATCCAACCCTGGCATATCCTGGTACGACCAGGCGAAGATATCAACATGCTCCTTCAACAGGGCTACCATCCTGCTCTCGACATTCGCCTCCAAGGCGGCCCTAACTTTCACTTCCTTTCTGACCTCGTCGGTGCCTGGGTTAACAATCTCAACTCGCTCCTCGTGCGGTTGAATCACCTTCTCCTCTTGTTTCAACAACCTGGCTAATTCCAGCAGATCACAATCTTCTTCGCCTTCTTCTTCGGCAGGATAGATTGGATTGTCGAAGTCATACAAAGGTGTAACCGAATTGTTATCAATGAGATCAGGAGAATAGTTGCATCTACATGAATATTGATTCATGCATTGCTTCTGAGGTCGGAACGAGACAAATCAAAAGGAAGAAAAATGAAAATAAACATTGCCATTTTTTTTATTTTTTAAAACTGCGATAATAAATGAAAAACAGGGAACACCGCTTTTACTACAAAAAACATCCATTTATTAATGATGTAAAATGTTGCAAAATGAAACACATGAGGTGGCCCTTACAATGGACCATTACGTTTCGGGCAAAACGTATGGCTTTCATGCAAACAGAATTGAAAAACAGAAATGTTACTCTTCATGATGAGTGGCAGTGGTGATCTTTGAGGCCTTCCAGTTCCCTGGTACGCACGATTTTATCCACGAATCAAGCTCGCAGTTACTGTCAATCTCTTCACCCACTATACAGGCGTTACCTGGATCCAGCATCCCAGCACTAATGAACGGGAACGGTTGACGACGTCCTCTGTTTTGCTCAGACGAGTCTTGGCCTTCCTGATAGCCAACCCCAAACCTATCAGCTTTTACCACAATGTCTACTACTCTTCCCCAGCCTTGGGCTTCTCCGTTCTTTACCACTTCCATGGCCTGTTTGTAAGAAGAAATGGACAGCTTTTTCTCTTTCTCAGCAACAATGGCATTCTCCACCTTGACGGTTTCAACTGCCTGACATGGTGTTTCACATGGTTCACCATCCATTTCCACCTCCATCATTCTCTGAGTCGTTTCCCTCATCATTGAACACCCATTTGTAGCGACAGCCGCACAACAACTATCACAACCATGGAAAGCTCCACTCTTCATCAGATGCCTCTGGACCACAGCCATTGGAGTTTTTAACTGATCCACATTCGTCTCCTCAATTTTTCTCTTGTCCTTTGACATCACGTTCACCCCCACAGGACCATGCATTGTCACGGGGTTAGCATTAACATCTGGTGTCGGTGCAAAACTGATGGCTTTGGAATCCACCAAATCTTGGACGGCATGCTTAAAAGCTCTACAACCCTCAATGTTATGCCCGGGTGCCCCAGAATGGAACTCGCACCTGGCGTTCTCATCATAATTTGCAGGCCTCCGATGTAGTTCTACAGGAACCAATATCCTTGGCTGAACTAACCCAAGATCCCTCAACCTCTTAAACAGAAAGGTATAAGTCACGGGTGGCTTATCAAACTGACGATCCGTCGTCCCCTTCTTCACTTGGCACCCAGCTTTCTGTGCTTTCTGTTGAGATGGTTGATGTTGCTGTTGTACAGATGAATTACCAGCAGGAATAGTCACTGTAGCAGCATACGGGTGGTAACGATCCCTACCGTGCCCCTTTTTGGCATGCATATCACTTGATTCACCCTCCTTCTTGTGCTGACCATTGCCAGAGAGCTTCTTTACTCCGGACGATGGAGCATTTCCCTGAATTTTCTTTGTCATCAGCCATTTTTCAATCCTCTCCACCCTTTCAGCAATTGCTTTCTGCCCCAAGGCGAGACCTTGCACGACATTGAAAAACTCCCTCATCATCTCTTTCAATTCGAGAATGTCGGCGTTGGGTGGATCCATCAGCTTGGGTTTGTTGCGTATGGCAGGGTATCTGAGCGGGAGAGCTATGTGCACCGGTTAGATACTGACACCTACCAAACAGAAAACATGTCAATATGACTCACATATGTAATGTCATGTCTATCCGTATGAGGAAGATTCTGTCCTTTGACTCTGGCTTCATCGAGACGGATAATAATTTGACAATAACATTCTGACATCAGGATGTCTCTCAACCAGAATCTCAATCAAAAATGGACCTTGAGTATGGATAGACATGGGTTGGATGCAGATGAATGCGAAATGTGAATGATGCAGATGCATGAATGCAAGTCACTGTGCATCCTCCAAGTCATCTGAAGATCAACTGCATTGGACCGGTCTCTGAACTGATTACAATCATCTAAGGGCCCGAGTAACCATAAATCCAACTTGGGGAGTTCCGAATAAAACGGAACTGGAGGACATATCACCTTCATCACAGGAACATCCATTGAACGAATGACAACCAGATCCTCTAAACGAGTACTCTCAAATTCAACCCGGGGATCCGAAATAAACGGAACCCGCCGATAGATATCACGGACAGAACTCCGGCGTCTCAGAAATGATTGTCCATATATCCAACTGAACCATAGTCACCATCAGTACCTGCAAATGATTCATTCCCGCCCCACTCACGGGTATCATCTAGGCCAGGGTAAGGTCAAGAGAAACGCAGGATAAACAACCCTTTCAAGAATATCATTATATACACACCAGATGTATGCAACGATAATACCCCATCTGAATCTGAACTGCTCGTGATATCGTGTTCCGCTAAGTGGCGCCACACCACCCGCTTCCCATGAATCACTCTATTCCTAGGTGTCCTAAAGTTCACTCATAGCCTGGGTATTGGTCCTTTTACCTCTTGTAACTCCCACCCCACAGAGAAACAGATACACAACCAGCACAATGATAATATGATGCATGCAAACACATATGCAAGTATATACAATCATAGCATAATAATAAATGCAATAAATAAAGCAGTAAAAGCAACCAAAATTATCCTAAAGAGCGCTAGGATTGACTCGCTTAGGGAAGATGGACCAGCAAGAGGTCAACTTCTCTAGTGTCCCCAGCAGAGTCGCCAGCTGTCGCATACGCGAAAAACAACCGGCGGGAAAAAGACACAGAGCCGCCACCGTGCGTTATTTATCCCAAAGGAGGGAAAGGAAACGCTCGAAGTAAACCTGGAAAGGGAATGGTCTTACGACCGGAAATTGCAAGGATCGGGAGTCGGTTACGCAAGGGGAAGGTATTAGCACCCCCTCAGGTCCGTCGTACTCGACGGGATCCATGCTCAGAAGAATAGAATAAGGTTGCTGAATAACTGCTCAAAAAGAATGCACACACACTGGAATAAAACACAGATGGAAGAAGACGGAGAAAGCGGACTCGGCAGGATGTCGCATCCTGGGCCTACGTAGTTTGTCAGAAACAAACATCAGAGTCAACGTAGTTCGGGGAAACGGGAAACGTGCTCGCTAGGACATCGCATCCTATGCATACGTATCTTCTCTAACCAGAGCAAGAATTAGAGCACTCGTAGCTCGACTAACGCACGCCAAACTGACCGCTGAAAACAAAGACGCTGAGACGTCAGAGCAAATGCACAACTGGAAACGGAATGCCAATCGCTGGTCTTACATCCAACTCCACACGGAACAAACCAACGGGAAACCGAATGCCAATCGTTGGACTTACATCAGACTCCAAACAAACAAACACCAACAGGAAACCGAATGCCAATCGCTGGACTTGCATCAGACTCCAAGCACACACACAAGAAGAAGAAGGGTCTCGATTGCAACTAGGGCAAGAGAAAGGGAAGGTCTCAATCGCAACGAGGGCGAGAGAACAAGATCAAAGTTAGTCATCAGTCAAACTCGACAAGACATCGCATCTCGTGCCTACGTATCTCACTTGGACATGAGAATCAGAGTTGTCGTAGTTCGGCTAAACTATTTCTGTTTGTTTTGTGTTTTTTAGGTGAACAACGTCACTACGCAATCTACCGGATGCTCGACCTTGGGAGACTTACTCACCTGTAGTAGAAGGAGTTAACGTGTCCTTAAGAGGGGATAAAGTTGGTTTGTGTTTTAGGAAAGCTCACGCAAGAAAGGAAGTCCTAGACGAAGGAACCGTGCTACCTTATTTGACATACAAACGAGACTATGCAAAGTCTAGCAATCCTATGGGGATCCAAGCACACCACACAAACACATACAGCATGAAGTAAACACACCAACAAGGGGCTCAAACATCAAGGGTGAGGCTTTAGTCAAGGGGTCATATCAACCTCGACAAACAAGCCAACTGGAAAGGTATCTGAGGCTCTTAACCACTGACATTGACCGTCAGGGTGAGCAGATGAAAGGTAATGAGGATAAGACCTCATAGCTCTTAACCCGGGCCTGGGTGAGCTTCAATCAATGAAAACGTGGGAGTCCAAAATGTGGGACTCTATTCCACTTGACTGACTCTATATACAAGGATCTTGGGTGTTTATTCAAATGCATCAGCATGTAGTGCGAGCAAGATGAAAGACTCAACTGAATAGCAGGGGACTGACTGCTAGTCCCTTCTATCTGCCAATTGCCTCTTCACTTAGGAGGACTTGAAGTACATGGCATATTGAATAAACAAACACAGTCATTGCCTCTTAAGGAGGACTTCAGCCAAATGCCTGCCAAACAGAAACGACAGGGCTTCCAGACTACATGGAGTTAGAGAATGATTACTTAGGTGGTATGACAACCACAAGCCAAGCAAAGCAACTCAAGCAATGAGTTAAAGCTACTAAAGTACCTGTAAAAAAATCAAACAAGTCAATATTCACATTCAGACAAACCAACCAGACAGTCACCAGTGAGACAACCAATATACACAATGCAAGTCAACAACCCAAGTGAATTCATCATCAAGGAACCTTCGACACAAGAAAGGTTAGTGGACAAAGAATTTTGCATCTCAATTCATGAGATCAACATAAACCAGTGGGACTAGGAGCTTGAACCTGAAATGCAAAACTCAAAAGATGAGTACAAACCACTAGCACCAAGGCTAGGGTTAAAGGCAAAGTAAAAATTCAAAACAGCAACCAATATTCAACATGAAGCATATTTAATCTATCATGAACATGTCCTAAAAAGGACCAAGTCAAAAGCATTAAGCAAAGTCATCACATGAGCAAAATATGGCAAAGGCAACTTCAAGGCACACAATTGGTCATCAAGAATCAAAATTCCATATTAAAACAGAAATGACTCAAACAATCATGAAAGTTTTTATGAGCATACAACATGTCAAACATAATCATCATGCCAAAAATTAGAATCAACAGAGCTAAATTGATATGGTAATGAAAATTAATAAGATCACCATGAAATTGTGTGACACACATTGTCACACCATACAATCATGTGTCCAAAACATAGATGAAAAATGAGAAAAATACACAACCAAGCCAAAAAAATCATGCAAGATGTTAGGAAGCAACACACCAAATTTCAAATCAATTGGCCAATTATTGAGCATTTCACAATAGAATGAATGAAGCAAGTCACATATGCATACATGTTCAAAGAATCAATCACATTTAAAATTCCATAAGTGGTAAAATCATGAAATCACACCGCAAAAATACTAGACATCTCAAGGATCATGTAGAAAAAAATTGGGAATTAATTGGACTCCTATATTATTTTTTATGATTTTTTGAATAAGCATGAAAGAAATGAAATAAATGGAAAAACATGAAAATATTATGAAAAGAAAATGGAATTTGGAAACAAGCCTCAGGCGGATTCGAACACAGGATGTGAGGCTCATGGAGCGCCTCCTCAAAACGCAGTCGTTTTGGCTATGAATAATTGAAATGAAAAAAAAAGGAAGCGCTCGTGTGGTATCGAACCAGGGACACACGGGATAATAGTGCGCTAACAGTAACCTTGCAAGCCTGAACCAGAGCAAACCCTAGCCTACAGTACACGGCGGCTCCTACGGTGGTTTCCACCGTCTTCTTCATGAAGACGGTGGCTGAACAGTAACGCGCACAATTTTTTTTGCAGAATTCACATACCAATACATCATTCGAAAGGTTATCATGCAAGGAACACGGATCAAGCAATATTTAAGTCTAATAATCCATGGATAAGGAGAATCGATCAAAAACATTTATGCACTCAAACTTTCAATTCAACATATCTCAATGAATATTGCACCATTTTTAATTCTAAAAGCATCAGTGTGATCAGCATGGAGAGAGCTATCTAAACATGTGCATAACAACAAGAATTAAGATGTTCGAAAATCACACCTCTTGAAGATCAATCAATGGCAGCAGTGGATTCAAAGGCCTAGCTGTGTCCAAATCTCTTCTATCAACCTTGTTATGAAGTCTGATGTAGAAATTGAAGCTTGAAACGAACTAGATCTTGATTAATTTGCCACTTCCATCTTTATGTTCTTGAGCTTGCACACCTTGATTCTTCACCAAATGCTTCATTCAAGAGCTTGAATTCTACCAAATGATGATCAGAGAACCAGAATATGCAATAAAATCAATGGCTTATGTGAAGAATTTTTGAATTTGGATTGGGAGAAAAAATGGAGGGAAACTTGGATCTAGATCTAGAATGTGAAAACTGAAAAATTCTGTTATGATTAAGGCTTTATATGACATGCTAATCACTTTGCAAATGGTAATTAGGCTTGGCTAATGAAAAGTTAATGAAATATGAGGTGCATGGCAAAATTGGAAAATTCACCCTATGCATGCAACATGAACGTGGACAGTACCACATTACCATTCAATTACACTTAAAATCAACTTATGAACACAATGGAATGATCAAAAGGCTCATGTGATGCACCAATTTTAAATTCTTCATTTTCCCTCCAAAAATCACATGCATGGGCAAATGATCATATGAACAAATTTCATGCAATGCAATGTTGGATTTGTAAAATATGAGTCACAAGGAGCATAATGCAAAAAGAGGGACTCCATTTGGAGTTTTGGATCAAAAGTTATGACTCTTGGAAGTTCCATGCACACTTGGCAGTCATTTGACCATATCTCCTCAACCATTCATCAGATGCTCATGATCTTGGACTTTTTGGAAATGGGAGAGAATGATCTTCAACTTTCATGTTGGACAAAATTTCATTTTAAGCTTCTTTGGTGTTGGAAAGTCAAGTTGAAAGTGGTCCAAAAACTTGCCATTTTTGGAAACTTGAAATTACAGGTCACTTTCCATTTTGGGAAACTTTTGATCTAGCCTCAAATTCTTCAAGGTAGAGGTTTGACATGATGAATAAACCTCTTTTGGACATGAATGAAGTGTCTCAAACCATTTCTCCACCTCCTGGCCCTCAGTTGACTTTTAGTTGACTTTTATGGGCCTCAGATGACTTGGCAATGCACTGATGACTTTTGAGCCTCTAACACCTGGTCAAGTTGCTTCAAAATGAACCTTGATTCATATAATCTCTTCAAAATAATCATGTGGATTTCATCTCAAGGAAATGATTGGTCTCTTGCATTGGTGAATCCTCTTGATGCCAGTTCTAGTTGCCAGGATGCAATGCAATATGCAATGTTAATATAATGTTAATGTAATGTTAATGTAATGTTAATGTAATGTTAATGACCTAAAAATGAAATGAATGCATGAATGTGGGGTGCAAATTTGAGGTGCTACAGTAGCCTCTTCCAATCGATTGTCTCCTTTGCATCAATCGATTGGTCCATCCTATTTTCCTTATTTTTTGCCATGCCAATCGATTGGTCCTTGTGTGTCAATCGATTGGTCCATGAATTTTTTAATCTTATTCTCTTAGCATGCGCATGGTTGATCTCACTGACTCTCTGCATCTCTACTGATGCATTCCACCTATATGTCATTTACTATTTTTTTGTCCTATTATACTACTTTTTCTCTCTATTTTTTCTCCTATTTCTTTTGTCATTGTCACACGTTTACTCTTCCCAAGCCATGTGAATCTTTATTAGGTCTTTATCATACTTTAATTTTTTATTTAATTCTTTTTTTTCTATGGTCCAATCACTTTGACCCTTCATAACTCCTCTTTTTACTACAACTTGGTAATAAAACCATTCTTTACTTCAAAGAAAAATTCAGCATTGTGATAATCGAACCTTTCAAGCTTTTTCCCTTCCTCCATTGCTTCCTTGTGTTCACTTGGAATTTCTATGGCTTCTTAACTTAAGGCAAAAGGAAAAGGAAAGGCTTCAAGCTCTAGAGGCCCATTAGATCTCTCAAGGCTCTTCACCACTAAAAGCCAACAATAAAGGTATGAAAAGTATTTCTTTCAAAAGAAGATTATGAAACCCAAATATGGATCTTTTGTATCTTTTCCGGATGATGTTTTCAGTTTTCCTACTATTTTTGAGAATTTGGGCTTAAGCGAGCTGGTCAAAGTCTTCTACTCTAACATGGTGTTGAAGAAGGGCAAACTTACCTTTGTGGTAAAGGGAATACCAATCTCCATGACAGCCACCGAATTAAGTTCTATTCTTGGTATTCCCTCTGATGGTAATAGGTTTGTTGGAACCAAAACTCCATGGAAAGATTACAGTAAGCATGCTTTTAATTATGGTTTAAGTAGATTATTTGAGCATCAGTTCTATAACAAAAGAAAGAAAAGTTCAGGAGGAGATCTTCCAGAGCGTGTTTATTGGTCTCCGACTAAGTTTACTCTTGATGATAGAATGCTGCATTATTTTTTGGTATATGTTATTGTGTCAAGATACTCTAATCACTGCACTATAACTGATTCTGAAATAATGCTCCTTTATGCTATTAAAAACAATTTTCGTGTAGATTGGGGGCATACCATTCTTTGTCACATGTTTTCCCACAATGAACATGCCGATGGATTACTGTATGCTCATTTTTTAACCAAGATCTTTCATCACTTCAACATCAACGTGGAAAATGAACTATGCTTCTCTATGAACAAGCCATCTTACTTCATTAGCATCAAGCGGATAAATCGGAAAATGGGAGTTATCTTCAACTACCGTACTTGTGAAATCAAATACCTGGACAATGATGAAGTAGAAAACCAGCCTGAGGCACACAACGATGAAGAGATCAATCCTCCTCTTAACCACCCACATTCAGAAGGTCAAACTGTTCAACCTTCAAACCAGATGATTATTGACTATCTTCAAGGGTTTCGAACAAATGTCATGACAGAGATTGGGCATTTATCCTCAAGAATGGATCGATGGGAACTTTCCCAAGGTGGATATCAAGGAGGTGGTTCTAATGATGGAAATGATTTGTGATTGGATCTCTCGTGCTCTTTTGTTGTGTTTTTTCCTTGTCTTTATTAATTTTATGGTTGTTCGTACTGTTTTATGGTCTGCCTTTTTTTGTGGTGTAATATTCAAACTTGTGTGTTGGATGAATGTTTATTTTTATATCCTCCTAGTTGTTATTATGTTATTTTCCTTTCTTTTTGATAATGGCAAAGGGGGAGAAGATTGTATACTTGTTTGTATGCATGTGTTGTTGTCTAACATATTGCGGGAAATCTCAAAGCAAGTCTTGTTATAGATAGGGGGAGTTTTCAAAGCCTTACTTTCAAAAGATAGGGGGAGTTTTGAGTTCAAACATAAAGATTGGTTGTCATCATAAAAAAGGGGGAGAATATAAAGACAAACTTCCAACATGATTTTGATGAAGACAATATTTCAAGCTCTCCATATCAAAAGAAGGAAAAAGAAGGATCCTATCAAAACTTTGCTCAAGGCTTTCATGGATCAAGTTAAGGTATATGAAATTCTTGACATATACACTCTTAGTGCTCAAAGTTTTTTATCATGCACTGTGTCCTCATTATAAAACTTTTTTTATCATGATTATTGTTTAAATGAAGTTTAGAAACATTGCATTTTTTAAAAGCATTTTAACTTAGAAAAATTTCAAAATTTTGTCTGGACCAATCGATTGGTCTTGTATGTCAATAGATTGATCAAAGTTTCTGTTTTAAAATTTTTCGCTTCAAATGCTGAGCTAATCAATTGATCCCTTGAAGCAATCGATTGGTCCTAGTTTTATTTTTCAGTTTTGGCCTATGTCAACCGATTGGGCTTATGAGTCAATCGATTGATCCTGGGAAATTTTTGAAAAATCTGAATTTTATTTCTTCACTCTTTACACCATTTCATCATAACCTTTCATGGAAAACTTCACATCTTTTCATTAACATTTCTCAGAATTCTTTTTAACCATTGCCATGTTATGTTGAAAGGATGCCTTCATACTATAAATACTCTTTAAATCTTCATTGCACATTCACCTCTTTCAATCAAGTTAAAAAATCTCTTTGCATTCTTCTTCTTCTGAATTTTTACATAGAGATACTTTTGAAATACATTTTCATATCATTTTCTTCAAAAGTATTCTTGAGCACTTAGAGAGCATTTTGTCTTGAACCTTCATATTGTGAAAGAGAAGAAGATTCTAATCATTTGATTAAATCTTGTCCACTACAAAATATTCATACTTGTTCAAAATTACTCTATAAAATCCTAAGTACCAAGGATTGTTCGGTATTAGCTGTGGTTACTTATCATCCAGGATTGTTGGAGATAAGTGTCAAGAAAAGGAAGGATTGTTTTCTTTTCTTGTGATATAAATTTCAAGAGGATTGTTCTTGATAACTTTGTTAGACACTTGTTTAGGAAGTTCTAACTATAATAAAATCTCTTAAACATTGTAAGGGGACTGGAGTACTCTCGGTTTGTGAGGGGAACCAGTATAATTCCTGGCGTTCTTTACCTTCTGCACTTTACAGCTTTCATCGTCTAATCAATCCATAAAAGAAAAGAACCATTATCCATAAAATCAAAATAAATTTTCTCAAAGTCCTAATTCAACACCCCCCCCCCCCCCGGTCTTAGGCTCATTCCTAACTTACAAATAGTACATAGTACAAATCGAACAACCTTTCCACTACCTGTTTTCGTGGGCAAGGACTGTACTATTCATCACAATTGTCACTGAATGTGTGGGCGAAAGGATATTATGTTGTATCATTCCTTTCTCATCCAATAGTGGACATCCGCTCAATGAGCTTTCCTCATTTTGCCCTCCAACGGTCACATGCTTACACTATATAAGCATGCACTGGAGACTTGAAGAAATTGTTGATCTACACAAGTATTTTGACAAGTTATTTTTCTTTGTGAAAAGCTATCATCTTTTGTATACAATATTCTTTAAGTAGTTATTATTCATTTGTGTAAATCAGCTTTTGAAGAAGCATCTTGTAACACATAAAAATTTTATTCAAACTATTTGTTTGATTCCTTAAGGAGGTTATCCTTGAGAAGACAAAGAAAGTTGTTCTTTGTGAGTCCTTGAGAAGACTAAGGTTTAGTTGGATCCTTGAGAAGACAAAGAAGGGTATACTTTAAGTTTATTGTAATTTGTTGTTTATAATGGATTAAGTCCTTGTGTATAAGGCAAATCACCTTGGCGAAAGGACTGGAATAGCTTTGAGTTTCAAGCGAACCAGGATAAAAATAATTGTGTTTTTATCTTCTTATTATTTAATTTGTTAGTGATGTTTTTGTTTTGGAAAAAGCTTTTGCTTGTAAAAGCCAATTCAAATCTCTCTTTCTTGTATTTTTTACACCTTTAGCAATTAGGTACTGACAGTAATGAGAGACAAAGTGTTTGGCATAGGCTACTGCAACAGGTGGTGCAGAGGTTCAGGCAGCGACGCGTCTGTGTGCAGGGTGTGCACTTTGCAGTGGTGGTCCCCACCGTATATACTTTTAGTTTCTAAAATATTTTATAGTAGTTCTTTCAAACTAGGGCAGACTCTCTACAAGAGTACTACGGCATAAATTTCAAATTTTGGGACTTAACTTTTTTATTAATATTAATTAACATTAAAAATGCTATAATAAAAATTTAATAAATAAAAACTCAATAAATAAAAAATATGTGTTCGATCAAATGTCAAAATAATTATAATTAATATTTAATTATATATTTGATGTATCATTTTAAATTATTATAGTTATAATTATTTTTTAAAATTTAGGCTTGACTTTTATATATATATATATATATATATATATATATATATATATATATATATATATATATATATATATATATATATATATTATTTATTTATTTATTTATTTATTTATTTATTTAAAATTTTATGCTAAAATATATGGATATATTTGCCCCCACTAATTAATAGTTCGATTCGGCAAATAAATAAAGTATCACACATCCTCTTGTACCCGAGAGTCTCATGTTCCATGTTCTTCTCTCATGCTTCTGTCCATATCAACAAAAATGCCAAAAATTCATTGATTATTTCAAACTATATACATATTTAGTTTAAGAATTATTTCATATATCTAATACTAATATATATATATATATATATATATATATATATATATATATATATATATATATATATATTCTTAAATATTTAATAGTAGTTCTTTCAAACTAGGGCAGACTCTCTAAGAGCACTACGGCATTGATTATTTCAAAAGTGACTGAAGGAGTAAATAATTAAAATGTTTCTTTTTATTGTGATTGTGCTCATTATTATATTTAATGGACTGAGGTCCCAATCCAGTTAGAAGGCTTTCCTGAAAGACAACAATATTAGTTATTTTCATCCATCGTCAATAATGAATAATGAAATATCGCCATAGAATTGAGTCACACACCCTCTCCTTCTGAACAAGTGTCGAATGCATCACGATAAGATATTAGTAAACAACAACAACATCAACAACTTATCATAATTCTCCACACACAATCTAATTCTAATCACCGCCACCATGGCTCTGGACTTCAGTTACATCCTCATAATTGGTAATCCAACTCTTTCCCACTTTTCTTATCACAATTCTCTGTAATCTGACATGCTTACGCCACCTGATGCAGATATTAGTCCTCTTTTAGCCAAATCAGATGACCCAAAAATGGCTCAAGACCCTGAAGTACTTGACGTTGTTGCACAATTGGATAAGGCTTGTACTCAGGCTGGCTTCTTTTATGTGGTAACTAACTAATTCTTCCATCTCTTAACTTTATTACCTAGTTTTTGAATTATGAGATAAAATTGGTTAGTATCTGCATTATATCAGAGATTCATCTTTTATTGACAGAAAGGCCATGGTATTCCTGATACACTTCTCAAAGGGGTTAGAGATATAACGCGCACATTCTTCGAACTTCCTTATGAAGAAAAGGCAAAAATCAAAATGACACCGGCGAATGGGTTCAGGTTTCTTTGTATATAAGTTTCACTTGAGTACTTGTTCCATCAACTTATACTAATACCAGCATAACTTTGGATAATGCAGAGGATATGAGAAGATGGGAGAAAATCTAACTGAAGGTACACCCGATATGCATGAAGCTATTGATGTAAGTCTCGGTGTTTCCTTCGCAGAAAATTAGGTGTCTTTGTTTCTACTGTGTTGTTATAAATTATACTTTTTTTTATCACTTAACAGTGCTATAGGGAAGTGACTAAAGGCATGTATGGAGATCTTGGCAAAGTTATGGAAGGATGCAACCAGTGGTATGATGAAATTGGATTCTCTGAATTGTAGTATGCTTCTGATCCAAAAGGTCTGATTGACTAAGAACATTCATTATGCAGGCCACAAAATCCTCCGAAGTTCAACCTTGTTATGGAGGAATATATTGGTCTTTGTAAAGGCATGGTTTCTCCTTGACTATTTAGCTTTTTCGTCAAGTAAGTTTCTCCGACTAAAGTTGGTTTTCTTAATGTTGTTGTTTTGGTTGGAGCAGATCTTGCGAGGAAAATTATGCGCGGAATTGCTTTAGCATTAGGTGGATCGCCGTATGAATTTGAAGGTGATAGAGCTGGTGATCCATTTTGGGTAATGCGTATAATCGGTTACCCTGGTGTATCAACTGTAAATGACATTGGATGGTAATGAAATCAATCCAGAATCTGAAGCTCTCTTTTTGTTAGATGTTACGTTATTGATGCTGTCTTTTCATTTTTGCTCCTTTTTCTTCTTCATTTCTTTCGATCGAAACAAATCCAGTGGAGCTCACACAGATTATGGTATATAGAAATCTTAAACTTTACATTATGGTAAAGTCTAGAATATAGTTGTAGTCCTTGGCAATGATTTTAGACGCTGCTGTGCTTAACAGGTTTATTGACATTGTTGAACCAAGATGACGATATAAATGCACTTCAGGTTTGCAATATACTGGTCCTTTCTGTTTAACAGATACCATTACTCGGTTATTTGTTGCATTGCATGCAACAATTCTTCCCTTCTTTATGATATTTTGTTATCTTCTTCTTTACTTTCTTGTTTGATACTTTTTCGTTACCGCGTTTATGTTGTCAAATTGTTGAAGGTGAAAAACCTATCTGGCGAATGGATATCCGCATCTCCAGTTCCAGGGTCATTTGTGTGCAACATTGGTGACATGCTCAAGGTATCTTACACTTATATATTGCCTGAGATTTGGTGATGAGTTGATTAAGTGTGGAAGATATATAACTGCAGATATACTCCAACGGTTTGTACGAGTCAACTTTGCATAGGGTGATAAATAACTCCGCAAAATATAGAGTCAGCATAGTATTTTTTTACGAGGTTAGCCCCAATTCGTATTGTATCATTCATTTTTACTCGTCTTTTAAGTCGCTGATATGATTTTTCATGGCTGCCTGCACAGACAAACTTTGATGCTGTGGTAGAGCCATTGGATACATATAAAACAAGGACAAATGGCGACAAGAGGTCTGAAAGAGCCGTCTACGGAGAGCATCTAGTCAGGAAGGTCCTCACAAACTTTGTGGAGGAGTGACTTTGTTCTTTCTCTTTCTAATGAATAATAGGTTAAGTATCGTTGTTAAGCTAGCTCCTTTTATGTCCATATCTACTAAGAATAATGCTAAGTCAAAATCAAGCATTTGATATATGTCAATGCTTTTGCTCTTAAAAATGTATGCACCGAGAACAATTTCAGTACCAAGACTAGACTTGGGATATTCACATCTCACTCTGTTGTATGATATCATCCAAATATATTATTATTAAGCTTGACCCTGCTTTAATGTATCACGAGGTGTAGTAGAGAAATATACGGTTCGGATGAAACATACACAAATCCGACCTATGAAATGTTAAAGATGAACATAAAAATTTGTCAGCTCAGAAAAAGAATCCACGTTTTAACAGTTGTGTGCAACACCACTTCCAATAGGCATAAGAATGAAGCCAAATACAACACAAAATGTGTATTTTATGAAAATGAAAACAATAAACAGGCCTAAGTGATTTGAACCAATCTAATTTCTAATTGTTACAAAATTGTAAATAAGTGTGTAGACATGCTTGCTTTGCTTGGCAGAGCCACCACTCGCAGACCATATTTCACTATGGTTCTGGTTTAAGTTTGATGCTTCTGATTTATAACTTTGAACCCTTGGATAGGTCGTTTGAAGCTAGTTGTGTTGATCTGTGTCTGTAGGCTCCGCTTCAGTACGTTTGAGATAAAGTGGAATTCTAGTACCGGTATCCCTAAGTTGATCGACCATGTCGTAAAGATATTCAAATGTAATTTTATATTGTTTATTAAAATCTTCCCTGATGTGCGGCTGAAGGCTAAACCAATCTCCCAACAATTTATGAACATGAGAGCGTATTATTCTCCATGGCACAGGGTGCTTTTCACAGAGATTCAAATACTCTACTAACAGATCTGCCTGATCCAAATTCCCATCTACAAAGTCTCCTTCACAGCCAGAAACCCATTCGGCCGTGCGAAATCCAGCAAAGAGGGCTGGATTTTCAAGTAGAGTCTCAGCAGAAAGTACCCCTTCAACACCAGTCGCTTCCATACAGTCTTTAACATCATCCATATGCCTTATGTTCCCGTTGGCAAGGACTGGGATTCTGACTGCATCCTTCACAGCCTTGATGGCTTTCCAGTCTGCTCGAAATTTACTGCCGTCCTTCTCATCCCTCGTCCTCCCATGAACAGCTAAAAGAAAACAACCAGCCTCCTCGAGCATCCTAGCATACTTCAATGTGTCGTCTAACTTCGGAAAGAGCCTAATCTTGCATGAAACAGGAACTTGGAGGTTGAGAGCCAGTTTTTCCACTAAAGATTTCACAAGAGGGAGGTTATCCATCAAGAAAGCACCATAGTTTCCTCGCTTTGCAATGCGCTGAGGACACCTACAGAGTCACAAAATATGAAATTAAATTCACCAAAATTTTAATTGCAGTAATAAAAAAGGTAACATCCAAAGGAGCTAGATCAATCACATTGTCGAGCAATACCAAAATACTCTTGAATTTTTGCTTAAGAATGTCATACTTAAACCATGTGTATTAGCCAATTTATTGCTTTTCTTAGTATTTGTGTAGAGACCTTAAATGAAATGAGGGAGTATAACCCTTTTCCTGCACATTCAAGATATCCTCTAGCAGGAACTAATCTCTCAAGGTACAAAGACCAATTTAAGGGGCTGAGATCTCTCTACCAACGTAATCAAGCACGAGATCTTAAGTAGGATTGGTGGGCTTGTGAAAGATTGTAAAACTCAAATCGTTAGCACGACACGTAAGATCCTAATGAAGGGAAAAATGGTAATTTCATATATATTTATACATACACAAAAACATGAAAATTATAATTCAGGCACAAAAAAAGGCCCAGGACGTTTCTTTTTACGTTCGATGTTGACCATAGTGGTGACGAAAACGATCTTTCCTTGATCGTAGCAATCTCAGGCATCCTTGGCACGTAAGATCTTACAATCTTATGATCCAGCAGTCGATCTTGACTATATTGCTCTCTACAATATCTATATACAGATGTTCTTCTACAGACATCAGTTTACGATCAAACGCTAGAATATGTGCTTAGGGAACTAGGTTATCTGTCAACCGTGTCACTTTTATTGCATGGATCATTCCCCAATCACCACCTCCCGCAATACACATCCAAATGCTACAACGCACATAAAATAGAGCTTTAACATTTGTCATATAGAAATCTACGTAAGACTCACACTTCAAAATAAAAGTGATTGATGTCCAACATGACACTCACACGTGCAGTTACATTCAATCCCTTTCATTTTCTAAAATTAATATTAGTGCCAACATGTTAGTGTCAATGCCGTGCCTAATGTGTGCCTAATGTGTGTAGGTGTACTTCATTGATACCAACTAGTGTATCAAACAAAGGCAACCAAGGCTCGAGCATATTCGCATATGTTTTGAATTGCATTTTGTGACAGCAATATTTAACCACTACTCAATGCAACAACAACCACAAATTGAAACAAATTTAGTTATAATCAACAACTCATCACAATAACACAATACAAGGTGCAAACAAAAAATTACCCAAGATTAATATCAACGTAATCACAATAAGGCTCCACTCTGCGTGCAGCTTCCAACAACACATCAGGATCATTAGCACAAAATTGAACAAAAAGTGGTCGATCCTCCTACAAATATTACTCCCAAATCACAATACAACAATACTACAATAACAATAACAATAACAACAGTTATAGTTATGGAAACAGTAACTACCAACCTTGCAAGTGGTAAATTCTTCTTTTCTATACTTTTCAGTTTCGGAGAATATCCGAGAATGCAACATTGGAGTATACGCAGCTTGAGCACCATACTTCTTACACAGCAACCGGAACGGTAGCTCCGAATTATCAACCATCGGAGCAACTATCAGTTTAGGTCGACCCAAGTTGGTCCAATGAGCCCACGCGCGTTGAACGTGTGTGTCTCCGGTAAGGGTTAGGTTACGGGCAGGGTGTTCTTCTGGTTGGATTGAATCCGGATAAGTTCGGGTTTGGGCCATGATAAGTGGATATGGTTGGGCAAAAAAATATCTGGTATGAGAGTGAGAGAGGATAGAGGAGAAGGGCTTTGGATGTATCATGAGCGAACAACGATGGGTTTCGGTAACCAACCCATCGCCGCCAGACAATAATAACGTTAACTCAGAGACCACTAAGTTAGGGGATTTGATTTGAGATATTTACTTGTGTTGTTGTAGTTTTGCAAACGCGTCGTTTTGTGATGGTAAGGAAAGTGATTTTTTAAACTAAAGAATCAACTTGGTGTCGATTATTTAGCAACTTAAAGTCTAAAATATACAAATTAATCCATGGCATTTTAATGTGAAGATAAATTAGTTTATAAATTATAATAAATTAAAATTAATAGAAAATTAATTGAACTAGAAGATTTATGTGAATATTTCTATAATTGAAATAGAAAATTTATTTGAATTTTTTTTTGTTAGATATTAAAATTAAGTCCCAAGAAACTCATAACTTAAGAGATTAAGATCTCTTTCATTTGCTTTTTAAAAACTGTTTTTAATTTTTGAAAATTACAAAATTAAAAACTTGTTTAATTCTATAACTTTACAAAGTGTTTTGTATTTGTCAAAGATTTCAGGTGTACATGTTTTTCTTTTTCTTATAAAAGTTGGAAGACTCAGAGACCTTAGTAGGTTTATAATACGATATTGGTAGTTGGGACTTGCCCACAACGACGAGAAGCCTTGTATAGTGATACTTTTAGATAGTTTATGAGTCTTACTCAAGTGGGGTGAGAGACTCTGCTGACGATTAGTACGGTGGGGTTTGGATTATAATTAGTGGATATGGTTGCACTATAAGATATATGTTATGAGAGTGAGTGGGAAAGAGGAAAAAGGGTTTGGTTGTTTCATGAGCGAAAAAAGATGGGTTTCGGTAACCAACACATCACCGCCAGACAATAATAATGTTAACTCGGTGATGACTCAAGTTACGGGATTTGATTTGGGATATTTACTTGTGTTGTTATAGTTTTGCAAACGCGTTGTTTTGTGTCGGTAAAGATAAGGATATTTTAATAAAGGGGTATTTTAAACTAGAATCAATTTGGTCTTGATTATTTTGCAACTCAAACTCTTTTGTTATCTAGTTAAGTTAGCCCAGTAGATAGTTGTATAGGGACATCGGGTGCAGGGCACATGTTCGAACTCGCAACACCGCACTTATTCATTTTTAATGGGTGAATTTCAGCCACTAGGATATTTGACAAAAAAAAACTCTTTTTTTAAAGAAAATAATAATTATATAATAGTAAAATAAGATTAGTACAATGAAAATCAAGTACAAAGGAAGAATACAAACGACACAAGAATTGTACAAAACTCTTCACCACAAAAAAAAAGCAAGATAGGAATTAAAAAAATAAATGGAACACCAAGTCGAGAACTTCAAAGAAACCATAACCATCGTCAAGCTAGAACTCAGGACAGAGAAACACCATCAATGGAGCAGCATCCTTCTAAATCTAATTAAAATCCACAACTCTCAAAGAAATCAAATCACACTCTCAAACTGTTATTGGGAAAAATAGAGGATAAGGTTCGGAAACCTGAAAAGATGAAGTCATTTTGAGATTTCCAAATGGTCGGCACCACCGAATGTAAAATCATTAAAAAAACCTCTAAATTTAGTCACCCCCTAGGACAAAAAGATCTCGAACAACAAGATTATATCACCCGACAAGACCATTAGCCTCCTTAACCATCCAAAAATTTGATACCAAAGGTTAGGCGACACATTACAAGTAACAGACAAAGGAGAGACAGACTCAATAAGCCCAACACACAACCCACAAGAAAGGCCACTAGGGCCGAGAATTACTTGTTTCTTAAGAAAATTCTCTCAAGACGGGGTTTTATCTTGGATAAGTTTCCAAGAGAATACAACCATTTTAGAATGGGGCCTAAGTGCACCAGATGGAAGCCAATATCTGATCTATATTACTTTCGAAATTGCTAAAATTAGGACTAGCCACAAAAGCACACAATAGGCATATGCAACAATGTAAATCTCCATTTCCCCTTGAAGCCAACTCCAACGGTCAAGCTCCAAATATAAGGAGACTCCATGAAGAGGTTGAAACATGTCATCAACCAAATCCTGCTAATACTAAAAAAGGTGTCTCATCCACTAGAAATCCTAGACCAAAGACCCATCTACCAATCTTACTCGCCTTTCCTTTTTCTTGAAGAAAAATAAGGAAATGTCTGAACAAAGTAACTATAACAGGAGCATCTTCAATCCACTAGTCAGCTCAAAAAGAAGTAAGTAGACTAGAGCCTACCTTTTGTCTTAACACATCTACAAACTAATCAGAAGGATCATTGGATTTAGAACATATGAGAGATATTGATCTCCACCAAGGGGACACTAATAGAACCCAAGACACTCGAACCCCTAAGAAAGAAGTAGTAGCTTGAACCTCATACCTATCAGTCAAGATCTCTCTCCAAATCCTAATAGACTCGGAAATAAGTCATCATCGCCACTCACCTAGCAAAGCCAAGTTAACTAAACGGAGATCACGAACTCTAAACTCGCCATTATTTTTATGTTTACACACATCCACCCAACTAACCTATGGGATTTTATAATTACTATCGTACCTCAAAAATGAGAACATGATCTCACGAAACACAATCACACGCTCGCGGAATGGACTTAACAGAGTCACCACCAAACTCTATTTATGCACAAAGAGAGAAAGGGAAAATATTGATAAAACCCCCAAAAGAACGAAAATGATATTGGTCGTCACAACCAAATCAGGGTTTGAGAGTCGGTTACTCAAGAGAAATGTATTAGCATCCCTCATGTCCGTTGTACTCAATGGGAACCGTTTGGTTAGTTGTATGTGTTAGTGTTAGTTTTCGAAATGTTAGGTTTCTCAAGTTATTAAAGGGAAAAGGATGAGACCAAAAGGTTTATTTTTTATTAGGATGTCTGACGAGACTTTGAATCTCGTTCCTACGTATCTTCGGGTATAATAGAGAACTCAAGGGTTACGTAGTTCTGGATAGAAAATGTTTGTTTATTGGTCGAATTTAGCAAATGCTATTTTGTCTCAATCGACGGAAAAGCATTGCTTACCAAAAATAGGTGAGGAGCGGGCATTTGCATCATATTGAATGGATTTATACATATCAACATTCACGGGAAAACATCACTTATCTCAACTTACACAAATATGGACGAAGTGTTATTTTGCAACGTCTCAAGACAAAAATATATTTCGTTTGTGAAAAGGTTTTGAATATCGCACGGCAGCGAGAAAAAGAGTTTGATGTGTTTGATGTCTTTTTGGGTTGAAAGTAGAGTATTTATGACTTGCAAGATCTTACAACTTGAGTCTAATACTCGAGACTATGACTTGACCTTTCACCCAGGTAGTCTTTTCCTTTCATTTTTGTTATGAAAAAGATCAAAGTTGTTTAAGTTAATCACTTTTGGATTTTCTTGAGAAAGAAGTTTGACGTTGATCGAGGTTTGTTTAGCATTGTGAGATAGTTGTGAAATGATTTGAATTGAAAATGAAACGGTTTGAAAATGATTTGAAAGTAAAGTGAAATTGAGTGGAAGTGGGTTTGGAGCTAAGTAGTGACAACTTGGTGTTGACTAGGTGCTTTTGAAAATGGAACTTGGTATTGACCATGTGTTTTTATTATTTTGAAAGATTGAATTTATTCTCTCTTTTTTATCTATCTTGATTAATGATTTATCTAAAGAAAATAAAAGCATGAAAAATGAATAGAAACTACAAGTAAGGTATGGGGGTATATTTTTCATTTGAAGGATAAGATAAACGAAAATAAAGCAAATAATACTAAAGTAGATGTAAAATACAATGAGCGCATTATAAGAAAGTTCAAAAGTAAGTCACGGGACCGAAAATAAGTCAAAATCAAAAGCAATTGAATTTAGCTCTAAAACTAACTTAAAGTGGATTCATGTAGGAATTAACTCTATAAGAAGTCGAACAACCGAATATATGCTTTAAACAATTTTAGAAAGCTAAATTGTATTTAAACTTCCAAAATTGCAATACTATGAAACCTATGCAATAATTAATTTAATAATCTACTTAGTAAATAAAAAACAAATAATTAATTAAACTACATGAAATGGGATGCGCAAGAATCACCATAAAGAAACAAACATGATAAACATGGCCCAAGGTCCATTTCCAAAAACAAAAAAACAACTCTAATTCTAAAAATAAAATAAACATAATAATAATTAAAATAAAAAAATAAAAAATAACAAGAGAGAAAAAAGGGGCAGCGCCCTATTTATTCAAATCCTCTTTTTTTTTAAGTTTAACAACCCCGTAACAAATTGACACATGACATGCCTTTAAATAAATAAATAAAATATAAAAATATGAAACACCATTTAGCATACACAATATAAGGAATAAATAATCAAGACAAGTTTTCTCTCCCACATATTTTCAACATAAATAAAAAACCCATCTCCAAAACTAACAATCAAACTCTTTTCCATGTCATGCTTCTATATTTTGAAAAAAAAGAAAACTCCCTTTCATTATTTTACAAACTAACTCATACTCTATGAACAATAACAAATTTTAATAGATTTTTTAAAACAAACCAAACCTCAAAGCAAATGAATATGAACATAAAATAAAAATATCAAAGAAAAAGAATACCGAAATAAAGAAAAAAAGCAATGCGAGAAATTTATGGACGGTAACCGAAAATGAGATGGTGGAGCTTGTGAGTTTGGAGGTGTGAGTTCTGTTTGGAGTTGTATTGTTTATGAGGAGGAAGGAAACCAAGCTTATCTTCAAGCTTGTTACTTCTTTTGTTATTCTTTGTTTTCTTTTATTTGAAAGCATGTATTATTGAGTTTGTGTAAGGAAGAAGATGTATTGTTTTGGTGAGAGATGTTGATATATTGTGAGTGATTGATGAGACAGGTATATGTATTATGGTGTGAGTATTTTGTGAATAGTAAAAAGAATATTATGGTGTATGAATCAACATGGGAGAGAGATATATGGAGAAAATATGATATGGCATGATTATGTGTGTTGTAGTTACAAAGTGGTTTTAATGGAAGGAAATTGATTTTGTGAAGTACAATTGTTGCCATTTGTTGCAAACTGCAGTTGTTTGTTTGGACTGATTGTCATGGTTATTGTTGATGTGAGTTTTGTGATGCATAATTGCAGCTTGATTGCTCATGGCTCCTTTTTTACAGGCTGCACTTGTGATGGTTTGGATGATGAGGGCATTGTTGTACTTGAAGTGTTGTTACACTGGATTTGTTGTTGGAACAAATTGATGATTGCAGGTTGTTCCTTGAATTGTAGGGTTATGTGCCTTAATTGTGAACTGATGCTTGTGCAGGTTTAGAATGGTAAGGTTGTAGGTGAATTGGTCTGTTGTAGATTCATGCCATGATCTTGGTTTGTATCATGGTTTGGGGCAGATTCATGTATCTGTTGCAAACATCGTTTGGCATGCACATGGATCAAAAGATGAAATCATGGAAACATGAGGAGATGAATGGAACATAAGGCTGCTCACTTTTGATTCAAATGCACAAAGATCCTAGGTAGTTTTTAGGCCAAGGTTTTGTAATGAAATTATGTAACGCTTGTATGAACTTAAGCTTAACTTGTAATGCAAGAAACTTTTAAATTCAAATTGAATCAAAACTTCAAATCATGCTTTACTTTGATTTTTTTATGAAATGTATCAAATGGATGAAATTTATGAATGTTAGGTCTTCTAAAATGGGTGTGTTGACCTTGGTCAAACTTGATCAAAAAAGTCAATTGTTGACCAAAGTCAACTTTTGGTCAAAGTTGATTTTTTTTATTTTCTTTTATGAATGATATGCTTATGCATGGAATGATCTTAAAACGAATGTATGTATGAAGATTGGATAAAAATGATATCTATAAAAGGATGTGTTAACTTTGGTCAAAGTTGACCAAAAAGTCAACTGTTTACCAAAGTCAACTTTTTTCTAAAATTGATCTTTTGTGTTTTCTTGTATAAATGATTAATGGAAAGAACTTAAATTGAGGTAAATGGACCAATGTATCATGAATCAAAGCAATAAGAAATGACCAACAAAATGTATCACCAACTATGGATCATAGGCAAACTTGTATAGACCAAGATCAAACAACTGAGCAAGGGACCTTAGGCAGATGATTAATGGAAAATGCATGATGAAATGACCAAGAACAAACTCCATGAAGTAGGGTTTCAGTTATCAAGTCAAGGCATAGAAGCATAGGGGCACAACTAGGGTTTTAGGGAACATGCAAGAAGCTACAAGCAAACCCCTAAAGCAAGACTTTCTAAGCTATGGTATCAAGCCTCAAGCAAAGGTCAGATGAAACACCAATGATGAGCACCCACAACTAGGGTTTCTTGGGTCAAAAGGGGAAATCAAGAACCAAAGCCATATAACTAAGGTTTAGGGATGGATGAGGTATCATGACGTAGATTCACAAGGTTAAAGCATACCCAAGGTTAAGGATTAGGGTTTCCCTCAAGGCCAAGGTCAAAGCACAAAGCAAGCAGTCAAATCATGACTTGGACCAGTCATGGAGAATAAGAGAATTAAGGTTGAGGTCCATGGATGACCAGATGAAAAAGTAATGCTTCTAATCAAGGTTCACTATCCAATTAGGGTTTTTAGAGATGAATGAGGAGCCTTGTGTAATCTTACAAGATCAAAGAGTGATTGAAGATGAAAATTAGGGTTTATGGTGAATTAGGAACATCCCAACATGATCAAGAGACCTTAGTGATCCTCAGATATGAACATCATGCCTTAAGTCTATGTAACATACCTTCTTGTTGTGAATGTAAATGCAAATGAGGTGATGAGATAAAGAATGTATGCCTATGTATTAGGGACAAGAAAGGTGTATAGGAGGTAGGTGAATTTGGGGTATGACAGACTTCATAAAGAAGATCTTGTGTGCCCCTCAGGGGCAATATTTCCTATGATGGACTTCATAGAAAGTATCCTTGTCTCCCCCAAGGGCAATACAATTAAGTTATTTGGCTTCACACCTAAGGGACTTAGTGTCTCCTCGGGATGGACAAAACTCAAGGATCTCGTCTGATAGGCGCAATAGACATATAATCTCAGAGACTTGATAACAAGTCTTGCCTTAAGGCTCGACAGAAATCCCGCCCAATTAGGTTGAACGCCTCGCCTGAGAGACTCATAGTCTCATTAGCCAGGCTATATACAATTTGGCTTAAAATACTAAGATTCCCTAGAATAACTACACATTCGCCTAATGGGATCAGTGTTTCCTCGGAAGGGACAAAAATTAAGGATCACGTATAAAGAGGCGCGATGGATATCCAGTCTAAGAGACTTGATAACAAGTCTTGCCTGGGGACTCGATGAAAGTCTTGCCCCAGTAGGTCGAACGCCTCGCTTGAGATACATATAGTCTCATCAGTTGGGCTATATACAATTTGGCTTAAGGGACTGATATTCCCCAGGATAACTACACTATCACTTAAGGGACTTAGTGTCTCTTTGGGCGGGACAAAAATCAAGGATCACGCATAAAGAGGCACAAAAGATATCCAGTATGAGAGACTTTATAACAAGTCTTTCCTGAGGGCTCGATAGAAGTCCCACCCAAGTAGGTAAAATTCCCCTCCTGAAGGACTGGTAGTCTCATCAGTCGAGATATACACATTTCTATCAGGAAGATTCATATTCTCCTGGCTAAGTTAAATTCTCTCTTGAGTGACTTAATATCTTTTTGGGTGGGACAAGAATCAAGGATCACGCCTAAAGTGGTGCGAAAGATATCCAACCTAAGAGACTTGATGATAAGCCTTCCCTGAGGGCTCGATAGAAGTCCCTCCCAAGTAGGTAAAACGCACAGCCAGAGGGACTAGTAGTCTCATCAGCTGGGCTATACACAATTTTGTCTTGAAGACTTAGATTCTTCAAGCTAAGTGTCTCCCCAGACAGGACAAAACTCAAGGGTCACACCTAAGAGGAACAACAAATATCTAACCTGAGAGACTTGATAATAAGCCTTGCATGAGGGCTCGATAGAAGTCCCGTCCAAATAGGTAAAGTGCCTCGCCTGAGGGGCTGGTAGTCTCATCAACTAAGCTATACACAAATTCGTTTGGAAGACTTAGATTCTCCATGCTAAGTTAAATTATCGCCTAGGGGACTTAGTGTCTCCTCGGGCGGGACAAAACTAAAGGGTCACACCTAAGAGGCATGACTGGTATCCAGCTTGTGACTTGATAACAAGTGTTTCCTGAGGGTTCGAGGGAAGTCTCGTCCTTATGGTTTAAATGCCTCGCTTGAGTGACTGGTAGTCTCATCAGCCGAGCCACTCGCACCTCTGCTTAAGGGACTCATATTCCTCTAAGAAGATTAGCTAAGGATGTCAAGTGAGAAAGCCTCCAATTCTCGGGATACTCTCATCATCTGTGAGTGGAAAGACACTTTGTCTTCTACCAAAGGCCTTGTTCCTGAGAGACTATATAATGTTATATTTTCAAAGGGCATCGCCTAGGGCAATGCCCTTGGTCCGTCCTAGGAGAGCCGATGATGAAAGGTTCCCCGAAGTGAGGTAACGCCTCGCCTAAAGTCTTCCCTCTCCCCTACGTGGGAAACATGGGATAATTTGTTTCTAGGGACACGAAGAAAGTCAAGGTCATTAACTCACCCACGACTCCTTTGGAAATATGGATTAAAATGTCCAATATTGACTAAGTGGGCAATGTCCCTTTCTGAGAAAACCCTAGGTCCTAGAGACCTTTATAAATACATTTCCTCTTTAGGAGAAATGCATACACCAAGTAATACACACTCTTAACACCAAAAAAGGAACAATGCTCACTACTATCTTAACACACGACTATTAGTGAGCGTAGGCTTGCCACCAAGCATCATTGGTCATTAGCATGGCCTTTCACCTCATGTGAGAGGGTCTCCTAAATCACCTCAAAACACCATCGTACAAGGCTTCCCGCCTCCGCGGGCAATCCCTCACCACTAAAACATGTTATGAAATTTTGGTATCAAATATGAGATGTCGAAGGTAATGTCACGACACTAATATCTGAGTAAAACAAACAGGATAAAGATAAAGAGTAGTAATGCAAGAGACACAAGCAATTGTTAACCCAGTTCAGTCCAACTCACCTACGTTTGGGGGCTACCAAGCCAGGAAGGAAATCCACTAAATAGAATCAGTTCAAAGACTCTCAGTACACTTCAACAAGTTACAGTCTTTCTCACTTAATCTCTACCCGTGTGATTTCTACCTAAGCACTCTTAGATATGAGAACCCACTCACTCCCCATCAATCACACCTGTGATTTAAAACAACAATTCCTTATGAAAAGAAGACACTCTTCAATTACACACACTTGATTTTACTTAGCAGTTTCAAACAAGTAGACACACACTTGATCTTGCTTAACAACTTTGATCAAGTAGACACACATTCTTGCTTACAAGCTTAGAGTGACAAATTTACAACTCACAAATCAGACCGATTCAATCATCTATGGATGAATTGAACGGCTTACAAGTCTCACGACTAAACAAGACACAAACCCTTATATTCTCTCAATATTTCGCTCAGTATTGGTTGTGTATCAAATCAGGTTTTCCAAGTCCCTTTTTATAGAAGCTTTCAGCTAGGCTTGGACATCTTGAAAACCCTAAAACTATTTTCCAATTAAATCTTCTCATGACAGCTGATTAGATCTCTTTGAAAAATAAGTAAATCGGGTTGTAATTAATGATTCAATGCGCCTGCAAATCAGATCTTCAATCATACATAGATTGCCATTAAATGCGCAATCACATAACACATAACATTCACCCTGAATGTTCTGTGTACAAGATGTCATGACATCGGGTCTGACATCCTGGAATAATCCTACATAATTCCATTTATAATTTCCAGTAGGTACATAATATCAGATGTCATGACATCGTGTATGACATCCTGAAACAATCCTGCATAATTATGTTTTTAAACTCCAGCAGGTACATAGATATCTTATGTTAAGACATCACATGCAACATCTTGTGAACACTCTTTGTTTTACCAAAATTGTTGCCAACACTTAGAACCAACAAACTCCCCCTTTGGCAAATTTTGGCTAAAACATATATTTGTCCTTTTGTTCACAAGAAAAACTATAAGCAATTAAACAACAGTTTAAGCAGTAGCAGAAGCAAACACAGAATTACTAGCTATTATAGCAACTAGTAAAACACACAAATGCACAAGGGTACTTCTTCTCCCCCTAAGTCTGTGCAACACAGACATCTCCTTTGACAATAACATCACCTGTAATAACAACACCTGTAACAATCAGAATATCATTCTGACATCTGCTTCAACATCACCTGTGCACCATATCAGACATCTCCTCCAACATCTGTAAGCAGAACAACATTCAGTCTTACATCAAACACATCTCCTTTAATAATAGTTGTTCATCTGTTCAGCTACATCAACACATACATCTCCACACAGCTCCACATATTTAACATCTCCACATTATCACTTCTCCCCCTTTTTAGTCAAAATTGACCAAAGGTGACCAATTAGACAAAATAAATGTTAATCAGCCTAGCAGAGAATGTCACAACAGATGTCATAACATATAAAATGTTAAAACATAATTGTTAGGAGATACAAACCATAATTATACACAGTTGTGATAGCTGAGATAATTAGAAATCCATGGAACTCGTCAAGAGCCCAAATATTACATAAAGGCATCAGTAAGGACTGCCACAAATTACACACATTTCAATAGAAAAAAACAAATTCTTCAGCATCCAAAGTAGTCAAAACAGCAGGGGGACTAGTCTTCATAACAGCACACACAACAGCCAAACCAACCCAGTCTTCATATCAGGGGGAACCATTACCACTCAGTCTGAGGAAGAAGCATCATCTTCACCTTCAGAATTAGGACTGCCACTAGATTGAGCATTGGACCTCTCACTTGAGGTATTGGCATCTGAATCCTTGGTCTCACCAACCTTCTCCATCTCTTCCTTCTCTAAGTTACTAATAAGAACCTCCAAAGCCTCTTTCCTTGCCTTGGCAACCCTAATTCCAGTATCCAGCTCCTTACAAGTTTCCTTCAATTGATCAATCAAGCTACCTTGAGAGGCAGGCTCCTTCCTTGCAGATGTCATGACAACATCATTGACATGGCTTCTGATGCATGCTTTTCGCAAGTATACGAACGCGTCAGAGTAATATAAAAGATTGTCGAATCCACAAAGACCAAGTGTCAATCTATCGTTATCTATTGTTATGGTGTTTATCAAAGACAATCAAAATAGGTGTTTTTAGAGTGTGCAATGAAAAGTAAAGTGTTGAATAAAGTTCAATTAATAAAGACAAGCTCGAATGTAATTCACATAATCAATTAATAATCCAAGTACTTGCTAATAGAACTACTTATGGACAGTGTTTCCTACTTTGAAAAGATCCTATTTAACAGGAACTGTCGCTTTCGCGTATTCAGAACCGAGTTGTACTCCCTAATCAAACCCTCTTATTGTCACTTATAAAAAGGCGCGCGTTGCGTTAGAGTCGTAAACCTATTTTTAAGAAATATAGTATCTTGACTAAGTTGAAAAGTATTTTAACCTGGATTTCTTAACCAAAAGAGGTTCTTACGAACCAGACTCTAAATAAAAGTAGTGTGAGTGCGGAAAGTAAATAAAAGTGGTGCGAGTGCGGAAAATAAATAAAAGTAGTGTGAGTGCGGAAAATAAATAAAAGTAGTGCGAGTGCGGAAAATAAATAAAGTAAAGCGAGTGCGAGAAATAAATAAAAGTAGTGCGAGTGCGGGAAAATAAATAAAGTAAAGCGAGTGCGGGAAATAAATAAAGTAAAGCGAGTGCGAGAAATAAATAAAGTAAAGACAGTGTGGGAAATAAATAAAGTTAAAGGCAAAGTAATAAAAACCTGCTCCAATCGGAGGGTTGAATAAAATGCAAAGCGGAAATGAAAATGGCGGCAAGATTAACTTCTTTCCGAAGTGCTCCAAACTCGATTACAGACTCGATCACAAACTTGATTACACAATTGTGGTAACACCCCAATGCGAAGCGATTACCACTTTAAAATACTGAATATATGCCTAAGTGAAACAAAGTTTGCTCTAAGTTTGCCTCTGCTCTAAGTTTGGATCTTCCTCTGCTCTAAGTTTGGATGCCTAAACAAGTGAATTCGAGTTTCTATTTATAAGCAAGTAAAATAATGGAAATGACAAGGATGCCCTTCAGTTTGAATTTGGGAGGGAAAACTTTTCCTCTTGTGGCGCCCGCCACAAGGCAAATCTGTGGCGCCTTAGTGGAAGTAGTGGGGAACGTGGCAGTTGAGGGAAGTTGAGCTAGGACACGTCATGGCAGGGTCTATGGCGCCAGCCACAGTGGGAGCCACAAGTACAAAATGCTGAATTTTAGGGTTTTTAGCTCTTTTTCACTCCTTTTCTCGATCGGGGCTCCGATTAAAGTAAAAACCTAAAAACAAAGAGAAACATAGTAATAACACAACAAAATAACAATAAAACTACTAAAATGCATGCGAAATCGGAGTCAGAAATACAGTGAATTTCAGTGTCATCAGCTTCCTTCAAACAACTTGTAGTGAATGGATAGTGGAGGCTTTCTTCTGCTGGGAATATCACTAGTGTTGAGAATGCCTGGTTGGCTCAAGATAATTCCACAGATGATAGATGGAAAGGCAATGAGCATCTTTACTGCATTAGTGGAGGCATGTCTGACAATTTGATCAAACATAAACCTTCCAAAGTCAAAGTTTATCCTGGTTCCAATAGCATAAATGATTCTTCCAAGACCAATAGAGATGGTTGAGATATGATTAGTAGGCACCCAGTTGGCTGAACCAATCTTATGTAAGATGGCATATTTGACAGTTAGCTTGCCAGCTGATAGGTGCTTCTTACTAGGCCACTTCTTAACTTGGCCAGCAGTAATAGTCCTACAGACTTCATTGTCTGTAGCCTCTAACTCCACACCTCTTTCAGTTCCTCTCTCTAGGAACTTGTTGATTATGGTTGGGGAGAACCTCACACATCTACCTCTTACAAACACCCTGCAGAATTCCTTGCTACTCTTTTCAGAAATATCCTCTGGGATATTCACAACAAACTCTTTTACTAACCCTTCAAAGCATTGGGGCAGAGCAACCACAGTTTTCATCAGTCCAGCAGTCTTAATCAATTCCATAACTTCCTTCACCTCTACAGCCTCCTTCCCTAGTTCTTTTTCAACAGCAACCCTCCTTTGAATGACAAACTTCCACTTGGCAGCACCATCCTCTAGATGGAATGAGATGTTGTCTAAGTGCACAGCTGCAACTTTGGATGGGGACTTTTTCACAGTCTGCCTTTTAGCAGGAGAGATGTCTGGGACATCATCTTCGACATCATCATCAGAGTCAGAACTCTCTCTGACCTTCCTCTTCCTAACCTCAACTTTACTCCATGATTTGGAGAGTCCTACACCAGCAACCTTTTTCCCTCTTCTTGTTGTCCTCATTTCAGCCACAGTCTTCCCTTTTCTGGTCCTCAGTTTCTTTGCTACACTTGGTTTCACAAGATGGACCAAGGTGTCATCTTCTTCCTCAGAACTTTCTTCCTCCAGATCAATAACATTCTTAGCAGTTTCATGAGACACATCTGCTGGTTTTACCTAGAGAACATAATCCCTCAACAGCCACTTCCTTCTCTGATCTAGATGAATCATCATCTTTCTCAGCTTGGGGTTCCACCTCAGGAGAGGGGTCCCTTCTAGACAGAGGGGTAGAAACACCCTTGACTGCATGCTCTTCATTCAGAATCCTAGTAACTAGGTTCCTAATGGTACGATCAGTAAAGTGCATGTCATCCTTATGAGGAGATTTATCAGGAATGTTACCTTGGTTACTTCCAGCTATGGAAGAAGGGCCAGGGACGTCACCTGGAATAACAGAGAGGGGAATAACCTCCAAAATATCTTCATCCAAAAACTCCATGGAGGGAGTCCTTCCTTTGTGAGTGGGTTTTGATCCTGATGATGAGGGATGTTGTGACATTTTGTTGGACTTTTGAAAAAAATCTCTTTGCCCTAGCAGAGGTTTTCTGAGAAGTTGGATGAAGATGGAAATGGTTATGTTGAGGTAGCGTGTGGGAATGACATAGATACTAGTTCCAATACTAGGTAATGATTTATCATAAATGTGGCACTTTCTTTTAAGTGGGCAGACAATATTTTTATTACCTTTTCCACTCCACTTTAATTGTTATAACTTCACAAGAAAACAAATCCCCAATTTTCCTCTTACACATTCAAACTGATTATCATCCAAAACCCTTGCAAATTTGTTAGCTAATTGCATTTCATGCTTTGGAGCTATGATTTTGTCTTCCACAAATTCTCTAATGAAGTGATGACAAAAATCAATGTGCTTGGTCCAGTTGTGCTGAATAGGATTTTTGAACATAGTTGTAGCACTCAGGTTGTCATAGTACAATGTCATGACATCGTGTGTGACAATGTATTCAGTCAACATTAGTTTCAACCAACCCTGTTGAGAACAGCTACTTCCAGTTGCTATATCTTCAGCTTAATATATAGCACACACACCATTTTCATCTTTCAAATGTGTAGGAGCAGGTGTCCTTTCACTCTCCATCCCAATCTTCTTAACATTGTTTTTGGCACATTTGCTTTGAGGTAGACACATATACCCTTCTATCTTCTTGACTTGTAGCTCAAGTCCAACAAAGTTCTTTCCAACTTCACACTGCATTTGACTAGCAACATGTTCAATAATCTGATCCATCCTCCTACCAGACCCAATATTGTCTATTTGAGCCATCATGAGCTTTTCTTCTAGAGGTTTCAGACACCAATCTTTGAAGATTTCAACCACATCAGATCTGTTTTTGGTCCAGGTGTATCTGGAGAAGTAATTCACCACTGCACACTTCTTTCCACCAAGGCTTTCCACCTGCATGGGTCCCATCAAATCCATATGGAGGAGTTTCAAACCTTTGGAAGTGATGTCATGTCTGAGTTTCTGGTGTGACATCCTTGTCTGACATTTCCCACAAAACTTTTCTTTCATCAATCTTCAATGTTGAAGTTCCTCTAGCAGATATAATCATCCTCATCCCTTCTTCTTTGACTAAGGTACACTTTCAGGAATAACCAATTTGAGAGCTCCACATATAACAGTTGTCTTTGGACCTGACTCCTTTCATGATCACTTCACTTTCTTTGTTAGTAATCAAACATTCAGTTTTAGTGAAGTTAACATTTAGACCTTGGTCACATAGTTGACTGATGCTTATTAGATTTGCAGTCAAGCCCTTAACAAGTAGGACCTTGTCAAGTTCAGGAGATCCAGGGCAATCAAGCTTACCTATCGCCTTAATTTCACCCTTTGCTCCATCACCAAAGGTTACATGGCTCATGGCATGAGGATGAAGGCCAGTTAGCAGGTCTTTGTTTCTAGTCATATGTCTGGAGCACCCACTATCAAAATACCAATCTTCTTTGGCTGAAACTCTGAAGGAAGTGTGAGTTATTAGACTTGTAAAATTAGTCTTAGGAACCCATTGCTTCTTGGTGACAGGCCTGTGATGTTTGGGTCTTGGTTGATAGTGAGTCTGATGATGAACAGAGCTAGGATAACCATACAGTTTATAGCAGAAGGGCTTTAGGTGGCCAAATTTTCCACAGTAATGGCATCTCCATCTTTGGTGTTTCCCTTTCTGCTGTCTTTCCTTCTGATGTTGTGACATATGATGTGACATCTCAGGTTTGATTTTAATATGGCCGCACTTAGGTTTGGATTTTGGTTTGCAACCAGTGTAACTACACTCAGGCTTAGATCTATTATACCCAATGCCAGATTTGTCTCCTGTTATTTGTCCAGTTTGGAGAATCTTGTCTAAGGAGTCAGATCCATTGTTTAACATTCTTACATACTTGGTCATCTCTTCTAGTTTAGAATTCAAGAACATAGCTTTAGTTTTTAACTTGGAGATGGTTTCCACATGCTCTGCCTTCTCATTCTCCAGCTGTACTATCACTTTCTTCTGGCTTTGACTTTCATCTAGCTTGGAATTCAGAACCACTTCTTCTGTTTTCAATTTGGAGATGGTTTCCAAGTGTTCTACCTTTTCATTCTCAAGTTGAGTTATTACCTTCTTCTGGCTTTCAACCTGTTTACACACCTCTGCACTTTTGTGACACAACTTTCTGTAGGTAGTGGCCAACTCTTCAAAGGTTACTTTATCATCACTTGAGTCTTCATCAGAACCCCATCTTCCAGTCAAGGCAGTCACCAAATTTGCAGACTCTTCTGTTTCACTCTCATCAGACCAAGTGGCAGCAAGACTCATCTTCTGCTTCTTGAGGTAGGTTCCACATTCAGTTCTAATGTGTCCATACCCATCACATTCATAGCATTGTACTTCTTTTCCTTCTTTTCCTTCTTTGGGCTTATCATCTAACCTTGTTCTTCTTCCAACATTGTTGGATTTACTGATGTCAGATGAGATATTCTTGACATTAGCCTTAGATCTTACATCCATCTTTTTCAACAGTCTGTTGAACTATCTTCCTAGCATAGCTACATCATTTGCCAGATCTTCATCAACATCCTGACTATTTTCCTCCTTTGTGTTTGACATGAAGGCTATGCTTTTGGTTTTCTTTTCAGAACCATCATTCATTCCCATCTCAAATGTTTGGAGAGAACCAATTGGCTCATCAACTCTCATGTTGGAGATGTCTTGAGACTCTTCTATGGTTGTCACCTTCATAGCAAATCTCTTAGGGAGTGACCTGAATATTTTTCTTACTAATTTTTCATCTGACATCTTCTCTCCCAGGGCTCCTGAGGCATTAGCAATTTCAAGGTTACTCATATGGAATTCATGAATATTTTCATCTTCTTTCATCCTTAAATTTTCAAACTTGGAGGTGAGCAGTTGTAGTCTAGACATTTTAACTCTAGAGGTGCCTTCATGAGTGGTTTTGAGAATGTCCCAAGCATCTTTAGCCACCTCACAGTTGTTTACCAACCTGAAGATATTCTTGTCTACTCCATTGAATATGGAATTCAATGCTTTAGAATTTCCAAGGGCTAGATCATCCTCCTCCTTGGACCATTGTTCTTCAGGCTTCTTGTCAGTTGTGGCTTCTCCTTCCTTAGTAATTACTGGATGTACCCAGCTTGTTAACACAGCCTTCCAAGCCTTATTATCCTGAGATTTTAGGAAAGCTACCATTCGAGGTTTCCAATAGTCATAGTTAGATCCATCCAAAATTGGTGGCCTGTGGACAGATCCTCCATCTCTCTCCATAGTACCAGAAAGTATTGTCCCTAGATCTCACCCAGAACCAGAGCAGGATGCCTGCTCTGATACCAATTGAAATTCTGGTATCAGATATGAGATGTCGAAGGTAATGTCATGACACTAATATTTGATTAAAACAAACAGGATAAAGATAAAGAGTAGTAATGCAAAAGACACAAGCAATTGTTAACCCAGTTCGGTCCAACTCACCTACGTCTGGGGGCTACCAAGCCAGGAAGGAAATCCACTAAATAGAATCAGTTCAAAGACTCTCAGTACACTTCAACAAGTTACAGTCTTTCTCACCTAATCTCTACCCGTGTGATTTCTACCTAAGCACTCTTAGATATGAGAACCCACTCACTCCCCCTCAATCACACCTGTGATTTAAAGCAACAATTCCTTGTGAAAAGAAGACATTCTTCAATTACACACACTTGATTTTACTTAGCAGTTTCAATCAAGTAGACACACACTTGATCTTGCTTAACAGCTTTGATCAAGTAGACACACACTCTTGCTTACAAGCTTAGAGTGACAAATTTACAACCCACAAATCAGACCAATTCAATCATCTATGGATGAATTGAATGGCTTACAAGTCTCAGGACTAAACAAGACACAAAACCTTATATTCTCTCAATATTTCGCTTAGTATTGGTTGTGTATCAAATCAGGTTTTCCAAGTCCCTTTTTATAGAAGCTTTCAGTTGGGCTTGGACATCTTGAAAACCCTAACACTATTTTCTAATTAAATCTTCTCATGATAGCTGATTAGATCTCTTTGAAAAATAAGTAAATCAGGTTGTAATTAATGATTGAATGCGCCTGCAAATCAGATCTTCAATCATACATAGATTGCCATTAAATGCACAATCACATAACACATAACATTCACCCTGAATGTTTGTGTACAGGATGTCATGACATCGAGTCTGACATCCTGGAACAATCCTGCATAATTCGATTTATAATTTCCAGCAGGTACATAATATCAAATGTCATGACATCGTGTATGACATCCTGAAACAATCCTGCATAATTATGTTTTTAAACTCCAGCAGGTACATAGATATCTTATGTTAATACATCACATGCAACATCTTGTGAACACTCTTTGTTTTTACCAAAATTGCTGCCAACACTTAGAACCAACATGTTATAAACTTAATAAGGCCTCTGAGCCTGTCTTCCATTGCAAGGGAAACACGCACACTTGTATTTTTTGACATATATATATATATATATATATATATATATATATATATATATATATATATATATATATATATATATATATATATATATATAGTTTTTTATTTTCTTTTGCTTAACTCGTACCTTTGTTTATAGAGTTTGAATCTTTATCCTTGAATTTCATGCTCGAATATTATTGGACGTCTTTAGGGACCATGTCCGGCCAAATATCGGTACCCCTTCCCATGTCCCTAGGTCTAAACCTGATTTAAGGTTCACGATAAAAGGGAATTAAAAGATAACATAACTAGGTGGTTATTCCATCGCTTATTTATTCCTAGGATTGGAGTTGTCCTTTGTTCAACCACTTTCATTTGTTGGTTTTGTCCACGGTATCTTCTTGGTCGAAGGACGGATGCCCATATCTTTAAGTTTCTTAATGAAAGATGCCACATTGATTTCCATAGTAGTGGATTCCCCTTCTTTCTTATCTTGTTGTAAGTCTTGAAAAATCCTTTTAGATTTTTTCAAGACTACATTTATGGTAACTTGTTTGCCATGAACGTTATGATTTTTCATTTTTAAATGAACTGAGGAGGCCGTTGCTTTTAGCATCGCTATAAAGGGACGTTCTAACATACAATTGTACACACTTTGGCATTAGACAACCAGGAATTAGGCGTTGGCAGTTCTGGTGTTTCTCCCTTCTCTGAGAGTAACCACTAGCTTCATGTATCCCCATGGGCAAGTCACAGTGTCGTTGAAGACATGCAAATCTGAACCTTCAAATGGCAATAGATTCTCTTTCTTTAGTCCCATTTTTTTAAGAGGTCGGTGTACATAATATCGCAAGAACTACACTCGTCGATCAAAACTCGGGATACGTCAAAGTTGGCTATGATCACTGTTATTTCCAAATGGAATATCTTGTTTGAAATTCCTTACACCTTCTCATTGCCTAGATTTTCGAGGATCGGCTTTCTAGGTTTGTGGTCAGAGTGTCCCCTTCCTTTTTTCTTTTGGATATTAATTTAACAATCTTCCTCTCTACTGTGCCTTTGGACGACATGATTAACTAGGGTGCCCCCAGTTATAAGGTTGACATATTGACGCTTGCCGTTATGTCCTTCACTTTCTTCACTACATGTCTCTTTACCGTTTTCCCCCCGGCTACAACCTCGATTATCTTCTTGGAGGATTGTCTTTTATTTTGAGATTTTTCCCTATTCCTCTTATCATATTTGGTATATTTATATAGCCTTCCTTTCTTGATAAGCTCTTCGTTCGCATTCTTGAGCTGAATGCAATCGCTGGTATTATGGTTATGGCTTTTATAGAAACAACAATATTTTGATCTATCAGTTCGAGCAAATTCTTTGACTGGATACATGTTTCTTATCCCGACTTCTTTAAATTTTGTGTTAACACACTATGTAAGGATGCTTTTGCGGGAAGTGTTTAATGGGGGTGTAGGAGTCAAATTTTGAGCAATGCCTTCGCTCGTGCTCTTCTAAAGATTTTCCAAATTCTTTTTCTACCGTTTAGATGGATCCAGGGATACTTATTCCTATGCCTCCTCCTCCAACCAATAGTTTCTCCTCATATTTAACGTATGGTGTAGCCATACTTAATAATTCTTCCAGACTATGGGCTTCTTTAAGACCAGTTTTTTCTCAGAATGTACGATCAGGTCAGAGTTTTTTTTTGAAGATCCAACATTTGAGACTTTCATTCGTCCCTGTGATGGCTACTGCTACCTTGATGAATCGATTTATATATGTGCGTAGAGTTTCTTTCTTGCCTTGAGTCACTTTGTTGAGGGAAACCACACTCACTAGTTGCTTTTTCTGGAAATAAAGTGGGATGTAAAAGTTTCACAGAACTTGGAGCAAGGATTTATGCTTCCGTCGATGAGGGATTAGTACCAGTTTCGAGCAGATTCTGTTAAAGTAAGTGTGAATAGTTTTCATTTATGTTTTTGCTCGTGTGTTAATAGTCTAGATTGTATGTTTGACGTGTTCCCCGGGGTCTCCATTTTTGTTGTAATCTTATAGTTTGGGGGGTTTTCCAAGGATCATGGAATCATGTTGTCTAAGATATGAGAACTTAGAGGATTCTTTTTCTTTGGTGGAGCCGAAATGGCTCCTTTTATTCCTTTCTTCCTTGCCAACCGACAGGCTTCTAGAGGGGTGTGAATGCTCTTTCTCCCTTCAGAACCGAACAAAGGTGTGTGTTGCCTGCATTCCTGACGACTTGGGGATTTCTGGAGCTCTTCCTGATCCTTCATTGGTCCCATAACTTTATGCCAAACCGCTTATTGGACGATGTAGTTCTTTGGTGAGGCATTGTGCGAGCTCTCTTGTATTCGATTGATCTGTCCACAATGGCCTGGGAGTTTTTTTGTTGGATCATCTGAAGTATATCATTCAACAACTCGTGAGCAACCTCCAATCCTAATTTGGCTTTTTAAGAGCCGAAAATTATGGAGTGTTTTGTGTCCAATGGCTATTGGAGGTGCGTCTAGTCTGATGGATGGTCTGTCTATGTGGAACTTCGAGGCATTCACTACGAGTGAGGGAAGTTGAAGAGTTCCTTGGAGCGTCTTCGGCTGTAGAGAGTTTGATTGTGGAACAATAGGAGTAGACAAAGGAAGGTTTCATGTGATCCTAGTGGCTACAATGGTCTGTTGTTAAGCGATGGAATTGGTTGCTTTTTACACTGCCATTGCTTGACAATTCTTGTGAGACGAATTTGGTTGCAAATTTAGTGAGATTGACTTGGTAATGTAGATTTATGCTCCGATTGTAATAGATATAGATTTGAGATCAGAAGATAGTAATAATCATAGATATTCGATATTGATTTCCACAGACGATGTCAATGTTCTGTGCGAGAATGAAATGATGATTGGATATGTAAATTGAATATTATGTTACAGTGGAGTTTTGATTCCCATGTGGTGGACGAAGCTAACCTGCAAGACTGACACTCTAACGCGCAAATTAGTGCATATAATAAATAGTGTATTTTTCAAATGGAAGTGAATGTATCAGAAAATGACACACTAACTCTATTTTTATAAAGGAATTTATTTGTATTTGAAATGTGAAAAGAAAACGTGGAATGTGGATGATTGCAAGATGAATTTGACGGTATTCAATGAATTATTCCATAAAGTCACGTGAAATTACTTAGGACTATCTCTTATATCTCTGTCATGCTTTTAGTATTTGGTTGCACATCCTCCTAGGAATAGGCAAATGGCCCAGAACAGGGCAAACTATAAGTAAAAAAAATGATCTCTTTGACTTGAGTTGAGTCCTAAGAATAATCGGATTTACAAATACTTAGAAAGACACTCATTCTCAAGTTGAAGTATTTGATTACAACTTTGAACCAAATAATTATATTTATATTTTATTATGGATCTAAACTTAACTTTGATTAAGTTATTCTTTGAATTTTCTGATCTACCCGTACACAAAAGAGAAAGATATATGATTTATTTTATTTTAATTTTGGCACAATGTATGTAATTTATTTACATCTATGACAAATTTGTAATATTATTTCCTGTCATGATAGTGCCAAAAACTCTTGATTGCTTCAAAAGGGCCACTTGTATTACTCTATTCACAATTCCAATAATTGGATTGACATTTTTACCAATGGCCAATTAGAATGCAAAATATGTAGTTTTGCTACAATTCAAAAGAGTTGCACAACTTTAAAGCTTTTCAACCAATAAGCAACAAAACACTTCAAAGTGCAAATGCCGCTACTATTTCGTACTATGAGAATCACGAACACTGAACTTGTTCAAATGATTGCCACAAATGTGTTCATACTTCAATCAAATGGCATAGATTTGGAAGCTATTACACAATTAGATTAACTTGCAAGAAGCAACGTGAAGAAAAAACAAGAGAGAAGATTGATGAAGTAGTATATAGTTATTTTATATGCATGATTGAGGCATAGCACATGCGTGTAAATAATGAAATAGATAATGATGAATGAAGAAAGAGGGACCTATGTGTAGAACAAAGTTGACGTTAAGGCAAAGGCAAAGCAAGCAAAAGAACAAATTTGCAAACAAATGTAGGACCCATTTTTTCAGTGATAAAACTTATCAATTTCACACCCACCCATTTTGACTTTGCCATTGGTTTTCCCACAAGAGTCATTCAACACCTTCCAACCTCTCTTCAATGCACCTCATTTCCTATACCCAACCTTTTTCCTAAAATCCAAAGGGTACAAACCAAATCTTTTTCCATTCAATAAATTATTATAAACTTGTTTGTATACAACAAGGAGTATTTATATAGCTTCGTCAAGTTAATAAAGTTTTAATACTGTTTAATGAATCGGTTGCGATAGTCTCATTTTGGACTTTGAATTCTCTCCTTTTTTTTTCCACTTCATTCTTCTCTTTCCTCTCTATCTCTCTCTTAATCTCACACAACTATTCTCTCTCTAAAACAAAAACGATTTTATAATAATGAAATAAAAAAGAAGACAAGTGAAAAAGAAATGAGAGAATTCGAATCCCTAATTTTACTATCCTAATTGCTCTATTTTTCTTTCTTTGAAATTTTTATGAAACAAATTTATACATTTATGATTACATCCAATGTAGCAATATCTCCCTTTGTGTAGATTTGTTAAGTCGACATATAAAAAAACCTAATGATATTAACTCTTTGATTTTCCCAACTCACCACCCACTTTGATTGAATGATTTGATTCACACGTTTAGCCGTCCCAACTAGCAACTTCCAACCTCTCTTTCTCTTTCAATCTTTTTAGTCAACCGTTCAGTACACGACATGTCCCTCCTCTTCTGTTCAATTCTTTGACTAAGTCCTTTTCATTGCTTTTGTTTTTTCACTTTACTCTTTTCACAATTTCAAAGAAAGAGAAAAAAAAAACCCGTTGAGAGAGCATTATTGAAAAGTACTACTAGTAGATGAGAATCCAAAGATAAATAAAGTCACTAAATAAAGCAAAACAAAAATCAAAATAAGCAATAAATCCCACTTTCTTTTGTTTAACTTTGAGATTCAATTTCACATTCAAATCCGTTTACCAAATCCACCACCATCTTTGACTCTTTTGTACCGGGAAATTAAACAACCACTAAATCTGCATTAATTCTACAAACCATATCCATCAATTTCCATTTTGAAAATGCTGTAACAACATTAAATTAAGATTAAGATGACTCTAAAATGAGATTAGTTGCATCTGCTGCAGAAAGTGAGTGATTGTGTTCTCCTTCATAGGTTACCACCAACATAGATGCATCATCAAGTGCTCTCTCTACATGTTTTCTTGCTGGACAACCTCTCACACTACTGCACTTGTAGTATCCTCTGTTCATTTTCAACAAACATAATCAAAATTCATCATAAATCAACCACTTCCATGTATTCAAAAAAATAAACTAATAACAAGCATTAGCAATAGCAAAAACGACCGCAACAAAACGGTATCGGCACCCGTAAACCTCTATACCGATACTGTAATTTATGGTTTTTAAGTTAAAATAACAAATTATGTTAATTCATACGGCGGCAAGATAGTGTTACAACACCTATACCGACCGAAATCGTGAAAGCTCTTTCTTAAGCATTCATAAATATGAGTCAAAAATTAATTTAAAGTACCTTGGATGAGGTGAACCCTTAATAGGTTTCTGTCCATATTTTCGCCAAGAGTAATCATCTGGTGGAATATCAGCCATCTTCAAGCTGATAGCAGGAACCCTAACAACCCTCTTCAATCTTAATTTTCTACTGTAACCATAACAAGTAAGAGCCCAATTCAGAATATAAGAATGAAAATCTAAAAACAAAATGTTTTTTGTTTATAAACAGAAACTGAAATATAGGGTTTGATTCCTTGAAGAAAGTTTGAAGATTTCATTCACATACCTTTTTTTGGAACAATGACAGCGGCTAGATGAACTACCACACTTTCCAGAACCCAGAGTTTCAGAGCTACACTTTCTTTTCATGGAAGAAGAAGACAGTGGTGGCTTACCAATAGATGAAACATGAGAAAGATTCGTGATCTGAAAAGCTCCAGCCGGCGACGAAGATGACGGTTGCTGTTTGTTGTCTGTGTCGCCGGTGAGTGAGGAAATGAATGAATTAGCAGCGGATGAGTATGAAAAGTTAAGGGTTTTCGATGAGTCGTTTCTCTTGATTATAGCGCGGTGAAGTGTTGTTGTTGTTGTTGGTGGTGGTGGTGGTGGAATCTGTTGAAGAGGTGTAGCGTTGAAGATTGTTCGTTCAGAAGGTTGAGTTTGAGGTAAAGGAGCTTTTCTGAAACGAGCGTGCCCGGTTCTGGTTTTTTCGAGAAGTGAAATAACACGTTTGAATTTGGAAACAGCGATGTCAGCGACGGCTTTGCAGTCTCTTTCAATTTCCATGGAAGTGTTGTTGTTGTTGTTGGGATTTGAAGGTGAAAAGGAAGATGAAGATGAAGAGGTTTGGTATTTATGGCGTGCTTCAGAGAGTAATTTGATGAGTTTCTCAACGCTTTCTAAGCCCGAAGCAGCTTCTTGGACAGCATTTTCTTCGGCTATGGAAGTGAAAGTTTTGGCTGTGTTGTAACCTGTCATGAGTTTTACTGCCATAGCTGGAGCAACAAAACCATCAAAGAAAAAGGAAAGAGGAGAGAGAAAGAAGAAACGGGTGAGAATAAAGAGGGGAGAGAGAGTGTTGACAAAGAAAAGAAAAAGAGTTATGTTTATGACTTTATGTCATGGAAATGTTTGTTTTCCTTAAAAAATTAATTATATTTTGACTACGAGTACTTCTTGAAAAATGCTCTAGAGATAGAGTACATTTTAAGTGTTTAAAGAAAATTAGGTTTTATGGGAATTGTTTTTTATTGTATTGGAAATTAAAGTGTTTAAATTTTTTTGAAGAGTAATTTTTCATATTCGAAATTTTAGAAGTGTCCTTATTTTTTAATATATTATTTTATTAAATTATTTTTGTGTCTCTTTTTATAAAAAAATAATTTAAAATTTAAAATAATGTTGTTCTATTTAGTCTCCATATTGAATTAGTAAGAATCGTTTATAATTTGTTTTTATTTCTCTTATAAATGAATAGTTAACGGAGAATCAATAAATAAAATTGTTTTGATTTAGATTAAGGTTCAATCCACTTTTATATGGCAGATTAAGATACTTGGGTAACTACTGCAATATATACCTATGATACCTATGATGATACGAGATTATTACGATTAATTTGTCAAATGTAGTAATATTTCATTTTTAATAAGCATATTTTTTATTTTATTTTAGTAAAATATTTTTTATCACGTTTTCTAATAATAATCATGGTGAAAAGTGATATGTGATTTTTTATATATTTTTATGTCACTTTTATAGCGGTAGAAATTCCAACCATGGTGAAAAGTGATGTCTGGTCATGGATTTGGATCTCATTACTAAACATTTTTTTATTTTTTTACTTTTTTTTATGCCACTTTTCACCACCGTTGGAATTCAATCAATGATGAAAAGTGATGCCTTCTTATTTTTATTTAAAGATATATAATGTTCTTAGTCCATTCACTTCTGCCTTATACGTACTTAGACGGACTTCATTTTATGCCTCCAAACTTCTTCCATTTACGTAACATTATTCCTCCACTAAAACAAACTGGAAAACATCATTTCTTCCATAAACGAAACTCAAAAATATTTCTTCTATTAACGTGTTTCAGAACTCCGTCATCTCTTCTCTATTTATAGGAAATGTGTTGGGATTCAAATACGTGTGAATTGGATCTGAATTCGTGTGAATCAACTTGGAAAAGTTCAAATCCAAATCGTGTGAAATTTTGGTTCCAAACTCGTGATTTTGGAGCTTTTCAAGCCGTTTCATGGTGTCATCAGACATGTTTGGTCATGGGAAACAAGTTTGCACGTGTGAGAAGTGGTCCCAAGTTGGTTTTGGCATATTTCCACATTATAGGTCACGGTGCAAAATAGAGTTCAAATCACCATGTTCATGCTTAGGCCAAATCTAATCCACTAGTGCGTTTTTTGATTTTCTTTGAGCCAAATGATCACTTTATGGAGTAGAAAAAGATGCAAAAAGAATCAAGTCAAGAGGAGATTTGAGGTGAAAGTTAGATGCTTATGAAGTTGAGGTCGTGACCTGGTTTTTAGGCTGGGCAATTGGTCAAGCACTTTGCAGCATGTTTGGTCATTTTGAGGCCCTACATTCATAACACCATAACTTTTGATTCCCTCGTGCATTTTGAGCCAAACTTGGGCTAAATGATCTTTGACATAAGCTTAACAAAATTCAAAAGTAATGGGATCAAAAGAGTGCTTAAGTTGAAAATGGAAAAGGTGGAAAGTAGGGGTCATGGCAAGGTTTTGATCCATTTTGGAAACTTGGTCCTTTGTACAAATGTGGTCCTTAATGAATGAATTAATATTTAACCCTTGAATCAAAGTTGTAGAGGATCCCAAAAGGACATTTGGCTCAAAGAATCTTATCATTTGGATAAAAAATGAAGGAGTTATGGATTTTGGACCAAAGATATGGCATGCTTGCAAACTAGGTCTAACCAACTTGTACCCCTTTGTGCAAACTTGATGTTTTCTTGCATTCCAAGCCATGATGATGGTATAATGGGCAACCCTTGATGAAAACTTGATTAGGGATTGAGTGATCTTGAAGAAGCTTGAAGATTGGGTGACGTGGCATGAAAATAAACACATGAACCACTTTTGAATCACATGGAGCAAACTTGCATTTCCCTTTACCAAAAGACTTTGGTCTTGCCTTGATTTAAAGCATGATCAACTACATGAGTAACAAGAAAAAACAAGTCCCATCTCTCAGTGAAGTTAGGGTTAGTTGATAAACAAAATAAGATGAACCCCTAATGTTAAGATACAAACCAATAATGTGGCCATGTTTGTGATTCCATGACCAAATGCAATAGTCATGCATGATATGATTTGATGTATGCAAATGAATTATGAAAAAAAGGAAAAAAAAGAGGGTAAATTTTGGGGTTTGATAACTGCCCCTATTTAATCATCTTTAACCTGAAGGTGCAAATTGTGTTAGCTTTTTGGGTGTTCAAGGTGAAAGAGGAGTAAATACAGAAGTAACCGAAAATTTTCCCGAGGAAAGGGAGTTGCAAGGAGAAACAGATAAACTGGGTGGTTGGATTAGCTAGGGGTAAACTGAAATATTCTGTTGGGGAGATAAATTAGCTGCAAAATGAAATGCTTGATATACATGATTGTATGATTGCAATGCATGACTTGTTTATGTATGATGCGTATGCAATGCAGTAGTGGATAGCAGGGTAAGATTGGTTTGGTGAAAGATAGACTTCGACTCGTCGGTACCTACACCAGAGAATCTACAAGGAAAATCTTCCAAGTTACCAATGCTGCTGGGAAAATCCTGCTGTTGAGGACTACCATCTGGCTCTGCTTGGGGAAAAAGGATGCATGACCCAAGTGAGAAGCAGTTGAGACACAAGCGTACGACAAGTGCTTATTGTAGACTACTGATAATTCACTAGGGCATTTTAAACAATCAAATGAATGCATAAAGTTTTTCTTTTGATTTAGATTTTTATTATTCTCAAAGTTTTATGGCATTATGCAATCAAGATTGACAGTTATTTTGCAAACAAAATGCGGAAAAATAAAAAAAAATGAGAATTTACTGAATAATGACTGAATTTTATTGATAGTGGAAAATTTTGTACATGTAGAGTGTGTACAAGGATGCAAAAATACTTAAAGAGGAAATTGCAAAAATTTAAAAACAAACTAAATGGCAATGGGAAATTTGTTTGACTTTCCACTGATCACAACATTGGTTGTTATTTGTTGTAGCACTGAGCTCCAATACTTTGCTTTTATTGACGGTGATTAGATTGATCTGATACCGTTGGAGGTCAAGCTGAGGGTGAGAACATGCTCAAAAGATCACGTCAAGATATAATCAAATTCCTTTATCCCTAACTTTTGTGTTTTTTATTCTTTTATCCACCGGGATGCCATTTTTTCCCAAGTCGCCCTTTTGGGTTTTCAAGTTAGCAGGCTTATATCTTTTTTTGTTTAAGCCCTAACTTTTGCATGGACTTTTTTTTGGTCCATCGGGATAGCCATTTTACCCTAGATTGGTTATGATGAGCACTAATCTAGCGGGCTTTATATTCATTTTTTTTAGGCATAATATTTTTCACTATATCTGAGTTTACCAGCATTAGCAAGTCATCCCCATCCATTATGGTGAGAATGAGAGCCCCTCATGAGAAGTACTTTTTTACAACAAAGGGTCCTTCATAGTTGGGAGTCCACTTTCCCCGAGGATCCGAGTGTATAAAAGAAAGTCTTTTGAGTACAAGCTCTCTGGCTTGGAATGAGCGAGGAAGAATCTTCTTATCAAAAGATCTCTTGAGGCGTCGTTGGTACAACTGACCATGGGAAATGGTTGTCAAGCGCTTCTCTTCAATGAGATTCATCTGATCATATCGGGACTATACTCATTCGACTTCATCGATGTCTGCTTCCATGATGACCCTCAAATAGGGGATCTCAACTTCAATAGGTAAAACCGCTTCCATTCCATATACTAGAAAATAAAGAGTTGTCCCAGTAGAAGTACACACTGAAGTTCTATAGCCATGTAGAGCAAATGGAAGCATCTCATGCCAATCCTTGTATGTCTTGACCATCTTCTGGATGATTTTCTTGATGGTCTTGTTAGTTGCTTCCACGACACCGTTCATCTTGGGCCGGTATGGTAAAGAATTGTGATACTCGATTTAAACTCTTGACATAACTCACTCATCATCTTATTGTTGAGGTTACTATAAATATCAGTCATAATCTTGCTATGAAGCAACTTCAACCCATTTCGTGAAGTAGTCAATGGCAATAAGGATGAAACAATGACCGTTAGAAGCTTTCAGCGTGACCATTTCAATCATATCAATGCCCTACATAGAGAAATGCCAAGGAGAAGTCAAGACGTTCAATGGAGTTGGAGGAACATGGATCTTATCACTGAAGATTTGGCATTTGTGACACCTCTTGACGAAGTTGAAACGATCGACCTCCATTGGTGTCCAATAATATCCAGCCAAAAGAATCTTATTAGCCACATAAGGCCCTTTAGCATGTACACCTTCATAACCCTCATGTATGGACCTTATGATCGTGCTTCCTTCGTGTCTATCCACGCATCTGAGAAAAATATAATCATAATTCCTCTTATACAAACATCCCCATTCAAGAAAAACTTAGAAGAGAACCTTCTTAAAGCTTTATTATCTATGATGGATGTTTTCTCAGGATACTCTTGTCTTTTCAGATATCTTTCGATGTCATAGAACCAAGGTTTATCGTCAGATTTGGCCTCCATTGCTAGACAGTGTGTTGGTTCATCCAAGTGGTCAATATGGATGAAAAGTGCTTCATTCTTCCACTTGAATTTAAACATGGATGAAAGAGTAGCAAGAGCACCAACTAACTGGTTCTCTTCCCTCGAAATATAATGAAAAGTGATCTCATCAAAATTGGGAATCAGCTTCATGATGTGTTCTCTGTACGGAATCAACTTCTTATCCTGAGTTTGCCAATCTCCTCGGACTTGACTGATTACTAAAGCAGAGTCTCCAAACACTTCAAGACTTTTGATTCTTAAATCGGTGGGTTCTTCAATACTATAGATGCACGCTTCATATTATGCCATATTATTGGTGCAGTCAAAGCCTAATTTGACGGTGAATGGAATGTGAAAACCAGTCGGAGATGTAATAACGGCTCATATTCCACTGCCTTTTGCATTAGAGGAACCGTCAAACACAAGCGTCCATCGCTCCCCTGGTCCGGGTTCTTCATCAGGGCCAGGAATATTGCAGTCTCTGATGAAAATCATGTTCCCATCGGGAAAGTCAAACTTGATCGGCTTGTAACCCCACAGGTTAATGAGCAAGGTAGTCAGACAAGACACTCCCCTTGATAGCTTTTTGAGTCACGTACTGGGTATCATATTCGATTAACAACATTTCCCATCTAGCAATTCTTCCACTGACAGCGGGCTTCTCAAAAATATATTTTATTGGATCCATTTTAGACATCAACAAAGTTGTGTGGCAAATCATATACTATCTCAGGCGTCGAGCTTCCCAAGCTAGAGCATAGCAAGTCTTCTCCAACAGTAAGTATATGGTATCACATTCAGTGAAGTTATTGCTCAAGTAATAGATTGCGTGTTCTTTATGGCCCGTGTCATCATGCTGACCCAATACGCAACCCATTGATTCATCTAGCACTGAGATACATGATTAATGGCCTCCCCGGAACATATGGTTTCAAGATCAGTGGTTCTTGCAAATAATTTGTATCTTGTCACATGCCTCTCGACAATCATCATTTAACACGATGCATGTATGTAGTGATGCATGACATTTTTATTTTTATTTTTTTAAGAGTTCCTATTTCGGTAGGAATGTTATGCATGACATGATGCATGTGATGCATGTTTGAATGCAAAACAGGCGATTGGGTGTTTGGGATTTGTCTCCCTTTTTTGAATGTGAGATCTTTTCTATATACCAACATCAATTGGATTTGGTTTAATGAGGATGCTAGCAATGTGGACTTTGGTTTTTTTGGTAGTTGCCAATATGAATTGGACTTTTGTTTGTGAAAGGATTTGACTTCCTGAAACTCGGTCTTTGACGATGCGATGACCAAAGGATATATGAGGATACTCTTGATGCCCCAAGTTTTGATCCCTTGTTGATAAGTTGTATGTTTGTTCCTTAGAACTTTAACTTTTACGCCCGAGGGCTAAGCTAGCCTGCATATGAGCATAACGACATGATCAATGTATGTTGGTTATGCTCTTTCTAAGCCCTAAGGCTTCTGGTCAAGATATATGTTGTAATAGCGTGATCTTCTGACACTTATTTGAATTCAGCAGTTACTAGCATTTGGCGCAGTCTGCCTTGACCAACTTGACAGTATGGAAGAAACTGACCCTTTGCAACTTGTCTTGCCCCAGTCTTTAGGATTTTTGAAGGAATTCTCATATAAAGTAAGCTTTGGGAGTGATTAAATCATGACATGGTCTGAGATGATTTTCCCCAGTGTCTGAATCTTACAGTGGTCTACCCCTGATTAACCGGTTCTTAAAATTGTTCACTTCAGATCGACTGATCTTTGGGAGTTGGACTTCACTGTACTCTTGGGATGACTTTCCCCTGATTGAGTCTTTGATGGACTTGCCCCATCTTTCTAAGATACTTATATTTAGATAACTAACTCTTAGAGTGGTTGATAATGTTGTGTTATCAATATGAATCTGCCCATGTTCGAGGCTTTGAGAGGCTTGCCCTAGATTGACTGAATATGTCAAAATGATTTGTCTCCCTGATCAATTGATACTTTGGGGTTTGTCTTATACTGACAAATTCTTAGGTTAACATAGTCATTGGATGACATGCCCCTGATCCATAGGTTTATAAGGTGGTCTTGATTCGGGTCAGCACCAACGAACGATCAAGTTCCTCTCCGATTGCCCCTTGTTGGAATTTCCCTGATGTAAAGTACTGACTTGCAGTTAAAATTGTTCATTCAAAAAATGGTAATTTTAATGCGATGCTCATGCAGGTTTTGAAAAAATAATTTATTGGAATGACGTGATAGTGTGTGACGAATGGACCATTAGTCCAAACGTAGTGTTGATTTAGCTAGTATGTGAAAGATATAGCGAGAATATCATACCAATACAGGTTATTAGCAAATCTTTTGGAGTCAGTTTACGCAACCTTGCTGTAGTATGCTTTCATAATAAACCTCGCTTCAATTAGGTCTTTTGTGGATTGTAAGATGACCTAGTTCATGGTTTTTGAAACAAAGGATATAAGGCTCAAAATTTGTTTTAACCCACCCTTTTTTTTGTGATGATTGTCCAGTCTTACATTTAGTTAATTCAACACATACATACATATTCTAAGATAGTTCGAAAGTCTAAGAGTGAAGATGATGATTCAATATTTTCTTGAAATGATAGTCACCTTATTTTAATTTTGCCATGGATATCAGTGACCCTTTGATTCTTGATATGGTGGTCACTGAATCTTGTTTTGTTTTGTTTAAGGATTTAACGACCTCATTTGTTTGATTTTTTTTTTGCTCTTTGATCCCTAATTTTTTCCTGGATCTCTTTTGAAGCTTTTAGTCCACAGGGATTTCCCTAATTTTTTCCTAAGTCACAATTGTGGGTGTTCGACTTAGCGGGCTTTCTTTTTCTTTTTTTTTTTGCTAAAGGGTTGTGACTGCCAAGTCATTGGTCATTTAAGAACAACCGTCATAACCTTTGGATTTTTCTTGGTTCTTTCGACACTTCAAGACGTGTGCGAAGAATAGCATGTGGTTGATCCCCAAATGGGATGTTTTATCTTGTAATTCGAATGCGTAGTAAGATTAATTGGACACTATCATGCCCCAGGTTAAGCGTAAGGGTTTTTAAATATGAAAGAAATACCCACCTCTAGGCTCGAAGTGGCTAACTAGAGATTAACTCCTTATCTCTCTAATGTTTGGGTATTTGAAAACAATGCATGTATATTATAAATGGGATTTTATCCGAAAGCATACCGTTGGAAATTATGGGTATTTTGTTTTCGTCATTCTCCCTCCAATTTTTGCTAAAATAATAGTATGATAAAGAAATTGAAGTGGAGAAGTATGTGTTTGTACTTTTCAATAATTGAGAAAAGAGGAATGTGTAGTAGGAAATTCATGATCATCAAGCTATTGACAAGCTAGAGATCAATTAACAAGAGTCACCACCGCATTTTTATTGTTTCCAAGGGAAAAGGGAAAAAGTACGAACAAAACCCAAATAGTAAGAAGTTTTCAAATAAAAACTAATAAAAGTCAGAGATCACAGGTAAGGGGGCTGGTTACACAGAGGGAAGGTGTTAGCACCCAAAGTGTCCTAGGTACTCCTAGGAGCCCTTTTTGTGTGCATATGTATTTTGTACAAAGTGATGTTTACAAACAAATAGAATGGGGGGATGAGAAAAGAATTCATTAATTATATTTTTTTTTGTGTTTGACAAGACCTTCGGTCTTGTGTCTACATACCAATATAAAAATGAGGGATCAAAACCTCGTAGTTCGTGCTATAAATTTCAAAATGAGTGTGTTGATTTTAACCAAAATTTAAGTTTGAAAGGCACAAAGGCCTAAAATGGTTTGAATGAGTTAGTTCTTTTTGTATTTTTGAAAGTTTAAGTCAAGTATAGTTAAGTTTATTCACAAGTTTGATTTAAGAAAATAAGTTTTGAAAATGCAATGGCATAAGGCCAAAGTTTCTATCTTTTTTGCAAAAGTGGTCAAAGTTTAGAACAAAAATAGTTCACACAAAGAAGGTTTTGAAAATGGAGGGAGAGATTTTGAAATTAAAGAAATGGGGAGAAGATGAAGAGACTATCCTATGCACAAAATTTAAAAGTTTAAAGTTGAAAAGATCTGACCAAATGGGTAGCAATCCAATAGACAAGTATGTCAATAGAAACCCAGAATTCCCTTGGACTTTAAAATTAAGCAACACACAAATGCACAATTATATTCTCTTGAAGAGCAAAGGCATCAAATAAAGATGGCCTCATCCAAGCTTATCCATTTCATGATCTTCTTCAAAATAGCCCATGCAACAGATGAATTCCACAAGTCACGGGTTCAAAATAGCAGCTTCACAATGATCATGTTGCAGATGAATCTTAGAGAGATCTTCAAGGATGTATCAGATGAATTTCAAATTGCAAGCACTTGGTTCTTCAACAAGTTGGCATTGGCCAAGTCCTTTAGCTTATGAAGGTTTCCTAAATTCTAAGTCCTTTGCTCAAGATCAAACCAACAGTCCACTCAAAAGTTTTTTAGGGTTTTTGTTTTCATTATGTACATTAAATGGTCAAAGACCACACAAATAACACAAAGTATATACAAATAAAATATATCACACAATATGGTCCAAATGGACAAAGTGAAAATTACATTAACATAAACAATTAGAATGATATGTATAATGACAAATGACATATAGTGCTAAAAGTAAATTGCATTAAAGTAAAAGCTTGAAATTAAAAGTCAATAGTTAGTAGGTTAGAGGTTAGTCTTGCTTTGCTTTTGATTCAAGAAATTCTTTGGAGAACACTTAACCCACTTATCACAAGCATGGATCCTTGAACCAAAACATCTTCCAAAGGAAGGAAAGAAGTCCAAGTTTCCACACAATACCATGAAAGAGGGGAGACTTACAATCTCACTAACTAGAATGCTTATGCCTTTTGTGTCACAAATTTAGCGCTATGTTAAGCAATCGTAATTGAACTTATGTAGAAGTCACAAGTATTTGAGGTCGGGCAATAGACTTTTGGTGTTAATGCATGTTGGGGACATAGTACTAGGAACTATGCTTATGAAACATACCACACACAAAAAATATGCAAAAGGTGTGGCCTAATCTCATCCATACTCATGTCAATTTTTCAATCAACTAGCATTCGGACTTTGAGATGTCATTGGCCAAATGAAATGAATGGATTAAGAAGGGGAATTAGATGAAGAGGGGAGGGGAAGAATGAGATCACAAATTGGTCAAAGGAGTACTTTTACCAAATTAATATCATTCATTCATTTTGGGAGATGGAATGTACATTCCATCAATCCCCTAAATCCAATGATATTAACTTGACAAAGTCAAATCAACCTTGACCAAGACCCAACAACAAACAAGCAAACTCAAATAAGACAATACAAATGGTCAACACAATTTAAATGGCATTTATTCAATTAAAAATAATAAAATAATGCATTTAATTCAAATATGTTTTGTCAAATTCCTAAAATGTCATTAAAACACCAAAGAAATGGCCATGAGATTTGTCATAGGTCAAACAAGGTCAAAGGACCTTGGAGAAAAAATTTCATAATTTTTGGACATTTAAAAATATTTTTAAACAATTAAAATAATAGAAAAATCAATTAATTCATGAAAAATATTAATAATGATCCAAAAAATAATTTTAATTCAGAATATGAAAGGGAAAAATATTTGAATTTTTTTGGTGAAAGTCCCATATTTTTTGGATCAATATTGAATTTAATATGAATTATTGAAGAAAATGTAATTAAAATAAAATATCAGAAATTCAAAAATACGTGGACCATCAGATCTCCCTCATTAATTGAGGTGGCAGATCTGATGATCCAAAACGCACGTTCCATAAAGACCTGAGTCAACCGCGTGACACAAATGGTATTTAAAACAAACGCTCCAGATTAGAACGTGAGAGGAGGATCCTATGGTTCAGATGCAAGACACCTCATCGCTGGAGCCAGAGCTCCGGTCGTCTTCTCCGGTGGCACTCACCGGACTAGTCAAGATGAACCATAAAAAAAAAAAAACAAGGACATGATCTTAAAGATAAAATGGCACCGAGCTCGAATCTAACCTCCAATTACTCCAATTCCAAATACATTAAGAGATATGTGGAATTTAAATTTGAGGTACATGAACTGAGTTGCTTCGATTTGGCCTCAAAGAAACTCAATCTTCTTGCCTACATTGTAGGACTTCAGACAACCAAAGAATCAACGGAATTGAGCAAGAATTTAACAGAATCGAAGAGTTTAAAATTTCTACAAATTACCTTCAATGGAGGTCTGAACTTGATGGATCTTGAGCTTGCTTGCACTTGGACTCACTCTACTTGCTTGTAGGAAGAGAATGGAAAGGTTTAGAAGCAATGGATTCCTGGAGAATTGAATTCCAAAATAGTGGAGATTCAAACTCAAATTCAAATGAATTTATCAGGTTTATCCTATGAGAGTGAAGAGTTTTAAATGGGGGATTAAAGTTGGCGCAATGGTGTTGTTAATTTTGAGCAAATGCAACTCTATTTATAGCTGAATTGGATGATATTTGCACATTCACTTTCACTTTCCAAAATTGGCAAATGATGATGGAATGGTGCATGGGTGCGCATAGGCCCATGAAATGATAGATGAAGGTCCAAAATTGCATATCAGATGGTTTGAAGTTAGCTTAGATTGCAAGGCACCTATGCATTATTGCTTGAAGATTGATTCATGCCAAATGATATCAGCCTGTTTAAGCCATGCACATCCTATGCATTCAAGTCCAAAATGAATGAATTTGAGCTCTTTGGAAAGGTGAGATTAATAGGAACAAGTTTGATGTTGAAAACTTTTCCATTTAGAGCTTGGAACTTGGAGAAATTTGAGGTGGAAGTTTGGAAAAATTTGACATATCAAAATTTTTCTAACTGTCAAGCCATATGCCTCAATATTCCACCTTGCTTAACTTTTTATGGGAGCTTCAAATGAGAAAAGTGTCTTTATTAAAGTTGTAACTCTCTCAAATTCCTTCAAAATGGTCACCAATTTCATGTCATTTGGATTTGAAATGATAGAGTTATGCATTTTTGAAGTTTGGAAAAATCACTTGATCAATGGTATAGGTCAAAAGTGACCTATAATGTAGCCTCATATCACATGCTCAAAAAAGTTGAATTAACTCCCACTACAAACATCAAAGTTGAATTATACACAATGAATTTGATTGTGCAACTTAGAAATCTTTCATATCATGAAAATTGAGCAAGTTATGGCCTTGGGAAGTTGACTTTCAAATTAGGGTTTAGACAAAATGACCTATAATATTTCAACATAGAAAATGATTTTCCAAGAAAAACTAGATCTAGGTCTCAACATGAAAGTTGTTTATAATGTCATTTAGAGTAAGTTTTCTCTTAGGATCATTTTCATATGATGAAAATTGTAGGAGATAGGGTCTAGGGAGACCCAGTTTTGATCAGATGAATTCATCTGACCAACCACCATCAACCAACTTGCTAATTTCCAACTCTCTTGACTTTCTTGGTAGATCATATATGCATAAGAGGATTAACTCTGAAGTGTACTTGAGAAATTTGATCAATTGGTGAGATAGCTTGTTGGAGAAGTTACTCAAGATACCTAGTCAAACTAGGGCTTCCAAGGCAAATCACCCTCAAACTCTTGAAGAAAACTTGATCAATATAACATGTAGAGATCATTGGGACTCATATATGATGATCTAACCATTATTGAATCAATTCTTGGTTGTGCTCTTTGTTCATGAGGGTCTTAAACCCTAGATTTTGACTTGATTAATCAATGAGATCATGCCCTTCCTACAAAAGAGTTAGACACATACAAAGACATATTTTTGGTTTTTTGGTTAGTAAAAAATGATAAAATACAAGTATGATATAATCAAAAAGTGCTTGGTGATCTCTCCCAAAACAAACCCAATGAAAAGGGGTAAGGAGGATGCCAAAATATGATCCCAATGCTAATGCTTATGATGGAAATGCACGAGGGATCTTAAGGTCAAAATTGGGGTCTTACAGCTGCCCCTATTTAAGGACATTCTAATTGAGGAGGTGAAGGTTAAAATCTTCGGCTCAACTCAGTATAATGGGCTTAAATAACAACATGGAGAAACAAATTTTGGTCCCTAAGAGACCTCATGATGCATATGATATGAATGCAAAAGTTAATGCTCTGTGGGGAAATATTGCCACAAAGGAAAAAGAAAATCAGAGAGACCGAAAGTCCACAGGAGCATAATGCATTCCACAAGGAAAACTGACTGGGGATACAAAGACTCTAGGGGGAATAAAAAGGATTTGTGCGTAGGCCAGGCTACGGCTTAAAACTACTGGGGGGACTAGAGGGATTCCACAGAATGGAAAGACTCAGTCGGGGGAACAAAAACATCTGCAGGGGATACGAGTAAGTCAGGATAAAACTGAAGTACTCGAATCATGCAGGGGAAAGCGATTTCACTAAGGAAATGCGCACTCAACTCAACTGGGGAAGAAATAAAGTTCAAGACAGGAGGAGCAGAAATCTATTATCTAGTACCTGTTACTGGGTAAGGAGACAATAAAAATCTGACAGAGAAACTATCCGTCATCGGTTAGGATGAACATATCAAGGATGACTCGCTGGGAACCGCCAGGAGGGAGTATTCATTACTAGTTACTGGGTAAGAATAACCTTGCTGGGGAAAACTGCAGAAAATAGGATTTACAACTACCAGTTACTGGGCAGAAGACCAAAGGGTGAGAGTATCGATTAGGATGAACATATCAAGGATAAACTTAACAGGGAAGATAATCCGTCATCAGTTAGGATGAACATATCAAGGATAGACTTTCCTGGGGATGTTGAGGAGGATACCCGTCATCGATTAGGATGAACATATCAAGGATATACCAACTGAACAAAAAGGGAATTACTTCTATCGAAAATTGGATAGAAAATCGTCGAAGAGAGAATCTGTCACCGGTTAGGATGAACATATCAAGGATAAACTCTGCGAGGGGACAAATTAGGATTTACAACTACCGGTTACTGGGTAGAAGACCATAAGGAGAAGCAAACCCGTCATCGGTTAAGATGAACATATCAAGGATTAGCTCTCAGAGGAACAAAATAGGGATTACAACTACCTTTTTACTGGGTAGAATACCAAGGATGAGAATATCTGTCACTGGTTAAAGTGATCATATCAAGGATAGACTCCTGCGGGGAAAGGAAAGATATCCGTCACCTGGTTAAGATGAACATATCAAGGATATACTTTCAGGGGACTCTATTGAGGAGAAAAAAAGGGTACTTTTGTCGGGTATTGGGCAAGAAATAACAAATTGTAGACTAAGAAGAATATTACCAGTTACTGAGCAACAGACTCTTAGTGGACCAAAATATCTATCTAGGTAAGAGCTAGAAAGAACATGATCAATCAAGACTCAACCTATTTAGGACATAACTCAAGGGGAGTAATTCCATCCAGAAAATCTACTAGAGAGGAAACTGAAATAACAACCATCCACGAGGAAACAAACTCAGTGGGGAAACAGAGAAAGGTTAAAGTCTTTCTGCTTATGGGGCTGACACTCTATAATTGAAGGAGGACAGACACCAGATTTGATATGGGGATAAAGTATCGCCATAACAGAGAATGAGAATCTCAAACAAATCAAATAGGAGATGTAGGATATGCAAAATATGAAATTGTATGAATTTATATGTATATGTACATATGATGATTATGCTGACAAAATGATCACAAAGGATACAGAGGTGTCGCAAAGAAATTGAACCACCGGTACAATCCTCGATCAATCCACAAAATATGGAGACAAACTGCTGGAGAACAGAGAGATCAACATCCCACGGGCTCAACCCTGGCTGGGGAAAGAGGAGATCTGCTGAGGATAGAACAACATCAACTCTGTGGGGAATTTTAGGTCAACACCATAAAAATGGGAGACAACCCTCCAGAGAAAATAAATCAACAAAAGATGCTCAAGAACCAGGAGGAAACTCTGACTGGGAGTAAAGATCAACGACAATTGGTAGGGGACACTTAAGCGATCTACTGGGGAAAATCAAACATCTCTGATGAAGATCCACCTGTTGAGGAAATACGAACTCCACTGGGGAAGGCCGAAACTCTGTTGGGGACAAGGACACGCCACAACTCAGCTGGGGACAAGAACTCGCTGCAACTCAGTTGGGGATAACATCATTCCATTGAGCAAATGAATCAATACAAATGTCTAGGGATACCCGAAGAGTTACTGCTTGGGGAACCTCTGATGCTTCACACTTAAGGACTTGATATCCATTGAAATGCGATTGATATTCCTTTTACTTGTTTTGAAAAAGTTCTTGCTTTTATATTTTAAAGAAAACTTGATTTTGATTTAAAATTTTAATTTCAAAATGATCATAATAAAATTTAAAACTATTGGCTGAAGTAAATAAGAGTAGAAATAATTTGGATGAAAGCTCAACTTTATTTAATAGGATGGTAGTCTGTAAATGACAAGACTCCATAGATTTTACAAAGTTGAAAATGGTAATTTACATGGAAAAGGGTTACATTGAATACAAATGATCCTTAATCCTTCTACCAACTCTTGATATCCACTGTGCTCTTGACCGCTGTTGGGATGATGAACTGATGTCAACTTTCGTGCTCAAAAAAGTCTTCAAAATCACTGAAGATCAGCAGAATGCAGTTACTTGCCGTAATCCCTAATTTTTGCATAAGTTGCCCCAAGGTGGGGTACTCAACTTATCGGAAAATTTCTTTCTGTTTTCATGTCTCTAAATTTTGCCTGGATGCCCTTTCGGGTTTTCAATCCACCGAGACGCTCATTTTTGCCTAAGCCGCCCTTTTCGGGTTTTCAACTTAGCGAGCTATTCTTTTCTTTTTTAGGCGAAGTATTTCTTGACTGCATTTGCGTTCATAGGACGAGTGGACTCTTCACCATCCATAGTTGTAAGAATCAATGCACCGCCTGAAAAAGATCTCTTAACAACATATGGGCTTCATAATAGGGAGTCCATTTTCCTATGGAATCTGGTTTGAACGTCAAAATCTTCTTGAGCACAAGGTCTCCTTCTTTGAACACATGAGGTTTGACCTTCTTATCAAAAGCTTTCTTCATTCTCTACTGATACAATTGACCATGACACATGGTAGTCAATCTCTTCTCTTCAATCAAATTCAACTAATCAAACCTGGTCTGACACCATTCAACTTCAGTCAACTTGGCTTCCATAAGCACATGCAATGAAGGAATCTCAACCTCTACGGAGAGCACTGCTTCCATACCATATACGAGAGAGAAAGGGGTTGCCCCTGTTGAAGTGCGGACGGATGTACAATACCCATGCAAAGCAAATGGGCGCATCTCATGCCAATCCTTATACGTCACAACCATCTTCTGGATAATCTTCTTGATGTTCTTATTCGCAGCTTCAACAACCCCATTCATCTTGGGTCTATAGGGAGAAGAATTATGATGTGCAATCTTGAAGTCTTTGCAAAGAGCTTCCACCATGTTGTTATTCAAGTTCGATCCATTATTAGTAATGATCTTACTTGGCACACCATAACGACATATAATCTGATTCTTGATAAACCTCACAACAACTTGCTTGGTACATTTGCATACGATGCTGCTTCAACCCATTTTGTGAAGTAGTCAATTGCCACTAAAATGAAACGATGTCCATTCGAAGCTTTGGGCTTAATCATCCCAATCATATCAATTTCCCACATGGAGAAGGTGTTGGTGTAAGCCCTAGAGGCCAATACTTTTGGTACTTGTATCGAATTATTTATTAATAATAAAAGGCATTTTCTTTATTATGGTTGATTAATAAAGTCCCTAGAATAGATAGTCCGTTTAATGTATTAAGTGTGACTTAATCATGAGAACACATTAAACATAAGGACACTATTCTTAAAGTATCCGTAGTCGAGCTTTAGTGTGAAGTGGGATAACATTAAAGCATTAAGACTATTATGTTTGTAGACTGATGATCACATCTCATGGATCATGGATAAAGAGTTATCAAGTCTTAAACATAGGTATGAATATTAGGAGTAATATTTATACCGGATTGACCCACTATGAGAATACTATATAGAAAGTTATGCAAAGTGTCATAAGTTATTCTCATGGTGATAATAGTGTATACCACTCTTCGACCTGAAACCACTATGGATCCTAGATGTAGAGTCGAGTGCTTTGTTGCTGATCCAACATTGTCCATAACTGGATAACCATAAAGACAGTTGATGGGTACTCCACAAAGCATGCTGAGGGACATGAGTGTCCTAGATGGAATTTGCCCATCCTGCGTAACAGGATAAATGTCTATGGGCCCAATATTGAACTGGACAAGGATGACACGGTCTATACCTTGTGTTCAATATAGACATAAGGGCAAAGGGGTAATTATACACATAATTATTATCACAGGAGGTTTTGTCCGATCACATGACATTTTCGTGACTTGGGTAGCAGTGATGTGTTGCTAGATACCCGCTCACTGTTTATTATGTTAAATGCGTGATTTAATATAATTGCCAACGTCGCAAAAACCTATAGGGTCACACACAAAGGACGGATTGATGAGAGATAGAGTAACTAAGGAACACCGTAAGGTATGGTGCACTTAAGTGGGAGACACAATATGGTAAGGTACCAAATACTTAAGTGATTTTGGGCATATTATAAGATATGGGCCAAAATACACTTAAGTGGGCTTTTTAGCTTGAAGCCCACACAAGTGGTTCTATAAATAGAACCCCTTGGGTAGAAGCATTGTCACTCCACTCCACTCCACTCAGACAGAAATTCAAGTAGAGACTTGGAATTTTGTTTCCCTCTTTCTCTCACTCAAAGCCTTCATTCATAGCAGCTAGCACTGCGATTGAAGGAATCCGTTCGTGTGGACTGAGTAGAGACGTTGTCATCGTTCAACGTTCGTGATCGCCCCGTGGATCTGTATCAAAGGTTTTGATCATTATCAGAGATCTGCACCAAAGGTTTGAATCGCCACAAGAGGTAACGATTCTATCACTGGTCATGCCCATTCGTAAGGATCACTAAATGGAGAAATTTTTAAATTCCGCTTCGCCTTGGATGGCAATTCTCCTTCAGAAGGGCCATGGGGAAGAGATAACATTCAATAGTGTCGGAGGAACATGAATCTTATCAGTATAAATTTGACACTTGTGGCATTTCTTCACAAACTTGCAACAGTCAGATTCCATTGTCAGCCAATAGTAACCTGCTCGCAACATCTTCTTCGCCATTGCATGTCCATTGGAATGTGTACCAAAGGAACCTTCATACACTTCAGTCATTAACAAGTCTGCTTCGTGTCTATCCATGCATCTGAGCAAAACCATGTCGAAGTTTCTCTTGTACAGTACATCACCATTCAAGTAGAAATTACCGGCTAATCTTCTCAAAGTCTTCTTATCTTTCCAAGATGCCCCAGACGGGTAAATCTGACTTTGGAGGAAACATTTGATGTCGTAATACCATGGCTTCTCGTCTTTGATCTCTTCAACAACAAACACATGAGCTGGCCTATCAAGACGTATCACAGATAAATTAGGCACTTCGTTCCAATATTTCACTACAATCATTGATGCCAATGTTGCAAGAGCATCTGCCATCCGGTTCTCATCTCGAGGAATATGATGAAACTCAACCTTTGTAAAGAAAGTTGAAATCCTCCTCACAACCAAAGCCGAATCACCAAACACATCCAAATACTTGATTCTGAGATTCATGGCCTCTTCAAGCCCCATAATGCAAGCTTCATATTCTGCCATGTTGTTTGTACACTTGAAAGTCAATTTGGCTGTAAATGGTAGATGCGTGCCTTGAGGAGTAATAATCACTGCCCCAATGCCATTTCCATATTGATTAACAGCTCCATCAAATACCATGCCCCAACGGGAACCAGGTTTTGGCCCTTCTCCAAGCAATGGTTCATCACAATCTTTCATTTTTAAGTACAAAATCTCTTCATCAGGAAAATCATACTGTACTGACTGATAATCTTCAATTGGTTGGTGAGCCAAATGGTCAGCCAAGATACTACATTTGGTCGCTTTCTGAGATCGGTATTCGATATCATACTCTGATAACAACATCTGCCAACGGGCAATTCTCCCAGTTAAAGCAGGCTTCTCAAATATATACTTGATTGGATCCATTTTGGATATCAACCAAGTGGTATGATTCAACATATACTGGCGCAGACGCTTAGCAGCCCAAGCCAATGCGCAACAAGTCTTCTCAAGCATTGAATACCGAGTCTCAAAATCGGTGAACTTCTTACTGAGGTAGTAAATTGCAAATTCTTTCTTTCTAGTCTCATCTTGCTGACCAAGAACACAACCCATACTATCTTCTAATACAGTCAAATAAATTATCAACGGTCTTCCTTCAACAGGTGGAGACAAAATCGGAGGTTCAAGCAAATACTCCTTGATACTATCAAAATCTTTCTGGCAGTCTTCAGTCCAATCACAAGACTGATCTTTATGAAGAAGCTTGAATATAGGCGCACATGTGGCAGTCATGTGGGAAATGAATCTAGAAATATAATTCAAGCGGCCGAGAAAACCTCTGACTTGCTTCTCAATTTTGGGCGCATGCATCTCTTGTATTGCTTTGACCTTGGCAAGATCAACTTCAATACCTTTCTTGCTGACAATAAAGCCGAACCACTTACCAGAACGAACACCAAAAGTACACTTATTGGGATTCAAGCGGAGTTTATACTTCCTTAAACTCTAGAATAGCTTCAACAAATGCTCAACATGTTCCTCTTCATCAATTGATTTAACAATCATGTCATCAACATAAACTTCAATCTCTTTATGCATCATATCATAAAAAAGAGTAGTCATTGCTCTCTGGTAAGTTGCACCAACATTCTTTAGACCGAAAGGCATCACTCTATAACAGAATGTTCCCCAGGGTGTAATGAATATGGTCTTCTCCATATCTTCGGGTGCCATCTTAATCTGATTATATCCGGAAAATCCATCCATAAACGAAAAGACTTTGAATTTAGCAGTATTGCCTACCAACATATCAATGTGTGGCAGAGGGAAATCACCTTTTGGATTGGCTTTATTCAAATCTCGATAATCAACATACATGCGGATTTTTCCATCTTTCTTCGGCACATGCACATTATTGGCCACCTATTGCGGATACTCAGCGGTTACAAGGAAACCGACATCAATCTGCTTCTGAACTTCCTCTTTGATCTTCACAGCCATATCAGGATGCGATCTTCTCAACTTTTGCTTGACTGGCAAACATTCTGGCTTCAATGGCAATCTATGCTCCACAATCTCAGAATCCAACCCAGGCATGTCTTGATAGGACCAAGCAAACACATTTGAATACTCTCGAAGAAGATCAATCAACCCCTTCTTAGCATCTGGACACAGTCGAGACCCAATCTTGACTTCCTTTACATCATCCTCGGAACCCAAGTTGACTAGCTCAATCTGCTCTTCAAACGACTGAATAATCTTTTCATCTTGCTCTAGAAGACTAGACAATTCATCACTCACTTCTACATTAATTTCCTCCTCGGCCTCAAATACAGGGAATTCAAAATTTGAAGAAGGAGAAGGATCATTGTATTCAATGGGGTTAGCAACCAACCTACATAATGATTTGATATTTTGATTTTAGAGAAGTGAATTTGTGACCAAATATTATGCAGATGGATAATTATATTGTTTATTTATGTTTTTTGTGATTACCATTTTCAGAATAAAGCAAAAAGTAAAAATAAACATCAAAGATGTGGATGAATAGAATTAATTTTATTGATGATCAATTTAAAATGCTCAAACAATGTTCACTTCTCCCTTAGGCATAGGAGAAGGATTTTAAAATATAAAAGCAATTACTTAGATCGATGCAAAATAACAGGAATATCAACGACAATCCAATTGTTGCATGTCCTTCCATGCGTTACAAAGTTGGTGCAATCTTCCTCTTCGCTATCCTCTAGCACAACAACTAAGTGTTGTTCATTGCCATGAATGAACCCTCCGCTACGGAAACTGAGTTGCATCTCTTCAGATCTAACAGCTGACGAGCCCTTTTGGAACCCCAAACCAGTTCTTCCTTTGTTGCCGGAGACTTCTACCACGCGCCCCCACTGATCAACAGGATCTGCTTCTACAATGATATGCGCATCTTTCAAAGAGAACATAGGTGCCCCAACTCTCTTCTCAGCAGCAATAGGCAAGGCTTGGAATGGAGTTCCAACCTCATCCTCAACTTCCACATATGAGAAAGATGACAGATGGTTGACCAATATCGCCTTCTCTCCTCCCATAATCACTAGCTTTCCATTCTTGACAAACTTGAGCTACTGGTGCAGAGTGGAGGTAACAGCCCCTGCCTCATGAATCCATGGCCTTCCTAATAAGCAACTATAGGCCGGGTGGATATCCATTACTTGGAAAGTAATCTGAAAATCACTCGGACCTATCTTAACTGGAAGGTCCACTTCACCAATAACCGTTTTGCGCGAGACATCAAAGGCTTTGACAATCACCCCACTATACCTCATGGGAGCTCCTTGGTAAGATAACTTCGACAAAGTTGACTTCGGAATCACATTGAGTGACAAACCGGTGTCAACAAACACATTTGACAAAGCATCTTCCTTATAGTTCATTGAAATATGCAAAGCCAGGTTATGATTTCTTCCCTCTTCAGGGAGTTCTTCATCGCAGAAGCTCAAATTATTGCATGAAGTGATGTTAGCCATGATGTGATCAAATTGATCCACAGTAACATCTTGCTCTACATAGGCTTGTTCAAGAACTCTCTGTAGTGCTTCTCTATGCGCTTCAGAATTCAAAAGCAGAGACAACACGGAAATCTTCGAGGGGGTTTGAAGCAACTGCTCAACCACATTAAATTCACTCCTTTTGATCAGTCGGAGTACCTCATCATCATCATTGACTTTCAAGTTGCTGGATTCACCAAACTTATCTTTTGAACAACCAACTGGATCTACATTAGGTATCTCCATCTTCTTACCACCACTTGTTTCTTCTTTATTTTCCGGGAACACCGGTCCAAATACTCGACCATTGCGGGTCACCTTCGTTACATCAGCAATGCTCACCACTGAACTGGTCATAGGGAACGGGACCTCTTGACCATTCTCTATCATCGTAACATTATATTGATACGGTACAACCTTATCAGATGCATACGGGACTGGGCCCGCTAACCGTATTACCAACATCGATACTGATCTTTGACTGGAATTCTTAATACTGTTGCTATCATACTGGATTATCAACCGCTCTTGTTGCTTGAAAATAGGCACTATGACATTGACGTCGTCATCTACATGACGAGATTGAACAATCTGAATCATGCCTTCATCCATCAGACGCTGGATGGTACTTTTCACTATACCACAACCCCTCGGGTTCACGCTACACACAACACAACCATCATGGTCATTTTCACAGTCACTCACCATGCAGATATCCTTATGCATCTGCACTAAAGATCTTCGGATAAACCGGACATCAAAAACTTTGAATTCACCAGGACAACCGTCAACCATATTCACTGAGGAGTTCCCATGAGCGGGAAAAGGGTTTGCTTTCACATTAGGCGCACGGTCCTCAAAGGACACCATACTACTCTTCATAAGCTTTTGCACCTCATATTTCAACGGATAACAATTTTCAATATCATGCCCAGGTGCACCCTAATGAAAAGCACAACGAAGCTCAGGTTTATACCACCAAGGAAGTGGTTATGGGATCTACGGTGGGTTCCTCGGCTGAATCAAGTTCTTGAGAACTAATGAGGGATATAATTCTGCGTACGACATAGGAATCGGGTCAAAAGAGACCTTCTTCCTCTCAAAGTTCTGTTGTTGATGATGATTGTTGTTGGAATTGTTGTTGTTGTAGGTGTTCGTTCTTTGTTGCGGTTGTTGTTGTTGACATTGATTTTTTGTTGAATTGGTGTTGCTTGTTGATTAGAGAATATTGGAATAACGGAAGATACTTGATGATGATGATGTTGACGTGGTGGTGGATTTCTTCTGATCTGAGGCCTCCTCTGCCTCCCACTGGAAACTACATTTGCTTCACTATCCATCCTCTTGCTGAAACTACTGGCATACTTCTTACTCGTTGACGCCTCATCTTTTGACAAACGTCCTTCACAGACCCCTTCTTCAAGTCTCATCCCCATATTTACCATTTCGGTAAAATCACCGGGGGCACTGGCGATCATGCGTTCATAATAAAATAAACTCAGGGTTTTCAGAAAGATTTTTTTTTCATCTCTTTCTCTTCCAAAGGAGGAGTGATATGGGCAACCAACTCCCTCAATCGCTGCGCATAATCTTTAAATGTCTCTTTATCTTTCTGAGATATGGACCTCAGCTGGTCCCTATCTGATGCCATATCTACGTTATATTTGTATTGCTTCACAAAAGCCCCACCTAGGTCATTGAAAGTGCGGATGCTTGCACTATCCAGCCCCATATACCAACGGAGTGCAGCACCAGTCAGGCTATCCTGGAAGTAGTGAATCAACAACTGGTCATTATCTGTTTGAGTTGACATCTCGCGAGCATACATCACAAGATGACTGAGTGAACAAGAGTTCCCCTTATATTTCTCAAAGTCAGGCTGTCATACCCCAAAATTTGCCCGTCGATATTTCAAAGCATCCCTCAATACCCTCTGACTTGCTCTGCAAGGCACTGATATCAAATGGACAAAAGCCCAGCTCACAACAGGCCCAATCCAAAGGCGGCCCAAAATAGCTTGCTCGCTAGGCGAGCAGTCCCTTCGCCTAGCGAACATTTCATCATGACACTCGCCCAGCGAAGCATCAGATCCAGGAAAAAGCCCAGAACTAGCTTGCTCGCTAGGCGAGCAATTCCTTCGCCTAGCGAAGCTTGCGAAAATCTGAAGTTTTGGACCTCATTTTAAGCCCATTAGGTCACCACTACTACTATAAATACCAGCTCCTCAGCCACGAAAAGGAGGACGAAAAACAGAGGGAGACAGACGAAAACCCTGGCACAAAAACCCTGGAGGCTACTTTAGAAACCCTGAAGGCCGCTCCTCCGCTCCGAAGCTACCACCGCCCAACTCAATCCGGCTCGCCAATTCAAGGTTGCAATTCGATTGCAAACAGGTTTGCATTACTATTATCGCTTTATTTTCTTAATTTGCATGTGATACCGCTTTATGTTCTTAACTTGCATGTGATATTATAATTGAATTCATAAACATATTTGAGGTTTTGCATGTGAATTTAAGTGTGCCTGGATATTGTGAATGCTGAACCATATAATTATGTGTTGAATGCCATAAGCCATGCCGCAGGTTGAAGTCATACTGTTCTGAAATTCAAAACCCGCAGCCGCTCGCTAGCACATCGCTAAGCGAGCATGTAGCGAGTATTCGCTGGGCCTTCGCTAGGCGAGGCAGAGGCGAACGGGGCAGCCGCCAATATTTTGTTTGTTATGTCTTATGCGTATCTGGTCGATCCTATGTTAATTATACACTGTTTTCTTGCTGCTGTTTTTTCTTTTACGGTGTAATCCACGATTACACCCGGATTTGGTACTCTAACCCGTTTGTTGAATTTTGCAAAGGTTCATATGTCCCAGAAAAAGATCGTCGTTTAGGTCTTCCACTTTATTTGTGGGATACCCTTATGGAGACTCACCCTAAGTGGCCTAATTAATTTTAATGTGTTAATTTTAATGTATTAATTTTAATGTATTAATTTTAATGTATTAATTTTAATGTATTAATTTTAATGTATTGATTTTAGTATGGACTTAATTACTTAATTGACTTTAAAATATGACCTTTAAATAAGTGATCTTGGACCTCTCTTTGCTGCCCTACGGTATTACGGTATAACGGTCATGTCCCGCGAATGTAGGGATACACTTAGCAAAGACCCTTCGATTAAATCATCATAAAATAAATCATGGTCCCTCGGATGTTGCCTTCGAAAATACTATTTTGTCCCTCGATGACCCTTCGGTGTAGCCTACGGTTAAATGATGATCGTCCCTTCGAATGCTAAGGTATCCTTACAAATGTTGCCTTCAATGACCTATCGATGACCCTACGATGACCCTTAAACATCCAAAGGATAACACTACTTACTTCTCAATAGTAAGGACAGTTTTACCCTCATAATGATAGGAAATGCCCATAACGACCTCAGGAAGGTATAACTCTCAATTACTGGATCATAACCTAAAACATTTTCCACCCCTCACACTTTACACTTTACAAATCCTAGAAAATCACCACTTGGTATACATTCATACTAGAATCATTACCGAGTTATATTTTTCTAAACCATTTTCAAAATCAAATGAGATAAATACTTTGTATACATTCATACGAGAATCATTACAAAGTTAAACTCTCTTTCAAACATTTTTTAAGCAATTCACCGACACTTTTCAGACAAAAATATAAGTGATCCAGTAATTAAGAGCCCATGGATAACCATGGATACAAAGGGTGCTAACACCTTCCCTTTGTATAATGTACCTCCCGAACCCAAAATCTATTGAGGTCTTTCCTGTTCTTTTCCACCTTTCCTTATTGGATAAAAGAAAAGTCGGTGGCGACTCTTGCTATCCGCGACATTGCGATAAAAAGCAAAATACCCCAAGTCAGTTCACCGTATGACAGAACTGGCGACTCTGCTGGGGATCACTTAAAGAGAGGTTACCTTAATAATAAGATCACATATTCACATTGTCTGATTTACTTTTAAGGGATTGCTTGGGTATTCTTGAGTGAAAGATCCTACACCCGGATCTAGTGTACCTTAGGTAAGTAGCAATAGATCATCGCGACTATCCGGCGTATACTGGAATGGTTAAAATGATAGCTACGGTTAATGTGACACTTTGGATGTCCTGATGTTCCTCATGTTCATTTGAGGAAAAATTTGGCTTCCGCGTGGTGTCATTAAAGCATTAACCAGACCTTTAGAACCCTAATTGACTCATCCTGGCCATTAGAAAGTAGTGAGATAACTGACTTCGGTTCCGACTGGGGTTGGTTGAGACTCGATACTACACTCTTTGAGATTGGACTTTAGGGAAGCTTTGGTCAACCACTTGGTGTTGCACTGAAGTGGACTTAAAGGAAGGTCGATGATCTGAGATCCTTTTAGAACCCGGTTACTATTCTAGGACAGGTTGAACCAACTAAACTTCAGTGGGGAGGGTACTTACCTATGGAACTCATGCAAGCCTTAAAACCTAGGAATGATGGTTGTGTGACTTGCTTGTGCTTGTTATTTATTTAACCTCATAACATCATAACATCATAACATCATGACATCATAACATTGAACTAACCATTTCAAGGACTTAGGGATTTAACTTTGCTCTGTTTTGTATGAAAAAAAAAAAAAAAAAAAAAAAAAAAAAAAAAAGTTTCCCTTTTCGGTAGTTTATGCAAAGTTAAATTCCAAAAGGCCTTGAAAACATTTCATGCATTGCATAGCATAACATAGCATAACAGGTACTCTAAAGGGATCAGTGTTCTCACGGTTTTCCTCCACACAGAAAAATGGACCTCGAACAAACTGTCAAGGATCTCCATGCTCAGAATGCTCAACTCCAGGAGATGATCTTGAACTTATCCAGGGGGCAGGAGGAACTGAAAGCTCTCTTGCTCGAGAAAAAGAAAGACAAGAAACCTGTGAGGCACGTTAACCCGGGAAGGAGGCAGTTTACGAAGATCAATATGACTTTAGCACAAGCACTGCAGGGTATGCTAAAAGCAAATTTAATTACCCTCAGAGATCCTCCCGCAAAACCCAACACTACTTCTCCTCGTTATAATCCCAATGCCAGGTGTGCCTATCACTCCGATAGCCCCGGGCATGATACAAACGATTGTTGGTCGTTGAAGAACAAAATTCAGGATATGATCGACGCCGGAGAATTTGAATTTGATCCGCCTGAGACTCCTAATGTCATCACTGCTCCTCTGCCTAATCATGACGAGACTGTCAATGTTGTGGAAGATACTGATAACGATTATGACTTGGATAGCTGGATTTTCCCAACAATTGGTGACGGACCCAATGATTGGAAGGCTGAAGACACTATCCCGATTTCCTTTAGTCAAGAGTAATTGTTATTGCTATTTTAGTGCTTCAAAGCATTATGTCTATACCCGGGGGCATAATAGCTAATTTTTCAAGGGTTTTGTCATTTCATAAGCATATTCATATTCAATAAATCAATGGACTTTTTGCATTCAAATATTGCGCTCTTTATCTTTCCTGTCATTTTTTTCAAAACAAGCTATGTTTTCTTGCACACACGCACGTAACAGTTTTCCGATCCATATCCACTCTGGATCCTGTTGATAATAGTTCTGCTACTGTTCATTATGACTTTGAAAATCCGATCTACCAAGCCGAGGATGGAAGCGAGGAAGATTGTGAAGTCCCTGGTGAACTTGTCAGACTGTTACTACAAGAAGAAAAGACCATACAGCCGCAGGAGGAATCAATTGAAATTGCAATGGGTACTGAAATAGACAAGAAAGAAGTCAGAGGTTTCTTGGGGCACTCGAATTACATTGCCCGATTCATTCCACACTTGACTGCTACCTGCAAACCCATCTTCAAATTACTAAAAAAGAAAAATCAAGAGATGGTATGGAATGATGAATAACAAAATCAGGAAATATCTCCAAGAACCTCCAATTCCGATGCCACCAGTTGAAGGAAGACCTCTAATCATGTATTTGGCCGTGTTAGAAAATTCAATAAGGTGTGCTGGGGCAACATGACGAGTCTGGTCGAAAAGGGCATGTCATACACTGCCTTGGCAAAAGGTACCGACTGTGAAACAAGATACTCACAGCTCGAGAAAGCTTGCTGTGCTTTGGCTTGGGCTGCTCGCCGACTAAGACAGTATATGTTGAATCATACCACTTTATTGATTTCTAAGATGGATTCTATCAAATATACATCTGAGAAACCTGCTGTCTCCTGAGAGAGTTATCACTGATAATGGTACTAAACTGAACTCTACACGCAGTTCAAAATAAAGCACCATGACTCTTCTCCGTACCGGCCAAAGACGAACGGCACCGTGGAGACTGCTAATAAGAATATCAAGAGGATCATACAAAAAATGACATAACGTACAAAGACTGGCATGAGATGTTACCTCTTGCTCTTCATGGTTACCGCACTTCGACAGGGGCAACCCATTTCTCTTTAGTCTATGGAATGGAAGCCGTTTTACCAGTGGAATTTCAGATTCCCTCTCTAAGAATTATGAAAGATGCAGGCTTAGATGGATTCAGACTCGACTCGATCAGATAAATTTGATTGATAAGAAGAGACTTGCGGCTGTTTGTCATGGGCAGATATATCAGAAGCGCATGACTCAGGCATTTAACAAAAGAGTCAAGAGACAGAGGTATCAAATTGGCGACTTGGTGATAAAGCGTATCATGCTACCACAGGGTGATCCCAGAGGCAAGTGGACTCCCACATACGAAGGGCCATTTGTGGTTAAGAAGGTATTCTCCGGTGGAGCCATGATACTTGCTACAATGGATGGCGAAGACTTCCCGCATCCTGTGAACGCGGACATAGTTAAATACTACGCATAACAGAGACCCGCTAGGTCGACGTACCTAGGCAAAAGTAAGGGCATCCCGGCGAACCAAAAGGGTTCGGGCAAAAATTAGGGATAAACATAAAAAATGTGCACCCGGCAAGTCGAAAACCTGAAAAGGCGGCTTGGGCAAAAAGGGGTATCCTGGTGGATTGAAAACCTGAAAAGGCGGTCCAGGCAAAAATTAGGGATTAAAGCGTAAGACTATGTCCCGTTCTCAGTCAGCTTCAACCAAGTTCCAAGGACTGAACAAGCCAATCACTTCCATCCGACAACAGGAGATGAGACGCTTGAAGACATAATGACAGTAGTGGAATTAAAATCAATGGGACCTTTTCTGCATAGCTTTCTCTTTGTTTTCTTGACGAATTTCCTCTTACTAGGATTTCTGTCTCCTTGTACACAAATTGCCTGTTTACAGGCCCTCTTTCAAAATCAATACAATTTCATTTCCAAAAAAGATACTTTTGTTTTACTTTCTCTGTTTTGTTTGCGTAAACGTCCATTGATTTAACTTGAATTGATATATGCATTTGAATATGATCAACGTTTATCAAAATGCATAAAATAACGATGACAATTACGAAAAGACTTTGGGATCGAGGAGAAGGTCTAACCATGCTTCCCAATGAATCCGTTGCTAATTCGATTCCCCGGCAACGCCAGTTATTTCCCCAGAAGAAATTGGCGTTACTAGACAAATGGGTCATCTCTTCCACCCCCAGCCAGGCTCTGTTGGATATTTCCACCATCAGACAGAAATCAAGTATCCTCAGCTAAGAAAGGATCATCAATACAAATATCTCCGACCAGAAGACTGAGATTCACTTTCCCCCAGTAGAGTCCCCGGAAGAACGTTTCAGACACATAGTGCATTCATTACATCATCTCACATCACATACCTACATACAATTTTCGTTCCGCATCATATACATTACATCATTTCATAACATGCACATGTATACAATGCTCTCATTTATTCCAGACGCATAATTCACTCATTACATCATTTCACAGCATACGCATGCATACAACATTTGCATCTCATGCATCATGACATGGCATGAAGCTAACTTTATTTTTCAGGTTAATCATCCTCCTGACACAGTCAAAACAAAGGTCCATTCAGACAGACATCTTTATCAATTACATTCAAGATTCAACTATATCCCTCAGATACTGCCTAGCATATGGTACATTCCGAGGTGTAGTCTAGCATACGACTACTTTCTTCTTCAGATACATCTTTCAGATATACTCCATGTCCACATTCATTCTGACATCCTCCTAACGATGGCATCTGTGAGCCCATCCCAGACATTTATCGCAAATACAGCATACACAAATACTATCAGATTCAGCCTAACGTACGGTTCATTCTGATTCAGCCCAACATATAACTCCTTCCACTCAGATACGATCTAACGGACGATCCATTCTGATCTTCAACTACTCCAACACGGTCTAATGTACGACCCAGTTGGACCTTCATTTCTCAGGTACTGCCTAGCATACGGTCCATCCTGATTCATCTCAACATATGACTCCTTCAACTCAAATACGATCTAGCGTACGATCCATTCTGACCTTCAACAACTCAGATACGATCTAGCGTACGATCCATTCTGACCTTCAACCACTCAAATACTGTCTAATGTACGACCAAGTTAGACCTTCAAATCTTCAAATACCACTCAAAGACAGTCTAATGTACGACCAAGTTAGACCTTCAAGTCAGATTCTGCAAAGATAGTCTAATGTACGACCAAGTTAGACCCTCAAGTCAGATTCTGCTCAGTGACAGTCTAATGTGCGACCAAGTTAGACCGTCAAGTCCTCGGATTCTGCTCAGATACAGTCTAATGTACGACCAAGTTAGACCAGATTCTGCTCAGTGACAGTCTTAGACCGTCAAGTCCTCGGATTCTGCTCAGATACAGTCTAATGTACGACCAAGTTAGACCAGATTCTGCTCAGTGACAGTCTAATGTGCGACCAAGTTAGACCGTCAAGTCCTCGGATTCTGCTCAGATACAGTCTAATGTACGACCAAGTTAGACCAGATTCTGCTCGGTGACAGTCTAATGTACGACCAAGTTAGACCGTCAAGTCCTCGGATTCTGCTCAGATACAGTCTAATGTATGATCAAGTTAGACCAGATTCTGCTCAGTGACAGTCTAATGTACGACCAAGTTAGACCGTCAAGTCCTTGGATTCTGCTCAGATACAGTCTAATGTACGATCAAGTTAGACCAGATTCTGCTCGGTGACAGTCTAATGTACGACCAAGTTAGACCGTCAAGTCCTCGGATTCTGCTCAGATACAGTCTAATGTACGATCAAGTTAGACCAGATTCTGCTCGGTGACAGTCTAATGTACGACCAAGTTAGACCGTCAAGTCCTCGGATTCTGCCCAGATACAGTCTAATGTACGACCAAGTTAGACCAGATTCTGCTCAGTGACCGTCTAATGTACGACCAAGTTAGACCGTCAAGTCCTCGGATTCTGCTCAGATACAGTCTAATGTACGACCAAGTTAGACCTTCAAGTCAGATTCTGCAAATACAGTCTAATGTACGACCAAGTTAGACCTTCAAGTCAGATTCTGCAAATACAGTCTAATGTACGACCAAGTTAGACCTTCATCCCCTCAGATGCTACCTTCGGACAGGTACATTTCTGAATGGTAGTCTAGTATACGGCTACTCCCTTACTCAGATGCTACCTTCGGACAGGTACATTTCTGAATGGTAGTCTAGTATACGGCTACTCCCTTACTCAGATGCTACCTTCGGACAGGTACATTTCTGAATGGTAGTCTAGTATACGGCTACTCCCTTACTCAGATGCTACCTTCGGACAGGTACATTTCTGAATGGTAGTCTAGTATACGGCTACTCCCTTACTCAGATGCTACCTTCGGACAGGTACATTTCTGAATGGTAGTCTAGTGTACGACTACTCCCTTTTCAGCAGATTCAGCCTAATGGACGGCTCATTCTGCTCAGATATGGTTTAATGTACGACCAAGTTAAACCTTCATCTTCTCAGATGCTACCTTCGGACAGGTACATTTCTGAATGGTAGTCTAGTGTACGACTACTCCCTTTCCAGCAGATTCAGCCTAATGGACGACTCATTCTGCTCAGATATGGTTTAATGTACGACCAAGTTAAACCTTCATCTTCTCAGATGCTACCTTCGGACAGGTACATTTCTGAATGGTAGTCTAGTGTACGACTACTCCCTTTTCAGCAAATTCAGCCTAATGGACGGCTCATTCTGCTCAGATATGGTTTAATGTACGACCAAGTTAAACCTTCATCTTCTCAGATGCTACCTTCGGACAGGTACATTTCTGAATGGTAGTCTAGTGTACGACTACTCCCTTTTCAGCAGATTCAGCCTAATGGACGGCTCATTCTGCTCAGATATGGTTTAATGTACGACCAAGTTAAACCTTCATCTTCTCAGATGCTACCTTCGGACAGGTACATTTCTGAATGGTAGTCTAGTGTACGACTACTCCCTTTCCAGCAGATTCAGCCTAATGGACGACTCATTCTGCTCAGATATGGTTTAATGTACGACCAAGTTAAACCTTCATCTTCTCAGATGCTACCTTCGGACAGGTACATTTCTGAATGGTAGTCTAGTGTACGACTACTCCCTTTTTAGCAGATTCAGCCTAATGGACGGCTCATTCTGCTCAGATATGGTTTAATGTACGACCAAGTTAAACCTTCATCTTCTCAGATGCTACCTAGTGTACGGTACATTTCTGAAGTGTAGTCTAGTGTACGACTACCCCCTTTTATCATCAGATTCAGCCTAATGGACGGCTCATCCTGCAACTCCAATACAGTCTATCATAAGACCCATTTGGATCTTCAACTCAGAGACGATCTAGCGTACGATCCATTCTGATTTTTCATCCTCGTCAAAGTCATCCGCCTAACGAACAGCTCACTCTGGTACTCAGATATGATCTAGCATGTGATCCATTCTGATCCCTTATCCCCAACAGTATATAGCATACTCTGACTCCCCAGCGAAGGCAACAGCATGATGGATGATTCATTATACGGTCTAGCGTATGACCCGGTATGACATCCATGTCTTCAGACATCGTCTAATGTACGACACAATTGAAAGCTCGTCATCAAACTTCCTGGATGGCATCTCTAAGCCCATCCCCATCAAGACTAATGGATAGGCGCAAATTTTTGGGGCATTCTAGTGTTCAATAATCTTTCACCTCCAGACCACGAACGGCACATACCATTCTACTCTCTCGGTTCAAGAATATTGAACAGGGGCAGCTGTCATACCCCAAAATTTGCCCGTCGATATTTCAAAGCATCCCTCAATACCCTCTGACTTGCTCTGCAAGGCACTGATATCAAATGGACAAAAGCCCAGCTCACAACAGGCCCAATCCAAAGGCGGCCCAAAATAGCTTGCTCGCTAGGCGAGCAGTCCCTTCGCCTAGCGAACATTTCATCATGACACTCGCCCAGCGAAGCATCAGATCCAGGAAAAAGCCCAGAACTAGCTTGCTCGCTAGGCGAGCAATTCCTTCGCCTAGCGAAGCTTGCGAAAATCTGAAGTTTTGGACCTCATTTTAAGCCCATTAGGTCACCACTACTACTATAAATACCAGCTCCTCAGCCACGAAAAGGAGGACGAAAAACAGAGGGAGACAGACGAAAACCCTGGCACAAAAACCCTGGAGGCTACTTTAGAAACCCTGAAGGCCGCTCCTCCGCTCCGAAGCTACCACCGCCCAACTCAATCCGGCTCGCCAATTCAAGGTTGCAATTCGATTGCAAACAGGTTTGCATTACTATTATCGCTTTATTTTCTTAATTTGCATGTGATACCGCTTTATGTTCTTAACTTGCATGTGATATTATAATTGAATTCATAAACATATTTGAGGTTTTGCATGTGAATTTAAGTGTGCCTGGATATTGTGAATGCTGAACCATATAATTATGTGTTGAATGCCATAAGCCATGCCGCAGGTTGAAGTCATACTGTTCTGAAATTCAAAACCCGCAGCCGCTCGCTAGCACATCGCTAAGCGAGCATGTAGCGAGTATTCGCTGGGCCTTCGCTAGGCGAGGCAGAGGCGAACGGGGCAGCCGCCAATATTTTGTTTGTTATGTCTTATGCGTATCTGGTCGATCCTATGTTAATTATACACTGTTTTCTTGCTGCTGTTTTTTCTTTTACGGTGTAATCCACGATTACACCCGGATTTGGTACTCTAACCCGTTTGTTGAATTTTGCAAAGGTTCATATGTCCCAGAAAAAGATCGTCGTTTAGGTCTTCCACTTTATTTGTGGGATACCCTTATGGAGACTCACCCTAAGTGGCCTAATTAATTTTAATGTGTTAATTTTAATGTATTAATTTTAATGTATTAATTTTAATGTATTAATTTTAATGTATTAATTTTAGTATGGACTTAATTACTTAATTGACTTTAAAATATGACCTTTAAATAAGTGATCTTGGACCTCTCTTTGCTGCCCTACGGTATTACGGTATAACGGTCATGTCCCGCGAATGTAGGGATACACTTAGCAAAGACCCTTCGATTAAATCATCATAAAATAAATCATGGTCCCTCGGATGTTGCCTTCGAAAATACTATTTTGTCCCTCGATGACCCTTCGGTGTAGCCTACGGTTAAATGATGATCGTCCCTTCGAATGCTAAGGTATCCTTACAAATGTTGCCTTCAATGACCTATCGATGACCCTACGATGACCCTTAAACATCCAAAGGATAACACTACTTACTTCTCAATAGTAAGGACAATTTTACCCTCATAATGATAGGAAATGCCCATAACGACCTCAGGAAGGTATAACTCTCAATTACTGGATCATAACCTAAAACATTTTCCACCCCTCACACTTTACACTTTACAAATCCTAGAAAATCACCACTTGGTATACATTCATACTAGAATCATTACCGAGTTATATTTTTCTAAACCATTTTCAAAATCAAATGAGATAAATACTTTGTATACATTCATACGAGAATCATTACAAAGTTAAACTCTCTTTCAAACATTTTTTAAGCAATTCACCGACACTTTTCAGACAAAAATATAAGTGATCCAGTAATTAAGAGCCCATGGATAACCATGGATACAAAGGGTGCTAACACCTTCCCTTTGTATAATGTACCTCCCGAACCCAAAATCTATTGAGGTCTTTCCTGTTCTTTTCCACCTTTCCTTATTGGATAAAAGAAAAGTCGGTGGCGACTCTTGCTATCCGCGACATTGCGATAAAAAGCAAAATACCCCAAGTCAGTTCACCGTATGACACAGGCACTTTGAACTTCACTGGGATTTTCACATTGGGTACCAAGCACAATTCAGCAATACTCTTTCCAAACAGATCTTTACCTCTCAGTGTTTTCAATTCCTTGCGCAGCTCAAGAGATTGGTCTTTCATTTCATCCATCTTCTCATAAACGTTCGGGCCCTCAGACGGCTCAGAATGATAGATGGTATCCTCTACGTGAGGCAAAGTGTGCACAACTGGAGGTGGAACGGACATGACCGGGCTAGATGCCAGCATGGAAGCAAAGGTAGGCGCAACGCCTTCTGGCATAAAATTGGGCCGCATTCCCCACGGGAATCCGGCAGGCAGGTTCGACGCGAAGTGGGAGGTGGCAGCAGGCATGGTAGAGGTAGTTACCTCTGAAGTAACAGTCCTCGCGGGAGGAGTTGTAGGCGTTGGAGAAGCTTGGCTTTGAGCAGCAACGACTGACTCTATCATGGCAGTCAGTCGGGCAATTTCCTCTTTCAACTCTCTGTTCTCTTTTTCAAGGTGTTCCATGATTTTATGATGATTGGCCCTGGTGTTGTACCGGTGAGTCAGCTTGGCTAAAGCACAGAAGAAACATCAATCAGACACCTGGCAAAAACCTGCTTATGCAAATGATGCATGAAATACAATGCTTGATTATTTTTATTTTCAAGGAACTTACTATATCATTTGCAAATATATATATTTAAATGGAAAATTGCAATAATTTTGATATGACCAAAAATCTCTTTTTATTTATAAATTGGAAGGATTACACTGAGTACAATTTCAGAAACTAAAATAAAAGATACAAGAGAAAAGGAGACTAGTCATCCTAAGGATCCCTAACAACAATGTCAGAAGATCTGGCTGAAGGCGCGTACTTCCTTTGAATGCGCCGGATCTCGGTCTCAAAAGAAGCCTTCATTTGAGTCTTCTCGAGGACAAGCTGGTCAACAAATCTTCTTCCAAGCAACAGAAGGCTAGGGCATGCTAGAAGATGAAACCTCTGGCTCTCTCTGTCTCTTCGTCACTCGATCATCAAGTAGCTCAATCAGTGCATTTTTGTCCTTAGACTCCAACTGCAACTCTTCATGCTTCTTGTTCAAAGCATGGAAATGCTCTTCCCACATATCCTTCTCTTACTTCCTTTGAATGCGACGGATCTCAGTCTCAAAAGAAGCCTTCATATGAGTCTTCTCGAGGACAAGCTGGTCAACAATCTTCTTTCAAGCAACGGAAGGCTAGGGCATGCTAGAAGATGAAACCTCTGGCTCTCTCTGTCTCTTCGTCACTCGGTCTTCAAGTAGCTCAATCAGTGCATCTTTACCCTTAAACTCCAACTACAACTCTTCATGCTTCTTGTTAAAAGCATGGAAATACTTTTCCCACATATCCTTATCTTGCTTCTCTTGCTCCATAGCTCTCTTCTACACCCAAAGAATGTAAGCTTCCAAGGCTACACAATTGCGCGGACCAAGCTCGGATCTTCCTTTCCTATGCACATTATGCCAAGCATGCACAATCTTCTGCTTCAAATGTTGGGGATTATTACCCTCTTTATAGAAAAGACCTTCTAACAACATGTTATTAGGTTTGTCTCTCAAGGGGAACCCAAGTTGACGACGAGCCAAAGCAGGCTTGTAGCTAATTCCTTCTTGTGTACCAATGAGGGGTACATTAGAGAATTCACCACAACTATCAATAATCTCCAAACTACTTAAAGATGGGTCATATCAAACTATATCATCATTAGTGAGAGACATAAGTCTCTAAGACCACCTTAGACATGGTTTGTTCTCCACAAAAGCAGGCGTCCGAGGCAAGTGCGAAATAAACCACTTGTACAGAAGAGGAATACAACAGACAATTGTTCCATCACCTTTAGAATTCCTTAGATGCAAAGAGAAATACATATCACCCAACAAAGTAGGCATATGATTCCCAATCAAACAAAGTCTAATAGCGTTAACATTAACGAAACCGTCAATGTTAGGGAACAAAGCTAATCCATAGATGAGAAATACAAAGATAGCTTCAAAAGCATCCACACTACCAGCTTGAGCAAAAGCGGTAGCTTCCTTAATGAGGAAAACAGATGGCAACCCAAATAACCCTCCTTTCTTCACCCAATGAGCCTCTATCTCAGACTTCTTCAAGTGAAGAGCTTCAACAATAATACTAGATCGGGGAATCTCCTCCAATCCACTAAAAGGTACTATACTAGAAACATGTATCCCTAAGAGATGAGAATACTCCTCCAAGGTAGGCACAAGCTGAAAATCTGGGAAAGTGAAACAATGGTAGAGAGGATCATAAAACTGCACCAATACACTCAAGAGTCCTTCAACTACATAAGCAGACAAAATGGACAGAAGCTTCCCATGATGTTGTTTGAAGTCCAAGGGATCTAATACAAAAGATGCTAGCTTCCTTAACTCTTTCAAGTCGGGACATCTGAAACTGTACTTCTTAGTGTTCCTTCGTCCACAATCCATTGTTTGAAAGTATTTGCAAATGATACCTTAGTTCCTTGAAATTTTTCTGTGATGAATGTTATGATGTGCATGAATGCATGAATGCAATAATCACAAATTAGGGATCACACACAAGGCAAACAAAGGTCAAGGGATGAATCAAGTCATTGTCAAGATCAATCATCCATTTTGGTGGATTATGGTTTACACCTTATCAACACCCATGTTCCATTGATATTGACAAGACTTGATTGGATCAACCAAGAATCAAGGGTTTGTTGCAAGTCACGAGCATGGAGTCTGGGTAAGAACCATCCCAAAGGAGTGAACTAAGGATAAAAACCTGTAGATCATGTTGTAAAAAGTTCCAAGTGTATTAATTCCATCTATCGGATATTACAAGTTAAGATGACTGACTCATCGACCCATAATATTCTCAAGAGAAACTCGTCTGAGTGTAGTATCGCATAACAACAATTATCAAGTCTACACTTGAACAGTTTCCGCACTACGCCCTAAATAGGCCAAGATGGGTTTAATGTTCTAAGGTCCTCAACTTCTCATACCCAATTAGAAATAGTAATGCCTAACCATAAATACTTGTGTGACATTTCCAAATCCAAAGGAGTCTCCACTAAGCAGATGGATCTTAAGCCATCTTGTTAAGGACTACTCCACACAAGTCGAACATGACTATACCATCCTCCTATCTTAATTGCACTCAAGTTCGGGTTAGAACTTATCTCACCCCTCAGAGATCACCAAGAACAACAAGAAAATTATATCACACATCCATATATGCAAACTGTAAGACCCCAATTTTGACCTAAGACCCCTCATGCAATTCCATCATAAGCATTAGCATTGGGATCATGACTTGACATCCTCCTTACCCATATTTCATTGGGTTTGTTTTGGGAGAGATCACCAAGCACTTTGTGATTATATCATACTTGTATATTATCATTTTACTAACTAAAATACTAGAAAATATCTCTTTGCATTTGCCTAACTCTTTTGTAGGAAGAGCATGATCTCATTGATTCATAAAGTTCACATATAGGGTTTGAGAACCTCATGAACAAAGAGCACAACCAAGAATTGATTCAAGATTGGTTATGAACATCATATATAAGTCCCATTGATCTCTACATGTTATATTGATCAAGTTTTCTTCAAGAGTTTGAGGGTGATTTGCCTTGGAAACCCTAGTTTGACTGGGTATCTTGAGTAACTTCTCCAACAAGCTATCTCAATAATTGATCAAATTTTTCAAGGGACACTTCAAAATTCATCATCTTATGCATATATGATCTACCATAAGCCAAGAAAGTCAAGAGAATTGAAAATTAGCAAGTTGGTTGATGGTGGTTGGCCAGATGAATTCATCTGATTAAAACTGGGTCTCCCTAGACCCTATCTCCTACAATTTTCACCATATGAAAATTATTCCAAGAGAAAACTTACTCTAAATCACATTATAAACAACGTTTATGTTGAGACCTAGAGCTAGTTTTGCTTGGAAAATCAATTTCTATGTTGAAACATTCTTTGTCATTTTGTCTAAACCCTAATTTGAAAGTCAACTTCCCAAGGCCATAACTTGCTCAATTTTTATGAGATTAAATATTTACAAGTTGAAAAATAAAATTCAATGTGTCTACTTCAACTTTTATATGTAGAGTGGGATCTAATTCAACTTTTTTGAGCATGTGATATGAGGCTACATTATAGGTCACTTTTTACCTATACCATTGATCAAGTGATTTTTCCAAACTTCAAAAATGCATAAATCTATAATTTCAAATCCAAATGATATAAAATTGGTGACCATTTTTAAGGTCTTCGAGATAGATACAATGTTTGTGAAGACACTTTTCTCATTTGAAGCTCCCATAAAAAGTTAAGCAAGGTGGAATATTGAGACATATGGCTTGACACTTAGAAAATTTTTGATATGTCAAAATTTTCCAAACTTCCACCTCAAATTTCTCCAAGTTCCAAGCTCCAAATGAAAAAGTGTTCAACATCAAACATGTTCCTCTTGATCTCACCTTTCCAAAGAGCTCAAGTTCATTCATTTTGGATGAGAAATGCATAGGCTGCGCATGGCTCAAATAGGCTGATATCATTGGGCATGGGTCAATCTTCAAGCAACAACGCACATGTGCCTTGCAATCTAAGCTAGCTTCAAAGCATCTGAACTTCAAATTTGGACCTTCAGTTATCATTTCATGGGCATATGTGCGCCCATGCATCATTCCATCATCATTTGGCAATTTTGGAAAGTGGAAGTGAGTGTGCAAATATCACTTGATTCCTCTATAAATAAAGCTCCATTTGCTCAGAATTAACAACAACATTGCGCCAACTTTGATCCCCCATTGAAAACCCTTCACTCTCATAGGATAAACCTGATAAATTCATTTGAATTTGAGCTTAAATCTCCACTGTTTTGGAATTCGATTCTCCAGGAATCCATTGCTTCTAAACCTTTCCATTCCTCTCCTGCAAGCAATTAGAGTGAGTCCAAGTGCAAGCAAGCTCAAGATCCATCAAGTTCAGACCTCCATTGAAGGTAATTTGTAGTATTTTTAAACTCTTTGATTCTCTCAATTTATTGCTCAATTCCATTGATTCTTTGGTTGTCTGAAGTCCTACCAATCTAGGCAAGAAGATTGAGTTGCTTTGAGGCCAAATCGAAGCAACTCAGTTCATGTACCTCATTTTTCAATTCCACATATCTCTTAATATATTTGGAATTGGAGTAATTGGAGGTTAGATTCGAGCTTAGTGCCATTTTCTCTTTAAGATCATGTCCTTGTTTCTTTTTTTGGTGATGGTTCATCTTGACCAGTCCGGTGAGTGCCACCGGAGAAGATGACCGGAGCTCTGGCTCCGACGATGATCTGGACAACCTCTAAACCATATGATCCATCCTCCACATTTTAATCTTGATCGTCCCTTGTGATTACCATCTGTGCCACACGGTTGACTAAGACATATGTGGAACGCGCGTTTTGGATCATCAGATCTGCCACCTCAATTAATGAGGGAGATCTGATGGTCCACGTATTTTTGGAATTTATGATATTTTGTTTTAATTGCATTTTCTTCAATAATTCATATTAAATTCAATATTGATCCAAAAAATATGTGACTTTCATTTCAAATATTTTTCTCTTTCATATTCTGAATTAAAATTATTTTTTGGATCACTATTAATATTTTTCATGAATTAATTGATTTTGCATTTGTTTTTAATTGCTTAAAAATATTTTTAAATGTCCAAAAATCATGAAAATTTTCCTCCAAGGTCCTTTGACCTTGTTTGACCTATGATAAATCTCATGGCCATTTCTTTGGTGTTTTGATGAGATTTTAGGATTTGGACAAAACATATTTGATTTTAATGCATTATTTTATTATTTTTAATTGAATAAATGCCATTTAAATTGTGTTGACCATTTGTATTGACTTAATTGAGTTTGATTGTTTGTTGTTGGGCCTTGGTCAAGGTTGATTTGACTTTTTCAAGTTAATATCATTGGATTTAGGGGATTGATGGAAGGTACATTCCATCTCCCAAAATGAATGAATGATATTAATTTGATAAAAGTCATCCTTTGACCAATTTGTGATCTCATTCATCCCTTTCCCTTTTCATCTAATTCCCCTTCTTCATCCATTCATTTCCATTTGGCCTATGACATCTCAAAGTCCTAATGCTATTTGATTGAAAAATTGACATGAGTATGGATGAGATTAGGCCACACCTTTTGCATATTTTTTGTGTGTGATATGTTTCATGAGCATAGTTCATAATACTATGTCTCCAACATGCATTAACACCAAAAGTCTATTGCCTGACCTCAAATAGTTGTGACTTTTACATAAGTCCAATTACGACTGCTTAACATAGCGCTAAATTTGTGACAGAAAAGGCATAAGAATTCTAGTTAGTGAGATTGTAAGTCTCCCCTCTTCCATGGTATTGTATGGAAACTTGGCCTTCTTTCCTTCCTTTGGAAGATGTTTTGGTTCAAGGATCCATGCTTGTGGTAAGTGGGTTGAGTGTTCTCCAAAGAATATCTTGAAATGAAAAGCAAAACAAAACTAACCTCTAACTTACTAACTATTGACTTTTAATTTCAAGTTTTTATCTTAATGCAATTTATTTTAGCACTTTATTTCATTTGCCATTGTACATATCATTCTAATTGTTTATGTTAATGTAATTTTCACTTTGTCCACTTGGACCATATTGTGTGATATATCTTGTTTTTATGTACTTTGTTTGTTGTGTGGTCTATGACCATTAATGTACATAATAATCATAAAAAACCTAAAAAACTTCTGAGTGGACTGTTGGTTTGATCTTGAGCAAAGGACTTAGAATTTAGGCAATCTTCCTCAGTTAAAGGACTTGGCCAATGCCAATTTATGAAGAACCAAGTGCTTACAATTTGAAACTTCATCTGATACATCATTCATGATCTCCCTAAGTTCATCTGCAACATGATCATTGTGAAGCTATTATTTTGAACCTGTGACTTGTGGAATTCATCTGTTACATGGGCTATTTCTAAAGAAGATCATGGAATGGATAAGCTTGGATGAGGCCATCTTTATTTTATGCCTTGCTCTTCAAGATAGTATAATTTTACATTTGTGTGTTGCTTGATTCTAAAAAGTCCAAGGGAATTCTGGGTTTCTATTGACATTTTTGTCTATTGGATTGCCACCCATTTGGTCAGATCTTTTCAACTCAAAACTTTTAAATTTTATGCATAGGGTAGTCTCTTCATCTTCTCCACATTTCTTTAATTTCAAAATCTCTCTCTCCATTTTCAAAATCTTCTTTGTGTGAATTATTTTTGTTCTAAACTTGGACCACTCTTGCAAAAAAGATAGAAACTTTGGCCTTATGCCATTGCATTTTCAAGCTCATTTTCTTAAATCAAACTTGTAAATAAACTTAATTATACTTGACTTAAACTTTCAAAAAGCCAAAAAGAACTAACTCATTCAAACCATTTTTAGGCCTTTGTGCCTTTTAAACTTAAATTTTGTTAAAAGCAATACACTCATTTTGAAATTTGTAGCACGAACTACGAGGTTTTGATCCCTCATTCTTATGTTGGTACATAGGCATAAGACCGAAGGTCTTGTCAAACAAAAAAAATATAATTAATGAATTCTCTTCTCATCCCCCTTTCTATTTGTTTGTAAACATCACTTTGTACAAAATACATATGCACACAAAAAGGCCCCCCTAGGAGTACCTAGGGCACTTTGGGTGCTAATACCTTCCCTATGTGTAACCAACCCCCTTACCTATGATATCTGACTTTTATTAGTTTTTATTTGAAAACTTCTTAATAATTGGGTTTTGTTCATACTTTTCCCTTTCCCTTGGAAACAAAAAAAAGGGCGGTGGCGACTTTTATTAATTGATCTTTAACTTGTCAATAGCTTAATGATCATGAATTTCCCGCTACAGAAAGTAAGTGGTGACTCTGCTGGGGAGTAGTCTCCAATGGGTTTAGCCTACTTTTCGTGTGAATATATTTGTATATATTTAATGTTTGTATATATGTATATGTGATATAATCTGGTTGTTGTGCTTGGTGATCTCTGAGTGGTGAGATAAGTTCTAACCCGAACTTGAGTGCAAATAAGATAGGAGGATGGTATAGTCATGTTCGACTTGTGCGGAGTAGTCCTTAACAAGTTGGCTTGAGATCCATCTGCTCAGTGGAGACTCCTTTGGATTTGGAAATATCACACAAGTATTTGTGGTTAGGCATTACTATTTTTAATTGGGTCTGAGAAGCTGGGGACCTTAGAACCTTTAACCCATCTTGGCCTATTTAGGATGTAGTGCGGAAACTGTTCAAGTGTAGACTTGATAACAGTTGTTACGTGATACTACACTCAGACAAGTTTCTCTTGAGAATATTATGGGTCGATGAGTTAGTCATCTTAACCTATAATATCCGATAGATGGAATTAAGACTCTGGGAACTTTTTAGAACATGATCTACAGGTTTTTATCCTTAGTTCACTCCTTTAGGATGGTTCTTACCCCGACTCCATGCTCGTGACTTGCAACAAACCCTTGATTCTTGGTTGACCCAATCAAATCTTGTCAATATCAATGGAACTTGGGTGTTGATAAGGTGAAAACCATAATCCACCAAAATGGATGATTGATCTTGACAATGACTTGATTCATCCCTTGACCTTTGTTTGCCTTATGTGTGATCCCTTATTTGAGATTGTTGCATTAATCCATTCATGTGCATCATAACATTCATCACACGAAAATTTCAAGGAACTAAGGTATCATTTGCAAATATTTTCAGACCATGGATTATGGACGAAGGAACACTAAGAAGTACAGCTTGAGATGTCCCGACTTGAAAGAGTTAAGGAAGCTAGCATCTTTTGTATTAGATCCCTTGGACTTCAAACAACGTCATAGGAAGCTTCTGTCCATCTTGTCTGCTGATGTAGTTGAAGGACTTTTAAGTGTATTGGTGCAGTTCTATGATCCTCTCTACCATTGTTTCACTTTCCCAGATTTTCAACTTGTGCCTACATTGGAGGAGTATTCTCATCTTTTGGGGATACCTGTTTCTAGTAGAGTGCCTTTTAGTGGATTGGAGGAGATTCCCCGGTCTAGTATTATTGCTGAAGCTCTTCACTTGAAGAAGTCTGAGATAGAGGCTCATTGGGTGAAGAAAGGAGGGTTATTTGGATTTCCATCTGTTTTCCTCATAAAGGAAGCTACTACTTTTGCTCAAGCTGGTAGTGTGGATGCTTTTGAAACTATCTTTGTGTTGCTCATCTATGGATTAACTTTGTTCCCTAACATAGACGGTTTTGTTGATGTTAACGCCATTAGACTTTTCTTGATTGGAAATCCTATGCCTACTTTGTTGGGTGATATGTATTTCTCTTTGCATCTAAGGAATTCTAAAGGTGGTGGAACGATTGTCTGTTGCATTCCTCTTTTGTACAAGTGGTTTATTTTGCACTTGCCTCAGACGCCTGCTTTTGTGGAGAACAAACAATGTCTAAGGTGGTCTTAGAGACTTATGTCTCTCACTAATGATGATATAGTTTGGTATGATCCGTCCTTAAGCAGCTTGGAGATTATTGATAGTTGTGGTGAATTCTCTAATGTGCCTCTCATTGGTACACAAGGAGGAATTAGCTACAACCCTGCTTTGGCTCGTTGTCAACTTGGGTTCCCCTTGAGAGACAAGCCTAATAACATGTTGTTAGAATGTCTTTTCTATCAAGAGGGTAAAGATCCCCAACATTTGAAGCAGAGGATTGTGCACGCTTGGCATAATGTGTATAGGAAAGGAAGCTCCAAGCTTGGTTCGTGCAATTGTGTAGCTTTGGAAGCTTACACTCTTTGGGTGAAGAAGAGAGCTATGGAGTTGAAGATGCCTTATCCTTGTGAAAGACATATGTCTATGGTTGTGGTTGAGCCATTAACTCTCCCTAACCAAGATGTAGAGGAGTGAGAAGACGCGCTCGTCAAGATGAAGCAAGAGAAGGATATGTGGGAAGAATGTTTCCGTGCTTTGAGCAAGAAGCATGAAGAGTTGCAGTTGGATTCTAAGGACAAGGATGCACTGATTGAGCTACTTAAAGACCGAGTGACGACGAGACAGAGAGTGCCAGAGGTTTCATCTTCTAGCATGCCTCAGCCTTCCGTTGCTTGGAAGAAGATTGTCGACCAGTTTGTCCTCGAGAAGACTCAGATGAAGGCTTCTTTTGAGACCGAGATCCGTCGCATTCGAAGGAAGTACGCACCTTCAGCCAGATCTTCTGACACTGTTGTTAGGGATCCTTAGGATGACTAGTCTCCTTTTCTCTTGTATCTTTTTATTTTGGTTTCTGAAATTGTACTCAGTGTAATCCTTCCAATTTATATGAATAAAAAGAGGTTTTTGGTCATATAAAATTATTGCAATATATATATTTGCAAATGATAGTAAGTTCCTTGAAAATAAAAATAATCAAGCATTACATTTCATGCATCATTTGCATAAGCAGGTTTTTGTCAGGTGTCTGATTGGTGTTCTTTTGTGCTTTAGCCAAACTGACTCACCGGTACAACACCAAAGCTAATCATCCAAGAATCATGGAACACCTTGAGCAAGAGAACAAAGAGTTGAAGGACGAGATTGCCCGATTGACTGCCATGATGGAGTCAGTCCTTGCTGCTCAAAGCCAAGCTTCTCCAACGCCTGCAACTCCTCCCGCGAGGACAGTTATCTCAGAAGTAGTCACCTCTACTGTGCCTGCTGCCACCGCCCAATTCGCGCAAAACGTGCCTGCCGGATTCCCGTGGGCAATGCCGCCAAACTTTGTGCCAAAAGGCTTTGCACCCACCTTTGCTTCCATGCCGGCATCTAGCCCGGTCATGTCTGTGCCACCTCCCGTTGTGCACACTTTGCCATGTGTAGAAGACACCATCTATAATTCCGAGCCGTCTGAGGGCCCAAACGTCTATGAGAAGATGGATGAAATGAAAGACCAATTTCTTGAGCTGCGCAAGGAATTGAAAACGCTGAGAGGTAAAGATCTGTTTGGGAAGAGTGCTGTTGAATTGTGCTTGGTACCCAATGTGAAAATCCCAGTGAAATTCAAAGTGCCTGACTTTGAGAAATACAAGGGGAACTCTTGTCCGCTCAGTCATCTTGTGATGTATGCCCGCAAGATGTCAACTCAGACAGATAATGACCAATTGCTGATTCACTACTTCCAAGATAGCTTGACAAGTGATGCGCTCCGTTGGTACATGGGGTTGGATAGTGCAAGAATCCGCACTTTCAATGACCTAGGTGAGGATTTTGTGAAGCAATATAAGTACAATATGGATACGGCGCCGGATAGGGACCAACTGAGGTCCATGTCTCAGAAAGATAAGGAGACATTCAAGGAGTATGCGCAGAGATGGAGAGAGTTGGCTGCCCAGATCACTCCTCCTTTGGAGGAGAAAGAGATGACATATATCTTTCTAAAAACCCTGAGTTCATTTTATTATGAATGCATGATCGCCTGTGCCCCCCAATGATTTTACCGAGATGGTAAATATGGGGATGAGACTTGAAGAGGGGATCCGTGAAGGACGTTTGTCAAAAGATGAGGCGTCAACAAGTAAGAAATATGGCAGTGGTTTCAGCAAGAGGAAGGATAATGAAACCAACGCAATTTCCAGTGGGAGGCAGAGGAGGCCTCAAGCCAGAAGAAGTCCACCACCCCGTTAACATCATCATCATCAAGTGTCTTCCGTTATTCCAGTATTTTCTAATCAGCAAACAACTCCAATTCAACATCAACATCAACGTCAACAACAACAACCGCAACAAAGAACGAACACCTACAACAACAACAATTCTAACAACAATCATCATCAGCAACAGAACTTCGAGAGGAAGAAGGTCTCTTTTGACCCGATTCCTATGTTGTACGCCGAATTATATCCCTCGTTAGTTCTCAAGAATTTGATTCAACCGAGGAACCCACCGCAGATCCCAGAACCACTTCCTTGGTGGTATAAACCCGAGCTTCGTTGTGCTTTTCATCAGGGTGCACCTGGGCATGAAATTGAAACTGTTATCCATTGACGTATGAGGTGCAAAAGCTAATGAAGAGTGGTATGGTGTCCTTTGGGGACCGCACGCCTAATGTACAAGCTAATCCTTTGCCCGCTCATGGGAACTCTTCAGTGAATATGGTAGATGGTTACCCTAGTGAATTAAAGGTTTTTGAAGTCCAGTTTATCCGAAGATATTTGGTGTAGATGCACAAAGATATCTGTTTGGTGAGTGATTGTGAACATGACCATGATGGTTGTGTTGTCTGTAGTGTGAACCCAAGAGGTTGCGAAGTTGTGAAAAGGGACATCCAACATCTGATGGATGAAGGCATGATTCAGATTGTTCAATCCCGTCATATAGATGACGATGTCAATGTCATAGTGCCTGTTTTCAAGCAACAAGAGCGTTTGATAATTCAGTATGATAGCATCAATAATAAGAATGTTAGTCAAAGATCAGTATCGCCGTTGGTAATACGGTTAGCGGACCCAGTCCCGTATGCATATGATAAGGCTATACCGTACCAGTATAATGCTACAATGTTGAAGAATGGTCAAGAGGTTCCGTTACCTACGACTAGTTTAGTGGTGAGCATTGCTGACGTTACGAAGGTGACCCGCAGTGGTCGAGTATTTGGACCGGTGTTCCCAGAAAATAAAGAAGAAATAGTTGTTGGTAAGAAGGTGGAGATACCTAATGTAGATCCAGTTGGCTGTTCAAAAGATAAGTCTGAGAATCCATCAACTTGAAAGTCAATGAAGATGATGAGGTACTCCGACTGATCAAAAGGAGTGAATTTAATGTGGTTGAGCAGCTGCTCCAGACCGCCTCGAAGATTTCAGTGTTGTCTCTGCTTTTGAATTCTGAAGCTCACAAAGAAGCACTGCAGAGAGTTCTTGAACAAGCATATGTGGAGCAAGATGTTACTGTGGATCAATTCGATCATATTGTGGCTAACATCACTTCATGCAATAATTTGAGGTTTTGCGACGAAGAACTCCCTGAAGAGGGAAGAAACCATAACCTGGCTTTGCATATTTCAATGAACTGCAAGGAAGATGCTTTGTCAAATGTGCTAGTTGACACTGGTTCGTCACTCAATATGCTTCCAAAGTCAACATTGTCAAAGTTATCTTACCAAGGAGCTCCCATGAGGTATAGTGGGGTGATTGTCAAAGCCTTTGATGGCTCGCGCAAAACTGTTATCGGTGAAGTGGACCTTCCAGTTAAGATAGGTCTGAGTGATTTTCAGATTACTTTCCAAGTAATGGATATCCACCCGGCCTACAACTGTTTATTGGGAAGGCCATGGATTCACGAGGCAGGGGTTGTTACCTCCACTCTGCACCAAAAGCTCAAATTTGTCAAGAATGGCAAGCTAGTGATTGTGGGAGGAGAGAAGGCGCTGTTGGTTAGCCATCTGTCATCTTTATCATATGTGGAAGCTGAGGATGAGGTGGGGACTCCGCTCCAAGCCTTATCTATTTCTGCTGAGAAGGGAGTTGGGGCACATATGTCCTCTCTGAAAGATGCTCAGAAGATTGTTGAAGAAGGTCCTGTTGATCAGTGGGGGCGCATGGTAGAGGTCTCCGAAAACAATGGCAGAACTGGTTTGGGGTTCCAAAAGGGCTCGTCAGTTGTTAGATCTGAAGATATGCAACTTAGCTTTTGTAGCGGAGGATCCATTCATGGCAATGAACAACACTCAGCTGCTGTGCTAGAGGATAGCAAAGAGGAAGATTGCACCAACTTTGTAACGCATGGAGGGACATGCAACAATTGGACTGCCGTTATTATTCCTGTTATTTTGCATCGATCTAAGTAATTGCTTTTATATTTTAAAATCCTTCTCCTATGCCTAAGGGAGAAGTGAACATTGTTGGGCATTTTAAATTGATCATCAATAAAATTAATTCTATTCATCCACATCTTTGATGTTTATTTTTACTTTTTGCTTTATTCTGAAACAAAATCACAAAAAACATAAATAAACAATATAATTGTCCATCTGCATAATATTTGGTCACAAATTCACTTCTCTAAAATCAAAATATCAAATTATTATGCAGGTTGGTCCCTAACCCCATTGAATACAATGATCCTTCTCCTTCTCCAAATTTTGAATCCCCTGTGTTTGAAGCCGATGAGGAAAGTGATGTAGAAGTGAGTGAGGAATTGTCTCGTCTTCTTGAGCAAGATGAAAAGATTATTCAACCGTTTGAAGAGCAGATTGAGTTAGTAAACTTGGGTTCCAAAGATGATGTGAAGGAAGTCAAGATTGGGTCTCGATTGTGTCGAGATGCTAAGAAGAGGTTGATTGATCTTCTTCAAGAATATTCAGATGTGTTTGCTTGATCCTATCAAGACATGCCTGGGTTGGATTCTAAGATTGTGGAGCATAGGTTTCCGTTGAAGCCAGAATGCCCTCCAGTCAAGCAGAAGTTGAGAAGAACACATCCTGACATGACTGTGAAGATTAAAGAGGAAGTTTAGAAGTAGATTGATGTCGGTTTCCTTGTGACAGTTGAGTATCCGTAATGGGTGGCTAATATTGTGCCTGTGCCGAAGAAAGATGGAAAAGTCCGCATGTGTGTTGACTATAGAGATTTGAATAAAGCTAGTCCGAAATATGGTTTCCGTCTGCCACACATTGATATGTTGGTAGACTATACTGCTAAATTCAAAGTCTTTTTGTTTATGGATGGATTTTTCGGATATAATCAGATCAAAATGGAACCCGAGGATATGGAGAAGACCACATTCATTACACCCTAGGGAACATTCTGTTATAGAGTGATGCCTTTTGGTCTAAAGAATGTTGGTGCAACTTACAGAGAGCAATGACTACTCTTTTTCATGATATGATGCATAAGGAGATTGAAGTTTATGTCGATGACATGATTGCTAAATCAATTGATGAAGAGGAACATGTTAAGCATTTGTTGAAGCTATTCCAGCATTTGAGGAAGTATAAACTCCGCTTGAATCCCAATAAGTGTACTTTTGGTGTTCATTCTGGTAAGTTGTTGGGATTTATTGTCAGTGATAAGGGTATTGAAGTTGATCCTGCCAAAGTCAAAGCAATACAAGAGATGCCTGTATCCAAAACTGAAAAACAAGTCAGAGGTTTTCTTGGCCGCTTGAATTATATTTCTAGATTCATTTCACACATGACTGCCACATGTGTGCCTATATTCAAGCTTCTTCGGAAAGATCAGTCTTGTGATTGGACCGAAGACTGCCAGAAAGCATTTGATAGTATCAAAGAGTATTTGCTTGAACCTCCTATTTTGTCTCCACCTGTTAAAGGAAGACCGTGGATCATGTATTTGACTGTGCTAGAAGATAGTATGGGTTGTGTTCTTGGTCATCAAGATGAGATTGGAAAGAAAGAATTTGCAATTTACTACCTCAGTAAGAAGTTCACCGACTGTGAGACTCGGTATTCTATGCTTGAGAAGACTTGTTGTGCATTGGCTTGGGCTGCTAAGCGTCTGCGTCTGTATATGTTGAATCATACCACTTGGTTGATATAAAAAATGGATCCAATCAAGTATATATTTGAGAAGCCTGCTTTAACTGGGAGAATTGCCCGTTGGCAGATGTTGTTATCAGAGTATGATATCGAATATCGATCTCAGAAAGCAATCAAAGGTAGTATCTTGGCTGACCACTTGGCTCACCAACCAATTGGAGATTATCAGTCAGTGCAATATGATTTTCCTGATGAAGAGATTTTGTACTTGAAAATGAAGGATTGTGATGAACCATTGCTTGAAGAAGGGCCATAACCTGGTTCTCGTTGGGGCATGGTATTCGATGGAGCTGTTAATCAATATGGAAATGGCATTGGGGTAGTGATTATTACTCCTCAAGGCACGCATCTACCATTTACAGCTAGATTGACTTTCAAGTGTACAAAGAACATGGCAGAATATGAAGCTTGCATTATGGGGCTTGAAGAGGCCATGAATATCAGAATCAAGTATTTAGATGTCTTCGGCGTTTCAACTTTGGCTGTAAATAAAATCAAAGGTGAATGGGAGACAAATCAACCCGATTTGATACCGTATAGAGATTATGCGAGGAGGATTTCAACTTTCTTAACAAAGGTTGAATTTCATGATATCCCTCGAGATGAGAACCGGATGGCAGATGCTCTTGCAACGTTGGCATCAATGATTATAGTGAAGTATTGGAATGAAGTTCCTAATTTATCTGTGATGCGTCTTGATAGGCCAGCTCATGTGTTTGCTGTTGAAGAGATCAAAGAGGATAGGCCGTGGTATTACGACATCAAATGTTTCCTCCAAAGTCAGATTTACCCGCCTGGGGCATCTTTGAAAGATAAGAAGACTTTGAGAAGATTAGCCGGTAATTTCTACCTGAATGGTGATATACTGTACAAGAGAAACTTCGACATGATTTTGCTCAAATGCATGGATAGACACGAAGCATACTTATTGATGACGGAAGTGCATGAAGGTTCCTTTGGTACTCATTCCAATGGACATGCAATGGCAAGGACGATGTTGCGAGCAGGTTACTATTGGCTGACAATGGAATCTGACTGTTGCAAATTTGTGAAAAAATGCCACAAGTGTCAAACTTATGCTGATAAGATTCATGTTCCTCTGACACTATTGAATGTTATCTCTTCCCCATGGCCCTTCTCCATGTGGGGAATTGATATGATTGGGATGATTGAGCCCAAAGCTTCGAATGGACATCGTTTCATTTTGGTGGCAATTGATTACTTCACAAAGTGGGTTGAAGCGGCATCTTATGCAAATGTAACCAGGTAAGTTGTTATAAGGTTTATAAAGAATCAGATCATATGCCATTATGGTGTGCCAAGTAAGACCATTATTGACAATGGATCGAAGTTGAATAACAATATGGTGGAAGCTCTTTGCAAAGACTTCAAGATTGCACATCATAATTCTTCTCCCTATAGACCCCAGATGAATAGGGTTGTTGAATCTGCGAATAAGAACATCAAGAAGATTATCCAAAAGATGGTTGTCACATACAAGGATTAGCATGAGATTCTCCCATTTGCTTTACACGGGTATCGTACATCCGTCCGCACTTCAACAGGGGCAACCCCTTTCTCCCTTGTGTATGGTATGGAAGCAATGCTCCTCGTAGAGGTTGAGATTCCTTCATTGTTTGTGATCATGGAAGCCAAGTTGACTGAGGCTGAATGGTGTCAGACCAGGTTTGACCAACTGAATTTGATAGAAGAGAAGAGATTAACTGCCATGTGTCATGGTCAGTTATATCAGCAAAGGATGAAAAAAGATTTTGATAAGAAGGTCAGACCTCGTGTATTTAGGGAAGGTGACCTTGTTCTCAAGAAGATTTTATCGTTTAAACCAGATTCTAGGGGAAAATGAACTCCTAATTATGAGGGCCCATATGTTGTTAAGAAAGCCTTCTCAGGCGATACTTTGATTCTTACAACTATGGATGGTGAAGAGTTCACTCGTCTTGTGAACGCAGATGCAGTCAAGAAATACTTCGCCTAAAAAGAAAAGAACAACTCGCTAAGTTGAAAACCCGAAAGGGAGGCTTAGGCAAAAATGAGTGTCTCGGTGGATTGAAAACCCAAAAGGGCGATCCAGGCAAAAATTAGAGACATAAAAACAGAAAAAATTTCCCGATAAGTTATGCAAAAATAGGGATTACAACAAGTAACTGCATTCTGCTGATCTTCAATAATTTTGAAGACTTGTTTGAACACAAGAGTTGACATCAGTTCATCATCCCAGCAGCGGTCAAGAGTACAGTGGATATCAAGAGTTGGTAGAAGGATTAAGGATCATTTGTATTCAATGTACCCTTTTTCCATGTAAATTACCATTTTCAACTTTGTAAAATCTATAAAGTCTTGTCATTTACAGACTATCATTCTATTAAATAAAGTTGAGCTTTTATCCAATTGTTTCTACTCTTATTTACTTCAGCCAATAGTTTTAAATTTTATTATGATCATTTTGAAATTAAATATTTGAATCAAAATCATGTTTTCTTTGAAATTTAAAAGCAAGAACTTTTTCGAATCAAGTAACAGTAATATCAACAACATTTCAATGGATATCAAGTCCTTAAAGTGCGAAGCATCTGCAGTTCCCCAAGCAGTAAATCTTCGGGTATCCCTAGACTTTAACGTTGATTTATTTCCTCCATGGAATGCTGTTACCCCCAGCTAACGGATTCAGTTCCCCAGCTGAGTTTGTTTATTCAGATACCCTATGGCGCGTCCTTGTCCCCAATAGAGTTTCGGCCTTCCCCAGTGGAGTTCGTATCTCCTCAGCAGGTGGATCTCCATTAGAGATATTTGGTAATTCCCCAGTATATCACTTTGGTGTCCCCACCAATCGCTGTATCTTTGCTCCCAGTCAGAGTTTCCTCCTGGGTTTTGAGCAACTTTAGTTTTCTCTGTAGGGTTGTCTCCCATTTTTATGGTGTTGACCTAAAATTCCCCACATAATTGATGTTGTGCTATCCTCACCAGATCTCCCATTTCCCCAGCTAGGGTTGAGCCCTTTGGGATGTTTGATCTCTCTGTTCTCCGGTAGCAGTCTCCATATTTTGTGGATTGACCGAGGGTTGTACCGGTGGTTCAATTTCTTTGTGACACCTCTGTATCTTTCGTGATCGTTTTGTCAGCATAATCATCATATATACATATACATATACATTCATACGATTTCATGGTTTGCATATCCTGCATCTTCATATTTGATTTGCTTGAGATTCTCACTCTTTGTTATGGCGGTACTTTATCCCCATACCAAATCTGGTGTCTGTCCTCCCTCAAATTGTAGAGTGTCAGCCCCTTAAGCAGAAAGACTTTAACCTTTCTCTATTTCCCCACCGAGTTTGTTTCCTCGTGGATGGTTGTTATTTTAGTTTCCTCTCCAGTAGATTTTCTGGATGGAATTGCTCCCCTTGAGTTATGTCCTCATTGGGTTGAGTCTTGATTGACTATTTTCTTTCTAGCTCTTACCTAGATAGATGTTTTGGTCCCCTAAGAGTCTATTACCCAGTAACTGGTAATATTCTTCTTAGTTTGCTGTTTATTACTTCTTGCAGAATACCCGGAAAAAGTATCCTTTGGTCTCCTCAGTAGAGTCCCCTGAAAGTATATCCTTGATATGTTCATCTTAACTGGTGATGGATATCTTTCCTTTCCCTGCAGGAGTTTATCCTTGATATGCTCACTTTAACCAGTGACAAATATTCTCTTCCTTTGGTATTCTACCCAGTAAAAAGGTAGTTGTAATCCCTATTTTGTTCCTTAGAGAGTTAATCCTTGATATGTTCATCTTAACCGATAACGGATTTTCTTATCCTTGTGGTCTTCTACCCAGTAACCGGTAGTTGTAAATCCTATTGTTCCCCTTGAGCAGAGAGTTAATCCTTGATATGTTCATCTTAATCGTGACGGATTTTCTTCACTGTCGAGTTTATCCTTGATATGTTCATCCTAACCGATGACGAATATTCTCACCCTTGGTCTTCTACCCAGTAACTGGTAGTTGTAAATCCTATTTTTTGCAGTTCTTCCCAACAAGGCTATTCTTACCCAGTAACCAGTATTGAATACTCCCTCATGTGGGTTCTCAGCGAGTCGTCCTTGATATTTTCATCCTAACCGATGACAGATGTTCTCTCTGTCATATCTTTATTATCTCCTCACCTAGTAACAGGTAGTAGATAATAGATTTATGCTCCTCATGTGTTGAAGTTTATTGCTTCCCCAGTTGAATTGAGTGTACATTTCCTTAGTGAAATCGCTTTCCCGTGCACGAGTCAAGTACTTCAGTTTTATCCTGACTTATTCGTATCCCCTGCAGATGATGTGTCGTTTCCCCGGCTGAGTTTTTCCATGTTTGTGTGGAATTCCTCTAGTCCCCCAGCAATTTTAAGTCGTAGCCTGGCCTACGCATAACTCCTTTTTACCCCCTAAAGTCTTTGTCTCCCCAGCGAGTTTTCTTTATGGAATGCATTATACTCCTGTGGACTTTCGGTCTCTCTGATTTCTTTTTCCTTTGTGGCAATATCTCCCCACAGAGCATTAACTTTTGCATCCATATCATATGCATCATGAGGTCTCTTAGGGACCAAAATTTGTTTCTAGATGTTGTTATTTAAGCCCATTCTACTGAGTCGAGCCGAAGATTTTAACCTTCACCTCCTTAGTTAGAATGTCCTTAAACAGGGGCAGGGTAAGACCCCAATTTTTACCCTAAGATCCCTCATGCAATTTCATCATAAGCATTAGCATTGGGATCATGACTTGGCATCCTCCTTGCCCCTTTTTCATTGGGTTTGTTTTTGGAGAGATCACCAAACACTTTGTGATTATATCATACTTTTATATCATCATTTTACTAACTAAAATACCAGAAAATATGTCTTTGCATTTGCCTAACTCTTTTGTAGGAAGGGTATGATCTCATTGATTCACCAAGTTCACATCTAGGGTTTGAGACCCTCATGAACAAAGAGCACAACCAAGGATTGATTCAAGAATGGTTATGAACATCATATATGAGTCCCATTGATCTCTACATGTTATTTTGATCAAGTTTTCTTCAAGAGTTTGAGGGTGATTTGCCTTGGAAACCCTAGTTTGACTGGGTATCTTGAGTAACTTCTCCAACAAACTATCTCAACAATTGATCAAATTTCTCAAGGGACACTTCAAAATTAATCATCTTATGCATATATGATCTACCATGAGCCAAGAAAGTCAAGAGAATTGAAAATTAGCAAGTTGGTTGATGGTGGTTGGCTAGATGAATTCATCTGATCAAAACTGGGTCTCCCTACACCATATCTCCTACAATTTTCACCATATGAAAATTATTCCAAGAGAAAACGTACTCTAAATGACATTATAAATAACTTTCATGTTGAGACCTAGAGCTAGTTTTTCTTGGAAAATCATTTTCTATGTTGAAACATTATAGGTCATTTTGTCTAAACCCTAATTTGAAAGTCAACTTCCCAAGGCCATAACTTGCTCAATTTTTATGAGATGAAAGATTTCCAAGTTGCACAATCCAATTAAATGTGTCTAATTAAACTTTTATGTTTGGAGTGGGAGCTAATTCAACTTTTTTGAGCATGTGATATGAGGCTACATTATAGGTCACTTTTGACCTATACCATTGATCAAGTGATTTTTCCAAACTTCAAAAATGCATAACTCTATCATTTCAAATCCAAATGACATGAAATTGGTGACCATTTTTAAGGTATTTGAGATAGATACAACTTTTGTGAAGACACGTTTCTCATTTGAAGCTCCCATAAAAAGTTAAGCAAGGTGGAATATTGAGACATATGGCTTGACACTTAGAAAATTTTTGATATGTCAAATTTTTCCAAACTTCCACCTCAAATTTCTCCAAGTTACAAGCTCCAAATGAAAAAGTGTTCAACATCAAACTTGTTCCTCTTGATCTTACCTTTCCAAAGAGCTCAAGTTCATTCATTTTGGATGATAAATGCATAGGCTGCGCATGGCTTAAACAGGCTGATATCATTTGGCATGTATCAATCTTCAAGCAACAATACACATGTGCCTTGCAATCTAAGCTAGCTTCAAAGCATCTGAACTTAAAATTTGGACCTTCAACTATCATTTCATGGGCCTATGCGCGCATATGCATCATTCCATCATCATTTGCCAATTTTGGAAAGTGGAAGTGAGTGTGCGAATATCACTTGATTCCTCTATAAATAAAGCTCCATTTGCTTAGAATTAACGACAACATTGCGCCAGCATTGATCTCCCATTGAAAACCCTTCACTCTCAAAGGATAAACGTGATAAATTCATTTGAATTTGAGCTTGAATCTCCACTGTTTTGGAATTAAATTCTCCAAGAATTCATTGCTTCTAAACCTTTCCATTCCTCTCCTGCAAGCAATTAGAGTGAGTCCAAGTGCAAGCAAGCTCAAGATCCATCAAGTTCGGACCTACATTGAAGGTAATTTGCAGAAATTTTAAACTCTTCAATTCTCTGAATTTATTGCTCAATTCCATTGATTCTTTGGTTGTCTGAAGTCTTACCAATGTAGGCAAGAAGATTGAGTTGCATTGAGGCCAAATCGAAGCAACTTAGTTCATGTACCTCATTTTTCAATTCCACATATCTCTTAATATATTTGGAATTGGAGTAATTGGAGGTTTGATTCGAGCTCAGTGCCATTTTCTCTTTAAGATCATGTCCTTGTTTCTTTTTTTGGTGATGGTTCATCTTGACCAGTCCGGTGAGTGCCACCGGAGAAGATGATCGGAGCTCTGGCTCTGGCGATGATCTGGACAATCTCTAAACCATAGGATCCATCCTCCATGTTTTAATCTTGATCGTCCCTTGTGATTACCATTTGTGCCACGCGGTTGACTAAGACATATGTAGAACACGCGTTTTGGATCATCAGATCTGCCACCTCAATTATTGAGGGAGAACTAATGGTCCACGTAGTTTTGAATATTTGATATTTTGTTTTAATTGCATTTTCTTCAATAATTCATATTAAATTCAATATTGATCCAAAAAATATGGGACTTTCACCAAAAAATTTCAAATATTTTTCTCTTTCATATTCTGAATTAAAATTATTTTTTGGATCATTATTAATATTTTTCATGAATTAATTGATTTTGCATTTGCTTTTAATTGCTTAAAAATATATTTAAATGTCCAAAAATTATGAAATTTTTCCTCCAAGGTCCTTTGACCTTGTTTGACCTATGATAAATCTCCTTCCCATTTCTTTGGTGTTTTGATGAGATTTTAGGATTTGGATAAAACATATTTAAATTTAATGCATTATTTTACTATTTTTAATTGAATAAATGTTATTTTAATTGTATTGACTTAATTGAGTTTCTTATTTGTTGTTGGGCCTTGGTCAAGGTTGATTTGACTTTGTCAAGTTAATATTATTGGATTTAGGGGATTGATGGAGTGTACATTCCATCTCCCAAAATGAATGAATGATATTAATTTGGTAAAAGTCCTTCTTTGACCAATTTGTGATCTCATTCATCCTTTCCCCTCTTCACCTAATTCCCCTACTTCAACTTTTATGTTTGTAGTGGGAGCTAATTCAACTTCTTTGAACATGTGATATGAGGCTGCATTATAGGTCACTTTTGACCTATACCATTGATCAAGTGATTTTTCCAAACTTCAAAAATGCATAACTCTATCATTTAAAATCCAAATGACATGAAATTGGTGACTCTTTTGAAGGTGTTTGAGAGAGCTACAACTTTTATGAAGACACGTTTCTCATGTGAAGCTCCCATAAAAAGTTAAGCAAGGTGGAATATTGAGACATATGGCTTGACACTTAGAAAATTCTTGATATGTCAAATTTTTCCAAACTTCCACCTCAAATATATCCAAGTTCCAAGATTCAAATGAAAAAGTGTTCAACATCAAACTTGTTCCTCTTGATCTTACCTTTCCAAAGAGCTAAAATTCATGCATTTTGGATGAGAAATGCATAGGCTGCACATGGCTTAAACTGGCTGATATCCCTTCGCATGAATCAATCTTCAAGTGACAATGCACATGTACCTTGCAATCCAATACATCTCCAAAGCATCTGATCATTCATTTGGACTTTCAAACCATCATTCCATGGGCCTATGCACGCCCATGCAGCATGGCATCATCATTTTACCAAATTTGGAAAGTGGAAAGAGTGTGCAAATATCATTTGATTTCCCTATAAATTGAGGCCCTTATGCTTAGAATTAACACACACATTGCGCCAACTTTGAATCTCCATTGAAAACCCTTCATACTAAGAGGATAACCCTAATAAATTCATTTGAATTTGAGCTTGAATCTCCACTGTTTTGGAATTCAATTCTCTAGGAATCCATTACTTCTAAGCCTTTCCATTCCTCTTCTGGAAGCAATTGAAGTAAAGCCAAGCACGATTCAGATCAAGATCTAGCAAGCTCAGACCTCCATTGAAGGTAATTTGCAGAAATTTTAAACTCTCCGATTCTCCTTGATTCTTGCTCAATTCCATTGATTCTTGAGTTGTCTGAAGTCCTACCAATGTAGGCAAGAAGATTGAGTTGCTTTGAGGCCAAATCGAAGCAACTCAGATCATGAACCTCATTTTTCAATTCCACATATCTCTCAATATAGTTGGAATTGGATGAATTGGAGGTGATATTCGTGCTCAATGATGTTTTTTCTTTAAAATCATGTCCCTGTTTGGAAATTTGGTGATGGTTCATGTTGACCAGTCCGGTGAAGCTCACCGGAGAAGACATCCGGAGCACTGACTCTGGTGATGATGTATCTTGAATCTGAACCGTGTAATCCATGTTCCACGTTTTAATCTTAGCCGTGCCTTATGATTACTCATGTTACAGCGTGTTTGACTAGGACATTGGTGGAATGCGTGTCATGGATCATCAGATCTGCCACCTCAATTAATGAGGGAGATCTGATAGTCCACGTATTTTTGGATTTTCTGAATTTCTTTTTATTTCCATTTTCTTCAATAATTCATAATAAAATTAATATTGACCATTATTGCACATAATAATAACAAAAACCCTAAAAGACTTTTGAGTGGACTGTTGGTTTAATCTTGCCCAGTTGGACTTAGAACCTAGGCAACATCCCTTTGCTAATGGACTTGGCCAATGCCAATTTGTTGAAGAACCAAGAACTTGAAATTTGAATTCATCTGATACATCATTCAAGATCTCTCCAGTTTCTTCTGCAACATTGATCATTTGTTAAGTTGTTATGTTGAACATGTGACTTGTGGAATTCATCTGCTACATAGGCTATTTTGAAAGAAGATCATTGAAGTGGATAAGCTTGGATGAGGACATCTTTATTTGATGCCTTTTGCTCTTAAATATTGATTTAATTATGCATTCGTGTAATGCTTGACTCTAAAAGTCCAAGGGAATTCTGTGTTTCTGTTGACATACTTGTCTATAGGACTGCTCCCATTTGCTCAGATGTTTTCAACTTTAAACTTTTAATTTTTGTGCATAGGATAGTCTCTTCATCTTTTCCCCATTTCTTTAATTTCAAAATCTCTCCCTCCATTTTTAAAACTTTCTTTGTATGAACCATTTTTGTTCTAAACTTTGACCATTTTTTTTTCAAAAAAGATAGAAACATTGGCCTTATGCCATTGCATTTTCAAACTTATTTTCTTAAATCAAATTTGTGAATAAACTTAACCATACTTGACTTAAACTTTCAAAAAAACCAAAAAGAACTAACTCATTCAAACCATTTTAGGCCTTTGTGCCTTTCAAACTTAAATTTTGTTAAAACCAACACACTCATTTTGAAATTTCTAGCACGAACTACGAGGTTTTGATCCCTCATTTATATGTTGGTACGTAGGCACAAGACCAAAGGTCTTGTCAAACACAAAAATGTAATTAATGAATTCTTTTCTCATCCCCCCACTCTATTTGTTCGTAAACATCACTTTATACCAAATACATATGCATACAAAAATGGCTCCCTAGGAGTACCTAGGACACTTTGGGTGCTAACACCTTCCCTCTGTGTAACCAACCCCCTTACCTGTGATCTCTGACTTTTATTAGTTTTTATTTGAAAACTTCTTACTAATTGTGTTTTGTTCGTACTTTTTCCCTTTTCCCTTGGAAACAATAAAAGCGTGATGGCGACTCTTGTTAATTGATCTCTAGCTTGTCAATAGCTTGATGATCATGAATTTCCCGCTACAGAAATTAAGTGGCGACTTCACTGGGGAGTAGTCTCCAGTGGGTTTAACCTACTTTTTGTGTGAATATATTTGTATATATGTGATGTTTGTATATATGTATGTGTGATATAATCCGCTTGTTGTGCTTGGTGATCTCTGAGTGGTGAGATAAGTTCTAACTCGAATTTGAGCGAAATTAAGATAGGAGGATGGTATAGTCATGTTCGACTTGTGTGGAGTAGTCCTTAACAAGTTTGCTTGAGATCCATCTGCTTAGTGGAGACTCTTTGGATTTGGAAATATCACACAAGTAATTATGGTTAGGCATGACTATTTCTAATTGGGTCTGAGAAGCTGAGGACCTTAGAACACCTAACCCATATTGGCCTATTTAGCACATAGTGCGGAAACTGTTCAGGTGTAGACTTGATAATAGTTGTTACGCGATACTACACTCAGACGAGTTTCTCTTGAGAATATTATGGGTCGATGAGTCAGTCATCTTAACCTGTAATATCCGATAGATGGAATTAAGACTCTGGGAACTTTTTAGAACATGATCTACAGGTTTTTATCCTTAGTTCACTCCTTTGGGATGATTCTTACCCAGACACCATGCTCGTGACTTGCAACAAACCCTTGATTCTTGGTTGATCCAATCAAGTCTTGTCAATATCAATGGAACTTGGGTGTTGATAAGGTGTAAACCATAATCCACCAAAATGGATGATTGATCTTGACAATGATTTAATTCATCCCTTGACCTTTGTTTGCCTTGTGTGTGATCCCTTTCTTGTGATTGTTGCATTCATGCATTTCATGCGCATCATAACATTCATCATACAAAATTTCTAGGAACTAAGGTATCATTTGCAAATATTTTCAGACCATGGATTATGGACGAAGGAACACTAAGAAGTACAATTTCAGATGTCCAAATTTGAAAGAGTTAAGGAAGCTAGCATCTTTTGTATTAGATCCCTTGGACTTCAAACAACGTCAAGGGAAGCTTCTGTCCATCTTGCCTGCAGATGTAGTTGAAGGATTTTTGAGTGTAATGGTGCAGTTCTATGATCCTATCTACCGTTGTTTCACTTCCGCAGATTTTCAGCTTGTGCCTACCTTGGAGGAGTATTCTCATCTTTTGGGGATACTTGTTTCTAGTAGAGTACCTTTTAGTGGATTGGAGGAAATTCCTCGGTCTAGTATTATTGCTGAAGCTCTTCACTTGAAGAATTCTGAGATAGAGGCTCATTGGGTGAAGAAAGGAGGATTATTTAGGTTGCCATCTGTTTTCCTCATCAAGGAAGCTACCACTTTTGATCAAGCTGGTAGTGTAGATGCTTTTGAAGCTATCTTTGTGTTGCTCATTTATGGATTAGCTTTGTTCCCTAACATTGACGGTTTCGTTGATGTTAACGCCATTAGACTTTTCTTGATTGGGAATCCTGTGCTTACTTTGTTGGGTGATATGTATTTCTCTTTGCATCTAAGGAATTCTAAAGGTGGTGGAACGATTGTCTGCTTTTGTGGAGAACAAACAATGTCTAAGGTGGTCTCAGAGACTTATGTCTCTCACTAATGATGATATAGTTTGGTATGATCCGTCCTTAAGCAGTTTGGACATTATTGATAGTTGTGGTGAATTCTCTAATGTGCCCCTCATTGGTACACAAGGAGGAATTAGCTACAACCCTGCTTTGGCTTGTCGTCTACTTGGGTTCCCCTTGAGAGACAAACCTAATAACATGTTGTTAGAAGGTTTTTTCTATCAAGAGGGTAATGATCCCCAACATTTGAAGTAGAAGATTATGCATGCTTGGCATAATGTGCATAGGAAAGGAAGATCCGAGCTTGGTCCGCGCATTTGTGTAGCTTTGGAAGCTTACACTCTTTGGGTGAAGAAGAGAGCTATGGAGTTGAAGATGCCTTATCCTTGTGAAAGACCTATGTCTATGGTTTTGGTTGAGCCATTAACTCTCCCTAACCAAGATGTAGAGGAGTTGGAAGACGCGCTCTCCAAGATGAAGCAAGAGAAGGATATGTGGGAAGAGCGTTCCCGTGCTTTAAGCAAGAAGCATGAAGAGTTGCTATTGGAGTCTAAGGACAAAGATGCACTGATTAAGATACTTGGAGACCGAGTGACGAAGAGACAGAGAGAGCCAGAGGTTTCATCTTCTAGCATGCCTCAGCCTTCCGTTGCTTGGAAGAAGATTGTTGACCAACTTCTCCTCGAGAAGACCCAGCTGAAGGCTTCTTTTGAGACCGAGATTCGTCGCATTCGAAGGAAGTACGCACCTTCAGCCAGATATTCTAACACTGTTGTTAGGGATCCTTAGGATGACTAGTCTCCTTTTCTCTTGTATCTTTTATTTTGGTTTCTGAAATTGTACTCAGTGTAATCATTCCAATTTATATAAATAAAAAGAGATATTTTGGTCATATCTAAATTATTGCAATTGCCATTTCAATTTTTATATATTTGCAAATGATATAGTAAGTTCCTGTTGTAATACCCCAAAATTTACCCTTCATTTTTCCTGGAAGCATACGCTTTACACCTCATGCATACATTCATTTTTAGGTCATTTAGCATTTGCATTTCACCATGGCAATCGGAATCGGATCCAAGAAGCTTGAACATCATCCAGGACACTTTGTGGGCTCTATTTAGATTATCAGTCAACATAAGGGAACGACTTGAGTTACTTCCAACATGGGTCTATTCATCAGTCAAAACGTTAATCTTGAAGGAGCAAAGGTTTGTTCATGAGCTGTCATGCTCGCTAGGCGAAGCCCACGTGTTTTGAAAAAAAAAACGAATAAATAAATAAATAAATAAATAAATAAATAAAAGAAAAAATCTTGGACTTGGACCTCTCTCATTTGAGCCCACAGGTCCACAAAAATCAGGTTATAAATTCAGAGTTTCAGTGAAACAAAAGGCAATTCTATTCCTATTACCCTGTCTGGGAAAAAGATAGTGAGAGAAGAACCCTGGGGAAAAAGATAGTGAGAGAAGAGCTAACAGAGTTCAGAGCAACCTCCAGGAAACTCTGAAAGGTTCATTCTGACTCACACACTTTCAGCTCAAGCAAACCCTAACATTGGGTTGCAAATCCAGCCGTGTCATTTGACTTCAACCGATCTCTCCAATCAGGTTTGCCCTTATTCCCATTACCTTTGTGCTTTGAAGTTGAATACTCTGAATGTTTGAGGTATGATGGATGAATTTCATTAGGTTTTTGCCCACGGGTTCATAATTATGTATGCATGTATAAATAATGCCTTGAATATGCTTAATCGTTTAATTTCGGAAGTGTATGCCACAGGGTTTGAGGTTTCTGAAACCATACTGTTTTGCTCTAATCTGACTTACGTTTGTCATAGCATGTTTTCTCCTAATCCTTATCTTGTTTCACTAACCCTTTTGTTGAGTTTTTGTGAAGGCTCACATGACTTTTACAGGGATAACTCGCTGGATATTCCACTTTGCTTGTGGGATACCATTTGGGAGATTTATTCTGATTGCCTTGTTGGCACATTTACTTTATACATGTTTGTTTTGTATGTGTTCGTATCCCCGCAGGTAGCGCGGTTCCTTCGTCAAGGACTGCCTTGTTGCATGAGCATCCCAAACCCTAACCCTTCATTGATTTTTCTTCTCCTAAACACACGTTTACTCCTTCTACTACAGGTGAGTAAGTCTCCAAAGGTCGAGCATCCGGTAGATTGCGTATTAACGTCGTCCGCCCCCAAAACATAATCCTTAACCCCATAGTTAGCCGAACTACGGCTTGCTCTGATTTTCATTCCAGATGAGATACGTAGGCATAAGACGCGATGTCTTAGCGAGCACACATCCCCCAAACCCATAGGTCAGCCGAGCTACGAAGACTCTGATTCTCACATTCAGATGAGATACGTATGCAGTGGATGCGACATCCGCGCGAGTCATTTTCATTTAACCCCTTTTTTAGTAAACAACACAAGATAAACTCATACCCTTTAGACAAGAACTACAAAAGTGGATCCCGTAGAGTACTACAGATGCGTAGGGGTGCTAATACCTTCCCTTCGCATAACCGACTCCCGAACCGAAAATTTGGTTATGAGACCTTGTCTTTTCCTTTCCTCTTTTCAGGTTTACTTCGAGCGTTTCCTTTCCCTCCTTTGGGATAAATAACGCACGGTGGTGACTCTCCTGTCATTTTCTTTCGCCGGTTGTTTTTTCGCACACTGTATTTTTCAGGTTGCGACAGCTGGCGACTCTGCTGGGGACCTGATTTCCCTAAGCGAGTCCCTCCTAGCTTTTGTAGTTTGTTTATTTATTGGGTGTTCATGCTTTTGTACAATTATTTATTTACCTGCTTTACCTTATTGCATTGTGCACATATCATTGATGTATCTGTTGGCTGGCTATGGCTGCTTGGTGATCTTTGTGAGATGAGTTCTATACCCGAACTCGAGTGCACTTAAGATAGGAGAATGGCATAGTCTTGTCGACTTGTGTGGAGTTATTCCTTAGCAAGTTGACTTGCAAGCCCATTCACTTGGTGGAGGTCATGTTGAGATCAATAATGTCACACAAGTAAGTTGTGGTTAGACATTACTTTTTCCAATATAGACCTTAGAAGCCGAGGACCTTAGTTTACAAAACCCATCTTGTCCTATTCGTAGGACGTAGTGCGAAAGTCGTTCAAGTGTAAGATTTGATACGATTGTTACGCGATACTACACTCATAAGAGTCTCTCTTGAGAATATTTTTAGAATACGAGTAGTCGTTCCTCCGATAATATCCGAAAGATGGGATTATGACTATGGGAACCTTTTGTAGAACATGTTTGGCAGGTTTAAACCTTAGTACACTCCTTTTGGGTGGTTCTTAACCTAAATTCCATGCTCGTGACTTGCAACAAACCCTTGATTCATGGTTGATCCGATCAGGTATCCTTAATATCAATGAAACTTGGGTGTTGATAAGGTGTAAACCATAATCCACCAAAATGGGTGGTTGATATTAAGGATAACATGATCCATCCCATGACCTTTGTTTGGTGTGCTCTTAATTTCTCTCCAGACAGTGCAACCTGACAGATGTTCAAGCAGATACAGTGATCCTGATTCCCATGCCACTGCAATGCATTCACATCATTTTGCATTCATAATCATTCACACATGTTTATCCATTTCTGTGGGGTTTATATCTTCTACTTGATTCTAGTCGGAATTTTCTTGGTTCTCATCAACGGCTTAGTCTTTTTTTTTACATCGTTTATCTATTGAGAGACTGGAATCAAGGGGGGAGAATACCTTTGGAATTGATAAACATGTCATTGCATTTACATATTCATTAGCATGTCTTGCATAACAGGTACCGCCACAGTGTTCTCAGTTTGTTTGGTGTTCAATCAGCAGGATAGCTGACCCAGGCATTCACCGGTACGGTACCCGCAGAAACCAACAGAGAGTAATGGAAAGCCTACAGGCAGAGTTCGCCGAGATGAAAATCCGCATGAATCAATTCATGGATGTGGTTCAAGGGGTGGCTCAGGGACAACAAGAGCTCAGGCAGATGATACAGAGGAATCCCCCTGCTCAACCAGAGACAGTGACTGATCCTCCAGCTGGAGAGGCTAATGGACCCAATGGACCGGGGCCTATCCCAATCCTAAATGTCACCTCCGGTCAACAGCCCGTTCATGATGATCAGGACGATCAGTTCCCCCTACTGCAGGAAGACTTTGGTATGGGTCATGGTGTAGACCCCATGTTTAGAAGATTGGAAGAGAGGTTGAAGGCAGTGGAAGGATAAAATCCTCTGGGAGTAGATGTTGCTGACTTGGGGCTGGTCCCAGGTGTGAGAGTGCCACCAAAATTCAAGGTCTCGATATTTGACAAATACAATGGCAACTCTTGCCCGAAGACCCATGTGCAAGCCTATTTCCGTAAAATGGTTGCATACTCCGATGACGAAAAGTTGCTTATGTACTTTTTCCAGGACAGCCTAGCTGGGGCATCCCTGGAATGGTATATGAGGCTGGACAGAGCCCACATCCGTTGCTGGAGGGATTTGGCTGAGGCTTTCGTGAAGCAGTATCAGTATAATGCAGACATGGCTCCGGACAGAACTCAACTTCAAAATCTGTCTCTTAAAAGCAATGAGTGCTTCAGAGAATACGCTCAACGCTGGAGAGAAACAGCTTCCCGTGTTCAACCTCCTATGTTGGAGAAGGAAATGGCTAACATGTTCATGAACACTCTGCCAGGACCTTATTTGGAGCGCCTGGTGGGTTGCAATGCCTCCAATTTTGCTGATGTAGTCTCTACCGGAGAGAGGGTGGAGAATTACCTGGGGACATACAAGACCCAGAGTGGAGGTGGATCTTCATCAGGGGTGAAGAAGCCATTCATTCAGGGACAGAAGAGGAGAGAAGGGGATGCAAGTGCCATATCTTCTTGTCAGAACAGGGATAACCGGAGGAATAACTTTCAGAACTATCATCAACAACCGTATGTTGCGGCTGTGACCATTCCAGCTGCAGCACCACTACAACAACAACCACATCGTCAACCAGCTCAGTACCAACCACAACAACCGGGTAACAGACCCGCCTATCAATCGAGGCCAAGGACGATGGACCGGCGTTTCGACACTCTTCTAATGTCGTACGCTCAGTTGCTTTCTAGTCTTCAACAACTACAACTTGTGCAGTTGCGCACTCTGGCTCCTCCCGTTGGTAGGCTTTCGGTGGGTTATGACGCCAACCCTAGGTGTAGCTTCCACTCTGGGGCACCTGGCCACAATATTGAGAACTGCAAAGCTTTTAAGCACGTAGTTCAGGACCTCATTGATTCAAAGGCCGTTAACTTTGCACCAGCTCCTAATGTCGTCAACAATCCCATGCCCCAGCATGGTGGAGCCAATGTTAACATGGTTGAAAGAGAAGTCAAATTAGTCTCTGCGGTCAACAATGAAGATGGGGATAGTGATTGCGACATCGATAACTGGGTGCGTCCGAGGATCCCGGGTGAAGTTCTCAACAATTGGTCTTCTGGGGAGATTGTCCAAGCCACTTGTCTGGAGGAGTAATTTTCTTTGTTTATTCATGCATATCCAAGTCTTACGTTCCGCCAGGGCGTAATGATTCATTGTAGGGCTCATCTATGTGACACTTGCATTTTTTATCATAAATAAAGGAAGTCTTTTTGCATTCAAATATTTCGTTCCCTGTCTTTCTATTTTTGTAGTTTTTCAAAAAAAAATGGCAATGTTTTTTTTAGTTTCCACTTTTTTTTTTTCACACTCATAAGCACATACCATCACTCATGCAGATGCACATCACCGGATCCTATTGATAACGGTTCTGCCATGGCTCGCTTCGACTTTGAAAATCCAATCTTTCAAGCTGAAGAAGAGGGTGATGAAGACTGTGAACTCCCTGAAGAACTTACCAGGTTATTAAAACAAGAGGAAAGGGTCATTCAACCGCATCAAGAGTCTATTGAAGTGATTAATCTCGGCACCGAGGACTCCAAGAGAGAAATCAAGATAGGGGCTGCTTTGGAAGACAATTTGAAGAAGGGGTTGATTGAATTGCTGCAAGAGTATGTTGATATCTTCGCTTGGTCTTATCAGGACATGCCAGGGCTTGACACAGACATCGTGGTACATCGCTTGCCGCTCAAAGAAGGTTGTCCTCCGGTCAAGCAGAAGCTCAGAAGAACAAGACCAGAGATGGCTGTCAAGATAAAGGAAGAAGTGCAAAAACAGTTGGATGCAGGGTTTCTAGCAGTCACAAATTATCCGCCATGGGTTGCAAATATTGTTCCGTTACCTAAGAAGGATGGAAAGGTACGGATGTGTGTTGACTACCGGGATCTGAACAGAGCTAGTCCTAAAGATGATTTCCCCTTACCTCACATTGACATTTTGGTGGATAACACGGCTCAGTTCTCGGTATTCTCCTTCATGGATGGCTTTTCTGGCTATTATCAAATTAAGATGGCACCAGAAGACATGGAGAAGACAACATTCATAACCCCATGGGGCACCTTCTGCTACAAGGTGATGCCGTTTGGTCTGAAAAATGCCGGAGCAACATATCAGCGAGCGATGGTGACTCTGTTCCATGATATGATTCATCATGAAGTCGAGGTTTATGTTGATGATATGATTGCCAAATCTCAGACAGAAGAAGAACATTTGGTGAATTTGCAGAAACTGTTTGAGCGTTTGAGGAAATTCAAGTTGAGGCTTAATCCGAACAAGTGTACTTTTGGGGTGAGATCTGGAAAACTACTGGGTTTTGTTGTTAGCGGAAAAGGGATTGAGGTGGATCCGGCCAAAGTGAAAGCGATACAGGAAATGCCTGAGCCAAGAACAGAGAAACAAGTCTGTGGTTTCTTAGGGAGGTTGAACTACATTGCAAGGTTCATCTCTCACCTAACAGCCACGTGTGAGCCAATATTCAAATTGTTGAGAAAAGATCAGGCTATCAGGTGGAATGATGATTGTCAAAGGGCGTTCGAGAAGATAAAAGAGTATTTGCAGAATCCTCCTATCCTTGTGCCTCCGGTCCCAGGGAGGCCGCTGATTATGTATTTGACAGTACTAGACAATTCCATGGGTTGTGTTCTCGGTCAACACGACGAGACGGGTAGGAAAGAGCATGCCATCTACTACCTGAGTAAGAAATTCACAGATTGCGAGTCGAGATACTCAATGCTTGAAAAAACATGTTATGCACTTGCATGGGCTGCGAAGCGATTGAGACAATACATGCTGTCTCACACAACCTTACTGATCTCCAAAATGGATCCAGTCAAGTATATATTTGAGAAGCCAACTATCACCGAAAGAGTTGCTCGTTGGCAAATGGTACTGACAGAGTACGACATCCAGTATACTTCCCAGAAATCCATCAAGGGGAGTATTCTGTCAGACTATCTTGCTCAACAGCCGGTTGAAGATTATGAGCCGATGAAGTTTGATTTTCCAGATGAAGACATCATGTTCCTCAAGATGAAAGACTGTGAAGAGCCAGTTGTTGAAGAGGGACCTGATCCAGACGAAAAGTGGACTTTAATGTTTGATGGGGCCGTCAACGCCAGAGGAAGTGGAATTGGTGCTGTCATTACAACTCCGAAAGGTGCCCACATGCCTTTCACCGCTCGTCTGACTTTCGAGTGCACCAATAATGAAGCTGAGTATGAAGCCTGTATCTTGGGTATTGAGCAAGCCATTGATTTGAGAATCAAGACTTTGGACATCTTCGGAGATTCAGCTCTGGTAATCAATCAAGTGAATGGTGATTGGAACACTCTCCAGCCTACTCTGGTCCCTTACAGAGATTACACGAGAAGACTGTTCACTTTCTTCACAACAGTAAAGCTGTACCATATACCTCGTGATGAGAACTAGATGGCAGATGCTCTTGCTACTCTATCCTCCATGATCACGGTGATCCGTTGGAACCATGCTCCCAAGATCGACGTGATGCGCCTTGATAGGGCCGCGTATGTGTTTGTTGCTGAACTGGTAGTTGATGACAAGCCCTGGTATTACGATATCAAGTGCTTTCTGAAGAATCAAGAGTACCCTGCAGGGGCATCCAACAATGATAGAAAGACTTTGAGAAGATTGGCAGGCAGTTTCTTCTTGAACAAAGACGATGTTCTGTATAAGAGGAACTTCGACATGGTTTTGCTCAGATGCGTGGACAGACACGAAGCAGACATGTTAATGCAGGAAGTTCATGAAGGCTCCTTCGGTACTCATGCCGGCTGACATGCAATGGCTAAGAAATTGTTGAGAGCAGGTTATTACTGGATGACCATGGAATCTGATAGTTTCAAATATGCTCGGAAGTGCCATAAATGCCAGATTTATGCTGATAAGGTGCATGTGCCGCCGAATCCTTTGAATGTGATGTCTTCGCCGTGGCCTTTCGCTATGTGGGGCATCGATATGATTGGAAAGATTGAGCCGACCGCTTCCAATGGGCATCGCTTCATCCTTGTTGCCATCGACTATTTCGCCAAGTGGGTCGAAGCAGCGTCATTTGCGAAGGTCACCAGACACGTGGTTGCCCGTTTCATCAAGAAAGAAATCATTTGTCGCTATGGGCTTCCCGAAAGAATCATTACTGATAATGGTTCTAATCTCAACAACAAAATGATGAAGGAGTTGTGCCGGGACTTCAACATTCAGCATCACAATTCTTCCCCTTACCGCTCTAAGATGAACGGTGCTGTTGAAGCGGCAAATAAGAACATAAAGAAGATTGTGCAGAAGATGTTCGTTACGTACAGAGATTGGCATGAGATGCTACCCTTCGCCTTGCATGGGTACCGTACTTCAGTACGTACATCGACCGGGGCAACCCCTTACTCCCTTGTGTATGGTATGGAAGCAGTCCTACCTATTGAAGTGGAGATTCCTTCTCTAAGAGTCCTGTTGGATGTCAAGTTAGACGAAGCTGAATGGATTTAGACAAGGTTCAATGAGTTGAGTCTTATCAAAGAGAAGCGAATGACAGCCATTTGTCATGGGCAGTTGTATCAAAGTCGGATGAAGAGAGCCTTTGATCAGAAAGTGCGTCCTCGATGCTTCCAGGTCGGAGATTTGGTGTTGAAAAAGATCCTTCCTCCTCAGACAGATCACAGGGGCAAGTGGACTCTTAACTATGATGGACCGTATATTGTCACCAAGGTTTTTGATGGTGGGGCCTTAATGCTTGCAACGATGGATGGTGAAAACTTCACTTCCCCGATGAACTCAGACGCAGTTAAAAAATACTTCACATGAAATAGACCCGCTAGACAATAAAAAGAGTAGTCCAGGCAAAAATGGGCATCCCGGCGAACCAAGAAAATGAAAAAGGTTCGGGCAAAAATTAGGGATTAAAAGTGAAAAGATTGTACACCCGGTAAGGTGAAAACCTGAAAAGGCAACTTAGGCAAAAATGGGTATCCCGGTGGATTGAAAACCCGAAAAGGGCGATCCAGGCAAAAGTTAGGGATTAAGCGAATGACTGTGTTCTGAATCTCATCTCGTGTAAATGACTGGAAACTTTTGAAGGATAGGAAACAGTCCAATCACTCTTTCAGAAAGCTGATCATCAGGAGGATCTTGAAGACGAGCAGCAAGTCATAGCAGAATTGGAACCCAATAGAAATCCATTTCACATTGCCATTAGATTAATGTCTGTTTTTATCTATTGTGCGATTACCTCTTTCCAGGGATTGCTTCCTGATGTAAATGCCTATCCAGAGGCCGTTCAATCAATAAAATCATGTTATTCAGTATATCTCTGTTTTCATTTTCATTTTTCTGTTTTGTTTGCAAAAATGACGTCCGAATTTTTTGATAAACATTGCATCATGACACATAAGAGCTTTACAGGTACATGCTTAATAAACATTTAAAATTGCTGTAAATTTTAAGTGCTTTGGATCTTCTATTCAGAACAGGTACCCTCGGGGCATTTCCTTAAAATCCCCTACAGATGATCGTGAATGTTTTCCGCCAACAAACGAATTCAGTATCTTATCCCTGCAGAGCTGATCAGAGCGTTGGATTCTTCAATCCCCAGCAGGTTCTCACCACTGTACCTCCCTCCAAGCGGTGGTTTCAGATTATACACTCCCCAGTAGAGTTGACAGTGTCAGACTATATACCCCCAACGGAGTTGACAGTGCCAGACTGTATCTTCCCAGCAGAAGCGGCTGCTCCTCAGAGTTCGAGGCTAGATCGATAATCCCAATGCCAGATCCATGGTTTCTTTCCTTGAAGCAGAACCTCGGTACCGTATCGGTGTTTGCTTCCCCTGCTGAGTCATCTCTCGCAGATCATGGTTGCCAGAACCACTATCGCTTTCCCCAACAGCAGGTTTTCAGTGTCGTTCTCTCCCCAGTCAGAATCTCGGTATTTCGTTATTGCTAGAACACCGTGTGGCGGGTCATTTCCCCACAGAATTCTTTGTGCTGTGCATCTCCAACAGCCTTGCCAGGGTCCAGAAGATGGTGATCATTTCCCCAGCAGATCCCCTTGCCTCAGCTTGGCATTCTACCCAGCATTTCGCGTCCCTGTATGTAGAATCATATTGCATTGCATCCTCCCAAATCGCGTAGCATTTCATTTTCATGGAGCATTACGCCATTGAAAAATTCAAACATACGCATGTAAGCATAAAACATTCTGGGTATCCCAAGTGATAAGCCAGAAGTTGTTTCCAGTACTCAGACTGAAGATTGTTCATGACTTGCCTTTGTTATCCCCAGCAAGTGTCATTGGCCCATGCGCCGCCTCTATTATCGTTCCCTATTTCTGCCGATGCTGGCAGGCATGAAATTTCCGGTATTCAGTGGCGTTCAGGCCAATTTTCCGATGTTCAGATCGAAGAAGTTTCCGACGGTCAGGTCGATGCAACTTGTGGCATTCAGGCCAGTTTTCCAATGTTCAGATCGAAGAAGTTTCCGACGTTCAGGTCGATGCAACTTGTGGCGTTCAGCCCAGTTTTCCGATGTTCAGATCGAAGAAGTTTCCGACGTTCAGGTCGATGCAACTTGTGGCGTTCAGGCCAGTTTTCCGATGTTCAGATCGAAGAAGTTTCCGACGTTCAGGTCGATGCAACTTGTGGCGCTCAGGCCAGTTTTCCGATGTTCAGATCGAAGTCATTTCCAGTATTCAGACTGATGAGCGGCATTCAGGCCATGGTTATTTCTGTGTTACCATTTATTTTGGTATCCAGGTTAACATTCTTTTTCGGTATTCAGACTGATGAGCGGCATTCAGGCCATGGTTATTTCTGTGTTACCATTTATTTTGGTATCCAGGTTAACATTCTTTTTCGGTATTCAGACTGACTCTCACCGTACCAGACGAATTCTTCTTCCAAGACCACCTCGTTGCCGATTCTGACGGGCATTGTTACTTCACTTCACTTCAGTGCAAATTTTCGGCATTTATTGTATTCAATCCCTTGATACCTCGAAAGCACGAAAGCCACTGCTATCTTCTTTCCAGGTCTCCAGTTGATTGAATAGGGGTAGCTGTAATACCCCAAAATTTACCCTTCATTTTTCCTTGAAGCATACACTTTACACCTCATGCATGCATTCATTTTTAGGTCATTTAGCATTTGCATTTCATCATGGCAATCGGAATCGGATCCAAGAAGCTTGAACATCATCCAGGACACTTTGTGGGCTCTATTTAGATGATCAGTCAACACAAGGGAAAGACTTGAGTTACTTCCAATAGGGGTCTATTCGTCAGTCAAAACGTTAATCTTGAAGGAGCAAAGGTTTGTTCATGAGCTGTCATGCTCGCTAGGCGAAGCCCACGTGTTTTGAAAAAAAAACGAAAAACTAAAATAAATAAATAAATAAATAAAAGAAAAAATCTTGGACTTAGACCTCTCTCATTTGAGCCCACAGGTCCACAAAAATCAGGTTATAAATTCAGAGTTTCAGTGAAACAAAAGGCAATTCTATTCCTATTACCCTGTCTGGGAAAAAGATAGTGAGAGAAGAACCCTGGGGAAAAAGATAGTGAGAGAAGAGCTAACAGAGTTCAGAGCAACCTCCAGGAAACTCTAAAAGGTTCATTCTGACTCACACACTTTCAGCTCAAGCAAACCCTAACATTGGTTTGCAAATCCAGCCGTGCCATTTGACTTCAACCGATCTCTCCAATCAGGTTTGCCCTTATACCCATTACCTTTGTGCTTTGAAGTTGAATACTCTGAATGTTTGAGGTATGATGAATGAATTTCATTAGGTTTTTTCCCACGGGTTCATAATTATGTATGCATGTATAAATAATGCCTTGAATGCTTACTCGTTTAATTTCTGAAGTGTATGCCACAGGGTTTGAGGTTTCTTAACCCATACTGTTTTGCTCTAATCTGACTTACGTTTGTCATAGCATGTTTTCTCCTAATCCTTATCTTATTTCACTAACCCTTTTGTTGAGTTTTTGTGAAGGCTCACATGACTTTTGCAGGGATAACTCGCTGGATATTCCACTTTGCTTGTGGAATACCATTTGGGAGATTTATTCTGATTGCCTTGTTGGCACATTTACTTTATACATGTTTGTTTTGTATGTATTCGTATCCCCGCAGGTAGCGCGGTTCCTTCGTCAAGGACTGCCTTGTTGCATGAGCATCCCAAACCCTAACCCTTCATTGATTTTTCTTCTCCTAAACACACGTTTACTCCTTCTACTACAGGTGCGTAAGTCTCCAAAGGTCGAGCATCCGGTAGATTGCGTAGTAACGTTGTCCGCCCCCAAAACATAATCCTTAACCCCGTAGTTAGCCGAACTACGGCTTGCTCTGATTCTCATTCCAGATGAGATACGTAGGCATAAGACGCAATGTCTTAGCGAGCACACATCCCCCAAACCCATAGGTCAGCCGAGCTACGAAGACTCTGATTCTCATATTCAGATGAGATACGTATGCAGTGGATGCGACATCCGCGTGAGTCATTTTCATTTAACCCCTTTTTTAGTAAACAACACAAGATAAACTCACACCCTTTAGACAAGAACTACAAAAGTGGATCCCGTAGAGTACTACAGATGCGTAGGGGTTCTAATACCTTCCCTTCGCATAACCGACTCCCGAACCCAAGATTTGGTTGCGAGACCTTGTCTTTTCCTTTCCTCTTTTCAGGTTTACTTCGAGCGTTTCCTTTCCCTCCTTTGGGATAAATAACGCACGATGGCGACTCTCATATCTTTCTTCGCCGGTTGTTTTTTTCGCATTGTATTTTTCAGGTTGCGACACCTGTGAAATAAAAATAATCAAGCATTGCATTTCATGCATCATTTGCATAAGCAGGTTTTTGCCTGGTGTCTGATTGGTGTTCTTCTGTGCTTTAGCCAAGCTGACTCACCGGTACAACACCAATGCTAATCATTCAAGATCATGGAACACCTTGAGCAAGAGAACTGAGACTTGAAAGAGGAGATTGGCCGACTGACTGCCATGATGGAGTCAGTTCTTGCTGCCCAGAGCCAAGCTTCTCCAATACTTGCTGTCGCAACCTGAAAAATACAATGCGCGAAAAAACAACCGGCGAAAGAAAATGACAGAAGAGTCGCCACCGTGCGTTATTCATCCCAAAGGAGGGAAAGGAAACGCTCGAAGTAAACCTGAAAAAGGAAAGGACAAGACGGGGTCTTGCAACCAAATCTTGGGTTCGGGAGTCGGTTATGCGAAGGGAAGGTATTAACACCCCTACGCATCCGTCGCATCCACTGCATACGTATCTCATATGAATATGAGAATCAGAGTCTTCGTAGCTCGGCTGACCTATGGGTTGGGGTGATGTGTGCTCGCTAAGACATCGCGTCTTATGCCTACGTATCTCATCTGGAATGAGAATCAGAGCAAGCCGTAGTTCGGCTAACTATGGGGTTATGGATTGGGTTTTGGACGAACGACGTCACTACGCAATCTACCGGATGCTCGACCTTTGGAGACTTACTCGCCTGTAGTAGAAGGAGTTAACGTGTTGCTTTGGGTTTTAGGGTTTGGGATGCTCAAGGGCAAAAGGGCAGTCCTTGACGAAGGAACCGCGCTACCTGCAGGGATACGAACACATACAAAACAAACATGTATAAAGTAAATGAGCCAACAAGGGGCTCAGAAGTAAATAAACAAAAGAAAACAAATGCCTCCTATCGAGGTCTTCCAGCTAAGAAAACGATAAAATGCGGAAAAGAGGTAAAAGTACCACACGGATAAAGATCCGAAGTAACAACAATTAAAGGAGTAAGAAACCCAGGGATCTCCCAAGCTGATGCCATCAAAGAAAGGTGAGTCAGTACAGGTAATCGGAATGAACCTCCAGGGGGTATCCCACAAATAAAGTGGGAAAACCACGCAAACCATCTCTGCAAGAGTCTGTGAGCCCTCACAAAAACTCAACAAAAGGGTTAGTGAAACACGATAAGCATTTTTTTCATGGATAACAGTATGGTTTCAGAAACCTCAAACCCTGTGGCATACATTTTAGAAATCATGTGATTAAACATTCAAGGCATAGGTTTCACCCATTCATGCATAATTAAACCCGTGGGCAAAAACATAATGAAATTCATCCATCATACCTCATACATTCAGATGATCCAAATTAAGAGCATAAAATCATGGGAATGAGGCAAACCTGATGGGAGAGACCGGTTGAAATCAAATGGCACGGCTGGGTTTGCAAGGCAATGTTAGGGTTTACGTGAGATGAAAGTGTGTGAGTCAGATTGAATTTTTCAGAGCTGCCTGGGGGTTGCTCTGAGTTCTCTGTCAGGTTTCTCTCCAGGTTTTGTCAAGGGTTTTGTTTCAAGGAAATCTCAGAGTATTTTGCTTCTCTTCCTTTTTCTGTCTGATCTCCCTCTTTTATAACCTGATTTTCATGGCTTTGTGGGTTCAAATGAGAGAGGTCCAAGTCCAAGTTTTTTATTATATTTTATTTATTATTTTTTTATTATTATTTTTATTTATTTATTTATTTTTGTAATTTTTTTTTCGTTTTTTTTTTTCGTTTTTTTTTTTTAAAAAGTTTCTTGGATCTAATTCTGATTGACATGATGAAATGCAATATGAAATACTAAATGAATGCATGAATGAGGAGGGCAAATTTTGGGGTGTTACAACTGCCCTTATTCAATCATCAACTAACCCGAGTAGGATGAAAGCGAACAACTTATCAGACAAACGGGGTGAGCTGTGATTGAATACCAAAGACTGACCGAAAATTTGCGCTCCGAGAACACCACAAAAACGCGGAAATACACCGCGCTGTTTATTTTTCTTCCGATCCTCTGGCTGGATCTGAATCAGTCTTCTGGCTTAATCTGGAGTTTCGATCCTCTGGCTGAACCTATACTCAATTTAGTCCTCTTGTTGGATATTAATTTTGATCCTCGATACGATTTTGATCTTCTGGCTAGATCTTCTTCGATCTTCTGGCTAGATCTCTTTCGTTTCGATTCTCTGGCTGAATCTATTTCCTTTGATTCTCTGGCTGAATCTACTTCGATCTTCTGGCTAGATCTGAATTGTTGCGATTTTCGATCTTCTGGCTAGATCTTCTTTGTTTCGATTCTCTGGCTGAATCTACTTCGATCTTCTGGCTAGATCTGGATTGTTTTGATGATAAATTCCCATCATTAGGATCCCGCATCTGAGGCATGCGCTGGTTGACCCTCTTTTGAAATCTACACCCAACCTTCATATTAGATATGCAGCTTCGAGAATATTCCACTTTTGGGCTTCGTACATATTCTTCGGGCTAGAACATGTTGTAACGACTCCTCAATTAGACTTGGGCTTGCTGGGGAAATAAAGCTTGTAGGCGACTTCACTGGGGAATCTTCAAATTGAGCCTTAGGCTGGCTTACTGGAACACGATTCTCAGGCTGAATCTTCGAAATGACCCTCAGGCTGGATCACTAGAACACGATTCTCAGGCTGAATCTTCGAAATGACCCTCAGGCTGGATCATTGGAACACGATTCTCAGGCTGAATCTTCAAAATGAACCTCAGGCCGGATCACTGGAAAACGATTCTCAGGCTGAATCTTCGAAATGACCCTCAGGCTGGATCACTGGAAAACGATTCTCAGGCTGAATCTTCAAAACGACCCTCAGGCTGGATCACTCACGCTTGATCCTCTGGCTGGATCTCATGACCTCTGTTGTAAAGTAATTCTTCAGTCTGCTTGGAAGAACCTGTTTATCAGCTTATGTGTATGCTTGATATGATATGCATGCAAAAGCACATGTTATGCATGGTGTAAAAAGAAATCTGCTTGGGGAAGCAAACTCCGGTAGGGAACAGATCGCTGTATCAATCCTTGAATGCTCTGTGGGGAATGATCCGTCTGCCGGGACCAATGAGCCACCAAAAATAAATTGGCTGCTTGAAAAGTTGACCTTGCGGGGGGAGTATCAACTATGGAAACTTTGTTCGGCGAGGCTCTGTGAGGAGAGTCTGTGGGGAAAACACTTCCTGGGGAAATGTCGTAGGAAACAACCTTTGCTGGGGATATGAACTTGCTAATCGCCCTCAAGCTGGGGATTAACAAATCTGTTAAAAATAATCTGCTGGGGAATGAGATGAACACTGGGAACACCACCCTCTCATCTGTTGGTTATGCAACCACTCCGCTGTTGCTAGGAAGATACAGTCTGACACTGTCAACTCCGCTGGGGATATATAGTCTGGATACTGTCAACTCTGTTGGGGAACATGCTCTCATAAGGAGAGACTTTGTCAACCGCTTGGGGATGAGGGTTCATGACTTGGCATCCGGTTCCTGTGACCTGCAACCAAAAATACACGTATGCCTCGGGGGAATTACTCGGTTTGAATTCACCGTCCGGGATTAAGCACATTCAAAGCAATTTTAAATGTTTTCCTGTGCAAATCATCTACAAAAGCCACCATTATGTTCATATGCAATATGTTTTATCAAAAATTCGGACATTTTTGCAAACAAACTGATAAATGAAAAATAAAGAGGCTCTTTAACTGAATTATTCGACTCTTACTGGGGAGAAAATTTGTGCCAGGAATAGGCGAGGGTATTAGGAAGCTGATCCCTGAAAAGAGGTGATCGCTATAAAAAGAGAACTATCCTAATGGCAATGGGGATACGGGGTCCCACCGAGTTTCGACTCTGCTATGGCTCGTATGTCCTCAAGACGCTCTGCTCATCTTGCTTTCTGAAGTGGATGATTAGTCGATCTTTAACCTTCGAAGATTGCCGGATTGAATGAAACGGTGGTATAACACTGATGAATTCAGATCACAGTCATTCGCTTATTCCCTAAATTTTGCCTGGATCGCCCCCTTTTCGGGTTTTCAATCCACCGGGATACCCATTTTTGCCTGAGCCGCCCTTTTGGGTTTTCGACTCACCGGGTGTACTCTTTTTTTATATCCCTAATTTTTGCCCGAACCTCTTTATTCTTTTTTTTTGTTCGTCGGGATGCCCTTTTTTTTGCCTGGACTATTCTTTTTATCGTCCAGCGGGTCTATTTTATGCGAAGTATTTTTTTTAACTGCGTCTGAGTTAATAGGGGACGGGAATCCTTCGCCATCCATGGTTGTTAGCATCAAAGCTCCTCCATAGAAAATCCTTTTAACCACGTACGGACCCTCATAGTTCGGTGTCCATTTGCCCCTGTGATCTGTGTTGGGAGGAAGAAATCTTTTGAGTACCAATTCACCGACTTGATACCCCCGAGGGCGCACTTTCTGACCAAATGCTTTCTTCATTCGTCTCTGACCGAGATACGTAGTTCCAGCATAGCACCTTAATCATCGAAGAGAAGGTAAACAAAGCATCAGCAAATTGGTTTTCTTCAAAAGAAAGTCAACAATCTTCTCGTGTAGTTTCTGTACGGAGCCAGATGAGGCTGAGGTGTATGCCATTTCCCGTTGGTTTGATTGATGACCAAAGCTGAATCCCCGTATACATCCAGGGTTTTAATCTGTATATTGACGGCTTCCTCAAGTCTTAGGATACAAGCTTCGTATTCGGCTTCATTGTTGGTGCAGGGAAAAGTTATTCTGGCACCAAATAGCATATGAACCCCCTTCCGGTGTGATCAACACTACACCAACTCCGCGACCATTGACGTGGACCGCCCCATCAAACATCATAACCCATTTGGATTCAGGGTCAGGCCCCTCCTCCGGGAGTGGTTCCTCTCAATCTTTCGATTTGAGAAACATGATGTCCTCATCAGGAAAGTCAAACCTCATAGGTTGGTAATCATCAATCGGTTGCTCTGCAAGATAGTCTGACAAGACACTCTTGATGGCTTTTTGTGAAGTGTATTGGATGTCATACTCTGTCAGTATCATTTGTCACCTAGTAACCTTTCCGGTAAGTGCTGGCTTTTCAAAAATATACTTGACTGGATCCATTTTTGATATCAATAGAGTCGTGTGAGTCAACATATACTGTCTTAGTCGGCGAGCAGCCCATGCCAAAGCGCGGCAAGTTTTCTCGAGCAATGAGTATCTTTGTTCACAGTCGGTAAACTTTTGCTAAGGTAGTATATTGCGTGCTCTTTTCGACCTGACTCGTCATGCTGACCGAACACACAACCCATTGACCTTTCTAACACAGTCAAGTACATGATCAACGGTTTTTCCTCTCGGTCTGTAGACTTGCCCCGATCTTGATCTCTTTCTTGTCGTCTGCGGTACCGATGTTGACGGTCTCAATCACCTCCTGATAAGGTGTAATAGCTCGGTCCTCCTGTTTCAACAATCTGGCTAACCCTTCAGGCAATTTACAATCTTCCTCAACCCATTCTTTGGCTTAATAGATAGGATTGTCGAAGTCATACTTGGCCATAGCAGTGTCGTTAGTAGTGAGATCCGGGTGGTCCGCTCTGCATGATGGAGGATCATGCTTTACCTTAGAATGAGAGATTTTTTTTTTGGAAAGAAAGAAAAAACGAAAAAAGAAACATTGCCATTTTTTTTGTAAAAGTAGAAAAAACTGAAAGAAAGAGAACACAAAATTGTTTGCAAAAGCCGTCCTTTATTGATGATAAAAATAATTGCGAAATGTAACTAAATGGATGGCCCTACAAATGAGTCGTTACACCTTGGGCAAAGTGTAAGACTTTATTATGCATGTAATAAAGGAAAACAATAAAAATCACTCTTTCAGTAGAGTAACCCGGACGGTTTTTTCAGACGACCAATTGTCGAGCTTTTCTCCCGGGACACACGGGAGAATCCAGCTATCTAAGTCACAGTCGCTGTCAGCCTTGTCTTCATCTGCAGCATTGACGATGTGGGGAGAAACCAAACCCCCGCTGGAGAGAGTACCGGTTTCATTCTTCTGAGATCCCAGAGCATACCCCAATCCAAACTTGTCTTCTTTGATGACTGGCTCCACAAATTTGCCCCAGCCTTGGGCATTACCAGCTTTAACCACTTCGACAACTTGCTTGTATGAAGAGATAGAAGTCCCGACCTTCTCAAACTCAGGTGAAAAGACAGCTTCGGGCGCAACCTCATTGATGTTTATGGCTTCGAAGCCCTGACACAGCATCTCGTGCATCTCGCCGTCCATCTCTACATACTTAAATGTAGACAGGTGGCTAACAAAAATATCCTCTTCACCACAGACAGTGACGACCTGACCTTCTAGTTCATATTTGAGCTTCTGGTGGAGGGTAGAAGTAACAACACCGGCAACATGAATCCAAGGCCGACCTAGCAGACAGCTGTAGGCAGGCTGGATATCCATCACATAAAGGTGCTCTTGAACACCTGCGGTCCAATCTTAATTGGCAACTCAACTTCGCCAAAGACAGCTCTCTTAGAGCCATCAAAAGCCCTCACAACTAAGTTACTTGGCCTCAGGATGGTGTCATCGCAATCCAACTTCGTTAAGGCTTTCTTTGGAAGAACATTCAGAGAAGAGCCTGTATCAACCAAAACATGAGAAAGCATCACCCCTTTGCACTCCATTGTGATATGCAAGGCTTTGTTGTGATTCTTGCCCTCAGATTTCAGGTCATTATCGGTGAAACCTAGCCCCTGACTAGCGTTTACATTGGAAACTACCGACTCCAGCTGGTTAACAGTTATCTCCGGTGGAACATAGGCCATATTCAGTACTTTCAACAAGGATGCTCTGTGCACCTCAGAGCACATCAATAGTGAGAGAATGGAGATCTTTGAGGGTGTCTGATTTAGCTGGTCGACTACCTTGTACTCACTTTTCTTGATAATCCTCATAAACTCATCCAGTTCCTTCTCGAATGCGGTCTTAGGAGGATCTTCCTCAGTAGTAACCTCTTCGACGGCCATCTGTTACCCTTTAGCCTTGACAGCTGCCTCGGCTTCAGTATTCGCGCGTAATGTTGATGGTGCAAATAGGTGTCCACTGCGAGTGAAGCCACCAACCCCTCCAACATTGTCTACAGCGGAGCTACCAATGTCAATGTCTTCTTCGTTAACTTTCTGCCCCTGGCAGTAGATATCAGCCCCATAGTGCCACGGGATAGCACTGTCTTTCTCATATGGAACGGGTCCTGGTATTGTGATGGTGATCGGACCAACCAAAGTCGGTTGAGGGCTGTTAGAGTAAATTGCAACTGGTGCTGAACTTTCGATGTTCACCGCTGCTGGTTCTGTACTTTCTGGGAAATATATTGTTGTCGGAGCGAGTCTCTCGGGAACATATATTTCTTCAGGAGTGAAATAAAATGTCACCGTCGATACATCATTCTTCACTGGACGGGCCTGATCGAACTGAAGACAACCTTCATCTATCAGTTGCTGAATACCCCTTCTCAAACTGTCACATCCGTTCTCGGCAGCTTGACAATTTCTGCACTCTTCCCCACAGCCCGGGAAAATCTGTCCTTTCAGAAGTCGGTCTTTAACTACCGATAGCAAAGTCTTCACTTTAGTCACATCAGAAACCAAATTCAAAGTTTCCCCACTATCAACAACATTAATCCTCTGCCCGCCGTGAGCCGGCATCGGGTTCTGAATACCATTAGGCACCAGAGCAAAATTGATAGCCTGGGCATCTCTCAAATCTTGTACCTTTAACTGGAGAGCCTTGCAATTATCTGTAGTATGGCCAGGTGCGTTGGAATGAAAAGCACATCTGGCGTTGACATCATAACCTCTAGGCAAATTATTGGGATCGATTGGTGGGGCCAGAGTTCTCAACGTAACCAGATTCATGTCAATCAAGTTGGGAAGTAATACTGAATAAGGCATTGGGATTGGCTCGATGACCCGGTCCGTCTGCTTTGGACGTTGTTGATAGTGTCTCTGCTGACCCGGATTACCTCCTTGTTGTTGATTGTTGTACCTGGGTTGTTGTTGCGGATGATATTGCGGTTGAGGAACAGGTGTTGGAATAGTGACTGCGGCCACTTGATCTTGATAATAATTAGGGCGTCCTCTACCCCTGCCTCTGCCGGCATACACAACACTTGCCTCGCCTTCTTTTCTTCACTGACCGTTACCAGCAAACGCTCTCTTGGGACCTGATGAGTTGGAAGCACTATTGTCTTGAATTCGGCCCATCTTCAACAGACTCTCGATTCTTTCTCCAGCAATTACTATCTCTGCAAAGCTGATTGACGGGCAAGCAGCCAATCTCTCAATATAACTGCCTTGAAGAGTGTTCATGAACATGTTGTAGCACCTCAAATTTGCACCTCCCATTTTGTACATACATTTTCATATTAGTTCATTAACATAATATAGTCCACTGCATAGCATTACCTTGTCCTTTGCCCAAGTGCAAGCCATCAGACAAATTAGGTCAACTAGTTAGGAGGATCAGTCAAGCAAAGCAAGCAGGTGCATTTCTCAAGGAAGAAAGTCCCTAGGGTTGGTCCAACATGTTCACATGACCTAGGAGTCCTTTTGAAGTGGTTTGGTCAAAGATTGGGTGCTCAGAAGTCATCAGTCATTGTTCAATCCACCAAAAACCCTAGAAATTCAACTGTGGTCAACTGTGCCTGAAATCAAGGATTTGAAGGTGGGAGATGGTTTGAAAGGCTTCATTCATGTCCATACAAGTCTCATTTGACATTTCAAAGATCAAGATTGGAGAAAATAAAGTCAGATCAAAAGTTTCCAAAAATAGCAGGTGACCTGTAATTGGAAATTGCCAAAAATGGAAAGTTCTTCTCCTCAAATTTACATCATCATACAAGCTTCAAATGAAATTTTGTCCAACATGAAAGTTGAAGATCTTGTTTTCCCATTTCCAAAAAGTCCAAGAACACTCATTTCTCATTTGTGGTTGGCAAGTTATGATCAAATCATTGTCAAGAATTTTTGAACTTCAAAGTGGCATAACTTTCAAACCATTTGGCCAAATTGAGTGAGGTTTCTTGCTACAAGTCACATTTGACATGCTCTATCCAAATCCTTCATCACATTCCATCAAAAATCATCCAATCAAAATGGCATTTTTTAAGTGACTTGAATTAAAAAAGGGAGGGGTAAAAAAGTGACTTTTCATTTTAAGCATTTTCTATACATTCTACCAATTGCATTTGACTGAAAACCATATTTGGAGTTTGCCTAGGCCCATTTTCGTGCACTGTAGCATGCACTCCATGCATGGGGGTGATTTAGCATTTTGCACATAACACTCATTTTGATTAATCCTTGTGGTTTGGCTTAAGTTTGATTAGTGAAATTGATTAACAATTGGTATATATGGCTAATCCTAACAGAAAAAGGCATTAACATTCACTCTTACTCAGATCTAGATCTAGAAAAGAAAAAAAATTCTCTCAATTCTTCATCTTGATTTTTTCTGAAAAATTTCCAAAGAGCTCGTGCCATTGTTCATTGGTTCACCATCTACCATCATTGTTGAGACCTCTGCAAGCATAATTTCACAACTTTCGAGCAAAAACCAGCACTGCTACATCAAGCTCCTCGCATGGCAGTTGAACTTTTGAGCTGGAATCGAAGCAATTGAATCTTCAACACTCCTCCATTCATCATCTGGAACATCATTGAGCTGCTGTTTCTACCTTCCAAGGCCAAATAACCACGAAATCAACACTGTCATCACTTGGAGGTAAATTTTCGAACCTTGCTAATGTTGAAATCATGATATGCTTTGGATAGATCTTGCCATGCTGGTTGCAATGAACTTTAAATCGTGAAATATCGTTGAGTATTAAGAGAGATATGTTGAAATGAAGTTTGATGGTTGGATGTTATTCTGTTCGTTTCTTTCATGATAGCTCGAATTAGGGAAAATCATTGTTGGATTGTTGATGTGCTTGAGGAGACGAACACAATGATATATCATTTGTCCATTTTTGTGAAACTTTGTTCTTGCTGGAAATCTGGACGAAGAACACTTTGAATGTTGCATAAACCCTAATATTTTCAACCCAGAACCGTGTTTGATCTGCAATCTCGTGGCCTTGCATGCGTTTCGCGTTTTTGCTTCATGAAGCGAATTACAGCGCGCCACCTCACTAAGTGAAACGCGGCGTTTCACTTAGTGAGCCTCATAATTACAAAACTGCCACTGCGTCACATATTAAATCATTTATTTCATTTGGTTTTTCAATTTTTATTTCACTTTGCCATGCTGATTTAGAAAATTCATAACTCACTCAAAAATAGTCCAAATAATATGAGGTTTTTTCCACCATGATCCTTGTGATGTCCTTGATTTTTTGGTGATTTTTAATAATATTGTGCACGGCTGGAAAAAATAAATGCCTAGGGTTTGCTTTGACATGTCATCTTGTGCACCATGCTCACTCTTTTGCTCATAAAATGATGATGCTTCATTAGAAATTCATGAAATTTTTTATGCCTAAACTAGACATGTTCATGGTCATTTTGGTATAGAGATTGTGATTTTATAATTTCTGGTTGATGAGATATGATTTTTTGAATAGAGGTGTGACAATTTGTGTCACACCATTCTTGTCCAATTTAATGATTTTTTTTGCCATGCCTATTGAACTCCAAATGACTTGAATTTTTGCATGTTGATACTTATGGATGTTGAGAATGCTTGTGAATTTTTCTGGAATTTTTGAGTGCATTTCCTATTTGTTTGATAATTTCTCCCCTGTTTGGTCATTGGTTGACTTCTTGTGAGACATGTTTCCATTTGATTTGTGACATTCTGGTTATTAATTGGATGGATGTGAAATTTGGCATGAGTGTTGTAGACATCTTGAAGTGCATCATGGTTTTAGTCCCATTCATTTATCATGTATTGTTTCTGTTTTGTGATTAATTGAAGTTGATGCTTGTTTTGATGCCATGAATGAGCTTGCTTGAACTTGTGTTGACTTTATGAATTTCATTGACTTGCTTCCCTTAACCCAAATGTGCTGAAATTTGGTATGATTGACATGTTATGGATGCTGTTTGATCATGAATTGTTTGAAGATTTATTGAAATGCTTTGGTATTAATTTGATTGTGATCATTCTGTTTGGTCCTTTGAGGTTGCAAATTGCATGTGTTGTGCCTTTTCCTTCATGAAATGATAATGATGAATGATATGAATGTAAAACCACTTGGATTTGTTTCCTAATTGTTTGATCTTGATTTTGGATAAGTTTCATGTTCTGTTTTGACCTTTTGATATCATTTTGACCCTAGTCTTGTACTAGTGGTTTGTGCTCTGACATTTGAGTTGTGTTTCAGGTTAATAGCACAATGGCCTATGCTTGATGATGCTTACTCAATTGGAGTTGACTTGTTGCTTGTTCATGACTAACTTTGACTTTGTTTTGTAGGTTTTAAAACTTGAGTTTGTGCCATATGGCTTGCACCCTTTGTGCATTGTGATTATTGTTTGCCTGTACAGATTAACTGTTGATCTTTGCTGTTTGGTTTTGGTTTGTCTGAGTACTGATTGTATTTGATTGATTTCAGGTACATTAGTTGCTTTAGTTCCATTGAGAACTTGCTTTGCTTTGCTTAAGAGCATTTGCATTGAGGTATAATATCCTAACTCCATGTAGTCTGGAAGACCTGGCCTGTTACTTGGCCAGGCACCTGTCTGAAGTCCTCCTTAAGAGGCAATGTTTGTGTTTGTTTACATTTGTCCTTGTACATATCCAAAGACCTCCTAAGTGAAGAGGCATTGGCAGATACCAGGGATGTGCAATCCATCCCCTGCTATTCTGTGTGTCATCTATTTTGCTCACACTACTGTGTTGATGCATTGCAGATACTAGCCCAAGATCATTGTACATTGTGTCAGTCATATGTGTAGAAGGGTTCCCACCTTCTGAACCCACACATTCATGTCTTAAGCTCTCCCAGGCCAGGGATAAGAGCTGTGAAGTCTCATCTTCACTCACCTTTCATCTGCTTCACCTTGACTCTCAATGTCAAGGTTAAGAGCTAACCTCACCCTGATACAGTGGTTTGTTTGTCGAGGTTGACATGACCCCTCGACTAAAACCTAACCTTGATTGAGCCAACTGATTGCATATAGTGTGTGCTATTTGTGCTTGTGTGTTTGTTTTAGCTTGCTTCCTGTGCAAGATAGGTTTAGTTTGGCTTGCTTCCTGTGCAAGTCATGTTTAGGATAGCTTGCTTCCTGTGCAAGTTAGCTAGAAACCTTAACTTAGGGATGATTTTGCATGATAACATCTAGGCTCGAGTCGTAGTCTCCCTAGTTGTGTCTCCCTCTGTTATCTGGTTAGGCTAGTCCTGTGTCCCTTCGTAGGGGAACTACGTCGCCCTGATCCTCATACCAGATGAGGTACGTAGGCAGGAGATGAGCTGATCTCTCCGGGCGCCCTTTTTGTTTTGTCTCTGTGTGTGTCAGGAGATGGATGTAAGACCAACGATTGGCATTTCGTATCCTCTTGTTGTGTGTTTGGAGTCCGGTATAAGTCCATCAAGTGACATCTGGTTTCCAGTGTGCGTGTGTTTGGTTCAGAAGCTGATATAAGTCCAGCGATTGGCATTCGGGTTCCAGGTTTGCCTTTTTGTGTGGAGTTTGACGTAAGCCCAGCGATTGGCAGTCGATTTCCTGTGTTGCTTTGTCTGTGTGCGTGAGCCGAGCTACGAATGCTCTGATTCTTCTTCGTCCAAGAAGATACGTATGCATAGGATGCGATATCCTAGCGAGCATGTGTTGTTTCCCCAGTCCGAACTACTTAGACTCTGATGTCTATGCTTGATAGACTAAGTAGGACCAGGATGCGACATCCTGCCGAGTCAGTCTTGTTTGTTTTCTTGTATCTCTTTCAGCCAGTGTTTGTTTGTTTATGAGCAGTGTTTTAGCAACCATTTTCCTTCCTTTTGTGCGTGGATCCCGTCGAGTACGACGGATACGTAGGGGTGCTAATACCTTCCCTTCGCATAACCGACTCCCGATCCCATTCTCTTTGGTCACGAGACCATGCTTTTTCCAGGTTTACTCTGAGCGTTTCCTTTCCCTCTTTGGGGATAAATAACGCACGGTGGCGGCTCTGTTGTTCTTGTTTTCCCGCCGGTTTTTCGCGTAATGCGACAGCTGGCGACTCTGCTGGGGACAATAGAGAAGTTGACCTTCTGCTGGTCCATCTTCCCTAAGCGAGTCTCTCCTAGCGCTCTCTAGGTTAGGGTTTGGTTGCTGTTTGTTGTTATTTATTGCATTCATTATTTATTGCTTGCATTTATTGTTGGCATTTATGGTTGCATTTATGTTTGCATTCATTCATATTCATTGTTCATCTGGCTGGCTGGTTGTCTGTTTCTCTCTGTTGGGGTGGGAGTTACTTGAGGTAAAAGGCCTAATACCCAGGCCATGAGTGAAATTTAGGATACGTAGGAATAGATTGATTCATGGGAAGCGGGTGGTATTGCGCCACTTAGCGGAACATTGATATCACGAGCAGTTCAGACCCTGGTGGGATATTATCGTTGCATACTTCGGGTGCGTATATGATGATATTCTGCGAAAGGTTATTTATGCTGCGTTTCTCTCGACCTCACCCTGGCCTAGACGACACCCGTGAGTGGGGAGGGATTGATCATTATTACAGGCACCGTTGGTGACTTGTGGTCCTGTTGGTGACTTTGAGTTCAGATGACAGTTTCTTAGTTGACTTTGGGTTTCAGATGGATTTGGGGTTCTGAGTTTAAATCGAAGCTTCGATCCTGCGTTCTGAGATGCACCGCCAGCCAGTCGTGTCTGCATCATTTGCATCATAGCATGTTTATTTTCAAAAAAAATACGCAATAAAAAAAAAGAATTGAAAAAAAAATTGGAAAAAAAAGGAAAAAAGAAAAAAAAAACTAATCTCTGCATGCATATCATTTCTCAGGTACATTCCAGAGTCTGTTCACTGATAGAGATGGCAACAGTCCCAGAGTTGAAGCGAAAGACTTGTTCCTACAGCTTTCACCGTGAGCCTTTGACGCCTCTGATTGAGTTGAGTAGCCTTATGACCAGCGGTAACCAGAAGGGGTTTGGTGACCAGTATGGAGATATTCTGACGCTGTTGAAGATGGTGGTCGACCCAGTGCCGTTGCAGACTCTTCTTCAGTTCTACGACCCAGAGCTTCATTGTTTCACCTTTCAAGATTATCAGTTGGCGCCTACTCTCGAGGAGTATTCTATTCTGCTGAGTGTCCCGATTCAGCATCAGGTTCCTTTCTTGGACGTGCCCAAGGAGGTCGATTTCAGGGTTATTGCAAGAGCTCTTCATTTGAATGTCAAGGAGATCAGTGGTAGTTGGAAGACCAGTGGTGGTGTTAAGGGTTTGCCTTTGAAGTTTCTGTTGAGGGTTGCTAGAGAAGAAGCAGAGAAGGGGAATTGGGAAGCTTTTCATGCTCAGTTAGCTGTTATGATCTATGGGATCGTCTTGTTCTCGAGTATGCCCAACTTCGTTGACTATGCTGCAGTCATCATCTTCATTGGAGGAAACCCTGTTCCTACTCTGTTAGATGACACTTACTATGCTATTCACAGTAGGCATGGTAAGGGTGGAGCTATCAGATGCTGTCTCCCACTTTTGCTCAGATGGTTCATGTCTCTCCTGCCAGTCAGTGGACCTTTTGTGGATGCTCTGAGCACTCACAAGTAGACTCAGAGGGTTATGTCTCTTACCTCCTATGATATCAGATGGCAGTCATACCGGATGGATGTGCGGAATGTTATTATGAGCTGTGGAGAGTTCCAGAACGTGCCACTGATAGGGACTAAGGGTTGCATCAATTACAATCCGGTTCTTTCTCTTCGCCAGTTGGGGTTCGTGTTGAAGGGAGAACCACTTGAGGCTGAGGTAGCTGAAAGTGTGTATTTTGAGAAGCAGAGTGACCCGGCTAGATTGGAGCAGATAGGAAGAGCTTGGAAGACTATTGGTGTTAAAGATGGATCCGTCTTAGGGAAGAAGTTTGCCATTGCTATGCCTGATTACATTGATTGGGTCAAGAAGAGAGTGGAAACTTTGTCGCTACCCTATGATAGGATGGAACCGTTGCAGGAGCAACCACCTTTGATCCTTGCTGAGAGTGTGCCTGTTGAGCACTACAAGCAAGCCCTGATGGAGAATCGCCGGTTGAGAGAGAAGGAGCAAGATACTCAGATGGAGCTGTACAAAGCCAAAGCTGATAGGTTGAACTTGGCTCATCAACTTAGAGGAGTGCAGGGAGAAGATGCTAATAGACTGAGAAGCAAGAAGAGATCCTACGAGGAGATGGAATCTATGTTAGATGCAGAACACCGGGAGTGTTTGAAGCTGCAGAGAGCTGAAGCCAGTTACCAAAAGAAGATCAGAGACCTGGAGAAGCAACTCAGAGACAAAGAAATCCAGTTGAAGGAGGAGGTTGACTCGAGGCAGGCATTAGAGACCCATCTTGGAGGAGAAGTTGTAGAGCTTAGACGACAACTGAAGGAGAAGATCACCCCTCTACCAGAATGTTCAGAATGCACCCTGTTGATAGACCAGTGCCAGTACCTAAAGACTCTCATTCCGGAAGACCGTTTGTCTTAGATTATATCTTTGATGTGTATGTTGAGAATCACCTCCAGGCTTGTTGGATGGGATTCATTATTGTATTCCAATTGTATGGATCTTTGTTGACTCTGTTGTATGAGTCTGTTACTCTTATCTATAGATAAGGTTGTTGGTGTTTCATTTTGTTCTCAGTTATCTTGTATGTTGTTCTCTTGTTGCTGCAGGTTGCCATATTTTGAGGATGAGTCAGGCTCTTTGAATGCCTGAGAGATGAACATATCATGTGCATCATACGCATCATTAACATCATACTCATATCATTTTGCATAGCAGGTGTTCTTGTTCGTGACTTCTCACTTTGATTCCTGTGTTCAGGCAGGATAGCTGATCAAAGACCGCATCGCTACTCAACGAGACTGAATCATCAAAGGAACATGGATCAAGTGCAAGCTGAGTTAGCAGAGATGAGGGCTAACATGGCCCAGTTCATGCACATGATGCAAGGGGTCGCACAAGGTCAAGAAGAACTCCGAGCTCTAGTTCAGAGGCAAGAAGCTGTAATTCCACCGACTAACCAAGCTTTGCCAGAGGGAGGCCCGATCAATGACAACCCTACTGCGGCTGTGCCCATCAACAACTATGTTGTAGGGGACGAATTGAGAGGTATTAGAGTCAACGGTCAACCGATTGCTCCAGAGACCGCCAATGCCAGAGTAGTCCGTGCTCCGGCCCGTAATCAGGCTCCGATGGTGGACAGACAAGAGGATATCTTCACTATGCTCAGTGAAGACGAAGACGTCCTGGGAAGGGTTGATGAGAGGGATCGTAAAGTGGATGCCCTCGCTGAGAAGATCCGGGCTATGGAATGTCAGAACTCTCTCGGTTTTGATGTTACTAATATGGGATTAGTGGAAGGCTTGAGAATCCCGTATAAATTCAAGGCACCATCTTTTGATAAATACAACAGTAATTCTTGCCCTCGCACCCACGTGCAGGCGTACTACAGGAAGATCTCTGCTTACACGGATGATGAGAAGATGTGGATGTACTTTTTCCAGGACAGTCTATCTGGGGCTTCCTTGGACTGGTACATGGAGTTGAAGAGAGATTTTATCCGCTGTTGGAGGGATCTGGGTGAGGCCTTCTTGAGGCAATACAAGCATAACATGGATATGGCACCGAGCCGGACTCAGCTGCAGAGTCTATGCCAGAAATCCAACGAAAGCTTCAAGGAGTACGCCCAGAGGTGGCGTGAACTGGCTGCAAGAGTACAACCCCCTATGCTGGAGAGGGAGTTAACCGACATGTTCATTGGTACTCTTCAAGGTGTATTTATGGACCGGATGGGGAGTTGCCCATTCGGTAGTTTCTCAGACGTGGTCATCTGTGGTGAGAGAACCGAAAGTTTGATCAAGGCCAGCAAAATTCAAGATGTGGGTTCTTCCTCGTCTTCCAAGAAACCTTTCTCTGGGGCACCTCGCCGTAGAGAAGGTGAGGCTAGTGCTGTACAACACCGAGGGAATGTGTATAGATGAAATCAGAACAGAAATCAATACCGTCAGGTTGCTGCAGTGACCATTCCTGCACCTCAACAACGTCAAGCTCCGCAACAACAACAAAGAGTTCAACAACCGCAACAACAACAACAACAGCAACGTCAGTATCAGCCCAGACAAAGGATGCCTGATCGACGTTTTGATCCGCTTCCCATGTCATACGCCGAACTGCTGCCCGAACTACTCAGGTTGGGGTTTGTTGAGTTGCGTACAATGGTTCCTCCTATAGTATTGCCTCTGGGGTACGACGCCAACGTCCGTTGTGACTTTCACTCCGGGGCACCAGGGCACCATACTGAGAAATGTCGGGCTTTCCAGCACAAAGTCCAAGATTTGATCGATGCCAAGGCGATCAACTTCTCTCCGGTACCTAACGTCATGAATAATCCTATGCCTCAGCATGGTGGGCATAGGGTGAACAATATTGAAGGGGAAGAAGCTGAAGATCTGGTTGCTAGTGTTGACGATGTTCAGACTTCTCTGTTGGTTGTGAAGGGACGTTTGCTGAAAGGGGGTGTAGACCCGGGCTGTGACGAGGGCTGTATTGGTTGTGCTGAAGCTGATAATGGTTGTGACCAGTTAAGGGCCAGTATCCAGGGTATGATGGATGAGGGTTGTCTGCAATTCACCAGGGTTGTAAAAGATCGTGGGACAGTGTCAACTGTCACCATCTACTTTAAACCGTCTGAAGGACGAGGCCAGAGAGTTGTTAGTGCACCTGCAACGAGTGGTACTCCGGTTACCATCTCTGCACCCGTTTCCGCCAGTTCTCCTACTACAATCGTTGCCCCAGTCAGAAGGGTTGATAGTCGGGCTGTTCCTTGGAGTTATAATAATGCCTACCGCAGCAACAAAAGGGCTGATAATCAGACAAGGCCAGCAAATCAAGCGCCTGTGACGATCAGTGTACCGGTTAAAACTCCTGTGGTTGTGAGTCCCGTTGTGGACAACGTTGGTGGACCAGGAGGTTTTACCCGTAGTGGCCGGCTGTTTGCGCCTCAATCGTTGAGGGATGCCAATGCTGAGGCATCTGCTAGATCAAAGGGAAAATAGGCCGTGGTTGAAGAGGAACCGGCTCAGAAGGAGGTTGAGGGTTCATTTGAAAAGGACGTAGAGGAGTTTATGAAGATCATAAAGAAGAGTGACTACAAGATCGTAGATCAGCTCAACCAGACTCCATCCAAAATCTCTTTTCTCTCTTTGTTGTTGTGCTCTAAGGCACATCACAACGCCTTGTTGAAGATGGTGAACATGGCGTATGTACCTCAAGAGATTTCTGTCAATCAACTGGAAGGTGTAATGGCCAATGTGAGCACCAGGCACGGTGTAGGATTCACTGACCTAGACTTAACGCCTGAAGGACGTAATCATAACAAGGCCTTGCACATCACCATGGAGTGCAAGGGGGCAATTTTGTCTCACGTATTGGTAGACATCGGGTCGTCGCTGAATGTGCTGCCTAAGCAGATTCTGAAGAAGATTGATGTTGAAGGGGTTGTGCTCACTCCTAGTGACCTTATTGTGCGCGCATTTGACGGATCCAAACGTTCTGTGTTTGGTGAAGTTACCTTGCCAGTGAAGATAGGTCCGGAGGTTTTTGATATAATCTTCTATGTTATGGACATTCAGCCCGCCTATAGTTGTTTGTTGGGGCGTCCGTGGATTCACGCAGCAGGGGCAGTCTCGTCGACTCTCCACCAAAAGCTCAAGTATGTCTGGAACGGTCAGATTGTGACCGTGTGTGGCGAAGAAGAGATTCTGGTGAGTCACCTATCCTCGTTCAAGTATGTCGAGGTGGATGGCGAGATCCACGAAACCTTGTGCCAGGCATTTGAGACTGTGGCTCTTGAAAAGGTGGCGTATGCTGATCAGAGGAAGCCGGGTGCTTCGATTGCTTCGTACAAGCAAGCCAAGGAGGTGGTTGATTCCGGAAAAGCTGATGGTTGGGGCAAGATGGTGGACTTGCCTATCAAAGAAGACAAATTCGGCATTGGTTATGAGCCTCTCCAAGCAGAGCAGATTGGTCAAGCGGGTCCAAGTACCTTTACCAACGCTGGGCTAATGAATCATGGCGACGTCTTTGCAACTGGTAGTGAAGACTGTGACAGCGACTGTGATTTAGACAACTGGGTTCGCCCGTGTGCACCAGGGGAGTCTATCAACAACTGGACGGCTGAAGAAGTGGTCCAAGTTACTCTTCAGACAGAGTAATTTTCTTTTGTTTTTTCATTTTGCATGAAAACCCTACGTCATGCCCAAGGCGTAGTGGTTCATTGTAGGGCCTCATCATGTTTTAATGATTATCATTAATAACGGACGTTTTGCAATCAAATTTTGTGATCCCTGTCTTTCTATTTTTATTTTCGTTTTTTCAAAACAATAAAATGGCAATGTTTTTTGTTTTTTGTGGCTTTCTTGAACTCTTTTTCTAAAATAAAGCATTAAACATGCAGAAATGATATCACGGAATCCACTACGAACAATTCTGGTATGGCTCAGTATGATTTTGATATTCCCATCTACCAAGCTGAAGAGGAGAGTGAGGAAGACTGTGAACTCCCTGCAGAATTGGTCAGACTGCTGAAGCAGGAGGAAAGGGTCATCCAACCTCATCAGGAGGAGTTGGAGATTGTTAATCTGGGTACTGAGGACGCCAGAAGAGAGATCAAGATTGGGGCTGCTTTAGAGGACTCTGTCAAGAGGAGGCTGATTGAGATGCTGAGAGAATATGTGGAGATATTCGCTTGGTCATATCAAGATATGCCTGGGTTGGATACAGACATTGTGGTGCATCGACTACCCCTCAGAGAAGAGTGTCCGTCAGTCAAGCAGAAGCTTCGTAGAACGAGTCCTGATATGGCTGTCAAGATCAAAGAAGAGGTTCAGAAGCAGTGGGATGCGGGTTTTCTGGCTGTTACCAGTTATCCCCCGTGGATGGCCAACATTGTTCCTGTGCCGAAGAAGGATGGCAAAGTCAGAATGTGTGTCGATTACCGGGATTTGAACAGGGCGAGTCCGAAAGATGATTTCCCATTACCTCACATCGATGTATTGATTGATAATACGGCTCAATCCTCGGTATTCTCTTTCATGGACGGTTTCTCAGGCTATAATCAGATAAAGATGGCGCCAGAGGACATGGAAAAGACGACGTTCATTACACCTTGGGGCACTTTCTGCTATAAGGTGATGCCATTTGGGCTGAAGAATGCCGGTGCTACCTAACAGAGGGCAATGACGACTCTCTTTCATGACATGATGCACAAAGAAATTGAAGTGTACGTGGATGATATGATTGCGAAGTCGCAGACAGAAGAGGAGCACCTGGTTAATTTGCAGAAGTTGTTTGACAGACTGGTAAAGTTCAAACTGAGGCTGAATCCGAACAAGTGTACGTTTGGGGTGAGATCCGGTAAGCTATTAGGCTTTATTGTCAGTGAGAAAGGGATTGAGGTTGATCCAGCGAAAGTCAAAGCTATTCAAGAGATGCCTGAACTGAAAACGGAAAAGCAAGTCCGCGGGTTTTTAGGGAGGTTGAACTACATTGCAAGGTTCATATCTCACCTAACTGCCACGTGTGAACCAATTTTCAAATTGCTCAGAAAGAATCAAGCAATCAGGTGGAATGATGACTGTCAGAAAGCTTTTGACAAGATAAAAGAGTATTTACAGAAACCTCCAATCCTGATTCCTCCAGTTCCAGGGAGACCGCTGATAATGTACCTTTCAGTAACTGAGAATTCGATGGGGTGTGTATTGGGACAGCATGACGAGTCTGGTCGAAAAGAGCATGCCATATACTACCTTAGCAAAAAGTTTACCGACTGTGAAACAAGATATTCACTGCTCGAGAAAACTTGCTGTGCTTTGGCCTGGGCTGCTCGCCGACTGAGGCAGTATATGTTGAACCATACTACCTTATTGATTTCTAAGATGGATCCAGTAAAGTACATCTTTGAGAAGCCGACTCTCACCGGGCGCGTGGCCTGTTGGCAGATGATCTTAACAGAATATGATATCCAGTACACATCTCAGAAGGCTATCAAAGGCAGTGTTTTGTCAGACTATCTCGCCGAGCAACCGATCGACGATTATCAGCCGATGATGTTTGAATTCCCTGATGAAGACATCATGTATTTGAAGATGAAAGATTGCGAAGAGCCTCTTGTCGAGGAAGGACCGGATCCTGATGACAAGTGGACACTGATGTTTGATGGGGCTGTGAATATGAACGGCAACGGTGTTGGGGCAGTATTGATTAATCCCAAAGGTGCACATATACCTTTCTCTGCCAGATTGACTTTTGACGTCACCAACAATGAAGCTGAGTACGAGGCTTGTATCATGGGGATAGAAGAAGCCATTGATCTGAGGATCAAAACTCTTGACATATTTGGAGATTCCGCTCTAGTGATCAATCAGGTCAATGGAGATTGGAATACGAACCAGCCGCATTTGATTCCGTATAGAGATTACACCAGAAGAATACTGACGTTCTTCAAGAAGGTGAAGTTGTACCATGTCCCCCGGGATGAGAATCAAATGGCTGATGCCTTGGCTACGTTGTCCTCTATGATCAAAGTTCATTGGTGGAATCATGTGCCACATGTTGCGGTGAATCGACTCGAGAGGCCTGCGTATGTGTTTGCAGCCGAGTCTGTTGTGATTGATGAGAAGCCGTGGTATTATGACATCAAGAACTTCCTCAAGACTCAGGAGTATCCTGAAGGTGCGTCAAAGAATGATAAGAAAACCATGAGAAGGCTAGCTGGAAGCTTTTATTTGAATCAGGATGATGTGTTGTACAAGAGGAACTTTGACATGGTCTTGCTCAGATGCGTGGATAGACACGAAGCAGACATGTTAATGCAAGAAGTGCATGAAGGTTCGTTTGGTACCCATGCTGGTGGTCATGCAATGTCCAAGAAATTGTTGAGAGCCGGTTATTACTGGATGACTATGGAATCCGATTGTTTCAAATACGCTCGGAAGTGCCATAAGTGTCAAATTTATGCTAACAAGGTGCATGTACCACCAAGCCCGTTGAATGTCATGAACTCGCCTTGGCCGTTTGCCATGTGGGGCATTGATATGATTGGGAAGATTGAGCCTACTGCTTCGAATGGACATCGCTTCATCTTGGTTGCGATTGATTACTTCACCAAATGGGTGGAAGCAGCTTCCTATGCTAATGTTACCAAACAAGTGGTTGCCCGGTTCATCAAGAAAGAAATCATCTGTCGTTATGGAGTTCCTGAGAGAATCATCACTGACAATGGTTCGAATCTCAATAACAAGATGATGAAAGAGCTTTGTAAAGATTTCAAGATTGAACATCACAATTCTTCTCCTTACAGACCGAAGATGAATGGTGCTGTAGAGGCGGCAAACAAGAATATCAAGAAGATTGTGCAGAAGATGGTCGTTACGTACAAGGATTGGCATGAAATGCTGCCTTTCGCTTTGCATGGGTACCGTACCTCAGTACGTACGTCGATCGGGGCAACCCCGTACTCCCTTGTGTATGGTATGGAGGCAGTCCTACCTGTTGAAGTGGAGATCCCTTCTCTGAGAGTTTTGTTGGATGTCAAGCTGGACGAAGCCGAGTGGATTTGAACAAGGTTTAATGAGTTGAGCCTTATCGAAGAGAGACGGTTAGCAGCTGTGTGCCATGGGCAGTTGTATCAGAGAAGGATGAAGAGAGCCTTTGATCAGAAAGTGCGTCCTCAGAGCTATCAAACTGGTGATCTAGTTTTGAAGAGGATCCTTCCTCCCGGTATAGATAACAGGGGAAAGTGGACTCCTAATTACGAAGGTCCATATGTTGTGAAGAAGGTCTTCTCCGGTGGAGCCTTGATGCTTACAACTATGGATGGTGAAGATTTTCCATCCCCTGTTAACTCAGATGTAGTCAAAAAATACTTCGCATAAATTGACCCGCTGGACAAAAAGAACAAAAGAGTCCAGGCAAAAAAGGGCATCCCGGCGAACCAAAAAATAGAAAGAAAAGGTTCGGGCAAAAATTAGGGATAAAAATGAAAAGAACTTGTACACCCGGTAAGTCGAAAACCCGCAAGGGCGGCTTAAGCAAAAATGGGTATCCCGGTGGATTGAAAACCCGAAAGGGCGATCCAGGCAAAAGAGGGATTGGAGCGAAGACTACAGTCTGGGTTATCTGTACTTCATCGTGCTTCGTCGTCTGCCATCTCGAAAGATGTGATCGGTCCAGTCATTCTTCTCAGAAAGCAAGGAGTGGGGAGAAAAAACTGATGATCTGTGAGTTATAACAGAGTTGGAAAATAGTGGATGCCGTGTTCACATTGCCATTAGGATAGTTTATTCTCCTTTTGTGCGCAATTGCCTCTTTCTAGGAATTGCTTCCCAATGTATTTGCCTTTTCAGGCACATTTTCAATCAATAAAAGTCGTTATTCAGATAAATAGCTCTCTTGTTTTTATTTTTACTGTTTTGTTTGCAAAAACGTCCGAATATTTGATAAGCATTGCATATAAGAACATGAAGGCTAAACAATAACGTGCAAAAAGATGAAACATTTGAAAATCATTTTGAATGTTGAGGACACTTGAGCGTATCTTGTCCATGTATCCCCTGGGGGCATTTTGTTGTGCTGTTTTGCAGATTGGCATCTGTGAGGACGGTTCCCCAGCAGATATTTTCCTAAGCAAGTATGGAAGCTATCAGAGCTATGTTCCCCTACAGAGATGTCTGTGGATAGGCTATTCTATTCCCCAGCAGGTCTAAGGATTGCCTATACCCAGCGGAGGTGTCGGTAGTTTATTCCCCATCAGAGTTGTGCTCTTCCTCAGCAAAGTGGTGTGTTATCCCCAACAGGGTTGCTTTCCCTAGCACTTGAGCAGAGATTGGTATTGATGATTTTCCTCAGCGAGTCCCCGAGTGGAGCGGGTTCAATGAAATTTATTCCCAGCAGTTATCCTATCTGTGGATTTGATGGGTCATCCCCAGCGGAGTAGCATTTATTTCTCAAAGCAGAGTTTTTCCTACTTGTGGATTGGTTGGCTCTCCCCAGTGAAGTCACCAGGTTGTCCCTAGTAAGTCGCCTTATTACTCCCCAGCGAGTTGCTTTGTTTACTCCTCAGCGCAGTCGCCTTGGTCCGTCCCCAGCGAGTTGTTTTGGTTGTTCCCCCAAGTTGAGTCCCCGAGTGGATTAGGTCCTTTGAAGGATGTCCCTAGTGGAGCCTATCCTTTCCCCAGCAACAGTATCTTTCTCCAGCATGAGTGAGAAGTCGGTGCTCTCCCCGCAGAGTACTCCTCAGCAGAGTCTCCCCGCAGAGTTGGAGTATCTGATCAGTTTTGGCTCCCAAGTCGGAGCTGTTCATCCTTTGCATTTTGCATGTAGTGAACATTGTATCCTCAAACTGCGTAGCATTCCCATTCCATATGGAGCATTACGCCATAGAAAAATTCAAACATATGCATCCATGTGTTAACCCAACCAGACCGTATCCCCGGCAGAGGCGGATCATTGTTCAACATCTGTACAGCACGTCTGCTATGGTTGTTCCTGACAGCATTCAGGATTGATATTCCCCAGAGAGGTTTATTTCCTCACCCGTCCGAGAGCGGAAAGCTTGTTTCTCCCCAGTGAGATCCCCAGCAAGTGGTCAGCCTTGCCTTGACGTATTTAAGATGTCATTCTTGTGATATCGGTAAGTGTCATGTCGGCACCCACGTGTGTTCTTTCTTTGGTGTCGGTAAATACCATCCTGTCGGTGTCGGTAAACATCAGGTCTCATCCCAGTCATCGATAAATGTCTGGTCGCCTTTGTTTGATGTCAGTAAACATCATCTTTCGATGTCGTTAAACGTCGAGTTTTTTCCAGTCATCGGTAAATGTCTGACAGTTCCCCAGCTAGAGATCCCCAGTAGAGTCGTCAGTAAACGTCCTGTCTGGTTTCAAGTTGCAAGTATTTGTTTTTCCTTCCCCAGTGAAGTGTTCACCTCTCCGTTGGTGTTGATAAACGTCAAGCCTCTCCCTGTCGTCCGTTGACGTCTGGTCGAGTGTTCCCCCCAGTCATCAGTAAATGTCTGGTCGTTTTTGGATGTCGGTAAACATCATCGTTCGATGTCGGTAAACATCGAGTCTCATCCCAGTCATCGGTAATGTCTGATCGTGTGTATTTCCCTGTTGATAAAATCAAATCCCCAGGAGTCGTCGGTAAACGTCTTGTCTAATTCCATTTGCAAATATCTTTTTCCTCCCCGGGTGGAGACGCCATCGGTAAATGGCCCTGTTTGCTTCGATATCGGTAAATATCGAATGCCCAGTTTAGACGCCATCGGTAAGTGGCCTTGTTTTCTTCGATATCGGTAAATATCGAATTCTCAAGATTGATATCGGTAAATATCAAGTTGCTTTGAAGCCACCATCGGTAAATGGTCTTGCTTCCTTTTAATATCAAGTTGTTTCCCAGCAGCCATCGGTAAATGGTTTCGCTGAAGTTGATATCAGTAAATATCAAGTTTCCAGTATTTAGCCATCGGTAAATGGTTTCGCTTTCCTGAAGTTGTTGTGCAGCCGTCATCGGTAAATGGCTTGGTTTTTCTTATATCAGATTTCGCAGAGTGCAAATTTCTACGGTTCTTCGATATTCAATCCCTGTTTACCCTGAAAGTCTGACAGCCGTTGCTCCCATCCATTCGGGTTCCCAGTTGATTGAATAGGGGCAGCTGTAGCACCTCAAATTTGCACCTCCCATTTTGTACATACATTTTCATATTAGGTCATTAACATAATATAGTCCACTGCATAGCATTACCTTGTCCTTTGCCCAAGTGCAAGCCATCAGACAAATTAGGTCAACTGGTGTGGAGGATCAGTCAAGCAAAGCAAACAGGTGCATTTCTCAAGGAAGCAAGGCGGTCCAACATGTTCACATGACCTAGGAGTCCTTTTGAAGTGGTTTGGTCAAAGATTGGGTGCTCAGAAGTCATCAGTCATTGTTCAATCCACCAAAAACCCTAGAAATTCAACTGTGGTCAACTGTGCCTGAAATCAAGGATTTGAAGGTGGGAGATGGTTTGAAAGGCTTCATTCATGTCCATACAAGTCTCATTTGACATTTCAAAGATCAATATTGGAGAAAATAAAGTCAGATCAAAAGTTTCCAAAAATAGCAGGTGACCTGTAATTGGAAACTACAAAAAATGGAAAGTTCTTCTCCTCAAATTTACATCATCATACAAGCTTCAAATGAAATTTTGTCTAACATGAAAGTTGAAGATCTTGTTCTCCCATTTCTAAAAAGTCCAAGAACACTCATTTCTCATTTGTGGTTGGCAAGTTATGATCAAATCATTGTCAAGAATTTTTGAACTTCAAAGTGGCATAACTTTCAAACCATTTGGCCAAATTGAGTGAGGTTTCTTGCTACAAGTCACATTTGACATGCTCTATCCAAATCCTTCATCACATTCCATCAAAAATCATCCAATCAAAATGGCATTTTTTAAGTGACTTGAATTAAAAAAGGGAGGGGTAAAAAAGTGACTTTTCATTTTAAGCATTTTCTACACATTCTACCAATTGCATTTGACTGAAAACCATATTTGGAGTTTGCTTAGGCCCATTTTTGTGCACTGTAGCATGCACTCCATGCATGGGGGTGATTTAGCATTTTGCACATAACACTCATTTTGATTAATCCTTGTGGTTTGGCTTAAGTTTGATTAGTGAAATTGATTAACAATTGGTATATATGGCTAATGCTAACAGAAAAAGGCATTAACATTCACTCTTACTCAGATCTAGATCTAGAAAAGAAAAAAAACTCTCTCAATTCTTCATCTTGATTTTTTCTGAAAAATTTCCAAAGAGCTCGTGCCATTGTTCATTGGTTCACCATCTACCATCATTGTTGAGACCTCTGCAAGCATAATTTCACAACTTTCGAGCAAAAACCAGCACTGCTACATCAAGCTCCTCGCATGGCAGTTGAACTTTTGAGCTGGAATCGAAGCAATTGAATCTTCAACACTCCTCCATTCATCATCTGGAACATCATTGAGCTGTTGTTTCTACCTTCCAAGGCCAAATAACCACGAAATCAACATTGTCATCACTTGGAGGTAAATTTTTGAACCTTGATAATGTTGAAATCATGATATGCTTTGGATAGATCTTGCCATGCTGGTTGCAATGAACTTTAAATCGTGAAATATCGTTGAGTATTAAGAGAGATTTGTTGAAATGAAGTTTGATGGTTGGATGTTATTCTGTTCGTTTCTTTCATGATAGCTCGAATTAGGGAAAATCATTGTTGGATTGTTGATGTGCTTGAGGAGACGAACACAATGATATATCATTTGTCCATTTTTGTGAAACTTTGTTCTTGCTGGAAATCTGGACGAAGAACACTTTGAATGTTGCATAAACCCTAATATTTTCAACCCAGAACCATGTTTGATCTGCAATCTCGTGGCCTTGCATGCGTTTCGCGTTTTTGCTTCATGAAGCGAATTACAGCGCGCCACCTCACTAAGTGAAACGCGGCGTTTCACTTAGTGAGCCTCATAATTACAAAACTGCCACTGCGTCACATATTAAATCATTTATTTCATTTGGTTTTTCAATTTTTATTTCACTTTGCCATGCTGATTTAGAAAATTCATAACTCACTCAAAAATAGTCCAAATAATATGAGGTTTTTTCCACCATGATCCTTGTGATGTCCTTGATTTTTTGGTGATTTTTAATAATATTGTGCGCGGCTGGAAAAAATAAATGCCTAGGGTTTGCTTTGACATGTCATCTTGTGCACCATGCTCACTCTTTTACTCATAAAATGATGATGCTTCATTAGAAATTCATGAAATTTTTTATGCTTAAACTAGACATGTTCATGGTCATTTTGGTATAGAGATTGTGATTTTATAATTGCTGGTTGATGAGATATGATTTTTTGAATAGAGGTGTGACAATTTGTGTCACACCATTCTTGTCCAATTTAATGATTTTTGTTTCCATGCCTATTGAACTCCAAATGACTTGAATTTTTGCATGTTGATACTTATGAATGTTGAGAATGCTTGTGAATTTTTCTGGAATTTTTGAGTGCATTTCCTATTTGTTTGATAATTTCTCCCCTGTTTGGTCATTGGTTGACTTCTTGTGAGACATGTTTCCATTTGATTTGTGACATTCTGGTTATTAATTGGATGGATGTGAAATTTGGCATGAGTGTTGTAGACATCTTGAAGTGCATCATGGTTTTAGTCCCATTCATTTATCATGTATTGTTTCTGTTTTGTGATTAATTGAAGTTGATGCTTGTTTTGATGCCATGAATGAGCTTGCTTGAACTTGTGTTGACTTTATGAATTTCATTGACTTGCTTCCCTTAACCCAAATGCGCTGAAATTTGGTATGATTGACATGTTATGGATGCTGTTTGATCATGAATTGTTTGAAGATTTATTGAATTGCTTTGGTATTGATTTGATTGTGATCATTCTGTTTGGTCCTTTGAGGTTGCAAATTGCATGTGTTGTGCCTTTTCCTTCATGAAATGATAATGATGAATGATATGAATGTAAAACCACTTGGATTTGTTTCCTAATTGTTTGATCTTGATTTTGGATAAGTTTCATGTTCTGTTTTGACCTTTTGATATCACTTTGACCCTAGTCTTGTACTAGTGGTTTGTGCTCTGACATTTGAGTTGTGTTTCAGGTTAATAGCACAATGGCCTATGCTTGATGATGCTTACTCAATTGGAGTTGACTTGTTGCTTGTTCATGACTAACTCTGACTTTTTTTATAGGTTTTAAAACTTGAGTTTGTGCCATATGGCTTGCACCCTTTATGCATTGTGATTATTGTTTGCCTGTACAAATTAACTGTTGATCTTTGCTGTTTGGTTTTGGTTTGTCTGAGTACTGATTGTATTTGATTGATTTCAGGTACATTAGTTGCTTTAGTTCCATTGAGAACTTGCTTTGCTTTGCTTAAGAGCATTTGCATTGAGGTATAATATCCTAACTCCATGTAGTCTGGAAGACCTGGCCTGTTACTTGGCCAGGCACCTGTCTGAAGTCCTCCTTAAGAGGCAATGTTTGTGTTTGTTTACATTTGTCCTTGTACATATCCAAAGACCTCCTAAGTGAAGAGGCATTGGCAGATACCAGGGATGTGCAATCCATCCCCTGCTATTCTGTGTGTCATCTATTTTGCTCACACTACTGTGTTGATGCATTGCAGATACTAGCCCAAGATCATTGTACATTGTGTCAGTCATATGTGTAGAAGGGTTCCCACCTTCTGAACCCACACATTCATGTCTTAAGCTCTCCCAGGCTAGGGATAAGAGCTGTGAAGTCTCATCTTCACTCACCTTTCATCTGCTTCACCTTGACTCTCAATGTCAAGGTTAAGAGCTAACCTCACCCTGATACAGTGGTTTGTTTGTCGAGGTTGACATGACCCCTCGACTAAAACCTAACCTTGATTGAGCCAACTGATTGCATATAGTGTGTGCTATTTGTGCTTGTGTGTTTGTTTTAGCTTGCTTCCTGTGCAAGATAGGTTTAGTTTGGCTTGCTTCCTGTGCAAGTCATGTTTAGGATAACTTGCTTCCTGTGCAAGTTAGCTAGAAACCTTAACTTAGGGATGATTTTGCATGATAACATCTAGGCTCGAGTCGTAGTCTCCCTAGTTGTGTCTCCCTCTGTTATCTGGTTAGGCTAGTCCTGTGTCCCTTCGTAGGGGAACTACGTCGCCCTGATCCTCATACCAGATGAGGTACGTAGGCAGGAGATGAGCTGATCTCTCCGGGCGCCCTTTTTGTTTTGTCTCTGTGTGTGTCAGGAGATGGATGTAAGACCAGCGATTGGCATTCCGTATCCTCTTGTTGTGTGTTTGGAGTCCGGTATAAGTCCATCAAGTGGCATCTGGTTTCCAGTGTGCGTGTGTTTGGTTCGGAAGCTGATATAAGTCCAGCGATTGGCATTCGGGTTCCAGGTTTGCCTTTTTGTGTGGAGTTTGACGTAAGCCCAGCGATTGGCAGTCGATTTCCTGTGTTGCTTTGTCTGTGTGCGTGAGCCGAGCTACGAATGCTCTGATTCTTCTTCGTCCAAGAAGATACGTATGCATAGGATGCGATATCCTAGCGAGCATGTGTTGTTTCCCCAGTCCGAACTACTTAGACTCTGATGTCTATGCTTGATAGACTAAGTAGGACCAGGATGCGACATCCTGCCGAGTCAGTCTTGTTTGTTTTCTTGTATCTCTTTCAGCCAGTGTTTGTTTGTTTATGAGCAGTGTTTTAGCAACCATTTTCCTTCCTTTTGTGCGTGGATCCCGTCGAGTACGACGGATGCGTAGGGGTGCTAATACCTTCCCTTCGCATAACCGACTCCCGATCCCATTATCTTTGGTCGCGAGACCATGCTTTTTCCAGGTTTACTCTGAGCGTTTCCTTTCCCTCTTTTGGGATAAATAACGCACGGTGGCGGCTCTGTTGTTCTTGTTTTCCCGCCGGTTTTTCGCGTAATGCGACACATGTCCGCTATCTCCCTTTCAGACATAGGGGGTTGGACGGACGCAACGATCTGTCTCCAACGCTGAGCATACTCTCTAAAGGTTTCCTTGGCAGTCTGAGACATACCTTGCAACAAGGTCCGATTTGGAGCCATGTCCAAGTTGTATTGATATTGCTTGACAAAAGCCTCTGCCAAGTCTTTCCAGCTCTTGATGGTAGTACGAGACAAATGAGAATACCATTCACGAGAAGCTCCAGTTAGACTGTCTTCAAAATAGTACATCCACAGCTTTTCATCTTCCGTGTGAGCTCCCAACCTTCCCAGATAAGATTGGAGATAAGTGCGTGGGCAAGAAGCCCCGTTGTAGTTCTCAAAAGTAGGGGGTTTGAACTTGTGAGGAATCCTTACTCCCTGAACCAGACCAAGATTTGTGACATCAAAGCCTAAGGAATTTTGAGACTCCAAAGATTTGAGCTTCTCAGCAAGCTCATCCATACGGCGAGTGGTCTCGAGGGCCCCGTCGTGCAAAGAAAATTGATCATACTGATAATCTTCAGTAACGGGGCGCCCGTTAATCCGAATTCCTTGATTCACATTGTACCTTCCGCCAATACCATTTCCAACATTCCCTGTGTTGCCAACATTACCCGAGTTTCCATCAGCATTTGCGTTACCCGCGTTACTAGTGTTCACAGGGTTATCAGCGTTCCCAGGGTTACCAGGGTTTCCCTCAGCATTTGGTATCTCCACCTCCGGATCGGGTCTCGGTTGCTCAACCAATTCCCTCAGCTTTTCCTGGCCTTCTACCATACCAGTCATCAATGTCATGAACTGATCCATCCTTTCACGCATATCAGCCAGCTCTTTCTGTACTTGGTCCATCGCTAGCTGTGGACGATTTTCCTTTGTCGGGTACCTGTGGACTCGCTTGGGACCAATAACTGCCTGATACAGGGAACAAACATTAGACACTGCGGTGACACCTGCAAAACAGACAAGGGTTAATATGCATGGTATGCGATGCACTGCTTGTTCAGTTTTAAGGCACCCCCGTTTTGAAAGGGAATACCCTGCAAATGAATAAGCATGAGATGTTGGATGTAAATATGCAAATGATGTTATGCAATGCAAAGGCATGTCAATCAGAATTGATGGATCCGCTTGAACATTTGTCAGGTTGCACTGCCTGGAGAGAAATTCACTGAGGAATATAATACAAGGCCAAAACTCTGCTCCAGAAAACCGGGTTGGTTGGAGGTTAAGGTTTCCTGAATTTAGCCCGCCCCTCACTGGTAGGTTCTAAGAACAGAAGTTCGTCAGCTTCAGCCCTTCAGTCGCGAATAATACGTTTACCACTGAAGGTTTGGTATTATTACGGGACAAAAGACCTCCATTGACTCCCCTCAACAGGACATCATAATAGCAAGTTCCCAGTCTCGGGATCCTCGGATTGAGCAGCGAGAATGCGCCCACCAGAGCTAACATAATCACGTCTCGGAGGAGAGGCCTCGACTGAGTTCTCGGGAAATGGTCACCAGAGTCGACGATTTCTAGAGGAACATCCTGCCGTTACGGAACACCCGTAAGACATAATATATCCAGAAGAAACCTCGTCTGGGTGTGGTTCTTCACGAACGACTTAACGTAGCAACACGCCACGCAAGCCTCATGATTATCCACTCTAAAACCTGTGTGTACACTCAAGCCTGGGTAATGGGCTTATCTCTCATAGAACACCCCATCCCAACAAACAAACAAACAGATCCAACAGATACAACAAATGCATGTAAACAGGTAAGCAAAAAAATGTACAAAAGCATGAACACCCAATAAACAAGAAATCCCACAAGCTAGGAGGGACCCGCTTAGGGAAGATGGACCAGCAAGAGGTCAACTTCTTAGTGTCCCCAGCAGAGTCGCCAGCTGTCGCAACCTGAAAAATACAGTGCGCGAAAAAACAACCGGCGAAAGAAAATGACAGAAGAGTCGCCACCGTGCGTTATTCATCCTAAAGGAGGGAAAGGAAACGCTCAAAGTAAACCTGAAAAAGGAAAGGACAAGACGGGGTCTTGCAACCAAATCTTGGGTTCGGGAGTCCGTTATGCGAAGGGAAGGTATTAGCACCCCTACGCATCCGTAGTACTCTACGGGATCCACTTTTGTAGTTCTTGTCTAAAGGGTGTGAGTTTATCTTGTGCTGTTTACCAAAAAAAGGGTTAAATGAAAATGACTCACGCGGATGTCGCATCCACTGCATACGTATCTCATATGAATATGAGAATCAGAGTCTTCGTAGCTCGGCTGACCTATGGGTTGGGGTGATGTGTGCTCGCTAAGACATCGCGTCTTATGCCTACGTATCTCATCTGGAATGAGAATCAGAGCAAGCCGTAGTTCGGCTAACTATGGGGTTATGGATTGGGTTTTGGACGAACGACGTCACTACGCAATCTACCGGATGCTCGACCTTTGGAGACTTACTCGCCTGTAGTAGAAGGAGTTAACGTGTTGCTTTGGGTTTTAGGGTTTGGGATGCTCAAGGGCAAAAGGGCAGTCCTTGACGAAGGAACCACGCTACCTGCAGGGATACGAACACATACAAAACAAACATGTATAAAGTAAATGAGCCAACAAGGGGCTCAGAAGTAAATAAACAAAAGAAAACAAATGCCTCCTATCGAGGTCTTCCAGCTAAGAAAACGATAAAATGCGGAAAAGAGGTAAAAGTACCACACGGATAAAGATCCGAAGTAACAACAATTAAAGGAGTAAGAAACCCAGGGATCTCCCAAGCTGATGCCATCAAAGAAAGGTGAGTCAGTACAGGTAATCGGAATGAACCTCCAGGGGGTATCCCATAAATAAAGTGGGAAAACCACGCAAACTATCTCTGCAAGAGTCTGTGAGCCCTCACAAAAACTCAACAAAAGGGTTAGTGAAACACGATAAGCATTTTTTTCATGGATAACAGTATGGTTTCAGAAACCTCAAACCCTGTGGCATACATTTCAGAAATCATGTGATTAAACATTCAAGGCATAGGTTTCACCCATTCATGCATAATTAAACCCGTGGGCAAAAACATAATGAAATTCATCCATCATACCTCATACATTCAGATGATCCAAATTGAGAGCATAAAATCATGGGAATGAGGCAAACCTGATGGGAGAGACCGGTTGAAATCAAATGGCACGGCTGGGTTTGCAAGGCAATGTTAGGGTTTGCGTGAGATGAAAGTGTGTGAGTCAGATTGAATTTTTCAGAGCTGCCTGGGGGTTGCTCTGAGTTCTCTGTCAGGTTTCTCTCCAGGTTTTGTCAAGGGTTTTGTTTCAAGGAAATCTCATAGTATTTTGCTTCTCTTCCTTTTTCTGTTTGATCTCCCTCTTTTATAACCTGATTTTCATGGCTTTGTGGGCTCAAATGAGAGAGGTCCAAGTCCAAGTTTTTTATTATATTTTATTTATTATTTTTTTATTATTATTTTTATTTATTTATTTATTTTTGTAAAAAAAAATTTTTTTCGTTTTTTTTTTCTTCGTTTTTAAAAAAAAAAAAGTTTCTTGGATCTAATTCTGATTGACATGATGAAATGCAATATGAAATGCTAAATGAATGTATGAATGAGGAGGGCAAATTTTGGGGTGTTACAGTTGCAACTCCTCCCGCGAGGACTGTCATCTCTGAAGTGGTTACCTCTACTGTGCCTGTTGCCACTGCCCACTTCGCTGCCAATATTCCTGTTGGATTCCCTTGGGAAATGCCACCTAATTTTGTGCCAGAGGGTTTCGCTCCCACTTTTGCTTCCATGCCAGCATCTAACCCGGTCATGTCTGTGCCACCTCCCATTATGCACACTTTGCCGCGTGTAGAAGACACCATCTATCATTCCGAGCCATCTGAGGGCCCGAACGTCTATGAGAAGATGGATGAAATGAAAGACCAATTCCTTGAGCTGCGCAAGGAACTGAAAACGCTGAGAGGCAAAGATCTGTTTGGGAAGAGTGCTGCTGAACTGTGCTTAGTGCCCAATGTGACAATCCCAATGAAATTTAAAGTGCCTGACTTTGAGAAGTATAAGGGAAACTGGTGTCCACTCAGTCATCTTGTGATGTATGCCCGCAAGATGTCAACCCAAACAGATAATGACCAATTGCTGACTCACTACTTCCAGGATAGTCTGACAGGTGCTGCACTCCGTTGGTATATGGGGCTAGATAGTGTAAGCATCCGCACTTTCAATGATCTAGGAGAGGCTTTCGTGAAACAGTATAAATACAACATGGACATGGCACCAGATAGGGACCAACTGAGGTCCATGTCTCAGAAAGATAAGGAGACATTCAAGGAGTATGCCCAGCGTTGGAGGGAGTTGGCTGCCCAAATCACTCCTCCTTTGGAGGAGAAGGAGATGACGAAAATCTTTCTGAAAACGCGGAGTTCATTTTATTATGAACGCATGATTGCCAATCCCCCCAGTGATTTTACCGAAATGGTAAACATGGGGATGAGACTTGAAGAAGGGGTCCGTGAAGGACGATTGTCGAAAGAGGAGGCGTCAACCAACAAGAAGTATGGGAGTAGTTTCAGTAAGAGGTAGGATAATGAGACTGTAGCACCTCAAATTTGCACCCATCATTGTACATACATTCTCATATTAGGTCATTAACATCAACATGGTCCACTGCATAGCATTGCATTGTCCCTTTGCCTCAAGTGTAAGCCATTCAGAAGAATTAGGTCAAACTGGTCAGGAGATCAGTCAGTCAAGCAAGCAAGTACAATTTTCATTGAGCCAAGGCCCTAGGGTTGGTCCAACATGTTCACATGACCTAGGGGTCCCTTGGAAGTGTTTTGGTCAAGGATTGGATGCTCAGAAGTCATCAGTCAATGCACAGTCCACCAGAAACCCTAAAAAGTCAACCATGGTCAACTGTGCCTGATTTTATGGTTTTGATGATGGGATTTGGTTTGAGAGGGCTCATTCATGTCCATATAGGCCTCATATAACATGTCAAACACCATCATGGAAGAATTTGAAGCCAGACAAGAAATTTCCAAAAATAGAAACTTGACCTGTAATTGGAATTTGCCAAAAATGGAAACTTCTTGATCCTAAACTTACATCATGATACAAGCTTCAAATGAATTTTTTCCCAACATGAAAGTTGAAGATCTTGTTCTCCCATTTCCAAAAAGTCCAAGAACACTCAATTCCCATGTATGGTTGGCAAATTATGATCAAATCATTCTCAAAAATTTTTGAACTTCAAAAGGCCATATCTCTCAAACCATTTGGCCAAATTGGGTGGGGTTTTTTGCAACAAGTCACATTTGATCCCCTCTTTCCAAATATGTCATCATCATTCACCAAAACATCACCAATCAAAATGGCATTTTTGGAATGGCATGAATTATTTCAAGTGTGGTACAAAAATGAACTTTTGAATTAAACACTTCCAACCAATCCTACCAATTAAAAAGGGTCTGAAATGATATTTTGGTCATGTCCAAAGCCCAAATTCGCAGCTACCACTCATGCACCTCACCACTTAAGTGAAATTGGTCATTTAGCAAAAAGAGGTCATTAGCAAAATTCTGTTTTCATTTTCCATTAACCTTGCTTACCAATCATAAACAGCATATATATTTTGCATATTCTTTCTAAAAGAAGCCCTAGCAGCCACTCTAAACAAACAGAAAAACCTCTTTCTCTCAAAATTCATTTTTCTTCATTTTGAACTTGCTGTAAAAAATCTTCAAGGATTCGAGCTAGGGCTTAGTGCCTTCATCACTCATCACCATCTTGAGATCATTGCCAGTGACATTCTTCAGCTGTAATGCCATTTGCACGACTGTTTCTCCAAGAACACATTAATGGCAGATCTTGATTTGAGCAAAACCAAGCATTCCTGAGCTCAAAATCCTCAACCATTCATCATTTCAAGCAACTAGGAGCAGCTGTTTTGAGCTTACACGGCCAAATCATCACTGAATCACCATTGCCTTGCAGATTTGGTAAGTTTTCGAGTATCACCATTTGCTAAATCTTGACATGTTTTAGAAAGGTCTTTGTATGCTGAGTTCAATGGTGGTCATGGTTTTGAAAATGGTTGTGTATTTTGGAAGATATGTTGATTTGAAACTTGGTGCTCATTTATGTTTTCACTTGTTTCTTCCATGATAAGTTGAGTTAATGAAAATGGAGTTTGGATTATGAATGTGTGTTGTTTGCTGGTCACAATGGTATACTCAATTCCAATTTCTGGGCACAAAATTATTTTTCGATTGTTGAAGATGATGAAGGTTTACTGTAGAAACCTTAGTTCCTCATGTTTGCCCAGAATTCTGTTTTAACCCGCGTGTGCATGTTGCCACTGTTACATCACCATGAAGCCAATAGCCATTTGCCACGTTTATGTTCAACACGCACCGTTTCATTAAGTTTTCACTATATTTACTAAACTGCCACTCTGTGTCCAATTATTTAATTAAATCATATTTATTTCATTTTTTCTTCAATAATTATTTCACTTTGATGCTCATCTTCCAAAAATCATAGCATCTTCATCTTTGATCCAAATTTAATGAGATTTTTTACTAATTGTTCATCATGATCTCTAGTTAATTATCATATTTTTCCAGAATTTTCGGATGAGTGGATTTTTATTGGTGCTAGGGTTTTGTTCATGTGACCATATTTTGTACACTTTGCCAAAACATTTGTGAAATGATGATGCTTTGTCCATTGGCTTTGAAATTTTTTGTGATTAAACTAGACACATTCATGGTGATTTTGGTTTAGAGTTTGTGAATTTATCATGTATGGTTTGTGAGTTATGATTTTCTGAAGTAGGGTGTGACAATTTGTGTCACACCATTGATGTGCAACTTGATGATTTTCAATACCATGCCTCTTGACCTCAAATTGCTTTGAATTTTTGCATGAATGCACTTATGTATGTCTAGTTTACATGTGATTTTTTTGGGAATTGTTTGTGGCATTTCCTAATTGTTTGAGATTTTTCTCCCCTGTTTGGTCATATGTTGACTTTTTTGTGACACATGTTCTCATATCATTTGTGAAATTCTCATACTTTATTGGATGGACATGAAATTTGATATGTGATTAGTAGACATCTTAAGGTTTATCATGGTGTTAATCCCATTAATTTCTCATATGTTATCACTGGTTTATGATTTTTTGAAGTTGATACATGTTTGGTTGACTTCTTTGAGCATGTTTAAACTTGCCTTGCCTTTCTGATTTTCATTTCCCTACTTCCCATGATCCAATTGAGTTGAAATTTGATATGCATATCATGTTATGGATTATGGTTGATCATGATTTATTTGATGATTTTTGGAATTGTTTATGATTGGTTTTGAGTTGAGTCTTGCTGTTGACTTCTATGAGCTTCCATATGCCATGTTTTGACTTCTTTTGCTTATAAAATGATGATGATGAATGATATGATTGTGGAACCAATTGAGTTTGTTTCTTGATTGTTTGAAATTGATTTTGGATACTTGCCACTTGCTGTTTTGACTTTCTCATCCCCTTTTGACCCTAGGCTTGTCCTAGTGGTCCTGTTGCTCACGTTTGAGTTCATTTTTTCAGGTTAAGATGCAATTGCCTTAGGGAGATCAATACAAATTGATTGATGCTTGTTTGTTTATCATGACTAACTTGTTTGTTTTGTAGGTTTCTTGGCTCACATGCTTGAGCCTTGTGCATTGCACAGTTAAATTGATTGTGTAGACTGTTGCTCTCTATCTCTTTCTGTTTTAACCTTGACTTGTATACTGATGTTGTCTGACTGGTTTCAGGTACCTTTAGTTGCTTTTAGTTCCTTGTGAACTTTGCTTTGCTTTGCTTAAGAGCAATTTGCATTGAGGTATATTTCTTATCTTCATGTAGTCTGGAAGACCTGGCCTGTTACTTGGCCAGGCACCTGTCTGAAGTCCTCCTTAAGAGGCAATGTTTGTGACTGTTTACATTTGTCCTTGTATAGAGTCAAAGACCTCCTAAGTGAAGAGGCAATTGGCAGAACCCAAGGGATATGCAATCTATCCCCTGCTATTCTGTGTGTCATCTGCTTTGCTCACACCACTGTGTTGATGCATTGCAGATACAAACCCAAGATCTTGTACAATTGTACAGTTGAGTCAGTTTCAAATGTGTAGAAGGGTTTCCCCTTTCTGAACCCACACATTCTTGTCTTAAGCTCTCCCAGGCCAGGGATAAGAGCTGTGAAGTCTTATCTTCACTCACCCTTCATCTGCTTCACCTTAGCCCCTCAATGGCAAGGTTAAGAGCTAACACTACCCAGTTCCAGTGGTTTGTTTGTTGAGGTTGATATGACCCCTCGACTAAAACCTAACCTTGTTTGAGCCCATTGCTTGCATATAGTGTGTGTTACTTGTGCTTGTGTGTTTGTTTGACTTGCTTCCTGTGCAAGTTAGGTTTAGTTAGACTTGCTTCCTGTGCAAGTCAGGTGTGGCTTGCTTCCTGTGCAAGTCATGATTAGGATAGGCTTGCTTCCTGTGCAAGTTAGCTAGAAACCTTAACTTAGGGATGATTTTGCATGACAACATCTAGGCTCGAGTCGTAGTCTCCCTAGTGTTGTGTCTCCCTCTGTTATCTGGTTAGGCTAGTCCTTTTTCCCTCCGTAGGGGAACTACGTCGCCCTGATCCTCATACCAGATGAGGTACGTAGGCAGTAGATGAGCTGATCTCTCCAGGCGCCCTTTTTTCTTTTTCAACCCTTTGTGTCTTAACCACCCCTTGCGTGTGTTTTGGTTCGGATGCTGATGTAAGTCCAGTGATTGGCATTCGGGCTCCACGTTCGCCCTTTTGTTTTGTTTGTGTGAGTTTTTTCTCCTTTTCTGGTTGGAGTCCAACGTAAGTCCAGCGATTGGCAGTTGGTTTCCTGTGTGTGTTTTGGTTCGGATGCTGATGTAAGCCCAGTGATTGGCATTAGGGCTCCACGTTTGCCTTTGCCTGTGTTTGTTTGTGTGCGTGTTAGCCGAGCTACGAATGCTCTGATTCTTCTTCGTCCGAGAAGATACGTATGCATAGGATGCGATATCCTAGCGAGCATGGGTCGTTTCCCCAGTCCGAACTACTTCGACTCTGATGTCTATGCCTGATAGACTAAGTAGGTCCAGGATGCGGTATCCTGCCGAGTCAGTCTTGTCTATTTTCTTGTGTCTCTTTCAGCCAGTGTGTGTGTGTGTGTGAGCAGTGTTTTAGAAACCATTTTCCCTTCCTATTGTGCGTGGATCCCGTCGAGTACGACGGATGCGTAGGGGTGCTAATACCTTCCCTTCGCATAACCGACTCCCGATCCCATTCTCTTTGGTCGCGAGACCATGTCTTTTCCCAGGTTTACTCTGAGCGTTTCCTTTCCCTCTTTTGGGATAAATAACGCACGGTGGCGGCTCTGTTGTTCTTGTTTCCCGCCGGTTTTTCGCGTAATGCGACAGAGACCAATACAATTTCTAGTGGGAGGCAGAGGAGGTCTCAAGCAAGAAGAAATCCACCACCCCGTCAACATCACCATCATCAAGTATCTTCTGTCATTCCAGTATTCTCTAACCAGCAAACAATACCAAGTCAACAACAACAACAACATCAGTATCAGAATCAACGTCAATAACAACAACTACAACAAAGAACAAACACCTACAACAACAATTCCAACAACAATCATCACCAGCAACAGAACTTCGAGAGGAAGAAGGTCTCTTTTGACCCAATTCCTATGTAATATGCAGAATTGTATCCATCCCTCGTCCTCAAAAACTTGATTCAACCCAGAAACCCGCCACAAATCATAGAACCACTTCCTTGGTGGTATAAACCTGAGCTTCGTTGTGCTTTTCATCAGGGTGCACCCATGCACGATATTGAGAATTGTTATCCGCTGAAGTATGAGGTGCAAAAGCTTATGAAGAGTGGAATGGTGTCTTTTGAAGACCGCGCGCCTAATGTGAAAGCTAATCCTTTGCCCGCTCATGGGAATACCTCAGCGAACATGGTGGACGGCTGTCCAGGTTAATTCAAGGGTTTTGATGTCCGATTTATCCGAAGATCTTTGGTGCAAATGCATAAAGATGTCTGTTTGGTGAGTGACTGTGAACATGATCACAATGGTTGTGATATTTATAGTGTGAACCCAAAAGGGTGTGCTATTGTGAAAAGGGACATCCAACGTCTGATGGATGAAGGCATGATCCAGATTGTTCAAACCCGTCATGTAGATGACGATGTTAATGTCATAGTGCCCGTTTTCAAGCAACCAGAGCGGTTGGTGATTCAGTATGATAGCAGCAAGAACGTCAGCAGTAGATCAATTTCTCCGTTAGTAATACGGTTGGCGGGCCCAGTCCCGTATGCATCTGATAAGGCTGTACCATATAAATATAATGCTACGATGATAGAGAAAGGTCAAGAGGTCCCGTTGCCTACGACCAGTTCAGTAATAAGCATTGCAAATGTTACGAAGGTGACCCGTAGTGGTCGAGTTTTTGGACCGGTGTTCCCGGAGAACAAAGAAGAATTGATTGTTGGTAAGAAGGCGGAGGTGCCTATTGTAGATCCTGTGGGCTGTTCAAAGGATAAGTCTGGTGAATCCAGCAATTTGAAAGCCAATAGTGATGATGATGAGGTACTCCGACTGATTAAGAGGAGTGAATTTAACGTGGTTGAGCAGTTGCTCCAGACTCCCTCAAATATTTCGTGCTGTCTCTGTTTTTAAATTCTAAAGCGCACAGAGAAGCACTCCAGAGAGTTCTTGAACAAGCATACGTAGAGCAAGATGTTACTGTGGCTCAATTTGATCATATTGTAGCTAACATCACTTCATGCAATAATTTGAGCTTTTGCGATGAAGAACTCCCCGAGGAGGGAAGAAATCATAATCTGGCTTTGCATATTTCGATGAATTATAGAGAAGATGCTTTGTCAAACGTGCTAGTTGACACTGGGCCGTCACTCAATGTGCTTCCAAAGTCAACATTGTCAAAGTTATCTTATCAAGGAGCTCCCATGAGGTACAATGGGGTGATTGTCAAAGCCTTTGATGGCTTGCGCAAAACAGTCATTAGAGAAGTGGACCTTCCAGTCAAGATAGGTCCGAGTGATTTTCAGATTACTTTCCAGGTAATGGATATTCACCCGACCTACAGCTGTTTATCAGGAAGGCCATGGATTCATGAGGCAGGGGCTGTTACTTCCACTCCGCATCAGAAGCTCAAATTTGTCAAGAATGGCAAGCTGGTAATTGTGGGAGGTGAGAAAGCACTATTGGTTAGCCATCTATCATCTTTCTCCTATGTGGAAGCTGAGGATGAGGTTAGAACTCTATTTCAAGCCTTATCTATTGCTGTTGAGAAGAGAGTTGGGGCACCTATGTCCTCTCTGAAAGATGCGCAGAGAATTGTTGAAGAAGATCCTGTTGATCAGTGGGGGCGTGTGGTAGAGGTCGCCGACAACAAGGGAATAACTGGTTTGGGGTTCTAGAAGGGCTCGTCAACCGTTAGATCTGAAGAGATGCAACTCAACTTCTGTAGCGAAGGGTTCATTCATGGGAATGAACAAGACTTAGCTGCTGTGCTAGAGGATAATGAAGAGGAAGACTGCACCAACTTTATGACGCATGGAAAGACATGCAACAATTGGACTGCTGTTGATATTCCTGTTATTTTGCATCGATCTAAGTAATTGCTTTAAATTTTAAAATCCTTCTCCTATGCCTAAGGGAGAAGTGAACATTGTTTGGGCATTTTAAATTGATCATCAATAAAATTAATTCTATTCATCCACATCTTTAATGTTTATTTTTTACTTTTTGCTTTATTTTGAAAATGGTGATCACAAAAAACATAAATAAACAGTATAATTGTCCATCTGCATAATATTTGGTCACAAATTCACTTCTCTAAAATCAAAATATCAAATCATTATGCAGGTTGGTTCCTAACCCCATTAAATACAATGATCCTTCTCCTTCTCCAAATTTTGAATTCCCGGTGTTTGAAGCCGAGGAGGAAAGTGATGTAGAAGTGAATGATGAAATGTCTCATCTTCTTGAGAAAGATGAAAAGATTATTCAGCTGTTTGAAGAGCAGATTGAGCTAGTCAACTTGGGTTCCGAAGATGATGTGAAGGAAGTCAAGATTGGGTCTCGATTGTGTCCAGAGGCTAAGAAGGGGTTGATCGATCTTCTTCAAGAATATTCAGATGTGTTTGCTTGGTATTATCAAGACATGCCTGGGTTGGATTCTGATATTGTGGAGCATAGATTGCTGTTGAAGCCAGAATGCCGGCCAGTCAAGCAGAAGTTGAGAAGAAGGCATCCTGATATGGCTGTGAAGATTAAAGAGGAAGTTCAGAAGCAGATTGATGCCAGTTTCCTTGTAACTGCTGAGTATCCGCAATGGGTGGCCAATATTGTGCCTGTGCCAAAGAAAGATGGAAAAGTCTGCATGTGTGTTGATTATAGAGATTTGAATAAATCAAGTCCAAAAGATGATTTCCCTCTGCCACACATTGATATGTTGGTAGATAATACTGCTAAATTCAAAGTCTTTTCGTTTAAGGATGGATTTTCCGAATATAATCAAATCAAGATGGCACCCGAGGATATGGAGAAGACCACATTCATTACACCCTGGGGAACATTCTGTTATAGAGTGATGCCTTTCGATTTAAAGAATGCTGGTGCAACTTACCAGAGAGCAATGACTACTCTTTTTCATGATATGATGCATAAAGAGATAGAGGTATATGTGGATGACATGATTGCTAAATCGATTGATGAAGAGGAACACGTTGAGCATATGTTGAAGCTATTCCAGCGTTTGAGGAAGTATAAACTCCGCTTGAATCCTAATAAGTGTAATTTTGGTGTTCGTTCTGGTAAGCTGTTGGGCTTTATTGTCAGCGAGAAGGGTATTGAAGTTGATCCTGCCAAGGTCAAAGCAATATAAGAGATGCCTGCGCACAAAACTGAGAATCAAGTCAGAGGTTTTCTCTGCCGCTTGAATTATATTTCCAGATTCATTTCCCACATGACTGCCACATGTGCGCCTATATTCAAGCTTCATCAGAAAGACCAGTCTTGTGATTGGACCGAAGACTTCCAGAAAGCATTTGATAGTATCAAGGAATATCTGCTTGAACCTCCGATTTTGTCTCCGCCTGTTGAAGGAAGACCATTGATCATGTATTTGACTGTGCTAAAAGATAGTATGGGTTGTGTTCTTGGTCAGCAAGATGAGACTGGAAGGAAAGAATTTGCGATTTACTACCTCAGTAAGAAGTTCACCGACTGTGAGACTCGGTATTCAATGCTTGAGAAGACTTGTTACGCATTGGCATGGGCTGCTAAGCGTCTGCGTCAGTATATGATAAATCATACCACTTGGTTGATATCCAAAATGGATTCAATCAAGTATATATATTTGAGAAGCCTTTTTTAACTAGGAGAATGACCCATTGGAAGATGTTGTTATCAGAGTATGATATCGAATACCGATCTCAGAAAGCAATCAAAGGTAGTAGCTTGGCTGACCATTTGGCTCACCAAACAATTGAAGATTATCAGTCAATGCAGTATGATTTTCCTAATGAAGAGATTTTGTACTTGAAAATGAAAGATTGTGATGAACCATTTCTTGGAGAAGGGCCAGAGCCTGGTTCCCGTTGGGGCATGGTATTTGATGGAGCTGTTAATAAATATGGAAATGGAATTGGGGCAGTGATTATTACTCCTCAAGGCACGCATTTGCCATTTACAGCTAGGGTGACTTTCAAGTGTACAAACAAAATGGCAGAATATGAAGCTTGCATTATGGGGCTTGAAGAAGCCATGAATCTCAGTATCAAGTATTTGGATGTCTTCGGTGATTAAGATTTGATTGTGAATCAAATCAAAGGAGAATGGGAGACAAATCAGCCCGGTTTGATACCATATAGAGATTATGCTAGGAGGATTTCAACTTTCTTTACAAAGGTTGAGTTTCATCATATCCCTTGAGATGAAAACCGGATGGCAGATGCTCTTGCAACATTGACATCAATGATTGTAGTGAAGTATTGGAATGAAGTTCCCAATTTATCTGTGATGCTTCTTGATAGGCCAACTCATGTGTTTGTTGTTGAAGAGGTCAAAGCCGAAAAGCCGTGGTACTACGACATCAAATATTTCCTCCAAAGTCAGATTGACCCGCCTGGGGCATCTTTGAAAGATAAGAAGACTTTGAGAAGATTAGCCGGTAATTTCTACTTGAATTGTGATGTACTGTACAAGAGAAACTTCGACATGGTTTTGCTCAGATACGTGGATAGACACGAAGCAGACTTGTTGATGACCGAAGTGCATGAAGGTTCCTTTGGTACTCATTCCAATGGACATGCAATGGCAAAGAAGATGTTGCGAGCAGGTTACTATTGGCTGACAATGGAATCTGAATGTCACAAGTTTGTGAAGAAATGCCACAAGTGTCAAATTTATGCTGATAAGATTCATGTTCCTCCGACACTATTGAATGTTATCTCTTCCCCATGGCCCTTCTCCATGTGGGGAATTGATATGATTGGGATGATTGAGCCCAAAGCTTCGAATGTATATCGTTTCATTTTGGTGGCAATTGACTACTTCACAAAATGGGTTGTAGCGGCATCGTATGCAAATGTAACCAAGCAAGTTGTTATAATGTTTATCAAGAATCAGATCATATGCCGTTATGGTGTGCCAAGTAAGATCATTACTGATAATGGTTCAAACTTGAATAACAATATGGTGGAAGCTCTTTGCAAAGACTTCAAAATTGCACATCATAATTCTTGTCCCTATAGACCCAAGATGAATGGGGTTGTTGAAGCTGCCAATAAGAACATCAAGAAGATTATCTAGAAGATGGTTGTCACATATAAGGATTGGCATGAGATGCTCCCTTTTGCTTTGCATGGGTATCGTACATCCGTCCGCACTTCAACATGGGAAACCCCTTTCTCTCTTGTTTATGGTATGGAAGCAGTGCTCCCCGTAGAGGTTGAGATTCCTTCATTGTGTGTGCTCATAGAAGCCAAGTTGACTGAAGCTGAATGGTGTCAGACCAGGTTTGACGAGTTGAATTTAATAGAAGAGAAGAGATTGACTACCATGTGTCATGGTCAATTATATCAGTAGAGAATGAAGAAAGCTTTTGATAAGAAGGTCAAACCTCAAGTGTTCAAAGAAGGTGACCTTGTGCTCAAGAAGATTTTATCGTTCAAGCCAGATTCCAGATGAAAATGGACTCTCAATTATGAAGGCCCATATGTTGTTAAGAGAGCCTTTTCAGGCGGTGCATTGATTCTTACAACTATGGATGGTGAAGAGTTCACTCGTCCTGTGAACGCAGATGCAGTCAAGAAATACTTCTCCTAAAAAAGAAAAGAACAACTCGCTAAGTTGAAAACCCGAAAGGGTGACTTAGGAAAAAATGAGCGTCTCAGTGGATCGAAAACCTGAAAGGGTGATCCAGGCAAAAATTAGAGACATAAAACAGAAAATAATTTCCCGATAAGTTGAGTACCTCACCTTGGGGTAACTTAGGCAAAAATTAGGGATCATGGCAAGTAACTGCATTCTGCTGATCTTCAGTGATCTTTGAAGACTTGTTTGAAGGGTTGACATCAGTTCATCATCCCAACAGCGGTCAAGAGCATAATGGATATCAAGAGTTGGGAGAAGGACTAAGGATCATTTGTATTCAATGTACCCCTTTTCCATGTAAATTACCATTTTCAACTTTGTAAAATTCATGGAGTCTTGTCATTTACATACTACCATCCTATTAAATAAAGTTGAGCTTTTATCCAATTGTTTCTACTCTTATTTACTTCAGCCAATAGTTTTAAATTTTATTATGATCATTTTGAGATTAAAATTTCTAAATCAAAATCAAGTTTTTTAAAAAATATATATAAGCAAGAACTTTTCCAAAGCAAGTAAAAAGAATATCAACAACATTTCAGTAAGAAGCAAGTTCTTAAGTGCGAAGCATCTGAGGTTCCCCAAGCAGTTAACTCTTCGGGTATCCCTAGACGTTTGTGTTGATTCAGTTCCTCAACGGAGTGTTTGATCCCCAGTGGAGCTTATTTCTTTTTCCACCTGAGTTGTTTGTGGCGTGTCCTTGTCCCCGACAAGAGTTTCGGCCTTCCCCAACGGAGTTCGTGTTTCCTCAGCAGATAGATCATCATCAGAAGATGTTTGATCCCTCTCCAGTAGATCGCTTTGGTGTCCCACCAATCGTTCTATCTTTGCTCCCAGTCAGAGTGTTCTCCTGGTTTCTGAGCAGCTTTTTGTTGATTCTTCCCCAGTAGGGTTGTCTCCCATTTTATGGTGTTGACCTAAAATTTCCTACAGTTGGATATTTTATCCTTAGCATATCTCCTTCCCCAGCCAGGGTTGAGCCTTTGGGATGTTGATCTCCCTGTTCTCCAGCAGTTTGTCTCCATGATTTTTGTGGATTGACCGAGGATTGTACCGGTGGTTGAATTTCTTTGCGACACCTCTGTATCCTTCGTGATCGTTTTGTCAACATAATCACCATATATACATACTCATATACATTCATATAAATTCATGATTTGCATATCCTGCATCTTCATATTTGATTTGTTTGAGACTTTCATTCTCTGTTATGGCGGTACCTTATCCCCATACCAAATTTGGTGTTTGTCCTCTTTTTTGTAGAGTGTCAGCCCCTAAGCAGAAAAGACTTTAACCTTTCTCTGTTTCCCCACTGAGTTTGTTTCCTCGTGGACGATTGTTATTTCAGTTTCCTCTCCAGCAAATTTTCTGGTGGGAATTACTCCCCTTGAGTTATATCCTCACTGGGTTGAGTCTTGATTGACCGTTTTCTTTCTAGCTCTTACCTAGATAGATATTTTGGTCCCTTAAGAGTATATTACCCGGTAACTGGTAATATTATTCGTACTTTGCAGTTTGTTACTTCTTGCCCAATACCCAACAAAAGTACCCTTTTCTCCTCAGCAGTACCCCTAGTGGATTTATTCCTCGAAAAGTATATCCTTGATATGTTCATCCTAACCGGTGACGGGTATCTTTTCTTTCCCCCGTGGAGTCTATCTTTGATATGTTCACTTTAACCAGTGACAGATATTCTCTTCTTTGGTATTCTACCCAATAAAAAGGTAGTTGTAATCCCTATTTTGGTTCCTCAGAGAGTTAATCCTTGATATGTTCATCTTAATCGATGACGGGTTTTCTTCTCCTTGTTGGTCTTCTACCCGGTAACCGGTAGTTGTTTCCTATTGTCCCCCTGAGCGGAGTCTATCCTTGATATGTTCACTTTAACCAGTGACGGATTTTCTCTTTGATCGGTCTTCTACCCAGTAACCGGTAGTTGTACTTTGTCCCCTCGCAGAGTTAATCCTTGATATGTTCATCCTAACCGGTGACGGATTTTTCTCTTCGACGGTTTTCTATCCAGTTTTCGATAGATGTAATTCCCCCTTTTGTTGTTCAGTTAGTATATCCTTGATATGTTCATCCTAACCGATGACGGGTATCCTCCTTGACATACCCAAGCAAGTTTATCCTTGATATGTTCATCTTAATTGATGAAAGATTTTCTTCCCTGTCGAGTTTATCCTTGATATGTTCATATTAACCGATGACGAATACTCTCACCCTTTGGTCTTCTGCCCAGTAACTGGTAGTTGTACATCCTATTTTTCTACAGTTTTCCCCAGCAAGGCTATTCTTACCCAGTAACCGGTAATGAATATTTCCCCCTGGTTTTTCTCAGCGAGTCATCCTTGATATGTTCATCCTAACCGATGACGGATGTCCTCTCTGTCAGATCTTTATTATCTCCTTACCCAGTAACGGGTAGTAGATAATAGATTTTTGCTCCTCCTGTGTTGAAAGTTTATTTTCTCCCCAGTTGAGTTGAGTGCGCAAAATCGTTGTTCCCCTGCACGAGTCGCGTATTTCAGTTTTATCCTGACTTATTCATATTCCCTGCAGGCGTTGCTTGTTTCCCCGGCTGAGTTTTTCCATTTCATATGGATTCCCTCGAGTCCCCCAGTAGTTTTAGGTCGTAGCTTGGCCTACGCATAAGTCCCTTTTATCCCCTCAGAGTCTCTGTCTCCGGAGTGAGTTTTCCTTATGGAATGCATCATGCTCCTGCGGACTTTCTGTCTCTCTGATTTCTTTTTCCTTTGTGGCAATATTTCCCCACAAAGCATTTGATTTTGCATTCATATCATATGCATCATGAGGTCTCTTAGGGACCAAAATTTGTTTCTCTATGTTGTTATTTAAGCCCATTCTACTGAGTCGAGCCAAAGATTTTAACCTTCACCTCCTCAGTTAGAATGTCCTTAAATAGGGGCAGCTGTAAGACCCCAATTTTGACCCTAAGGTCCCTCATGCATTTCCATCATAAGCATAAGCATTGGGATCATATCTTGGCATCCTCCTTACCCCTCTTTCATTTTTGTTTTGTTTTGGGAGAAGTCACCAAGTACTTTGTGATTATATCATACTTGTATATTATCACTTTACTAACCAAAACACCAAAAATATGTCTTTGCATCTATCTAACTCTTTTTGTAGGTAGGGCATGATCTCATTGATTCATTAATCACATCTAGGGTTTGAGACCCTCATTAACAAAGAGCACAACCAAGAATTGATTCAAGAGTGGTTATGAGCATCATATATGAGTCCCATTTGCTTCTACATGTTATATTGATCAAGATTTCTTCAAGAGTTTGAGGGTGATTTGCCTTGGAAACCCTAGTTTGACTGTGTATCTTCAGTAACTTCTCCAACAAGATATCTCACCAATTAATAAAATTTATTAAGGGATACTTCAAAATTCATCATCTTATGCATATATGATCTACCATGACCCAAGAAAGTCAAGAGAATTGGAAATTGGCAAGTTGGTTGATGGTGGTTGGCCAGATGAATTCATCTGATCAAAACTGGGTCTCCCTAGACTTTATCTCCTACAATTTTCACCATATGAAAATGATTCAAAGAGAAAGCTTACTCTAAATGAAATTATAAATAAATTTCATGTTGAGACCTAGAGCTAGTTTTGCTTAGAAAATCATTTTCTATGTTGAAACATTATAGGTCATTTTGTCTAAACCCAAATTTGAAAGTCAACTTCCCAAGGCCATAACTTGATCAATTTTTGTGAGATGAAAGATTTCCAAGTTTCATAATCAAATTAAATGTTTCTAATTCAAATTTTATGTCTGGAGTGGGAGATAATTCAACTTCTTTGAACATGTGATATGAGGCTACATTATAGGTCACTTTTGACCTATACCATTGATCAAGTGATTTTTACAAACTTCAAAAATTCATAACTCTATCGTTTAAAATCCAAATGACATGAAATTGGTGACCACGTTGAAGGTATTTGAGAGAGCTACAACTTTGATAAAGACACGTTTCTCATTTGAAGCTCCCATAAAAAGTTAAGCAAGATGGAATATTGAGACATATGGCTTGACACTTAGAAAATTATTGATATGTCAAAATTTTCCAAACTTCCACCTAAAATATCTCCAAGTTCCAAGATCCAAATGAAAAAGTGTTCAACACCAAACTTGTTCCTCTTGATCTCACCTTTCCAAAGAGCTAAGATTCATGCATTTTAGAGGAGAAATGCATAGGCTGCTCATGGCTTAAACAGGCTGATATCAATTGGCATGGATCAATCTTCAAGTGACAATGCACATGTACCTTGCAATCCAATCCATCTCCAAAGCATCTGATAATTCATAAGGACTTTCAAACCATCATTCCATGGGCCTATGCGCGCCCATGCAGCATGGCATCATCATTTTACCAAATTTGGAAAGTGGAAAGAATGTGCAAATATCATTTGATTTACCAAATTTGCTCAGAATTAACACACACATTGGGTCAGCTTTGAATCTCCATTGAAAACCTTTCACACTAAGAGGATAACCCTGATAAATTCATTTGAATTTGAGCTTGAATCTCCACTGTTTTGGAATTCAATTAACAAGTAATCCATTTCTTCTAAGCCTTTCCATTCCTCTTCTGCAAGCAATTGAAGTAAAGCCAAGCACGATTCAGATCAAGATCTAGCAAGCTTAGACCTCCATTGAAGGTAATTTGCAGAAATTTTAAACTCTTCGATTCTCCTTTATTCTTGCTCAATTCAATTGATTCTTGAGTTGTCTGAAGTCCTACCAATGTAGGCAAGAAGATTGAGTTGCTTTAAGGCCAAATCGAAGCAACTCAGATCATGAACCTCATTTTTCAATTCCACATATCTCTCAATATAGTTGGAATTAGATGAATTGGAGGTGATATTCATGCTCAATGATATTTTCTCTTTAAAATCATGTCTCTGTTTGGAATTTTGGTGATGGTTCATGTTGACCAGTCCGGTGAAGCTCATCAGAGAAGACAATCGGAGCACTGGCTCCGGTGATGATGTGTCTTGAGTCTGAACCATGTGATCCATGTTCCACGTTTTAATCTTAGTCGTGCCTTGTGATTAATCATGTTACAGCGCGTTTGACTAGGACATTGGTGGAACGCAAGTTCTGGATCATCAGATCTGCCACCTCAATTAATGAGGGAGATCTGATGGTCCACGTATTTTTGGATTTTCTGAATTTCTTTTTATTTCCATTTTCTTCAATAATTCATAATAAAATTAATATTGATCCAAAAAATATGGGACTTTCACCAAAAATTTTAAAATCTTTTTCTCTTTCATATTCTGAATTAAAATCATTTTTTTAGATCATTATTAATATTTTTCATGAATTAATTGATTTTTCATTTGTTTTTAATTGTTTAAAAATATTTTTAAGTGTCCAAAAATTATGAAATTTTTTCTCCAAGGTCCTTTGACCTTGTTTGACCTATGGTAAATCTCATGGCCATTTATTTGGTGTTTTGATGAGATTTTAGGATTTGGACAAAACATATTTAAATTTAATGCATTATTTTACTATTTTTAATTGAATAAATGTCATTTTAATTGTGTTGACCATTTGGATTGACTTAATTGAGTTTCTTATTTGTTGTTGGGCCTTGGTCAAGGTTGATTTGACTTTGTCAAGTTAATATTATTGGATTTAGGGGAGGAGTGTACATTCCATCTCCCAAAATGAATGAATAATATTAATTTGGTAAAAGTCATTCTTTGACTAACTTGTGATCTCATTCATCCCTTTCCCTCTTCATCTAATTCCCTTTCTTCATTCATTCATTTTCATTTGGCCAATGACATCTCAAAGTCCTAATGCTAGTTGATTGAAAGATTAACATGAGTATGAATGAGATTAGGCCACACCTTTGCATATTTTTTGTGTGTGGTATGTTTAAATGAGCATAGTTCATAATACTATGTCTCTAACATGCATTAACACCAAAAGTTTATTGCCCGACCTCAAATAGTTGTGACTTCTACATAAGTCCAATTACGATTGCTTAACATAGCGCTAAATTTGTGATACAAAAGGCATAAGCATTCTAGTTAGTGAGATTGTAAGTCTCCCCTCTTCCATGGTATTGTGTGGAAACTTGGCTTTCTTTCCTTCCTTTGGAAGTTGTTTTGGTTTAAGGATCCATGCTTGTGGCAAGTGGGTTGAGTGTTCTCCAAAGAATGCCTTGAAATCAAAAATCAAAACAAAACTAACTACTAACTTACTAACCATTAACTTTTAATTTCAAGTCTTTACTCTTATGCAATTTACTTTTAGCATTTTATTATCATTTCCCATTATACGTATCATTCTAATTGTTTATGTTAATGTAATTTTCGCTTTGTCCACTTGGACCATATTGTGTGATATACTTTGTTGCTTTGCTTGTTTGTGTGGTCTTTGACCATTAATGCACATAATAATAACAAAAACCCTAAAAGACTTTTGAGTGGACTGTTGGTTTGATCTTGCCCAATTGGACTTAGAACCTAGGCAACATCAGTTTGCTAATGGACTTGGCCAATGCCAATTTGTTGAACAACCAAGAACATGCAATTTGAATTCATCTGATACATCATTCAAGATCTATCTAGTTTCATCTGCAACATTGATCATTTGTTAAGTTGTTATGTTGAACCTTCGACTTGTGGAACTCATCTGCTACATAGGCTATTTTGAAAGAAGATCATTGAAGTGGATAAGCTTGGATGAGGCCATCTTTATTTGATGCCTTTTGCTCTTCAAGATTGATGTAATTGTGCATTTGTGTATTGCTTGACTCTAAAAGTCTAAGGGAATTTTGGGTTTCTGTTGACATACTTGTCTATAGGATTGCTCCCATTTGGTCAGATCTTTTCAACTTTAAACTTTTAATTTTTGTGCATAGGGTAGTCTCTTCATCTTCTCCCCATTTCTTTAATTTCAAAATCTCTCCCTCCATTTTCAAAACTTTCTTTGCGTGAACCATTTTTGTTCTAAACTTTGACCATTTTTTGCAAAAAAGATAGAAACTTTGGCCTTCTGCCATTGCATTTTCAAACTTATTTTCTTAAATCAAATTTATGAATAAACTTAACCATACTTGACTTAAACTTTCAAAAAAACCAAAAAGAACTAACTCATTCAAACTATTTTAGGCCTTTGTGCCTTTCAAACTTAAATTTTATTAAAACCAACACACTCATTTTGAAATTTCTAGCAAGAACTACGAGGTTTTGATCCCCCATTTATATGTTGGTACGTGTAGCGGTGTATTCGTCACTTTATGATTTATTGATTAAACCAAAAGCAAAGCATACAAAGAATCGAGTCGCCACCGCACTTTTATTTATCCAAAGGAATGGCTAAAAAGCGAACAAAAGCCTAAGAAGTTTTACACATGGAAAACTAATGAAAAGATCAGAGATTTGGGTAAGGGGTTAATTACGCCATGGGAAGGTGTTAGGCACCCAAAACGTCCTAGGTACTCCTAGGGAGCCCTTTTCACAACTTGTTGTATGAAATGTTATTTGTTTATGAAATATTTATTGTGCAAACATGATCGAAGGGATAAGAAAAGAATGTACAAGTTATTATTTTTGTGTTTGAACGGATGAACCCGTTGCCTACGTACCTTTCCATGGAAGGTAAGGATCAAAACGCCGTAGTTCGGCTAAAAGATTTCCAAAAGTATGGGTGGATTCATTTTAAACAAAAGCACTAAGGTCTTTCGTTATCCACGGGAGAAAACTCAACCTATACAACCAACAAGTCCACCATGTGAGAAAAGCTTCAACTTGCTAGTGAGGGGTTAACCCTATAATAAGCAAGGAAGTCTTACAATTCAATCACTAAGGACAAAAGGTGAGATTAATATCAACCAACTAGGATAAATCAAACCTATGGCTAATGTATGAAAACTTATCACGAAAGTAGACTTGAGCCACAAAACAATTGAATGAGTGGAATTAATCAATTAGAATTTATTCATAAAAGATGGTCAAAGTGTAATTAGAATTCAATTCAAAAGAAGTATTATGAAAATGAAGTTTGAAAAATCAGAGGCTTAAGGCCTAGGTTTCTAATTTGAAAAACAAATGAAAACGTTTGCACAATAGTTTTTCAAGTTTGAGTTAACATGCAAATGGAGGTTTAAAGAAACAAAAGGTGAGAGGGTGAGGAAGTAAAACTTCTTAGATGTTCACCTCTTGAGATCATATGTAGATGATTCAAGTGATTCCTTTGGAATAGGCGACAATGCAATAAGCAAATAACAAAATGGATACCAGATGCCAATCAATGGACTTATACTAGTCTCACAAAGCAAAGAAACAAGGATACCAAATGCCAATCAATGGACTTATACTAGTCTCCAAGGAATGATCATAGGAAACAACTGCCAATAGCTGGACTTACAATTGACTCCTCACAAGAAACAAACAACAAATGCAATAAGCAAGAGGAAACAAGTTGCCAATAAATGGTCTTACACTCGACTCCAAGGACAGGGACGCCAATGAATGGTCTTAGTTCCAAATCCCACAAGATCATAGGAAACAACTGCCAATAGCTGGACTTACAATTGACTCCTCAATGGACAAAACAAAATGTTACAAAGTAATGAACAATGATTATGAAATGATATACGAGTAATGATGATAAATGCACAGAGGCACACATAAGCAAATATGCACAGATGAATCAAGTAAGCAAACAAACAAGTCAATTAGCACACACTATACACAATCAATTGGGCTCAAGCAAGGTTAGGCTTTACAGCTAACTAGAATGGGGTATTTTGAGCTCTTAACCCTAACATTGAGAGTTAGGGTGAAGCAGATGAAATGGAGATGAGGGGGTGTGCCTCATAGCTCTTATCCCTGGTCAGAGAGAGCTCTGATCAATGGAAAGTGTGGGAGTTCAGAAAGTAGGAACTCTTCTCCACAAATGATTGACTCTATAAGATCTTGGGTTCTTATTCACTATGCATCAACACACGGCGTGAGCAAGGTGAATGACACACTGAGTAGCAGGAGATGGATTACACATCTCTTTTATCTGCCAATTGCCTCTTAAGAGGACTTTACCTGCTTGGCACAAAATTAAACAAGCACAAACATTGCCTCTTAAGGAGGACTTCAGACAGGTGCCTACCAATAACAGTAGGTCTTCCAGACTACATGAAGATTAGAGATTATACCTAAGTGGTTAAGCAACCAAGCAAAGTAAAGTTCAAATGAACTTAAAGCAACTTAGGTACCTGTGCAAAAAACTAAACAAATCAGTACACTGCTCAGACAAACAGACAACAGTCAATAAGCAACAGACAATCCCAATGTACAAAATGTGTAAGCCATAAGGCAAACTCAAGTGATTTAGCATCAACCTACAAAACACACAAGTGTTAGCAATCAAAAGCAAACATCAATATTCACATGATGAAGCATCATCAACCATGGCATTTGGATGCTTAAACCTGAAATCAAAGCTCACATGTAAGCAACAAACCACTAGGTCAAAGCCTAGGGTCAAAGATGAAAAAAAAATTCAAAACAGGAGCTGAAATTCAACACATTGCAACTTCAAGCACATATTGACAATTCCTAAAAAGGTTCACATCAAAATCACTCATCAAAAGCATTTCATGATCAAGTGAAGTCAAAGGCAATTTCAAAGCTCATATGTGACCAACATGAATGAAAAAATCAAATTAAAACAGAAATGATTCAAATAAATTTGGAAAAATTCATGAGCAATCAAGACATCCACAACATCCATCACACAAAAAATCAGAAACATTGGAGATCATTTGGCATGGAAATCACATTACATAAGTTGAACATCAAAAGGTGTGACACAAATTGTCAGACCAAGTTAACACAAGTATAAAACAGAAATGGTAATTGAGAAAAATGTCAAACCAAAACCAAAATGTCCAGCAATGTGTCTAGAATCATCATGCAAAATTTCACATTCATTGGGTTAAAAACAAGCATTTCACAAAGAGATAAGCAAGGCGAGGTCACAATTATACATATGATCAATCAACCAAGTACCAAATAAAATCCAGCCGTGCACAATTTTGGAAATTATAATCATTAAAAACTAGACATTCTAAGGATCACTATGCAAAAACCAGGTATTTTTTGGGTCAATTTTCAAATTGTTATGCATTTTACAAGTTGGAAAAAAAATTAAAAAAAACAAGTGAATCACATAGTATGAAATAAGGAGGGAAAGTGAAGAAAACATGAAGCCATTTGAAAAAATGAACCAGCCAGAAATCGAACCATGACCTGATTCAAAAGTGGCGCGCGTTTCATCATGAAACGCAGTCGTTTCATTAAACAACGTGGAGGTCAGCGCTCGGTCAAACAATGTGAGCCAATCGTTTTGCTTAGTGGACGCGTACATGGACCAATCATAACCAAGCCCTAGCACATCGTGGCAAGAACCAGAGAACCGTTGCCTAATGCACAAAACCGTGGCCATAGTATGAACTTCATCTTCTTCATGAAGAAGAAGATGAACAGTGTACGTGTTCATGCACTTTTCCAGCAACATTTCCAGAAATCCAAACCAATTACATCAATGTATAGATCTTTCAAAGGAGATCATGGATCAAGCAACAATTAAGCATGAATCATCACACACAAATAGAATCGAGCAAATGAAAGTTCACACACAAAACTTGAATCAACCCTAACTCAGTCAATATTGCATCAAATTACATGATTCTTTTACCAGATTCATCCGGAGAATAAGATCTACAACAATATAGCAATGGATTTCAAAATTACAAGATTCGAGTTATGACCTCTTGAAGTACAGTAAGCTGAAATCGTGCTATCCAAGGCTGGTAATGGTTCCAAACTCTTCTGCAATGCTTATGGAGAGGATTGATGAAAAAAATGAAGCTCAAACAAGCACAGATCCAGTTAATTTTGAAATCTCCATTGATGCTTCAAGCTTCGTGTATGGTTCAATATGGCACCAATTGCTCCAATTCCACGTTCAAACTTGCTCAGAAATGCTTTCTCATCATGAATCCATCAATAGAAATGTCTTTTGTGTGAAGAATTTGGAAAATATTTTGAGAGAAAAAATTTGGTTGATTTTGAATCTAGATCTGAAAATGGATGTTAATGATGAAAGCAATTGAGATTATCCTTATATATCCCATGCTAATGATGCTGAAAACCTGTTTAAGCCAAAGCTAATCAAGATTAACATCTTATGAAGTGTATGTACAAAATGGTATTTCACCCCCATGCATGAGGTAGCCACGTGAACAGTGCTCAATTCTGATCCAAAACCACTCAAACAAGGCCCATGCACACTTTATGATTGGTTTTTCATGCATTTAATCATCCAAAATGATTTTATGAAATTTCCTTCAAAAATCTTCATGAATGAGCACATGATCATTCAAGGGAAATTCAAGCCATGTAATGGATGTTTTGGAAAGTGCATGTCATGATGAACAAAATGCAAAAAGAACCACCAAAATTGGAGCTTTGGTTCAAAAGTTATGCCCATTTGAATTTTCTAGCACACTTTGCCATGATTGGATCATATCTCCTCAACCACACATTAGAAATTCATGATCTTGGACTTTTTGGAAATGGGAGATAAAAATCTACAACTTTCATGTTCAACAAAGTTTCATTTGAAGCTTTATTGATGATGTAATATTGAGTTGAAGTTGGTCCAAAACCTTTCCCTTTTTGGAAATTTCAAATTATAGGTCACTTGCTATTTTGGGAAAGTCTTGACTGGACCTCAAATTCTTCAATGTGAGTGTTTGAAATGTCAAATGAGACTTGTTTGAACATAAATGAAGTATTTCTAATCACTTCCCACCTCCAAATCCACAGTTAACTTTGCAGTTGACTTTCTAGGTCTTCAGATGATCTGAGAATGTTCTGATGAGATTCAAGCCTCTACCACTTGGGATTTTGCTTCAAAATGACATCATAGTTCATATGAACTCTTGTGACTGATTGTGGGGTCTAAATCTCAAGAATGACCACCATCTATTGCTACATGAATGCCTTTGATGCCTTGACCTGTTATTACTTTAGCTGCAAGTAACAAGGGTTAATAACATATTTTTGTACTTTTTGGTTAGTGATAAAAAGAAAAACAATGATATACAAATGCAAACATGCTTGGTGATCAAGAATCACTCTCAAAAAAAGATAACCCACCCATAGGGAAGGAAGCAAGGTGTCCAATGATCCTTGAGGCAATACAAATGTTATGATATGATGCCATGAGGGATCTTAGGGACAAAATTGGGGTCTTACAGTACGTAGGCACAAGATCAAAGGTCTTGTCAAACACAAAAATGTAATTAATGAATTCTTTTCTCATCCCCCAACTCTATTTGTTTGTAAACATCACTTTATACCAAATACATATTCACACAAAAAGGGCTCCCTAGGAGTACCTAGGACACTTTGGGTGCTAACACCTTCCCTCTGTGTAACCAACCCCTTACCCGTGATCTCTGACTTTTATTAGTTTTTATTTGAAAACTTCTTACTAATTAGGTTTTGTTCGTACTTTTCCCCCCTTCCCTTGGAAACAATAAAAGCGCGGTGGCGACTCTTGTTAATTGATTTCTAGCTTGTCAATAGCTTGATGATCATGAATTTCCCGCTACACCCAGCCTCAAATAGTTGTTACTTCTACGTAAGTCCAATTACGATTGCTTAACATAGTGCTAAATTTGTGACACAAAAGGCATAAGCATTCTAGTTAGTGAGATTGTAAGTCTCCTCTCTTCCATGGTATTGTGTGGAAACCTGACCTTCTTTCCTTCCTTTGGAAGATGTTTTGGTTCAAGGATCCATGCTTGTGGTAATTTGGTTGAGTGTTCTCCAAAGAATATATTGAAATGAAAAGCAAAACAAAACTAACCTCTAACTTACTAACTATTGACTTTTAATTTCAAGTTTTTATCTTAATGCAATTTATTTTAGCACTTTATTTCATTTGCCATTGTACATATCATTCTAATTGTTTATGTTAATGTAATTTTCACTTTGTCCACTTGGACCATATTGTGTGATATATCTTGTTTGTATGTACTTTGTTTGTTGCGTGGTCTATGATCATTAATGTACATAATAATCATAAAAACCCTAAAAAACTTCTGAGTGGACTGTTGGTTTGATCTTGAGCAAAGGACTTAGAATTTAGGCAATCTTCCTCGGCTAAAGGACTTGGCCAATGCCAATTTGTGAAGAACCAAGTGCTTATAATTTGAAACTTCATCTGATACATCATTCAAGATCTCCCTAAGTTCATCTGCAACATGATCATTGTGAAGCTGTTATTTTGAACCTGTGACTTGTGGAATTTATCTGTTACATAGGCTATTTCTGAAGAAGATCATGGAATGGATAAGCTTGGATGAGGCCATATTTATTTGATGCCTTGCTCTTCAAGATAGTATAATTGTGCATTTGTGTGTTTCTTTATTCTAAAAAGTCCAAGGGAATTTTGGGTTTCTATTGACATTTTTGTCTATTGGATTGCTACCCATTTGGTTAGATCTTTTCAAATCTAAAGTTTTAAATTTTATGCATAGGGTAGTCTCTTCATCTTCTCCCCATTTCTTTAATTTCAAAATCTCTCTCTCCATTTTCAAAATCTTCTTTGTGTGAATTATTTTTGTTCTAAACTTGGACCACTCTTGCAAAAAAGATTGAAACTTTGGCCTTATGTCATTGCATTTTCAAGCTCATTTTCTTAAATCAAACATGTAAATAAACTTAACTATACTTGACTTAAACTTTCAAAAATCCAAAAAGAACTAACTCATTCAAACCATTTTTAGGCCTTTGTGACTTTCAAACATAAATTTTGTTAAAAGCAATACAGTCATTTTAAAATTTGTACCACGAACTACGAGGTATTGATCCCTCATTCTTATGTTGGTACGTAGGCACAAGACCGAAGGTCTTATCAAACACAAAAAATATAATTAATGAATTCTCTTCTCATCCCCCCTTCTATTTGTTTGTAAACATCACTTTGTACAAAATACATATGCATACAAAAAGGGCTCCCTAGGAGTACCTAGGACACTTTGGGTGCTAACACCTTCCCTCTGTGTAAACAACCCCCTTACCTGTGATCTCCGACTTTTATTAGTTTTTATTTGAAAACTTCTTACTTATTCGGTTTTGTTTGTACTTTTTCCCTTTTCCATTGGAATCAATAAAAGCACGGTGGCGACTCTTGTTATTTGATCTTTAGCTTGTCAATAGCTTGATGATCATGAATTTCCCGCTACAGCTGCTTGCTGGGAAGGCCATGGATACATGAGGCTGGAACTGTGACATCCACTCTGCACCAGAAGTTAAAATTTGTGAAGAATGGAAAGCTTGTCATTGTTGGTGGAGAGAAAGCGTTGTTGGTAAGTCACTTGTCGTCTTTTTCGAATGTGGAAGCTGAGGATGAGATTGGAACTCCGTTCCGAGCTCTATCTATTGCTGAGGTGAAGAAAATTGGGGCACCCATGTCCTCTTTCAAAGAAGATTGTTGAAGATGGCAGTTCAGATCAGTGGGGCCGTATGGTAGAGGTCGCTGAGAACAAGAATCGAGCCGGATTGGGATTTTAGCGAGGGTCGTCTTATCTTAAAGCTGAAGATATGCAACCGAGCTTCCGTAGTGGAGGGTTCATCCATTTTAATGAACAACACTCAGCTGTTGTGATCGAGGGTGATGAAGATGAAGACCGCACCAAGTTTGTGACGCGTGGAAAAGCTTGCAACAATTGGATCGCTGTTGATGTTCCTGTTATTGTCCATTGCTCTAAGTAATTTTTTTTATCATTTTTAGAAAAATCCTTCTCCTATGCCTAAGGGAGAAGTGAACATTGTTTGGCATTTTTCAAATTAATCATCAATAAAATGCAATTCTATTCATCCAATTCTATGATGTTTTATTTTTACTTTTTGCTTTCCCGAAAATGGTAATCAAATAAAACATGATTAAATAAATAATAATTGTGCATCTACATAATATTCGGTCATAATTCACTTCTCTAAAATCAAAATATCAAATCATTATGCATGTTGGTTTATAAACCCGTTGAATACAATGATCCTACTCCTTCTCCAAACTTTGAATTCCCTGTGTTTGAGGCTGAGGAAGAAAGTGATGAAGAAGTGTCTGATGAATTGTCTCGTCTACTTAAGTACGAGGAAAAAGCCATTTAGTCATTCGAAGAGCAGATTGAGTTAGTCAACTTGGGTTCCGAAGATGTTGTGAAGGAAGTCAAGATTGGGTCTCAACTGTGTCCAGAGGTTAGGAAGGGGTTGATTTATCTTCTTCGAGAGTATTCAGATGTGTTTGCTTGGTCCTATCAAGATATGCCTGGTTTGGATTCTGAGATTGTGGAGCATAGATTGCCGTTGAATCCAGAATGCCCGCCAGTCAAGCAGAAGTTGAGAAGAACTCATCCTGATATGGCAGTGAAGATCAAAGAAGAAGCGCAAAACCAGATTGATGTCGATTTCCTTGTTACTGCTGAGTATTCACAGTGGTTAGCCAATATTATGCCTGTTCTTAAGAAAGATGGAAAAGTCTGTATGTGTGTTGATTATAGAGATTTGAACAAATCTAGTCCGAAAGATGATTTCCCTCTGCCACACATTGATATGTTGGTAGACAATACAACTAAATTCAAAGTCTTTTTGTTTATGGACAGATTTTCCAGTTATAATCATATCTAGATGGCATCCAATGATATGGAGAAGACCACATTCATTACACCGTGGGGAACATTCTGTTATAGAGTGATGCCTTTTGGTTTAAAGAATGCAGGTGCAACATACCAGAGAGCTATGGCCACTCTTTTTCATGATATGATGCATAAAGAGATTGAAGTCTATGTCAATGATACGATTTCTAAATCAAGTGATGAAGAAGAGCATGTTGAGCATTTGTTGAAGCTATTCCAGCGTTTGAGGAAATATAAACTCCGCTTGAATCTCAATAATTGTACATTTGGTGTTCATTCTGGTAAGTTTTTGGGCTTTATTGTCAGGGAGAAGGGTATTGAAGTTGATCCCGCCAAGGTCAAAGCAATATAAGAGATGCCTGCGCCCAAAACTGAGAAGCAAGTCAGAGGTTTTCTCGGCTGCTTGAACTATATCTCAAGATTCATATCACATATGACTGCCACATGTGCGCCTATATTCAAGCTTCTTCGGAAAGATTTGTCTTGTGATTGGACCGAGGATTTCCAGAAAGCTTTTGACAGTATCAAAGTATATCTGCTTGAGCCTCCGATTCTGTCTCCGCCCGTTGAAGGAAGACCGTTGATCATGTATTTAATTGTGCTTGAAGAAAGTCTGGGTTGTGTTCTAGGTCAGCAAGACGAAATTGGAAAGAAATAATATGTTATTTACTACATCAGTAAGAAATTCACCGACTGTGAGACTCGGTATTTTATGTTGGGAAAGACTTGTTGTGCATTGGCTTGGGCTGCTAAGCGTCTGCGTCAGTATATGATGAATCATACCACTTGGTTGATATCCAAAATGGATCCAATCAAGTACATTTTTGAGAAGCCTTCTTTAACTTGGAGGATTGCCTGTTGGCAGATGTTGTTATCAGAGTATGATATTGAATACTGATCTCAAAAAGCAATCAAGGGTAGTGTTTTAGATAATCATTTGGCTCACGAACCTATTGAAGACTATCAGTCAGTACAATTTGATTTTCCTAACGAAATGATTTTGTACTTGAAGATGAAAGATTGGGATGAACCATTGCTTGAAGAAGGGCCAGAACCTGGTTTCCGTTGGGGCATGGTATTTGATGGAGCTGTTAATCAGTATGGTGATGGCATTAGGGTTGTGATTATTACTCCTCAAGGCACTCATTTTCCGTTTACAGCTAGATTGGCTTTCAAGTGTACAAACAATATGGATGAGTATGAAGCTTGCATTATGGGGCTTGAAGAGGCCATTGATCTCAGAATAAAATATCTTGATGTCTATGGAGATTCAGTTTTGGTTGTGAATCAGATCAATGGTGAATGTGAGACGAATCAACCAAGATTGATACCATATAGAGATTATGCGAGGAGGATTTCAACTTTCATTACAAAGGTTGAGTTCCATCATATCCGTCGAGATGAAAACCGGATGGTAAACGCTCTTGCGATGTTGGCTTCAATGATTATGGTGAAGTTTTGGAATGAAGTTCCTAATTTGACTGTGATGTGTCTTGATAGGCCAACTCATCTGTTATCTATTGAAGAGATCAAAGATGCAAAGCCGTGGTATTTTGATATCAAGTGTTTCCTCCAAAGTCAGATTTACCCACCTGGGGAATCTTTGAAGTATAAGAACACTTTGAGAAGATTAGCTGGAAACTTTTACCTGAATGGTGATGTGTTGTACAAGAGAAACTTCGACATGGATCTGCTCAGATGCATGGATAGACATGAAGCAAACCTATTGATGACTGAAGTCCATGAAGGTTCCTTTGGTATTCATTCCAATGGACATGCTATGGCTAAGAAGATGTTGAGAGCAAGTTACTATTGGCTGACAATGGAATCCGATTGTTACAAGTTTGTGAAGAAATGTCACAAGTGTCAAATATATGCAGATAAGATTCATGTTCCACCGACACCATTTAATGATATTCCTTCCCCATGGCCCTTCTCCATGTGGGGAATTTATATGATTGGCATGATTGAGCCTAAAGCTTCGAATAGACATCGTTTCATTCTGGTGGATATTGATTACTTCACAAAGTGGGTTGAAGCGGCATCGTATGCGAGTGTAACCAAGCAAGTTGTTGTGAGGTTTATCAAAAATCAAATTATATGCCGGTATGGTGTGCTAAGTAAGATCATTACTGATAATGGATTAAACTTGAATAACAATATGGTTGTGTAATGGTAAATTCATGACCATTAAGCTATGGATAAACTTAACCTTAATTAAACCAGAGTCGCCATCACGCTCTGATTGTTTCCAAGGGAAAAGATAAAAGTACGAACAAAACCCAAAGATAAGAAGTTTTCAAATTAAAACTAATAAAATGCCAGAGAATACAAGTAAGGGGGTTGGTTACATAGAGGGAAGATGTTAGCACCCAAAGTGTCCTAGGTACTCCTAGGGAGCCCTTTTTTTTATGTACATGTGTTTTGGTATAAAATGATGTTTGCAATAAATAGAGTGTGGGGATGAGAAACGAATTCATTAATTATAATTTTGTGTTTGACAAGACCTTCGGACTTGTGCCTACGTACCAACATAAAATGAGGGATCAAAACCTCGTAGTTCATGGTATCAATTTCAAAGTGAGTGAGTTGCTTTTAACAAAATTTTAAGTTTGAGAGAGGCAGCAAAAGGCCTAAAAGGGTTTGAGTGAGTGTTAGTTCTTTGCCATTTTTTGAAAGTTTAAGTCAAGTATAGTTAGGTTCATTTACATATTTGATTAAGAAAAAGAGTTTTAAAAATGCAATGGCATAAGGCCAAAGTTTCTAATTTGCAACAAAAGTCTAAGTTTAGAAAGCACGAGCAAAGAAAGTTTTGAAAAGAGGGAGAGTTTTGAAATTTAAGAAGTAGGAGGATGCAATCCAATAGACAAGAATGTCATATAGAAACCCAATTTTCCCTTGGACTTTTAGAATCAAACAATATCACTACACAAATAGCAAGAAGAGCAAGGCATCAAATAAAGATAGCGGCATCCAAGCTTAGCAACTTTATGATCTTCTTCATAATCTTCCCCATGTATCAGATGAAATAATCCTTTGAATGGCTCAAAATAAGTCATTAGTCAGAGGTTCAGAATAACAATTGCATCAAGACCATGTTGCAGATGATATCAAAAGGGATCTCAATACTTGCTTCAGATGAAAGTTCAATTCACAATGACTGGCTTCAGAAAAGTTGGCATTGCCCAAATCCTTTTTGCATAGGGAATGTTGCCTAATTCTAAGTCCAATGTCTTAGATCAAATCCAACCTTCCACACAAATTCTTTTTTAGGGTTTTTGTTGTTATTATGTACATTAAGGTCAAAAGACCACAAACACAAACAAAATAAATAAACAAATATAATCACAAGATATGGCTCAAGTGAGCAAAGTGAAAATGGCATTAAAATAAACAAGTTAAATGGTATGAATAATGGCAAATGATAAAGACTTGAATTTAAAGTGCATAAAGTAAATGACTTGAAATTAAAAGTTAGTCAAATGTTAGTTGGTTAGAAGTTAGTATTGCTTTTGGTTTTCAATTGTTTAAGTTATTCTTTGGAGAACACTCAACCCTCTATTCACAAGCATGGATCCTTGAACGAAGACATCTTCCAAAGGAAGGAAAAAAGGCCAAGTTTCCACACAATACCATGAAAGATGGGAGACTTACAATCTTACTTACTAGAGTGTTATGCCTTTTGGGTCAAAATTTAGCGCTATATTAAGCAATCGTAATTGGACTTATGTAGAAGTCACAACTATTTGAGGCTGGAAAATAAAAACTTTAGTGTTAATGCATGTTAGAGATATGGTATTATGAACCATACTCCTAAAACATACCACACTTAAAAGAAAATGGCAAAAGGGTGGACCTAATCTCATCCATACTTATATTGGTTTATGAACCAATTAGCCTTAGGATATAGAGGTATCATAGGTCAACGGAATGGATGGGATTGAAGATGAAGAGGGAGGGGAAATAAAATAAACTCAAATTGTTCATCGGAGGACTTTTATCAAATTAAAATCATTCATTCATTTTGGGAGATGAAATGTATATTTCATCAATCCTCTAAATCCAATAATTTTAATCCAACGAAGTCAAATCAACCTTGACCAAGGCCCAATAACAATAGTCAAACTCAACAAGTCAATAAAAATTGTTCAACACAATTTATTTATAGCTAAATAATTAAAAATCAATTAAAAAATACATTAAATAAAAATAGGGTTCATCAAAAACGTAAAATCTCTTCAAAACACCAAATAAATGGCCAAGAGATTTATCATAGGTCAAACAAGGTCAAAGGACCTTGGAGAAAAAAATTCATAATTTTTGGAAACTTAAAAGTATTTTTAAACAATTAAAAATATGCACAAAAACAATTAAGTCATGAAAAATATTAATATTTATCCAAAAAATAATTTTAATTCAGAAAATGAAAGAGAAATACAAGTGAGAATTTTTGGTGAAAGTCCCTTATTTTTTGGATCAATATTAAAATTAATATGAATTAATGAAAATAAGTCAATTAAAATGAAAATCAGAAATTACAAAAAAACGTGGACCACTTGATCTCCCTCATTAATTAGTGTGACAGGTCAAGTGCATCATATCGCGCTATCCATGTGTTCCCTAGTCGAGTGTTCCACACGTGTGGTAATAACTTTGGACGCTCAAGATTAGAACAAATTAGAAGGATCATGTTGTTCAGAAGCGTGCCAACACACCACCGGAGCCAGAACTCCGGTCTTCTTCTCCGGGGGACCTCACCGGACTGGTCCACCCTCAACCATCACCAAAATAAAAAAGGAGGACATGAATTTAAAGTAAAAATGTTCAGGAGCTCGAATCTGGCCTCAATTTCACCTAACTCCAAGTATATAGAAAGATACAGGGAGTTGAATTTTGAGGATCATGATCTGAGTTTCTTCGATTTGACCACTAAGCAACTCAATCTTGTTGCCTACATTGATAGGACTTCAGATAACCAAAAATCAACAAGAATAATGGAGAATTGAGTGAGAATCGAAGAGGTGAAAAATTCAGAAATTCACCTTCACTGCAGCTTCAGATTGGCACGATCTAGCTCTCAATTGTGCTTAGCCTTGCTTCAGATGCTAGATAGAGTGGAAATGGATCAAGGAAAGTGATGGACTCTTGGAGTTTCAATCTCAAAAACTGTGGGAGATTCAAACTCGATTTTCAATGAAAATCACCAAGCTTATCCTTTGAATGTGAGTGTTTAAGGTTGCTGATTCAAAGCTTGCGCGCCAGGGTCCATAATTCTGAGCATGAAGGGTCTCATTTATAGGCAATGCAATTGGTTTCACACCCTCATTTCAAAATTCCAAAGATAGAAAATTACCTTTGCATGGATGCATGGGCGTGTGATAGGCCCATGTAATGATGCATTAAGGTCTAAAAATGAGTGTAAGCAATCATGAAGTCATGTGGAAAGACCATGCATTCGTGTATGGAAAGTGGAACTTCAAATCTTCCAAATGGTCCTTCAACTTTAAGCCATGCACAAGTCATTCATTCTTTTTCCAAATGGGATTAATTTGGACTTTTTGGAAAGGCTAGATTAAGAGGAACAACTTCCATGTTAAACACTTTTTCATTTGAAGCTTGGATCATGATGAATTTTGAAGTGGAAGTTTGGAAAATCAAACATATCAAAAAAAATTCTAAGTACCAAGCCATATGTTCACTTCTTCCACCTTGGATAACTTTTTCTATGTGCTTCAAATGAGAAAAGTTCCTTCATAAAAGTTGTACCTCTTCGAATTCCCTTCAATTTGGTTAGAAATTTGACCTCATTGGTATTTAGAATGGAGGAGTTATGCATTTTAAGAGTTGAGGAAAATCACTTGTTCAATGGTATTGGCCCAAAATGGCCTATAATGTTTTCTCATATCACATGCATTTGAAAGTTGAATTTGCACTTCCTCTAAACATAAATGTTTTAGTTGACATCCTGAATTTGATTATGCAACTTGAATGGTTTTCATCTCATAAAAATTGAGCAAGTTGTGGTCTTGGGAAGTTGACCTCTAAATTAGGGTTTAGACAAAATGACCTATAATCTTTCACCATAAAAAATGACTTTACAAGAAAAACTAGCTCTAGACCTCAACATGAAAGTTGTTTGGAATGTCATTTAGAGTAATGTTTCTCTTGGAATAATTTTCGTATGACAAATATTGTAGGAGATAGGGTCAAGGGAACCCCAGTTTTGATTAGTTAACTTTGTCTGGTCAACCTCCATGAACCAACTTGCTAGCTTGACATTATCTTGACTTTGGGGACTCATGGAGGATCATATATGCATAAGATGATGAAATTTGAAGTATCACTTGAAATATTTGATCAATTGTTGAAGAAACTTGTTGAAGAAGTCACATAAGATACCCGGATGAATTAGGGTTTCCAAGGTAAACCAACTCCAAACTCTTGATGATTTCTTGATCAAAATAACATATGAAGATAATGGGGATTCATATACGATACTTAGAGCCATAGTAAACCAATTCTTGATTGAGCTCCTTGCAATGAGGGTCTTAAACCATAGATGTGAGCTTGATAGAGCATATATGAGCATGTGCACTACCTACAAAAGAGTTAAACTATACAATGACATATTTTTGGTATTTTGGTTAGTAAAAATAAAGAAAAATGAAATATGATACAATCGAATGGTGATTGGTGATCTATCCCAATGCAAACCCAATGAATCAGGTGTAAGGAGGATGCCAAGGTGTGATCCTAATACTAGTGCATATGATGAGAATAACATGAGGGATCTTAGGGCGAAATCGGGGTCTCACAGCTGCCCCTATTTAAGGACGTTCTACCTGAGGAAATGAAGGTTAAAATCTTCGCATCAACTTAGTAGAATGGACTTAAATAACTACATATAGAAACAAATTTTGGTACCTAAGAGACCTCATGATGAATATGGTTGAATGTAAGAATAATATTTATGGGGAAAACTTGCCACAAAGGAGAAGAATCCGGAGAGACCGAAAGTCCGCAGGAGTACAATGCATTCCGTAAGGAAAACTCACTAGGGAGACAAAGACTCTGGGGGGATAAAAGGGGTGTGCGTAGGCTAGGCTACGACTTTAAAAAATGATGGGGGACTCGAGGGATTCCAGGAAAATAAATCAATGGAAAGACTCAATCAGAGAATAAAGGGAACATCTGCAGGGGAAATAGGTAGATCAGGATAAAACTGAAGTACTCGACCCAAGCAGGAAACAAAGATTTCACTGAGGAAATACGCACTCAAACTCAACTGGGAAAGAAATGATCTTCAACACAGGAGTAACAGAAGTATATTATCTACTACCGGTTACTGGGTAAGGGGATAACAAATTCTGACAAAGAGGACATCCGTTACCGGTTAGGGTAAAATACCAAGGATGACTTGCTGGGGGAAACAGAAGGTGTATTCATTACCAGTTACTGGGTAAGAATAACCTACCGGGGAAAGCTAAATAGGATTTACAACTACCGGTTATTGGGCAGAAGACCGTAAAGAAAGAGAATATTCGTTACTGATTAAAGTGAACATATCAAGGATAGACTCAAAGGGGACATTAGGAAGGATATCCGTCACTGATTAAGATGAACATATCAAGGATAAACTGCCTAAAAAAGTAGGAATTATATCTATCGAATACTGGATAGAATACCAGAAAAGAGAATATCTATCACCGACTAGGATGAACATATCAAGGATAAACTCTACAGGGAGGAATAGGGATTACATCTATCAAATACTGGATAGAATACTGAAAAGAGAATATTTGTCATCGGTTAAGATGAACATATCAAGGATAAACTCTGAGGGGAAGCAGGATTTACAACTACCGGTTACTGGGCAGAAGACCGCAAAGAGAAGGAAAACCCGTCATCGGTTAGGATGAACATATCAAGGATTAACTCTCTGGGGAAAGAAAATAGGGATTACAACTACCTTTTTACTGGGTAGAATACCAAAAAGGTAATATTTGTCACCGGTTAGGATGAACATATCAAGGATAAACTCAAAGTAGAGGAAGAAAATATTCATCATCGGCTAGGATGAATATATTAAGGATAAACTTCCTGGGAGACGTGAAAACGAATCCGCTGGGGAGAAAAGGGTTACTTTTACCGGGTCTTAGGGCAAAAGTAAAGTACTGGCAATTGAGAAGAAAATTACCAACTACTGGGTGATAAATTCTTAGTGGACCAAAAACACCTATCTAGGTAAGATCTAGAAAGAAACGGTCAATCCAAGACTCAACCTAATGAGGATATAACTCAAGGGGAGTGGTTCCAGATAATCAACTGGGGAGGAAACTGAAATAATAATCATCCATGAGGAAATAACTCAGTGGGGGATGAGAAAGGTTAAATTCTTTGTGCTTAATGGGCTGACAATCTACAATTGAAAGAGGACAGACACACCAAATCTGCATGAGGAAAAAAGTATACCACCGTAGCAGAGGATCAAAGAAACAATGAATCTCAAAGTGCATTATTAATGCAATAATGAAATGAATGTATATGTATATGTATATGTATATATGATGATTATGCTGACAAAATGATCATAAAGGATACAAATGTCACTGGTCTGAATCATCGATACAATTCTCAGCCACTCCTCATAGGAGGGAAGCATCTGCTGGGGAGAATCGGCCACCTCAAAGGCTTAACCCTGGATGGGGAAAAAAGGAGAGGATCCGCTGGCGAAATTGCATTATCAATTCTGTGGGGAATTTTAGGTCAACACCATATCAAATGGGATACAACCTTGCAGAGGATCGAAAATACTGCTCAAGAGTCAGGGCTAACAGAGGTTAGGGATAACTCTGATGGCGACTTGTGGGGAAACACAATCTGCCGAGTCGTGCAAACTGCTGCAATGACGCACCTACAACTCGAGGGAGGCAAATACAAACTTAGCTGGGGAGACCAAAAAAATTCGGCTGGAGATGCTGGAAAGCTGATGGGGAAGAAACAGAGATCACGCCAACTGCTTGAGGAAAAACCAATAATGCTTCGCATTTTAGGGCTTACCTGTTCTCGGACCGCTGTGAACATCCCTTAATGAAATCGATTGCTCTTTAAAAAAGTAATTGCATTTATTATTTTAAGAAAACATGATGTTTATTTTAAAACTTTAATTTCAAAATGATTACAATAAAATTTAATTCTAATTAGCCGAATAAATAAGAGTAGAAATGATTGGATAAAAACTCAACTTTATTTGATAGGATGGTAGTCTGTAAATGACAAGACTCCATAGATCTTGACAAAAGTTGAAAAATGGTAATTTACATGGAAAAGGGCTACATTGAATACAATGATCGCTAATCCTTCTACCAACTTTGATATCTACTGTGCTCTTGGCTTTGGTTGAAGATGAATCAGAACCAAACATTGTGCTCAAGAAACTCTTCAAGACTGAAGATCAACAACTTGCAGTTACTTGCCAGGATCCCTAATTTTTTCATAAATTGCCCCAAGGTGGGGTGCTCAATTTATCGGGATAATCTTTCTTCTGTTTTATGTCTCTAACTTTTTCCTGGATCGCCCTTTCGGGTTTTCAATCCACCAAGGCGCTCATTTTTGCCTGAGCCGCCCTTTCAGGTTCTCAACTTAGCGAGCTGTTCTTTTCTTTCTAGGAAAAGTATTTCTTGACTGCATCAGCATTCACAAGATGAGTGAACTGTTCACCATTCATAGTTGTAAGAATCAAAGCACCGCCTGAAAAGGCTCTCTTAACAACATATGGGCCTTCATAATTAGGAGTCCATTTTCCCTTAGAATCTGGTTTGAAAGATAGAATCTTCTTGAGCACAAGGTCACCTTCTCTAAACACACGAGGCCTGACCTTCTTGTAAAATCTTTCTTCATTCTCTGCCGATATAACTGTCCATGACACATGGCGATCAACCTCTTCTCTTCAATCAAATTCAGCTGTTCATACCTGGTTTGACACCATTCAGCCTCAGTCAACTTGGCTTCCATCAGCACACATAATTATGGGATCTTAACTTCTACCGGGAGCACAGGTTCCATGCCATACACAAGTGAGAAAGGGGTTGCCTCTGTTGAAGTGCGGATGGATGTACGATACCCATGCAAGGAAAATGGGAGCATCTCATGCCAATCCTTGTACGTCACAACCATTTTCTGAATGATCTTCTTGATGTTCTTGTTTGCAGCTTCGACAACCCCATTCATCTTAGGTCTCTAGGGAGAAGAATTATGATGTGCAATCTTGAAGTCTTTGCAAAGAGCTTCCACCATATTATTATTCAAGTTCGATCCAATACAAGTAATGGTCTTACTTGGCACACCATACCAGCATATAATTTGATTCTTGATAAACTTCACAATAACTTGCTTGGTTACATTTGCATACGATGCCGCTTCAACCCACTTTGCGAAGTAGTCAATAGCAACTTGGATGAAACGATTTCCGTTCGAAGCTTTGGGCTCAATGATGCCAACCATATCATGTCCCCCATGGAGAAGGGCCATGGAGAGGAAATGACATTCAAAAGTGTCGGAGGAACATGAATCTTATCTGCATATATTGGAGACTTGTGGAATTTCTCCACAAACTTGCAACAGTCAGACTCCATTGTCAGCCAATAGTAACTTGCTCTCAACATCTTCTTAGCCATAACATGTCCATTGGAATGAGTACCAAAGGAACCTTCATGGACTTCGGTCATCAACAGGTCTGCTTCGTGTCTATCCACGCATCTGAGCAGAACCATATCGAAGTTTCTCTTATAAAGCACATCACCATTCAGGTAGAAGTTGTCTGTTAATCTCCTCAAAGTCTTCGTATCTTTTAAAGATGCCCCGGGCGGGTAGATCTGACTTTGGAGAAAACACTTGATATCAAAATACCATGGCGTCTTATCCTTGATCTCTTCAACAACAAACACATAGGCTGGCCTATCAAGACGCATCACAATCAAATTAGGAACTTCATTCCAAAACTTCACCATAATCATTGAAGCCAACGTTGCAAGAGCATCTTCCATATGGTTTTCATCTCGAGGGATATGATGAAAGTCAACCTTTGTAAAGAAAGTTGAAATCCTCCTTGCATAATCTCTATATGGTATCAAACCGGGTCGATTTGTCTCCCATTCACCTTTGATTTGATTCACAACCAAAGCTGAACCTCCATAGACGTCTAAATACTTGATTCGGAGATCAATGGCCTCTTCAAGCCCCATAATGCAAGCTTCATTCTCAGCCATATTGTTTGTACACTTGAAAGTCAATCTAGTTGTAAACGGAAAATGATTTCCTTGAGGAGTAATAATCACTACCCCAATGCCATTACCATACTGATTAACAACTCCATCAAATACCATGCCCCAACGCGAAACAGGTTCTGGCCCTTCTTCAAGCAATGGTTCATAACAATCTTTCATTTTAATACTCTGATAATAACATCTGCCAACGGGCAATCCTCCCAGTTAAAGCAGGCTTCTCAAAAATATACTTGATTGGATCCATTTTGGACATCAACATAGTGGTATTATTCAACATATACTGACGTAGACGTTTAGCGGCCCAAGCCAATGCGCAACAAGTCTTTTCAAGCATAGAATACCGAGTCTCACAGTCGATGAATTTCTTACTGAGGTAGTAAATAGCATATTCATTCTTTCCAGTTTTGTCTTGCAGACCTAGAACACAATGCATACTTTCTTCAAGCACAGTCAAATACATGATCAAAGTTTTTCCTTCAACAGGCGGAGACAGAATCGGAGGCTCAAGCAAATACTCTTTGATACTGTCAAAAGCTTTCTAGCAATCTTCAGTCCAATCACAAGACTGATCTTCCTGAAGAAGCTTGAATATAGGTGCACACGTGGCAGTCATGTGTGAAATGAATCTCGAGATATAATTCAAGCGGCCGAGAAAACCTCTGACATGCTTCTCAGTTTTGGGCGCATGCATCTCTTGTATTGCTTTGACCTTGGCAGGATCAACTTCAATACCCTTCTCGCTGACAATAAAGCCCAACAACTTACTAGAACAAACACCAAATGTACACTTACTGGGATTCAAGTAGAGTTTGTACTTCCTCAAACGTTGGAATAGCTTCAACAAATGCTCAACATCTCCTTCTTCGTCATTGGATTTAGCAATCATATCATCAACATAGACTTCGATCTCTTTATGCATCATATCATGAAAAATAGTGGTCATTGCTCTCTGGTAAGTTGCACCAGCATTCTTTAAACCAAAAGGCATCACTCTATAACAGAATGTTCCCCAAGGTGTAATGAATGTGGTCTTCTCCATATCTTTGGGTGCCATTTTGATTTGAGTATAACCGAAAAATCCGTCCATAAATGAAAAGACTTTGAATTTAGCTGTATTGTCTACCAACATATCAATGTGTGGCAGAGGGAAATCATCTTCCGGACTAGCTTTGTTCGAATCTCTATAATCAACACACATGCGGACTTTTCCATCCTTCTTTGGAACATGGACAATATTGGCCACCCACTGCGGATACTCAGCAGTAACAAGGAAACCATCACCAATCTGCTTTTGCACTTCTTCTTTGATCTTCATTGCCATATCAGGATGAGTCCTCCTCAACTTCTGCTTGACTGGCGGGCATTCTTGAAATTCTGGTGTAGTCAGAATTCAAATGTTCTACTAGAAGTCATGACATCTGATCCAACATTATAACTAATACAGCAAGACAGTTATACAAATTAAAACCCTGTACTCAAGCACGCTTTCACAGTAGTCACAATATCTGCTACTGTATTACCTTAGAATGAAAGAACATTTAGTTTTGTCCTTCTAGTACAGAGACACAACAGAGATCAAATACCATACTTACTTCTGTTGTGTTTGGACAGTTATCAGCATGATATATCAATATTGAATTGCACATCACTTGTTACTGTATTTCAATTTGCTGGCTTAGTACTGGTGTATCCTAACCTACAAGTCAAACAAGGTAACCTAATTTCCACACATTAGGGAGCTGACAAATGTGCTAGTTGTTAGTTTCATTAATGGTAGGTTAATTGTTATTTTCCTGAATTTTAGCTCAGCTGTTGGATTCCTTAAATTAGCCTGAGAAAAATACTGAAATAGAAAAACTAATTATCCTATAATTTAGCCCAAGCAGTCAGGTGTGAATGTTACAACATTCAGGTTGACATCCGGAACATATTCCTTATGCTGACTCTAGTATGTTCTTGAAACCTGACTGTGCTGACTTTGCTATACTGTAAAAGACTAATCAGTCTCTACTCCAGTATCAGCCTACATGAACAACTGTCAAGACATCCAGTTTGACAGTTTCACTATGATCCTTTGGCCAGGTCTGTTATCCTTTTGAGGATCAGACTTACTTAAATACTGAACTGAGATCACCATGCCTAAGGTTCAGTATATGTGGTCAGTGATGAATGTTAAAACATTCTGATTGACATTCACACAGAAGGATATGTACCAGGTCTGTTATCATCTTGGTTAGTAGACTTCAATACAACCTGAGTTATGGCAGACAGGATTATAACATGCAGAAAGAAAACAAACACAGAGAATTGTTTACCCAGTTCGGTCCAACATGACCTACATCTGGGGGCTACCAAGCCAGGAAGAAGATCCACTATCAGCAGTATTAATTCAGAGTTAAACTCCCTCGTTTACAACTCTTCACTTAATCCCTACCCAATGCAATCTATACCTAGGAACTCCTAGATAGAAACCTCCAGTTTCCATTCCTATCACTACAAATACAATGTAATGTTCAAACACCTTGAACTTGCTTCACAGCTTCATTCAAGAACATAATCACTCTTGCCTACAGGCTTTGAGTTACAAATACTCTCAGCTTTTACCACTGAGAAACACATGGTAACCTTCCCACAGATTGGGAGGTTTACCTCACACACACCCCTAAAAATTCATTCTAAGAGGCTTACAAAAACTAGGTTACAATGTGCTATTTATAACCTAATCACCCAACTGGATTTGGGCCTTCAGAAAATCGCAGCAAACTTGTTCTTTGCTGTTACAAATACAGCAGAAAATTTCTGCTACAAACAAGGTCTTCAATCCTAAAATCTCTCCATATATATCTCCTTATTTTGAGCCTATATATCTTCTGATTGAGTCTTTAAGACCTCCACATGGGAGTTGGGATATTCACCAAATATCCTCACTAATCCCAGAATATATACTGAATTAATTAATTCAGTTTTCTACACATGTGCGATGTCACAGGCATGATGTCGTGACATCGTACATGACATGTTGGTCCAGATGTTGAACTTCTTCAACCCAACATATTAAAACAACAGAGATGATTACATTATTTGTTTTACAAAATTAATGCCAATCCTAAGGTATTAACAATTCTTGCTGAAACGGCAACCTATGCTCCACAATCTTAGAATCCAAACCAGACATGTCTGAAGGAGAATTGCGGTCCAAAACGCAACGGAAATTAAAATTTTCTCCTTTAGAGATCCTTACGAATGGTCATGATTAGTGATAGAATATTTACCTCTTGTGACGATTGAAACCTTTGGTGCAGATCTCTTGTAACGATCAAAACCTTTGATGCATATCCACAGAGCGATCACGAACGTTGAACGATGACAACGTCTCTACTCAGTCCACACGAACAGGTTCCTTCAGTCTCAGTGCTAGCTGGTATGAATGAAGGCTTTGAGTGAGAGAGAGAGAGAGAGAAAATGAAAATAGTGCAACCGCAATGAATGCTTCTGCACAAGGGTTCTATTTATAGAACCACTTGTGTGGGCTTCAAGCTAAAAAGCCCACTTAAGTGTATTTGGCCCATATCTTATAATATGCCCAAAATCACTTAAGCGCATGGTACCTTACCATATTTCGTATTCTACTTAAGTACACCGTGCCTTACGATGTTCTATAATTCACTTAAGGGCACCGTACCTTACGGTATTCCTTAGTTACTCTATCTCTCATCAATCCGTCCTTTGTGTGTGACCCTGTAGGTTTTCGCGACATTGGCAATTATATTAAATAACGCATTTAACATAATAAACAGTGAGCGGTATCTAGCAACACATCACTGCTACCCAAGACACGAAAATGTCATGTGATCTGACAATTCCTTCTGTGATAATACTTATGTGTATAATTACCCTTTTGCCCTTATGTCTATATTGAACACAAGGCATAGACCGTGTCATCCTTGTCCAATTCAATATTGGACCCATAGACATTTATCCTGTTATGCAGGATGAGCAAATTCCATCTAGGTCACTCATGTCCCTCAGCATGCTTCATGGAGTACCCATCAACTGTCTTTATGGTTATCCAGTTACGGACAATGTTGGATCAACAATAAAACACTCGACTCTACATCTAGGGTCCATAGTGGTTTCAGGTCGAAGAGTGGTATACAACATTATCACCATGAGAATAACTTATGACACTTTGCATAACTTTCTATATAGTATTCTCATAGCGGGTCAATCCAGTATAAATATTACTCATAATATTCATACCTATGTTTAAGACTCGATAACTCCTTATCCATGATCCATGAGATGTGATCATCAGTCTATATACATAATAGTCTTAATGCTTTAGTGTTATCCCACTTCACAATAAAGCTCGACTATGGATATTTTAAGAATAGTTTCCTTATGTTTAATGTAATCTCATGATCAAGTCACACTTGATACATTAAACGGACTAGTTATTTGTAAGACCCCAATTTTGTCCCTAAGATCCCTCATGGCATCATATCATTTCATTTGCAAAGCCTCAAGGATCATAAGCATCTTGGTTCCCTTTGCCTTTGGGTGGGACTCCTTGTGAGTGGTTTGAGATCACCAAGTATGCTTGTGTTGTATATCATTGCTTTTCTTATTTTGTTTACTAACCAAAAGTACAAAAATATGTCACTAACATCTTTTGTTTATAGCTTGAGCAATCACAAGGTCAAAAGCTTCTAGCAGGTCCTTGATGCAGTGACAAGGTCAAGAAGAGATGATAGCAAGATTGGTAATGGTTCCCAAAGCTCTCATCCATCAAATATGCCTCCCTAGTACCTCAATGCATCATTTTGATCAATCAAGTCAAAGGGTTTGAGATCTTGTTCTTCAGAGAAACCCTAATTCATATGTGCATCACAATGCCTTGCTCATAAAGCAACCTCAGCCCATGGTTAAATACAATCAAGGGAAGTTATTTAATTCATCATTTCATGCATATTTTAACTTATTTGAGTGTCCTCAATCATCAATTCATCAAGATATGAGTCATGGACTTGAGAAGTTGATCAGTCAATTCATCTGACTATTTTGAAATGCAATAAGACCTAACTTTTTATGTGTTGGTCAAATGGAGATGGTCCCAAAAGAAAAAATGTTCTTAAGGACAGTATAAACAACTTTAATGTTCATCAAAATTTGATTTGAAGCTTGGAAAACCATCTGCAATTCCAATACATTATAGGTCATTTTGACTGAAACCCTAATTGTGGGTCAACTTCCCAAGGACATAACTCATTCATTTTTTATGATTTTGAGGTGGTATCAAATGCATTGGAAAGATTGAGATGTATACTTCAAATGTTATGTTGAACAAAATTTCAAAATCTCAAAGTAAATACAGGTGATAATACAAGACATTATAGGTCCTTTTGGGTCAAAGGCATTAAAAGTAAAAAATGTCCAACTTCAAGTGCCCATAACTCTTTCATAAAAAATCCAAATGATGCAAAATTTAAGTCCTTTTTGATTGTCTTGAAAAGATCTACAACTTTGATGTTGCGGGTTTTTCCATTTGAAGCTTGAATCATCAAAACACAAGGGTTTGAAAGTTGGCCAATTTTAGAAACCTTGCCTTGACATGTTTTGCACATCACACTTTAAACTCAAATTTCATAAATTTCCACATTCCAAATGGATTTTTGACCAACATACCAATTGTTCCCTACATCAAGACCTTTCCAACCATTACCCATATGCCTATGCTTGGATTTTCTAAAGGGTACTTTCGAAGAGATGAATTTTTAGGTACAAAGAAGGAATTCACTTGAAATCTTGGTGCATAAGCAATTGCCTTGCAATTCACACGTCCAATTCCATCTGGTTGGCGTTTAGAACTCATTTGGCATTGTTTTTGGGCCTTGTGCATGATCATGCAAGCCCATGCAATGAAGCTTCACATGCCATGCACACGGATCATTTCACACTCTCCTTGCCACTTCCTCTATAAATAGAGACCTGATTCCCTCCATTTCACACGCCTAATTCAACCTGAAATGCTGCAGAATTCTTTCCATAGCCATCACTAAAGAAGCAAGTTCACTTTTCTCATTTTTTTTCAGATCTGAAATTCAACTTCATCTGGTTGAATTCTCATATCTAGTGCTTCTAAACCTTCATCATTTATCTCGTAGAACTTCTGTTTTAGCAAAGCAAGCAAGGGATCACGCTCAAATCACCAGAACTCAAGCTTACACTCCAACTGGTATTTTCTTCGATTCTCCTCATCCATTGACCTTTTGGCTTAGATTTTGTGTTGGCTGAAGTCCTCTCAATAGAGGCATCATGTTTATGCATTCAATTTTTGAAATCCATTGAGTTCATGATGAACACCAGATTTTTCCATCTCTGATTTCTCACACTATGGAGATCCAGAGGGAAAATGGATGGTACAGGGATGATGTACATCATCCCAGCTTTCTAAAGATGTATAGATCGTGCGTTTTCATTAAGATTTGAAGTTCTGCAACTTTGGCCGGAAAATCCGAGCTCACCGGAGAAGACGGTGGCTCCGGTGGCTTCATCACCTCTAGTTTGAATCTTGGCCGTGTGATCTATTTTCCAGATGCAATCAGGAGCATTGCTTGTTATGACTTTCATTTATTTTCCATGTGAGCGCATTGACTAAGGATCACCATAGGCGCGCATCTTTGGAGAGTGTGATCTGCCAACTCAATTAATGAGCTCAGATCTAACGCTCCACGTTTTTTTTTCATTTTTTATTTTCTGGTTTTAATTTCTTTAATTCCAATTACTTTTAAAAATCAATATCTCTTTCATTTTTTATCCAAAAATTATGGGACCAACTGCATTATTTCCCAAATAATTTCTAGTTTCTATTTCTGATTTTTAATATTTTTTATTTTGTCATTTGATATTTTTTGTGAATTTTCTCTTTTCTGGTTATTTTTAATTCATTTTAAATAGTTTTTGATATTAAAAAAATACAAAAATATTTTCCTAACCTATTTGAATGATGATGGATCTATGAAAAATATTCTCATCAATTTTTGAATTGATTTGAGATTTATTTGAGATTTTAATTCAATTAGGTTATTTTTATTCATTTTTAATTGATTAAAAATAGTTTCTGACTTTTAAAAATGCTGAAATTTTTGTCAAACTTTGTTTGACCTTGTTGAACTTAGGATAAATTACTTGGACCTTTCAAGGTTGATTTGAAGTAGTTTTGAAGTTTGACCTTTCCATTTATTTTTAATTCAAGTTTATTTTAAATATTAAAAAATGCCAAAAATAGTTTATTCATTTCTTGACATCCAATCTTCATCTCATTTCTATTTTTGGTTGTTTGACCTTGACTTTCAATGTTATTGGTCAACATATGAGGATTGGTACATTGTATTTCATTTAATGCACTTTAATTTTGCCTTTTTTCCATTTCTCTTATCCATCTTCTCCTTCTTCTTCTTCTACTTCTTTTCTTTTTGATCAATGAGTTGAAGGTTGATAAGTTAGCATTAGTTAGGGAGATTTAATCTTCCTTGATTCAAATCTAATTCATCTTGATCAATTGATCAAATGAATGGCTTTGCATTAAGGATAGGTTGTCTTTTAAATCATTCAAAAGGCTTAAACCAATACAAGATCATTTCTCATTTTCTTTTTGACATGGCAAGTTGTTGGGACTTGGTTCACTAATCAAGACTCCTAACTTGTGTTAGTTGCCTACATTATTATTGACCGGCCTCAGATAGTTGTGACATCTACATAAGTTCAATTACGATTGCTTAACATAACGCTAAATTTGCCTTATGGCACACTAACTACTAACACTAACTATTGACAATTAACATTTACTTTATGCAATTTACTTTTATGCAATTTACTATTCTTGCACATATTACTCATTACTTTTCTCTTTGCTCACTTGAGTACATGTTTATGTTAATGCCATTTGCCTTTTGCTCACTTGAGCACACAATTGTGTATATATTATTATGCTTGTGTTTTTGTCTTGATTGTTGTGAACCAAATGCAAAGAAATGGACTTAGTTTCTAGGACTTCCCCTATGAAAAGAAATGGAGAATTGGACTTAGATTCTAGGACTTTCCTTGTGCAAAATTGGAAGTAAAATGGATCTCAATGATGAAGATGGATTAGAAGGACCAAATCTCTAAACCCACTCTTGTCCATTCTTGTTTTACTTCATGGAACTTTTGATGTGTGTGCTTTTGTGCTAGGGAATTCTATGAGAGCTTAATTGGAGGACCATTACCATGTTCATCTAAGTGGAAGATACAAGATACATTGAGGATCTCTTATGAGACTTGTTTGATTGCTTATACTTTGTGGTTGCTTATTCCAAAGGATGGAACCTACTTGGATCATCAAAATGATCTCAAGAGAGGAACTCCATTGTGGTTTTGTTTCTTCATCCTTTCTCTTCTTGTTTTCCTTAGGATTTAGCCCTTCTTCTTCATCTCTCCACTCTAACCCAAGCCAAAACCCTTTTTGTGCAAACATTTAATTATTGTTTTCAAACATTATAAACCTAAGCCCTATGCTTTTGATTTTCAAACTTTCTTTTCATAACACTTATTTTGAATTGAATCTTTAAGTCAACTTTGACCACTTTTGTATATACTTCTAATTGGTAAATATAACCCATTCAAATTTCTTTTTGTGGTTCCAATGGCTACTTCTTAATCAAAATCTTTCATAACCTTTAGCTATTAGGTTTGAGTTATCTTGGTGGTAGATGTAATACTCACCTATATCCTTAGTGATGGACAATGAGTCTTCCATGCTTATTATAGGGTTAACCCCTCACTAGCATGTTGAAGCTATCCTCACATGGTGGATTTGTGGTTTGGTTGAGTTTTCTCCCTTGGATAACAAAAGGACCTTAAGGCTTTTCGATCCCTCAATTCACCAACTCATTTTGAAATTTTTACCCCGAACTACGAGGTTTTGATCCTAATAGTTTTATAAGATGGTACATAGGCAATGGGTTTATGCATCCAAACACAAATGTAAATAACTTGTACATTCTCCTCTCATCTCTTCAATCATGTTTGCACAAACAAATTTTTCACAAGACAACAACCTTGCAACAAGTATGAAAAAGGCTCCCTAGGAGTACCTAGGATGTTTTAGGTGCCTAACACCTTCCCATTGCATAACCAACCCCCTTACCCAGATCTCTGTTTCTTTTACTAGTTTTTGTTAAAACTTTTAGGTTTTTGTTCGCTTTCTAACCATTCCTTTGGATAAATAGAAGTGCGGTGGCGACTCGACTTGTATGGTTTACCTTGGATTTAGTCAATATCTCTAATGGTAACGAATACCCCGCTACAGAAAAGTGGCGACTCTGTTGGGGATATTTGCCCAGTGGGTTTATCCTACTTTTCATATTGTGTTGTATTGTCTTGTGACATATTTTTGTGCAATTTGGGATTACTGTATTGTATGTAATGATTGATTTACTTAATATTAATTCCTTGTATGCTTGGTGATCTTTGTGAGATGAGTTCTATACCCGGACTCGAGTGCACTTAGGATAGGAGAATGACTTAGTCTTGTTGACTTGTGTGGAGTTACTCCTTAGCAAGTTGACTTGCAAGTCCATTCACTTGGTGGAGGTCATGTTGGAATCAATAATGTCACACAAGTAAGTTGTGGTTAGACATTACTCTTTCCAATATAGACCTTAGAAGCCAAGGACCTTAGTTTACCAAGCCCATCTTGGCCTATTTTTAGGATGTAGTGCGAAAGTCGTTCAAATGTAAGATTTGATACGATTGTTACGCGATACTACACTCATAAGAGTCTCTCTTGAGAATATTTTTGGAATACGAGTAGTCGTTTCTCCGATAATATCCGAAAGATGGGATGATGACTATGGGAAACTCTTGTAGAACATGATTGACAGGTTTAAATCCTAGTACACTCCCTTTGGGTGGTTCTTAACCTAAACCCCATGCTCGTGACTTGCAACAAACCCTTGATTCATGGTTGATCCGTTCATATATCCTTAATATCAATGGAACTTGGGTGTAGATAAGGTGTAAACCATAATCCACCAAAATGGATGATTGATATTAAGGATAACATGATCCATCCCATGACCTTTGTTTGGTGTGCTTTTCTTGATCCTTGAGTGTGATTGTTGCATTCATGCATTCATGCACTCATTTGCATCCATATCATCAATAATAAAGGAAATTTTCAAGGAACTTAAGGGGTTTATTTGCAAAATTTTCAGATAGGGAAAGACAAAGAAGGAATACAAAGAAGTACAGCTTCAGACAACCAGATTTGAAAGAGTTAAGGAATCTGACATCCTATGTACTAGATCCTTTGGGTTTCAAAGCTCGTTTTGGGAAGCTTCTTCCTCTGCTGACTACTCAAGTGGATGAAGGGTTGATGAGTGTATTGGTGAAGTTTTATGATCCCTTGCTTCACTTTTCCTGGATTTCCAGCTTTTGCCTACGCTTGAGGAGTATGCCTACCTTGTGGGTATACCTATTCTAGACCAGTTGCCGTTCAGTGGCTTGGAGAATGTTCCTACTTCTGAAGAGATAGCAGACATGTTGCACTTAGACGAATCTCTGGTTGGTGCTCATATGACTACCAAAGGTGGAATTCAAGGTCTCCCTTCTGAGTTCCTCATTGCTCAAGCTACTATCTATGGGAAGGCTATGAGTGAGGATGCCTTTGAAGCCATATTTGTACTTCTCATCTATGGATTGGTACTGTTCCCCAACATCGACAAGTTTGTGGATGTGAACGCTATTAGGATCTTTTCTACTCTTAATCCCGTTTCGACTCTGTTGGGTGATACCTATTTCTCTTTGCATATGAGGAATGCAAAGGGTGGTGGCGCTATTGTGTGTTGTTTGCCTCTGTTGTATAAGTGGTTTATTTCTCACTTACCTCAGACGATCGCCTTCAAGGAGAACAAAGGATGTCTACAGTGGTCCACGAGACTTATGTCTCTCACTAATGATGATATCTCTTGGTATAACTATGTGTATGATGGTGTGCAGATTATTGACTCTTGTGGTGAATTCTCCAATGTGCCTCTTCTTGGTACATGTGGCGGGATTAACTACAACCCTGTTTTGGCATGACGTCAGCTCGGGTTCCTCCTAAAGGATAAACCTAATAACATTCTGTTAGAGGGTGTATTCTTTCAGGAGGGTAAAGATCCCCAAGGCTTGAAGGGCAGAATGGTTCGCGCTTGGTGCAAGATTCATAAAAAAGGAAGGAAGGAGTTGGGACCTAAGAATTGCATCGCTTTGGAGCCTTATACTGCTTGGGTAAGAAGGAGAGCTTCTGAATATCTCATGCCTTACGAGTATCCGAGACCTACACCTTTGGTTATGGCTGGGCCTTCAACCCTCCCTAACCTAGGAGTAGAGGAGTTGAGAGACGAAGACCTATCACGTGCCTGGATCCGTGAAAGATAAGATTTGCTTCAGCAGATTAAGGAGAAGGATGCTTTAATTGAGTTCCTCGAGCATCAAGTTATTGATGACCCTAACGATGCATGGACTTCTCTACTTCCTCAGTCTTCCAAGTTTTGGAAGAGGAAGTACGATCGACTCGCCAAGGAAAAAGAAGATATGGAGGCAGCCTACGAGAGGGAGGTGAAGATGCTTCGTGCATCCTATCTTCCTGTGTCCCGAGCTTTAGATGATTGTTTCTAGGGATCCATATGATGATTATTTTCCTTTTTTCTCTTGTACATGATTGACAATGTTGTACTTCTTTTCCCTAAGGTTATTTTATGAGATATTTCCATAGGTGATAAAATGTTTAATATTTCCAAAAAAATTTGCAAATAAAACCCTAGAGTTCCTTTGAAATAAAAACAAATCATATGTACAAGCATTGCATGCATCATGTGCATAAGCAGGTTTTGTTCCCGGCTTCTTGTCCTATGGTCTAACTCTGTGCTCTTCATTTATTTTGAAGACAAGCTGACTCACCGGTACTACACTAGAGCCAACACTGCAAGACTGATGGATCATCTAGAGCAAGAGAACCCAAAACTCAAAGAAGAAGTAGCCAGATTGACTGCCCTGATGGAGTCATTCATGGCTGCCCAAAGCCAGTCTTCTCCGACGCCTTCAACTCCTCCCTAGAGGACAGTCATCTCTGAGATTGTCTCCTCAACTGTGCCTGCAGCCAGTGCAAACTTTGTTCCGACAGCCATGCCATACATATTCCCGTGGGGGATGCCTCCTAATTTCATGCCTGAGGATCCTGCTCCAACTTTTGCCGGCATCTAGCCCGATCCTTGTTGTTCCTCCTCCTGTCGTGCATACCATGCCCAGGGTAGATGACACCATCTATCATTCTGAGCCGTCTGAGGGCCCAGATGTCTATGAGAAGATGGACGCTATGAACGATCAATTTCTTGAGCTCCGCAAGGAATTGAAGACTCTTAGAGGAAAGGATCTTTTTGGCAAATCTACTGCCGATCTCTGTTTAGTTCCCAATGTGAAGATCCCTGTGAAATTCAAGGTCCCTGACTTTGAGAAATATAAGGGAAATACTTGTCCTCTCAGCCACCTGGTCATGTATGCCAGGAAGATGTCTACTCAGACCGACAACGACCAATTGCTCATCCACTACTTTCAGGACAGTTTGTCTGGTGCTGCCCTGAGATGGTATATGGGGTTAGACAGTGCGAACATCCGATCCTTAAACGACCTTGGCGAGGCCTTCGTCAAGCAATACAAGTACAATGTGGATATGGCTCCCGATAGGGATCAATTGAGGGCCATGTCCCAGAAGGACAAAGAAACATTCAAAGAGTATGCCCAGAGGTGGCGAGAGGTGGTAGCACAGATCGTACCTCCGCTAGAAGAGAAGGAAATGACCAAGATCTTTCTTAAGACCTTGAGTTCATTCTATTATGAGCGGATGATTGCTAGCGCTCCTTCTGACTTCATCGAGATGGTGAATATGGGGATGCGTCTAGAAGAAGGGGTCAGAGAAGGGCGTCTGACCAGAGAGGAAGGCTCTTCTGCCAAACGTTATGGGGCGTTTGCAAAGAAGAAAGATGGAGAGGCTCATGCTGTGACCTCCCATATGAAACCAAGAACACCCTCTATAAGGAGGAAGACTGTGCGTCCCGCCAGTAACCAGCACCAGGTGGCTCATATAACACCTGTTTTCAGAGACAATCAACAGTATCAACGGCATAGCAACCATCAGCAACCACCACAGCAATATCAGCAACAACAGCACCGTCCGCAACAGCAGGCCTACCAGCCTCGAAACAGTAATTAAACCAGCACGAGTTATGAGAGGAAAAAGGTCATTTTTGATCCTATTCCGATGACGTACGCAGAGTTATATCCCTCTTTGATAGAGAGGAAGCTAATTACTCCGAGAGACCCATCGGCTATACCTGTTAACCCCCAGTGGTGGTATAAGCCCGAATTGCATTGTGTATACCATTCTGGTGCTCCCGGCCATGACGTGGAGAATTGTTACCCTTTGAAGACCAAGGTTCAAGACCTTGTGAGGTGTGGCATTCTGTGTTTCGAGGACGTAGGTCCTAACGTGAAGAAGAACCCATTGCCCGAGCATGGGAAATCTGTCAACATGGTCCAGGGATGCCCTGGCAAATACAAGGTCAAATATGTTAGTCATATTCGACAATCTATGGTTGAGATGCATCATCTGCTATGTGATTACAGTCATTATGAGAACGACTATGATAAATGCCGAGTCTGCTCTGTTAACCAATTGGGTTGTCGTCAGGTACGTAAAGATCTTCAGGAAATGATGGATGAAGGAGTTATTGAGATCTTTCAGAATAGGAAAGTTGACGAAGATGAACATGAGGTCAACGTAATTTCCCCAGTATTCCGGATACCCGAACCTGTTATCATCAAGTATGATGGTAGCAAGCAGAAGGCTTCTCCTTCTCTGATCATTAAACCTGTCGGTCCTATGCCGTACTCTTCCGAAAAAGCAATTCCCTTTCGCTACAACGCTGTTGTTGTAGAAGATGGGAAAGAGGTGTCGTTACCATCCTCCCATGTTGTTAATATCACAGATATTAGCGGTTTGACCCGCAGCGGTGTGTGTTTTCAGCACCACCAAAGCCTCAGGATAATGTTGATTTTGTTGAACGCCCGATCAGGAATGCTGTGTGCACTCCGAATCCGACACCTGTTGCTAAGCCCTCCTCTACATTGATAACTCCTGCTTCTGTTGGCCCAAGCCGTAATGTGAAAGAAGACTGTGATGAGATACTGAGGCTCATCAAGAAAAGTGAGTACAATGTTGTAGACCAGCTTCTACAAACGCCATCCAAAATATCATTATTATCTTTGCTATTGAATTCAGAACCACATAGAGAGGCACTGTAGAAAGTTTTGGATGTGGCATATGTAGATCATGATGTCACAATAGAACAATTCGATAGCATTATTGCAAACATTACTGCTTGTAACAATTTGAGTTTCTGTGACTCTGATCTCCCTGAGGAGGGAAGAGACCACAACTTAGCATTACACATTTCTATGAACTACAAAGACGACGCCATGTCCAATGTGCTGGTGGACACTGGGTCATCACTAAATGTATTGCTAAAAACACTCTCTCAAAACTAGCATTTCAAGGGCCTCCCATGAGGCAGAGTGGAGTAGTTGTGAAGGCCTTCGATAGGTCGCGTAAAACTGTAATTGGGGAAGTTGATCTCCCAGTCAAGATCGGACCGAGTGATTTCCAGATTACCTTCCAGGTTATGGATATCCACCCATCGTATAGCTGTCTCTTAGGCAGACCATGGATTCGCGAGGCGGGCGCCGTGACATCCACCCTACACCAGAAACTGAAGTTTGTGAAGAATAAAAAGCTGGTGGTGGTAGGGGGAGAAAAGGCTCTCCTGGTTAGCCACTTGTCTTCCTTCTCATATATAGATGCTGAAGATGAAGTTGGAACTCCTTTCCAAGCTTTATCTATTGTTGAGCCTATTGAGAAGAGAACTCCTTCATTTGCTTCCTATAGAGATGCGAAGTTGGCCATTGAGTGTGGTGCAATTGCTGGTCTAGGAAAAATGATTGAGCTAGAAGACAATAAGTCTCGGGCTGGAATAGGCTTTTCCTCTGGGATCTTCAATGAGAAAGGGATGTTCAAAAGTGGAGGTTTCATCCACACCGGTCAAGATGAAGAGGCTGCTGCTGTCTTGGAAGAGGATGCAGAGGATTCGGGCAATTTCATCATCCTTGGGGGGATCTGTAACATTTGGGTCGCTGTGGATATTCCTGCCGTTATCCACAAGTCAACGTAATGATCACTTTGTTCAAAAACCCTTCTCCCATGCCAAAAGGAGGAGTGATGACATTGTTGGCAACATAAATACAATGATATTTTCATTCAATAAATTCATGTTAAATGTTTGTTTTTCCAATTATTTTCCCTTTTCGCTTTTGCATGAAATTGGTGATCACATAAAAACCTAAAAAAAAGAATAAAATCAATCTTTTCATCTGCATAATGATTTGCTTCATTTGATTTCTAAAAGCTTTTCATATCCAAAATCATTATGCAGGTTGATCAAACCCATTGAACATAATGATCCAACACCATCTCCCAATTTTGAATTCCCTGTATTCGAGGCGGAAGAAGATGATGTTGAAGAGATTCCTGACGAGATTACTCGTCTACTTGAGCATGAAGAGAAGATCATTCAACCGCATCTTGAGAATCTGGAAACAATCAACTTGGGATCTGAGGATTATGTTCGTGAAGTGAAGATTGGAGCACTCCTAGAAGAATCTGTTAAGAAGGGGTTGATTGAATTGCTGCGAGAATATGTTGATGTCTTTGCCTAGTCATACGAAGACATGCCGAGTCTAGATACTGATATTGTGCAACATTTCCTGCCTTTAAAGCCTGAGTGTGTGCCTGTGAAGCAGAAGCTCAGAAGAACTCATCCTGATATGGCAGTGAAGATCAAAGAGGAAGTTCAGAAGCAAATTGATGCGGGGTTTCTGGTGACTTCTACATATCCTCAATGGGTGACCAATATTGTGCCCGTGCCTAAGAAAGATGGAAAAGTCCGAATGTGTGTGGACTATAGGGACTTGAATAAAGCTAGTCCGAAAGATGATTTTCCTCTACCACATATTGATATGTTGGTAGATAATACAGCTAAATTCAATGTCTTCTCATTTATGGATGGATTTCCGGATATAACCAGATTAAAATGGCACCCGAGGATATGGAGAAGACAACATTCATCACACCTTGGGGAACATTATGTTATCAAGTGATGCCCTTCGGTTTGAAGAACGGTGGAGCAACGTATCAACGAGCTATGACTACCTTGTTTCATGATATGATGCACAAGGAGATTAAGGTATATGTTGACGATATGATTGCTAAGTCGAGAACGGAAGTTGAACATGTAGAGCACCTGTTGAAGATTTTTCAGCGTCTGAGGAAGTTTAAGCTTCGTCTGAATCCCAACAAGTGTACATTTGGAGTCCGTTCTGGCAAGTTATTGGGCTTTATCGTCAGTGAAAGAGGTATTGAGGTTGATCCTGCAAAGGTCAAAGCGATACAAGAGATGCCTGCGCCCAAAACTGAGAAGCAAGTCCGAGGTTTTCTTGGTCGCTTGAATTATATTTCCAGATTCATATCCCACATGACTGCCACATGTGCGCCAACATTCAAGCTCCTCCGGAAAGATCAGTCTCATGATTGGACCGAGGATTACCAGAAAGCCTTTGATAGTATTAAGGGGTATCTGTCTAAGCCTCCGATTCTGTCCCCACCTGTGGAAGGGAGACCATTGATCATGTATCTGACTGTTCTTGAAGACTCAATGGGTTGTGTCCTTGGTCAGCAAGATGAATCAGGGAAGAAAGAGTATGCTATCTACTACTTAAGTAAGAAGTTCACTGATTGTGAGTCTCGATACTCAATGCTTGAGAAGACGTGCTGTGCTTTGGCTTGGCCTGCTAAGCGCTTACGCCAGTATATGTTAAATCATACGACTTGGTTGATATCCAGAATGGATCCAATCAAGTATATATTTGAGAAGCCTGCCTTTACCGGGAGAATTGCCCATTGGCAGATGTTGTTATCTGAGTATGACATTGAGTATCGAGCTCAAAAAGCTATCAAAGGTAGTATCTTGGCTGACCACTTGGCACATCAGCCGATCGAGGATTACCAGTCAGTTCAGTTTGACTTCCCAGATGAGGAGATTATGTATTTGAAAATGAAAGATTGTGATGAGCCTACACTCGATGAAGGCCCAGAGCCTGGTTCCAAATGGAGTATGGTATTTGATGGCGCTGTAAATCAGGGCACACATATTCCTTTTACAGCAAGGCTAACTTTCAAATGCACGAACAATATGGCAGAGTATGAGGCCTGTATTATGGGATTAGAGGAATGCATTGATCTCAGGATCAAGCATCTTGATGTTTATGGTGATTCAGCCCTTGTTATTAATCAGATTAAGGGTGAATGGGAAATGAATCAGCCTGGTCTCATTCCATATAGGGATTATGCGAGGAGGATTTCAATGTTCTTTACTGAGGTTGACTTCCATCATATTCCTCGAGATGAGAATCGGATGGCAGATGCTCTTGCTACGCTCGCTTCGATGATTATGGTAAAACTGTGGAATAAAGTTCCCAATATCACTGTGATGCGCTTGGATAGACCAACTCATGTGTTTGCAGTTGAAGAAGTAAAAGAGGATAAACCATGGTATTATGACATCAAGTGTTTCCTCCAGAACTAGGTTTACCCGCCTGGGGCATCTGTGAAAGATAGGAAGACTTTGAGGAGATTGTCAGGCAGTTTCTACCTCAATGGCGAAGTGCTTTATAAGAGAAATTTTGACATGGTTCTTCTCAGATGCGTGGATAAACACGAAGCAGACCTGTTGATGACTGAGGTCCATGAGGGTTCATTTGGTACTCATTCCAATGGACATGCCATGGCTAGAAAGATGTTGAGAGCAGGCTACTATTGGCTGACAATGGAGTCTGACTGCTGCAAATATGTGAAGAAATGCGACAAGTGTCAGATTTACGCGGATAAGATTCACATTCCTCCGACACTACTAAATGTGATTTCATCACCATGGCCTTTCTCTATGTGGGGAATTGACATGATTAGCATGATAGAGCCCAAAGCGTCCAACGGGCACAGATTTATTCTCGTAGCAATTGATTACTTCACCAAATGGGTTGAAGCGGCATCATATGCAAATGTGACCAGGCAGGTGGTAGTGAAGTTTATCAAGAATCAGCTCATATGCCGCTATGGTGTGCCAGATAAGATCATTACTGATAATGGATCTACCTTGAACAACAAAATGATGGAAGAGTTGTGTAGCGAGTTCAAGATCGCGCATCATAATTCTTCGCCTTACAGACCCAAGATGAATGGGGCTGTTGAAGCTGCTAACAAGAATATCAAGAAGATTATCCAGAAGATGGTTGTTATGTATAAAGATTGGCATGAGATGCTGCCATTTGCTTTACATGGATATCGTACGTCTGTCCGCACTTCAACAGGGGAAACCCCTTTTTCTCTTGTTTATGGCATGGAGGCCGTACTCCCAGTAGAGGTGGAGATCCCATCAATAAGAGTCTTGATGGAGGCCAAGTTGACTGATGCTGAATGGGCTCAGAGTCGTTATGACCAGCTGAATTTGATAGAAGAGAAGAGATTGACTGCCATGTGCCATGGTCAGTTGTATCAGCAGAGAATGAAGAAAGCTTTTGATAAGAAGGTCAAGCCTCGTGTGTTCCGAGAGGGTGACCTTGTGCATAAGAAAGTCTTGTCTTTCTCGCCCGATTCCAGGGGCAAGTGGACTCCAAACTATGAAGGTCCATATGTTGTTAAGAGAGCCTTTTCAGGCGGCGCGTTGATACTTACAACTGTGGATGGAGAGGATTTCACTCGTCCTGTGAATTCAGATGCAGTCAAGAAATACTTCGCCTAGAGAATAAAAACAGAATAGCTCGCTAAGTTGAAAACCCAAAAGGGCGGCTTAGGCAAAAATGAGCGTCTCGGCGGATTGAAAACCCGAAAGGGCGGTCCAGACAAAAGTTAGAGACATGAAAAAAAAATGAATAATTGTATCCCGCTAGATTGAGCACCTCATCCTGGGGCAATCTAGGCAAAAATTAGGGATTCGGCAAGTAACTGCATCCTGACAAGACTTTGTTCTACAACTGTCATCCGTCAGGGATTCTTGTTCATTCGTCATCAACCGAAGCTTCAAATACATCAAATTCAGAATTGGTGGAGAAACGGTCATTATGTTCAATGTAGCCCTTTTCCAATATATATCACCAATTTCAAACTTGTAAAGATCTATGGAGTCTTGCCATTTGCAGACTACCATTCCATCAAATAAATTTGAGCCTTTTATCCAATTATTTGCACTCTTATTTGTTTCTATTCAACAAATGTTTTGCATGTTTTAATTGAGAAAATATCATTGTTTTGAACAAATGAATTTGTCATAATTTGTCTTTAAACAAAGTGAACATTCACAATGACGAAAGGATACTTAGGAGATCCTTAGTGCTCTCCCAAGGATGGTATGACCTCCAACAGGGTAAAATATTTGTTCATATTCCTGGCATGACTGTTTTTTTTTCTTCTCCTGGAGCCCGGAGTGGTGTGATTGTTGAGATGTTCACCACCTGTCCCTTTAGTAGAGTGACGATCTTTCCTCCTCAACAGATGTGATCTTTTTGGCAGTTGATTCTCTAGAATCCCTTTATCCATCGGATAGACTCCCCAGTAGGGTTGCTCATGTGGTAGATGTGGTCTCATTGTAATTCTTGTCCCCAGCCGGGTTGGCTATTGATTCCTCCCCCCGCAGAGATTTTGTTGTTTCCTGGTATCTCTGATCTCTGGCAGATTGATTGCTCTCTGGTGATTTTGGCTTTCTCTCTTGAGATGTAGTACCGGATGTTTGTGTGCTTATTGTAATACCCCAAAATTTACCCTTCATTTTTCCTGGAAGCATACGCTTTACACCTCATGCATGCATTCATTTTTAGGTCATCGGAATCGGATCCAAGAAGCTTGAACATCATCCAGGACACTTTGTGGGCTCTATTTAGATTATCAGTCAACACAAGGGAAATACTTGAGTTACTGCCAACAGGGGTCTATTCGTCAATCAAAACGTTAATCTTGAAGGAGCAAAGGTTTGTTCATGAGCTATCATGCACGCTAGGCGAAGCCCACGTGTTTTGAAAAAAAAAAAAACGGAAAACGAAAAAAGAAAAAAAAAAGAAAAAGAAAAAATAAATAAATAAATAAATAAAAGAAAAAATCTTGGACTTGGACCTCTCTCATTTGAGCCCACAGGTCCACAAAAATCAGGTTATAAATTCAGAGTTTCAATGAAACAAAAGGGCATTCTATTCCTATTACCCTGTCTGGGAAAAAGATAGTGAGAGAAGAACCCTGGGGAAAAAGATAGTGAGAGAAGAGCTAACAGAGTTCAGAGCAACCTCCAGGCAACTCTGAAAGGTTCATTCTGACTCACACACTTTCAGCTCAAGCAAACCCTAACATTGGTTTGCAAATCTAGTCGTGCCATTTGATTTCAACCGATCTCTCCAATCAGGTTTGCCCTTATTCCCATTACCTTTGTGCTTTGAAGTTGAATACTCTGAATGTTTGAGGTATGATGGATGAATTTCATTAGGTTTTTGCCCTCGGGTTCATAATTATGTATGAATGTATAAATAATGTCTTGAATGCTTAATCGTTTAATTTCTGAAGTGTATGCCACAGGGTTTGAGGTTTCTGAAACCATACTGTTATCCATGAAAAACCATACTGTTTTGCTCTAATCTAACTTACGTTTGTCATAGCATGTTTTCTCCTAATCCTTATCCTGCTTCACTAACCCTTTTGTTAAGTTTTTGTGAAGGCTCACATGACTTTTGCAGGGATAGCTCACTGGATATTCCACTTTGCTTGTGGGATACCATTTGGGAGATTTATTCTGATTGCCTTATTGGCACATTTACTTTATACATGTTTGTTTTGTATGTGTTCGTATCCCCGCAGGTAGCGCGGTTCCTTCGTCAAGGACTGCCTTTTTGCATGAGCATCCCAAACCCTAACCATTCATTGATTTTTCTTCTCCTAAACACACGTTTACTCCTTCTACTACAGGTGAGTAAGTCTCCAAAGGTCGAGCATCCGGTAGATTGCGTAGTAACATCGTCCGCCCCCAAAACATAATCCTTAACCCCGTAGTTAGCCGAACTACGGCTTGCTCTGATTCTCATTCCAGATGAGATACGTAGGCATCAGACGCGATGTCTTAGCGAGCACACATCCCCCCAACCCATAGGTCAGCCGAGCTACGAAGACTCTGATTCTCATATTCAGATGAGATACGTATGCAGTGGATGCGACATCCGCGCGAGTCATTTTCATTTAACCCTTTTTATAGTAAACAGCACAAGATAAACTCACACCCTTTAGACAAGAACTACAAAAGTGGATCCCGTAGAGTACTACGGATGCGTAGGGGTGCTAATACCTTCCCTTCGCATAACCGACTCCCGAACCCAAGATTTGGTTGCGAGACCTTGTCTTTTCCTTTCCTCTTTTCAGGTTTACTTCGAGCGTTTGCTTTCCCTCCTTTGGGATAAATAACGCATGGTGGCGACTCTTCTGTCATCTTCTTTCGCCGGTTGTTTTTTCGCACATTGTATTTTTCAGGTTGCGACAGCTGGCGACTCTGCTGGGGAAACAGTTTCCCTAAGCGAGTCCCTCCTAGCTTTTGTAGTTTGTTTGTTTATTGGGTGTTCATGCTTTTGTACAGTTATTTATTTACCTTCTTTACCTTATTGCATTGTGTACATATCATTGTTGTATCTGTTGGCTGGCTATGGCTGCTTGGTGATCTTTGTGAGATGAGTTCTATACCCGAACTCGAGTGCACTTAGGATAGGAGAATGGCATAGTCTTGTCGACTTGTGTGGAGTTATTCCTTAGCAAGTTGACTTGCAAGCCCATTCAATTGGTGGAGGTCATGTTGAGATCAATAATGTCACACAAGTAAGTTGTGGTTAGACATTACTTTTTCCAATATAGACCTTAGAAGCCGAGGACCTTAGTTTACCGAACCCATCTTGGCCTATTCGTAGGACGTAGTGCGAAAGTCGTTCAAGTGTAAGATTTGATACGATTGTTACGCGATACTACACTCATAAGAGTCTCTCTTGAGAATATTTTTGGAATACGAGTAGTCGTTCCTCCGATAATATCCGAAAGATGGGATTATGACTATGGGAACCTTTTGTAGAACATGTTTGGCAGGTTTAAACCTTAGTACACTCCTTTTGGGTGGTTCTTAACCTAAACTCCATGGTCGTGACTTGCAACAAACCCTTGATTCATGGTTGATCCGATCATGTATGCTTAATATCAATGAAACTTGGGTGTTGATAAGGTGTAAACCATAATCCACCAAAATGGGTGGTTGATATTAAGGATAACATGATCCATTCCATGACCTTTGTCACTGCACTGCATTCACATCATTTTGCATCACATCATTTTGCATTCATAATCATTCACACATGTTTATCCATTTCTGTGGGGTTTATATCTTCTACTTGATTCTAGTCGAAATTTTCTTGGTTCTCATCAACGACTTAGTCTTTTTTTTTACATCGTTTATCTATTGAGAGACTGGAATCAAGGGGGTAGAATACCTTTGGAATTGATAAACATGTCATTGCATTTACATATTCATTAGCATGTCTTGCATAACAGGTACTGCCACAATGTTCTCAGTTTGTTTGGTGTTCCATCAGCAGGATAGCTGACCCAGGCATTCACCGGTACGGTACCCGCAGAAACCAACAGAGAGTAATGGAAAGCCTACAGGCAGAGTTCGCCGAGATGAAAATCCGCATGAATCAATTCATGGATGTGGTTCAAGGGGTGGCTCAATGACAATAAGAGCTCAGGCAGATGATACAGAGGAATCCCCCTGCTCAACCAGCGACGGTGACTGATCCTCCAGTTGGAGAGGCTAACGGACCCAATGGACCAGGGCCTATCCCAATCCTACATGTCACCTCCGGTCAACAGCCCGTTCATGATGATCAGGACGATCAGTTCCCCCTACTGCAGGAAGACTTTGGTAATGGTCATGGTGTGGACCCCATGTTTAGAAGATTGGAAGAGAGGTTGAAGGCAGTGGAAGGACAGAATCCTCTGGGAGTAGATGTTGCTGACTTGGGGCTGGTCCCAGGTGTGAGAGTGCCACCGAAATTCAAGGTCCCGATATTTGACAAATACAATGGCAACTCTTTCCCGAAGACCCATTGTCGCATTACGCGAAAAACCGGCGGGAAAACGAAGCAACAGAGCCGACACCGTGCGTTATTTATCCCAAAAAGAGGGAAAGGAAACGCTCGAAGTAAACCTGGAAAAGACATGGTCTCGCGACCAGAGAAAGATGGGATCGGGAGTCGGTTATGCGAAGGGAAGGTATTAGCACCCCTACGCATCCGTCGTACTCGACGGGATCCACGCTCGAAAAGAATAGAAGAAAGGTTGCTAAAGACTGCTCAAACACTGCACGAGGCTGGAAGGAAACACAGATGAAAGACAAAAGAAACAAGACTCGGCAGGATATCGTATCCAGGGCCTACGTAGTCTGTCAAGCACAAACATCAGAGTCGACGTAGTTCGGGACAGGGGAAACGTGCTCGCTAGGATGTCGCATCCTATGCATACGTATCTTCTCTAACCAAAGAAGAATCAGAGCACTCGTAGCTCGGCTAACGCATGCCAAACAAGACCACACAGGAAACCGACTGCCAATCGCTGGACTTACGTCATACTCCGCATAAACAGGCAAACATGGAAACCGAATGCCAATCGCTGGACTTACATCAGACTCCAAACCAACAAACACACACACAGGAAACCGAATGCCAATCGCTGGACTTACGTCAGACTCCAAAACAACACAAAGGGTTGACAAAGAAAAAGGGCGCCTGGAGAGATCAGCTTATCTCCTGCCTACGTACCTCATCTGGTATGAGGATCAGGGCGACGTAGTTCCCCTACACAGGGAAAGAACTTCTACCCTAACCAGAGACAAAGGGAGACACAAACTACTAGGGAGACTACGACTCGAGCCCAGAAGTTGTCATGCATACGATCCCTATGTTGAGGTTTCTATCCTAACTTGCACAAGAAGCAAGCTATCCTAAACAGCACAGTCAATCACAAGCACAAAAGCAAGCACACACACTATATACAAACAGATGGGCTCACACAAGGCTAGGTTTTAGTCAAGGGGTCATGTCAACCTCGACAAGCAAGCCACTGGAAAAGGGTATGATTAGCTCTTAACCCTAACATTGAGAGTTAGGGTGAAACAGATGAAATGGGAAGTGAGGGTAAGACCTCACAGATCTTATCCCTAGCCTGGGAGAGCTTGACTCACAATAGAAAGTGTGGGAGTTCAGAATGTAGGAACTCTTCTCCACAGATGACTGACTCAACAAGATTTTGGGTTTGTATTCAAAGTGCATCAACACAATGGTGTGAGCAGGATGAATGACTCAACTGAATAGCAGGGGATGGATTGCACATCCCTTATATCTGCCAATGCCTCTTCACTTAGGAGGTCTTTGAATGTACATGGCACACAATTAAACAAACACAAGCATTGCCTCTTAAGGAGGACTTCAGACAGGTGCCTGCCAACATAACAGGATAGGTCTTCCAGACTACATGAAGTCAGAAGAATTATACCTCAGTGGTAAGCAAACCACAAGCTAGCAAAGCAAGTTCAAAATGAACTCAAAGCAACTTAGGTACCTGTGAAAAAATCTAAACCAATCAGTTAAACTGTACAGACAAACAAAGCATCAGGCAACAATGAGCAAGACACAAGCACAAGTGAATTTGTTCTCAAAGCCTACAAAACAACACAATGTTAGCCAACATCAACCAATAATCAGGCTTAAATGAATGAGTCACTCCAATCATGGCAATGTGCATCTGAACCTGAAATCACAACTCAAATGATAAGTCCAAACCACTAGGTCAAAGCCTAGGGTCAAAAGAGGATAAAAAATCCAAAACAGAAGCTCAAACTTGGCATGAAGCATGTTTAATCACTCAAGAATAAGTCCTAAAAAGAACCAAATCATAATCACTAAGCAAGTTCATTTACCAAGCATGTGAAGTCAATGACCAATTCAAGGCATCCAAATGGTCAACATGAATGAAAAATCTCAATCAAAATAGAAATGATTCAAATAAATCTGGAAAAAATCATGCATACTCAGGACATCTAACATGATCGACACACAAAAAATCAGAAGCATTGGACATCATTAGGCATGGCAATCACATTGTACAAGTCAAGCAATCAAAGGTGTGACACAAATTGTCACACCAAGTTAACTCAATCATAAAACAGAATTGGTGCATGGGAAAAATATCAAACCAAAGCCAACATGTTCCTCAATCTGTCAAGAAGCTACACACAAAATTTCAGGGTCATTGGATAAGAAACAAGCATTTTATGATCAAAGGAACAAGGCAATATCATGAATGGATACATGTTCAATCACCCTAGGACAAATCATTTTTCCAGCCAGGCATAACTTCCCAATCTATGCTCATAAAAAACTAGACAGGATGAGGATCATATAGCAAAAAATTGGGACCAAATTGGTTCAATTTTCAATTTATAATGATTTTTGGAAGTTTGGAAAAATTTGAAAATGTAAGTGAAGCAAGGCATGGCAAAATGGGAGGGAATGGTGAAAAATGCATGGCAATTTGAAAAAGTCCCTCAGCCAGGATCCAACCTGGCGCAAATTCAAATCTGGCGCCTAACATCAAAACGTGTGCTTCCAAGCTCAGCTACAACTCAAGTCCCCTCCATAATGCCTATTGAAGTGATTGGTGATGAATTAGAGGTTCCAGTATGCACGAATCCAGCTCAAATTGCAAGCTCTATGGATGCTTCAAGCTTTGCCTCTGGCTCAATATGCCACAATTTGCCTTGATTCCACGTCCAAATCTTCTCAAGAACACCTCATGAGCATTAATCAATAAAGAGGAAATGCTTTTGTGTGAAGAATTTGCAAAAAAATTTGAGAGAAGAATTTTGATGATTTTTGGTTCTAGATCTGAAAATGAAGCTAATGACCAATACCGTTAGGATTAACAATATATACCTCATGCTAATGATGTTTAAAACCTGTTTAAGCCAAATGCAAATGAGATTAATCAATTTTGAGGTGTATGTGAAAAATGTGTTTTTCACCCCCATGCATGAGGTAACACGTGAACAGTGCACGAATCTGGCCCAAAATCACTTAATTAATGCCCATGCAAGCTTTTGAAATGGTTTTTTATGCTCATGATCAACCAAAATGAGTTTATGAAATTTTCTTCAAAAATCTTCATGAATAAGCAGATGCCCATGCAAAGGAAATTCATGTCATGTAATGGTACATTTGGAAAGTGCATGTTATGAGGATCAAAATGCAAAAAGAACCACTCATTTTGGGGCTTTGGTTGAAAAGTTATGCCCATTTGAATTTTCAAACACACTTTGCCATGATTGGATCATATCTCCTCAACCACACATGAGAAATTCATGATCTTGGACTTTTTGGAAATGGGAAAGAAAGATCTTCAACTTTCATATTGGACAAATTTTCATTTGAAGCTTTCTTGATGATGTAATCTTGAGTTGAAGTTGGTCCAAAACCTTTCCATTTTTGGAAACTTTCAAATTACAGGTCACTTGCTATTTTGGGAAAGTCTTGACTTGACTCCAAATTCTTCAATGTGAGTGCTTGAAATGTCAAATGAGACTTGTTTGAATATGAATGAGTCATCTCTAATCACTTCCCACCTCCAAATCCATAATTGACTTTGCAGTTGACTTCTGTTGACTTCTATGGGCCTCAGATGAATTGATCATGCACTGATGAGTTCTGAGCCTTCAACACTTGGCCAAGCTACTTCAAAATGATCCTTGGGTCATGTAAGCTCAATGGAACCACCCTAGGGCTTTGATCTCATGGAGAAAGCTCTTGTTGCCTTGCACAGTTGAATCTCCTGATTAGTCTTGCCTGATGATATGTAATGAACTATGCAATGCTAATGCAATCCTAATGACCTAAAAATGAAATGGATATACAAATGGGAGGTGCAAATTTGAGGTGCTACAACGGCTGTCAGACCTTCACTGAGGTGCAAATTTGAATACCGAAGAACCGTAGAAATTTGCACTCTACGGGGACCCAAGAAGGGAAAGTTCACCAACGGAAGCTTCCACTGGGATCTGATATTTGTCACTGAACCAGTCAAGATGTTTACCCACGACTCCACTGGGGATTTTGGTTTTTTCAGAAAAAAGGAACCACATCCAGACATCGAAAGATGATGAATGGGAATAGAAATCACAACTAGACGCCAACGGACGACTAGGAAAAACTCGACGTTTATCGACACCAACGGAGAGGTGACCAGACATCAACGGATGAATGGGAAGAAGACTCGACGTTTATCGACACCGACGGAGAGGTGACCAGACATCAACAAATGAATGGAAAAAAGGGATAAAACCAGACGTCAACGGACGAATGGGAAAAACTCAACGTTTATCGACACCAACGGAGAGGTGACCAGACATCAACAGATGAACTAGGCAAGGACTCAACCAAACATCAACGGATGCCCGGGAGAAGCTCGACGTTTATCGACACCAACGGAGAGGTGACCAGACATCAACGGATGAACTGGGAAGACTCGACCAAACATCTACGGATGCAAGGGAGGAACTCGACGTTTATCGACACCAACGGAGAGGTGACCAGACATCAACGGATGAATGGGAAGAAGACTCGGCCAGACGTCAACGGACGAATGGGAAAAACTCAACGTTTATCGACACCGAAAGATGATGCATACAGAAGTGAAGCAAGACCAGACATTTACCGATGACTGGGAGAAAGACTCGATGTTTACCGACATCGAAAGATGATGTTTACCGACACCAAAAAGGACCAAACATTTACCGATGACTGGTGTGAGACTCGATGTTTATCGACATCGAAAGATGATGTTTACCGACATCAAAAAAAGGACGACCAGACATTTACCGATGACTGGAGTGAGGCTCGATGTTTACTAACACCGAAAGAATGGTATTTACCGACACCAAAAAAAAGAACGACCAGACATTTACCGATGACTGGAGTGAGACTCGATGTTTACCGACACCGAAAGAATGGTGTTTATCGACACCAAAGAAAGAACAACCAGACATTTACCAATGACTGGAGTGAGACTCGATGTTTACCGACACCGAAACAATGGTGTTTACCGACACCAAAAAAGAACACACACGGGTGCTGACATGACACTTACTGGTATCACAGGGATGACATCTACATATGTCAAGGCAATGCTAAACACTTGCTAGGGATCTCATTGGGGAGAATCAAGCTTTCCTTTCACTGCAGGTGAGGAAATAAACCTCTCTGGGGAATTATCAATCCTGAATGCTGTCAAGAGCAACTGTAGCAAATGTGTCGTACAGATGTTGAACAACGATCCGCCTCTGCCGGGGATACAGTCTGATTAGGTTTTAACACATGAATGCATATGTTTGAATTTTTCTATGGCGTAAGGCTCCATATTGAATGGAAATGCTACGCGTTTTGAGGATGCAATGATCACTACATGCAAGATGCAAAATGATGAAAACTCCTGCTGGGGAGCACAGGATTGCTCTGCTGAGCACACAAATCTGAATAGATTCTCCAACTCTGTGGGGAGACGCACTGCCGGGGGTGCTCTGCGGGGGAAAAGCACCAACTTCTTAACCGTGCTGGGGAATGGCATCGCTGCTGGGGAAAGGATCCCACCGGGGACAACCTTCACCGAATCCAATCCACTCGGGGACTCTTCTAGGGAAACAACCAATGCTCACCTCTGCTGAGTATAGCAGCCAATCCACAGGTAGGATAAACTCTACTGGGGATAACTTTCACCGAACCCGATCCACTCGGGGAACTTGCTGGGGAAAACCCTCAACATAAACCTCTGCTGGGGAGATCTGCTAGGGAAAACATTCACAACTCTGGTGGGGAAATCTGCTAGGGAAAACATTCACAACTCTGGTGGGGAAATTGAAGATCCGACCATGCTGGGGATCACAGTACTTCATACCCGACTGCTGGGGAATAAAATACTCACTGACACCTCCGCTGGGGATACAACCTCCTTCAGACTCGGTGGGTTTTAACAATCTTCGGACTAGCTGGGGATAAACCCACTTTCAGGCCTGCTACCCAACTGCTGGGGGAGAACAGTTATAAAAGCTTTCAGACTTGCTTGGGGAAACAGCCACTTCCAAGCGTGCTGGGAAAACATCCTCAATCCTGCTGAGGAATTCTTGATTTTGAATATGCTGGGGAAACAAGTCCGGCACTTGCTTCATCTGTTGGGGAAGGCCCCCATCCTCTCACACTACTGGACAGTGCTGACAACATCCCTGAACAAACCGCGGCTTATCTGCTCTAGCCAGGAATCAAAGGTAATGACCTGCAACCAACAAGACAAACGTGCCCCAGGGGCTTGCATGGACAAGATACACTCAAGTGTGCTCAACATTCAAAATGATTTTCAAATGTTTTATCTTTCTGCACGTTATTGTCTAGCCTGCATGTTTTTATATGCAATGTTTATCAAAAATCCGGACGTTTTTGCAAACAAAACAGTAAAAACAAAACAAGAGAGCAATTTATCTGAATAACGACTTTTATTGATTGAAAATGGGCCTAAAAAGGCAAATACATCAGGAAGCAATTCCTAGAAAGAGGTAATTGCGCACAAAAGGAAAAATCTATCCTAATGGCAATGTGAACACGGCATCCACTATTTCCCAATTCTGTTATGACTCACAGATCATCAGTTTCTCCCCAAATTCCCTGCTTTCTGAGAAGAATGACTGGACCGATCACATCTCTCGAGATGGTAGACGATGAAGCGCGATGAAGTACAGATAACTCAGACTGTAGTCTTCGCTTTAATCCCTCTTTTGGCTGGATTGCCCTTTCGGGTTTTCAATCCACTGGGATACCCATTTTTGCCTAAGCCGCCCTTGCGGGTTTTCGACTTACCGGGTGTACAAATTCTTTTCATTTTTTATCCCTAACTTTTGCCCGAACCTTTTCTTTTTTCTTGGTTTGCCGGGATGCCCTTTTTTGCCTGGACTCTTTTATTCTTTCTGTCCAGCGGGTCAATTTATGCGAAGTATTTTTTGACTACATCTGAGTTAACAGGGGACGGAAAATCTTCACCATCCATAGTTGTAAGCATCAAGGCTCCACCGGAGAAAACCTTCTTAACAACATATGGACCTTCGTAATTAGGAGTCCATTTGCCCCTGTTATCTGTACCGGGAGGAAGGATCCTCTTCAAAACTAAATCACCAGTCTGATAGCTTCGAGGACGCACTTTCTGATCAAAGGCTCTCTTCATCCTTCTCTGATACAACTGCCCATGGCACACAGCTGCTAGCCGTCTCTCCTCGATAAGGCTCAACTCGTTAAACCTCGTTCGAATCCACTCAGCTTCGTCAACCTTAACATCCAACAAGACCCTCAGAGAAGGAATATCCAATTCAACAGGTAGGACTGCTTCCATACCATACACAAGGGAGTAAGGGTTTGCCCCGCTCGACGTACGTACTGAGGTACGGTACCCATGCAAAGCGAAAGGCAGCATCTCATGCCAATCCTTGTACGTCACAACCATCTTCTGCACAATCTTCTTAATATTCTTATTTGCCGCCTCTACAACACCATTCATCTTTGGTCTGTAAGGAGAAGAATTGTGATGTTCGATCTTGAAATCTCTGCAAAGCTCTTTCATCATCTTGTTATTGAGATTCGAACCATTATCAGTAATGATTCTCTCAGGAACCCTATAATGACAGATGATTTCCTTCTTAATGAACCGGGCAACCACTTGCTTGGTAACATTGGCATAAGAAGCTGCTTCCACCCACTTGGTGAAGTAATCGATCGCAACCAGAATGAAACGATGTCCATTAGAAGCAGTAGGCTCAATCTTCCCAATCATATCAATCCCCCACATCGCGAACGGCCAAGGTGAATTCATGACATTCAGAGGGCTTGGTGGTACATGCACCTTATCAGCATAAATCTTGCATTTATGGCATTTCCGAGCATACTTGAAACAATCGGATTCCATAGTCATCCAGTAATAACCGACTCTCAACAATTTCTTGGACATTGCATGACCACCAGCATGGGTACCAAAAGATCCCTCATGTACTTCTTGCATCAACATGTCTGCTTCGTGTCTATCCACACATATGAGCAGAACCATGTCAAAGTTTCTCTTGTACAACACGTCATCCTGATTCAAATAAAAGCTTCCAGCTAGCCATCTCAGGGTTTTCTTATCATTCTTTGACGCACCTTCAGGATATTCCTGGCTCTTGAGGAAGTTCTTGATATCATATTACCACGGCTTCTCATCAACAACAGACTCGGCTGCAAACACATACGCAGGCCTCTCGAGTCGATTCACCGTAACATGTGGCACATGATTCCACCAATGAACTTTGATCATAGAAGACAAAGTATCCAAGGCATCAACCATCTGATTTTCACCTCGGGGGACGTGGTACAGCTTCAGATTCTTGAAGAACGTCAATATCCTTCTAGTGTAATCTCTGTAAGGAATCAAATGCGGCTGATTGGTATTCCAATCTCCATTGACCTGGTTAATCACTAGAGCGGAATCTCCATAAATGTCCAGAGTCTTGATCCTCAGATCGATGGCTTCTTCTATCCCCATGATACAAGCCTCATACTCAGCCTCGTTGTTGGTTACATCAAAAGTCAGTCTGGCAGAAAAAGGTATATGAGCACCTTTAGGATTGATAAGCATTGCCCCAACACCGTTGCCATTCACATTCACAGCCCCATCAAACATCAGTGTCCACTTGTCATCAGGATCCGGTCCTTCCTCGACAAGAGGCTCTTCACAATCTTTCATCTTTAGATACATGATGTCTTCATCAGGGAATTCAAACATCATCGGCTGATAATCATCAATTGGTTGCTCGGCAAGGTAGTCTGACAGAATACTACCTTTGATGGCCTTCTGCGACGTGTACTGGATATCATATTCGGTTAGAATCATCTGCCAACGAGCAACACGCACGGTGAGAGCCGGCTTCTCAAAGATGTATTTCACGGGATCCATCTTAGAAATCAACAAGGTAGTATGGTTCAACATATACTGCCTTAGTCGGCGAGCAGCCCAGGCCAAAGCACAACAAGTTTTCTCGAGCTGCGAATATCTGATTTCACAGTCGGTAAACTTTTTGCTAAGGTAGTATATGGAATGCTCTTTTCGACCAGACTCGTCATGTTCTCCCAATACACACTCCATCGAGTTCTCAGTCACTGACAGGTACATTATCAGAGGCCTCCCAGGAACTGGAGGTATAAGGATTGGAGGTTTCTGCAAATACTCTTTTATCTTGTCAAAAGCTTTCTGACAGTCATCATTCCACCTGATTGCTTGATTCTTTCTTAGCAATTTGAATATCGGTTCACACGTGGCAGTTAGGTGAGATACAAACCGTGCAATGTAGTTCAATCTCCCTAAAAACCCACGAACCTGCTTTTCTGTTTTCGGTTCAGGCATTTCTTGAATAGCTTTTACTTTTGCTGGATCAACCTCAATCCCTTTCTCACTGACAATGAAGCATAACAGCTTACCGGATCTCACACCAAACGTACACTTGTTCGGATTCAGCCTCAGTTTGAACTTTCTCAGCCTGTCAAACAACTTCTGCAAGTTTACCAGGTGCTCCTCTTCTGTCTGCGACTTCGCAATTATATCATCCACGTACATTTCAATCTCTTTGTGCATCATGTCATGAAAGAGAGTCGTCATAGCCCTTTGATAGGTAGCACCGATATTCTTCAGCCCAAATGGCATCACCTTATAGCAGAACGTGCCCCAAGGCGTAATGAATGTCGTCTTTTCCATGTCCTCTGGCGCCATCTTGATCTGATTATAACCAGAAAATCCGTCCATGAAAGAGAAAACCGAGGATTGAGCAGTATTATTAACCAATACATCGATGTGAGGTAATGGGAAGTTATCTTTCGGACTCGCTCTGTCCAAATCCCGGTAATCGACACACATCCTGACTTTGCCATCCCTCTTCGGCACGGGGACGATGTTGGCCACCCACGGGGGATAAGTAGTCACTGACAGAAAACCTGCATCCAACTGCTTCTGAACTTCTTCCTTGATCTTAACCGCCATATCAGGACTAGTTCTACGAAGCTTCTGCTTGACTGAAGGACAATCTTCTCTGAGAGGTAGTCTATGCACCACAATATCGGTATCCAACCCAGGCATATCTTGATACGACCAGGCGAATATCTCCACATATTCTCTCAACATCTCAATCAACCTTCTCTTGACATCTTCCTTCAAAGCAGCCCCGATCTTGATCTCTCTTCTGGCGTCCTCAGTACCAAGATTAATAATCTCCAACTCCTCCTGATGAGGTTGGATGACCCTTTCCTCCTGCTTCAACAATCTGACCAGTTCCTTAGGGAGTTCACAGTCTTCCTCACTCTCCTCTTCAGCTTGGTAGATGGGATTATTGAAATCATACTGAGCCATAACAGAACTATTTATAGTGGAGTCCGTAAGATCAATTCTGCATGTTTAATGCTTTATTTTAGAAAAAAGAGTTCAAGAAAGTCACAAAAAACAAAAAAACATTGCCATTTTTATTGTTTTGAAAAATGAAAGACAAAAACAGAAAGACAGGGATCACAAAATTGTTTGCAAAACGTCCTTTATTGATGATATCATTGAAAAAACATGATGAGGCCCTATAATGAACCACTACGCCTTGGGCAGAACGTAGGGTTTTGTGCAAAATGAAAAACAAAAGAAAATTACTCTGTTTAAAGAGTAACTTGGACCATTTCTTCAGCTGTCCAATTGTTGATCGACTCCCCTGGTGCACACGGGCGAACCCAGTTGTTCAGATCACAATCACTGTCACAGTCTTCACTACCGGTTGCAAAGACGTCACCATGATTCATCAGCCCAGCGCTGGTGAAGGTACTCGGCCCTTTCTGCTCACCCTGCTCTGCCTGCAGAGGTTCATAACCAATACCGAATTTATCTTCTTTCACGGGAAGGTCCACCATCTTGCCCCAGCCTTCTGCATTGCCCGAGTTGACAACCTTCATAGCCTGCTTGTAGGATGCAATTGAGGCACTTGGCTTCTTCTGCTCAGCGAAAGCCACTCTCTCAATAACAACGGTCTCAAATGCTTGGCATAGAGTTTCGTGGATCTCGCCATCCACCTCCACGTACTTGAAAGAGGATAAATGACTCACCAGAATGTCCTCCTCGCCGCACACTGTTACAATCTGACCGTTCCAAACATACTTCAGCTTCTGATGGAGAGTTGACGAAACTGCCCCAGCCCCATGTATCCAGGGACGCCCCAATAAGCAACTATATGCTAGCTGAATATCCATCACATAGAAGACAATACTGAACACCTCCGGGCCAATCTTCACAGGCAATGTGACTTCACCAAAAACAGACCGTTTGGAATCTTCAAAAGCACGAACAATGAGATCACTGGGAGTGAGGATAACCCCTTCAACATCAATCTTGCTCAAGGTCTTCTTGGGCAACACATTCAAAGACGAGCCAGTGTCCACCAACACATGTGACAACACTGCGCCTTTACACTCCATGGTGATATGCAGGGCTTTATTATGGTTGCGACCTTCAGGTGTCAGATCCAAGTCTGTGAACCCCAAACCATGCCTGGTACTGACATTGGCAATCACACCCTCCAACTGGTTGACCGAGATCGCTTGAGGCACGTAAGCCAGATTTAACATTTTCAGCAAGGCATTACGGTGTGACTCAGAGCACAACAACAAGGACAGAATAGAGATTTTGGATGGAGCTTGATTCAGCTGATCTACAATCTTGTAATCACTCATCTTAATTATTTTCATGAACTCCTCCATATCTTTCTCAAACGAGCCCTCAGGCGCCTCCTTCTGAACAGGTTCTTCATCAACCACAGCCTGTTTACCCTTTGCTTTGGCGAGAGCCTCAACATTGTTGTCTCTCAAAGGTTGTGGAGCGAACAGACGACCACTCCTTGTAAACCCTCCTGGTCCTCCTACATTGTCCACCACCGGACCAACAGTTGCAGGAACTCTACTTGGCAAACCAATAGTCACTAGAGACTGATTAACTGGTCGGATCTGACTTTCTGATCTTCTGTTGTTGCGGTAGGCATTATCATATTTCCACGGCACAACCCTACTGTTATCAACAGCCCTTCTACCGGAAACAACAATAGTAGTGGGAGCACTGACAGTTACTGGAGCAGAAATAGTAACAGGAGTACCAACGGTTGCTGGTGCATTGACAGTTTTCTGGCCACGTCCCTCGGACGGTTTGAAATAAATGGTGACAGTTGACACCACCCCACGATCTTTCACGGCCCGACTAAACTGCAGACAACCCTCGTCAATCAAACCCTGGATACCGGTCTTCAATTGCATACAACCATTCACTGAAACTGCACAGTCTAAACAGCCCTGATCACAGCCCAGGTACACTCTCCCATCCAACAGACGATCCTTTACGACCAACAGCGAGGTCTGAACATCTTCAACATTAACCACCAAATCTTCATCTTCCCCATCTTCCACATTGTTCACCCTATGCGCACTATGCTGAGGCATAGGATTGTTCACAACATTAGGCACAGGAGCAAAATTGATTGTTTTGGCGTCAATTAAGTCCTAGACCTTATGATGAAAAGCTCGACAATTTTCTATATGGTGCCCCGGCGCACCAGAATGGAAGTCACATCGAACGTTGGCATCATACCCAGGTGGTATCTTCGTCACCGGACCCATAGTGCGTAACTCAACAAACCCCAATCTGAGCAATAAGGGCAGCAACTCAGCATATGTCATAGGCAACGGGTCGAAACATCGATCCGGCATTCTCTGTCTCGGCTGAAACTGACGTTGCTGTTGTTGTTGTTGTTGTGATGGTGCTCTTTGTTGTTGCTGTTGTCGTGGTTGAGGTGTTGGGATAGTTACTGCAGCAACCTGACGATATTGCCCTCTGTTCACACTTCTTCTATGTTGCACAACGTTGGTCTCACCCTCCCTCCTACGGGGTGCCCCAGCAAATGGCTTCTTTGAAGATGAGGAACCAGCATCCTGAATCTTTCCAGCTTTGATAAGGCTCTTTGTCCTCTCCCCACAGATCACTACATCAGAGAAACTACCGAATGGGCAACTCCCCATCCGGTCCATAAACACTCCTTGTAAGGTTCCGATAAACATATCGGTCAACTCCTTTTCCAACATCAGAGGTTGCACCCTTGCAGCTAATTCACGCCATCTCTGGGCGTACTCTTTGAAACTTTCTTCAGATTTTTGACATAGACTCTGCAACTGGGTCCGGCTCGGCGCCATGTCCATATTGTGCTTGTACTGCCTCAAAAAGGCTTCACCCAGATCTCTCCAACTTCTGATAGATTCTCTTTTCAGCTCCATGTACCAATCCAAGGAAGCTCCAGACAAGTTATCCTGGAAGAAATACATCCACATCTTCTCATCATCTGTGTAGGCAGAGATCTTTCTGAAATAGGCCTGCACATGAGTGCGAGGACAAGAAGTACCGTTGTATTTATCAAAAGAAGGCGCCTTGAACTTATAAGGAATCCTCAATCCTTCCACCAACCCCATATTTGTAACATCAAACCCCAAAGAGTTCTGAAACTCCATGGCTTTGATCTTCTCAGCTAGGGCATCAACCCTTCTATCTCTTTCGTCAGTTCTTCCCACGACTTCATCATCCTCACTGAGGAGAGTGAACATGTCTTCCTGCCTATCAACCAACGGAGCAGGATGGCGAACTGGAGCACGAGTCGCTCTGGCATTAGCAGTCTCTGGAGCAATAGGTTGACCGTTGATTCTGATACCCCTCAAGTCATCATCCCACGACATAGTTGTTGATGGGAACAGCAGCAGTAGCAGGGTCATTGATTGGGCCTCCCTCTGGCAAAGCATGGTTGACTGGTGGAATTGCAGCTTCTTATCTCTGGACTAGGGCTCGAAGTTTTTTTTGACCTTGCGCAACCCCTTGCATCATATGCATGAACTGGACCATGTTAGCCCTCATCTCTGCTAATTCAGCTTGCACTTGATCCATATTCCTCTGTTGATTCAACCTCGTAGAGTAGCGATGCGGATGTTGATCAGCAATCCTGCCTGACACAGGAACCAGAGTGAGAAGTCTCGGTCAAGAACACCTGTAATGAAAAATGATATGTGTATGATGCTAATGATGCGTATGATGCACATAATATGTTCATTTCTCAGGCATTCAAGAGCCTAATTCATCTTTCAAGAAATGGCAACCTGCAATAATGAACAACACAGAAGCAGACTACACAGGATAATGAACACAAGGTGAAACATCAACAACCTCATCTATAGATGTGAGTACAAGGATCATACAACAATATTCAAACAAAGATTCAAATGATCAGAGTACAACTATAAATCCCATCCAACAAGCCTGAAGGTGATTCTCAACATAAACAACAGATACAAACTAGGAAAGATGCCCTACAGGAATGAGCGTCTTCAGATACTGGCACTAGTCTATCAACATGTCACATTCTGAACATTCTGGCAGAGGGGTGATCTTCTCCGTCAGTTGTCTTCTGAGCTCCACAACTTCTCCTCCAAGCTGACTCTCTGATGCACGTCTCAAGTCTACCTCCTTCTTCAACTGGATGTCTTTGTCTCTAAGCTGCTTTTCCAGGTCTCTTATCTTCTTCTGATAACTAGCTTTAACTCTCTGCAACCTCAAGCACTCCCGGTGTTCTGGATTCAACAGGGTCTCCATCTCTTCATAGGACCTCTTCTTGCTCTTCAATCTACTAGCATCTTCACCCTGCATGCCTTTGAGTTGATGAGCTAAGTTCAACTTATCAGCTTTGGCTTTGTAAAGCTCCATCTGGGTATCTTGTTCCTTCTCTTTCAACCGACGATTCTCCATCAAGGCTTGCTTGTACTGCTCAGCAGGCACACTCTCATCAAGGATCAAAGGTGGTTGCTCTTGCAATGACTCCATCCTATCATAGGGCAACAACAAAGTCTCCACTCTCTTCTTGACCCAATCAATGTAATCAGCTGTCACATTACGCGAAAAACCGGCGGGAAAACGAAACAACAGAGCCGCCATCGTGCGTTATTTATCCCAAAAGAGGGAAAGGAAACGCTCGAAGTAAACCTGGAAAAGACATGGTCTCGCGACCAAAGAGAATGGGATCGGGAGTCGGTTATGCGAGCGGAAGGTATTAGCACCCCTACGCATCTGTCGTACTGATCGCTCGACTGTGAGAGTCGAGAATGGGATACAAACTGCAAGTGCACAGTTCTATCGCGTAGTTTTAAAAGATATCGATCCCACAGGGACTTATGAATCGATATACCGTTATCTAAGGTTACTACGTAAAGCTAAGGTGAAAAATGTTTGATTGTTTGGGGAAAAAACTAAAAGCTAAACTAAGATCTAGATTAAATATTAATAAAACGGATATCGGTATGTAGTTCGTCAAAACTAGGGAATCAAGTCTTTGTCGGTTTCTTGGTTTTAAAATAAATCGTTTCAGTTAACTTTATTGGTTAAAGGTTTTATCTCAAACTCTCGCTCTGTTGAATAAACCATGATCTTATATTAATGTAGCTGTCACTTATAATTAAGTCAAAAACCATATTTTGAAAGCAATAAAGTTGCAGAAACTCTTTTTAAGAAAACACTGACCGTTTTAAACACCCTTATCTCAAACTCTCGCTCTGTTGACTTAGGTTATACAATTAAATCCAAATGCTTAACTCTCGTCCTCACATTCAATCTTTAAAAATACTTTTTGGAAAAGGTCAGAATTTAATTAACTCTAAAACTTGCTCTCGCCCTGATCTAGAATTAATGCCTAACTTACACTGTCCAGTTAAAACCTCAAACTCTCGCTCTATTGATTTTAACTTCTATATGTCCTTTACTTTTGTAAAAAATCTTGTTATTAAACCTGTAAGTTGAGACCGTAAAAAGATTGATTTCAATTTTAAGTTTAAATAGACCGACTCAGTCTTGATCCCTTATTCTGCTTACTTTACATACCGATATCTAGGCGAATTAGCCAGACATGCTAAATAAACAAGAATACATATCATGCATAAACAGACTCATTCCAAGCAGATAATATAGATAAATAATAAAACAAAATATTAAATAATGATTAAAGAACCTGAATGCGTAATACAATAGTCTTGAACACTCCACCACAAGCCGGTAGGATTTGTTCTTCGATTCTTCAATTAAACAATAAATTAAGCCAAGGAAATAAAACTAGAATCTAACGTAAGGTTAGATCCGATAAAAAGTTGCACAATAGTTTCCGGTGTAGAAACTATTATGCGAAAAATATCTAAATGCTAAAAAGGGAAAGGTAAATTGCAAGGGAAAAAGAATGTAGAACTTGCAAAAGAAATAAAATAAACAATGTTAAGTGCTGGAAAAGAAAAATAAGCAAAAGGCGTAAAAAGAAAGAAAATTGGCAAAGCTTCGGCAATGTGAGCGTGGAAAAACCGAGGAACCCTTTTAGGTTTTTGAGATAGCTATTTATATTGGTGCTGGTAACTGCTTTCCGTTTCCCAAGTTCTTCAACGTGGCTAAATGCACGGCGTGGATATAGGACACAAACTCCTCAACGTCTCTTCTTCAAGTCTTCTGAGGGCGTTACTTGCGCCAAAAAAGTAGTGGAACGGTGTGACGCTCGTCACACCATGTGTGACGTCCGTCACAAGGTTGTTTTGCGTGACGCTCGTCACACACCCTGTGACGTCCGTCACAGGCACAGCATTGGTGACTTGTGCGCTTTGGGCTGGGCTTTGGCATTTGGTTCCTTTTCTCTCCTTTTTGCACCTCCTTTTCTTCCATTTTCACTTGTTCTTCAAAATAGACTACCTGAGACAAATAGGAAGAAAATACCACGTAATATCTCATAAAATGCAGTAAACCGAAATAAATAGTCATAGAATTTAATGGAATTAAGTCCTAAAATATGATATAATTTCGTGTAATAAACTCCCCCATACTTAGATCTTTGCTTGTCCTCAAGCAAAATTCAGCATAGAAATCGTTTTCAAAAATTTAGCCAGGCGAAGTTTCAAAACACACATCAATTCGTAATAGGTTGCAAGTGGATTTTGTTTAGAAGCAGCTTGAGTTTAATCTTGGCATCAACAACTACCGTTACAACTTAGATAACCCTACCTTATGCAAATCAGTTCAAGTAATGCCATTATAGCTATCCTAGTTCCTTTACTTTTATTTCACCCGCTTTCATTCTAGCGAAATCACATTAAGCCCTTTATCTTTTTCGCGCACATAGTGGAGTAACCGGTTAGTGATTATGATCCGCTTTTAGCTAGAAGTTCTGGTACATAAGTCGGATAACTTCGTTATTCAGTCCATTGCAAATTGTGGGGGATCGAACCGTAGTCCGCCCTACCTAGTTCAGTACCAGATACCTACTGAACCAACTCATAATGGATTTTTCATATTGTGTTTTTGCATGATCTGCAGCCTTTAGATTAAATGATCTGGTAAGGATCACCTAATTTAATCAGTGCATTTCCTGATATATTCATATATTTTATGTTACTTTGGGGATCATTCACTTATATTCATCGGCTCTCCACGTAGTTTGCTATTAAGATGGTGCTGACTTCTCGTATAAACTACTCGGGGTTATTATAAAACTAAAAGTTCGAGGAATCGGTATAATAGGTACTTATCCTGATCTAGCATGTTGAGGTTCTCAGAGCGTTGTTATGGTAATGATTTTTTTGTCTTGATTTCACTCAAGTTTTATAAAGTAAGCAACCTTTATACTTATTGGGTGTGTTAAAATTTTTTGTTATGGCTCAAGAAAATTGAGGGGAATAGATAATAGAAATTTTTCACATTAGGGACTTAACTTAAAATAAATCTATATTAAATTTTTTTTTTTTTTTTCAGATAATAAGAAAGGGAAATAACAATGAAAGGGAAGGTAACATACTTGAAAAATGGAAATGGAAGTAACAAGTTTTCCCCCCCATACTTAAATTAAACATTGTCCCCAATGTTTTAAGGAAATGAAATACAATATGGAAAGGAAAAAGAAACTACAACTAAGGTTGTCTTCCGCCTCTGGTTCTTGGACCTGGTGATCTCTGACGTAAGTCTAAGTTGTCGAACCTGCTGAACAACTCAGTAAACCGCTGGTCGGTTATGGCATTCCTAGCATCCTGTTGCTGTTGCATTTGACGCATCATCTGCAGCATTTCGACATTCTGTGCCTGCATACCATCGATAGCATCCATAATGTCGTCGTTGGTTGCAGGCCTTCTTCGTCGACGACGTTGGGAGGATGGGCCGGTTGCAGTACTGGAAGGGTTGAGCGGGACTGACTGTTGTGTAGGCGGATGATCACCTTGTTCCATTTCTTCAAACTCATCTGTTTGCGGGTTTGTTTGTGAAGGCTCGGTGGTTTCAGGAGCGTTTAGATCGTAGAGGTGGCGGTCGGGGTTTGTGACATCAGTGAGGGCAGTATTTGGTAGAACCACGCTTGGGACTGCCTGGTTGTTCACCATAAGATAATATCCTCCGCCTACTCTCTTCTTAATCAAGCGGCTGGATCGACAGTAGCTGATATCCATAGATAGGTGAGGTAGGGATTCTAAAGTTTGGAGTTTATCCCCTAGGTTTAGGCCAAGTGCTATGGTGGTGATTAATCCACCAATTATAAAAGGTTGCCTGCCTCTAGCACATAAGGTGCGGATATGATGAAAGAGAAAGGAGGCGGCGTTTACCTGAGTATCTGGTTCGAAGACGCACTGGAGGAAAAATAGTTCCTTTGAGTTGACCTTGCTGTTGTTTGGCCTTCCAAAAATTGTGTTTTGCAAAATGCGGATAAAGTACCGGATAGTGGGGTTATGTATATGGGAGAGAAGGAGCTCTTCCCAGTTGTAGGTATCTATACCGGAAATTTTCTTAAAAAGGCCAAAAACGCCAACTGTGTTCCAGTTTGAGGTTGGAGGGATTCTGGCGTGCAGCAGACCTTCTGTGGGAAATTGTAGCATGGTACTCAATTGGTTTTGGGTTAAGGAGTACTCGGTGTTGAACATCCGGAAGGCTGCGGTACCGGTTAGAAATTCGTCTTCACCGGCGGGAGTGGTGTAGTCGTATGAACTTAAGAATTCTAAGGTTAGGGATGGGTAGGTGGGTTGATTATGAGTGCAAAGGAAGGTTAAGATGGCTTGACGGAGCATCCATTCGATACCTTGGAGTAGGCCTAATTGTTGTAAACAGGTTAAATCGGGGTACCTGGTGGAAGCGACGCCTCGCTGTTGGAAACGCTCGAATTGCTCCCTCTGATAATTGTCATCTACGGATCGGAAGATGATAGTTCCGAAATTCTGATTTCCCGCCATTGTGATGAATTTTGAAGGGGTGATTGGCAAAGAAAAAAAAAGAAATGTATTTGATAGGAGAGAATTGTTTTGTGGTGAATGAAGGAAGGTTTGGTGGGTATTTATAGGAGAAGAATTTGGAAGGTGGAAAGAAAAAGTGGTTGAAAAGTAATTAAGTGTGGTTAAATGAAAAATGAATGGGGAAGGTAAAAAGTTAAAGGTGTAACGTTCGTCTCCAACGGCTCCTTAACGTTCACTAGTTTGAGGAGTGTTACGCTCGTCACAGGGGTGTGACGCTCGTAACAGGCAATAGGCATGCCGTCCGTCACAAGATGTGTGACGTTCGTCACACATACCTTTTTGGAAAGGCCTCAGTAGCGCTTCACAGAATTACTTTGGTTGGTGAATTTATTAGTTTTGTTTCGCTTATGATCAGTTTAGTCTGCAGTTTAATTTATTGTGCACGCTTAATCTGCTTTGTATAGTAATAATTCATAGGTAGCAACAATAGAGCATAATAGCTATTGCATAATAAAATTAAATAAACAACTTCAATAAAAATGATCATAATGTAATACAGGAAAGGAAAACAAAACATGAATTCAAATAACATTAATAAATAATCTAACTTAAAACTAAATAACTTAGAAAAATAACTAAACTCTATCCCTCTGTACGATCTCTGGCCGGAGGAGCAAAAGAGTTAACATGATGTAGCAACTCGTGGAACTGATTCGTCATACTGCTCATGTATCCTAGAACTTCTTGTCTCATGTTAGTAAATTCTCCTCTGAGGGCGTCTTGTTCTGACATCAAAGCTTCAATGGCGGTGTTATAATCAGTTCCGGGCATATGATGTCGGAGGTCAGGTATGGCTGATTCTTCGGTCGGAACAGGCTGAGGAGGAGGGTCAATATCATAATAGCCGGATGGTGTCTGAGGGTCAGATTCAGCATGAGGGATCTGGTCAACATAATTCTCATAGTCATTACAAATCTCATAATCCTGGATGGATTCAGTGGATCTAGCAGGAGTTGGGGTTTCATTCAGGTTATAGAGCCAGTTCCTTTGGTTATGAACACTAGTCCTAGGATCGGGCATGGTGAATAGGCAGAGAACCTGGTTATCAATAATAAGCTCAAACTCATCAGTCCCTAGGTTTGCTATAAACATAGTGTTGAAGAGGAAAGGTATACTCATAGTAGTAATGCCACCAAAAGGGCTAAGGTCAAGCATAGGCTGACGTAATCCAATAGCATTACCTATCATAGTTATCAAACCGCCTATTCTAATGGGTGCTCTCTCATCCTGGATAAGGTGGTCCAAATTAGCTAACATAAAAGTGGCACCGTTTACTGGACGGTTCTGGGAAGCACAAAATATGATGAAGAGTTCATCACGTGAAACTGAAGTACTATTTGGCTTCTTCCCAAATAAAGTGTGGGTCAGGATCTTATGGAAATAGCGAAAGGCCGGGTTGTGTATGTTTCCAGAGAGAAACTCATGTTCTTCGGGCTCATCATTTCCAGTCAGCCTACCCCAAAAGTGTTCAAGCTCTCTATATTCAAAAAGTTCTTCCTGGCTTACAGTGAATGTATCAAAGGAGGTAGGGAAACCCAAAAGGTTGGTGAAGTCTCTAATATTAAATTGGTACTCCATATTGAACATTCTGAACTGGATAAAACCTCTGCTAATTCCTTTTCCATGGCTGGGTAGATAGATTAATGAGCTAAGGAATTCTAGTGTGAGTCTTCGGTAGGTGGTGAAATGTCTCAGGATAGGGGAGGTCTCCCATCCTATCTGATTCAGCAAATACAGGACACTCTGTCTCAGTCCAAGGGCAGTCATAGCCCAATCATCAGCATATAAACTAGGTAGCATCTCTCTAGCGGCTAGTTCTTCAAACTTTTGTTTCTGAGCCATTCCTCTGAACTTGATACCCATACGATCAATATGTCCCATCTGGTTAGTGTTAGCTAGAGAAAAGAAAACATGAGTTTAAGTCAGGATTTGGCCAAATGCCGAAAGAAGAAAAAATTATTATTGTTATTTATATATATATTTTTTTTTCTTTTTTTGAATAAATCAAGAATGAATACTAAACAGAAATTAAAAGAATAATTAAGAAAGAAATAGGGAAATGATAATAATAGAATAATAAAATAACAAATTAATTTGTGGGTTGTCTCCCACTAAGCGCTTTGTTTAAATGTCGCAAGCTCGACAAAGAAACTGTTAAATATAATCTATAGGTCCTGGGGGCGTTTCGTCTAAGTGCAGGATTTGCGAATCCTCGTTGGTTTCCGCAAAGTGATAGTGTTTCAGACGTTTCCCGTTTACGGTGAACGGTTCTGTAGATTTTCCTTTTATTTCTACCGCTCCACTGGGAAAGACTTTAGTGATATGAAAAGGCCCTGACCATCTGGATCGTAGTTTTCCCGGGAATAACTTTAGTCTAGAGTTAAATAAAAGTACTGCGTCGCCTTGCTTGAAGATTTTCCTTGATATACGCTTGTCATGCCATTGTTTTGTTCTTTCTTTATAGATTCTGGCATTTTCATAGGCGTCTCTTCTGAGTTCCTCTAATTCGTTTATGTCAAGGATTCTCTTTTCACCGGCGGCTTTATAATTCAAATTTAGATTTCTAATAGCCCAATAGGCTTTATGTTCTAATTCTACCGGGAGGTGATAGGATTTTCCATAAATGAGCTTAAATGGGGTCGTCCCTATGGGGGTTTTATAAGCAGTTCGGTATGCCCACAAAGCTTCTGGTAATTTCAATGACCAATCTTACCTTGAAGTGGCGACCGTTTTTTCTAGTATTTGCTTGATTTCTCTGTTAGATACTTCCACTTGTCCACTGGTTTGAGGGTGGTAAGGTGTCGCTATCCTATGTCTTACTCCATATTTAAGTAGTAGTTTTTCGAGTACTTTGGATATAAAGTGCGATCCACCATCACTGACTACTATTCTTGGGATGCCAAATCTCGGAAATATTATATTCTTAAAGAGTCTAGTTACTACTCGGGTGTCGTTTGTTGGGGAAGCTATAGCTTCGATCCATTTTGATACGTAGTCGACTGCCACGAGTATGTATTTGTTACCGAAAGAGGATGGGAAAGGTCCCATGAAGTCTATCCCCCACACGTCAAAAATCTCTACTTCCAAAATACCTTTTTGCGGCATCTCGTCACGTCTAGATATGTTTCCCGTGCGTTGACATCTGTCACATTCCTTAATAGCCGCATGTACGTCCTTCCATATAGTTGGCCAATAAAAGCCAGCTTGTAGGATTTTAGAGCAGGTCTTGGATGTACTTGTGTGTCCACCATAAGGAGCGGAGTGGCAGTGTTGGATTATATTTTCTACCTCTTCTTCGGGTATACATCGACGGAAAATACCATCGGGGCCTCTTTTGAAAAGTAAGGGATCATCCCAGTAATAGTGTTTTATGTCGTAGAAGAATCGTTTCTTCTGCTGGTAAGATAAAGTAGGTGGAACTATTCCGGCAGCTAAATAATTGACTAGATCAGCGTACCATGGTGTGACGGATATAGCTAAGGTGGTTTCTACTCGCATGTCGGAGTTGTTCTCTTCCAAAGTAGCTATAAGTTTGTCATACGAGAAATCATCATTAATTGATGTTCTTTCCGGTTCAAGGTTCTCAAGTCTAGAGAGATGGTCTGCTACTACGTTTTCAGTTCCTTTCTTGTCCTTGATTTCTAAGTCGAATTCTTGTAGCAACAAGATCCATCTTAGGAGTCTAGGTTTAGCGTCCTTTTTTGTTAAAAGGTACCTGATAGCAGCGTGATCGGTGTAAACTATTATTTTGGCTCCTACCAAGTAAGAACGAAATTTATCTAGCGCAAATACCACTGCTAGGAGTTCTTTCTCGGTAGTGGCGTAATTCATTTGCGCTTCATCCAGGGTTCTGCTTGCGTAATATATAACGTGAAGCTTTTTATCCTTTCTTTGTCCTAAAACAGCACCTACAGCATAATCACTGGCATCGCACATTATTTCGAATGGTTCATTCCAGTCTGGTGTCTGCATTATGGGTGCTGAGATCAATGCTTGTTTAAGAGTTTGAAATGCTTTTAAATAGCTATCGTCGAATATGAATTCGGCATCTTTCATCAATAGTCCGGTTAAAGGTTTAGTTATCTTAGAGAAGTCTTTGATGAATCGTCGGTAAAAACCGGCGTGTCCTAAAAAGCTTCGTACTTCCCTCACGGTTCTTGGGGGTTGAAGATTTTCGATTACCTCTATTTTGGCTTTGTCTACTTCAATTCCTCTGTTCGAGATTATGTGTCCTAAAACAATTCCTTCTTGTACCATAAAGTGGCACTTTTCCCAGTTAAGTACTAAGTTTACTTTCACACATCGCTCAAGGACTCTTTCTAGGTTTTCAAGGCATTCTTCGAAACTTTGTCCGTATACAGAAAAGTCATCCATGAATACTTCCATGATGTTTTCGAGAAAGTCGGCGAAAATTTCCATCATGCATCTTTGAAAGGTTGCAGGGGCATTACACAGACCAAACGGCATTCGTCTATAAGCGAAGGTACCAAAAGGGCATGTGAACGTTGTCTTTTCTTGGTCATCCGGGTGAATTGGTATTTGAAAGAAGCCTGAATAACCGTCTAGATAACAGAAATGTGAATGTTTTGCTAATCGTTCTAACATTTGGTCAATGAATGGTAAAGGGAAATGATCTTTTCGGGTTGCTTTGTTTAGTTTCCTATAATCAATGCACATTCTCCATCCCGATTCGATTCGTTTAGTTATAGTTTCTCCTTTTTCGTTTTCAATAACGGTTATGCCTCCTTTCTTTGGTACAACGTGTACAGGGCTAACCCATTTGCTATCAGATATAGGATATATAATACCTGCTTCCAATAACTTGGTTATTTCTTTCTTTACTACCTCACTCAGGATCGGATTTAGTCTTCTCTGGTGTTCCCTAGAGGTTTTACAGTCTTCTTCTAACATGATGCGGTGCATACAAATAGAAGGGCTTATTCCTTTAAGATCGGTGATGTGGTATCCTAGTGCGGTAGGATATTTCCTTAAGATATGTAAGAGTTTTTCTGTTTCGAGTCTTCCTAGATCTGCATTAACTATCACAGGTCGTTCAAGTTCTAAGTCTAGGAATTCATATCTCAGATTTTTGGGAAGTGTTTTCAGGTCAGGGGTTGGTTTGTTAAGACATTGCGTAGGGTCCGGTGTTATTGCTAAACATTGGTTAGATTTGTCCTCTAAAAGATAGTCTGATGATTTGTCTTCTCCTAACTCTGCTTCTTTTATGCATTCATCGATGATATCCATGAAGTAACATGTATCTTCTATTGCAGGTGCTTTCAAGAATTGGGACAGAATGAATTCAATTTTTTCTTCACCTACTTCGAAGGTGAGTCGTCCTCGTTTTACGTCTATGATTGCACCGGCAGTTGCTAAGAACGGTCTTCCTAGTATAATAGGCGTAGTATCATCTTCTCTAATGTCCATAATTGTAAAGTCAGTGGGAATGTAAAACTGACCTATGCGTACGGGAACGTTTTCAAGGATTCCTACAGGATATTTGATGGAACGATCTGCTAGTTGCACAGACATTTTGGTTGGTCTTAATTCTCCCATTTCCAGTTTCTTACATATGGATAAAGGCATGACGCTAATTCCGGCTCCTAAATCGCATAAAGCTTTGTCGATGACAAATTTTCCTATGTGACAGGGTATAGAGAAACTACCCGGATCCTTGAGTTTAGGAGGCATGTTTTGGATTATAGCGCTACATTCGGCAGGGAGTGTAACAGTTTCGCTATCCTCAAGTTTCCTCTTATTAGAAAGGATTTCTTTTAAGAATTTAGCATATGAGGGCATCTGCGTAATAGCTTCGGTGAACGGAATTGTAACGTTTAATTGTTTAAGGAGGTCAACAAATTTTCTAAATTGGCCCGCATCTTTGGTTTTAACAAGCCTTTGAGGGTAAGGGATAGGTGGTTTGTAAGGTGGTGGAGGTACATAAGGTTCCTTCTTTTCTAGGGTTTCCTTATTACTCTCTTCCTTTTCCTTAGGTTCACTTTCCTCAGTTGATTTCTTAGGGTTTTGGTTTTCTATCCTTGGATCAGACGGTCCTTCCACTTCCGTTCCACTTCTTAATATAATTGCATGAGCTTGGCTTCTCGGATTAGGTTGGGGCTGTCCAGGGAATGTACCAGTTGGGGCAGCAGTAGGTGCTTGTTGTTGAGCTACTTGAGATATTTGTGTTTCCAGCATTTTGTTATGGGTAGCCAAGGCATCTACTTTGCTTGCTAGTTGTTTAAGTTGTTCGCCAGTGTGTATGTTCTGGTTTAAGAAATCTTTATTGGTTTGTTGTTGGGAAGCTATAAAGTTTTCCATCATGATTTCCAAGTTGGATTTTCTAGGGGTATTATTGTTAGGCATGGATGGATTTGGTTTCTGATATCCCGGAGGTATAGATGGGGCTTGATTTGGAGAATGTCCAGGTGCGTATAAAGCATTATTACTCTTATATGAAAAGTTTGGATGGTTCTTCCAATTTGGGTTATAGGTATTCGAATAGGGGCTTCCTTGAGCATAGTTCACTTGCTCTGCTTGGATTCCAGTCAAGAGTTGACAGTCCGTAGGAGTGTGGCCTTGGATTCCACAGACCTCGCAATTCTGAGTTATAGCAACCACGGCGGCTGGAGGTGATACGTTTAAACTTTCAATTTTCTGGACCAAAGCATCCACTTTTGCATTAACGTGATCAAGGTTACTTATCTCGTACATGCCAGTTTTCGTTTGAGGTTTTTCCACCGTTGTTCGTTCGGTTCCCCACTGATAGTGGTTTTGGGCCATGCTCTCGATAAGCTGGTAGGCATCAGCATAAGGTTTGTTCATTAGTGCACCACCTGCAGCGGCGTCTATTGTTAACCTTGTGTTGTATAAGAGACCATTATATAATGTGTGAATTACTAACCAGTCTTCCAAACCATGGTGTGGGCAAAGTCTCATCATGTCTTTGTATCTTTCCCATGCTTCGAAAAGAGACTCGTTGTCTTTCTGTTTAAATCCGTTTATCTGGGCTCTTAACATAGCTGTTTTGCTTGGCGGAAAATATCGGGCAAGAAAAACTTTCTTCAACTCGTTCCAGGTGGTGACTGAGTTGGAAGGGAGAGATTGAAGCCATCTTCTAGCGCTATCTCTTAATGAGAAAGGAAAAAGACGAAGTCGAATTGCCTCTGAAGTGACACCATTAGCTTTAACAGTATCGGCGTATTGGACAAATACGGATAAATGAAGGTTTGGATCTTCGGTAAGATTTCCAGAGAATTGGTTCTGTTGCACAGCCTGCAACAGCGAAGGTTTAAGTTCGAAGTTGTTTGCTTCGATTGCGGGCGGAGCAATACTTGAATGCGGCTCATCTTGCGATGGAGCGGCGTAAAATCTAAGAGCACGAGCTGGTTCTGCCATCTCGGTTAAAGAAGGAAGATCTTTGAGATCAGGAAAGTCTATAGGAGGGAGATTGTTTGCAGCACGATATTCCCGAATTCGTCGTAAGACTCGGAGATATAGCTCGATATCGTTGATTCGTAAATAGAGCGGTTCGCCTTGTGAGCGAGTGCGTGGCATACAAATCAACGAAAGAAAGAATAGAAGAAAGAGAAACCTTAGTCTCTACAGCGTAACGGAAGAGTTACGATATCGATTAAATAAAAGTCCCCGGCAACGGCGCCAAAAACTTGGTCGCTCGACTGTGTGAGTCGAGAATGGGATACAAACTGCAAGTGCACAGTTCTATCGCGTAGTTTTAAAAGATATCGATCCCACAGGGACTTATGAATCGATATACCGTTATCTAAGGTTACTACGTAAAGCTAAGGTGAAAAATGTTTGATTGTTTGGGAAAAAACTAAAAGCTAAACTAAGATCTAGATTAAATATTAATAAAACGGATATCGGTATGTAGTTCGTCAAAACTAGGGAATCAAGTCTTTGTCGGTTTCTTGGTTTTAAAATAAATCGTTTCAGTTAACTTTATTGGTTAAAGGTTTTATCTCAAACTCTCGCTCTGTTGAATAAACCATGATCTTATATTAATGTAGCTGTCACTTATAATTAAGTCAAAAACCATATTTTGAAAGCAATAAAGTTGCAGAAACTCTTTTTAAGAAAACACTGACCGTTTTAAACACCCTTATCTCAAACTCTCGCTCTGTTGACTTAGGTTATACAATTAAATCCAAATGCTTAACTCTCATCCTCACATTCAATCTTTAAAAATACTTTTTGGAAAAGGTCAGAATTTAATTAACTCTAAAACTTGCTCTCGCCCTGATCTAGAATTAATGCCTAACTTACACTGTCCAGTTAAAACCTCAAACTCTCGCTCTATTGATTTTAACTTCTATATGTCCTTTACTTTTGTAAAAAATCTTGTTATTAAACCTGTAAGTTGAGACCGTAAAAAGATTGATTTCAATTTTAAGTTTAAATAGACCGACTCAGTCTTGATCCCTTATTCTGCTTACTTTACATACCGATATCTAGGCGAATTAGCCAGACATGCTAAATAAACAAGAATACATATCATGCATAAACAGACTCATTCCAAGCAGATAATATAGATAAATAATAAAACAAAATATTAAATAATGATTAAAGAACCTGAATGCGTAATACAATAGTCTTGAACACTCCACCACAAGCCGGTAGGATTTGTTCTTCGATTCTTCAATTAAACAATAAATTAAGCCAAGGAAATAAAACTAGAATCTAACGTAAGGTTAGATCCGATAAAAAGTTGCACAATAGTTTCCGGTGTAGAAACTATTATGCGAAAAATATCTAAATGCTAAAAAGGGAAAGGTAAATTGCAAGGGAAAAAGAATGTAGAACTTGCAAAAGAAATAAAATAAACAATGTTAAGTGCTGGAAAAGAAAAATAAGCAAAAGGCGTAAAAAGAAAGAAAATTGGCAAAGCTTCGGCAATGTGAGCGTGGAAAAACCGAGGAACCCTTTTAGGTTTTTGAGATAGCTATTTATATTGGTGCTGGTAACTGCTTTCCGTTTCCCAAGTTCTTCAACGTGGCTAAATGCACGGCGTGGATATAGGACACAAACTCCTCAACGTCTCTTCTTCAAGTCTTCTGAGGGCGTTACTTGCGCCAAAAAAGTAGTGGAACGGTGTGACGCTCGTCACACCATGTGTGACGTCCGTCACAAGGTTGTTTTGCGTGACGCTCGTCACAGGCACAGCATTGGTGACTTGTGCGCTTTGGGCTGGGCTTTGGCATTTGGTTCCTTTTCTCTCCTTTTTGCACCTCCTTTTCTTCCATTTTCAATTGTTCTTCAAAATAGACTACCTGAGACAAATAGGAAGAAAATACCACGTAATATCTCATAAAATGCAGTAAACCGAAATAAATAGTCATAGAATTTAATGGAATTAAGTCCTAAAATATGATATAATTTCGTGTTATCACGTACTCGACGGGATCCACGCACAAAAGGAAGGAATATGGTTGCTAAAACACTGCTCACAAACAAACACACTGGCTGAAAGAAACACAAGAAAACAACGAAACTAACTCGGCAGGATATCGCATCCTGGGCCTACGTAGTCTGTCAGGCACAGACATCAGAGTCGATGTAGTTCGGGCTAGGGGAAAACGTGCTCGCTAGGACGTCGCATCCTATGCATACGTATCTTCTCCGACTAAAGAAGAATCAGAGCACTCGTAGCTCGGCTAACACACGCCAAACAAAACAACACAGGAAATCGACTGCCAATCACTGGACTTACGTCAAACTCCACACAAACAGGCAAACATGGAAACCGAATGCCAATCGCTGGACTTACATCAGACTCCGAACCAAACACACACACACTGGAAACCAACTGCCAATCGCTGGACTTACGTCGGACTCCAAGCACACAACAAGAGGATACGGAATGCCAATCGCTGGGCTTACATCCATCTCCTGACACACACAAGACAAAACAAAAAGGGCGCCCGGAGAGATCAGCTCATCTCCTGCCTACGTACCTCATCTGGTATGAGGATCAGGGCGACGTAGTTCCCTTGAACAGGGGAGAAACTTTCTCCTAACCAGAGACTGGGAAATGACCAACTAGAAGGGAGACTGACTCGAGCCTAATAGTTATCATGTATTCCACAATGGTCCTAGGTTGAGTTTTCTATCTAACTTGCACAGGCAGCAAGCTATCTTAAACAGGCAAAGCGAAGCATACAAGCAAAATAAAACAAACATACACACAATTAGCACACACTATATACAAGCAAAGTGGGCTCACACAAGGGTTAGGCTGTGAAACACAAGCCAACTGTAATCGGGTGATGTTAGCTCTTAACCCTAACATTGAGAGTTAGGGTGAAGCAGATGAAATAGGAAGTGAGGGGTGTGCCTCACAGCTCTTATCCCTGGCCAGGGAGAGCTTCAGACAAAGGAAAGTGTGGGTTCAGAAAGTGGGAACCCTTCTACACTTATGACTGACTCAACAGTGATCTTGGGTTAATATCCACAATGCATCAACACCAGTTGTGTGAGCAAAGGGATGACTCAACTGAATAGCAGGAGATGGATTGCACATCTCTTGTATCTGCCAATTGCCTTATCAAAGGTCTTTTCCTGCTTGGCACAAAGATAAACATACACAAGCATTGCCTCTTAAGGAGGGCTTCAGACAGGTGCCTGACCAAGTAACAGGCCAGGTCTTCCAGACTACATGGAGTTAGAGACATTATACCTCAATGCTCAAGCTATAAAGCAAAGCAAAAGCAAGTTCACAATGAACTATAGCAACTAATGTACCTGAAAACAATCTAACTCAGTCAATACACAACTCAAAAAGTCAAACAGACAGACTAAAAGTCAACAGTTAACTGTACAATCAGACAACAAGCAATGCATCAAGCAAAGCACAAGCTCAACTCAAAGGAGCTAATCCACCTACAAAACAAGTTAATGTTAATCAACATCAATCAAATATCAATCCAAATGAGCAATTGAATCACACTCCTCAAGGCCATATGCTTCTTGTCCTGAAAACACAACTCAAACATAAGCACTAACCACTAGGACATGGCCTAGGGTCAAAGAGGGAGAAATAATTCAAAACAGAACATGAAAATTGACATGAATCAAATTAAACCAATCAAGAACAATATCCAAGTGGTCTCATATCAATAGAATCAACCAATTTCATTTCATAAAGCAAACATGGCAAGGCATGCAAGTTGAAAGCTCATTGAAGCAAACAGAATGAATCAATCCACATCATTTCAAAAAGGACTCAATATATCTCAAGAAACATCATGGCTAAATGTCATACCCCGATTTTGCTCCTGAATTTTTTTATGTTTGTTTGGCATGCTTGGCCTAACCTAACTTTGGTTTTACATGAGGATTGGTTTTGATCCAAAGTCATGGCGTTGTGATTGTGGATACCTCTATGGTCTGGGTCATCTGAACAACCAAGTTTCTTGTGTTTCTGGCCACTTGCCAGTCATGTTATTGGTTCATGGATACTATGTCAAAACCCTAACCTTATGGTCTTTTTTCATGGTTTTGTTCATACACATTATCAGTCAAGTTATTTTCTTTTCAAGAGTCAAACATTCAAGTTATGATTAAACCAATTGTGAAACCAACTTCAAACCATTTTGTTAATCCATTTCAATTTTATTTCATTACATTTGATTCCATACAAGAAAATACAAAATTTGGCATTTTTGACCAACTGTTGACTTCGGTCAACAGTTGACTTTTTTGGTCAACTTTGACCAAAGTCAACCCAAAAATTCACCCATAATTGTCCATTGAATATCCATTTACAAAGCATATCATAAAGAAGAAATGCAGTCATTTTCTCATGGAAAATATAAATAAACAAAGTCTGCAACTTCCCATGCCTAAATATTGTCACAAATCTATTTCAAATATGACTGAAGGGCTATTTTGCCCATTTTAGCAAAGAATGGCAACTTCATCAATTAATTCAAGGAAAATGTTGAATGCTGGTTTTCAGAAGCTTAATAAAATGCCATTTTCAGCCCATATGCTAGAACAAATTTGACAAGTGTACATGGATGAGATTGACCAAAAATGCCATACGCCCAGCCAGTCTGCTTTCAAGTATCCTCTTATCTATGGCTGCGTCAATAGAGCTCATCTGGCTACTTTCATCATGCACCTGATATTTTGTTAAAGACATTCTTCTTTCCTCCATGGACATTGCCTCGTCATCCCAAACTAAGTAGACTTCATTAGTGGCAGGCTGAGAAGCAGGAGCTTTGTTTGAGATTACTGGGGGAGGTCCAATTGAAGGACCACCGGTATTTGGGCCAGACGCATAAGAATGGACATTTGAAGAAAATACAGGATTACTGATGGAACATCGTCATCTTCATAATGAGAAGCCAATACATCTGGTGGAACCCCTTGCATTCCATGTATTTCAACATTTGTACTCTCTCTACCAGGTTTTGCATTTGGCACCTTGGTGACGTTTTCCTTGTGGACCTGGAAAACGTGAATGGACATACCACCAGCAGTTGAAAGCTTCTTATGACAAACATGGCACTTAAAGTGCTTAGCTTTCTGATGCTGAACCAAGATCTTCTCGTCGTCGAATTCACGATCGCAATAATAACCAAACTTGCAAAAAGAAACCAGTTGTCAGGTGCATGACTGGAGACTTTCAGTTGGCAGCGAATAGATTCGAGTAGGAAGCGGATTGATTCTACAAATGATACAATCAAAGAGCCAAGAGCCAGAGAACCGAGACTGTATCGTATAAGCCTCTTCATGGAGGAAAAGACAGAAATAAAAGGAATTTCTGGTGATGCTTCACCACGTCCCCAATAATAAGAGGCGACAGATCCGGCAATCACTGTTGATGAGCAGGCAATGAGAAATTGTGTAACCCAATAACAACCAAACAGGTGAAAGAGGATAGCAACTCCAATATGTGGTGTGTAATGGATGCTATATCCGCAACAACGATCGCAGATTACCCTCTTTTCCATGAGGCTGTATGAACAGCAGTTAGAGTGGCAGTCATTCTGAACAACCTGACCAGAGCTGAATAAATTGAGAAGAACCAATCACCATACTTAAAGGTTGTATCAGCGATGGTGAGCAATGATCTCTTGAGCCTTGTGAACACTAGGCCTCTAAAGTTCTGGAAAGAAACCCTTGCCCTTCTTTGCAGTTTTTCACAGAGAGATGAATGGACTATGCTTTGCGACACACTTGCTTCAAAACTCATGGGGGCTGGCAATACAGAAACTGCAACCTGCAAAAACCGCAGAAGCTCCACATTAATACAAACAACAAACCTAAGGAGATTGTTGACATTGTTGCTTCTGGTGAGAAATGTGCTACAAATAAGGATAAACTTATTGACGACACTTCCAATGTTTCACTAAAAGTATGTCCAAAGTCACAAGCAGATCCTGATAATGATGTTTGTGATGCTAAAGTTGAAGACTGTAAATGTTCAGTCCATTATGAACATAACGAGAAAGGTGAAGAGCTGATTAAATCACCTGGCAAGCAGGAATCTCAATCTGAAAATGAGAGTGACGAATCAGATGTTGTTGAACACGATGTGAAGGTGTGTGACATCTGTGGAGATGCTGGTCGTGAGGATCTACTTGCCATATGTTGCAGGTGCACTGATGGTGCAGAGCACACCTACTGCATGCGAGAAATGCTTGAGAAACTCCCTGAAGGGGATTGGTTCTGTGAAGAACGCCAAGACGCAGTGGAAGCTGAAAACAAGAGGCCGGATGCCGAAGAATTTTTTTGTAAAAACTACTTCCATGTCACAAGTTTCTGGCAAAAGACTTTCTGACAACATTGAAGTGGCTCCTCCAGCAGCAAAAAGGCAAACTCTTGAATCAAGCAAAGGATCATCCCATGTTCTTGGAAGTAGTTTATTACCTGCACCTGCAGTTCCTAAAGCAGAAGCGCGACACCCTGACCAACAATCTTCACAGCTTCCATCTGACGTGGAGTCTGTTTTGCTGCAACAAGTATTGAATCTAACACCGGAGCAATTGAGTTCCCTGCCACCAGATCAGCAACAACAGGTCATCCAACTCCAACAAGCTCTTAAGCGAGATCAGATGCAACCTGCATAACAAACAGAAACCAAGTCTAAGCATAATATTTGAAGCCTATGTTTACGAAACCTGTCTGTAATAATACTGCTGATGATACGTGCATAGCTTCAACGGACAGTGATGAAAATGAAACTGTGTTGCCCCCCTCACCATCCAAGAATGAAAAGTCCAGGTCAATGAATTCAACAAGCAACCCAAATGCCATACAGAAGTCAAATGAAGTTGAATGTTACCGGTTATCTGATCCCTTGCAACTCTCATCCTCTTTATCATTGAATAGCTCTTTGAGATCACCTCAAGATGTTTATAAGACAGCCAATGTCACAGAAGTCTTAGCTTCAGAACCTTATGCGCAATCAACTGAGTTGAGGCAACATGTTACTTTTCCAAACCATTTTCAAGTGCCCGAGGCTTTTAAAAGCGGTCTGACATTTGGAAGCTTCGATACTTTTAGTCCAAGTGAAAGATCTTATAGTGTAACTGGTCGTGACAATAGCAGTTCTCCCGCTTCTGAAACTTCTCCAGGGAATGACGAAGCTGTTACTTCTAGCAACCAAAGTGCGCCATTGACTGAACATGGAGGTCATGTTGATTATGCACATTCTTCATCTTATCCAGTTAAAACGACACTGGCTTCAGAAGGCATTTCTATAACTGATAATGATTCAAAGATTGAGCAACCAAAGCAGGAGGTATTGTTAACTCCTGAGGGCCATCCGATTCCGACTAATCAAAGTGCTCAAAACTATGGTTTGAATTTAATGTCTACCATGTTAGGGACTCATCAAGTTCAATTTGACGGTAGTGAGCTTCAGGCCCAAGAAACACCACACTTACCTTCATTTGTTACTGCAAGTTCACAGGCGGTGTCCCCTAGCCCAACCCCACTCTCATCTTCGGACATCTCTAATCATTCCATTCCAAATGATGTAATCTTTGAATTACCGTCCAAATTAGTTTGCTCCAGCTTAGGGTCCATGATCCTGCGATAACCCACCAGAACCGTGTCAAAATAGTTATACGACATCACGCCGACACCAACTTAATCCACGAACAAATCATGTCGCTTGCAAACCTCAGCTGAAATTCAACCCGGCGTGATGTATGTCCTGCAAGTATCACCAGCAGATGAGATTAATACGATCCACGTCGAAGCCACCACAACACAAATACCAAAAATCAGTTAATTCTACAACAAACTTTTCAGCTAAGTAAGTTACAGTGGTGAAAGTTTTTCTTACCAACAGTGAAGTTTTCACATGGAGAAACAAGCTACTCTTGCAAGGTTGAGTGTTGTTAACAGAAGCCTCAAAGTTGCAAGAAAATTCACTGCAGTAAAATCACAACAACTCGGTAAGATGGTAAAAATTCACAAGCAACAAAAATGAAACATTTTCACAGAAGAAGTACAAGGTACATGTTACCTTTTTCAGAGCAAACACCAAAATGGGATAGACAACAAAGCAGCACAAAAAAGAAAGCACTTCCAATTCCATACTCTTTTGATCTCATCCAAACCCTAGCAATGGGATTATAAAAAGGGAGAAATCAGTGAGGGACAAAAAAAAAACCTAGAGAACAACAGAGAGCTGGAGGCGAAAATCTGAGAAGGAACCCTAAGATCCCAAAATCAATTACCTGGAGGCCAGCTTCTTCGCGTCCTTCACCACCACCGCCGCGACACTTTGTAAGGACTCTTTTTCTTTCTTGTTATCCTTCTCTTGTTTTGTTGTTGAAAATATTTATGAGAGTTGAGAGAGTTCGATTCACTGAGTTGGAGAGCGTGAGAGGGTTTTGTGGATGTCATATGCGAGTTCATGAGATTGCCATTGTTGGGGGAAGGTTGAGTTTGTGAGGTGGGAGAGAAGAAGACGAGTCTCTGTTTTTCTTTTGTTTTCATTTCTTTGTTTTCATTTCTTTTTTTTTAATTTAATTTTTTAATCAAATTTGTTTTGTTTAACAGAGATAAAAGATAATAATAAACAAAAACATAAAAAAGGTTTTATATGTTAGTTTTGTTCTTAATCTTTTTTATTTATTTTTTTATTCCGGTCTATATATTTAAGGTAGTACTTCAGTAGCATATAATCCTGAGTGGTCTGGTGGAGAAGGGCAGTGTGTATGTTCTTGAGTGGGGTGGGTTCAATACTCATGTGTGACATTTTTTTTGGCATTTTATTTCTTTTAGCTATTTTACTTTCTTTTAGCATTTTCATTTATTCTTATGTTTATGCCTTTATTACACTCATGTTCATTTTGTTAATAATGTAAAGTTGTTGTATTTTAATTCAAAACCATTTTAAAACTATAAAAATCATGTTTTTCTCGATTTAATATCGAGCCCATTTTTTACACCCTTGTAAGTCGATTGCTTTTTGAGCATCGCCATCGACCTCACATAGCTTACTCTTGGGCTTTCTTACAATGAGCCGGTTCCTTTGCACTTACACTCATACATTGTTTAATGCTTTATTATTTCATTCTTTGATTATTTGATTCGATTATATACTTGTTTATATCTTACTTGTTTGATTAACTATGGCCTACTTGTATGGTGTTTGAGGCATATATTTATATTGCTTGATTGCCATGTCAACCCCCATTCATAACAAATGTATCCCTCTCCCATGAAATGTATAATATTCTTTCATTCTTTATTCATCTGTTAATACAAGAAATAAAAATGAACATCCGATAACCATTTCAAAACAAGATCAAAACCTCGATCCAACGTCGAGTAATCATTTTTTCAAAACCTAACAGAACCAGCACGTATTCATCCACCCTTTTGTAAGTCGATTGCTTTATGCATCGCCATCAACCTTGTAAGTCGATTGCTTTATGCATCGCCATCAACCTTGTAAGTCGATTGCTTCATGCATCGCCATCTACCCTTATCCATAACACTTCTCCTTGCTCCATTCGTCGACTCTTGTTCCGATTAGGTAGCACCCATTAGATAGAACCCTTTGTATGATAACATAGGTAGGATTCCCATATTCTTTGCATGCTAACATTAGGTAGACATTCCCATTTGTAAATCCTAAACACTTAAGTACACATTGCATGACAACTTTAGGGCAGAGCTTCCCCCACTTCTAGACCTTTCCGAGCGTCTCCGATCCTGTGGCATGTAGTCCGTCCTATTGCAAAGAGGTAACTGCCTAAGACTCGATTCAGCGAGCTGCGACACCTACTGCTAGGGCGTGAACACATTGCCCACTCTCTTTTGACACAACTGGTGTCCTCCTTTTCTAAGTCCATATTCAGATGGCACCCCCTATGTAGGGGAACTACGTCGCCCTGATTCTCATACCAGATGAGGTACGTAGGCAGGAGACCGTGCGAGGTCTCTCCGGGCGCCCCTTTTTCTTTTTCAACCTTTGTATCTCAACCCCCTTGTGTGTGTTGTTGTGTGCTCGGAAGTTGATGTAAGTCCATCGAGTGGCATTCGGGTTCCAGTGTGAGTTTGTTTAGTTCGGATGCTGATGTAAGTCCAGTGATTGGCATTCGGGCTCCACGTTTGCCTTCTTGTGTGTGTTTTGGTTCGGATGCTGATGTAAGTCCAGTGATTGGCATTCGGGCTCCACGTTTGCCTTCTTGTGTGTGTTTTGGTTCGGATGCTGATGTAAGTCCAGTGATTGGCATTCGGGCTCCACGTTTGCCTTCTTGTGTGTGTTTTGGTTCGGATGCTGATGTAAGCCCAGTGATTGGCATTCAGGCTCCACGTTTGCCTCTGCCTGTGTCTGTTTTGTTTGCGTGTCAGCCGAACTACGTCAACCCTGATTCTCATGTTCAGATGAGATACGTAGGCACAAGATGCGATGTCTTGCCGAGTTTGACTAACAACTAACAACTAATCCTTGTTTGCTTTCGCCCTCGTTGTGATCCTTTCTCTCGCCCTCGTTGCGATTGAGACATTCCCCTTTCTCTTGCCCTAGTTGCAATCGAGACCCTTATTCCCGTAGTTAGTTTGAACTACGTTTTGCTCTGATTCTCATTCCCGACGAGATACGTAGGCATAAGACGCGATGTCTTAGCGAGCACACTTATTCTTAAACCTTAGGTAGCCGAGCTACGAAGACTCTGATTCTCATATTCAGATGAGATACGTATGCAGTGGATGCGACATCCGTGCGAGTCATTTTCTTTGACCCTTGCTTTTAGTAAATAGTACATTAGATAAACAAACACCCTTTAGACAAGAAACAACAAGAGTGGATCCCGTAGAGTACTACGGATGCGTAGGGGTGCTAATACCTTCCCTTCGCATAATCGACTCCCGAACCCAAGATTTGGTTGCGAGACCTTGTCTTTTCCTTTCCTTTCTCTTCAGGTTTACTTCGAGCATTTCCTTTCCCTCCTTTGGGATAAATAACGCACGGTGGCGACTCTTCTGTCATTTCTTTTTCGCCGGTTGTTTTTTCGCACCTCCTGTATTTTTCGGGTTGCGACACTAAACAGAACACGTCAAATGATCATCACACCAAAATTCAAGGCATTTGGACAAGTGGAAGCATGGCAAATAAATTCCATAAGGCCAGGTATGCACAAACAAGCTCAATTAGGGCACAAATAGATGCATCAACTTCACACAAGCATAAAACAGAATCCATACATGATAAATGTCTCAAACCAAAGCCAAGACAAACTTCAAGGAGTATAGAATTAATGTGCAAAATTTCAAGCTCATAGGATAAACATCAAGCATTTCACAAATCATCTAAGTTCATGACTCCCGCAAAGTCCCAACATGACCAATCAGCAAAGAAAATCTCAAACAAATTGGAAATGCACTCAAACATTCCACAAAAATTCACAAGCAATCCTAACATCCAGAAGTATGATCATGCAAAAAATAAGATTAATTGGCATTGAATTGGCATGGCAAATAAATTCCTCAAGTCAAGCAAGCAAGGGTGTGACACACATTGTCACACCTACATTCCATAGATCATATCTCATCAACCAGGAAGAGGAAAAATGCAAATTCAACACCAAAATGACCATTAGAATGTCTATTTTAAGCATGCAAAATTTCATGAGTGTTGGAACAAATCTCATCATTTCACAATCAAAATGGCAAGGCATGTCAAGAAAACACATGTATACACAATCCCTAGCCAAAATTAAAATCCATGCGTGCAAAAATTCTGGAAAAATCATCAGAAAATAGTAGACATCATGAGGATCATCATGCAAAAAACCTCATCTCAATTGGATAACTATTGATGGACTTATGAATTTTTGAAATGGAGAAAAAAAATAAAAATCACATGGAAGCATGGTATATGAATGGCATGGCATAAAGAATAAAATGCAAAGCGCTTATGTGAAATTGCTCCAGCGGAGGATCGAACTACGTTAGGATTCAAATTGAGCGCTACTTAAGTTAAACTCTACGTTTCACTTAAGTCTACATGGCAATTTGAGCTCGCGTGGACCAATCAAATGGACACGTTGGATACAAGTGGACCACTACATGAGCATAAACAAGAAATCCATGCAAATAACGCTCAAACAGAATCAAATCATCTTCTGGAAACGCAAACCCTAATGTTCTTCATGTTCTTCAACAATTTTCTAGATTATGAACAAATGTTCCAGAAACGCAAAATGGATATACCACTAGACTCGTCTTAGCACGCACATCACTAATCTAAACTCGATTTACCCTAACTCTCACTAAAACGCCTGGATCGAGCAAGATAAGATTCACATGCCAAACTTTAAATCACAATAACTTCCTTGTTTCTTGATGAAATTCAATGCTACCAAGCTCAGACTACTCTACATTCAAAGATCTATCAAAAGCATATCACGATTTCATGAATTGTGAGGATCGATTCCTGATCTGAATTGAAGTGCAGAAGTGAGTTTGCTTGTTTCAAGTCCTGTAAGGTCCAAACAGGGGTTCTTCAATGCTTATGTGAGTGAATGAATGAAGAATCGAGGCTCAATTGTCCTTGATGTAGCTCAAATCCGCAACTGCCATGGATGATGCAACTTGATACAGTTCCAAAATGTGCACGAAAATGATGGATTCTTGCTTCAATCTTCTTCAGAAATGCTTGTGGATGGTGAATCAATGAAGAACAATGCAAGGTTTGTGCAGAATTTGGATGAAAAGTTGAGAGAAAAAGTTTGTGAGATTTTGCAATTGGATCTAGATCTGAACCAAATGAAGTGTTAAGCACAAATTCTGTTTTGATTATCCTTTTATATGATGCACTAATGATTCTCCTAATCACAATTAACCAAATGCAATAGTAATTAGTGAAATGCAAGTGTAATGGCCAATTTGGAAATTCACCCTATATGCATGGAATGATTGCTACAGTACACGAGTTCATGTGTTAATTCACCTTGAAATATCATTTTTAGCCAACTGCCAATGTTGGAATGCATGGATAATGCTTATTTGTCAAATTGCAATTTTTCCCTCCAAATTCAAATGAAATTCAAATGAAAAATGAAAAAACTTTGTAATGGAGATGCATGGTTTTTGATGTATGTTTTGGATAGCTCATGTTAAAAGAGAAATGTTACAAAAAGAACCACATCAATTGGCCCTATGGTGTGAAAGTTATTTACTTTTGAACTTCAAATTATCTTGACAATGATTGATCCATAACTTTTCAACCATACATGAGAAATTCATGTTCTTGGACTTTTTGAAAATGGGAGAACAAGATCTTCCACTTTCATGTTGGACAAAATTTCATTTTAAGCTTGCTTGGACATGTAATCTTGAGGAGAAGACCTTTCCATTTTTGGCAATTTGAAAATATAGGTCACTTACTATTTTTGGAAACTTTTCTTCTGACCTCAAATCCTTCAATGTTGATGTTTGAAATGTCAAATGAGGCTTGTATGGACATGAATGAGGCCTCTCTAACCATCTCCCACCCTCAAATCCATGCTTGAATTGATAGTTGACTTTGGTTGACTTTCTAGGGTTTCAGATGAATGGCATCTTGACTGATGATCTCTGAACATCCAACCTTTGGTCAAACCACTTCAAAATGATCCCTAAGTCATGTGAACTCAATGAACCAACCTTAGGGCTTTGCCTCAATAGGAATTGCACTTGCTTGCTTGCACAACTGGATCTCCTGACCAGTCTTGACTGATGACTTGCACTTGGGCAATGGACAATGCAATGCTATGCAGTGGACAATGTAATGTTAATGACCTAATCATGAAAATGTATATACAAAATGGGAGGTGTAAATTTGAGGTGCTACAGCTGCCCCTATTCAATCAACTGGGAACCCGAACGGATGAGAGCAACAACTGTCAGTCTTTCAGGGTAAACAGTTATTGAATACCGAAGAACCGTAGAAATTTGCATAATGCGGGGATCCAACAGTAACTTCAACTGGATCTGATGTTTATTACTGAGGATTTTGATTCTTTTCTCAAAGGTACGACCGCATCCAGACATCAAAAGACGATGAATGGTAATAGAAATCACAACCAGACGTCAACGGACGACCAGGAAAAACTCGACGTTTATCGAAACCAACGGAGAGGTAACAGACATCAACGGATGACTGCGGGGAAAATACATCTAGATGTCAATGGGCAATTAGGAAAAACTCGACGTTTACCAAAACCAACAGAGAGGTAACTCTATTGGGGACGACCAGGAAAAACTCGACGTTTACCAAAACCAACGGAGAGGTAACTCTACTGGGGACGACCAGGAAAAACTTGACGTTTACCAAAACCAACGGAGAGGTAACTAAACATCAACGGATGAATGGGAAGACTCGACCAGACGTCAACAGACGAACGGGAGAAGCTCGACGTTTATCGACACCAACGGAGAAGGAGAAGCTCGACGTTTATCGACACCAACGGAGAAGGAGAAGCTCGACGTTTATCGACACCAACGGAGAAGGAGAAGACTCGACCAGACGTCAACGGACGAACGGGAGAAGCTCGACGTTTATCGACACCAACGGAGAAAGGTGACCAGCCAGGACGTTTACCGACGACTCTACTGGGGAAAACTGACTGGAGATCGACCAGACATTAATGAATGATTGGGGAATAGGATATACAATCAGACGCCAACGGACGAATGAGAAAAACTCAACGTTTATCGAAACCAACGGAGAGGTAACTCTGAGGGGAATGGTACAACTATACGTCAACAGACGAATAGGAAAAACTCAACGTTCATCAAAACCAACGGAGAGGTAACTCTTCTGGGTAGAGAAAATATAACTCAGCCAAACGTCAACGGACGACTGGGAAAAACTCAACGTTTATCGACACCAACGGAGAGGAGAACTCTGCTTGGGGAAAGGTGAACACAACTAATCATCAATGGACGATTGGGAAAAACTCATCGTTTATCGAAACCAATGGAGAGGTAACCCTGCGGGGAATCAACAGACATTATCAAATGATCTGTGGGGAATATGCCACTATACGTCAACGAACGAATAGGAAAAACTCAGCGTTTATCGAAACCAACGGAGAGGTAACTCTTATTGGGGATAATTCAACTAGACGTTCGCGGACGACTAGCAAAAACTCAACGTTTGTCGACACCAACGGAGGAAGGTGACCTCTGGGGAGGGTATTACGAACATCGAAAGATGATGTTTACCTACATCAAAAGAAGACCAGACATTAACGAATGACTGGGGTATGACTCGATGTTTACCGACACCGAAAGATGGTGTTTACCGACACCAAAGAAATAACACACGCGGGTGCTGACATGACGCTGACCGGTATCACAAAAGGACATCTATATATGTCAAGACAAGGTTTAAATGCTTGTCGGGATCTCACTGGGGAGAAACAGACTTTCCTGTCACCAACGGATGAGGAAATAAACCTCTCTGGGGGGTACCAATCCTAAATTTTGTCAGGAGCAACTGTAGCAAACGTGTTGTACAGATGTTGAACAAAGATCCGCCTCTGCCGGGGATATGGTCTGATGGGTTCGAACACATGAATGCATATGTTTGAATTTTTTTATGGCGTAATGCTCCATTATGAATGGAAATGCTACGCATTTTTGAGGATGCAATGATCACTATATGCCAAATGCAAATGATGAAAAACTCTGGCTTGGGAGCCAACTTGATCGAATACTCCAACCCTGCGGGGGAGACTTTTGTCTGAAGAATACTCTGCGGGGAGAGCACCGACTTCTCACTCGTGCTGGAGAAAGTACTGTTGCTGGGGAAAGGATAGACTCCGCTAGGGACATCCTTCATAGGACCCAATCCACTCGGGGACTCCGCTTGGGGAAACAATCAATACAACTCGCTGGGGAGAATTGCCAACAAGTAATATAAACTTTGCTTTGGGAAATAAATGCTACTCCACTGGGGAATAAACAAGGCGATTGCGCTAATGAACCATCAGTACGACTCCACTGGGGGAACCATAAGGTGACTTCACTGGGGACGACCCAACCAATCCATAAGTAGGATCAACCCTGCTGGAGATAATCTTCACCGCACCGGATCCACTTGGGGAACTTGCTGGGGAGAACTATCAACACAAACCTCTGCTCGGGAGATCTGCTAGGGAAAGCAACTCTGTTGGGGATAACACACCACCCACTCTGCTGAGGATTACAGTACTTCAAACCCGACTGCTGGGGAATAAGCAACATTCCAACTGACACCTCCTCTGGGGATACAACATCCTTCCAACCCAGTGGGGATCTCAACTGGGGAAATATTCACTGGGGAATAAACCCACTTCCAAGCCTGCTGGGAATAGGCAATTCTTAGATCTGCTGGGGATAGAAGGCACTATCCACAGGCGTCTCTGCAGGGGAGGATAGCTCTGAAAGCTCTCTTACTTTCTTGGGAAATAACTGGCGGGGAATCGCCCTCACAGATGACGACCTGCGAAACAGCACAACAAAATGCCCCAAGGGGATACATGGACAAGATACGTTCAAGTGTCCTCAACATTCAAAATGATTTTCAAATGTTTTATCTTTCAACACGTTATTGTTTAGCCTTCATGTTTTTATATGCAATGTTTATCAAAAATTCGGACGTTTTTGCAAACAAAACAGTAAAATAAAAAACAAGAGAGCTATTTATCTGAATAACGACTTTTATTGATTGAAAAATGTGCCTGAAAAGGCGAATACATTAGGAAGCAATTCCTAGAAAGAGGTAATTGCGCACAAAAGGAAAAAATCTATCCTAATGGCAATGTGAACACGGCACCCACTATTTCCCAATTCTGTTATAACTCACAGATCATCAGTTGTTCTCCCAAATCCCTTGCTTTCTGAGAAGAATGACTGGACCGATCACATCTTTCGAGATGGCAGAGAATAAAGCGCGATGAAGTACAGATAACTCAGACTGTAGTCTTCGCTTTAATCCCTCTTTTGGCTGGATCGCCCTTTCGGGTTTTCAATCCACCGGGATACCCATTTTTGCCTAAGCCGCCCTTGCGGGTTTTCAACTTACCGGGTGTACAAATTCTTTTCATTTTTATCCCTAATTTTTGCCCGAACCTTTTCTTTCTGTTTTTTGGTTCGCCGGGATGCCCTTTTTTGCCTGGACTCTTTTATTCTTTTTGTCCAGCAGGTTAATTTACGCGAAGTATTTTTTGACTACATCTGAGTTAACAGGGGACGGAAAATCTTCCCCATCCATAGTTGTAAGCATCAAGGCTCCACCGGAGAAGACCTTCTTCACAACATATGGACCTTCATAATTAGGAGTCCACTTGCCCCTGTTATCTGTACCGGGAGGAAGGATCCTCTTCAAAACTAGATCACCAGTTTGATAGCTTCGAGGACGCACTTTCTGATCAAAGGCTCTCTTCATCCTTCTCTGATACAACTGCCCATGGCACACAGCTGCTAGCCGTCTCTCTTCGATAAGGCTTAACTCATTAAACCTTGTTTGAATCCACTCGGCTTCGTCCAACTTGACATCTAACAAAACTCTCAGAGAAGGAATCTCCACTTCAACAGGTAGAACTGCTTCCATACCATACACAAGGGAGTACGGGGTTGCCCCGGTCGACGTACGTACTGAGGTACGGTACCCATGCAAAGCGAATGGCAGCATCTCATGCCAATCCTTGTACGTCACGACCATCTTCTACACAATCTTCTTGATATTCTTGTTCGCCGCCTCTACAGCACCATTCATCCTCGGTCTGTAAGGTGAAGAATTGTGATGTTCAATCTTGAAATATTTGCAAAGCTCTTTCATCATCTTGTTATTGAGATTAGAACCATTATCAGTGATGATTCTCTCAGGAACTCCATAACGACAGATGATTTCTTTCTTAATGAACCGGGCAACCACTTGTTTGGTAACATTAGCATAGGAAGCTGCTTCCACCCACTTGGTGAAGTAATCAATCGCGACCAAGATGAAGCGATGTCCATTCGAAGCAGTAGGCTCAATCTTCCCAATCATATCAATGCCCCACATGGCAAACGGCCAAGGCGAATTCATGACATTCAGAGGGCTTGGTGGCACATGCACCTTATCAGCATAGATTTGACACTTATGGCACTTCCGAGCGTATTCGAAACAATCGGATTCCATAGTCATCCAGTAATAACCGGCTCTCAACAATTTCTTAGACATTGCACGACCACCAGCATGGGTACCAAACGAACCCTCGTGCACTTCTTGCATCAACATGTCTGCTTCGTGTCTATCCATGCATCTGAGCAAGACCATGTCAAAGTTCCTCTTATACAGCACATCATCCTGATTCAGATAAAAGCTTCCACCTGTCCTCATTGGATGTTCCCATCCTTTGTTGACAGCTCTCCAGACTTTGCTGTCTAGAGACCTTAAGAAGGCTATCATACGAGGCTTCCAGTCATCATAGTTAGAGCCATCCAACATGGGTGGTCTGTTTGAGTGTCCTAAATCCTTGTCCATGGTACTAGAAAGTAACTTCCCTAGATCTCACCCAGAAATTCACAGGCAGGGTGCCTGCTCTGATGCCAATTGAAATTCTAGTTATCAGACTTTGGATGTCACACTGGTTGTTATGACATCCAATTCTGCACAGACAGGGATTATGCAGAACTTAACAGTAAGTGCAGTAAATAACACAAGTAATTGTTCACCCAGTTCAGTCCAACATGACCTACATCTGGGGGCTACCAAGCCAGGGAGGAAATCCACTATTAGTAGTATCAATTCAAAGCTAAACTCACCCGTTTACAACTTATCACTTAATCCCTACCCAATGCAATTTCAATCTTAACCTAAGATCAGAGTTCCTACTCACTCCCCCTCAATCACTTCAGTGATTACTATCTTTAAACAATATTAAAGACAAGTTGAAGTCACACTTCAAACAACTCTTGATTGTGCTTCACAGCTTTAATCAAGATACACAGCACTCACGCTTAAAAGCTTTGAGTGACACAACACTTACAACTCAATGAACACCCTATGCCAAAGCTATCATCTACTTGATAATGACTTGGCTTACAAGATACGTCTAATACAAGACTCACAAAAATACAGCAGTGAAGTATGATGGACACACAAAATCTTCACGCCTCAAAATCCCTGAAACTGAATGAAGGAATGCCTTCCTTTTATATTGTAGTACCCTGGGCTTTTGCACCTGTATTCTCCTGAATTTAAGGTCACGCGAGTTCCCATAAATTCAACATTTAGGTTACTAACAAATAGGCTATTTGTTAGGTTCATTGAATGTAGCTTGGTTGTTGATTTCCTGGTTTTTCTCTAAGCTGTTGACTTCCTGAAGAATAGCCTGAGAAAAAGTTGAAACAGAAAACTGAACAACCTACAATTTAGCATATGCTGTCAGGCATGAATGTCACGACATTCAGCTTGACATCAAGGTCCATATGCTGAGTCTGTTTTTCCAGAAAACAGACTGTACAATTTTGTTGACCTGTACATGATCAAAATGACCATACTACAGTGACAGCTTACATTAATAAATGTCAAAGTGTCCAACTTAACATTTACACAATTGGCCTTAAGTTAGTTCTGTTATTCTCTTGAAGAACAAACTAAGTTACATGCTGAAGTATAGTAGAACACCACTCTGTCTAATCTTCAGCAGCTGCTGTCAATGATGAATGTCATAACATCTAGTCTGACATTCAGTCAGTAGGCCTTATGCCAGGTCTGGTCTTTCCTTGATAACCAGACTGGAAATAAATACTAAGTTCTGACAGAACACCTGCTGTTCTATTCCTTAGTATCTGTTGACAGGTATGAATGTCACAACATCCAGTTTGACATTCAATAAATCCTGTGTTAGCGAGTCCTGCAGTAACTACAATGTGGTCACACATACATGTCATGACATTAGTCAGGACATTAGTAGCCATCTAGTGTTTTACCATATAATGCAGCCAATTAAACACCTACAAACTCCCCCTTTGGCAAATTTTTGGCTAAAACACTTTGATCCCCATAACAGAGTTCATAGCAGCGGAAACACACACCTAGCAGGAAATAATACTAGCTAATACACTCAGAGTGGCAGCACACTCACACACATGGAAGTTAAATAAAAACTTCACACATCATTGCTGCAGGGGAGGAATCTGTCGTCCTGAGAGTCTGTTGTAGAGCCCCATGAGTGTCTGTTGTAGAGACACCCACTCTGTTTGTTCAGGGGTTTCTCCCCCTTTTTGTCAAAAATGTTGCCAAAGCCAACAACATAACCAGAGAATAACGACAGAGTTACAAACTTGGTTTTACTCCACAGTTTTAACCAAGTTACCATCCACTTGATCTTGTTTCACAGCTTCGATCAAGTAATCACCCACTTTTGCTTTACAGTAGGTACCACCATATCAGATGCCATGATGTTGTTTCTGACATCCAGAACCACTGCTGCATGAACAACATTCTTGAACTCCTGCAAATACATTGGCCTTCTCACAGTAGGGTGTCTCCTTACCCTCTTGTATCCGCCCTTGTTGCAGGTAGCATAGCTATGATCTGGTGACCAATCATAGCCTAGTACAAATTGTTTAATAGGCAGAGATATTAAACAATTTATCCCAAGCATCAGTGGTTGCTATAAGGTCTCAGAGAGACATATTCCCAGTTTGCTCCTTAAGTTTTCAAACTGAGTAGCATCCAGAGTCTTTGTAAATATGTCATCCAGTTGAAGATCCGTGGCTACATGTTCCAAAGTGATCACCTTGTCTTCCACCAGATCTCTGATGAAGTGGTGCCTAATGTCAATATGCTTGGTCCTGCTGTGTTGGATGGGATTCTTGGAGATATTGATGGCACTGAGATTATCACAGAACAATGTCATGACATTTTGAGTGACATTGTACTCAGTGAGCATCTGTTTCATCCAAACTAGTTGGGATCAACTGCTTCCAGCAACTATATATTCAGCCTCTGCAGTGGACAGAGAAACACAATTTTGCTTCTTGCTGAACCAAGATATGAGGTTGTCTCCTAAGAAGAAGCATCCATCTGATGTGCTTTTTCTGTCATCAGCACTCCCAGCCCAGTCAGCATCACAGTACCCAGATAGGACAGGCTCAGACCCATGTGAATACAGCATCCCATAGTCACATGTCCCATTGATGTACTTGAGAATCCGTTTGACTTGATTCAAGTGGCTCACCTTAGGCTCTGCTTGATATCTGGCACACACTCCAACTGCATAAGAAATGTCAGGTCTACTTGCAGTTAGGTACAGCAGACTACCTATCATGCTTCTATACAAGCATTGATCCACACTAGGCCCTCCATCATCTTTGGTCAACTTCAGATGAGTGGGAGCAGGAGTCCTCTTGTGCCTGGCATTATCCATACCAAACTTCTTAACTATGTTCTTGGCATACTTGCTTTGGGAGAGAAACATAGAGTCCTCCATTTGGTTTACTTGCATTCCAAGGAAATAGGTCAGTTCTCCCACTAGACTCATTTCAAACTCAGACTGCATCTGTTGAACAAATTTTTGAACCATTTGTTCTGACATTCCACCAAAGACTATATCATCAACATAGATTTGAGCTATCATGATTTTGCCTTCTTCATCCTTCACAAACAAGGTTTTATCTATGCCACCCTTTCTGTATCCATTTGAGGTTAGAAATTCGGTTAACCTTTCATACCATGCTCTAGGAGCTTGTTTCAACCCATACAAGGCTTTCCTCAACTTGTATACGTGCTCAGGTTGGTTAGGATCACATAACCCTTTAGGTTGTTCCACATAGACTTCCTCATTCAGGTAGCCATTCAAGAATGCACTCTTCACATCCATTTGGAATAGCTTAAACTTCAGGATGCATGCTACCCCCAACAACAATCTGACGGACTCAAGCCTAGCCACAGAAGCAAATGTCTCATCAAAATCTACCCCTTCAACTTGAGTGTATCCTTGAGCTACTAGTCTCGCTTTATTCCTAGTAATTACTCCTTTCTCATCAGATTTGTTTTTGTAGATCCACTTGGTACCAATGATGTTGGTCCCTTCAGGTCTTGGAACTAGTTCCCAGACTTCATTCCTTTTGAACTGCTCAAGTTCCTCTTGCATGGCAGTGATCCAGTATTCATCAGTCATGGCTTCTTTCACATTCTTTGGTTCAACCTTGGATACAAAGCAGGAATTTGAGTTTATTCCTCTTGACCTGGTAGTTACACCACTGGTGGGATCCCCTATGATAAGATCCTTAGGGTGGTCTTTCTGAATTCTGATAGATGGCACTTTGGTGGTTACATCTACTTCACATTCAGGAGGGGGTTCCTGTACTTCTTCAGACTTGACTGGACTGTCAGTTGAACTGTCAAGGAATGTTTCAACATCCTCCATGACATTGGTTCCTTCCTCTTTGTCGTCCACAATGACATTTATGGATTCCATCAGGACATTGGTCCTGTAGTTGAACACTCTGTAGGCTCTGCTGTTAGTGGAGTATCCCAGAAATATACCTTCATCACTTTTGGGATCTAGCTTCCTTCTCTGTTCACGATCTGTGAGAATATAGCATTTACTTCCAAAGATATGAAAGTACTTCACAGTGGGTTTTCTATCTTTCCATATTTCATATAGAGTGGAGGAGGTTCCTTTTCTCAAGGTGACTCTGTTGTGGACATAGCATGCGGTATTCATTGCTTCAGCCCAGAAGTGCATGGGGAGCTTCTTTGCATGAATCATTGCTCTGGCAGATTCTTGAATAGTTCTATTTTTTCTTTCAACTATTCCATTCTGCTGAGGAGTTATAGGGGAGGAGAACTCATGACTTATTCCTTCAGACGAGCAAAACTCATCAGACTTGGAATTCTTGAACTCCGTACCATGATCACTTCTTATCCGGACCACACAGCTGTCTTTTTCCCTTTGAAGTCTTATGCACAGGTCTTTGAAGACATCAAATGTGTCTGACTTCTCTCTGATGAAGTTTATCCACGTCTATCTGGAATGGTCATCCACCACTACGTATGCATATTTCTTCCCACCAAGACTTTCAACCTGCATAGGTCCCATTAGGTCCATGTGCAATAGTTCTAGAACTCTGGAGGTTGTGGGATGTCCCAGCTTCGGATGTGACATCTTGGTTTGCTTGCCCACCTGGCATTCTCCACAGACTCTTCCTTCATCAATCAGAAGCTTTGGAATTCCTCTGACTGCTTCCTTGGATATAATCTTCTTCATTCCCCGTAAGTGGAGATGTCCAAGACGTCTATGCCACAGCTTCACATCCTGTTCTTCCTTGGCTGAGGAACATGTTGTGGAAAAGTTAGAGACTTCAGGTTCCCACAGGTAGCAGTTATCTTTGGACCTGGTTCCTCTCATAACTTCCTGATTGTCACCATTTGTCACAATTCATAGCTCCTTAGTAAACTGAACATGAAACCCTTGATCACACAGCTGACTTATGCTGATGAGGTTTGCAGTTAGTCCTCTTACCAACAGCACATTATTAAGTTTTGGCACTCCAGAACAGTCCAGTTTGCCCACACCTTTTATTTTTCCTTTGGCACCATCACCAAAGGTCACATAGCTGGTAGTGTGAGGTTGAATGTCTACCAGTAGATTTTCCATACCAGTCATATGTCTTGAGCATCCACTGTCAAAGTACCAGTCTTCTCTGGTAGAAGCCCTTAGAGCAGTGTGTGCTATCCTAGCATACCATTGTTGCTTCTTAATGTGAACATAGCGCTTATGTGTTTTATGCTTAGGCTTAACATGCAAGGCTTGGTTAGGGAAACCATGAATCCAGTAGCAAATGGCTTTTATATGCCCAAGCCTACCACAGTGGTGACACCTCCACTCCTGGTATTTCCTCTTCTGATGATCATTCATCCTAGTTCCTCGACGTTGAGACATTGGCTTTGACTTCTGCTTGAACTTCTGAACTTTAGCCTTTGGGCGTTTGTGTTCAGTTGAGGGTCTTTTCCCAAATCCAAGGCCAGATTTGGTTCCAGACTGCTGTCCCACCTTTAGAATCTCTTCCAAGGTGTCAGTTCCCTTATTCATCATTCTGATGGATTTAGTCATCTGATTCAGCTTGGAGGTCAGCAGGGTTATCTCACACTTGAGACCCTCTATGACAGACAGTTGCTTCTGTCTCTCATCTTCCAGTTCCTTGATGAGTTTCTTTTGCTTTTCTCCTTGTGCACGTACTTCTGCACTGGTGGAACACAGCTTCTTATAGGCTGCTGCAAGTTCATCAAAGGTCAGTTCATCTGCACTTGAGTCATCTTCAGAGGCACAAACACTGGTTAGTGCAGTGACATGTTTGGCAGATTCTCCTTCAGATTCACTTTCAGAGTCTCCTTCAGATCATGTGATAGCTAACCCCTTATTTTGCAATTTGAGGTAAGTAGGGCATTCAGCTCTGACGTGTCCATACCCTTCACAACCATGACACTGGATTCCCTTGCCGTGATTGAACTTCTCATCAGAAGTTGATCTTTTCTTAATGTCAGACGGGATGTTCTTGACATTGGGTCTACCTCTTTGATCAATCTTCTTCACGAACTTGTTGAACTGTCTCCCAAGCATGGCTAAGGCTTCTGATATACTTTCATCACCTCCAGTATATCCTGCTTCTGACTCCTCTTCAGCATTAGATACAAAAGCTATGCTTTTGTTCTTCTTCTCAGCATACTCACCCAAGCCCATTTCAAAGGTTTGGAGGGAACCAATGAGCTCATCCACCTTCATGTTGCAGATGTCTTGCGCCTCCTCTATGGCTGTGACTTTCATAGCAAATCTCTTAGGCAAGGACCTGAGAATCTTTCTTACAAGTTTCTCTTCAGGCATATTCTCACCTAGTCCACCAGAGGTGTTTGCAATTTCAAGAATATTCATGTGAAAGTCATGAATAGTCTCATCCTCTTTCATCCTCAGATTTTCAAACATGGTGGTCAGCATCTGAAGTTTGGACATCTTCACCTTGGAAGTACCTTCATGAGTTACCTTGAGGGTATCCCAAACTTCCTTAGCTAGTTCACAGTGGTGTACCAGCCTGAAGATGTTCTTGCTGATTCCATTGAACAATGCATTCAAGGCCTTGGAGTTTCCAAGAGCTAATGCCTCTTGCTCCTTGTCCCACTCTTCTTCAGGAATCTGCACACTGACTCCATCTTCACCTGTCCTCATTGGATGTTCGCATCCTTTGTTGACAGCTCTTCAGACTTTGCTGTCTAGAGACCTTAAGAAGGCTATCATACGAGGCTTCCAGTCATCATAGTTAGAGCCATCCAACATGGGTGGTCTGTTTGAGTGTCCTAAATCCTTGTCCATGGTACTAGAAAGTAACTTCCCTAGATCTCACCCAGAAATTCACAGGCAGGGTGCCTGCTCTGATGCCAATTGAAATTCTAGTTATCAGACTTTGGATGTCACACTGGTTGTTATGACATCCAATTCTGCACAGACAGGGATTATGCAGAACTTAACAGTAAGTGCAGTAAATAACACAAGTAATTGTTCACCCAGTTCAGTCCAACATGACCTACATCTGGGGGCTACCAAGCCAGGGAGGAAATCCACTATTAGTAGTATCAATTCAAAGCTAAACTCACCCGTTTACAACTTATCACTTAATCCCTACCCAATGCAATTTCAATCTTAACCTAAGATCAGAGTTCCTACTCACTCCCCCTCAATCACTTCAGTGATTACTATCTTTAAACAATATTAAAGACAAGTTGAAGTCACACTTCAAACAACTCTTGATTGTGCTTCACAGCTTTAATCAAGATACACAGCACTCACGCTTAAAAGCTTTGAGTGACACAACACTTACAACTCAATGAACACCCTATGCCAAAGCTATCAACTACTTGATAATGACTTGGCTTACAAGATACGTCTAATACAAGACTCACAAAAATACAGCAGTGAAGTATGATGGACACACAAAATCTTCACGCCTCAAAATCCCTGAAACTGAATGAAGGAACGCCTTCCTTTTATATTGCAGTACCCTGGGCTTTTGCACCTGTATTCTCCTGAATTTAAGGTCACGCGAGTTCCCATAAATTCAACATTTAGGTTACTAACAAATAGGCTATTTGTTAGGTTCATTGAATGTAGCTTGGTTGTTGATTTCCTGGTTTTTCTCTAAGCTGTTGACTTCCTGAAGAATAGCCTGAGAAAAAGCTGAAACAGAAAACTGAACAACCTACAATTTAGCATATGCTGTCAGGCATGAATGTCACGACATTCAGCTTGACATCAAGGTCCATATGCTGAGTCTGTTTTTCCAGAAAACAGACTGTACAATTTTGTTGACTTGTACATGATCAAAATGACCATACTACAGTGACAGCTTACATTAATAAATGTCAAAGTGTCCAACTTAACATTTACACAATTGGCCTTAAGTTAGTTCTGTTATTCTCTTGAAGAACAAACTAAGTTACATGCTGAAGTATAGCAGAACACCACTCTGTCTAATCTTCAGCAGCTGCTGTCAATGATGAATGTCATAACATCTAGTCTGACATTCAGTCAGTAGGCCTTATGCCAGGTCTGGTCTTTCCTTGATAACCAGACTGGAAATAAATACTAAGTTCTGACAGAACACCTGCTGTTCTATTCCTTAGTATCTGTTGACAGGTATGAATGTCACAACATCCAGTTTGACATTCAATAAATCCTGTGTTAGCTAGTCCTGTAGTAACTACAATGTGGTCACACATACATGTCATGACATTAGTCAGGACATTAGTAGCCATCTAGCGTTTTACCATATAATGCAGCCAATTAAACACCTACACCCATGATACAAGCCTCATACTCAGCTTCATTGTTGGTGACATCAAACGTCAATCTAGCAGAAAAAGGTATATGAGCCCCTTTCGGATTGATCAACACTGCACCAACACCGTTACCGTTCACATCCACAGCCCCATCCAACATCAGTGTCCACTTGTCATCAGGATCCGGTCCTTCCTCGACAAAAGGCTCTTCGCAATCTTTCATCTTAAGATACATGATGTCTTCATCAGGGAATTCAAACATCATCGGCTGATAGTCATCAATCGACTGTTCGGCGAGATAGTCTGACAAAATACTACCTTTGATGGCCTTCTGCGACGTGTATTGAATATCATACTCTGTTAAAATCATCTGCCAACGGGCAACACGTCCAGTGAGAGCCGGCTTCTCAAAGATGTACTTCACTGGATCCATCTTAGAAATCAACAAGGTAGTATGGTTCAACATATACTGCCTCAGTCGGCGAGCAGCCCAGGCCAAAGCACAGCAAGTTTTCTCAAGCTGTGAATATTTGATTTCACAATCGGTAAACTTTTTGCTAAGGTAGTATATGGCATGCTCTTTTCGACCAGACTCGTCATGCTGTCCCAATACACACCCCATCGAGTTCTCAGTCACTGACATGTACATTATCAGCGGTCTCTCAGGAACTGGAGGAATCAGGATTGGAGGTTGCTGTAAATACTCTTTTATCTTGTCAAAAGCTTTCTGACAGTCATCATTCCACCTGATGGCCTGATTCTTTCTTAGCAATTTGAATATCAGTTCACACGTGGCAGTTAGGTGAGATACAAACCGTGCAATGTAGTTCAATCTCCCTAAAAACCCACGAACCTGCTTTTCTGTTTTCGGTTCAGGCATTTCTTGAATAACTTTGACTTTTGTTGGATCAACCTCAATCCCTTTCTCACTGACAATGAAGCCTAACAGCTTCCCTGATCTCACTCCAAATGTACACTTGTTCGGATTCAGCCTCAGCTTGAACTTTCTTAATCTGTCAAACAACTTCTGCAAATTTACCAAGTGCTCCTCTTCTGTTTGCGACTTCGCAATCATGTCATCCACGTACACTTCAATCTCTTTGTGCATCATGTCATGAAAGAGAGTCGTCATAGCCCTCTGATTGGTAGCACCGACATTCTTCAGCCCAAATGGCATCACCTTATAGCAGAACGTGCCCCAAGGTGTAATGAATGTCGTCTTTTCCATGTCTTCTGGCGCCATCTTAATCTGATTATAGCCTGAGAAACCATCCATGAAAGAGAATACCGAGGATTGAGCCGTATTATCAACCAATACATCAATGTGAGGTAATGGGAAATCATCTTTCGGACTCGCTCTGTTCAGATCCCGGTAATCGACACACATCCTGACTTTGCCATCCTTCTTCGACACGGGAACGATGTTGGCCACCCACGGGGGATACGTCGTTACTGACAAGAAACCCGCATAGAACTGCTTCTGAACCTCTTCCTTGATCTTAACAGCCATATCAGGACTCGTTCTATGAAGCTTCTGCTTGACCGAAGGGCAATCTTCTCTGAGAGGTAGTCTATGCACCACAATATCGGTATCCAACCCAGGCATATCTTGATAAGACCAGGCGAATATCTCTACATACTCTCTCAGCATCTCAATCAACCTGCTCTTGACCTCTGTCTTCAAAGCAGCCCCAATCTTAATGTCTCTTCTGGCGTCCTCAGTACCAAGATTCACAATCTCCAACTCCTCTTGATGAGGTTGGATGACCCTTTCCTCTTGCTTCAGCAATCTAATCAATTCTTTAGGGAGTTCACAGTCTTCCTCACTCTACTTTTCAGCTTGGTAGATGGGATTATTGAAATCATACTGAGCCATAACAGAACTGTTCATAGTAGATGCCGTGAGATCACTTCTGCATGTTTAATGCTTTGTTTTAGAAAAAGAGTTCAATAAAGTCACAAAACAAAAACATTGCCATTTTTATTTTTTTGAAAAATGAAAACAAAAATAGAAAGACAGGGATCACAAAATTGTTTGCAAAACGTCCTTTATTAATGATAATCATTGAAAACATGATGTGGCCCTACAATGAACCACTACGTCTTGGGCAGAACGTAGGGTTTTGTGCAGAATGAAAAACAAAAGAAAATTACTCAGTTTGAAGAGTAACTTGGACTATATCCTCTGCTGTCCAATTGCTGATCATCTCCCCTGGTGCACACGGGCGAACCCAGTTGTCGAGATCACAATCACTGTCACCATCTTCACTGCTGACCGCAAAGACGTCACCGTGATTCATCAGCCCAGCGCTGGTAAAGGTACTCGGACCTGCTTGTACACCCTGCTCCGCTTGAAAAGGTTGATAGCCGATACCAAACTTATCCTCTTTTATAGGCAAATCCACCATCTTGCCCCAGCCTTCAGCCCTGCCAGAGTCAACAACCTCCTTAGCCTGCTTGTACGACGCCATCGAAGCACCCGACTTTCTCTGATCAGCAAACGCCACCCTCTCGAGAGCAACAGTCTCAAATGCCTGGCATAAGGTTTCGTGGATCTCGCTATCCACCTCTACATATTTGAACGAGGATAGGTGACTCACCAAGATATCTTCTTCGCCGCACACGGTCACAATCTGACCGCTCCAGACATACTTGAGCTTTTGGTGGAGAGTTGATGAAACTTCCCCTGCTGCATGGATCCACGAACGCCCCAACAAACAACTGTAGGCGGGCTGAATGTCCATAACATAGAAGATGATGTCGAAAACCTCCGGACCTATCTTCACCGGCAAGGTGACTTCACTAAAAACAGAACGTTTGGATCCGTCGAATGCACGAACTATCAGGTCACTCGGAGTAAGCACAACCCCTTCAACAGATATCTTCTTCAGAATTTGCTTGGGCAACACATTCAGCGACGAGCCGGTGTCTACCAACACGTGAGACAAAACAGCACCCTTGCATTCCATGGTGATATGCAAGGCTTTGTTATGATTACGTCCCTCAGGCGTCAAGTCTAGGTCAGTGAATCCTAAACCATGCCTGGTGCTCACGTTGGCAATCACACCCTCCAGTTGGTTGACGGAAATCTCTTGAGGTACATACGCCATATTTAGCATCTTCAGCAAGGCGTTACGATGTGCCTCAGAGCACAGCAGCAAAGAGAGGATTGAAATCTTGGACGGAGTCTGATTAAGCTGATCTACAATCTTGTAGTCACTTTTCTTGATGATCTTCATAAACTCATCCACATCCTTTTCAAATGAACCCTCAGGCGCTTCCTTCTGAGCCGGTTCTTCGTCAACCACTGCTTGTTTGCCCTTAGCCTTGGCGAGAGCCTCGGCATTGGCATCCCTCAACGGTGGAGGAGCAAACAAACGCCCACTGCGAGTAAAGCCTCCTGGTCCACCGACATTGTCCAAACTGGACTTGCACTCACCACAGGAATTCTCACCGGCACACCAATAGTCACAGGCGCCTGATTACCTGGTCTGGTCTAATTCTCAGCCCTTCTGCTATTACGGTAGGCATTGTCATACTTCCACGGAACAGCCCGACTGTCAACAGCCTTTCTGACCAGCGCGACGATTGTAGTTGGATTACTGGCAGTTACTGGTGCAAAGATGGTAACAGGCATACCACTTGTTGTAGGCGCACTAACCCTCTGGCCACGTCCTTCAGACCGTTTGAAGAAGATAGTAACAGTTGACACTGAACCACGATCCCTGACAGCCCTACTGAACTGCAGACAACCTTCATCCATCATACCCAGGATACCGGCCCTCAACCGTTCACAACCATCTTCAGACCCAGCACAATCTATACAACTCTCATCACAGCCCGGGTAAACACCCTCATTCAGCAAACGGCCCTTTACCACAAACAACGAGGTTTGAACATCGTCCACACTGACAACCAAATCTTCAGCCTCTGCCCCTTCAATGCTATTCACCCGGTGAGCACCATGCGGCGGCATAGGGTTATTAACAACATTCGGTACAGGAGCGAAATTGATAGTTTTGGCATCAATTAAGTCCTGGACTTTATGATGAAAAGCCCTGCAGTTTTCTATATGGTGTCCCGACGCACCAGAATGAAAGTCACAACACACGTTGGCATCATACCCAGGTGGTATTTTTATCAACGGCGCCATGGTCCTCAACTCAATAAATCCTAGTCTGAGCAACTTAGGTAGTAACTCAGCGTAGGTCATGGGCAGTGGGTCGAAACGTCTATCAGGCATCCTCTGCCTCGGCTGATACGGAATTTGCTGTTGTTGTTGTTGTTGCGGCATCTGTTGTTGAACTCTCTGTTGTTGCGGTTGTTGATGTTGTTGAGGTGCAGGAATGGTTACTACAGCAACCTGACGATACTGATTTCTATTCGGTGTTCGGCGGTGTTGCACAGCATTAGTCTCACCCTCTCTCCGGCGAGGTGCCCCAGCAAAAGGTTTCTTGGAAGACAAGGACCCCACATCTTGAATCTTACCAGCCTTGATCAAGCTCTCAGTCCTCTCTCCGCAGATCACTACATCCGAAAAACTACCGAATGGGCAGCTTCCCATCCGGTCCATAAAAACACCTTGAAGAGTACCAATGAACATGTCAGTTAACTCCCTTTCCAGCATAGGGGGTTGAACTCTCGCAGCCAATTCACGCCACCTCTGGGCGTACTCCTTGAAGCTTTCTCCTGACTTCTGACATAGACTCTGCAGCTGAGTCCGGCTCGGCGCCATGTCCATATTGTGCTTATATTGCCTCAAGAAGGCTTCACCCAGATCCCTCCAACAGCGAATAAAATCTCTCTTTAGCTCCATGTACCAGTCCAAAGAAGCCCCAGATAAACTATCTTGGAAAAAGTACATCCACAACTTTTCATCATCGGTATACGCAGAGATTTTCCGATAATAAGCCTGCACATGGGTGCGAGGACAGGAAGTACCATTATACTTGTCGAAAGAGGGTGCCTTGAATTTGTAGGGAATCCTCAACCCCTCTACCAGACCCATATTTATAACGTCAAAACCCAGGGAATTCTGACATTCCATGGCTCTTATCTTTTCAGCAAGGGCATCCACCTTACGATCCCTATCCTCAACTCTCCCAACAACTTCATCATCTTCACTCAGCAGCGTGAACATGTCCTCTTGTCTATCAACAATAGGAGCTGGATGACGAACCGGAGCCCGGGTAGCTCTGGCATTGACAGTCTCTGCAGCAAGAGGCTGTCCGTTGATCCTTATCCCCCTCAACTCATCCCCAACGGCATAATCATTGGCGGGAGCAGCAACATTAACATTATCCTGAACAGGCACACCCACCGGCGACGCGCGGTGGGACTGCGGAATCACAGTCTCTTGTCTCTGAACCAGGGCTCGAAGCTCTTCCTAACCTTGCGCAACCCCTTGCATCATCGTCATAAACTGGGCCATGTTCGCCCTCATCTCAGCCAACTCCGTCTGAACTTGATCCATACTTCTTTATTGATTGAGTCTGGTTGAATACCGGTGCGGTCTTCGATCAGCTATCCTGCCTGACATAGGAACCAGAGTGAGAAGTCGCGAGCAAGAGCACCTGTTATGCAATATGAGATGAGTATGATGCTAATGCATATGATGCACATGATATGTTCATTTCTCAGGCATTCAAAGAGCCTGATTCATCTTCAAAAGATGGCCACCTGCAGCAAGAACAACACAGGACGCACAGAAACAACATACACAAGAGCAAGGCGTATAGAGTCAAACCAACAACCTCATCTATAAATGATCAACATGGATCATACAACAATGATTCAAAGATCCGAGTAAACCAAAATACAACAATGAATCCCACCCAACAAGCCTGGGGGTGATTCTCAACATAAACATCAGAAATACAAGCTAAGACAAACGACTTCCAGGAATGAGTGTCTTCAAGTAATGACACTGGTCTATCAACAGGTCACACTCTGAACATTCTGGAAAGGGAGTAATCTTCTCCTTCAGTTGTCTTCCAAGCTCTACAACTTCTCCTCCAAGTTGGTTCTCTGACGCAAGTCTCTGGTCGACTTCCTTCTTCAACTGGATATCTTTGTCTCTGAGTTGCTTCTCCAAGTCTCTGATCTTCTTCAGATAACTAGCTTCAGCTCTCTGCAATCTCAAACACTCTCTGTGCTCTGCATTCAGCAAGTTCTCCATCTCTTCATAAGATCTCTTCTTGCTCCTTACCCCACCAACATCAACACTCTGGATATCTCTGAGTTGATGAATCAGGTTTAACCTATCAGCTTTGGCTTGATACAACTCCATCTGGGCATCTTGCTCTTTCTCCTTCAACCTGTGATTCTCCATCAGGGCTTGCTTGTATTGCTCAGCCGGTACACTCTCAGCGAGAATCAAAGGCGGTTGCACTTGCAACGGATTCATCCTATCATAGGGCAACAACAAAGTTTCCACTCTCTTCTTAACCCAATCAGTGTAGTCAGGCATAGCAATGGCAAACTTCTTCCCTAAGACAGCTCCATCTTGGACACCAATAGACTTCCAAGCTCTTCCTATATGCTCCAATCTAGCAGGGTCACTTCGCTTCTCAAAATACACACTCTCAGCTATCTCAGCATCAAGTGGTCTTCCATTCATCACGAACCCCAACTGGCGAAGAGAAAGAACCGGGTTGTAATTGATGCAACCCTTAGTCCCTACAAGTGGCACATTCCGGAATTCCCCACAACTCATAATAACATCACGCACATCCATCCGGTAAGACTGCCATCTGATATCATATGAAGTAAGAGACATAACTCTCTGAGTCCACCTATGAGTGCTCTGAGCATCCACAAAAGGCCCACTAACTGGCAGGAGAGACAAGAACTATCTGAGCAAAAGTGGCAGGCAACATCTGATAGCTCCACCCTTACCATGCCTACTGTGGATAGCATAGTAAGTGTCAGCTAGCAGAGTAGGCACCGGGTTTCCTCCAATGAAGATAATGACTGCAGCATAGTCCACAAAGTTGGGCATACTTGGGAACAAGACAATCCCATAGATCATAACAGCTAACTGAGCATGAAAAGCTTCCCAGTTCCCCTTCTCTGCTTCTCCTTTAGCTACCTTCAACAGAAACTTCAAAGGCAACCCTACAACATCCCCACTGGACTTCCAACTATCACTGACTTCCTTGATACCCAAATGGAGAGCTCTGGAAACAACTCTGAAATCAACCTCCTTCGGAACATCCAAGAAAGGAACCTGATGCCGGATAGGAACATTCAACAGAATGGAGTACTCCTCGAGAGTAGGCGCCAACTGATAATCCTGAAAGGTGAAGCAACGAAGCTCTGGGTCGTAGAACTGAAGAAGAGTCTGCAACGGTACTGGGTCAACTACCATCTTCAACAGTGTCAGAATATCCCCATACTGATCAACGAACCCCTTCTGATTACCACTGGTCACAAGGTTACTCAACTCTATCAGAGACGTCAAAGGCTCACGGTGAAAGCTATAGGAACAAGTCTTCCGCTTCAACTCTGGGACTGTTGCCATCTCTATCAGTGAACAGACTCTGGAATGTACCTGAGAAATGATATGCATGCAACTATTAGCTTTTTCTTTTTCTTTTTTCAATTCTTTTTTTTTTTGCATTTCTTTTGAAAATAAACATGCTATGATGCAAATGATGCAGACAAGACTGGCAGGCTGTGCATCTCGGAACACAGGATCGAAGCTTCGGCTCGAGCTCGGAACCACAATTCATCTGAAACCCAAAGTCATCTGATAAACTGTCATCTGAACCCAATCTGAGGAACCAAGTCACCAACAGGACCACAAGTCACCAACTGTACCTGTAATAATGATCATTCCCTCCCCACTCACAGGTGTCATCTAGGCCAGGATAAGGTCGAGAGAAACGCAGCATAAATAATCTTTCACAGAATATCATCATATACACACCCGAAGTATGTAACGATAATATCCCACCAGGGTCTGAACTGCTCGTGATATCAATGTTCCGCTAAGTGGCGCATACCACCCGCTTCCCATGAATCACTCTATTCCTAGGTTTCCTAGATTTCACTCATAGCCTGGGTATTGGGCCTTTTATCTCGAGTAACTCCCACCCCAATAGAGAAACACAGCACAGCCAGCACAGATGAATATGAATGGATGCAAACATTAAGTGCACACATAAATGCAAATAATAAATAAATGAATGCAATAAATAAAACAGCAAACAGCAACCAAAACCCTAACCTAGAGAGCGCTAGGAGAGACTCGCTTAGGGAAGATGGACCAGCAAGAGGTCAACTTCTCTGTGTCCCCAGCAGAGTCGCCAGCTGTCGCATTACGCGAAAAACCGGCGGGAAAACGAAACAATAGAGCCGCCACCGTGCGTTATTTATCCCAAAAGAGGGAAAGGAAACGCTCGAAGTAAACCTGGAAAAGACATGGTCTCGCGACCAAAGAGAATGGGATCGGGAGTCGGTTATGCGAAGGGAAGGTATTAGCACCCCTACGCATCCGTCGTACTCGACGGGATCCACGCACAAAAGGAAGGAATATGGTTGCTAAAACACTGCTCACAAACAAACACACTGGCTGAAAGAAACACAAGAAAACAACGAAACTAACTCGGCAGGATATCGCATCCTGGGCCTACGTAGTCTGTCAGGCACAAACATCAGAGTCGACGTAGTTCGGGCTAGGGGAAAACGTGCTCGCTAGGATGTCGCATCCTATGCATACGTATCTTCTCGGACTAAAGAAGAATCAGAGCACTCGTAGCTAGGCTAACACACGCCAAACAAAACAACACAGGAAATCGACTGCCAATCGCTGGACTTACGTCAAACTCCACACAAACAGGCAAACATGGAAACCGAATGCCAATCGCTGGACTTACATCAGACTCCGAACCAAACACACACACACTGGAAACCAACTGCCAATCGCTGGACTTACGTCGGACTCCAAGCACACAACAAAAGGATACGGAATGCCAATCGCTGGGCTTACATCCATCTCCTGACACACACAAGACAAAACAAAAAGGGCGCCCGGAGAGATCAGCTCATCTCCTGCCTACGTACCTCATCTGGTATGAGGATCAGGGCGACGTAGTTCCCCTGAACAGGGGAGAAACTTTCTCCTAACCAGAGACTGGGAAATGACCAACTAGAAGGGAGACTGACTCGAGCCTAATAGTTATCATGTATTCCACAATGGTCATAGGTTGAGTTTTCTATCTAACTTGCACAGGCAGCAAGCTATCTTAAACAGGCAAAGCGAAGCATACAAGCAAAACAAAACAAACATACACACAATTAGCACACACTATATACAAGCAAAGTGGGCTCACACAAGGGTTAGGCTGTGAAACACAAGCCAACTGTAATCGGGTGATGTTAGCTCTTAACCCTAACATTGAGAGTTAGGGTGAAGCAGATGAAATAGGAAGTGAGGGGTGTGCCTCACAGCTCTTATCCCTGGCCAGGGAGAGCTTCAGACAAAGAAAAGTGTGGGTTCAGAAAGTGGGAACCCTTCTACACTTATGACTGACTCAATAGAGATCTTGGGTTGCACATCTCTTGTATCTTCCAATTGCCTTATCAAAGGTCTTTTCCTGCTTGGCACAAAGATAAACATACACAAGCATTGCCTCTTAAGGAGGGCTTCAGACAGGTGCCTGACCAAGTAACAGGCCATGTCTTCCAGAGTACATGGAGTTAGAGACATTATACCTCAATTCTCAAGCTATCAAGCAAAGCAAAAGCAAGTTCACAATGAACTATAGCAACTAATGTACCTGAAAACAATCTAACTCAGTCAATACACAACTCAAAAAGTCAAACAGACAGACTAAAAGTCAACAGTTAACTGTATAATCAAACAACAAGCAATGCATCAGGCAAAGCACAAGCTCAACTCGAAGGAGCTAATCCACCTACAAAACAACTTAATGTTAATCAACATCAATCAAATATCAATCCAAATGAGCAATTGAATCACACTCCTCAAGGCCATATGCTTCTTGTCCTGAAAACACAACTCAAACATAAGCACTAACCACTAAGACATGGCCTAGGGTCAAAGAGGGAGAAATAATTCAAAACAGAACATGAAAATTGACATGAATCAAATTAAACCAATAAATAACAATATTCAAGTGGTCTCATATCAATAGCATCAACCAATTTCATTTCATAATGCAAACATGGCAAGGCATGCAAGTTCAAAGCTCATTGAAGCAAACAGAATGAATCAATCCACATCAATTCAAAAAGGACTCAATAAATCTCAAGAAAAATCATGGATAAACAGCACACATCAAATGATCATCACACCAAAATTCAAGGCATTTGGACAAGTGGAAGCATGGCAAATAAATTCCATAAGTCCAGGTATACACAAACAAGCTCTATTAGGGCACAAATAGATGCATCAACTTCACACAAGCATAAAACAGAATCCGTACATGATAAATGTCTCAAACCAAAGCCATGACAAACTTCAAAGAGTCTATAATTAATGTGCAAAATTTCAAGCTCATAGGATAAACATCAAGCATTTCACAAATCATCTAAGTTCATGACTCCCGCAAAGTCCCAACATGACCGATCAGCAAAGAAAATCTCAAACAAATTGGAAATGCACTCAAAAATTCCACAAAAATGCACAAGCAATCCTAACATCCAGAAGTATCATCATGCAAAAAATCAGATTAATTGGCATTGAATTGGCATGGAAAATAAATTCCTCAAGTCGAGCAAGCAAGGGTGTGACACACATTGTCACACCTACATTCCACAGATCATATCTCATCAACCATGAATAGGAAAAATGCAGATTCTATACCAAAATGACCATTAGAATATCTATTTTAAGCATGCAAAATTTCAAGAGTGTTGGAACAAATCTCATCATTTCACAATCAAAATGGCAAGGCATGTCAAGAAAACACATGTATACACAATCCCTAGCCAAAATTAAAATCCATGCGTGCAAAAATTCTGGAAAAATCATCAAAAAATAGTAGACATCATGAGGAACATCATGCAAAAAATCTCATCTCAATTGGATAACTATTGATGGACTTATGAATTTTTGAAATGGAGAAAAAAAATAAAAATCACATGGAAGCATGGTATATGAATGGCATGGCATAAAGAATAAAATGCAAAGCGCTTATGTGAAATTGCTCCAGCGGAGGATCGAACTACGTTAGGATTCAAATTGAGCGCTACTTAAGTGAAACTCTGCGTTTCACTTAAGTCTACATGGCAATTTGAGCGCGCCTGGACCAATCAAATGGACACGTTGGATACAAGTGGACCACTACATGAGCATAAACAAGAAATCCATGCAAATAACGCTCAAACAAAATCAAATCATCTTCTGGAAACGCAAACCCTAATGTTCTTCATGTTCTTCAACAATTTTCCAGATTATGAACAAATGTTCCAGAAACGCAAAATGGATATACCACTAGACTCGTCTTAGCACGCAAATCACTAATCTAAACTCGATTTACCCTAACTCTCACTAAAACGCCTGGATCGAGCAAGATAAGATTCACATGCCAAACTTTAAATCACAATAACTTCCTTGTTTCTTGATGAAATTCAATGCTACCAAGCTCAGACTACTCTACATTCAAAGATCTATCAAAAGCATATCACGATTTCATGAATTGTGAGGATCGATTCCTGACCTGAATTGAAGTGCAGAAGTGAGTTTGCTTGTTTCAAGTCCTGTAAGGTCCAAACAGGGGTTCTTCAATGCTTATGTGAGTGAATGAATGAAGAATCGAGGCTCAATTGTCCTTGATGTAGCTCAAATCCGCAACTGCCATGGATGATGCAACTTGATACAGTTCCAAAATGTGCACGAAAATGATGGATTCTTGCTTCAATCTTCTTCAGAAATGCTTGTGGATGGTGAATCAATGAAGAACAATGCAAGGTTTGTGCAGAATTTGGATGAAAAGTTGAGAGAAAAAGTTTGTGAGATTTTGCAATTGGATCTAGATCTAAACCAAATGAAGTGTTAAGCACAAATTCTGTTTTGATTATCCTTTTATATGATGCACTAATGATTCTCCTAATCACAATTAACCATATGCAATAGTAATTAGTGAAATGCAAGTGTAATGGCCAATTTGGAAATTCACCCTATATGCATGGAATGATTGCTACAGTACACGAGTTCATGTGTTAATTCACCTTGAAATATCATTTTTAGCCAAATGCCAATGTTGGAATGCATGGATAATGCTTATTTTTCAAATTGCAATTTTTCCCTCCAAATTCAAATGAAATTCAAATGAAAAATGCAAAAACTTTGTAATGGAGATGCATGGTTTTTTATGTATGTTTTGGATAGCTCATGTTAAAAGAGAAATGTTACAAAAAGAACCACATCAATTGGCCCTATGGTGTGAAAGTTATGTACTTTTGAACTTCAAATTATCTTGACAATGATTGATCCATAACGTTTCAACCATACATGAGAAATTCATGTTCTTGGACTTTTTGAAAATGGGAGAACAAGATCTTCCACTTTCATGTTGGACAAAATTTCATTTGAAGCTTGCTTGGACATGTAATCTTGAGGAGAAGACCTTTCCATTTTCGGCAATTTGAAATTACATGTCACTTACTAGTTTTGGAAACTTTTCTTCTGACCTCAAATCCTTCAATGTTGATGTTTGAAATGTCAAATGAGGCTTGTATGGACATGAATGAGGCCTCTCTAACCATCTCCCACCCTCAAATCCATGCTTGAATTGATAGTTGACTTTGATTGACTTTCTAGGGTTTCAGATGAATGGCATCTTGACTGATGATCTCTGAACATCCAACCTTTGGCCAACAACTTCAAAATGATCCCTAAGTCATGTGAACTCAATGAACCAACCTTAGGGCTTTGCCTCAATAGGAATTGCACTTGCTTGCTTGCACAACTGGATCTTCTGACCAGTCTTGACTGATGACTTGCACTTGGGCAATGGACAATGCAATGCCATGCAGTGGACAATGTAATGTTCATGACCTAATCATGAAAATGTATATACAAAATGGGAGGTGCAAATTTGAGGTGCTACATCAGGCATAGCAACTACAAACTTCTTCCCTAACACAGCTCCATCCTTGACACCAATGGTCTTCCAAGCTCTTCCTACTTGCTCCAATCTAGCAGAGTCACTCCGCTTCTCAAAATACACACTCTCAGCTATCTCAGCATCAAGTGATCTTCCATTCATCACAAACCCCAACTGGCGAAGAGAAAGAACCGGGTTGTAATCGATGCAACCCTTAGTCCCTATGAGTGGCACATTACGAAACTCTCCACAACTCATGATGAAATTACGCACATCCATCCGGTAAGATTGTCATCTGATATCATAAGATGTAAGAGACATAATCCTCTGAGTCCACTTATGAGTGCTCTGAGCATCCACAAAAGGTCCACTGACTGGCAGGAGAGACAAGAACCATCTGAGCAATAAAGGGAGACAGCATCTGATAGCTCCACCCTTACCATGCCTGCTGTGAACAGCATAGTAAGTGTCAGCTAACAAAGTAGGAACCGGGTTTCCTCCGAGGAAAATAGTGACAGCAGCATAGTCCACAAAGTTAGGCATACTCGGGAACAAGACAATTCCATAGATCATAATAGCTAATTGGGCATGAAAAGCTTCCCAATTTCCCTTCTTTGCTTCTTCTCTAGCCATCCTCAACAAGTACTTCAAAGGCAACCCCACCACATCACCACTCGACTTCCAATTATCACTCACTTCTTTAATACTCAAATAAAGAGCTCTGGCAATGACTCTGAAATCAACCTCCTTTGGCACATCCAAGAAAGGCACCTGGTATCTGATCGGGACATTCATCAGAATGGAATACTCCTCAAGAGTGGGGGCTAACTGATAATCCTGGAAGGTGAAACAACGGAGCTCTGGGTCATAAAACTGTAGAAGAGTCTGCAACGGTACTGGATCTACCACCATCTTCAACAGTGTCAACAAATCCCCATACTGATCAACAAACACCTTCTGATTACCGCCGGTCACAAAGTTGCTCAACTCTATCAAAGACGTCAATGGCTCACGGTGAAAACTGTAGGTGCAAGTCTTCCTCTTCAACTCTGGAACGGATGCCATCTCTCATAGTGAATAGACTCCTGAATGAACCTGAGAAATGATATGCATGAGGAGATTAGCTTTTTTCTTTTCTTTTTTTTTTTCATTTTTTTTGCATTATTTATTTTGAAAATAAATATGCTATGACGCAAATGATGCAAATACGACTGGCTAGCTGTGTATCTCAGAGCACAGGATCAAAGCTTCGGCTTGAATTCGGAACCACAAAGTCATCTGAGACCCAAAGTCATCTGGAACCCATTCTATAGAACCAAGTCACCAACAGGAACCAAGAGTCACCAACAAGTCACCAATGGTACCTGTAATAATGATCATTCCCTCCCCACTCACGGGTGTCATCTAGGCCAGGGTAAGGTTAAGAGAAACGCAGGATAAACAACCCTTTCATAGAATATCATCATGTACACACCCGATGTATGCACCGATAATACCCCATCAAAGTCTGAACTGCTCGTGATATCAAGTTCCGCTAAGTGGCGCAATACCACCCGCTTCCCATGAATCACTCTATTCCTAGGTGTCCTAGAGTTCACTCATAGCCTGGGTATTGGGCCTTTTACCTCTTGTAACTCCCACCCCACAGAGAGACAAACACACAGCCAGCACAGATGAAAGTATGATGAATGCAAACATAAATGCAAACATAAATGCAAACATAAATAAATGAATGCAATAAATGAAACAGCAAAAGCAACCAAACCCTATCCTAAAGAGCGCTAGGAGAGACTCGCTTAGGGAAGATGGACCAGCAAGAGGTCAACTTCTGATTGTCCCCAGCAGAGTCGCCAGCTGTCGCATTACGCGAAAAACCGGCGGGAAAACGAAGCAACAGAGCCGCCACCGTGCGTTATTTATCCCAAAAAGAGGGAAAGGAAACGCTCGAAGTAAACCTGGAAAAGACATGGTCTCTCGACCAGAGAAAGATGGGATCAGGAGTCGGTTATGCGAAGGGAAGGTATTAGCACCCCTACGCATCCGTCGTACTCGACGGGATCCACGCTCGAAAAGAATAGAAGAAAGGTTGCTAAAGACTGCTCAAACACTGCACGAGGCTAGAAGGAAACACAGATGAAAGACAAAAGAAACAGGACTCGGCAGGATATCGTATCCAGGGCCTACGTAGTCTGTCAAGCACAGACATCAGAGTCGACGTAGTTCGGGACAGGGGAAACGTGCTCGCTAGGATGTCGCATCCTATGCATACGTATCTTCTCTAACTAGAGAAGAATCAGAGCACTCGTAGCTCGGCTAATGCACACCAAACGAGACCACACAGGAAACCGACTGCCAATCGCTAGACTTACGTCAGACTCCGCACAAACAGGCAAACATGGAAACCGAATGCCAATCGATGGACTTACATCAGACTCCGAACCAACAAACACACACACAGGAAACCAACTGCCAATCGCTGGACTTACGTCGGACTCCAAAACAACACAAAGGGTTGACAAAGAAAAAGGGCGCCCGGAGAGATCAGCTCATCTCCTGCCTACGTACCTCATCTGGTATGAGGATCAGGGCGACGTAGTTCCCCTACACAGGGAAAGAACTTCTACCCTAACCAGAGACAAAGGGAGACACAAACTACTAGGGAGACTACGACTCGAGCCTAGAAGTTGTCATGCATACGATCCCTATATTGAGGTTTCTATCCTAACTTGCACAGGAAGCAAGCTATCCTAAACAACACAGTCAATCACAAGCACAAAAGCAAGCACACACACTATATACAAACAGATGGGCTCACACAAGGCTAGGCTTTAGTCAAGGGGTCATGTCAACCTCGACAAACAAGCCACTGGAAAAGGGTATGATTAGCTCTTAACCCTAACATTGAGAGTTAGGGTGAAGCAGATGAAATGGGAAGTGAGGGTAAGACCTCACAGCTCTTATCCCTGGCCTGGGAGAGCTTGACTCACAATAGAAAGTGTGGGAGTTCAGAATGTAGGAACTCTTCTCCACAGATGACTGACTCAACAAGATTTTGGGTTTGTATTCAAAGTGCATCAACATAATGGTGTGAGCAGGATGAATGACTCAACTGAATAGCAGGGGATGGATTGCACATCCCTTGTATCTTCCAATGCCTCTTCACTTAGGAGGTCTTTGAATGTACAGGGCACAAAATTAAACAAACACAAGCATTGCCTCTTAAGGAGGACTTCAGACAGGTGCCTGCCCACATAACAGGACAGGCCTTCCAAACTACGTGAAGTCAGAAGAATTATACCTCAGTGGTAAGCAAACCACAAGCTAGCAAAGCAAGTTCAAAATGAACTCAAAGCAACTTAGGTACCTGTGAAAAAATCTAAACCAATCAGTTAAACTGTACAGACAAACAAACAAACAACAGTCAATCACACAGACAAACAAAGCATCAGGCAACAATGAGCAAGACACAAGCACAAGTGAATTTGTTCTCAAAGCCTACAAAACAACACAATGTTAGCCAACATCAACCAATAATCAGGCTTAAATGAATGAGTCACTCCAATCATGGCAATGTGCATCTGAACCTGAAATCACAACTCAAATGATAAGTCCAAACCACTAGGTCAAAGCCTAGGGTCAAAAGATGATCAAAAATCCAAAACAGAAGCTCAAAATTGGCATGAAGCATGTTTAATCACTCAAGAATAAGTCCTAAAAAGAACCAAATCATAATCACTAAGCAAGTTCATTTACCAAGCATGTGAAGTCAATGACCAATTCAAGGCATCCAAATGGTCAACATGAATGAAAAATCTCAATCAAAACAGAAATGATTCAAATAAATCTGGAAAAAATCATGCATACTCAAGACATCTAACATGATCAACACACAAAAAATCAGAAGCATTGGACATCATTAGGCATGGCAATCACATTGTACAAGTCAAGCAATCAAAGGTGTGACACAAATTGTCACACCAAGTTAACTCAATCATAAAACAGAATTGGTGCATGGGAAAAATATCAAACCAAAGCCAACATGTTCCTCAATCTGTCAAGAAGCTAACACAAAATTTCAGGGTCATTGGATAAGAAACAAGCATTTTATGATCAAAGGAACAAGGCAATATCATGAATGGATACATGTTCAATCACCCTAGGACAAATCATTTTTCCAGCCAGGCATAACTTCCCAATCTATGCTCATAAAAAACTAGACAGGATGGGGATCATATAGCAAAAAATTGGGACCAAATTGGTGCAATTTTCAATTTATAATGATTTTTGGAAGTTTGGAAAATTTTGAAAATGTAAGTGAAGCAAGGCATGGCAAAATGGGAGGGAATGGTGAAAAATGCATGGCAATTTGAAAAAGTCCCTCATCCAGGATCGAACCTGGCGCAAATTCAAATCTGGCGCCTAACATCAAAACGGCAGCGTATTGACACAAAAACCCTAAGCCTCGCACGCTTCCAGATTCCTAGCTAATTCAAAATTTCGTAGCAAATCACATGCAGATTTCGGAGCAAAACCCTAGCCAAGTCCTAGCAGTTTCTGGAAACGCATGAAGCTCATAGGTTGAAGATGAAGATCATGATGATCTTCATACGCATTTTCCAGATTTCAAAAAAAATGTCCAGAAATCAATAAAACCTATACCAATCGGTTCCTCATCTCATGTACATGCAAGATCAAGCATCATTTTGCACCAAAACATCATAATAACTCAAGATCGAAGAAAAGAAAAAATGTCATCAAAACTTGAAATGCATGTAACTTTGACAATACAACACCAATTCACTCCAAATTTGTATCAGAATCATCACCAAGCCATGATCTACACCAATATCCTAATGAATTTCAAAATTAGAGAGGTCGAATCCTGACCTCTTGAAGAACATAAGTTGGAATCATGTGCTTCCAAGCTCAGCTACAACTCAAATCTCCTCCACAATGCCTATTGAAGTGATTGGTGATGAATTAGAGGTTCCACTATGCACGAATCCAGCTCAAATTGCAAGCTCCATGGATGCTTCAAGCTTTGCCTCTGGCTCAATATGCCACGATTTGCCTTGATTCCACGTCCAAATCCTCTCAAGAACACCTCATGAGCATGAATCAAACAAGAGGAAATGCTTTTTTGTGTGAAGAATTTGCAAAAAAAATTCAGAGAAGAATTTTGATGATTTTTGGTTCTAGATCTGAAAATGAAGCTAATGACCAATACAATTAGGATTAACAATATATACCTCATGCAAATGATGTTTAAAACCTGTTTAAGCCAAATGCAAATGAGATTAATCAATTTTGAGGTGTATGTGCAAAATGTGTTTTTCACCCCCATGCATGAGGTAGCACGTGAACAGTGCACGAATCTGGCCCAAAATCACTTAATTAATGCCCATGCAAGCTTTTGAAATGGTTTTTTATGCTCATGATCAACCAAAATGAGTTTATGAAATTTTCTTCAAAAATCTTCATGAATAAGCACATGCCCATGCAAAGGAAATTCATGTCATGTAATGGTACATTTGGAAAGTGCATGTTATGAGGATCAAAATGCAAAAAGAACCACTCATTTTGGAGCTTTGGTTGAAAAGTTATGCCCATTTGAATTTTCAAACACACTTTGCCATGATTGGATCATATCTCCTTAACCACACATGAGAAATTGATTATCTTGGACTTTTTGGAAATGGGAGAGAAATATCTTCAACTTTCATGTTGGACAAAATTTCATTTGAAGCTTTCTTGATAATGTAATCTTGAGTTGAAGTTGGTCCAAAACCTTTCCATTATTAGAAACTTTCAAATTACAGGTCAGTTGCTATTTTGGAAAAGTCTTGACCTGACTCCAAACTCTTCAATGTGAGTGCTTGAAATGTCAAATGAGACTTGTTTGAATATGAATGAGTCATCTCTAATCACTTCCCACCTCCAAATCCATAATTGACTTTGCAGTTGACTTCTGTTGACTTCTATGGGCCTCAGATGAATTGATCATGCACTGATGAGTTCTGAGCCTTCAACACTTGGCCAAGCTACTTCAAAATGATCCTTGGGTCATGTAAGCTCAATGGAACCACCCTAGGGCTTTGATCTCATGGAGAAAGCTCTTGTTGCGTTGCACAGTTGAATCTCCTGACCAGTCTAGCCTGATGATATGTAATGAACTATGCAATGCTAATGCAATCCTAATGACCTAAAAATGAAATGGATATACAAATGGGAGGTGAAAATTTGAGGTGCTACACCCATGTGCAAGCCTATTTCCGTAAAATGGTTGCATATTCCGATGACGAAAAGTTGCGTATGTACTTTTTCCAGGACAGCCTAGCTGGGGCATCCCTAGAATGGTATATGAGGCTGGACAGAGCCCACATCTGTTGCTGGAGGGATTTGGCTAAAGCTTTCGTGAAGCAGTATCAGTATAATGCAGACATGGCTTTGGACAAAACTCAACTTCAAAATCTGTCTCTTAAAAGCAATGAGTGCTTCAGAGAATACGCTCAACGCTGGAGAGAAACAACTTCCCGTGTTCAACCTCCTATGTTGGAGAAGGAAATGGCTAACATGTTCATGAACACTTTGCCAAGACCTTATTTGGAGCGCCTAGTGGGTTGCAATGCCTCCAATTTTGCTGATGTAGTCTCTACCGGAGAGAGGGTGGAGAATTACCTGAGGACATACGAGACCCATAATGGAGGTGGATCCTCATCAGGGGTGAAGAAGTCGTTCATTCAGGGACAGAAGAGGAGAGAAGGGGATGCAAGTGCCATATCTTCTTATCAGAACAGGGATAACCGGAGGAATAATTTTCAGAACTATCATCAGCAACCGTATGTTGCGGCTGTGACCATTCCAGCTGCAACACCACTACAACAACAACAACCACAACGTCAACCAGCTCAGTACCAACCACAACAACCGGGTAACAGACCCGCCTATCAACCGAGGCCAAGGATGATGGACCGGCGTTTCGACACTCTTCCAATGTCGTACGCTCAGTTGCTTTCTAGTCTTCAACAACTACAACTTGTGCAGTTGCGCACTCTGGCTCCTCCCGTTGGTAGGCTTCCGGTGGGTTATGACGCCAACGCTAGGTGTAGCTTCCACTCTGGGGCACCTGACACAATATTGAGAACTGCAAAGCTTTTAAGCACGTAGTTCAGGACCTCATTGATTCAAAGGCCGTTAACTTTGCACCAGCTCCTAATGTCGTCAACAATCCCATGCCGCATCACAGTGGAGCCAACGTTAACATGGTTGAAGGAGAAGTCAAATTAGTCTCTGCGGTCAACAATGAAGATGGGGATAGTGATTGCGACATCGATAACTGGGTGCGTCCGAGGATCCCGGGTGAAGTTCTCAACAATTGGTCTTCTGAGGAGATTGTCCAAGCCACTTGTCTGGAGGAGTAATTTTCTTTATTTATTCATGCATATCCAAGTCTTACGTTACGCCAGGGCGTAATGACTCATTGTAGGGCTCATCTATGTGACACTTGCATTTTTTATCATAAATAAAGGACGTCTTTTTGCATTCAAATATTTCGTTCCTTGTCTTTCTATTTTTGCAGTTTTTCAAAAAAAAATGGCAATGTTTTGTTTAGTTCCACTTTTTTTTTTCACACTCATAAGCACATACCATCACTCATGTCGATGCACATCACCGGATCCTATTGATAACGGTTCTGCTATGGCTCGCTTCGACTTTGAAAATCCAATCTTTCAAGCTGAAGAAGAGGGTGATGAAGACTGTGAACTCCCTGAAGAACTTACCAGGTTTTAAAACAAGAGGAAAGGGTCATTCAACCGCATCAAGAGTCTGTTGAAGTGATTAATCTCGGCACCGAGGACGCCAAGAGAGAAATCAAGATAGGGGCTGCTTTGGAAGACAATGTGAAGAAGGGGTTGATTGAATTGCTGCAAGAGTATGTTGACATCTTCGCTTGGTCTTATCAGGACATGCCAGGGCTTGACACAGACATCGTGGTACATCGCTTGCCGCTCAAAGAAGGTTGTCCTCCGATCAAGCAGAAGCTCAGAAGAACAAGACCAGAGATGGCTATCAAGATAAAGGAAGAAGTGCAAAAACAGTTGGATGCAGGGTTTCTAGCAGTCACAAATTATCTTCCATGGGTTGCAAATATCGTTCCGGTACCTAAGAAGGATAGAAAGGTACGGATGTGTGTTAACTACCGGAATCTGAATAGGGTTAGTCCTAAAGATGATTTCCCCCTACCTCACATTGACGTTTTGGTGGATAACACGGCTCAGTTCTCGGTATTCTCCTTCATGGATGGCTTTTCTGGCTATAATCAAATTAAGATGGCACCAGAAGACATGGAGAAGACAAAATTCATAACCCCATGGGGCACCTTCTGCTACAAGGTGATGCCGTTTGGTCTGAAAAATGTCGGAGCAACATATCAGCGAGCGATGGTGACTCTGTTCCATGATATGATTCATCATGAAATCGAGGTTTATGTTGATGATATGATTGCCAAATCTCAGACAGAAGAAGAACATTTGGTGAATTTGTAAAAACTGTTTGAGCGTTTGAGGAAATTCAAGCTGAGGCTTAATCCGAACAAGTGTACTTTTGGGGTGAGATCTGGAAAACTACTGGGTTTTGTTGTTAGAGGAAAAGGGATTGAGGTGGATCCGGCCAAAGTGAAAGCGATATAGGAAATGCCTGAGCCAAGAACAGAGAAACAAGTCCGTCGTTTCTTAGGGAGGTTGAACTACATTGTAAGGTTCATCTCTCACCTAACAGTCACGTGTGAGCCAATATTTAAATTGTTAAGAAAAGATCAGGCTATCAGGTGGAATGATGATTGTCAAAGAGCATTCGAGAAGATAAAAGAGTATTTGCAGAATCCACCTATCCTTGTGCCTCCGGTCCCAGGGAGACCGCTGATTATGTATTTGACAGTACTAGATAATTCCATGGGTTTGTTCTCGGTCAACACGACGAGACAGGTAGGAAAGAGCATGCCATCTACTACCTGAGTAAGAAATTCACAGATTACGAGTCGAGATACTCAATGCTTGAAAAAACATGTTGTGCACTTGCATGGGCTGCTAAGCGATTGAGACAATACATGCTGTCTCACACAACCTTACTGATCTCCAAAATGGATCCAGTCAAGTATATATTTGAGAAGCCAGCTCTCACCGGAAGAGTTGCTCGTTGGCAAATGGTACTGACAGAGTACGACATCCAATATACTTCTTAGCAAGCCATCAAGGGGAGTATTCTGTCAGACTATCTTGCTCAACAGCCGGTTGAAGATTATGAGCCGATGAAGTTTGATTTTCCAGATGAAGATATCATGTTCCTCAAGATGAAAGACTGTGAAGAGCCAGTTGTTGAAGAGGGACCTGATCCAGACGAAAAGTGGACTTTAATGTTTGATGGGCCCGTCAACGCCAGAGGAAGTGGAATTGGTGCTGTCATTACAACTCCGAAAGGTGCCCACATGCCTTTCACCGCTCGTCTGACTTTTGAGTGCACCAATAGTGAAGCTGAGTATGAAGCCTGTATCTTGGGTATTGAGCAAGCCATTGATTTGAGAATCAAGACTTTGGACATCTTCGGAGATTCAGCTCTGGTAATCAATTAAGTGAATGGTGATTAGAACACTCTCCAGCCTACTCTGGTCCCCTACAGAGATTACACGAGAAGACTGTTGACTTTCTTCACAACAGTAAAGCTGTACCATATACCTCGTGATGAGAACCATATGGCAGATGCTCTTGCTACTCTATCCTCCATGATCACGGTGATCCGTTGGAACCATGCTCCCAAGATCGACGTGATGCGCCTTGATAGGGCCGCGTATGTGTTTGCTGCTGAACTGGTAGTTGATGACAAGCCCTGGTATCACGACATCAAGTGCTTTCTGAAGAACCAAGAGTACCCTGCAGGGGCATCCAACAATGATAGAAAGACTTTGAGAAGATTGGCAGGCAATTTCTTCTTGAACAAAGACGATGTTCTGTATAAGAGGAACTTCGACATGGTTTTGCTCAGATGCGTGGACAGACACGAAGCAGACATGTTAATGCAGGAAGTTCATGAAGGCTCCTTCTGTACTCATGCCGGCGGACATGCAATGGCTAAGAAATTGTTGAGAGCAGGTTATTACTGGATGACCATGGAATCTGATTGTTTCAAATATGCTCGGAAGTGCCATAAATGCCATATTTATGCTGATAAGGTGCATGTGCCGCCGAATCCTTTGAATGTGATGTCTTCGTCGTGGCCTTTCACTATGTGGGGCATCGATATGATTGGAAAGATTGAGCCGACCGCTTCCAATGGGCACCGCTTCATCCTTGTTGCCATCGACTATTTCACCAAGTGGGTCGAAGCAACATCGTTTGTGAAGGTCACCAGACATGTGGTTGCCCGATTCATCAAGAAAGAAATCATTTGCCGCTATGGGATTCCCGAAAGAATCATTATTGATAATGGTTTTAATCTCAACAACAAAATGATGAAGGAGTTGTGCCAGAACTTCAACATTCAGCATCACAATTCTTCCCCTTACCGCCCTAAGATGAACGGTGCTGTTGAAGCGACAAATAAGAACATAAAGAAGATTGTGCAGAAGATGGTTGTTACGTATAGAGATTGGCATGAGATGCTACCCTTCGCCTTGCATGGGTACCGTACTTCAGTACGTACGTCGACCGGGGCAACCCCTTACTCCCTTGTGTATGGTATGGAAGCAGTCCTACCTGTTGAAGTGGAGATTCCTTCTCTAAGAGTCCTGTTGGATGTCAAGTTAGACGAAGCTGAATGGATTTGGACAAGGTTCAATGAGTTGAGTCTTATCGAAGAGAAGCGAATGGCAGCCATTTATCATGGGCAGTTGTATCAAAGTCGGATGAAGAGAGCCTTTGATCAGAAAGTGCGTCCTCGATGTTTCCAAGTCGGAGATTTAGTGTTGAAAAGGATCCTTCCTCCTCAGACAGATCACAGGGGCAAGTGGACTCCTAACTATGATGGACCGTATATTGTCACCAAGGTTTTTGATGGTGGTGCCTTAATACTTGCAACGATGGATGGTGAAAACTTCACTTCCTCGGTGAACTCAGACGCAGTTAAAAAATACTTCGCATGAAATAGACCCACTGAACAATAAAAAGAGTAGTCCAGGCAAAAATGGGCATCCCGGCGAACCAAGGAAATGAAAAAGGTTCGGGCAAAAATTAGGGATTAAAAGTGAAAAGATTGTACACCCGGTAAGTTGAAAACCTGAAAAGGCAACTTAGGCAAAAATGGGTATCCCGGTGGATTAAAAACCCGAAAAGGGCGATCCAGGAAAAAGTAGGGATTACGCGAATGACTGCGATCTGGGTAGTTCTGAATCGCATCTCGTGTCAATGACTGGAAACTTTTGAAGGATAGGAAACAGTCCAATCACTCTTTCAGAAAGTTGATCATCTGGAGGATCTTGAAGACGAGCAAGTCATAGCAGAATTGGAACCCAATAGAAATCCATTTCACATTGCCATTAGATTAATGTCTGTTTTTATCTGTTGTGCGATTACCTCTTTCCAGGGATTGCTTCCTGATGTAAATGCCTATTCAGAGGTCGTTCAATCAATAAAATCATGTTATTCAGTATATCTCTGTTTTCACTTTCATTTTTCTGTTTTGTTTGCAAAAATGACGTCCGAATTTTTTGATAAACATTGCATCATGACACATAAGAGCTTTACAAGTACATGCTTAATAAACATTTAAAATTGCTGTAAATTTTAAGTGCTTTGGATCGTCTATTCAGAACAGGTACCCTCGGGGCATTTCCTTAAAATCCCCTGCAGATGATCGTGAATCTTTTCCCCCAACAGCCGAATTCGGTATCTTATCCCTGCAGAGCTGATCAGAGCGTTGGATTCTTCAATCCCCAACAGGTTCTCACCACTGTACCTCCCCCCAAGCGGTGGTTTCAGATTATACACTCCCCAATAGAGTTGATAGTGTCAGACTATATACCCCCAGCGGAGTTGACAGTGTCAGACTGTATCTTCCCAGTAGAAGCGGCTGCTCCTTAGAGTTCGAGGCCAGATAGATAATCACAATGCCAGATCCATGGTTTCTTTCCTTGAAGCAGAACCTCGGTACCGTATCGGTGTTTTATTCCCCTGCTGAGTCATCTCTCGCAGATCGTGGTTGCCAGAACCACTATCGCTTTCCCCAACAGCAGGTTTTCAATGACGTTCTCTCCCCAGTCAGAATCTTGGTATTTCGTCATTGCTAGAACACCGTGTGGCGGGTCATTTCCCCACAGAATTCTTTGCGTTGTGAATCTCCAGCAGCCTTGCCAGGGTCCAGAAGAAGGTGATCATTTCCCCAGCAGATCCCCTTGCCTCAGCTTGGCATTCTACCCAGCATTTCGCATCCCTGCATGTAGAATCATATTGCATTGCATCCTCCCAAATCGCGTAGCATTTCCATTTTCATGGAGCATTACGCCATTGAAAAATTCAAACATACGCATGTAAGCATAAAACATTCTCGGTATCCCAAGTGATAAGCCAGAAGTTGTTTCCAGTACTCAGACTGAAGATTGTTCATGACTTACCTTTGTTATCCCCAGCAAGTGTCATTGGCCCATGCGTCGCCTCTATTATAGTTCCCTATTTCTGCCGATGCTGACAGGCATGAAGTTCCCGGTATTCAGACCGAAGTGGCGTTCAGGCCAGTTTTCCGATGTTCAGATCGAAGAAGTTTCCGACGTTCAGGTCGATGCAACTTGTGGCGTTCAGGCCAATTTTCCGATGTTCAGATCGAAGAAGTTTCCGACGTTTAGGTGATGCAACTTGTGGCGTACAGGCCAGTTTTCCAATGTTCAGATCGAAGAAGTTTCCGACATTCAGGTCGATGCAACTTGTGTCATTCAGGCCAATTTTTCGACGTTCAGATCGAAGACGTTTCCGACGTTCAGGTCGATGCAACTTGTGGCATTCAGGCCAATTTTCCGATGTTCAGATCGAAGAAGTTTCCGACGTTCAGGTCGACGCAACTTGTGGCATTCAGGCCAGCCTCTCGGTATTCAGACCGATATTAATAATCTCATATCCCTCGATGTTCAGATCGAAGTCATTTCCAGTATTCAGACTGATGAGCGGAATTCAGGCCATGGTTATTTCTGTGTTACCATTTATTTTGGTATCCAGGTTAACATTCTTTTTCGGTATTCAGACTGACTCTCACCGTACCAGACAGATTCTTCTTTCAAGACCACCTCTTTGCCGATTCTGACAGGCATTTATTGTATTCAATCCCTTGATACCTCGAAAGCACGAAAGCCGCTGCTATCTTCTTTCCAGGTCTCTAGTTGATTGAATAGGGGCAACTGTAATACCCCAAAATTTACCCTTCATTTTTCCTGGAAGCATACGCTTTACACCTCATGCATGCATTCATTTTTAGGTCATCAGAATCGGATCCAAGAAGCTTGAACATCATCCAGGACACTTTGTGGGCTCTATTTAGATGATCAGTCAACACAAGGGAAAGACTTGAGTTACTGCCAACAGGGGTCTATTCGTCAGTCAAAACGTTAATCTTGAAGGAGCAAAGGTTTGTTCATGAGCTGTCATGCTCGCTAGGCGAAGCCCACGTGTTTTGAAAAAAAAAAGTAAATAAATAAATAAATAAATAAAAGAAAAAATATTGGAATTGGACCTCTCTCATTTGAGCCCACAGGTCCACAAAAATCAGGTTATAAATTCAGAGTTTCAGTGAAACAAAAGGGCATTCTATTCCTATTACCCTGTCTGGGAAAAAGATAGTGAGAGAAGAGCTAACAGAGTTCAGAGCAACCTCCAGGCAACTCTGAAAGGTTCATTATGACTCACACACTTTCAGCTCAAGCAAACCCTAACATTGGTTTGCAAATCCAGCTGTGCCATTTGATTTCAACCGATCTCTCCAATCAGGTTTGCCCTTATTCCCATTACCTTTGGGCTTTGAAGTTGAATACTCTGAATGTTTGAGGTATGATGGATGAATTTCATTAGGTTTTTGCCCACGGGTTCATAATTATGTATGAATGTATAAATAATGCCTTGAATGCTTAATCGTTTAATTTCTGAAGTGTATGCCACAGGGTTTGAGGTTTCTGAAACCATACTGTTATCCATGAAAAACCATATTGTTTTGCTCTAATCTGACTTACGTTTGTCATAGCATGTTTTCTCCTAATCCTTATCCTGCTTCACTAACCCTTTTGTTAAGTTTTGGTGAAAGCTCACATGACTTTTGCAGGGATAGCTCGCTGGATATTCCAATTTGCTTGTGGGATACCATTTGGGAGATTTATTCTGATTGCCTTGTTGGCACATTTACTTTATGCATGTTTTTTTTGTATGTGTTCGTATCCCCGTAGGTAGCGCGGTTCCTTCGTCAATGACTGCCTTTTTGCATGAGCATCCCAAACCCTAACCCTTCTTTTATTTTTCTTCTCCTAAACACACGTTTACTCCTTCTACTACAGGTGAGTAAGTCTCCAAATGTCGAGCATCTGGTAGATTACGTAGTAACGTCGTCCGCCCCTAAAACATAATCCTTAACCCCGTAGTTAGCCGAACTACGACTTGCTCTGATTCTCATTCCAGATGAGATACATATGCATAAGACGCGATGTCTTAGCGAGCACACATCCCCCCAACCCATAGGTCAGCCGAGCTACGAAGACTCTGATTCTCATATTCAGATGAGATATGTATGCAGTGGATGCGACATCCGCGCGAGTCATTTTCATTTAACCCTTTTTTAGTAAACAACACAAGATCCTTTAGACAAGAACTACAAAAGTGGATCCCGTAGAGTACTACGGATGCGTAGGGGTGCTAATACCTTCCCTTCGCATAACCGACTCCCGAACCCAAGATTTGGTTACGAGACCTTGTCTTTTCCTTTCCTCTTTTCAGGTTTACTTTGAGCGTTTCCTTTCCCTCCTTTGGGATAAATAACGCACGGTGGCGACTCTTCTGTCATCTTCTTTCGCCAGTTGTTTTTTCGCACACTGTATTTTTCAGGTTGCGACACTTATTCCTCTGAAGCCTGTTTGTGTTAGAAATGTCTGTTTGTCAGCATTCATCATACATAAACCACGCATGTGTGCATACAATTTTCGAACATTTGCATATTCATATTGCATTGTTTGCCATATATCTTTGTTTTTTATCCCTCTGCTAGTGGGTAATACTTTTCCCAAGCAGGTGTCGGTGTCTGATCCCTCAATATAGAGAGTTGGGCCCTTAAGCAGAAAGTGTTTATCTTTCCTTCCGCATTCCCCACTGAGTTCTACCCTCGTGGACGACGGTTGTTTTCACTTCCTCCCAACACATATATTGGGATGGGTTCACCTATTGAGTTATATCCTCATTTGGACGAGTCTTGATTCAGTTCGCCTCTTTGGTTTGATCCTAAATTGGCCTCTTGTGTCTGTTTCTTATGTTTCCCCGTGGTATAGATGAATAATTGATCAGTAACCACTAATTATCCATCCTATCCCCGGCGGAGCCTGTGGTTTTCTACACTTGTACCGGTAGTTGTGAATCCTACTTTCTCCCCTTTGCAGAGTTAACCTTGTTGCTCATCTTAGTCGATGACGGTTACTTTTCCGTGGTTCTCTACCCCATATCCGGTAGATGTAATCCCCTCCTTGATGGTTATCATTATCCAATATTCGGTGTTGATATTCCCTCTTTTGCCTGGATAATTGCCCTGTTTACGCAATTTATCCCCAGCGGGTCATCTTTCGTCTACCCTGTTGTTGTTGGTAACGATTGTTTCTCTCCTGAATTGGTCATCATTATATACCTAGTTTTGGTATCACGATGCCTTTCTCTTTGACGGTCGATTTATCCTTTATTAACCCAGTAACCGGTTGTGGATAATCTTCCATGCGAGTGTATTATCTACTTTCTGACGGTAATAGATAGTATATCTCATGCACTCTTCGGTCGAAGCCTTTTGTTCTTCCCCAGTTGAGTAAGATTCGTTTCCCCTTTGCGGAGTCGAGTATCCATCCTATAATCGAGTTTGCTTTTAGCCCTCTTTTGGATGATGAGTGTCTTGGGAATATTCCCCAATTCACACCTTGGTTGGTCACCTATTATATGCCAAGTAACCGGCATCCCTGGTGTCCCTTCCTTCTGCTCCCTATTATGATTTTTGTCCCCTGTGGAGTCAGATTTTCCTGAGTTGAAATATACCTTCTTAGGTCTTCCTCAGATGGTTTCAGATGTTTGATCTCTCTCACCCTTATACCGGTCTTAGATATTCATTTTTTCCCGAGCATGTTGTATCTCTGACCCTTATGTCGGTGTTCAGATCACATGTCTCATTGAGCTTGTTACCCAGTAACCAGTAACACCTCATCTTGCTGCTTCCCTAGGAGAGTCTTTTTGGACATCCCCAGCGAAGTCCGTTGTGATTCGTTTTTGTTGTATTGGCATATTCCCCAATACGGGCGTCTTCGAGTCAGCTCGAGTCTTTCCATTGGTTTTTTCCCTTTGGAATTCTGCTCCCCAAACTTTGAGTCGTGCCCTGCTCACGCATTTCTTTCTTATCCCCATAAGAGTCCCCAGGATTTTGTCCCATAGAATGTATCACTCATTTGGATTGTCAGTGTCCCCTGATTGTCTTTACTCCTTTGTGGACACATATCTCCACAAAGTATTATCCTTTTACATACATACATTTGCATCATGAGGTCTCTTAGGGACCAAAATTCGTCTCTTTGTTATTATTTAAGCCCATTCTACCTCGTCGAGACGAAGATTTTAACCTTCCCTTCTCCGGCTAGAATGACCTTAAATAGGGGCATCTGTAAGACCCCAATTTTTTCCCTAAGATCCCTCATGGCATCATATCATTTCATTTGCAAAGCCTCAAGGATCATAAGCATCTTGGTTCCCTTTGCCTTTGGGTGGGACTCCTTGTGAGTGGTTTGAGATCACCAAGTATGCTTGTGTTGTATATCATTGCTTTTCTTATTTTGTTTACTAACCAAAAGTACAAAAATATGTCACTAACATCTTTTGTTTATAGCTTGAGCAATCACAAGGTCAAAAGCTTCTAGCAGGTCCTTGATGCAGTGACAAGGTCAAGAAGAGATGATAGAAAGATTGGTAATGGTTCCCAAAGCTCTCATCCATCAAATATGCCTCCCTAGTACCTCAATACATCATTTTGATCAATCAAGTCAAAGGGTTTGAGATCTTGTTCTTCAGAGAAACCCTAATTCATATGTGCATCACAATGCCTTGCTCATAAAGCAACCTCAGCCCATGGTTAAATACAATCAAGGGAAGTTATTTAATTCATCATTTCATGCATATTTTAACTTATTTGAGTGTCCTCAATCATCAATTCATCAAGATATGAGTCATGGACTTGAGAAGTTGATCAGTCAATATGTGTTGGTCAAATGGAGATGGTTCCAAAAGCAAAAATGTTCTTAAGGACAATATGAACAACTTTCATGTCCATAAAAATTTGATTTGAAGCTTGGAAAACCATCTGCCAGTCCAATACATTATAGGTCATTTTAACTGAAACCCTAATCGTGGGTCAACTTCCCAAGAACATAACTCATTAATTTTTTATGATTTTGAGGTGGGATCAAATGAATTGGAAAGATTGAGATGTCTAATTCAAATGTTATGTTGAACAAAATTCCAAAATCTCAAAGGAAAGACATGTGATAATGCAAGACATTATAGGTCCTTTTGGGACAAAGGCATTAAAAGTCAAAAAAGTCCAACTTCAAGTGCCCATAACTCTTTCATCAAAAATCCAAATGATGCAAAAAATTTAAGTCCATTTTGATTGTCTTGAAAATATCTACAACTTTGAGGTTGGAGGTTTTTCCATTTGAAGCTTTCATCATCAAAACAGAAGGGCTTGAAAGTTGGCCAATTTTAGAAACCTTGCCTTGACATGTTTTGCACATCACACTTTAAACTCAAATTTCATAAATTTCCACATTCCAAATGGATTTTTGACCAACATAACAATTGTTCCCTACATCAAGACCTTTCCAACCATTACCCATATGCCTATGCTTGGATTTTCTAAAGGGTACTTTCGAAGAGATGAATTTTTAGGTACAAAGAAGGAAATCACTTGAAATCTTGGTGCATAAGTAATTGCCTTGCAATTCACACGTCCAATTCCATCTGGTTGGTGTTCAGAACTCATTTGGCATTGTTTTTGGGCCTTGTGCATGATCATGCAAGCCCATGCAATGAAGCTTCACATGCCATGCACACGGATCATTTCACACTCTCCTTGCCACTTCCTCTATAAATAGAGACCTGATTCCCTCCATTTCACACGCCTAATTCAACCTGAAATGCTGCAGAATTCTTTCCATAGCCATCACTAAAGAAGCAAGTTCACTTTCCTCATTTTTTTTCAGATCTGAAATTCAACTTCATCTGGTTGAATTCTCAGATCTAGTGCTTCTAAACCTTCATCATTTATCTCGTAGAACTTCTGTTTTAGCAAAGCAAGCAAGGGATCACGCTCAAATCACCAGAACTCAAGCTTACACTCCAACTTGTATTTTCTTCGATTCTCCTCATCCATTGACCTTTTGGCTTAGATTTTGTGTTGGCTGAAGTCCTCTCAATAGAGGCATCATGTTTATGCATTCAATTTTTGAAATCCATTGAGTTCATGATGAACACCAGATTTTTCCATCTATGATTTCTCACACTATGGAGATCTAGAGGGAAAATGGATGGTACAGGGATGATGTACATCATCCCAGCTTTCTAAATATGTATAGATCGTGCGTTTTCATTAAGATTTGATGTTCTACAACTTTGGCCGGAAAATCCGAGCTCACCGGAGAAGACGGTGGCTCCGGTGGCTTCATCACCTCCAGTTTGAATCTTGGGCGTGTGATCTATTTTCCAGATGCAATCAGGAGCGTTGCTTGTTATGACTTTCATTTGTTTTCCATGTGAGCGCATTGACTGAGGATCACCATAGGCGCGCATCTTTGGAGCGTGTGATCTGCCAGCTCAATTAATGAGCTCAGACCTAACGCTCCAAGTTTTTTTGCATTTTTTATTTTCTGGTTTTAATTTCTTTAATTCCAATTACTTTTAAAAATCAATATCTCTTTCATTTTTTATCCAAAAATTATGGGACCAATTGCATTATTTCCCAAATAATTTCTAGTTTCTATTTCTGATTTTTAATATTTTTTATTTTGTCATTTGATACTTTTTGTGAATTTTCTCTTTTCTGGTTATTTTTAATTCATTTTAAATAGTTTTTGATATTCAAAAAATACAAAAATATTTTAATAAAATAATTTGAATGATGATGGATCTATGAAAAATATTCTCATCAATTTTTGAATTGATTTGAGATTTATTTGAGATTTTAATTCAATTAGGTTATTTTTATTCATTTTTAATTGATTAAAAATAGTTTCTGACTTTTAAAAATGCTGAAATTTTTTGTCAAACTTTGTTTGACCTTGTTGAACTTAGGATAAATTACTTGGACCTTTCAAGGTTGATTTGAAGTAGTTTTGAAGTTTGACCTTTCCATTTATTTTTAATTCAAGTTTATTTTAAATATTAAAAAATCCCAAAAATAGTTTATTCATTTCTTGACATCCAATCTTCATCTCATTTCTATTTTTGGTTGTTTGACCTTGACTTTCAATGTTATTGGTCAACATATGAGGATTGGTACATTGTATTTCATTTAATGAACTTTAATTTTGCCTTTTTTCCATTTCTCTTATCCATCTTCTCCTTCTTCTTCTTCTACTTCTTTTCTTTTTGATCAATGAGTTGAAGGTTGATAAGTTAGCATTGGTTAGGGAGATTTAATCTTCCTTGATTCAAATCTAATTCATCTTGACCAATTGATCAAATGAATGGCTTTGCATTAAGGATAGGTTGTCTTTTAAATCATGCAAAAAGCTTAAACCAATACAAGATCATTTCTCATTTTCTTTTTGACATGGTAAGTTGTTGGGACTTGGTTCACTAATCAAGACTCCTAACTTGTGTTTGTTGCCTACATTATTATTGACCGGCCTCAGATAGTTGTGACTTCTACATAAGTCCAATTACGATTGCTTAACATAGCGCTAAATTTGCCTTATGGCACACTAACAACTAACACTAACTATTGACAATTAACATTTACTTTATGCAATTTACATTTATGCAATTTACTATTCTTGCACATATTATTCATTTACTTTTCTCTTTGCTCACTTGAGTACATGTTTATGTTAATGCCATTTGCTTTTTGCTCACTTGAGCACATAATTGTGTATATATTATTGTGCTTGTGTTTTTGTCTTGATTGTTGTGAACCAAATGCAAAGAAATGGACTTAGTTTCTAGGACTTCCCCTATGCAAAGAAATGGAGAATTAGACTTAGATTCTAGGACTTTCCTTGTGAAAAATTGGAAGTAAAATGGATCTCAATGATGAAGATGGATTAGAAGGACCAAATCTCTAAACCCACTCTTGTCCATTCTTGTTTTACTTCATGGAACTTTTGATGTGTGTGCTTTTATGCTAGGGAATTCTATGAGAGCTTAATTGGAGGACCATTACCATGTTCATCTAAGTGGAAGATACAAGATACATTGAGGATCTCTTATGAGACTTGTTTGATTGCTTATACTTTGTGGTTGCTTATTCCAAAGGACGGGAGCTACTTGGATCATCAATATGATCTCAAGAGAGGAACTCCATTGTGGTTTTGTTTCTTCATCCCTTTTCTTCTTGTTTTCCTTAGGATTTAGCCCTTCTTCTTCATCTCTCCACTCTAACCCAAGCCAAAACCCTTTTTGTGCAAACATTTAACTATTGTTTTCAAACATTAGAAACCTAAGCCCTATGCTTTTGATTTTCAAACTTTCTTTTCATAACACTTATTTTGAATTGAATCTTTAAGTTAACTTTGACAACTTTTGTATATACTTCCAATTGGTAAATATAACCCATTCAAATTTCTTTTTGTGGTTCCAATGGCCACTTCTTAATCAAAATCTTTCATAACCTTTAGCTATTAGGTTTGAGTTATCTTGGTGGCAGATGTAATACTCACCTATATCCTTAGTGATGGACAATGAGTCTTCCATGCTTATTATAGGGTTAACCCCTCACTAGCATGTTGAAGCTTTCCTCACATGGTGGATTTGTGGTTTGGTTGAGTTTTCTCCCTTGGATAACAAAAGGACCTTAAGGCTTTTGGATCCCTCAATTCACCAACTTATTTTGAAATTTTTACCCCGAACTACGAGGTTTTGATCCTAATCTTTTTATAAGATTGTACGTAGGCAATGGGTTTATCCATCCAAATTTTTCAGAAGACAATAACCTTGCAACAAGTATGAAAAAGGCTCCCTAGGAGTACCTAGGATGTTTTGGGTGCCTAACACCTTCCCATTGCATAACCAACCCCCTTACCCAGATCTCTGTTTCTTTTACTAGTTTTTGTTAAAACTTATAGGTTTTTGTTCGCTTTCTAACCATTCCTTTGGATAAATAGAAGTGCAGTGGCGACTCGACTTGTATGGTTTACCTTGGATTTAGTCAATATCTCTAATGGTAACGAATACCCTGCTACACTATTCTAAGGACTTTATTAAACAAACATAATAAAGGAAAAGCCTTTTATTATTCGATACAAGTACCAAAAGTACTGGCCTATAGGGATTACACCAATAATGTCTTGATAGGACCAGTCAAACACATTTGAATACTTTTGAAGAATATCAACCAACCCCTTCTTAACCTCTAGACACAATTGAGACCCAATCTTGACTTCCTTCAGATCCTCTTCAGAACCCAAGTTGGCTAACTCAATCTGCTCTTCGAATGGCTGAATGGCTTTTTCCTCGTGCTCAAGTAGACAAGAAAATTCATCAGACACTTCTTCATCAATCTCTTCCTCAACCTCAAACACGGGGAGTTCAAAGTCCGGAGAAGGAGTAGGATCATTGTATTCAATGGGTTTTGAAACTAAACTGCATAATGATTTGATATTTTGGTTTTAGAGAAGTGAACTGTGACCAAATATTATGCGGATGGACAATTATTATTTATTTATGTTTTTTTTGTGATTACCATTTTCAGAAAAGCAAAAAGTAAAAATAAAAACATCATAAATATGGATGAATAGAATTGTATTTTATTAATGATCAAATTAAAAGATGCCAAACAATGTTCACTTCTTCCTTAGGCATAGGAGAAGGATTTTCAAAAATGATAAAAAAAATTACTTAGAACGATGAACAATAACAAGAACGTCGACAGCGGTCCAATTGTTGTAAGCTTTTCCATGCATCACAAAATTGGTGCGGTCTTCATCTTCATCTCCCTCGATCACTGCATCTGAGTGTTGTTCATTACCATGAATGAACCCTCCGCTACGGAAACTGGGTTGCACATCTTCAATTGACAACCCTTGTTGGAAACCAAAACCGGCTCGACTCTTATTCTTAGCGACCTCTACCATCCGACCCCACTGATCAGAACTACAGTCTTCAATAATCTTTTCTGCGTCTTTAAAAGAGGACATGGGCGCCCCAACTTTCTTCTCCTCGGCAATAGATAGAGCTTGGAACAGAGTTCCAATCCTATCCTCAGATTCAACATATGAGAAAGACGACAGGTGTCTTACCAACAAAGCTTTCTCTCCTCCAACGATAACGAGCTTACCATTCTTCACAAATTTCAACTTCTGATGCAGAGTTGATATCACAGCTCCTGCCTCATGTATCCACGTCCTTCCCAACAAGTAGCTATAGGCCGGGTGGATATCTATTACTTGGAAAGTAATTTGGAAATCACTCGGACCTATCTTCACTAGAAGGTCCACTTCTCCTATAACAGTTTTGCGAGAACCATCAAAAGCTTTGACGATCACGTCACCGTATCTCATCAGAGTTCCTTGATACGATAATCTGGAAAGAGTTGATTTAGGGAGTACATTCAAAGAAGATCCAGTATCAACCAACACATTTGACAACGCATCCTCCTTGCAGTTCATCGATATGTGCTACGCTAAGTTGTGATTTCTTCCATCCTCAGGAAGTTCTTCATCACAAAAGCTCAGATTGTTGCAGGAAGTGATGTTAGCCACAATATGATCAAATTGATCCACCGTTACATCATGTTCCATATAAGCTTGCTCTAATACCTTTTCCAATGCTTCTTTGTGTGCTTCAGAATTCATGAGCAGAGACAACACTGAAATCTTGGAAGGAGTTTGGAGCAGCTGCTCCACCACATTAAATTCACTTTTTTTTATCAGACGGAGTACCTCATCATCATCATTAGGATTCAAACTGATGGATTCACCATACTGACATCTTGGAGCGCTAACCAGATCTATTGCAGGCACATCAACCTTCTTACTGACATCTTCTATATCCTTTGGGAACACAGGCCCCAAAACACGACCACTACGAGTCACCTTTATAACGTCAGCAATACTCACAACAGAACTGGTCGTAGGCAACGGAACCTCTTGACCATTCTCTAACATAGTAGCGTTATACTGACACAGAACAGCTCTATCGGATGCATATGAGATTGGTACCGCTAACCGTATTACCAACGACGACACCGATCTGTTGATGATGTTATTGCTGCCACTGTCAAACTGAATTACCATCCTCTCAGGGATCTTGAACACAAGAACTATTCCATTGACATCACCTATATCCCTTGACTGTTGAATCTGGATTACATTCTCATCCATCAACTTCTAGATATCTCTCTTGACAACTGAACACCTACGGGGGTTCACACTGCAGATCGTACAATTGTCGTGGTCATGCTCACAACCACTGATGGTGCACAGGGTCTGATGCATCTCAACCAAAGATCGACGAATATGTCGGACATCAAATACTCGGAAACTTCTTGGACAACCATCTACCATGTTGACAGAGAAATTACCATGAGTATGCAATGGATTAGCTTTCACATTCGGTGCACAGTCCTCAAAAGACACCATCCCACTCTTCACGAGCTTTTGAACCTCATATTTCAGCCGATAGCAATTCTCAATCTCATGGCCAGGAGCCCCTTGATGAAAGGCATAGTGAAGCTCTGGCTTATACCACCATGGAAGTGGTTCTGGAATTTGCGGCAGATTTATTGGTTGAAGAATGCTCTTGAGAACCAAAGATGGGTACAATTCGGCATAGGTCATAGGAATAGGGTCAAAAGAGACCTTCTTCCCCTCGAAATTCTATTGTTGTTGATTATTGTTGGTGTTGTTGTTGTTGTAGTTGTTTGTTCTTTGTTGTGGCTGTTGTTGACGTTATTGTTGAACTGGTATTGATTGATTATTGGAAAATACTGGAATAACAGATGATACTTATTGATGGTGTTGATGGGGTTGTGAACTTCTTTTGGCATGAGGCCTCCTTTGCCTCCCCACTGATAATGCATTGGTCTCGCCTTCCTTCGTTTTAGCGAAACTGTTACCATACCTCTTGCTCGATGATACCTCTTTTTTAGACAACCGTCCCTCACGGACACCTTCTTCTAATCTCATCCCCATATTTACCATTTAGGTAAAGTCACTGGGGGGCACTAGCAATCATTCGCTCGTAGTAAAACGAGCTCAGGTTCTTGAGGAAAATCTTGGTCATCTCCTTTTCTTCCAATGGTGGGGTAATCTGAGCGGCTAGCTCTCTCTATCTCTGGAGTACTCTTTAAACGTATCTTTGTCCTTCTGAGACATCGACCTCAGTTGGTCCCTATCTGGAACCATATCCATATTGTATTTGTACTACTTTACGAAAGCCTCACCCAAATCATTGAACGTGCAGACACTCACACTATCCAAACCCATGTACCACCTCAGAGCGGCAATAGTCAGACTATCTTGAAAGTAATCAATCAGTAACTGATCATTATCAATTTGTGTCGACATTTTCCTGGCATACATGATAAGATGGATGAGCAGACAAGTGTTCCCTTTATACTTTTCAAAGTCAGGGACTTTGAACTTCATCGGGATCTTGACATTGGGAACCAAGCAAAGTTCCCTAGCACTTTTACCAAACAAATCTTTTCCCCTTAAGCTCTTCAACTCCTTTCACAAATCAAGGAATTGGTCTTTCATTTCATCCATCTTCTCATAAACATCCAGACCCTCAGACGACTCAGAATGGTATATGGTGTCTTCAACACGAGGCAGCGTGTGAATAACTGGAGGTGGAACAGACATGACAGAGCTAGATGCCGACATGGAAGCAAAAGTAGGCGCAAAACCTTCAGGCACAAAGTTGGGCGGCATTCCCCACGGGAATCCGGCAGGCATGGCAGGAGCAAACTGAGTGGCAGGCACGGTTGAAGTAACAACCTCTGAAATGACAGTCCTCTAAGGAGGAGGAGGAGTTGCAGGCGTTGGAGAAGATAGGCTTTGAGCAGCTAGAACTAACTCCATCATGGCAGTCAAGCGAGCAATCTCGTCCTTTAGTTCTCTATTCTCTTGTTCCAAGTGTTCCATGATTCTCGGATGATTAGCGAACGTATTGTATCGATGAGTCAGCTTGGCTGAAGCACAGAAGAATAACCAATAAGACATCTGGTAGAAGAAACTCTATTATGCAAATGATGCATGAAATGCAATGCTTTGATTGTTTTTATTTTCAAGGAACATTCTATTTTATTTGCAAATATATAATAACAATTATAACAATTTGATTGACCATAAAAATCCTTTTTTATTCATATAATTTGGAAGGATTACACTGAGTACAATTTCAGAAACCAAAATACAAATACAAGAGAAAAGGAAACTAGTCATCCTAGGGATCCCCTAACAACAGTGTCAGATGATTTGGCTGCAGGCATGTACTTCCTTCGGATGCGTCGAATCTCAGACTCAAAAGAAGTCTTCATCTAAGCCTTCTCGAGGACAGGCTGGTCAATAATCATCTTCCAAGCATCAGAAGGTTGAGGCATACTAGAGGAAGATGAAACCTTTGGCTCTCTCTGTCTCATCACTGCTCGGTCTTCAAGAAGTTCCATAAGTGCATCCTTGTCCTTAGAATCAAGGTGAAACTCCTCATGCTTTCTGCTCAAAGCATGGAATCGCCCTTCCCACATATCCTTCTCTTGCTTCATCTTGGCGAGTGCGTCTTCCAACTCCTCTACATATTGGTTAGGGAGAGTTGATGGCTCAACCACAACCATAGACATAGGTATCTCACAAGCATACGACATCTTCAATTCCAAAGCTCTCTTCTTCACCCAAAGAGTGTAAGCCTTCAAAGCTACACAGTTGCGCAGAACAAGCTCGGATCTTCCTTTCCTATGCACATTATGCCAAGCGTGAATCATCTTCTACTTCAAATGTTGGGGATTTTTACCCTCTTGATAGAAAATACCTTCTAACTGAGTGTTATTAGGTTTTTCTCTCAAGGGGAACCCAAGTTGACGATGAACCAAAGCAGGGTTGTAGTTGATTCCTACTTGTGTACCAATGAGAGGCACATTAGATAATTCACCACAATAATCAATAATATCCAAGCTACTCAATGAAGAATCATACCAAACTATATCATCATTAGTGAGAGACATAAGTCTCTGGGACCACCTTAGTCATTGTATGTTCTCCATAAAAGCATGCGTCTGAGGCAAGTGCGAAATAAACCACTTGTACAGAAGAGGAACACATCATACAATAGTTTCACCACCTTTAGAATTCCTTAGATGCAAAAAGAAATACATATCACCCAAAAAAGCAGGCACAGGATTTCCAATCAAGAAGATTCTAATGGCGTTAACATCAACAAAACCATCAATGTTAGGGAACAAAGCCAACCCATAAATGAGCAACACAAAGATAGCTTCAAAAGCATCCATAAAACCGGCTTGAGCAAAGACAATAGCTTTCCCTATGAGAAATTCAGAAATCAACCCAAAAATACCTCCTTTCTTCACCCAATGAGCCTCAATCTCACACTTCTTCAGATGAAGAGCTTTAACTATGATATGAGATCTGGGAATCTCCTTCAATCCACTAAAGGGCACCTTGCTAGAAACAGATATTTCCCAAGAGATGGGCATACTCCTCCAACATAGGCACAAGCTGATAATCGAGACAAGTGAAGCAATAGTATAGTAGGTCATAAAACTGAACCAATACACTCAAGAGTCCTTTGACCACATCAGCAGATAACACAGATAAAAGCCTCCCATGATGTTGTTTGAAGTCCAAGAAATCTAATACAAAAGATGATAACTTCCATATCTCTTTCAAATTCGGACATCTGAAACTGTACTTCTTAGTGTTCCTTCGTCCACAATCCATGGTCTAAAAATATTTACAAATAAAACCGTAGTTCCTTGAAGTTATTTTTGGTGTGATGAATGTTATGATGCGCATGAATGCATGAATGCAACAATCACAAATAGGGTATCACACACAAGGCAAACAAACAAAGGTCAAGGGATGAATCAAGTCATTATCAAGATCTATCATCCATTTTGGTGGATTATGGTTTTCACCTTATCAACACCCAAGTTCCATTGATATTGACAAGACTTGATTGGATCAACCAAGAATGAAGGGTTTATTATGAGTCACGAGGATGGATTCAGGTTAAGAACCATCCCAAAGGAGTGTACTAAGGATAAAAACCTGTAGATCATGTTCTAAAAAGTTCCCAGAGTCTTAATTCCATCTATCGGATATTACAGGTTAGGATGACTGACTCATCAACTTATAATATTCTCAAGAGAAACTCGTCTGAGTGTAGTATCGTGTAACAACTGTTATCATGTCTAAACCTGAACAGTCTCCGCACTACGTCCTAAATAGGCCAAGATGGGTTAAATGTTCTACGGTCCTCAGCTTCTCGGACCCTAAAGCAGGGAAAGTAATGCCTAACCACAAATAACTTGTGTGACACCAATAGCCCCAAAAGGATCTCCACTGAGTAGATGGGTCTCAAGCCAACTTGTTAAGGACTACTCCACACAAGTCGAACATGACTATACCATCCTCCTATCTTAATTGCACTCATGTTCGGGTTAGAACTTATCTCACCACTCATAGATCACCAAGCATAATAAGCAGATTATATCACACATACAAATATACAAACATCAAATATACAATTATATACACACAAAAAAGTAGGCTAAACCCACTAGAGACTACTCCCCAGCAGAGTTGCCACTTAATTTCTGTAGCGGTAAATTCATAACCATTAAGCTATGGATAAACTTAACGTCAGTTAAACCAGAGTCACCACCGCGCTTTTATTGTTTCCAAGGGAAAAGGGAAAAGTACGAACAAAACCCAAAGATAAGAAGTTTTCAAATCAAAACTAATAAAATGCCAGAGATTACAGGTAAGTGGGTTGGTTACACAGAGGGAAGGTGTTAGCACCTAAAGTGTCATAGGTACTCCTAGGGAGCCCTTTTTTGTGTGTACTTGTGTTTTGGTATAAAATGATGTTTGCAATAAATAGAGTGTGGGGATGAGAAAAAAATTCATTAATCATATTTTTGTGTTTAACAAGACCTTCGGACTTGTGTCTACGTACCAACATAAAATGAGGGATCAAAACCTCATAGTTTGTGGTAACAATTTCAAAGTGAGTGGATTTCTTTTAACAAAATTTTAAGTTTGAGAGAGGCAGCAAAAGGCCTAAAAGGGTTTGAGTGAGTGTTAGTTCTTTTTGTCTTTTTTTGAAATTTTAAGTCAAGTATAGTTAGGTTCATTTACATATTTGATTAAGAAAAAGATTTTTAAAAATGCAATGGCATAAGGCCAAAGTTTCTAATTTGCAACAAAAGTATAAGTTTAGAAATCACAAGCAAATAAAGTTTTGAAAAGGGGGAGAGATTTGAAATTTAAGAAGTAGGAAGAGATGAAGAGACTAATCCTAAGCATAAATTTAAAAGTTAAGAGTTGAAAAGATCTGACCAATGGGATGCAATCCAATAGACAAGAATGTCATATAGAAACCCAATTTTTCCTTGGACTTTTAGAATCAAGCAATATCACTACATAAATAGCAAGAAGAGCAAGACATCAAATAAAGATAGCCACGTCCAAACTTAGCAACTTTATGATCTTCTTCCTAATCTTCCCCATGTATCAGATGAAATAATCCTTTGAATGGCTTAGAATAAGTCATTAGTCACAGGTTCAGAATAACAATTGCATCAAGACCATGTTGCAGACGAACTCAAAAGGGATCTCAATACTTGCTTTAGATGAAAGTTCAATTCTGGCTTCAGAAAAGTTGGCATTGACCAAGTCCTTTTTGCATAGGGAATGTTGCCTAATTCTAAGTCCAATGTCTCAGATCAAATCCAACAGTCCACACAAATCCTTTTTTAGGGTTTTTGTTGTTATTATGTACATTAAGGTCAAAAGACCACAAACACAAACAAAATACACAAACAAATATAATCACAAGATATGACTCAAGTAAGCAAAGTGAAAATGGCATTAAAATAAACAAGTTATATGGTATGAATAATAGCAAATGATAAAGACTTGAATTTAAAGTGCATAAAGTAAATGACTTGAAATTAAAAGTTAGTCAAATGTTAGTTGGTCAGAAGTTAGTATTGCTTTTGCTTTTCAATTTTTAAGTCATTCTTTAGAGAACACTCAACCCTCTATTCACAAGCATGGATCCTTGAACCAAGACATCTTCCAAAGTAAGGAAAAAAAGCCAAGTTTCCACACAATACCATGAAAGGGGGGAGACTTACAATCTCACTTACTAGAATGCTATGCTTTTGGGTCAAAATTTAGCACTATGTTAAGCAATCGTAATTGGACTTATGTAGAAGTCACAACTATTTGAGGTCGGGCAATAGAAATTTTAGTGTTAATGCATGTTAGAGATATGGTATTATGAACCATACTCTTAAAACATACCACACTTAAAAGAAAATGGCAAAAGGGTGGACCTATGATATAGAGGTATCATAGATCAATGGAATGGATGGGATAGAAAGGGATTGAAGATGAAGAGGGAGGGGAAATGAAATAAACTCAAATTGGTCATGGGAGGACTTTTATCAAATTAAAATTATTCATTCATTTTGGGAGATGAAATGTACATTTCATCAATCCCCTAAATCCAATGATTTTAATCCAACAAAGTCAAATCAACCTTGACCAAGGCCCAACAGCAATAGTCAAACTCAACTAGTCAACAAAAATAGCTCAACACAATTTATTTATAATTAAACAATTAAAACTCAATTAAAAAAGACATTAAATTAAAATATGGTTGATCAAAAACCTAAAACCTCTTCAAAACACCAAATAAATGGCCAAGAGATTTATCATAGGTTAAATAAGGTCAAAGGACCTTGGAGAAAAAATTTCATAATTTTTGGAAACTTAAAAGTATTTTTAAACAATTAAAAATATGCACAAAAACAATTAAGTCATGAAAAATATTAATATTGATCCAAAAAATAATTTTAATTCAGAAAATGAAAGAGAAATACATTTGAGAATTTTTGGTGAAAGTCCCTTATTTTTTGGATCAATATTAAAATTAATATGAATTAATGAAAATAATTCAATTAAAATGAAAATCAGAAATTACAAAAAAACGTGGACCACTTGATCTCCCTCATTAATTAATGTGACAGATCAAGTGCATCAGATCGCGCTATCCATGTGTTCCCTAGTCAAATGTTCCACACGTGTGGTAATAACTTTGGACGCTCAAGATTAGAACAAATTAGAAGGATCATGTTGTTCAGAAGCGTGCCAACACAAATTTTTGGATCAATATTAAAATTAATAACAAAAAAACCAGAAAGTCAAATAGTTGAGAAAAATATTTGAGAATTTTTGGTGAAAGTCCCATAAAGTCAAGTAAAATAAAAATCAGAAATTACAAAAAAACGTGGACCACTTGATCTCCCTCATTAATTGAGGTGGAAGATCAAGTGGATCGGAGTGCACTATCCATGTGTTCCCTAGTCAAATGTTCCACACCCATGGTAATCACTTTGGACGCTAAAGATTAAAACAGATTAGAAGGATCATGTGGTTCAGAAGCGTGCCAACACACCACCGGAGCCAGAGCTCCGATCTTCTTCTCCGGTGGACCTAACTAGACTGGTCCACCCTCAACCATCACCAAAATAAAAAAGGAGGACGTGAATTTAAAGTAAAAATTCTCAGGAGCTCGAATTTGGCCTTAATTTCACCTAACTCCAAGTATGTAGAAATATACAGAGAGTTGAATTTTGAGGATCGTGATCTGAGTTGCTTCGATTTGACCTCTAAGCAACTAAATCTTGTTGCCTGTATTGGTAGGACCTCAGACAACCAAAAATCAACAGGAATAATGGAGAATTGAGTGAGAATCGAAGAGATGAAAAATTCAGAAATTCACCTTCACTGCAGCTTCAGATTAGCACGATCTTGCTCTCAATTGTGCCTGACCTTGCTTCAGATGCTAGATGGAGTGGAAATGGATCAAGGAAAGTGATGGACTCCTGGAGTTTCAATCTCAAAAATAGTGGGAGATTTAAACTCGATTTTCAATGAAAATCACCAAGCTTATCCTTTAAATGTGAGGGTTTAGGGTTGCTGATTCAAAGCTTGCACACCAGGGTCCATAATTCTGAGCATGAAAGGTCTCATTTATAGGCAATGCAATTGGTTTCACACTCTCATTTCAAAATTCCAAAAATAGAAATTTACCTTTGCATGGATGCTGGGCATGTGATAGGCCCATGTAATGATGCATTTAGGTCCAACAATGAGTGTAAGCAATGCTGAAGTCATGTGGAAAGGCCATTCATTCGTGTACGGAAAGTGGAACTTCAAATCTTCCAAATGGTCCTTCAACTAGCCATGTTCAAGTCATTCATTCTTTGTCCAAATGGGATGAATTTGGACTTTTTGGAAAGGTTAGATTAAGAGGAACAACTTTTGTGTTGAATGCTTTTTTATTTATAGCTTGGATCATGATGAATTTTGAGGTGGAAGTTTGGAAAATCAAACATATAAAAAAAATTCTAAGTACCAAGCCATATGTTCACTTCTTCCACCTTGGATAACTTTTTCTATGGGCTTCAAATGAGAAACGTTCCTTCATAAAAGTTGTAGCTCTTCTAATTACCTTTAATTTGGTCACAAACTTGACCTCATTTGGCTTTATAATGAAGGTGTGATGCATTTTATAAATTGAGGAAAATCACTTGTTCAATGGTATTGGCCCAAAATGACCTATAATGTTTCCTCATATCACAAGTATTTGCAAGTTGAATTTGCACTTCCTCCAAACATCAAAGTTGAAGTAGAAATCTTGAATTTGATTATGCAACTAGAATGGTTTTCATATCTTACAAATTGAGAAGGTTATGGTCTTGGGAAGTTAACCTCTAAATTAGGGTTTAGACAAAATGACCTATAATCTTTCACCATAAAAAATGACTTTACAAGCAAAAAAAGTTCTATACCTCAAGATGAAAGTTGTTTGTAATGTAATTTAGAGTACTGTTTCTCTTGGAATCATTTTCATATGACAAAAATTGTAGGAGATAGGGTCTCGGGAACCCCAGTTTTGATTAGTTGACTTTCTCTGGTCAACCACCATGAACCAACTTGCTAGATTGACATTCTCTTGACTTTGGGGACTCATGGAGGATCATATACGCATAAGATGATGAAATGTGAAGTATCCCTTGAAATATTTGATCAATTGGTGAAGAAACTTGTTGAAGAAGTCACATAAGATACCCAGACGAATTAGGGTTTCCAAGGCAAACCAACTCCAAACTCTTGATGATTTCTTGATCAAAATAACATGTGAAGATAATGGGGATTCATATATGATGCTTAGAGCCATAGTAAACCAATTCTTGATTGAGCTCCTTTCAATGAGGGTCTTAAACCCTAGATGTGAGCTTGACAGAGCATAGATGAGCATGTGCACTACCTACAAAAGAGTTAAACTATACAATGACATATTTTTGGTATTTTGGTTAGTAAAAATAAATAAAAAGGAAATATGATACAATTAAATGGTGCTTGGTGATCTCTCCCAATGCAAACCCAATGAATGAGGTGTAAGGAGGATGCCAAGGTGTGATCCCAATGCTAGTGCATATGATGAGAATATCATGAGGGATCTTAGGTTCAAAATTTGGGTCTCATAGGTTGAAGCTCTTTGCAAAGACTTCAAGATTGCACATCATAATTCTTCTCCCTGCAGACCTAAGATGCATGGGGTTGTTGAAGCTGCGAATAAGAATATTAAGAAGATCATTCAGAAGATGGTCGTAACGTACAAGGATTGGCATGAGATGCTCCAATTTGCTTTGCACGGGTATAGTACATGCATCAGCACTTCAATAGGGGCAACCCCTTTCTCACTTGTTTATGGCATGGAAGTTATGCTCCCAGTAGAGGTTGAGATCCCAACATTGCGTGTGCTGATGGAAGCCAAGTTGACAGAAGTTGAATGGTGTCAGACCAAATATTATCAGCTGAGTTTGATTGAAGAAAAAAGGTTGACTGCCATGTGTCATGGTCAGTTATATCAGCAGAGAATGAAGAAATCATTTGATAAGAAGGTCATGCCTCGTGTACTCAGAGAAGGTGACCTTGTGCTCAAGAAGATTTTGTCCTTTAAAACAGATTCTAGGGGCAAATGGACTGCCAATTATGAAGGCCCATATGTTGTTAAGAGATCTTTTTCAGGCGGTGCTTTGATTCTTACAACTATGGATGGTGAAAAGTTCACGCGTCCTGTGAATGCCGATGCATTCAAGAAATACTTCGCCTAAAAAGAAAAGAACAACTCGCTAAGTTGAAAACCCGAAAGGGCGGCTTAGGAAAAAATGAGCATCTCGGTGGATTGAAAATCCGAAAGGGCGATCCAGGCAAAAGTTAGAGACATAAAATAAAAAGTTATCCCGATAAATTGAGAACCCCGCCTTGGGGAAATTTATGCAAAAATTAGGGATTATGGCAAGTAACTACATCCTACTGATCTTCAGTCTTGAAGACATTCTTGAGCACGACGTTTGGTCTTGATTCATCTTCAACCAAAGCCAAGAGCACAATGGATATCAAAGTCGGTAGAAGGATTAGTGATCATTGTATCCAATGTAGCCCTTTTCCATGTAAATTACCATTTTTTAACTTTTGTAAAGATTTATGGAGTCTTGTCATTTACAGACTACCATTCTATTAAATAAAGTTGAGCTTTTTATCCAATTGTTTCTACTCTTATTTATATTTCAGCCAAATTAAATTAAATTTTTATGATGATCATTTTGAAATAAATTTTTAAATCAAAATCATGTATTCTTAAAATACAAAAAAACAGTTACTTTTTAAGAGCAATCGATTTCATTTAAAGAATATCAACAGCGGTCTGAAAACAGGTGAGCCCCAAGATGCGAAGCATTGTTGGTTTTCCTCAAACAATTGGTGTGATCTTTGTTTCCTCCCCAACAACATTTCACCATCTCCAGTCGAGTTTTGTTGGTTTCCCCAGTTGAGTTTGTAATTGCCTCCTTCGTTTTGATGGTGCGTTATCTCAGCGGTTTGCATATATTCAGCACAGATTGTTACTCCCTTCAGGTTATCAGCAGAGTTTGTGCTTGATCCCTACTAGCACTAATTTTTGAGAAATTATTTTTCCTCTACAAGGTTTTCTCCCATTTGATATGGTGTTGACCTAAAATTCCCCACAGAGTTGATGGTGCAGATCCTCGGCAGATCTTTTCCTTTTCCCCAGCCAAGATTGAGCCTTTAAGATGGATAATTCGCGTCCACCCCTTACCTCTCTTTCTCCAGTTGATTCCCTCATGTTGAGATTAGTTGAGTGTTGTATTGATGATTCAGACCAGTAATGTTTGTATCCTTTGTGATTGTTTTGTCAGCATAATCATCATATATACATATACATTCATAGATTTCATTATTATATTATGCACTTTGTGATTCATTATTTCTCTAATCCTCTGCTATGGTGGTATCTTTCCCCCCGCACAGTTTCAGTGTGTCTGTCCTCTTTCAATTGTAAAGTGTCAGCCCCTTAAGTAGAAATAATTTAACCTTTCTCATTCCCCACTGAGCTATTTCCTTGTGGATAACTATTATTTCAAATTCCTCCCTAGTTGATTATCTGGATGGAACCATTCCCCCTAAGTTATATCCTCATTGGGTTGAGTCTTTGATTGACCTTTTCTTTCTAGATCTTGCCTAGATAGATGCTTTTAGGTCTCTTGAGAGCCTGTTACCCAGTAACTGGTAATATTCTTCTCATCATTGTGAGTATTTTACTTTTGCCTAATACCCGGTAAAAGTAATCTATTTCCTTTTTCTCCCTAGTGGATTCATTTTCACGTTTCCCCAGGAAGTCTATCCTTGATATGTTCATCCTAACCAATGACGGATATTTTCTTCCCCTACTTTGAGTCTATCCTTGACATGTTCATCTTAGCCGATGACAAATATTCTCGTTTTGGTATTCTACCCAGTAAAAGGTGGTTGTAGTCCCTATTTTTCCAGAGGGTTAATCCTTGATATGTTCATCCTAACCAATGACGGTTTTCCTCCTCTTTTTGGTCTTCTGCCCAGTAGCCAGTAGTTATAAATCCTGTTTCCCCTTGCGGAGTCTATCCTTGATATGTTCATCCTAACCAGTGATGAATATTCTCTTTTTCAGTATTCTATCCAGTAACTGATAGATGTAATTCCTATTTCTGCCCTCGGAGTCTATCCATGATATGTTCATCCTAATCAGTGACAGATATTCTCTTTTCGGTATTCTATCCAATATCCGATAGATGTAATTCCTACTTTTTTCGATAGTCTATCCTTGACATGTTCATCTTAACCGATGACAGATATTCTTCCATTTGAGTCTATCCTTGATATGTTCACTTTAACTAGTGATGGATATTCTCTCTTAGCGGTCTTCTGCCCAGTAACCGGTAGTTGTAAACCCTATTTGGCTTTTCCACAGCAGGTTATTCTTGCCCAGTAACTGGTAATGAATACACCTCTTGTTGCCCTCAGTGAGTCATCTCTGATATGTTTACCCTAACCGATAACGGATGTCCTCTCTGTTAGATTATGTTATCTCCTTATCCAATAGCCGATAGTGGATAATATACTTAATTTACTCCTGTGTTGAAGTTCATTTCTTCCTCAGTAGAGTTAGAGTGCGTATTTCCTTAGTGAAATCACCGTCCCCTTCTTGGTTCAGGCATTTTAGTTTTGTTCTGATATAGTTGTTACCCCTGCAGATTTCCCTTCTTTTATCCCCGACTGAGTCTTTCCATTGATTTATTTTCATGGAAACCCTCGTGTCAGTAGTGGAAAATTCATGACCATTAATCTATGGATAAACTTAACGCTAATAAAACCAGAGTCGCCACTACGCTTTTATTGTTTCCAAGGGAAAAGGGAAAAGTATGAACAAAACCCAAAGATAAGAAATTTTCAAATCAAAACTAATAAAATGCCAGAGATTACAGGTAAGGGGGTTGGTTACACAGATGGAAGGTGTTAGCACCTAAAGTGTCCTAGGTACTCCTAGGGAGCCCTTTCTTGTGTGCATATGTGTTTTTGTACAAAATGATGTTTAAAATAAATAGAGTGGAGGGATGAGAAAAGAATTCATTAATTATATTTTTGTATTTGACAAGACCTTCGGACTTGTGCCTACGAACCAACAAAAAAATGAGGGATCAAAACCTCGTAGTTCGTGGTATCAATTTCAAAGTGAGTGAATTAATTTTTAACAAAAATTTAAGCTTGCATAAGGCACAAAAGGCCTAAAAAGGTTTGAATAGGTGTTAGTTCTTTTAATCTTTTGAAAATTTTAAGTCTAGTATAGTTAAGTTCATTTACAAATTCTATTTAAGAAAAAGAGTTTGAAAATGCAATGGAATAAGGCCAAAGTTTCTAATTTGCAATAAAGTCTAAGTTTAGAAATCACAAGCAAAGAAGATATTGAAAGGGGGAAAGATTTTGAAATTAAAGAAGTGAGAGGAGATGAAGAGACTAATCCTAAGCAAAAATTTAAAACTTAAGAGTTGAAAAGATCTGACTAATGGGATGCAGTCCAATAGACAAGAATGTCATATAGAAACCCAATTTTACCTTGGACTTTAGAATCAAGCAATATCAATACACAAATAGCAAGATGAAGAGTAAGGCATCAAATAAAGATAGCCACATCCAATCCTAGCAACTCCATGATCTTCTTCATAATCTCCCATGTATCAGATGACTTCAGAGATAGGCATTAGACACAGTTTCAAAGTAACAGCTTCAATAAGACCATGTAGCAGATGAACTCAAATGGGGTCACAACACTTGCATCAGATGAAAGTACACTTCACCATCACTTGGTTTCATGAAAGTTGGCATTGGCCAAGTCCTTCTTGCATAGGGAGTGTTGCCTAATTCTAAGTCCAATGTCTCAGATCAACCCAACAGTTCACACAAATGACTTTTAAGGTTTTTTTGTTATTATGTAAATTAAGGTCAAAGGACCATAAACACAAACAAGCATATACAATCACAATATAATCATAAAATATGGCTCAAGTGAGCAAAGTGAAAATGACATTAAAATAAACAAGTTAAATGGTATGAATAATGGAAAATGAATAAAGACTTGAGTTTAAAGTGCATGAAATTAAATGGCTTAGAATTAAATGCTAGTTGTTAGTTGATTAGAAGTTAGTATTGCTTTTGATTTTGTTTTGTTTATGAGCATGTGATATGAGGATACATTATAGGTCACTTTTGCCTTTTACCATTGAACAAGTGATTTTCCTCAACTTCAAAAATGCATAACTCTATCATTATAAACCCAAATGACATGAAGTTGCTGACCATTTTAAAGGTATTTGAAAGAGTTACAACTTTGATGAAGACACATTTCTCATTTGGAGCTCACATAAAAAGGTTAAAGGTAAAAATGAGGGATCAAAACCTCGTAGTTCGTGATACAAATTTCTAAGTGAATGCATTGCTTTTAACAAAAATTAAGTTTGACAGGCACAAAAGCCTAAAATGGTTTGAATGAGTTAGTTCTTTTTGGCTTTTCTGAAAGTTTAAGTCAAGCATAGTTAAGTTTATTTACAAATTTGGTTTAAGAAAAGAAGTTTGAAAATGCAATGGCATAAGGCCAAAGTTTCTATCTTTTTGCAAAGTGGTCAAAGTTTAGAAGAAAATATGTTCAATCAAAGAAGATTTTGAAAAGGGAGGGAGAGATTTTGAAATTAAAGAAATTGGGAGAAGATAAAGAGACTAATCCTATGCACAAAATTAAAAGTTAAGAGTTGAAAAGAACTGACCAATGAGTAGCAAGCCAATAGACAAGAATGTCAATAGAAACCCAGAATTCCCTTGGACATTTAGAATCAAACAACACACAAATGCACAATTAAATTATCTTAAAGAGCAAGGCATCAAATAAAGATAGTCACATCCAAGATTTAGCCACTCCATGATCTTCTTCAGATTAGCTCGTGTAACAAATAAATTCCACAAGTCACAGGTTCAAAATAACAGCTTCACAATGGTAATGTTGCAGATGAACTTAGAGGGATCTTGAATGATGTATCAGATGAAGTTTCAAATTGCAGGCACTTGGTTTCACAATAAGTTGGCATTGGCCAAGTCCTTTAGTATATGAATGTTGCCTAAGTTCTAAGTCCATTTTTCCAAGATCAAGCCAACAGTCCACAATTTTTTTAGGGTTTTTGTTGTTATTATGTACATTAATGGTCAAAGACCACACAAACAAGCAAAGTATACACAAACAAGATATATCAAACAATATGGTCCAAGTGGACAAAGTGAAAATTGCATTAACATAAACAATTAGAATGGTATGAATAATGGAAATGAATAAAGACTAAAATTAAATGACATTAAAGTAAATGGCTTGAAACTAAAAGTTAGTTGTTAACGAGTTAGAAGTTAGTATTGTTTTGCTTTTGCTTTTCATTTTTTAAGTCATTCTTTGGAGAACACTCAACCCACTTATCACAAGCATGGATCCTTGATCCAAGACATCTTCCAAAGGAAGGAAAAAAGGCCAAGTTTCCATACAATACTATGAAAGAGGGGAGACTTACAATCTCACTAACTAGAATGCTATGCCTTTTGTGTCACAAATTTAGCGCTATGTTAAGCAATCGTAATTGGACTTATGTAGAAGTCACAACTATTTGAGGTCGGGCAATAAAATTTTGGTGTTAATGCATGTTAGAGACATAGTATAATGGATTATGCTCATGAAACATACCACACACAAAAAGAATATGCAAAAGAGGTGGCCTAATCTCATCCATACTTATGTTGATTTTTCAATCAACTAGCCTAAGGACTTTGAGATGTCATAGGCCAAATGAGATGGATGCATAAATAAGGGGAATGAGATAAAGAGGGAGGGGAATGGATAAAAACTCAAATTGGTCAAAGGAGGACTTTTACCAAATTAATATCATCCATTCATTTTGGGAGATGGAATGTACATTCCATCAATCCCCTAAATCCAATGATATTAACTTGACAAAGTCAAATCAACCTTGATCAAGGCTCAACAACAAGAGTCAAACTCAAACAAGTCATCACAATTGGTCAACAAAATTATTTGGCATTTATTCAAATTAAAAATACTAAAATAAGGCATTTAAATTAAATATGGTTTGTCAAATTTCTAAAACCTCATCAAAACACCAAAGAAATGGCCATGAGATTTATCATAGGTCAAACAAGGTCAAAGGACCTTGGAGAAAAAATTTCAGAATTTTTAAAGACTTAAAAGTATTTTTAAATAATTAAAAATAAACACAAAATCAATTAAATCATGAAAAATATTAATAATGATCCAAACAATAATTTTAATTCAGAATATGAAAGACGAAATTTTTTGAAATTTTTTGGTGAAACTCTCATATTAATATTAAAATTAATATGAATTAATGAAAATAAAAGGAATAAAACAAAAATCAGAAAATGTGAAAAAACGTGAGCCACTTGATCTCCCTCATTTATTGAGGTGACAGATCAAGTGGCCTAAAACGCGTGTTCCACCAAACCCACGAGTCAGCTCGCTGCTGGGATGGTAATCACAATGGACGCGTGAGATTAAAACATTTTGAAATGATCATGTGGCTCAGAACCTGTCCAGTACACCACCGATGCTGGACCTCCGGTTACCTTCTCAGGCGAGGCTCACCGGACTGGTTCAGTCACCAGCATCACGTAAATGAAAAAGGAGGACATGATCTGAAAGAAAAAATGGCGTAGAGCACGAATCTGACCTCAATTTTAACTAACACCACATATATAGAAAGATATGAGGAGTTGAATTTTAAGTGTATCAACTGAGTTGCTTCAATTTGACCTCTAAGCAACTGAATCTTCTTGCCTACGTTGGTAGGACTTCAGACAACCAAAGATCCAAGAGAATTGAGTATAATTGATTGAGAATCAAAGAGATGAAGTTTTCTGAAAATTACCTTCAATGCTATGCAGTTCTTGATGTGGCTTGTGTAAGACCCCAATTTTGACCCTAAGATCCCTCATGTAATTCCATCATAAGCATTAGCATTGGGATCATACATTGGCATCTTCCTTAGCCCTCTTTGATTGGGTTTGTGTTAGGAGAGATCATCAAGAACTTTGTGATTGTATCATACTTGTATTTTATCATTTCACTAACCAAAATACCAAAAATATGTCTTTGCATTTGCCTAACTCTTTTGTAGGAAGGGCATGGTCTCCATTGATTTATCAAGTTCCCATCTAGGGTTTGAAACCTCATGAACAAAGAGCACAATCAAGAATTGATCCAATAATGGTTATGAGCATCATATATGAGTCCCAGTGTTCCCTACATGTTATATTGATCAAGTTTTTTTCAAGAGTTTGAAGGTGATTTGCCTTAGAAACCCTAGTTTGACTGGGTATCTTGAGTAACTTCTCCAACAAGCTATCTCACCAATTGGTCAATTTTATCAAGAGACACTTCAAAATTCATCATCTTATGCATATATGATCTACCATGAGCCAATAAAGTCAAGAGAATTGGAAGTTAGCAAGTTGGTTGATGGTGGTTGGCGAGATGGATTCGTCTGATCAAAACTGGGTCTCCCTAGACCCTATATCCTACAATTTTCACCATATGAAAATGATTATAAGAGAAAAATTACTCTAAATGACATTCAAAACAACTTTCATGTTGAGACCTAGAGCTATTTTTTCTTAGAAAGTCATTTTCTATGTTGAAACATTATAGGTCATTTTGTCTAAACCCTAATTTGAAAGTCAACTTCCCAAGGCCATAACTTGCTCATGTTTTATGATATGAAATATTTCCAAGTTGTACAATCAAATTCAATGTGTCTACTTCAACTTTTATGTTTGGAGTGGAAGCTAATTCAATGTTTTTGAGCATGTGATATGAGGTTACATTATAGGTCACTTTTGACCTATACCATTGATCAAGTGATTTTTCCAAACTTCAAAAATGCATAACTCTATCATTTCAAATCCAAATGACATGAAATTTGTGACCATTTTTAAGGTATTTGAAAGAGATACAACTTTTATGCATACACGTTTCTCATTTGAAGCTCATATAAAAAGTTAAGCAAGGTGGAATGTTGAGACATATGGCTTGCCACTTAGAAAAATTTTGATATGTCAAAAATTTCCAAACTTCCACCTCAAATTTCTTCAAGTTCCAAGATCCAAATGAAAAAGTGTTTAAAATGAAATTTTTTCCTCTTGATCTCACCTTTCCAAAGAGCTCAAATTCATCCATTTTGGACAAGGAATGCGTAGGTTGTGCATGACATGAACATGGTGTCATCACTTAGCAAAGATCAAACTTCAAATCCAAATGTGCACTTGCCTCGCAATCCAAACTGAATTCAGACTACCTAACATTCATTTGTGGACTTATTGGAATGATTTTATGGGCCTATGCGCGCCCATGCACCCATGCATCATGAATGACCAAATTTGGAAAGTGATTTCAAGTGTGCAAATATCAATGGTTTCAACTATAAATAAAGCCTCATATGCTCAGCAATCAACACACATTCACGCCAGCTTTGATCCCCCATCTCTAACCCTCACTTTGCAAAGGATAAACCTGAGAAATTCATTTGAATTTGAGGTTGAATTTCCACTGTTTTGAAATTCAAATCTCCAGGAATCCACAACCTTGTAAGCATTCAATCATTATTCTACAAGCATTTGGAGTGAGAACAAGCACGAGCAAGATCAAGATCAGTTGAATCCAGACCTCCATTGAAGGTATTTTCCAAAAATTTTGATCTCTTCGATTCTCTCAAATTCTTGCTCAATTCTATTGATTCTTTGGTTGTCTGAAGTCCTACCAATGTAGGCAAGAAGATTGAGTTGCTTTGAGGCCAAATCGAAGCAACTCAGTTCATGTACCTCAAATTTCAACTCCATGTATCTCTCAATATACTTGGAGTTAGAGTGAATTGAGGCCAGATTCGAACTCAGTGCCATTTTTACTTTGAAATCATGTCCTTGTTCTTAATTTTGGTGATGGTTGAAGGTGGACCAGTCCGGTGAGGTCCACCGGAGAAGAAGACCGGAGCTACAACTCCGGCCATGCGCCGACATGTCTCACAGCCACAGGATCCATGTAATTTGTTTTAATCACGATCGTTCCTTTTGAATACCAATGTTATGGCGCGCTGACTCATGTGAACGGTGAAACGTGTGTTTCTGGCCACTTGATCTGCCACCTCAATTAATGAGGGAGATCAAGTCGTCCACGTTTTTTCTGATATTTTAATTGCATTATTTTCAATAATTCATATTAAATTCAATATTGATCCAAAAAATATGGGACTTTCACCAAAAAATTTCAAATATTTTTCTCTTTCATATTCTGAATTAAAATTATATTTTGGATCATTATTAATGTTTTTCATGAAATAATTGCTTTTGAATTTGTTTTTAATTGTTTCAAAATATTTTTAAATGTCCAAAAATTATGAAATTTTTTCTCCAAGGTCCTTTGACCTTGTTTGACCTATGATAAATCTCATGGCCATTTCTTTGGTGTTTTGATGAGATTTTAGGAATTGGACAAACCATATTTAATTTAAATGCACTATTTTAGTATTTTAATTTGAATAAATGCCAAATAAATTTGTTGATCAATTATGGTGACTTGTTTATGTTTAACTCTTGTTGTTGGGCCTTGGTCAAGGTTGATTTGACTTTCTCAAATTAATATCATTGGATTTAGAGGATTGATGGAATGTACATTCCATCTCCCAAAATGAATGGATGATATTAATTTGGTAAAAGTCCTCCTTTGACCAATTTGTGTTTTGATCCACTCCCCTCCCACTTTATTTCATTCTCCTTCTTGATGCATTCATCTCATTTGGCATATGATGTCTCAAAGACTTAATGTTAGTTGATTGAAAAATTGACATGAGTATGGATGAGATTAGGCCACACCTTTTGCATATTGTTTTTGTGTGTGGTATGTTTTATGAGCATAGTCCATTATACTATGTCTCTAACATGCATTAACACCAAAATTTTATTACCCGACCTCAAATAGTTTTGACTTCTACATAAGTCCAATTACGATTGCTTAACATAGCGCTAAATTTGTGACATAAGAGGCATAAGCATTCTAGTTAGTGAGATTGTAAGTCTCTCCTCTTTCAAGGTATTGTGTGGAAACGTGACCTTCTTTGCTTCCTTTGGGAGATGTTTTGGCTCAAGGGTTCATGCTTGTGATGAGTGGGTTGAGTGTTCTTTAAAGAATGTCTTGAAATGAAAAGCAAAAGCAAAACAATACTAACTTCTAACCAATTAACTACTAAAATTTAATTTCAAGCTTTTAATTTAATGCAATTTACTTTTAGGACTCTATTTCATTTGCCATTGTTCATATCATTCTAATTGTTTATGTTAATGCAATTTTCACTTTGTCCATTTGGACCATATTGTGTGATATATTTTGCTTGTGTATACTTTGCTTGTCTGTGTGGTCTTTGACCATTAATGTACATAATAATAACAAAAAAACCCTAAAAAACTTTTGAGTGGACTGTTGGCTTGATCTTGGACAAATGGACTTAGAATCTAGGCAACCTTCCTATGCTAAAGGACTTGGCCAATGCCAACTTGTTGAAGAACCAAATGCTTGTAATTTGAAATTCATCTGATACATCTTTGAAGACCTATCTAAGTTCATCTGCAACATGATCATTGTAAAGCTGTTATTTTGAACCTGTGACTTGTGGAATTCATCTGTTACATGGGCTATTTTGGAGAAGATCATGGAATGGATAAGCTTGGATGTGGCCATCTTTATTTGATGCCTTGCCCTTCAAGATAATATAATTGTGCATTTGTGTGTTGCTTGATTCTAAAAGTCCAAGGGAATTCTGGGTTTCTATTGATATTCTTGTTTATTGGATTGCTACCCATTTGGTCAGATCTTTTCAACTCTAAACTTTTAATTTTGTACATAGGATAGTCTATTCATCTTCTCCCCATTTCTTTAATTTCAAAATCTCTCCCTCCATTTTTCAAAATCTTCTTTGTGTGAACTACTTTTGTTCTAAACTTTGACCACTTTTGCAAAAAGATAGAAACTTTGGCCTTATGCCATTGCATTTTCAAACTTCTTTTCTTAAATCAAACTTGTAAGTAGACTTAACTATACTTGACTTAAACTTTCAAAAAGCCAAAAAGAACTAACTCATTCAAATCATTTTTAGGCCTTTGTGCCTTTCAAACTTAATTTTTGTTAAAAACAATGCATCCACTTTGGAATTTGTATCACGAATTACAAAGTTTTGATCCCTCATTTTTATGTTGGTACGTAGGCACAAGACTGAAGGTCTTGTCAAACACAAAAATATAATTAATGAATTCTTTTCTCAACTCCCACTCTATTTGTTTGTAAACATCACTTTATACCAAGTACATATGCACATAAAAAGGGCTCCCAAGACACTTTGGGTGCTAACACCTTACCTCTGTGTAACCAACCCCCTTACCTGTAATTTATGACATTTTATTAGTTTTGATTTAAAAACTTCTTACTGTTGGGTTTGTTCGTACTTTTTACCTTTTCCCTTGGAACCAATAAAAGCGCGGTGGCGACTCTTGTTATTTGATCTCTAGCTTTGTCAATAGCTTGATGATCATGAATTTATCGCTACAACTTGCTCCAAACACGATCTAATCACACTTGATAAGCTAGCAGGAAGTGATTAGAGAGGTTCCAAGGCTTTGGATCCTGGAGTTTTTGAATCTCCAACAGTTGAGATTCAAAACTCAAATTTCAAAATTGAAATTTCTCAGGTTTTCCTTTAGAATATGAAGGTTTCAATGGGGGGAAAAGTTGGCGCCCAAGGTGTCATTCAAATGAGCACAGAGGTCATGTATTTATAGCATGAATGAATGATATTTGCACATGAAGCAACCTCAACCCATGATCAAATACAATCAAGGGAAGTTCTTTAATTCATTATTTCATGCATATTTGAACTTATTTGAGTATCCTCAATCATCAATTCATCAAGATATGAGTTGTGGACTTGAGAAGTGGATCAGTCAATTCATCTGACTATTTTGAAATACACTGAGACCTAACTTTTTATGTGTTGGTCAAATGGAGATCATCCCAAAATCAAAAATGTTTCTAAGGACAATATGAACAACTTTCATGTTCATCAAAAATTGATTTTAAGCTCGGAAGGTCATCATTCATTCCAAGACATTATAGGTCATTTTGACTGAAACCCTAATTTTGGGTCAACTTCCCAAGAACATAACTCATTCATTTTTTATGCTTTTAATGTGGGATCAAATGCATTGGAAATCTTAAGATGTCTACGTCAAATGTTATGTTGAACAAAATTTCATAATTGTAACACCTCAAAATTTGCCCTCCTCTTCTTGGGACTAGTTTGACACATTGCATTTCATGTTTTAGAGCATCATTGCATTTTGCATATCATATGGAAACAAGAAAGTCATCCTCCAAATTCTTTTCAGAAGATGAGAGGTTACATGATTCAAGCTTGAGGGTCTCTATGAATTGATGATCAACCATCTGAGGGTTTGCACTTCAATTAGGGTTTCCTGATCCTTCAAAGGTCTTGAGCATCATTTTGTTTGCAAGGACATATTACCATCATCATCCAGGGTTTCATGGTTCATTCTTAAGTTCCTTTGGATTAGGGTTTTGACCTCTGGTCAACCCTAATCAATGACATTCTTTCAACCAGGGCTTCTCAAAGAAATAAGATATTTGCTGATGATGAGGATCACATGATCATTATATTGAGCTTACATGAGCTAGGGTTTCATTTCTGAGCAATTTCCCCAAGTGGTAGAGGCTCAAGTGGATCAAAGCATTTCAAGGTCATCTGAGGACCACAAAAGTCAACTGTACAGGATCTGAGGGCTTTGAGTTGGGGAGATGAATTTAAACACCTCAATAATGTTTAAAAAAGGTCCATTTTTCATTTTAAACATCTATCCTGAAGATTTTGAAGTCATGGCAAAAGTTTCCAAAAATGGAAAGTGACCTATAATTTCAAGTTTCCAAAAATGGCAAGTTTTTGGTCCACGTTCAACTTGACTTATCAACATCAAAGAAGTTTCAAATGGATTTTTGGTGAACATGAAAGTTGTAGATATTTGTCTCCCATTTTCAAAAGGTCCTAGATCATGTTCATATGATGATTGGTTGAGAAGTTATGGCCAAATGATCACAAGGTGTGCATGGAAATTCAAAATGGCCTAACTTTTGATACAAAGCTCCAATTTGGTCCATTCTTTTTGCAAAATACTCCTCATGTCCAATACCTTTAAAATGAATCATTGCCATGCATGGAAGAGGCTCACATGATCACTTGTTCATACATGTGCAAAATGGAGGGAAATCTAATAATTCAAAATTGGTTGAAGATACAAGCAAAATACCATTCAAATATTGATTATTGGTTAATTTTAAGTGGATTTGAAGCTCAGCATGGTACTGTTCACGTGCTACATGGCCATGCTACCTTACTTTTTGCATTTTTGCAAATTGATCCATATTTCCCTAATCTTGATTAATACATGGAAAGTGTGATTAGCAAAGTGATTAACAGGGAGTATAAAAGCCAAACCCCAACTGTATTTGCTCATAACAGAATTTCAGATCTAGAATTTTCATTTTCCCTCCATTTTTCTCTCTCTTCGAATCCTTGATTTCTCCACACAAACACCAAATTTCTTTGCATAATCTTGATCATCATCCTTCATTGATCAAGACTCAACTTCTGTTTTGGACAATTCAAGCAAGATTCGAGCTATTCAAGTGCATGAACATGGAAATGGAAGTTTGAAATTGAGCAAGATCTAAGAGGATTCAACCGTTCATTTTGGATTAAAGCTTCAAGACAAGGATATTGGAGTGGATCTGGAACTTTGGAGAGCTTGATCACGCGAATTCAGAGCACTGCAATTCCAAGTAGGTTGAAATTGATCCTCTCCTTTTGCTAATTTCTTGTTATCATTGTGTAGATCTCATGTAGTAGAGCATGCTGATATGTTTAGATCTTGATTTGGCTTAGAAATGAGCATGTGGTGATGAATTATAGTTTTGATGTTGAAAATGTTTTGCTTCGATCCATGCATGTTAGCATGAATTAGGTTAAATGAACATGATATTTGGATTCCTCTTTGCATGCTGGTTCAAATGATGTATATTTCAACAAATTCTGGAAAATTTGTTGAAGCTCTGCCGGAGACGGCCAGAGAAGACGGTTGTTTCCGCCGTCTGCAACTTCTAGGGTTTATGCCATCTGTATTCCACGTGCTTGCTTATGTGTCCAATCCATTGGCCATGATCCTTTTGACTATGCTTGCGTGTGCGTTGAAATCTGATGTGTGTTTGCCATGTCATAAATGAAACGCATCGTTTCATTGTGTTATGTTGGATGCCTTGCTATATGCTGAGTATTGCCTGCGTGTGTGAATGGTTGGTTCTCATTTGTTTGACCATGCCTGTGTGTACATTGACTGCTTGAGTGGCATGCTGATTGTGTAAGTGATGATGTGCGTTTTGATTTTAAAATCTTGACCGCTTGATGTACTTTCCGTGCTTGATCCAATGGATGAGTTTAATTATGGTTTAATTTGAATAATTGTTTTCCCTCCATTTCATTTTAATATTTCAAATATTTTGCTCATCTTTAAAAAATCATAAAAAATAGTAGAATAGTCCAATTTGACTCCAATTTTTTTTTCATAGTCTTGTTTTAATGTCTATTATTTTTTAGCATTAATTTCATGATTTGTTTGTTGCTGGATTTTTAATTGTGTTTTTTTTATTGAACCTTGTGCCAATTTGATATGCTATGTTCATTGCTTTGTGAAATGCTATGTGTTGATCCAATTGATCTGAATTTTTGCATACTTGATCTTCACATGTGATATGAATTTTTAAGCTTTGGTTTGAATTTTTTATCATATGCTATCATTGGTTTTGACACATGATGATGTAGTGTGACAATTTGTGTCACATTTTGGATGTTGCATTTGTGCATTTTTGTTCACCTATCATTTGAACTCTTATGGATTTGATTTTTTGCACATTGTTTGTTCATAACATGAGTAGCTTGCATAAAAAATCTCAAGGCCATTGGATGCATTTCTGTTTTGATTTGGATTTTCCAATTTGGATGTCCACTTTGGTACACTTGCTTGCCTTTGCTTTACATTGATCATTTGATGCCTTTCCTTTTTGAATTGATGTTGGTCTTTTTGAGGGTATTTTATTGAATGTTTGAATGTGCAATATGTGAAAGATTGACTTCTGTTTTGATCATTTGGTTTGGTTTCGGACCTAGTCTTTGTACTAGGGTTTTGTACATGAACTAACCTTGACTTGTGTTTCAGGTTTGGACACTTAGCATTAATGGTTGAGTTGCTCACCTTTTGAGATGCAAATTGGATTGTGTTCTGAATTCTTTGTGTTTTCTAGGGATTTAAGTTGATGTGTTAAGCTCATTGCTTCATTTGATTGCCTGACCATTGTACATTGAGTTGTGTAACAGTTGAATGGTTTCACTATTTGTTTTCTGATTGGTTGTCTGAGATACTAACTGGTTAGCTTTTGTACAAGTACATTAGTTGCTTGCTAGCTTTGCTTTTGCTTGAGCTTTGGAGTGTGGTTGATACACCACTAAGGTAGTTAGCCTCTTTCTCCATGTAGTGTGGAAGTCATGTCACCTTTTTGGCAGGCATTTTGGCTGAAGTCCTCCTTATGAGGCTTTGATTGTGTTTGTTTACATTTGTGCCAAAGACCTCCAAGTGAGGCATGTTACTTGATAAGTCCTCCTAAGTGAAGAGGCAATTGACAGATATAAGGGATTAGCAATCAATCCCCTGTTATTTAGTGAGTCGTTCTTTATGCTCGCACTACATGCTGATGCTCTAGAACATGTACCCAAGATCTTTGTACAGAGTCTGTCAAGTGGAATAGGGTCCCTCTTTCTGGATCCCCACGCTTTCTTTGTCATGAGCTGACCCTGGCCAGGGTTAAGAGCATGAGGTCTCATCCTCATTACCATTTTAATCTGCTCACCCTGACGTTCAATGTCAGTGGTTAAGAGCCCAGTTAATTACCCTTATAGTTTGGCTTATTTGTCGAGGTTGATATGACCCCTCTTGACTAAAGCCTACCCGTTGTTTGGGCCTCTTGTATGTATATAGTGTGTGATGCTTGTTCACTTGTGCTGGTGTGTTTATCTGCTTTCCTCTTCTCATCTCCATTTCTGTAGGAGTCGTACGATTAACTTCTGAGGATGTTGAACATATGTAGAGTTAAGACTTGAGTTGACTCGCTTCCTGTGTGAGTCAAGTTCTTGTTAGAGACCTCAACTTAGGGATAATGATTGCATGAAAACTATTAGGCTCGAGTCTTAGTTCTCCCTATTAGTTTGTTGTTTCCTTTCCCCTGTTAAGGGGAACTACGTCGCCCTAATTCTCATACCAGATGAGATACGTAGGCAGGAGATCGAGCGAGATCTCTCCGGGCAACCTTTTTGTTTGTGTGACAACTATTAGGCTCGATTCTGATTCTCCCTATTAGTTTGTTGTCTCCTTTCCCCTGTTAAGGGGAACTACGTCGCCCTGATTCTCATACCAGATGAGATACGTAGGCAGGAGATTGAGCGAAATCTCTCCGGGCACCCTTTTCTTTTTTTGAGTCATTGTTTGTCCACCCTCTTTTCTTTGTTTTGTGTGTGTTTACCCTTCATTTGTTATCTTCGGTGTGAGTACCTATTGGTTCAGCGTGGGTGTGTGTGGTATGTTCATACCTTGGGATTTCTTCTGTTATCATTTGGGGTTCAGATTGGGGTTCACCAATATTCATTTGGGGTTCACTTGTGATGATGGTTATCATCTTTGGGGTTCATTTGTGACGGTTGTCACTCACTTGGGGTTCATTTATGATGATGGTTATCATCTTTGGGGTTCATTCGTGATGGTTGTCACTCACTTGGGGTTCATCTTTGGATATTTTGTTACTTTGTTATGGTTCGCGCGGAGAACCTTTTTCTTTGGTGTTCGCTGGTTAGTGTTTGTTTGTTAGGAGTCAGATATAAGTCCATGTATTGGCATTCTGTTTCCTGTTTTTTGTTGTTGTTCGGAGTCGGATATAAGTCCATAAATTGGCATTCTGTTTCCTTGTTTGCTTTTGTGTGGAGTCGGATGTAAGTCCATGTATTGGCATTCTGTTTCCTTTGGGGTTTTTCTTTTGACGTCTCAGCGTCTCTTTTTAGTGTTTTGTTTCGGCGTGCGTTAGCCAAGCTACGAGTGCTCTGATTCTTCTCTGGATAGAGAAGATACGTAGGCATAAGACGCGATGTCTTAGCGAGCATGCCTCCCTTCCCCGAACTACATTGACTCTGATGTTTGTTTCTGACAAACTACGTAGGCCCAGGATGCGACATCCTACCGAGTCCACTTCCTCCATCTTCTTTCACCTGTTTATCATTCTAGTTTATGCATTTTCTTTGAGCAGTTTATTAGAAACCTTTTCCTATTCTCTGGTCGGTGGCGGCTCTGTATTTTTTCCGCCGGTTGTTTTTCGCGTTGCGACAGTTGGCGACTCTGCTGGGGACTAAAGTTGACCTCTTGCTGGTCCATCTTCCCTAAGCGAGTCAATCCTAGCGCTCTCTAGGGTAGTTTGGGTTGCTTTTACTGTTTTATTTATTGCATTTATGATTATTATACTGTGATTGTATATATTTGCATATATGTTTGCATGCATCATATGTCATTGTGCTGGATTCTGGACAGGTGTGGTTCCTTTGATTTGGGGTGGGTGTTCTGAGTGGGGCTAAAACCCAGGCCCGAGTATACACCTAGGATTAGCGTGGTCTCATGTTGCCTCTCATGTTAGGTCAACATGTTTTTGGCAACGTGACATACCACAGCCGGACGAGGTTCTTTTGAGAGAGCCCCTCCTTGTGGAGTATCCACTATGGTTGGGTTACCTCTTTGGAGCTGTTGACTTCGGTGACCGTTCTTTCCCGGATCTTTGGTTTAGATGATCTTATGAGAGCTGCAACGGCACACCCGAAAGGGCAAACCCGTTGAGTATCTTGTCCGATTGTCGAGACCATTATCCGCCTTAGGATGACCTTATTAGAATTCACCTATGAGGGGAGGGTTTGATTCCTACAGATACATGTTCTGTTGGTGACTCTTTGATGGTGACTAATGGTTCAGTTCTTGATCAGGGTCCTATTTATGAGTTGGATTTATGGATTTATTTCTGGGACGCCGGAGTTCTGTCCGTGGTATTTATCAGCGGGTTCCGTTTATTTCGGATCCCCGGGTTTGATTTGAAGGTACTTGTTCAGAGGATCTTGTTATTATCCGTTCAGTGATTTTCCTGCGATGATGGTGATGTATCCTCTGGTTCCATTTATTTCGGAACCCCGAGTTGGATTTATGGTTACTTGGTCCCTCAGATGGTCGTGATCAGTTCAGAGACCGGAATCCAGTATAGTTGATGTTCAGATGACTTGGAGGATGGCACTATGCATTGCATTCATGCATCTGCATCATTCCCATTTTGCATTCATCTGCATCTAACTCATGTTTATCCGTATGCGGGGTACATCCTTGATTGAGATCCTGGTTGAGAGACGTCCTCACATTTTTTTGCTCTGTATGGTAAAACCAGATGATTGATGTCAGAAGGTTGCTGTCGGATTATTATCCGTCTCGATGAAACCAGGATCGAAAGACAGAGTGTACCTCATATGGATAGACATTGCATTCATGCATGAGTCATAATAACTTGTTCTCTATTTTGCAGGTGTCAGTTTCTAACGTGTTTGGTTTACTAAGGAATCATTGCTCGCGCAGGCAGAGTCATCCCTCGGCACGTAACTCGTCCGCACAGATACTTCACCAGACACAAAAACCTAGACTGATGGATTCCTCCAACGTCGACATTCTCGAGATGAAAGAGAAGATGAGTGAGTTGATCAACGCCATGCAAGGGTTCGCCCTGGGACAGAAGGCAATCGCCGAGAAGGTGGAGAATGCCATTTTCGCCGAAAGAGAGAAAAAGCCGTCCATTGCTTCTTATAAACAATCCGTAGAGGTGGTGAAGAGTGGAGATGCTCCAGGTTGGGGGAAGAGTGATAGATGTCGTAGTGAAGGAAGATAGGTTTGGGATTGGCTATCAGTCGGGCCAAGGCTCGTCTGGACGGAATAGAGGACGTCGTCAGCCGTTCACGTTCACCAGTGCTGGAATGCTAGATCCAGATCACATCTGTGCGTTGGGTGAAGAGATCGACAGTGACTACGAGCTCGACTCGTGGATAAAACCGTGCGTACCAGGGATGGAGATCCAGAACTGGAAGGCCGAAAAGATCATCACTGCCACTCTGCGTGAAGAGTAATATTTCTGTTTTTCAATTCTGTTTGCATGAAAGCCATACGTTTTGCCCGAAACGTAATGGTCCATTGTAAGGGCCACCTCATGTGTTTCATTTTGCAACATTTGCATCATTAATAAAAGGATGTTTTTCGCATTAAAAGCGGTGTTCCCTATTTTTCATTTATTTTTGCAGTTTAAAAAAAAATACAATATAAATGGTAATGCTTATTTTCATTTTTCTTCCTTTTAATTTGCTTCGTCCCGACTCTAAAGCAATGCATGAATCAACATTCATGCAGATGCGATCATTCTCCGGATCTCATTGATAACAATCCTGTTACACCCCTATATGACTTCGATAACCCGATCTATCATGCCGAAGAAGAAGGCGAAGAAGATTGTGAACTGCCGGAAGAATTAGCCAGGTTGTTGAAACAAGAGGAGAAGGTGATTCAACCGCACGAGGAGCAAGTCGAGACTGTTAATCTGGGTACCGAGGAAGTCAGAAAGGAAGTAAAAGTTGGGGCCGCTTTGGAGGTGAATGTCAAGAGCAGAATGGTAGCATTGTTGAAAGAGTATGTTGATATCTTCGCCTGGTCTTATCAAGATATGCCAGGGTTGGATACCGATATTGTTGTGCACAAGTTGCCATTGAGAGAAGACTGTCCTCCAGTGAAGCAGAAGTTGCGCAGAACTCGACCCGAAATGGCCATGTAAATCAAAGAGGAAGTACAGAAGCAGTTGGATGCTGGTTTCCTAGCTGTCACTAATTATCCGCCTTGGGTCGCGAATATTGTGCCGATGCCGAAGAAGGATGGAAAGGTGAGGATGTGTGTGGACTACCGGGATTTGAACAGAGCTAGCCCAAAAGATGATTTCCCATTACCTCACATCGATGTGTTGGTAGATAATACAGCTCAGTTCTCGGTGTTTTCCTTCATGGATGGCTTTTCTGGCTATAATCAAATTAAAATGTCGCCAGATGATATAGAGAAAACAACGTTCATCACACCGTGGGGCACTTTCTGCTATAAGGTGATGCCATTCGGTCTCAAGAATGCTGGTGCCACGTATCAAAGGGCCATGGTGACTTTGTTTCATGATATGATTCATCATGAGATCATGCTATGTTGATGACATGATAGCAAAGTCCCAAACAGAAGAGGGGCATTTGGTAGACTTGGCCAAGTTGTTCGACCGATTGAGACAATTCAAATTGAGGTTGAATCCGAATAAGTGCACTTTCGGAGTGCGGTCCGGTAAGTTGTTGGGGTTTATTGTAAGTGAAAGGGGAATCGTGGTTGATCCTGCTAAAGTAAAAGCAATACAAGAAATGCCTGAACCGAGAACAGAAAAGGAGGTTCGTGGTTTCTTAGGTAGATTGAACTACATTTCACGGTTCATATCTAATCTAACAGCCACGTGTGAACCCATATTCAAGTTGTTGAGAAAAGATCAAACGGTCAGGTGGAATGATGATTGCCAAGCGGCATTTGAAAAAATAAAAGAATATTTGCAGGAGCCTCCGATTCTGATGCCTCCTGTGGAGGGACGATCGTTAATCCTGAACTTGACAGTCCTCGAGGGGTCTATGGGGTGTGTACTGGGGCAGCATGATGAGTCTGGTCGAAAAGAGCATGCAATTACTACCTTAGCAAAAATTTTACCGACTATGAAACAAGATATTCACTCCTCGAGAAAACTTGTTGCGCTTTGGCATGGGCTGCTCGCCGACTAAGACAGTATATGCTGGTTCATACCACTTTGTTGATTTCCAAGATGGATCCGATCAAGTACATATTTGAGAAGCCAGCATTGACCGGACGGGTTGCGGGATGGCAAATGATTTTGACTGAATACGGTATCCAGTACACTTCTCAAAAAGCAATCAAGGGGAGTGTATTGTCTGATTACCTCGCCCAGCAACCCATTGAGGATTATCAACCGATGAAATTTGAGTTCCCTGATGAGAACATCATATTTCTCAAATCGAAAGATTGTGAGGAACCTATCCCGGAGGAGGGGCCTGACCCTGAATCCGAATGGATTTTGATGTTTGATGGGGCCGTTAACGTGAATGGTAGTGGAGTTGGTGTTGTTTTGGTTACACCGAAGGGATCCCACATTCCTTTTGCTGTCCGGTTAACGTTTGAATGCACCAACAATGTGGCTGAATACGAAGCTTGTATCTTGGGGGTCGAAGAGGCGATTGATATGCAAATCAAGAACCTTGTCATTTATGGAGATTCAGCTTTGGTTGTGAACCAGGTTAACGGGAAATGGTATACGCATCAATCTCATTTAATTCCATACCGGGATTATACGAGGAGGTTGTTGACGTTTTTCACCAAGGTGGAATTACACCATGTACCGAGAGAAGAAAGTCCTTTGGCAGATGCTCTGGCTACTCTGGCCGCTCTGATTAAAGTGCAGTGGTGGAATCAATTCCCTAGTGTTGAGGTGGGACGATTGGATAGACCGGCTTATGTGTTTGCTGTCGACATAGTGCCTGATGATGAAAAGCCATGGTATTATGACATCAAGCGGTATCTGGAGATCCAAGAGTATCCCGAGGGAGCGTCTAAGAAGGACCGAAAGACTCTAAGGAGGTTGGCCATGGCGTTCTATCTGAACAAAGATGGGGTCTTGTACAAGAGAAATTTTGATTGGGTTTTGCTCAGATGTGTCGATGACAAAGAAGCAAGCCAATTGATGAAAGAAGTGCACGAGGGGTCGTTTGGTACCCATGCCAGTGGGAATGCGATGGTGAAAAAGTTGCTAAGGGCTGGATATTACTGGATGACAATGGAGGCTCAGTGTTTCAACTTCGTGCGGAAATGTCATAAATGCCAGATTTATGCTGAGAAGGTGCACGTGCCTCCAAATTCGTTGAGTTTAATGTCGTCTTTGTGGCCGTTTGCTATGTGGGGCATTGATATGATTGGGAAGATCGAGCCTACGGCTTCGAATGGGCACCGGTTCATATTAGTGGCTATTGATTACTTCACCAAGTGGGTGGAAGCGGCCTCTTATGCAAACGTGAAAAAACAAGTCGTAGCCAGGTTCCTGAAAAGAGACATCATTTGCAGATATGGGGTTCCCGAAAGAATAGTTACTGATAATGGTTTTAATCTCAACAACAAGATGATGGCAGAACTGTGCCGGGAGTTCAAGATCGAGCATCACAATTCTTCTCCTTATCTTCCGAAGATGAATGGGGCGGTCGAGGCGGCTAATAATAATATTAAGAAGATTGTGCAGAAAATGGTCGTGACCTATAAGGATTGGCATGAGATGTTGCCGTTTGCATTGCACGGGTATCGTACCTCAGTGCGTACCTCAACTGGGGCAACACCTTTCTCGCTTGTGTATGGGATGGGAGCTGTGCTACTAGTTGAGGTCCAGATTCCGTCATTGAGAGTCCTGATGGATGGGAATTTGGAAGAGGCTGAATGGGTAAAGACTCGGTATGAAGAGTTGAGCCTGATTGAGGAAAAGAGGCTGGCGGCCATTTGTCATGGGCAGTTGTACCAGCAACGTATGAAGCGTGCTTTTGACCGAAAGGTGCGACCTAGTGTGTATCATGTGGGAGATATGGTGTTGAAAAGGATCCTTCCTCCTCAGAACGATCGTTGGGGCAAGTGGACACCCAATTATGAAGGTCCATTCGTGGTCAAGAAGGTTTTCTCTGGCGGAGCCTTGTTGTTGACGACCATGGATGGTGAGGATTTTCCATCCCCAGTGAATGCGGACGCAGTTAAAAAATACTTCGTATAAGAGACCCGCTGGACGAAAAGAATAAAATAGTCCAGGCAAAAATGGGCATCCCGGCGAACCGAAAAAAAATGAATGAAAAAAGGTTCGGGCAAAAATTAGGATAAAAAGGAAAAAAACTGTACACCCGGCAAGTCGAAAACCCCACAAGGGCGGCTTGGGAAAAAAAGGGTATCCCGGTGGACTGAAAACCCGAAAGGGCGGTCCAGGAAAAAGAGGGAATGAAACGAACAACTGCGTCTAGCATGATCGTTTGTACTTTGGTTAAGACATCTGGATAATCCCCGACAGAGATCGGTCGGAAGCGTCTTGTTCAGAAGGCAGAAAGTACGGAGAGTCTTGAGGACATATGGGTTGTAACCGGGTTGGAACTCGATGAGATCATGGGTTCACATTGCCATTAGGATAGATTTTTCCTTTTGTGCGCAATTACCTCTTTTTAGGGATTGCTTC